>NC_143031.1:35100000-36397500 GCF_057628025.1 Oncorhynchus mykiss | reverse complement strand
GCCTACCATCAGTAACACACTACGCCGCCAGGGACTCAAATCCTGCAGTGCCAGACGTGTCCCCCTGCTTAAGCCAGTACATGTCCAGGCCCGTCTGAAGTTTCCTAGAGAGCATTTGGATAATCCAGAAGAAGATTGGGAGAATGTCATATGGTCAGATGAAACCAAAATATAACTTTTTGGTAAAAACTCAACTCGTCGTGTTTGGAGGACAAAGAATGCTGAGTTGCATCCAAAGAACACCATACCTACTGTGAAGCATGGGGGTGGAAACATCATGCTTTGGGGCTGTTTTTCTGCAAAGGGACCAGGACGACTGATCCGTGTAAAGGAAAGAATGAATGGGGCCATGTATCGTGAGATTTTGAGTGAAAACCTCCTTCCATCAGCAAGGGCATTGAAGATGAAACGTGGCTGGGTCTTTCAGCATGACAATGATCCCAAACACACCGCCCAGGCAACGAAGAAGCGGCTTCGTAAGAAGCATTTCAAGGTCCTGGAGTGGCCTAGCCAGTCTCCAGATCTCAACCCCATAGAAAATCTTTGGAGGGAGTTGAAAATCCATGTTGCCCAGCAACAGCCCCAAAACATCACTGCTCTAGAGGAGATCTGCATGGAGGAATGGGCTAAAATACCAGCAACAGTGTGTGAAAACCTTGTGAAGACTTACAGAAAACGTTTGACCTCTGTCATTGCCAACAAAGGGTATATAACAAAGTATTGAGATAAACTTTTGTTATTGACCAAATACTTATTTTCCACCATAATTTGCAAATAAATTCATAAAAAATCCTACAATGTGATTTTCTGGATTTCTTTTTCTGTTGGTGAAAGTAAGGAAAACTAAAGGCGAATATCCAACCTGAAACTGTCTTTACCTCGGTTATATCAACACACTAATCGCTCCCATTTAACAACTCTAAATCGCCTTGGCATAGTATGCATCAAGTCACCTGCCAATAAAGTTGCATACAACATTTAAAAGGTTTATAATTTTCATTAAACACAATCAAAGTTAACATATGCCTTAGATGCCTTCAATTGCCAAATGTATAGGCATGCCCAATGTTGGCATCTTTTTTTAACAACGTGATATTGCGCTCCAATGGGATAACTTGAAATAACAATGTAGGCAATTAAATAATCCAAAGAAAAACATGTTCATTTATTAGCCTAGTGGTTATATGTATTTTGGGAATAAAATGTGAAATAGACCTTACGTGAAATCATTGTCAAAGGCACAAGAGGTCTCGATTATTTATGGTTTGATTTACATATTACATATTAGACATTTAGCAGATGCTCTTATCCAGTGCGATTTGCAGGAACATTGGGCTTAAGTGCCTTGCTCAAGGGCACTGTCCCTATAGCATACATGTGCTTCTCCATTTGGTTCTAAAAGGTTGGTATTATCTGTCCACCTTTCTTCCAGTTCCTTTGTAGCTGATTTACTTTCCTGGCTGTGGAAAAATCCACAGACTGATTCCCAGTCCCCTCTAACTAGGTGTTCTGAGGTTATATGGAAATGGCTTGGCTATATTGCAATTCGCGTTTATGCATTTTACAGTCTGCCCCACAGATATGTAGTACAGTGACCATATCTAACCGCTGATTAAGATAACTTTTTAAACCAAAATAATATTTTTTCCCCCATTGCTTGACAGTGACACAGAGAGGAAGTTCAGATTGGTTGCAGGTCTTATTATACCTCAGTGGCCAGTCCCCAGACGCGACTTCCACTTTTGGATGTAAACAATGAGACACTCCATCTTAACTCTTCCTCCATATTTACTGGATTGGTTGAACAGTGCAGAAAAGAACCTCCCCTGACTGGCTCTCTTGTTCAAGCTGTGTTTAGAATCTTCCAAAACATTATGGCTTTTGTCAACGTGATTATGTGAATTCCTTGCCAGTAATTATCTTATTATTCTTACATTATTAGAAGGCTGAAAGAGAAAATAGTGTATGATCTTATCAACAGCAAATTGCACAAGCACCATTGTAAAAGTGTGAAATGACACAGGTGGAAGGGGGGGATTTCTGGAATTGTAAAGGGCATTATAAAACAGCATCTAAAACCATAAATGTGGGACCACATCTATTGATCATACAGTGAGGGAAAAAAGTATTTGATCCCCTGCTGATTTTGTACGTTTGCCCACTGACAAAGTAATGATTAGTCTATAATTTTAATGGTAGGTTTATTTGAACAGTGAGAGACAGAATAACAACAAAAAAATCCAGAAAAACACATGTCCAAAATGTTATAAATTGATTTGCATTTTAAGGTTGGTGGTACCTTAAGTGGAATGGTATCAAATACATGGTTTCCCTATGTTTGATGCCATTCCATTTGCTCTGATCCAGCCATTATTATGAAAAGTCCTCCCCTCAGCAGCCTCCCCTCCCCTCTAGCTAGTTTAGCCAACTCAAACACAGAGCTCAAACAGAGAGGGATGCTATGTTAGCTAGCTGGCTATGGCTCTTCAACACTGGAACTCTTTTAAGTCAAGGTAAGCTTTTTGTTTTATTAATTTATTAACACCGGGGCCGACGGTTTAACCTCGAAGCTAGGGGGCACTATTTTTATGTTTGGAAAAATAACGTTCCCAAAGTAAACGGCCTATTTCTCAGGACCAGATGCTAGAATATGCATATAATTGACAGATTAGGATAGAAAACACTCTAAAGTTTCCAAAACTGTCAAAATATTGTCTGTGAGTATAACAGAACTGATATTGCAGGCGAAACCCTGAGAAAAATCAAACCAGGAAGTGGTTTCTATTTTGAAAACTCCATGTTCGATAGCCTCCCATTGCTATCTGATATCAACCAGATTCCTTTTCCTATCGCTTCCTCAAGGTGTCAACAGTTTTCAGACATAGTTTCAGGCTTTTATTTTGAAGAATGAGCATGAACGATCACATTGCGTAAGTGGATAGGTGGAGGCTCTGAGTGAATTGTGCGCAAAAGAGAAAGGCGGCCATTGTTACCCCCGGTCCTAGTGAAAAGCCAAACTGTCCCGGTTGATATATTATCGAATACATATTTGAAAAACACCCTGAGGATTGATTATAAAAAACATCTGACATGTTTCTGTGGACATTATGGATATAATTTGGAATTTTTGTCTGCGTTGTCGTGACCGCTCTTTCCGGTGGATTCCTGGGCATAACGCACCAAACTAACGGAGGTATTTGGATATAAAAAATATCTTTATGGAACAAAAGGAACATTTGTTGTCTAACTGGGAGTCTTGTGAGTGAAAACATCCGAAGATCATCAAAGGTAAACAATTAATTTGATTGCTTTTCTGATTTTCGTGACCAAGTTACCTGATGCTAAGTGTACTTACTGTTTTGTCGAGCGATCGATAAACTTACAAACGCTTGTATTGCTTTCCCTGTAAAGCATAATTTCAAAATCTGAGACGACAGGTGGATTAACAAAAGGCTAAGCTGTGTTTCGCAATATTGCACTTGTGATTTCATGAATATTAATATTTTCTTGTAATATTATTTGACTGTGGCACTACATTATTCAGCGTTGCTGATGACAATTATCCCGGATCCGGTATGGGTGGTTCAGAGGTTAACTACTAAACCGCTTGCTGACTGTAGACTGTACTGCATGATTGTAGTGGGTTTACTAATGCATTAATTCTAGTAGCTATGTTGATTATGACTTTAGCTAATATGGTGACAACGATGTAGTCTGCGTGTACAGTTAGAGGTTATGATATGAAGGTTTGGCCTGGAAAGGTTTTTTCGTCTGGTCACAGACATCTGATGTGGTGCACTGAAGTCCACAAGCAATGGGAAAAGGTCAGAGGAGGAGAATGCATAGATGCGAAAAGGAATTATACAACAATCAAAGGGATCATGCTGTTTGTATGTGGCTGCTATGAAACTGTGTTTGCATGTGATCAGGGATCACACGCAACAGAACAAAATGGGGATAAACAATTTATTTTGTCCACTAGAAACTCTAGTTTGCAACTGTTGGACTAATGACTACGCCCTAGCACAGCTAGATGCAGGCAAGAGCGTGCAAGACGGTATTAAATGTGTCAATGTCGGTCACCTTGATTACTCAAATGTCTCTCGACCTGTTCACCTACGTTGTAAACGTTCATTCAAAAGCTAGGTTGTAGCAACCTCATGATGGGGTATATGGAACATTTGAGAATCAAGTAGTAGCCTAAACTAATCAATGTTACATTGAACTGGGTGAATGGAATATAAATGAGTCATCCAATATGCTGTAATAGAAATAAGGCCATACTCATAAAAACAAAGATCCTCCCTCATCTTAACGTCTTAGGGCTAGGCCCCTTTTTTTCTCAATTTCCACCTGAATGACATGCCCGAAGTAAACTGCCTGTAGCTCTGGCCCTGATATGCTTATAATTGGTACCATCGGAAAGAAAACACTTTGAAGTGTGTAGAAATGTTAAAATAATGTAGGAGAATATAACATAATAGATATGGTAGGAGAAAAAACAAAGAAAAAACAACCAGAATTTTGTTTTTGAGAGAGACCATCCTCTTAGAAATGCGAGAGAAAGGTCATATTGTAAATTCTCCCTTGATGCAATTCCTATAGCATCCACAGGGTATCAGCCATCTATGTTCAAGGTTTCAGGCTTGTAACTTCAAAAACGAATAAGAAATAACAGTTTTAGTAGAAGGACAGTCTTGGAAATCCGTGTTTGCGCGTGCCATGAAGAAATTACGCACCAGCTAAAATCGGTTTCCTATTGAACATACTTCTTTCCGAAATAAATATAGTTTAATTACATTTTAGGGGATCTGCTGAGTAAATAGAAACATATTTTGACTTGTTGAAACAAAGTTTAGGGTTAGATTTTTGGATTCCATTCTCTGCAAGTTGAACGTGTGGATTACTCAAATCTATGGCGCCAACTAAACAGACCTTTTGGGATATAAAGGATTTTATCTAACAAAACTACGTTATAGCTGGGACCCTTTGGATGACAAATCAGAGGAAGATATTCAAAAAGTAAGTGAATATTTAATATTTATATTATATATTTTGTTCTGGGGCGCCGTCCTCAAACAATTGCATGGCATGTTTTCGCTGTAATAGCTACTGTAAATCGGAGAGTGCAGTTAGATTAACAAGAATTTAAGCTTTCAGTCAATGAGACACTTATATGTACCTAAATGTTTAAAAACCATAATATTTATTAGAATTTATTTGAATTGCGAGCCCTCCAGTTTCACCGGAAGTTGTCCCGCTATCAGGACACCGATCCTTACTAAATGGCACCGACCACCACTGGTTTGCACATACCATTTTTAATGACTAAAAGATAACATATGTACACTACAGGTCAAAAGTTTTAGAACACCAACTCATTCAAGCGTTTTTATTTTTACTATTTTCTATATTGTAGAATAATAGTGAAGACATCAAAACTATGAAATAACACATGGAATGTAGTAACCAAAAGTGTTAAATCAAAATATGTTACTTTTGAGATCATTTAAATAGCCACGCTTTGCCTTGATGACAGCTTTGCACCCTCTTGGCAGTCTCTAAACCAGCTCCATGAGGTAGTCACCTGGAATGCATTTCAGTTAACAGGTGTGCCTTCTGAAAAATGTATTTGTGGAATTTCTTTCCTTCTTAATGCGTGCAATCAGTTGTGTTGTGAAAAGGTAGGGGGGTATACAGAAGACAGCCCTATTTTTTAAAAGGCCAAGTCCATATTATGGCAAGAACAGCTCAAATAAGCAAAGAGAAACGACAGTCCAACACTACTTTAAGACATGAAGGTCAGTCAATATGGAACATTTCAAGAACTTTGAAAGTGTCTTCAAGTGCAGTCAAAAAAAACATCAAGCGCTATGATGAAACGATCTCATGAGGACCGCCACAGGAAAGGAAGATCCAGAGTTCCCTCTGCTGCAGAGGATAAGTTCATTAGAGTTACCAGCCTCAGAAATTGCAGCCCAAATAAATGCTTCACAGAGTTCAAGTAACAGACATCTCAAAATCAGGACTTCATGGTCGAATTGCTGCAAAGAAACCACTACTAAAATGACACCAATAAAAAGAGACTTGCTTGGGCTAAATAGCACGAACAATGCACATTAGACTGGTGGAAATCTGCCCTTTGGTCTGTAGTCCAAATTGGAGATGTTTGGTTCTAACCGCTGTTTCTTTGTGTAACGCAGAGCAAGTTAACAGATGATCTCCACAATTGTGGTTCCCACCGTGAAGCATGGAGTTGGTGTGATGGTGCTTTGCTGGTGACACTGTTGGTGATTTATTTAGAATTCAAAGCACACTTAACCAGCATGGCTACCACAGCATTCTGCCACGATATGCCATCACATCTGGTTTGCGCTTAGTGGGACTATCATTTGTTTTTCAACAGGACAATGACCCAACACACCTCCAGGCTGTGTAAGGGCTATTTGACCAAGGAGAGTGATGGAGTGCTGCATCAGATGACCTGGCCTCCAAAGTCACCCGACCTCAACCCAATTGAGATGGTTTGGGATGAGTTGGACCGCAGAGTGAAGGAAAAGCAGCCAACAAGTGCTCAGCATATGTGGGAACTTCTTCAAGACTGTTGGAAAAGCATGTCAGGTGAAGCTGGTTGATAGAATACCAAGGGTGAAAACTGTCATCAAGGCAAAGGGTGGCTACTTTGAAAATTCTCAAATATATTTTGATTTGTTTAACACTTTTTGGGTTACTACATAATTCCATATGTTATTTCATAGTTTTGATGTCTTTATTATTCTACAATGTAGAACATTTTTAAAATCTAGAAAAACCCTTGAATGAGTGTGTCCAAACTTTTGACTGGTACTGTATACAAACGTGACCTAAGACTTGACTGAAACCAACTTTGCCGCCATTCATGTATACATACCCAAATTGTGATACTCACTAATTGACTGCGCAACGTACACACATTTGATTTCAGTTTGAATGTGATATGGTGGTTAGAGGCATGTTTATTCTGACATTCTAAAGAAAACATTGCCATGTTGATCTGACCCTTGCTGTTGAAATACCAGTGTCTGACGCTCGGCTGTCGCAGATGCACCACCCCCGGCATTTATCTAGTCAGATGCTTCATCCTTACCACTCAAACGAGCCCTTTGAGTCAGCGTGTCAGATCTTATAGAGTAAAGCAAATTAACGAGTGCTCCCTAGTGGTTAAACATGGAATAGCAGTTGACAAAAACCCCAGCTCTGGTGGAAGAGGAAAAAGTACACGCAAAATCCAGGCTAGAATGGGGTTTGTGTGGGGTTGACACTATTATAAAGGATTGCTACAAAGGCCCAATAGTAAAGAAGAGCCACTCCTTGAGATAATGGTAGTAAAATAAAAACACTACGTATGTTTAACCAGATTTAATATTTTTGAAACATTGGGTTTGGAAAAAGTACAAAAGTGATCAGTACGCCACAGTATGAAACCAGCTCAGTTTGGTGCAGAGCTGAAACGGTACGTTCCTTTAAAAAGCGTATTCTACAGATGTATTTATATAATTAACCAGCCTTACCTGACACACACACTCACTAAAACCGATACAAGTTACACATTTTAAATACATAGGCTGATCCCTGTAATACCTTTACACGTATAAAAAACACATTATTTTTTTTAAAGGCTGAAAAAGTACATTACAGCAGGGGTTCAACTTTTGGGGGCCGGGGACTCGTCATACCAAATTCATCAGGGACCCCCTCTTAACCAGAATGCAACTCCAGTGAGAAGAAGTAGCATACAAGCTAATACCCTACAAGCTAATGTCCTGCAATTGTACACAATTTTCTACAAGGCAGAGAGAACTTTAATTACAGTGCATTCATGTTCTGCATTTTCTAGGGTGAGAGGGTGAGAAGTAATGAGTTGAAAAATAGATAACTGGTGGAGTACTGTGGATACCAATACCCCTGTGAGCCTCCCAGGGCCATTCCAAAGTTAAGAACAAACTGTAGATGAATAATATTGAATTATACCCTCTAAACTTAATCCACGGATCCCTTCAACAAACCTAATTTAATAATTCATCTGTTAGTAATATTCATGATTTTCTTTTAAAATTTAAAACAAAAACTGTTATTTTGAGATCTGGCCGCAGACCTCATGCATTACCTCCCAAGGGGCCCGTGAAACCCAATTTGATAAACCCTATATTATAGTACAGGAGACCACAATGCTAACTTGTATGTCAGTAAGTCATGCAGTATTACAAATCGTTCCACTACAGAAAAACAGCAAAGCACTACAGCTGTCACAGTGAGAAAGAGGGCAGCCTGAAAGTGTCTCTACAAAACAAAGTTTAAAAATCTCTCATAGAGTTGATGGTTTTTGGACTTTAATGTCTAGAGGTCTCTGCTACTGGCCAGCAATGCTGTTGTCAGTGACCCTTTTGACATTTGCATACATAGTAAGTTGAGAAGGGTCTCCAATAAGGAGGAGTTTCTCTTCCATAATTACGTCCATTTAGAAAAATATAATTAATATGTTACGAGAAAGTTGCTGTTGAAGAAAAAACATTTCCCAAACCTGGGCAATGCGCTGAGTATGTGGTGAGAAAAAGACCAAAAGCTACAAAATGTAATTGAATAAATAAAATTGCATGACATCCGTAAAAAATCAAGTGGGATCTGTGATGTTGACAGAATCGTATCCACCTTGCGCAAAACATGCTGCTGGACCCGGGCAGTGTTAACGAGGCTCTCTCCTCATCCACAGTCACATCACATCCAGTGGCAGAGTAAAACTCAGGGTTAGAACATTTAAAACATGTTGAAATTGAGGATGCGTCCTTATTTTCATGCCAACATGAAAGAGGATTTCCATGTATAGCATGGTCACTTGTTTTCCAACGAATAACATAACTGAAAAGATCAAAATGATTGAGAAAACACAGGAAGGAGGGAGGGAAAGGTAGAATGGCATCAGGCTTTCAGTGTTAAAACAATGAAGCCACTGAGCCGTGGTTGGGTGGGCTTGTCGTTACGGTAACAGCAGTGAACTCCCTGTCCTGTCAAACTTCTTGCCCTTTGAGAGGGCGGCCACTTGTTTCAGCAGCTCCCGGTTTTTGGCCTGTAGTAAAAGAAAATAAGTGAGTATGTGACCATCTATGTTTAATGAAAGCCTTTACCACAAGCTAGGAGCGTTTGATTATAGTGCCTTCAGAAAGTGTTCACACCCCTCGACTTTCTCCACATCTTTGTTGTGTTACAGCCTGAATTTTAAAAAAGGGATTAAATTTAGTCTTTAGTCAAAAGTATTCAACCCTTTTGCTATGGCAAAATGTGCTTAACAAGTCACATGGGCTCACTGTGTGCAATATGTGTATCACATTTTTATTAAATTACTAGTCTCTGTTCCCCACCAGAGCATGTGAGGGGAGTTGAGCGGTTGGAAATCCCACTCATTGAGTGGTGCACCACGCCGGTGCTCCAGGTCTTTCCCTAAAAACCACGCCACGCTCACAGAAAAACAAACTGGCGCTCCAAATTCCCTCCATTCAAATCGCAATTTAACCAAAACCCATCTATTTTTGTGACCACCTAGACCAATTGGTTTGTAAGTATTGCAACCAAACCATGTGGATTTTAATGAAAAGTATTTGAATAAACATGAAAAGAAGCTAACATTTCAAATAGACTAAATGTCATTAAACAGCATTTAAACACTAAATAGGCCAGTAGCCAGACAGGGAGCCTAAGGAGGAACTAAAATGAATTTTTAAAAGCCATATTATTTCAAGGCTATAGCCTACAAAATAATACATTGTGAAGCATTTGCGAGTGCGACATAATAGGCTGGTAGGGACAAATATTGTTGTATTAAATAATGAATCTATAAATTGTGCATATAGGTTGTGACTTACTTAGAATGAAATACACATTTTAAAAAATCTTATTAAAAAACGAGTTACGCCAGTCTGTGGCTTCATGCTCATGTGATGATGCGTGGAGAGCAGGCCAGCAGCTGAGAATATCCTCTCCACACTTGCAGAGCCACTGGGGATGCTAAACACCTTTTTGGCCACTCTTGCCAAGCTGGGCAGAGATGCAGCCTGGATTCGAAACTAGGGACTGTAGGGACGCCTCGTACTGAGATGCAGTGCCTTAGACCACTGCACCACTCGGGATAGCGCCATAGTATCATTGGAGACCTGGATAACTATATTTCTGTTTTTTTTTTGTGTGGAACATTTAGAATGAAAAGTTAAGATTGTAAATGTGGTGGGTGGTAGAATGGGTGTTAGGGGCTACAATCAAATGTGATAAACTTTCCCAATCTTTCCTCTCTGTGTAGCCTATGGGAAAGTGTTTCTGGTCAGAAAGAACAGTGGTCACGATGAAGGGAAGCTGTATGCCATGAAGGTGAGTCTATCGTCTTTGACATTGTCTGAATATAACACAAAAATATATATATATATATAATCCATTTTGAATTCAGGCTGTAACAACAATGTGGAATAAGGGGTATGAATACTTTCTGAAGGTATGGTTCATCCTACTGTGTCTAACTTGTTAGGAAAGTTGTTTGAATCCCATGTGCTTGAGAAGCAACAGGTATGTTGCAATATGAGGTCCTCCCACAACAACTCAGGAAAGCATGCAGTTTATTAGGCTACCGATGAAATAAGTTATGATGAACGTCACAGGGTGGTGAAAGTGCACGGTGATGAGCTTCATGCTCCTCTCCAATAAAATGTCAAGAGTCTTACTATTTGACAAATAAAAATGATCTTGCTCTTTTGTCTATAACAAATCATGTAGGCTATACCTGCACTGTATCTGCAAGCTGTTGGCTAGAGTACACGTGCCAATACCAGAGTGGGCACATTCACTATAGAGTGCAAAATGTTGAGAGAAAACGATCAGTAGAGTTAAAAATGCAATGGATACCCATTTAACTTGTATATTTATTCGGTACATGGGAATTTAACCACAAAAGGTATTTTTACGTGCACTACGTCATCACGCACTGCCTTTTATGACCAACAAGTCAATTTGATGGAAACATCTTGGATGGGAAATTGTGCGTATTACTTTTATGCAGATTTTAGAATATTCACATGAAACTGTGTTGCCAATTGGATGGAAACCTAGCTAGGGGCCCACAAGATGTCTTGTTTTTTCATGTCTGTATGGTAATTTTTACTCTACCTGTTGCTGTTCCATGGCCTCTTTGTGCACCTTCTCCATGTTGTTCATCTTAACCCTCATGTTAGATTCCTGGTACTGGAAGTCTGCCTTGAGTTCTGTGAGCTGGAAGTACAAAACAAAGAGGGAGACGATCTGGTGAATACAACATGACCAGAAGTCACATTGAAGATAGCAAAACGGATAGTTTGTCAAATCAAATCGTATGTCACATGTGCCGAACACAACAGGTGTAGTAGGCCTTACTGTGAAATGCTTACTGACAAACCCTTAACTAGATTTTCTTAACTGCGTTGTTGGTTAAGAAAATATTTACTAGATCAACTAAAGTAACAATAACGAGGCAATATGAAATGGGATACTGAATCAATGTGCGGGGGTACAGGTTAGTCATGGTCATTTCTACATGTAGGTAGGGGTAAAGTGACTATGCATAGATAATAAACAGTGAGTAACAGCAGTGTAAAAACAATGCAAATAGTCATGCTTGGGGGTATAAGCTGTTATGGAGCCTTTTGGTCCTAGACTTGGCGCTCCAGTACCGCTTGCCGTGCGGTAGCAGAGACAACAGTCTATGACTTGGGTGGCAGGAGTCTGATAATTGAGGCCTTCCTCTGACACCGCCTAGTATATAGGTCCTGGATGGCAGGAAGCTTGGCCCCAGCGATGTACTGGGCCATACGCACTACCCTCTGTAGCACCCTACGGTCAAATGCCAAGCAGTTGCCATACCAGGCAGTGATGCAACGGGTCAAGATGCTCTCGATGATGCAGCTGTAGAACTTTGAGGACCCATGCCAAATGGGGGAATAGGCTTTGTCATGCCCTCTTCACAACTATATTAGTACCATGATAGTTTGTTGGTGATGTGGACACCAAGGAATTTGAAGCTCTCGACCCACTCCACTACAGCCCCGTTGATGCGAATGGGGGTGTGTTCGGCCCTCCTTTTCCTGTAGTCCACGATTGGCTCCTTTGTCTTGCTCACATTGAGGGAGAGGTTGTTGTCCTGGCACCACACTGCCTGGTCTTGGACCTCCTCCCTATAGGCTGTCTCATCATTGTCAGTGATCAGGCCTACCACCGTTGTGTCGTCAGCAAACTTAATGATGTTGGAGTCATGCTTGGCCACGCAGTCGTGGGTGAACAGGAAGTACAGGAGGGGACTAAGCACACACCTCTGAGGGTTCCCCGTGTTGAGGAACAGCGTGGCAGATGTGTTGTTGCCTACCATTACCACCTGGGAGCAGCCCGTCTCAGCAGTGGTCGTTTAGGGGCATGAATTACTGTGACGATACAATTAGGTGTGTACCTTTCGGTCCTTCTCCAGTATTGTCTGATCCCTCTGTTGAAGCATTCTCTTTAATGACATCACTTCCTCTTTCAGCTGGCTGATCAGAATAAAGTTGTCCGTTCCTCCAGAATCCATAGATTGGGTAATGGAACTACTGATGGGAGAGAGGACAGAGAGCAGGGAAGAAAAGTTGTCAGAAAAAGGAAAGTACCTTAACTCAGATCTTTCACACTGACCCACTTTGTACCATTACCTGCTCCAACACACCTTGATAGCATCTATCACAGAGATGTGTGTTAGAACAATGGAGGTCAAAAAAGTGTCAGTAGGAACCTACTGGATGTTTTCCGTGTTTACTTCAAAAGTTAGAGCTGGCTTGTAACTCCTTACATGTGATTGAAACTCCTCTCGTACCTGTCCCCGTTGGATGGCTTCACATCCAGTTTTGGCTTCTTCTTTGGGGTCTCCTTCTGGATCGAAGACGATTTATGGCTGAGGGGAGAACCAACACACAACTTTAGCCACTGAGGCTCTCCATCAGACCTGTAAAGTGTCCCAGAGTATATCATAGTTTAACTAAGTTGTATAACTAGGCAAAAAGACTTGTCATAACAGTCAATCAAGACGGGAGGGGGTCAGTCTTACCTCTGCTTCCACAGTCCCTGCTCCAGCTCTGGACTTAGGCTCCCACTGAGTCTACAAAAAGACAATAAAGAACAAACACCAAGTTATCAGAGATTTTTTCAACATGTTCCTTCAAATATCTGACACATGCATCATTACTCAGAGACCACAACATCTTTCCAAAAGTGCCCGTTCAGTACAATAGATATACAGTATTGTGACAGAGTAGAGACCTGCAGAAGAACCGCATCACAGAGGAAGTAATGGCCTAACAGTTAAGAGGATAGGGCTGTGGCACCATGGCCTACTTATGTGAGCTGCTGTGTCTGTGCTGCTGGTGGTGTTGATGATGCTGCTGCTGCCTGGAGTGGTGGTCCTTCTCATTGAGCGAGGAGTTGGAGTGGGAGGAGCTGAAGCCTTTCCTTTGCTCCTTGGTCTTCTGCAGCACACGGCGGTAGGACAGAGTGCATAGCCAGCACAGCAGCTTCCCATCCACCTGACAACACACACACAGGACAGTGGAAAATGGTAAATACGCAATCCCATGAGTGCTGGACAAAGTGTGTTCGGGTATCAATGCAGCGGGTGTGCGTGACTACCTTCCTCCTACCCTCTTCCTTGCGGTCAAATGCACACTGTTGTTTGCACTGCTCACAGGTCTGTGGAGGGCCATACTTCTTCTCTGAGTTAGTGCAACGCTGACACTTTGTTCCAATGAAAGCAGCAATGATGTTACAATACTGGCAGGGTTTAGGCTGAGTGGGGAACAGAAGATTTGGCGAACATAACCATAACGAAGTCAATACATGTTGTAAAATTATAACAGAGGCGTCAATTAAAGTCAAAACTTACCGTCCCAAACTGCTTTACATTCTGGGCACATTTCTTGCAAATTGTGTTTGTTTTGCTGGAATAGAGAACGTGAAAAAGAAATCGCATCAACATCCTGGAACCAATGTTATCACTATATTACATGGTGATGCCTTTGGAATAACAATACCATAAACAGTAAAGGTGATGGAGCAAACTCGCCTCTCCTGCTGAAACTCTGATCTGCAGTATGTACACTTGACGATGGGATGAGCGATGCGACACTCCTGTTGACAAAAACAAAGCAGTTCAAGGCCATTTGCTTAAAAATAAACGCAAACAGATACAATGTAGGACATAACATTTTAAGAATTCACTCAAATCTAAATCACAGAGTTTGGCGAGTTTGGTTTGTCCCAAATGTCAAAACCCCTTTGTATGGCGTTATTTAGTGTTATGCATTTGTTTACAACAATTAACCATGCATGGAATAGTGTTCTTACCTTTTATTCAGACACAGGTTTTCAAGCCTTCTGCCCAGTATGTGTGTGGTATGCTTATTATGGCAATGTGAAATATGCATTTCCAACGCACCCGCATGAATACAAAAATGTGATAATTTGCCACAAATTTCAACTTGATTTTTGCCATTGCATGAAGAATTTATGTGGAATATAGCCTACACTACTGGGCGAAGAGGGATGCTACACTGTGCCTCCTAGAATTCAATTTCGTAGCTGCCGGTAGGTTAAAGACACTGACGCTGTGGCTACATCGATGATAAATCAAATTTGTATTATTTGTAAAGCGCATGAAGTGTAAACAAATGTGAAATGAACAGGTCATGGGAGACGTAATGTGAAAAGATCTAGCTAGCTAGTTAACCAAATGTTCATCTGACGTTATTTTGTCTGCTACATCCAGCAGACTGCATGAATAGAAAAAACATTTCGCGAATAAATTATATCGTCCTGCGTGTGACATTATCTAACAAGGTGGCCATTTGCGTCCCAGACAGGCTGCAAGGATAATAGTTAGTTGTTACATAATCTACCATCAAAGCCATCGCTTGCGAGAAGTGCTGAATGTGGCCAGAGACCTTATAATTAAACATCCAGGGAGCAGTCGAAATGCATATGAGCCTGTAGCAGTTGCTTTGTAATCTATTCATATTGCAAAATGTGGTGCTAGTTAACTAGCTAGCTATCGCCCAAACACTTCCAGTCCAAACCTTGCACAGTTGCTGTCCCTGCGACAGTTCTTCGAAAGGATACCGCTGGTTACACTTCGTACACGCGTACAGGGCCGATGTTGCCATTATCACCAAGATCAAGAAAAAGTCAAAGATAAAAACAAATAGAGTGAAATAGCTAGTCACCCAGACAATGTGTTAGCTACCAAGGAAATTGTTTGACAACGTTAGCTAACTAAGCCTGTAGCTAGCCAATAATAGCTAAACTAATGCTAAATAAACAGCTAAATATCTATCATCTCTCTCCGTTGGCTAGCTAACATAAGTTACTTGACATAGGTAGTCAAAAATACTGATCTAGCATCCGCAAAATGTATAAACAAGAGTCAAATGTAAATAGTTTTTTCGCTGTTCTTAGCTAGCTATTCCTATTTTCCCTTTCTCTTTTTTTGTATCCGCAGCGTCGTCATTCAAACCGGATGCGGCCAACGACAGAAGAAAGAAAGAGAAGCCAATCATGACACATCATTAGTGCGCGGGACTTTGTATTTTGAAACACAGAGGCCAATCACAGTGCAAAACAACACAGCGATTAAGTGCCATTAAGCTGCCTCAATTTGTATCACTGTGATAAGAGGAATATGGAAACAAAGTAACTAGAATGTACATATGCAGTAACTCTGTTAGATCTTTTAATTCTAAAAGCTAGCTGCTACATGTAATTAAATGTCACTGTCAGGTGGCTGGGGATAAAAGAGAACAATATATTCATACCGTTGTGTACATTGTCAGAGTCATTCTGAAAATATTAGGCAATGCAATGGTACTATGAATTCTGTTGAAGATTGTGTTCACAACACACATTTCATTTGTGGTGGGTGGTCTTTTATTTATCATTAAATTAAGTCAACAGCAACCGGGGTCAATCCCGGATCAAAGAGCAAAGTAAATCCAGGCTGGATAAACTGCTGATGTGCTGGGCCATATGCTGTGGTTCACAGGCAATATAAAGTCATTTGTCATGTTGTATCTACCTACCTACTAACAATATATTGGTGATCATAATATATGAGGACAAGAAATAGTTTTATTTCCAATTTTGCAAATTAACATTTAAACAAAAACAAATAAATTATCAAAATATTGCGGTCAAACGTGTATTGTTGACAGGCATGGGTTACAGTCCATGGTAGTCAGCTTGTTCTAAGTTAATGGCCCGCAATTAAATTGACCATAACATTCTTACCAAATTAATTATTCTACTAACACATAAATATTAGTTAAACAGTTAAGGATTTATATTGATTAAGGATGTGCCCTTATGAGGCCATGAAAAAAGCCACTTCATCATTGCACTAGTGGGGAATGAGCCTCACTACTTTTCCTCTGGTTAGTAATCAGATCACTGTTCAAAGACAAAACCCTGTTGTGACCATTTATTTTAAACAACAGTGCAAAGCTCTACATCACTGTGCCTGTGAGATGCATGTTGTTGGCGAGTCTTAACATTTTCCATGGAGGAATGGTTAGTGCCATCTGTGGCATTCAGTTTCTAGTTTCTGTAGAATTTGTTATTCGATACATATGCAGCATTTAGTAACAACCTGTGGGTATGACCTTTCAACTAAACCATGTCATGCACATTGTCAATTTTACTGATCTGTTTTGGGTAAACAGTCTGCAACGTGACGTACACATCATCACCAAAGCCCTCAAGTTATCACCTAATTATAACTGAGACTCAGAGCTCAGTATTAACCTAAAAGTCTATGGTATAAACTGTACACACAACCTAGGCTAAGAGAATGGAAATAATATGTAGTTAACTTGCTAGTAAAAAGAACTCAACAGCTTAGAAAAAAACATCAACATACTGATCAGATGGAACACCCACATTCATTCATACCTATTTGGTCAAAATATGTGTCCATCCAGTAACTATTTTCTCAGCTTTAAAACCATTTGCAGACATTTCTGACCTCAAAACCTATTTGGAATATGTCAAGTAGAAATAAACAGAAAATTGCTTAAATAGCATGTATTTTTTCTTTTTCAATTCTCCACCTTGCTTTCACAACGAAGAAATTCATTGAGCATATTAGCTACTTGTTTTATCCTATTAATAATTTAGTGTACTTAATGCATTAGTTTATTCTAAAGTAATAATACTGGATGTAGTTAAGCCGATATGCAATAGCATACTTGTGAGGGATTATTTGATGATCATTATATGTTACAGTACTCTTGACCCTGGTAGCAAAGGTCAGTGAAGTATAGTATGGCTATAGTGAGGTGGTCTCAGAGATAAATAGAGGACTCATCTTTATATATGTGCCATTATAGCATGTGTGACAGCATGGGCAGTGCCATTGAGGCTACAACCCATAGGAATCCCCACCCTTTTGAAAACGTTGATTACTTTAAAATGGCAGAAGCATGGTGGAAGCCCTTAATGATGCTGCCCATGCTAAAACAGCCTTTTGGCCACTAGAGGCCTCTGTTATTGTCTATGGGTGGTCTGAAACAGAGGCAGCACATCTTTTTGGTGCATAGACAACATAGGGTTCTGACCATAGACATATAAATTCATATTCTTATTCTATTTCTATGGGTCTGACCCTGTACGACCTCAGCTGTTGGAGCAGCAGTGAGATGGAACATCCAAAGGCCAACACATGGTTTCTACAGACACTTGGTGGTTGCGTTGCTTTCTACAGGAGTGTGTCATGTTAAGCAGGAATGTGTGACACAGCAAGTCCCCTGCAGTGCAGTTTATTAGTTATGGGCATGGCACCTTATCGTTGTGAGGCCTCAGTCCTTAGCCTTACTCTATAAGCCCCCTGTCAAACAAAGGTCTGAACGGGAGTGATGGAGCGGGTGGGCGAGCCAGCCCTCTCAGTGGAGGAGGCAGAGCGATTGGTCACGTCTCGCTGTAGCTCCTCCACCCTCTTCTGAAGCTCCGCCCGCTTGGCCAGCAGCTCCTTGTAGCGCTGGTGAACAGGCTCCTGGGAAGAAGGTACACAAACAGTAGTGGTCAACACTAGAACATAACTATGCTAAAACAAGCATATAAACTGCCATTTATACTCATACTAACAACGCAACAGTAAAAATGTAGTCCCCCACAAATTATGCAGCCACCCCCCGGCCAATTGAGATACCGTGTGTGACTAACAGAACCCGCCTTGGGCCAATCATTGTAATTTTGTAAATGCCGGATCTTAATGGCAAATCAAATCAAAATTTATTTTATTTGTCACATACACATGGTTAGCAGATGTTAATGCGAGTGTAGCGAAATGCTTGTGCTTCTAGTTCCGACATTGCAGTAATAACCAAGGAGTAATCTAAGCTAACAATTTCACAACAACTACCTTATACACACAAGTGTAAAGGGATGAAGAATATGTACATAAAAATATATGAATGAGTGATGGTACAGAACGGCATAGGCAAGATGCAGTAGATGGTATCGAGTACAGTATATACATATGAGATGAGTAATGTAGGGTATGTAAACAAAGTGGCATAGTTTACAGTGGCTAGTGATATATTTTTTACATCAATTTTTCCATTCTTAAAGTGGCTGGAGTTGAGTCAGTATGTTGGCAGCAGCTGTTGGCTGTTTAACATTCTGATGGCCTTGAGATAAAAGCTGTTTTTCAGTCTCTCGGTCCCCGCTTTGATGCACCTGTACTGACCTCGCCTTCTGGATGAGCCTAGTGGGGTGAACAGGAAGTGGCTCAGGTGGTTGTTGTCCTTGATGAGATCTTTATGGCCTTCCTGTGACATTGGGTGGTGTAGGTGTCCTGGAGGGCACGTAGTTTGCCCCCGGTGATGCGTTGTGCAGACCTCACTACCCTCTGGAGAACCTTGCGGTTGTGGGCGGAGCAGTTGCCGTACCAGGCAGTGATACAGCCCGACAAGATGCTCTCGATTGTGCATCTGTAAAAGTTTGTGAGTGCTTTTGGTGACAAGCTGAATTTCTTCAGCCTTCCTAAGGTTGAAGAGGCGCTGCTGCGCCTTCTTCACCACGCTGTCTGTGTGGGTAGACCAATTCAGTTTGTCCATGATGTGTACGCCGAGGAACTTAAAACGTACTACCCTCTCCACTACTGTCCCGTCGATGTGGATAGGGGGGTGCTCCCTCTGCTGCTTCCTGAAGTCCACGATCATCTCCTTTGTTTTGTTGACGTTGAGTGCGAGGTTATTTTCCTGACACCAACACAGAGGGCCCTCACCTCCTCCATGTAGGCCTTCTCGTCGTTGTTGGTAATCAAGTCTACCACTGTAGTGTCGTCTGCAAACTTAATGATTGAGTTGGAGGCGTGCATGGCCACGCAGTTATGGGTGAACAGGGAGTACAGGAGAGGGCTCAGAACGCACCCTTGTGGGGCCCCAGTGTTGAGGACCAGCGGGGTGGAGATGTTGTTACCTACCCACACCCCCTGGGGGCGGCCCGTCAGGAAGTCCAGTACCCTGTTGCAAAGGGCGGGGTCTAGACCCAGGGTCTCGAGCTTGATGACGAGTTTGGAGGGTACTATGGTGTTAAATGCTGAGCTGTAGTCGATGAACAGCATTCTCACATAGGTATTCCTCTTGTCCAGATGGGTTAGGGCAGTGTGGTTGGGATTGCGTTGTCTATGGACCTATTGGGGCGGTAGGCAAATTGGAGTGGTTCTAGGGTGTCAGGTAGGGTGGAGGTGATATGGTCCTTGGCTAGTCTCTCAAAGCACTTCATGATGAAGGAAGTGAGTGCTACGGGGCAGTAGTCATTTAGCTCAGTTACCGTAGCTTTCTTGGGAACAGAAACAATGGTGGCCCTCTTGAAGCATGTGGGAACAGCAGACTGGGATAAGGATTGATAGAATATCAGAGGACGCGGCTGGGGATGCCGTCTGGGCCTGCAGCCTTGCGAGGGTTAAAACCTGTTGGGGCAAGGCGTTCCCCTCCAGTTTCGCATGAATGCTTCCATCAATCCACGGTTTCTGGCTTGGGAATTATTTTAATTTTGTAAAAAATGTTACCCCTTTTTCTCCCCAATTTCGTGGTATCCGTTAGTAGATACTATCTTGTCTCATCGCTACAACGCCCGTACGGGCTCGGGAGAGACAAAGATTGAAAGTCATGCGTCTTCCGATACACTACCCAACCAAGCCACACTGCTTCTAACACAGCGCGCATCCAACCCGGAAGCCAGCCGCACCAATGTGTCGGAGGAAACACCGTGCACCTGGCAACCTTGGTTAGAGTGCACTGCGCCCGGCCCGACCACAGGAGTCGCTGGTGCGCGATGAGACAAGGATATCCCTACCGGCCAAACCCTCCCTAACCCGGACGACGCTAGGCCAATTGTGCGTCGCCCCACGGACCTCCCGGTCGCAGCCGGTTACGACAGAGGCTGGGCGAAAACCCAGAGTCTCTGGTGGCACAGCTGGCGCTGAGGTACAGAGCCCTGCGCCACCCGGGAGGCCCGGTTTGGGAATGTTTTAATAGTTGCTGTGGGTATGACATCGCCGATGCACTTGCTAATAAACTTGCTCACCGAATCAGCGTATTCGTCAATGTTGTTGTTTGACGCAATGCGGAACATATCCCAATCCACATGATCGAAGCAATCTTGAAGCATGGAATCAGATTGGTCAGACCAGTGTTCAACAGACCTGAGCGCAGACCTGAAATCGGGCCAGTGCTGTAGGAGATATTAATGGGCAGAGAAAGATCCATGATCCCCTCCTCAATTTCATTCAGGGGGACAATTATTCAAGATAGCATAAATATTACTACTATCAACATCATTACTACTACTATGAAAGTGAGGTAGTTTGCCCAGACCTGTGGCCTCATGCGAGGGTTCCAGCGGATGTAGTATCCCACCCAGAGCTCCAGGTGACGCATGCTGACCACTGGGAACAGCACATGGTTGGAATAGTTGACATAAAGAGGGTTGGTGAACTCCTCTAGCTGGCTGTTGATGTAGGCCCACAGAGAAACTGTCTTCTTAGGCAGCTCCTGCAGAACAATTAGATGTATGAGATGTTGGTTTTAACATTAGCAAATAAAACATACTCATTAGCATATTCCTATTAGCACTGTTATGACAACTGTGTATGAAATGTCATCCATGAGAGACAGTCAAATAAACATTGAGTTTAGTTTCAGGTTTTCTGAATTGCACTCCATCCAAGTGGTGTTTAAACCTAACATAGTCTGCACTCTCACCTCCTTCACCCTTTGCTGTTCACTGTTACACATGAATGTCCCAAACAGGCAGCTGTACATGTGGTCCAGGATGGTGACCAGGAAGTACTCGTTGAACTCAAAGGCTGCAGGAAACTAGACAGGAACAGTTAAATTATAATCCATATACGATCAGGAGAATCCGGAGGGATTATGTACATCAGTAAATATCCCGTGTGTAATGTGTACCTTATTACTAAGCCTGGATTTTTTTCTGCTCAGGTCACATGACTACCCATCAACAACCCCTACCAGTGATGTCCCTCACCTGTCGGGTAATCTGCCACACACAGTCAATGAACTGCAGGAAGACAGGCGAGCGGTCTGCGTCTGTGTGGTTCTTATCCCCATGACCGATCCTCTGGAAGGAGAGTGGGGAAGGATTGAGAAGAACAGAAAGTCAAGTGACCGTAATGGCTGAACAAAACACAAGAAGGGTAAAGCTGTGCCATGGCGATGGTTGACCCATGTGAGTCAGGAAATTTAACTTCTCTTACCACATTAGAATGTCCCAAGCATTTCCAAAAGTCAGGAAATGTAACTTCTCTTACCACATTAGAATGTCCCGAGCATTTCCAAAACGTACAGTGCCTTGCGAAAGTATTCGGCCCCCTTGAACTTTGCGACCTTTTGCCACATTTCAGGCTTCAAACATAAAGATATAAAGCTGTATTTTTTTGTGAAGAATCAACAACAAGTGGGACACAATCATGAAGTGGAACGACATTTATTGGATATTTCAAACTTTTTTAACAAATCAAACTGAAAAATTGGGCGTGCAAAATTATTCAGCCCCTTTACTTTCAGTGCAGCAAACTCTCTCCAGAAGTTCAGTGAGGATCTCTGAATGATCCAATGTTGACCTAAATGACTAATGATGATAAATACAATCCACCTGTGTGTAATCAAGTCTCCGTATAAATGCACCTGCACTGTGATAGTCTCAGAGGTCCGTCAAAAGCGCAGAGAGCATCATGAAGAACAAGGAACACACCAGGCAGGTCCGAGATACTGTTGTGAAGAAGTTTAAAGCCGGATTTGGATACAAAAAGATTTCCCAAGCTTTAAACATCCCAAGGAGCACTGTGCAAGCGATAATATTGAAATGGAAGGAGTATCAGACCACTGCAAATCTACCAAGACCTGGCCGTCCCTCTAAACTTTCAGCTCATACAAGGAGAAGACTGATCAGAGATGCAGCCAAGAGGCCCATGATCACTCTGGATGAACTGCAGAGATCTACAGCTGAGGTGGGAGACTCTGTCCATAGGACAACAATCAGTCGTATATTGCACAAATCTGGCCTTTATGGAAGAGTGGCAAGAAGAAAGCCATTTCTTAAAGATATCCATAAAAAAGTGTTGTTTAAAGTTTGCCACAAGCCACCTGGGAGACACACCAAACATGTGGAAGAAGGTGCTCTGGTCAGATGAAACCAAAATTGAACTTTTTGGCAACAATGCAAAACGTTATGTTTGGCGTAAAAGCAACACAGCTCATCACCCTGAACACACCATCCCCACTGTCAAACATGGTGGTGGCAGCATCATGGTTTGGGCCTGCTTTTCTTCAGCAGGGACAGGGAAGATGGTTAAAATTGATGGGAAGATGGATGGAGCCAAATACAGGACCATTCTGGAAGAAAACCTGATGGAGTCTGCAAAAGACCTGAGACTGGGATGGAGATTTGTCTTCCAACAAGACAATGATCCAAAACATAAAGCAAAATCTACAATGGAATGGTTCAAAAATAACCATATCCAGGTGTTAGAATGGCCAAGTCAAAGTCCAGACCTGAATCCAATCGAGAATCTGTGGAAAGAACTGAAAACTGCTGTTCACAAATGCTCTCCATCCAACCTCACTGAGCTCGAGCTGTTTTTCAAGGAGGAATGGGAAAGAATTTCAGTCTCTCGATGTGCAAAACTGATAGAGACATACCCCAAGCGACTTACAGCTGTAATCGCAGCAAAAGGTGGCGCTACAAAGTATTAACTTAAGGGGGCTGAATAATTTTGCACGCCCAATTTTTCAGTTTTTGATTTGTTAAAAAAGTTTGAAATATCCAATAAATGTCATTGCACTTCATGATTATGTCCCACTTGTTGTTGATTCTTCACAAAAAAATACATTTTTATATATTTATGTTTGAAGCCTGAAATGTGGCAAAAGGTCGCAAAGTTCAAGGGGGCCGAATACTTTCGCAAGGCACTGTAAATGAATAATCAAGAGAATGTGTCCCAAGTGTTTTAGCTTGGTATAAGGAACACAACACTGTTAGAGGGAGTAAAGGCTTATTTACTAGCTGGAAGCGGTGGCCAAAGCTCAGCCACTCTTTCTCCAGCAGCACCTGGAAGCCGCGGATGGTGCGGTAGTGTCCGTCCAGCATCAGCATGGCCAGGGAGGTGAGCTGGGCAGTACGGTCCCATCCATCACTGCAGTGAACTACCACTGAAGTCTTCCCAGACTCCACCTTGTCTGCAATACGCAGCGCCCCAGCCAGGATCAGCTACACAGGGAACAGACAGACAGGTTCAACAAATAATCTCAACCTTGATTTTTTTTCTCTCCCTTCTGTCCTCACCTTGATGTGCTCCAGCCAATGAGTGGACTCGAGGTTGGAGAGCCAATGGGACTCCTCGATGTTGGGATAGACCACCTCCTTCAGCTTGCGCAGTGACTCTCTCATCACATGGATGTTGTGGATGTCCAAGAACACCAGCTCTGCATTCTGATAGGCATCCTCACTCTCATAGCCACCCCCTTTCATCTGAGGAGAACGCAGGGAATGTAGTCATCTCTTGGAATTGAATATACTCTTTGAATAACACTGAATAGTTTTCATACTTACAGTGAGAGGAGATCAAAATCAAATCCAAAGAAAACGACACTATGGGTTGAGCATTGAACTGTATAGGCACTGTGTGTGGGAAATGCACTTTGACGCAAAATAAAACATGATTATTATTACTAACTACATACCTTGTTGGCGGCAGCATTGACGCTAGGCCTGGCATCGAAGATGAACAGCTTGTGGGACTGAGCGTTGGCATCCATGATGGCCTGGAGGTACTTCTCATCGTCTTTGCTACGCTTGCCATTGACCCCGACCATGGGCTGACTACAGCGGGTAACTGTGGCCTGGCTCTCTGGGTGAATCCACGACAGCACCTGCAGAGCCACAGCAGAGGCATTGGCACGGACAGTAACACAAGACCGCAGGTACTACATCAGCGTGGTACTACATCAGCGTACTACTACAGAGGTACCGCAGACAGTTAAAGAGTGGGGACAGTGTGAAGTGTAAATGCTAACTCACAGGTATCCTGCCCTTGGCTCTGAAGGCAGCCACTCTCTTCAACTCCTCATCTGGTATGTTGACAGGCACCACCAGGTTTGATGGGTAAGTGTCACACACTTCGTAGTGATCATTCACTTTAGTTATCCTCCAGCTCTCGTTGGGTATTCCCTACACACACATACGAATATAAAAACATTTAAAAACAACGTATACCTAAAGCTCAGATTTTTGAAATCTTCCAAATACCTGTCTTTTATATTCCGCTTGAGCATCATACACTTTCCAGCCATTTTCAGGATAGACCTGCCCATACTCAAAGGCAAAGATTGGCTGTGGATGACAGAGGGAAAAACATAGTCAGTCAGTTGGCCCTGGGCCTTTATAGTACACAGTAGCAGACCATGGGCAACAGACCAAGTGACTCACTCACCAAACCATTGGAAACAGGAAAGGCAAATTTCATCAGGATCTCAAAAATTGACTTCCTGAGTGAGTCCTCCATCTGCTTGTGTGCAAACCGCAGATTACGGATATCCTGAGGAGACAGAGTGACAGGTCACTGTAACCATTGTCATTTACACTCAGAGAAAGAAGAAGCACTAGAATGCAGTGATTAGAGTCTGAAGTATAAGAAAAATAAGAAAAATGCCTGTTCTCTTTGAGAGCAACAAAGAGATTATATATTAGTATAAACAGCAGGTAAGGGATGTTCCAGACATTTTTTTGGTGGTCACTGCTCACCTTGCAGACCAGCCCGTAGGAGACCTCACCACGGCTAGATGCACCTCCTATCTTCTCCACACGGCTCACTACCCCCAGGGGCAAGTCCAGCACAAACGCTGGTTCCTAGGAGACAAAGGAAATAATAAGAACACTGATTTGACATCCTGAAGAGTGGAATGGAGACAAATCGAAAGCTGAAAAGCATACCCTATCCATGCATCTGAAGAACAATCTATAGTTGGTGACAGTCAATGTCCCCCTCAGTGCACCGATGTAAGGACAGATGTAAGTGACGTCTTTGGCTGTTAGAAAATACAAACAAAAAGTTTAAGCAGGTCATTCCATTAAACCCAAAATAACCCATAGCTGGGGGGTGGGGAGATGACCTACCCATGTCTTGCACACTTTCCTTTGGTAGTAACTGTGGTTCTTCTTTGTTTGAATCCCTGAGCACCTGTATATAAAACAATATCCAATGTTTAGGTAAAACATACAGAGTAGCCAACAGCACAAATCAAGTTGATTATTTTTACTTAAACACCAACGCAAATCTTTGAGGGAAGAGGGATGGAAGACTATACCTTGGCAGCAGCTTTAGGTCTGCCCTGAAATCATTAGGAGAAAAGCGAGAGGGTTAACCGCAGACATGTTTAAGATGCTATTGCTACATTAGTAGAACTGAATCTGTGTAAAGTTGTAGGTGAAAAGCCATGTACCAACCCGTAGTTCTGGGGAGAACTCTGTTGAGGTGGACACATTGTCAGAAGACATCGCATAGGGGGTCTTGGCAGCGTGAGCGGACCGGTCAGAACGAGACGTGGACGTACTGTCAACAGAATTGCAGAATACGTGTACTATAGGATAATGACCAGTGAGAAATAATACCATACCAAAATTGCTTGTTCATTTGACAGCCGTGTTCGCTAAAGCAGAAACTAAATGGCTGGCACCTAGCCCAGGGGACTGGAGAATAGATCCACTCTGTATGTTACAGACCCTCTCTGATTTCCAGTCCCCTGGGCTATTTGTACCCAGACTAGATGGCTGTGGAATCTGACATTATGTCTAGCTAACTAGATAACGTTAGTCGTATAAACTAAGGCTGCTATCTTGGGCCAACTGTCTACCTTCTCGGGCTGCCTGCTATAGCGACTTTTGTAACCCGAATCTCCCAGTAAGGTTTAGCTGATACTTCAACATCTTTCATTGAAATACACTAGTAGAATTCAATATCTTCACTGTCGACAATTTTTCGCCATATTTAGATAGCATGTAGTTAGACAACTATAAAAGCTCCTGTCAATCGACTACACAGGGAACTAGTTGAACGAGCCCCACCTGGACAATGAATCAACGCTGGCCTGCCTTGACGAGGATTGCTTCGAACCCAGACTGTCGATGCTTCCACTCTTCTCCATGGTAAATCTTAGTAAAGTATTCAAATATATGAATTTGAGGCGATTGGGCAGATATCTACATGCAACTGTTTTGATTCCGTCCTTGGTGAAAAGTAAATCCCAGGTACAGACAGGAAGCTGCCATCTTTTCCCAGAGTCCCCAATCCATAATAAACAAGGGAGTGGTGTTTGGAGTTGGGGGTAGCGCCCCCTGCCGCCATTACTGGTTATTACATGTAGCCCAACACTATCTTCATCATTAACAACAGCAACATGCTTCAGATTAGAGATTTTTAAAGATAAATATGTGGAGAGAAGGTGAAGATGTGGATTGAGAAAGGACACGTACTCAATACATTGTGTGAACAATATTTTACTTGTCCACAACTATCAATTAAGAACAAATGTAAATATCCAGTGCATGATGTTAACATGTAGATTCAGAATTCACAGAATTATCTCTATTATTTGGAAATAGGAAAATGCAAACATACATACTGTACAGTACATCAACATAATAACTGAATATAGCTGTTCCAAAAACAAAAAGCATATAGACCCTATGCCATTTGTACCTGTCACACATTCAAAAAGCAATGTCCAAAGGGTAAGATGATCAGTCCCAGATTTAGACCAAACCCTGAAAACAACGTTTGGGGTTCTACAGGCAATACAGGGAATCCCCAAAGTGGTGGTAACGCCAATTCAACCATTTACATGTTAAGAAAAATCTGTGCGCTATCAACTAGTACATTTATATCAACAAATATACAGTTGTACAGTGTTATGTAGTCCAATCACTAACATTGTTATATACACAATACCACAAAGTATATATTATCAATCCAGCAGTTTCTCACATTGAAGGCAACTTAGACAAAGTAAGGCAAGCTTCTAACATTCTGCTTATAATGTACATGTTTTGACCTGGTAACACTCTATACCTGCCTGTAAAGATTCACACAAAGTTCAAATATCATTGATAGAAACTCCAGGCAAAGGGGGAAAAAATCATTTGAAAAATGAGATCAAAGCCATCAGTATTGTCTT
The DNA here is from genome assembly GCF_057628025.1 of Oncorhynchus mykiss. Lineage (NCBI taxonomy): Eukaryota > Metazoa > Chordata > Actinopteri > Salmoniformes > Salmonidae > Oncorhynchus > Oncorhynchus mykiss. The sequence continues at coordinate 36,369,688 of NC_143031.1, read as the reverse complement.
CTACAATGATGTGCAATCAATCCTTTTCTGCCTCCCCCTGCTATCTGCATTGTGTTGCTCTATACCTGCTGCAATGTGACACACTCTAATGATCATTTACATTTCTGTATCAGCAACAACACCACACAACAACCTGTAAAATAGGTGTATTTTCAGGGGGAGGAAATACATTACTGATGATGTAGTTGTTAGTTTGTCTTGCTGTGTCCTAGGGCTGGGCCGGAGGGCTACCATTGGTCTCATCGTCCCTTCCCTGCTCTGTCTTTCCGTCCTATCCATTCTGCTCGTCCTGTAGCTGCTCAAACTCTGCATCTAGATAATCCAGAGAATGGTTTCCCGGCTTGTGAGAGACCCTGCCCCACTGTTCTCTATTGCTGGCCACGGTGTCATACAGCTCTACCGACCTGGGGAACAGGTCCTGGAGGAGTCTGCAGGAGAAGGGAGCAAAGCCGGGAGGAAAGTATAGTCAGACTCAAGCTAAGGAGGGACCACTAATATGCATATACAACACACAACAGTTGTTATTGTCTGAGTTAACAATTACACCACTCATCTCCTAGATATGGGGGTTACAGATCAGTCAGAGGCTCACTTGTAGATGGGCATGGCTATGTGCTCCATGAAGCCTGTCTGTAGCTCTGGGATGTAGGCCTTCTCTCTGTCCATCATCTCACTGGGACGGTTCCCCATAGCCTTCTCCTGCAGCCACAAGCACAGGGACACACACACACAGGACATTGTAAAGGTTCCTGTACTACATGGACACAGAGAACAATATGATGGATACCATTTTTGGCATTCATAAAAAATTACATACATACCAGATCTCCTTGAGAAAAGAATTCCTTGTAAATGAGTCCCTGTCACAAAAACAAACATGAGTTTCATGTTAGCATACTACATGGAGACCATCTTACTAACAATAATAAAATATATGTAAATGCAATAAGGAGGAGGGGTGAACACAGTTGGTTTAGCGGCGGCAGGTAGCCTCAAGGTTAGAGCATTAGGCCAGTAACCGAAAGGTTGCAGGTTTGAATACCGGAGCCAACAAGGTGAAGAATTTTTTTAATCTGTCGCTGTACCCTTGAGCAAGGCACTTAACCCTAATGGCTCCAGGGGTGCAACCCCACTTCCTGCAGGTGTCTCAGGGGGAATTTGAATATCCCCCCCAAAAAACATTTCCATTACACACGAGTATAAAATGACAAATATAAGCACCCCCAAAATTCTTATTAGAGGAGTCAGATCTGAGTGGGTACTTACTGCGATCTTCCAGGTGGTCTTCCAGTCTTTGGTCTGGTCAGAGAGGTCACATGAGGTCATGATCAGGCACAGTAGCAGGTTATGGTGCTGAGGTTCTTTGGTGTTGTAGCCCACTGGAAGACAAAACAGACAATATGATCTAATTAAATGTTTATTGAACCTTTATTTAATAGTGGGGTGGCAGGTAGCCTAGTGGTTAGAGTGTTGGGCCAGTAACCGAAAGGTTGCTAGATCGAATCCCCGAGCTGACAAGGTAAAAATCTGTGGTTCTGCTCCTGAACAAGGCAGTTAACCCACTGTTCCTAGGCCGTCATTGTAAATTAGAATTTGTTCTTAACTGACTTGCCTAGTTAAATAAAGGTACAATTCAATTTTAAAAAACTAGGCAAGTCTGTTAAGAACAAATTCTTATTTACAATGACTGCCTACCCTGGCCAAACCCTAACCCGGACCAATTGTGCCCCGCCATATGGAACTCTCAGTCACGGCCGGCTGTGATACAGCCTGGAATCGACCCAGGGTCTGTAGTAATGCTTTGACCACTGCACCACTCAGGAGCTCTAATAAGAAATGGAAGAGCTGTAGAAATGAAGATCTACCTTCCTACCGCTCACAAGACACTCAGACAGGATGTATGGGCCGGGGGATGACTTACCATCTGCCATTTTCTGTAGATCCTTCAGGATCCGTAGGTGATGAGCCAAGTCTGTGGCCAGGATGATGTCCCTCATCAGGTCAAGCATCCTCTGGTAGTCCTGGCAACCAAAAACACAACACAGGAACAGAGTCAAAATAGTACAAAACCAACTAGAAAAGAGGAATGTTCTTACATTGCCTTTGTCTTACCTTTCTGGAGAACTTCTCAAAGATATTGCAGCCCTGGGTGTTGAGGATGGCGATCGCCTGAGCAAAGTGGTGTCTCTGGAAATGAAAGCCAATAGTCAGTGGTGAGGCTGCAATTACATTTTATATCCACTAGAGGACAGCAAATACCCAGTGCGCAATCAACTCATGTTTTTACCTTTTACCTTTAAATGAAGGACACACATAATACATTTATGTTCATGATACTTTGTGTTTACCTCCAGCACAGATCCCTCAGAACTATACAGGCCAGCCAACACAGATTTCTGGAGAAGAGAAGACAAAACTGATTGTTTTTGTAATGCATGCTTCTGTGTGACTCCAGTAAACTACATTATGTTTATTTGTTGGTCATGGATTCTATGGCTAAATTTAAAGGGAAACTCCGCCACTTTTAACATTTGGGTTGTTATTAAAAAGTATTTATTAATGTCTTACACAGTGTGCAGTATTATGATTTCATGTCTATTGACTGTTTAATGATGAGCAAAATTGGAAATTGTTTGTGAAGTTTTCAAGTAGAATCTCTGAGATGACTAATAAAAGTTTTAATGGACAGTCATTTTCAGCTATCTATATAACTCATCTGCAGTTTTATGATCATATTGGAACAGCCTGCTTATGCTATATGTTGCTCTGGTTGTCTTCTTCCAAAAACCTATAGATATTATATTTATAATCAGCTTCCTCCAGCAAACTCCCATGACTCCATTTGGCAAGACCACTCCCACCATCACAGATAAAGTTGCAACTCCGGCCATTGCATTCTTTCCAAATAGCCTATATTTTTGTAGTGAATTACTTGTTAACTTCATACTTTTTATTAGTTCTACAGTGTTGTATTTGCCTGTCAATGTTGAAAATACTTTAGATGCAGCAAGGTTGGCTACTTTACTTAGCTAGCTAGCATTGCTAATGTTAGCATCAAAGATACAGGCTTCAATCATTAGAGACTATGATTCTGTAGTGATTAGCCTGTAAATGTCATGATACATGTTGTTCTAACAGGCCTAAATGTTGTTTGGACTGTTGTTTAAGACAGTCACTAAGATTAAGCTTGGCTGTTATTGTTGCAAACACTTATTATTTTAGGTGTAGCAGTCGAGCTAGCATGCTAGCTAACCATCAGATACAGTAACGTTTTGTTAGCTTTTGTTTGCATCTAAATTTGAATGGTTCTTTATTGTAATGCAGTTGATTGGTGACAATATATAAACATATATTCGGCATGCAAGCATTATAATATGATTACAACACAAAAGTAATGTGAAATGCACTCATAATTTATGACATAAGCTTAAAGCCAATTTATGCTTGATCTGAAAATGCAATTGCGGGGCCTCCGGGAGGTTGCGGAGGCCAAATTGCTCCGTACAGCATCACCATGCGCCTCCCAAATTTTGTAACAATTACATGATTGGTTGACCGTAGGTGGGGGCGGTACATCCTGTATAAACACAAATTAACTTCCTGACAACTTCCTTGATAACAAACATGAACTTTGACCAAAGGCTATCAGAACAAGTTCACAAATAAAAAACATTTATGATACCTCGTGTAAGGAATTTCAAAGACACAGAAATTAGTTTGAAATCCTGGAAAGAGATCGGGGATTTGTGGTACTTTGTCAAATCCGTCACAATTGATGTATAACAGGCCCACAATTTGGTTTCTAAAATCTGATTATATTTGGCTGTTTTCACTGCATAACATTTAGAAGTTGTCCCTTTTCAGGTTTAGAAAAATGAACTCATTCGTATCAGCATACAGAAATCGAAAGTGGTAATTAAAGTAGTTTTTACCCGTAATGCAGTTGATTGATGAGGATGACATCAATGTATTGGGGTTGACAGATTCTGACCCCAACATAGTGTGGAATACACATATAAACAATAGCCTAAATGTAAATCATTTTGCTGTGAAACAATGAGGAGATTCGTGGGGGAAAACGGTGCAGTCGTTTTACATCATGCTATCTTGGCTGAGCATCCCTGTGGAACACTTTCGACACCTTGTATAGTCCATGCCCCGTCAAACTGAGGCAGTTCTGAGGGCAAAAGGGGGTGCAACTCAATATTAGGATGGTGTTCCTAATGTTTTGTACACTCAGTGTATACAGGTACTTACAGCACAATAACTGGTTATAAAGTGGTGGAATTGTCCTTCAAACTGCAAATACATTCTCAATGAAGTAAGAATTATATCACAATAATAATGTTTAAATCAATTTAATATAGGAAAGAGGAGCCAACTGAAGAGGAGCCAACTAAAAGTGGCAGCGATGTTCAAAGTAGTCCAAGCTACAAAATAAACCAACAGACCACTTCAAATACAATAACTCTCATTAACGGTTACAGAATTTTGTTTTGACTGTGACATGTTGACTGTGATATTTTATTGTTTATCTACCTTAGTTGAATGCACTGACTGTAAGTCACTCTGGATAAGCACGTCTGATGAATGAACTAAATGTAAATTGTAACAGCATTCTTCCTCCTCTTCTGAGGAGGAGTAGCGAGAAGGATCGGAGGACCAATGCGCAGCGTGGTTAGTGTCCATAACGTTTATTTTAAGACATAAACTGAACACTATGAAATACAAAACAATAAATGTGAACATGAACAAAACAGTACCATGTGGCAACAAACACTCACACGGAAACAAACACCCACAAACCAAAAGTGAAACCCAGGCTACCTAAGTATGATTCTCAATCAGAGACAACTAATGACACCTGCCTCTGATTGAGAACCATACTAGGCTGAACAAAACCCCAACATAGAAAAACACACAGACTGCCCACCCCAACTCACGCCCTGACCATACTAAATAAAGACAAAACAAAGGAAATAAAGGTCAGAACGTGACATAAATGTAGAAACAAACACCTCCTGGATATTATTATAATGAGCTCAGTCCCCAAATAAGTACAAATTTGGTCGGTCTGGACCAGACCAAATCTGAACAGATCCTAGACATGTAGGCCATGTTTTACAAGTTGAACAGCATAGTACAGTACGGCACAGTTCAGTACAGAAGAGCACAGTAGAGTACGGTACAGTGCAGTTTAATTCAGTAGAATAGAGTACAGTTTAGTAGAGTACATTAGAGTAAAGTAGGGTACAATACACTACATTATACTGTGCTAAACTGTACTCTACTGTACTTAGCTATACTTTACTTTTCCTTACTTTACTGTACTGTACTCTACTGTGCTCTACTGTAATGTGCCGGACCGGACCAAATCTATGTTTGGGCCAAATATAGGCCAGTTCGAACCGGACGTGTCCGGATGTTGAAATGAAGGCTAGTCCGGACCAGAACAAATCTGAACCAAACATAGACGTCTATGATCTACTTTGGTGGATGTTGAAATCAAGGCTTGTCGGGACCGCACCAAAAACAATACAAAATAAAGACGGTCGGTGTCAAACTGTGCTTAGTGGGCAATAGAACAGCTACATACAGCGTAGGAGTCTGTGTGTTTGTGGTATGAGGGATCTTACCGATGCCACCTGGAAGGAGTTGTTGGTCCCTCTGTGGTCCAAGTCATGACACATGCAGGACACAAAAAGAGCAAACATCTCGATGTCCCTGAAAGAGGACGCTGCAGTGTGAGTTGAAGTGTTCATGAGGGTGTTTCACTTTATCGTAACAACGTTTTTAAATGCATTTCTCTGTGTGTTCTTACTCTAGGTAGTTGGATAGCTCCAGGTTCTTGCAGAGGAGGTAGCAGAAATGAGAGACTGAGAACGCGTGCATCCAGTTGTGATATGGAGGATCCCTGTAGCCTCTCTTCACCATCAGACAAAACCTGGCCAGCGTGTTCATGTTGATCTTGTAGGTGTTTATGAAGCCCATGTCCTCAAACATGCTGATCACGGCCTAGGAACAGGAGGCATAATCGAGAGACATGAGTAAACAGAAATAATACACACTACCAGTGTCTTTCTCCAAGATTGTGTGTTGACTGTCTCACTGTGGGTGTGCTATCGTCTGACAGGGAGCGAGGTGTGTAGGTGAAGCTGGAGAAGCTGGGGTGTATTTCCCCTACAGCCTGGATGCCCACAGTCAGTAGCCGGGTCACTTCCTCATCTGACACCTGAGAGACAGGGTCAAAGGTCTGGACATTAACTGCCAAATATAACAAAATGGCTGGATCTGCATTCATAGATTGAAGAGATAAGTTGAATAGGTTGAAGAAGAGCTCTGATTGGATGCTTTACCATCATGTGGTATTTCATCATCTCATTGGCCAGCTGACTCCTAAACTGTGCTTCATCGACCCTCTTATACAGGAGGGACTAAGGAGGAACAGAAAGCAGAGGAGTCATTCAGCATGATGACAATATTGTTGATGACAAATTATTGTTAAACAATTTATCAATATCCACAGTAAGGACGATAACTTTAACTTTTTGGTATTTATTATTGTTCTAATTCAAGTGAACAGGAGCGTTCATAGTACAACGACAACTACAAAAAGAGTGGGGAACGATTACAAGAGCTATCGTTTGGATCACTTTCAAAGCGATTTCTTTTCCATATCCCTTTGATTATAAAAAATTGACAACCAATCGAAAAAGCATTCTCTTGAAGTTTTCTTGGTTCTAGGTGCGAGAGGCTGCTCGGTGAAGAGAGACGGCTGAGTGCATGGTAATCTTGCCTGAATAACTGGGCATGTGTGAGCATATTGGTGGCCACATTAATTATAGGACGACTTGGGAGAATGATGATTCACGACAAACAGCGCATGAGAAGGCCATATTTGACAAGTTTGTACCATATTTGACAATACATTCTGACAAAATACACACTATGACTGGCCTGTTAATATGCCTTTCTGGACCTTGTAAACTGTTGAGAATAGACCAATAACTAATCGAAAGGGTTGCATAATCAATGACATGATGTAAAAGATGTGCAGGCTAAACAGCGTTTGTTGTTGAATTACTACATTTAAATATGAGTTTCAATATTACATGTACACCACCATTCAAAAGTTTGGAGTCACTTGCAAATTTCCACATTTATTTTGTCCATTAAAATAACACAAAATTGGTCAGACTATTGATCAGACTTCTGACTATTGTAGCTGGAAACGGCTGATTTTTAATGGAAGATCTACAAAGACGTACAGAGGCCCATTATCAGCAACCATCACTCCTGTGTTCCAATGGCACGTTGTGTTAGCTAATCCAAGTTGATCATTTTAAGAGGCTAATTGATCATTAGAAAACCCTTTTGCAATTATGTTAGCACAGCTGAAAACTGTTATTCTGATTAAAGAAGCAATAAAATTGGCCTTCTTTAGACTAGTTGAGTATCTGGAGCATCCGCATTTGTGGGTTCTATTACAGGCTCAAAATGGCCAGAAACAAAGAACTTTCTTCTGCTACTCATCAGTCTATTCTTCTTCTGAGAAATGAAGGCTATTCCATGCGAGAAATTGCCAAGAAACTGAAAATCTCGTACAACGCTGTGTACTACTCCCTTCACAGAACAGCACAAACTGGCTCTAACCGGAATAGAAAAAGGAGTGGGAGGCCCCGGTGCACAACTGAGCAAGAGGACAAGTACGTTAGAGTGTCTAGTTTGAGAAACAGACGCCTCACAAGTCCTCAACTGGTAGCTTCATTAAATAGTACCCGCAAAACACCAGTCTCAACGTCAGCAGTGAAGAGGCGACTCCGGGATGCTGGCCTTCTAGTCAGAGTTGAAAAGAAAAATCCATATCTCTGTCCAGTGTCTGTGTTCTTTTGCCCGTCTTAATCTTATATTTTTGAGATATGGACAAAAAAATGTATTTTCATTCAATAACAAGGACATTTCTAAGTGACCCCAAACTTTTGAACGGTGGTGTACATTGAAGCACTGAATGGTCTTGTGTTACTACCTTATTACAAGGCCTACAGCGTGCAGTAGGATGCGTTAATCAGCTGATCGACAGGTGTACTGCAGAACGATTAGCGGTCCACTGGTGTGGATGCTCAAAATAAAGTTATGTATAATTTATTATTATAATTATCTTTATAGTTATTGTCCTTGGTGTGGATGGCCCTTTAATCTATACAAAAAAAACATGATTTCAGGTAATAATCAGTTATAAGGTCAATAGGATAAGCAAAGGGGATGACTGTGCACTCACATGAGCGATGCTGATGCCACAGTATATGGAGAAGGCTGTGGCCAAGTCCTCATCCAGACGGGTGAACCATGGTCCATTCGTCTTGTTGACCAGCTCAGCCACGCCAATCACTTCTGAACAGAGAGAGAGAGAGATAGATGAGAGATATACAATTATCAGTAGATAGATCAGAAATATGGAGACGGGGAAATGGAGAGAGAAAGAAAGAAAAATGGGCAGAAAAAAAGAGAGACAGAGAGACAGACCTCCATGTTCGTCCTTTATGGGGAAGCAGAGGATGTTGCGTGTTCTGAAGCCTGTGCTGTCGTCCACGGCACGGTAGAAGAGAGGGTGGGAGTAGGCATCTGTGATGTTGAGGATCTTCCCTGTGGTGGCCACATGGCCTGCTATGCCCTGGTCAGCAGGGATACGCAGCTCTGTCTGAGATGACAAGAAAGAGGCCATTACACTATGGAAATTGACTGAAAAACAGTGACTGAAAAACAGTCATATACAATACCATTTTGTCTAAGATAAAAGTCTGTGGATTAGAGATTTGGGGGGAGTGAGTTTAGGATGATGACCCACCTCCTCATCGATAACCACTCCTCCATTAAACACCTTGGCAACTAGTTCATGGCTGACACTGTCCAACAGGAACACAGAACAACTGGAGGAGAGATAGAAGGGTCATATTAATCAATGTTAACGCTTTTGTTAGCATCTTTGTGATAGCATTATGGTAATACAGTACTTACATTTCTGCACTGGTGAGACTCCTGGCTTCTGCAATAATCTCTTTCAGCAGGACTGATACATCATCTGGAGACAGAAATAAATAACTGTTGTTATAACAAATGACATTGTGCCACTAAAAATAGGTTAAGTATGATACTCACCCAAATGTGTGAAGAGGTTTTTGGCGACCTGAAGCAGTGCCTATATGAACCCAAACAGACACAGGTAACAGTTGAGAAGACCAGACGTGTATTTGTGGGTTAGCTAAAGATTCTCACCAGGTTAGGGATTGTTATGGACAAAGGTCAGTTGAGCAGAGCAAGGCTAGCACAGTACAGTATTGGCTCAGTGGTCAATGAATGCAGTCAGGTAGCGTCTCCTTACCTGACATTCATACTTCAGTCTCTGTTCCTTCTGGAAGGCCAGTGTGCTGGTCAGTACTGAGGATGTGTAGCGGAAACAGTGCTGCACTATGTGTTCATCCAGCTCTGTGTGTCTGAAGGATGACAAACACACACACACACACACAATATTTTACAGTAAGACACACACAGATGCCACTATCCATGCACACAGGCATACACTCACAGGCAGCAGTATGCATGCTTACGCAAACACACAGATAAATACCTGTCTGCTCCTTTTTTGTTGAAGGCACAGGCGAGGGCCACAACCTTGGTGGTGGCCCGACACTCAACAGGAACACACAGCATAGAGAGAACTTCAAATCCCAGAGTGCTGTTCAGCTGCTGGTGTTCCTCCTACAGTATCAGCCCAGAGAAGAAGGGAAAGGGGCAGAGATGTAGAGAACACGAGCATCAAACACATCCAAACCTACTACTTACTGTAAGACTACAAAACACCACAATACTGTTCAGGAACATTTCAGTGTTCTTACTGGATTGACGTCTTGCAGGGAGGTGCTCTTCCTCTTCTCCACAGCCTGACCAAGGTGGCCAAACGTCAGCTGGACCCCAGACAGATAGACAGGGTCAGGCTGAGTAAGGGGCAGCAGCAGGGGCACAGGTGGTAATGTCAGAGGGGAAGAAGGGCTGTGTTGTGTAACTTACTGGGAAACTGATCTCTGCCTTCAGAACCGTGTCTCCAACTACCTGAGGAATAACAAAGACATCCAACAAACCTGTTATTGTTTGTTTATTTTTGCAACTTTTGCTTTGTTTTTGAATATTGTGTGTGTATGTGTACCTGACAGAACAGCTGTTGGTTATCCTCTGATACCAGAAGTAAACAGCAGCACAATGATTGAGTCTGCTCCTCCAGCTGTGAAAACAACAATACAACCCATTCAGTCAAACAGTCACTGTATATCAATCAAACAATCAACCAGCTCTGATCATTCACAGTTTATTTTTGGGTCTAGACTCACATAACGAATGACTTTTAGTTGGAGAGAGGCAGCATCCAGGTCATACAACTCTCCTATAGTAAGAAGGTGAAAGAATCAACATGAAGTCATTACTTTATATTATTTTATAATATATTCTTATCTACCATTATCCAATACTCAGCATTGATGTATCTACATTGGCAAGAAAAAGTATGTGAACCCTTTGGAATTACCTGGATTTCTGCATAAATTGGTCATCATATTTGATCTGATCTTCATCTTAGTCACAACAATAGACAAACACAGTGTGCTTAAACGAATAATATACAAATGATTGTATTTTTCTTGTCTATATTGAATACATCATTTAAACATTCACAGTGTAGTTTGGAAAAAGTATGTGAATCCCTAGGCTGATAACTTTCCCAAAAGCTAATTGGAGTCAGGAGTCAGCTAACCTGGAGTCCAATCAATGAGACGAGATTGGAGATGTTGGTTAGAGCTGCCCTGCCCTATAAAAAACACCCACAAAATTTGAGTTTGCTATTCACAAGAAGCTTTGCCTGATGTGAACCATGCCTCTAACAAAAGAGATCTCAGAAGACATAAGATTAATAATTATTAACTTGCATAAATCTGGAAAGGGTTACAAAAGTATCTCTGAAAGCTTTTTATGTTCATCAGTCCATGGTAAGACAAATTGTCTATAAATGGAGAAAGTTCAGCACTGTTGCTACTCTCCCTAGGAGTGGCCGTCTGCAAAGATGACTGCAAAAGCACAGTGCAGAATGCTCAATGAGGTTAAGAAGAATCCTGGAATGTCAGCTATAGACTTACAGAAATCTCTTGAACATGCTAACATCTCTGCTGATGAGTCTACGATATGTAAAACACTAAACAAGAATAGTGTTAATGGGAGGACACCACGGAAGAATCCACTGCTGTCCAAAAAAACCATTGCTGCACGTCTGAAGTTCGGAAAAGAGCACCTAGATGTTCCACAGTGCTTCTGGCAAAATATTCTGTGGACAGATTAAACTAAAGTTGAGTTGTTTGGAAGGAACACACAACACTATGTGTGGAGAAAGAAAGGCACAGCACACCAACATCAAAACCTCATCCCAACTGTAAAGTATGGTGGAGGGAGCAACATGGTTTGGGGCTGCTTTACTGCCTCGGGCCTGGACAGCTTGCTATCATCAACTGAAAAATTAATTCCCAAGTTTATCAAGACATTTTGCAGGAGAATGTAAGGCTATCTATCTGCCAATTGAAGTTCAACAGAAGTTGGGTGATGCAACAGGACAATGGCCCAAAGCACAGAAGTAAATCAACAACAGAATGGCTTCAACAGAAGAAAATGTGCCTTCTGGAGTGGCCCAGTCAAAGTCCTGACCTCAACACGATTTAAATTGCTGTGGCATGACCTCGAGAGCGGTACCACCACCATCCTAAGAATATTGCTGAACTGAAAAAGTTTTGTAAAGATGAATGGTCCAAAATTACTCCTGACCGTTGTGCAGGTCTGATCCGCAACTACAGAAAAGGTTTGGTTGAAATTAGTGCTGCCGAAGGAGGGTCCACCCTACACTGAATGTTTACACGGTGTGTTCAATAAAGACATGAAAACGTATAATTGTTTGTGTGTTATTAGTTTAAGCAGACTGTGTTTGTCTATTTTTGTGACTTAGATGAACACCAATTTATGCAGAAATGCCGGTAATTCCAAAGGCTTCACATACTTTTTCTTGCCACTGCATAGACAACAAAATACAGGTGCATGTCTCCAATCCCACTATCATACCGCAAAGCCTCAGGATCTGATGATCCAGTGCACTGTAGTCCACATCAGGTGTTGTCCTCCTGTTCAGGGAGAGAAATGGTGTCCTGTTGACCTCTGACCCCTGGGTGAGCCTTTGGCCCTGCAAAGCCTGGACTCTCTTACAGGCTATGGTGACCTGTGAGAGACAATCAGAGTTATACCAGCAAATGTCAGCTACATTCAGAGCATGCTTGCTGTCCCCAAATGTGATCCCATGAAAGGACCGGTGGGTCTGGAGAAGGCATTTCAGACTCACATGTTTCTCCAGGACATCAAGGCTTTGTTCCTGAGCTATAGTGGGCAGTGTACAGCAAACCTTTTAGAATAGAGAAGACACAGAGTTTTAGAAAGTATTATCTTTCACACTGTAAGGCAGAGATGTGAGAGGGTTCAGTGGAGCATGCTCACCAAGAGGAGGGCGGTAGCTACTCCTTGGTCCCGGTCCAGAATTGGAATGATCAACACTGGGGTGGAGGTGGAGAAGATGGAGAGAAAATTATAGAAAATGAGAGGGTGGAGAGGAGGGACGTATTAACCTGGAGGAGGACTGTGCACTCTTTTGAACTCTCCTTGAACTCTCTCAAATCGTTTAGAGTAGAGTTGCTGTTGTTCACGCTGCAACCCACACAGATACTGATACTGGGAGGCAGGCAGCCTAGAGTTTAGAGCATTGGACCAGTAACAGAACGCTTTCTAGTTCAAATCCCCAAGCCGATAATGTGAACAAATCTGTAGATGTGCCCTTTAGCAAGGCACTTAACCCTAATTCCTCCAGGGTCACCCTCTCAGAGGGTCTCTCAGGTAAATTTGGAATATGCAAAAAACATATTTTAAATTTACACGTGTGAAATAGGACAATTATAAACACCCACCAAATTATTATGACAGATAGACAAAAACAAACACACACCTCTTTTGTCCTGCTGCAGTGGTTCTGTTAGTCTCTCTCTCTGTTGCTCCTGCAGCTCTGAGGAAGGAAGACCCTCACACTGTACTCTCCTCTGCAGGACAACCACATTCCTGAGAGAGACAAATATTTTATTGATTGGTCACACTTTATTTGGATAGTCCGGATTTTCCATCTATAGATGCCCTACAGATGGTCATGCTATCAGAAAACTATCTGTTGATGAGCAACTGCTTGATCATGTTGATCATCACCTCTAATCATCATCACATTGATCATCACCTCTAATATAGCTTATCTAGCTTGTCAACTTGTGACTGTGTTCCAAAAACATGACACATTGCTGGGATTGAGACATGGGAGCCAGCTTGCCTAGTTAATTAACTTCAGCTAAAGTTATTTTGACGATGGTCCTTTTGGTCAATGTCATTGCATTGGATTGTCCCCTGAAAGTTGAGCGCCAAAAATTGCCCACCAAATGTGGTCAATATCATTGCATCGCATACCAAAAGTTGTCCGCCAAAAGTTGAGCACCTAAAATGTTCTTCCAATATTGTCTGCCAAATTAGTATACCAAAAGTTGGCTGGCAATCTGGGTCAATTGGTAAGCTAGCTAGCTAATTCACTTTTAGCCAGTTAGGTAACAACCAAAGCCATCTAGATAATATAACATATTATTAGAGATATTTCCTATATTATAGAATATTGCTTGTATGTCATAAATGACAGGTAGTCTTTATAAAAAGACACAATGCATTTGGCTGATATATTACATTACAAACAATGTCACTTGAGGGAAAATGAAGACTAAACTATGACTGTCTGAAGTACAGGTCAACTGGGCACCACATCAGCCTATTACCTGAGTTTCCCCTCCTTCTGTAGCTCATGAGGTGGTTCTTCACACCACAAGCATCCTGTCTCTGCATCTAATAGATAGACGTATACACTGTCCTATAAGAGAGAGGGGGGGAAGGCAGCCTGTTAATGAGGGGATTAAAAACCACATGCACTCCCCTCCATATGTATTTTTGGACAGTAAAGCTAAAAACTCTGGTATTCTCATTCAAGATATAATGTTTAATATTAGACGACAGTAAAGAATGTCAGATTTTGTTTGAGGGTATTTTCATACATATCTGTTGTGAAAGCACTTTCTGTTTCTAGTGCCCCCATTTCAGCAAGTCTACAATTATTTGGACAAATTCACTTATAGTGTATTACGTTTAGTCAAAAGTTTGTATTTAGTCCAATATTCCTAACATTCAATGACTACATCAAGCTTGTGGCTCTACAAACTTGTTGGAAGCATTTGTGGTTTGTTTTGGTTGCATTTTTGATTACGTTTTGCCCAATAGGAACTGAATGAGGAATAATGTCTTGTGTCATTTTGTAGTCACTTTTATTGTGAGTAAGAATCTTGGGGGTATGATATAAAATGCTAACCTACCCTGTTAGTGTTAATGGTGAGAGGTTAGCATGTCTTGGGGGTATGATATAAAATGCTAACCTACCCTGTTAGTGGCAATGGTGAGAGGTTAGCATGTAACATTCTCACTCATCATTATTCACTGTTCATTCTTAATTCTTCTTAATCATGGCATTATCATGATTAATTTAGTGTTCAGAAACATCTCATCTACTCACTTAGAAAGAAAAGGACTCCAGTCATCATTCACCATTCAGTTCCTATTGGGCAAAACATAATCCAAAACAAACAGCAAATGCATCCAACAAGTTTGTAGTCACAAGCTTGATGTAGTCATTGTGGGCAAGGAATATGGGACTAAATACTAAAGTTTTGACTACTTTAATACTCTGTAAGCTATTTTTTCCAAATACTTATGACACGGGGGGAGTAGATACTGTACATAAAGTGAGTTCCTTTCTAAACAGTGAAACAGATATATGAACATACCCTGAAATAAAGGTGACATTATGTACTGTTGTCTGATATAAACATTTGATCTAAATTCCAAAATGCTGGTGTATAGAGCCAAAATACATATGGAGGGGAGTGTATGTATGCTTTAAGACCAAGCAGGAGAAAATATGGTTGGAATATTTCTGACATTTTCTTCATTACTTGGTCAACTGTACAAGTGGATGGTATTTGGCCTGTTTTGTGTCATTCACTTGGTTTCCTGTTTCTCTGTAAGCTCTACCCAAGGGAGAATACAGTATGTTGGTGAGTAGGATGGAGACAGACTTTAGATATAAATCATGACGGAGACAGTAGAAACACACCACTTCAGAAAGGACAGCCTGGAGAGCCTTTCTGATGGCATCCCGCAGGGAAGAGGAGTCTGTGACTGAGGCCAGTCGGAGCAATTCATCCTGGGAAATAAAGTAAAGGGAAATAATCATTTATATCATGGTGACTTTGATGCAAAGATACACAGAGGAGAAGGAGCAGGAATGGGCTCTGGATGTTACTCACACAGAGCTGCCTCTCCAGTAGCTCATATTCACTGGAGACACATGCACTGTAGAGTACAGCCAGACCGACCGGTGACACATACAACACACTCACTATTACAGCAATCAATGCTAAATATTAGGATATATCTCAAAGGATGTAGCCGGGTCAATTCTCTAACTGTCAAACTGTGACTGGCAACCAAACACTCAGCCTCCAAAAACTGTAAGTCAGAATAGACATTTTTGTCTTTTAACAGAAACTCGTATCCAAAGCGACTTACAGGAGCAATTAGGGTTAAGTGCCTTGCTCAAGGGCACATCGACAGGTTTTTCACCTAGTCGGCTAGGGGATTTTAACCAGAGACCTTTCAGTTACTGACCCAACACTCTTAACCGATAGGCTACCTGCCCCCCAAATGACAGTAAGTTACAGTCATAACCAAAATTATTGGATCGCTTGATAAAGATTAACAAAAAATACTATATAAAATAAATAGTACAGATACTGAACTACACTGAGTGTACAAAACATTAAGAACACATGCTCTTTCCATGACATAGACTGACCAGGTGAATCCAGAGGTGAAGGTTATGATCCCTTATTGATGTCATTTAGTGTAGATGAAGGGGAGGAGACGGGTTAAAAGAGGATTTTTAAGCCTTGAGACAACTGAGACATGGATTGTGTGTGTGTGCCATTCAGAGGGTGAATGGGCAAGACAAAAAAGTAGCTGCTTTTGAACGGGGTATGGTAGTATGTGCCAGGCGCACCGGTTTGTGTCAAGAACTGCAAAGTTGATAGGCTTTTCACGCTCAACAGTTTCCCATGTGTATCAAAAATGGTCCACCACTCAAACGACATTCAGCCAAGCATTTGAGTCAACATGGGCCAGCATCCCTGTGGAATGCTTTCGAAACACCTTGTAGAGTCCATACCCCCAACCAATTGAGGCTGTTCTAATTCTTTGTATACTCAGTGTATATTGTAAGCTAAAAAAAATTGAAATTACATAATTTTATACTAACTCAATTGTATTAGAGAGAAATAATTAAAACATCTAAAAAAGATACGTGCCAAAATCTTTGGCACCCCTAAAGATTCTTATAAATAAATAAACAAAATTGAATCTGCATTAACATTCTTTGTTTTTAAATTGATATCTCTATTGTGGCCTTGTATGGCTTCCTGTTTCACTGGGGTACAAAAACGAGATAAAGCATATCAATTCATTTGTCATTTGTTGACTTTTATAAATCAGGCAATGGGTACAAAAAAACAACTGATAAACCAAATACTGCTTACCACTATTAGGGCACCAATTACAAATGTAGGATCTTAATTTGAGCCAGTTTGCTACAGCAGGAAAATTATCCTGCATCAACAGGAAATGTCAATTATTATGTTGATTATAATTAATGGACATTTTTTGTAGGGGTTGATACATTTTTCGTTACGGCAAATCAAGTCTTTTTAAACCTTGAATACACTACATTTTGCATTTCCTGTTGCACAGGAAAATTCTCCGCACAACAGAGTGATCAAATTAAGAAATTTAAAACCACTGGAACAGTGGTACATTTGCCTGGGGGAACGTGACGGAAGATGGAGGAAACTGAGGTTTTGTTTGAAACTGCTAGTGACCCATGAAGCTAATAGTACAGAAAGTGAGAATGAGTGGGACCCATTGGTGAAGAAAAGAGAAACGAGAAGTTAAGCTATGTTGGAAAATAGGAAACCACTAGACTCGTTTTTAGTCGGAGTCAGGGTTTTGGATCAATGCTACTTAGGAAATCCGTTTATCGTCTCCAGGAAAATCTGGAATGTGTTGGAGGAAAGTATGGAGTCAGTGAGAGTCACAAGAAGTGTTCTTATTTAGATTTTTGGTGTGTCTGCGGAGCAGAAGAAGTGTGTTTTAAGACTCAAAAAGATATTGGAGTGGAATGTTTCCTGTATAGATTTTTTTGTAGCAGTGCGCCTATCAAGGGTGTTATTTCTGGGGTGGTGCAATAAGTAAAGGCTGAGGATGTAACTGAAAACATTGATGGAGTGGTTGGTGCACGTCGACTGGCCTGTATGGTGGACGGAGAAAATAAATTCATTTCATCCATGCTACTGTTCTTTGATGAAGAGTATCTTTCTTCTCACATAAAGTTAGATTCATGAGATACCAAATCAAATCACATTTTATTGGTCACATACACATGGTTAGCAGATGGTATTGTGAGTGTAGCAAAATGCTTATAAAATGCTCTTACCCTGTAAGAGCTTTTGTGCACAAGGTCCTTCAGTGTCATAAATGTAAACGATTTGGTCATGTGTCAAGGGAAGAATATTGTATGCCAGATGAAGGGAAATGCTGCAACTGTGGAGGTGAACATGTGCCTAAATTCCTGGGGTGTCTTGTTAGGGTGAGTGAGAATGAGGTGGCGAGGGTAAGGAGTGTCCAGTGTGTCTCCTATCTGGAGACGGTGAGAAGATTGGAAGGAACGAGTGGCGGGGAAGAAGCAATGGTAGTAGAGTCTCCAAGACCAGTGAACCGAGGGATAGTGAAATGCTACATGTTAAAAAAGTGAACTTTGTATTATTTATTGCAGTGTTCATAATCTGTACAGCACAAGTGGAGAAGAAGTGGAAGTAAATAGGAATCATTGTGAATGCAGCTGAACCTTTTTTGTGGTCTTCGGGATTTCATAGCTGAGGCCTTGGAAGAAATCGTGTCAAAATCAAATCTAAATTATTGGTCACATACACGCGTTTAGCAGATGTTATTGCGGGTGTAGCGAAATGCTTGTGCTTCTAGCTCCGACAATGCAGTAACATCTAACAACTAATATCTAACAGTTTCACAACATATACCCAAAATACACGTAAATCTAAGTAAGGAATGGATTAAGAATATATACACATATATGTCAGAGTGGCATTGAACTAAGATACAGTGGCATAGTATAGAATACGTATGAGATGAGTAATGCAAGATACGGAGACATTATTAAAGTGGCTCGTGTTTCATTTCCTTAAAGTGGTCAGTGATTCCTAATCTATGTCTATAGGCAGCAGCCTCTGATGTGCTGGAGATGGCTGTTTAACAGTCAGTGGTGTAGTTGTCACGGCTTCTAGGAGTAGTGGGTGGAGAAGTAAGGCGCAGAGAGCAGAGGTAGTTCAATCGTGATATTTTAATCCAGAACAACAAGTAACGGTAACGCCAAACACTAAGGCGCATCACTTAAACCAGCCCAAAAGCAGGACCAAACAGTACGGAGAAAATAGTCCACGAGAATACACACCACATGAACAGAAAAACAAGCCCGCACAAAAGCAGGCGGGCATACCTGGTTTAAATAGCCCAAATCAAAACCCAAACAAGAAACAGGTGTAACACATCAGACAAAACTAACTGAAACAGAAAAGGGGATCGGTGGCAGCTAGTAGACCGGCGACGACGACCGCCGAGCGCCGCCAGAACAGGAAGAGGAACCACCTTCGGCGGGATTCGTGACAGTAGTATAGAATACAATAGAGTATATACATATGAAATGGGGGATGCAATATGTAAACACAATTTAAAAGTGACCAAGATACCGTAGAATAGTGTAGAGTGCAGTTTATGCATATGAGATGAGTCATGCTAGATACGGAACAGTATTATAGTGGCTAGTGATCCATTTCTAAAAGTGTCTAGTGATTCCTAATCTATATCTATAGGCAGCCGCCTCTGATGTACTAGTGATGGCTGTTTAGCAGTCTGACGGCCTTGAGATAGAAGCTGTTTTTCAGACTCTCGATCCCAGCTTTGATGCACCTGTACTGACCTTGCCTTCTGGATGATAGAGGGGTGAACAGGCAGTGGTTCGGGTGGTTGATGTCCTTGATGATCTTTTTGGCCTTCCTATGGCATCGGGTGGTGTCTGTGTGGGTGGACCATTTCAGGATGTCGTTGATGTGTACGCCGAGGAACTTGAAGATTTCCACCTTCTCCACTGCAGTTCCATCGATGTGGATAGTGGGGTGCCCCCTCTGCTGTTTCCTGAAGTCCATGATCATCTCCTTAGTTTTGTTGACGTTGAGTGAGAGGTTATTTTCCTGGCACCACACTCCCAGAGCCCTCACCTCCTCCCTGTAGGCTGTCTCATCGTAGTTGGTAATCAAGCCTTTTACTGTTGTGTCGTCTGCAAAATTGATGATTGAGTTGGAGGCGTGCTTGGCCATGCACTCATGGGTGATCAGGGAGTACAGGAGGGGGCTGAGCACGTACCCTTGTGGGGCCCCAGTGTTGAGGATCAGCGAAGAGGTGTTGTTCCCTACCTTTACCACCTGGGGGCGACCTGTCAGGAAGTCCAGGACCCAATTGCACAGGGCAGGGTTCAGACCCAGGGCCTCAAGCTTAATGATGAGCTTGGAGCGTACTATGTTGTTGAATGCTGAGCTATAGTCAATGAACAGCATTCTTACATAGGTATGCCTCTTGTTCAGATGGGACAGGGCAGTGTGCAGTGTGGTGGCGATTGCATCGTCTGTGGATCTATTGGGGCGGTAAGCAAATTGAAGTGGGTCTAGGGTGGCAGGTAAGATAGAGGTGATATGATCCATGTCTCTCAAAGCACTTCATGATGGCAGAAGTGAGTGCTACGTAATTTAGTTAAATTACCTTTGCTTTTTTGGTATAGGGACAATGGTGGCCATCTTGAAGCATATGGGGACAACAGACTGGGATAGGGAGAGATTGAATATATTTGTAATCACACCAGCCAGCTGCTCTGCGAATGTACCTCCAGCACCTGAGCCTTTATATTGACTTTATTGAGAACAACCAACAAATGCAGTCACCAGAGCGGTATCCTACGAAGCAAGCTAGATCTACTCAGGGTTAGCGTCTATTCCATTTGAAGCTTTATTCGTACTATGACGGTGTATATTGCTAGTCCGCCTGCAGGCTTGTAACTGCGTGTGCATGTCGCACATGGCTAGTTGAATGCCAAACTCTTCATTGAGACAATGCTGAAGCATTAATTCATGGGCTAGTCAGTGCCACATTTGTGCCGAATTCAAAATGAAAGACAAGTTTTATCTTGCAAATTCAGTAGGCTATGGTGTGAAAGAGGCTTTTAGAAGTGCCGTCTTTATTTTATTACTCATCGTTATGCCGTCTTTATTTTATTACTCATCGTTATGTCGTCTTTATTTTATTACTCATCATTATGCCGTCTTTATTTTATTACTCATCGTTATGCCGTCTTTATTTTATTACTCATCATTTATGCCGTCTTTATTTTATTACTCATCATTAATGCCGTCTTTATTTTATTACTCATCGTTATGCCGTCTTTATTTTATTACTCATCATTAATGCCGTCTTTAGTTTATTACTCATCGTTATGCCATCTTTATTTTATTACTCATCATTAATGCCGTCTTTATTTTATTACTCATCGTTATGCCGTCTTTATTTTATTACTCATCGTTATGCCGTCTTTATTTTATTACTCATCATTTATGCCGTCTTTATTTTATTACTCATCGTTATGCAGTCTTTAGTTTATTACTCATCATTATGCCGTCTTTATTTTATTACTCATCGTTAATGCAGTCTATTTTATTTCTCATCGTTAATGCCATCTTTAGTTTTCTTTCATGTGCTTATCAATGCTCAAGCACCTTTTTTCCCCAGGCCTATCGCTAGGTTATATTTATTATGTCATACAAAAGTGTTACATTATTTGAAGTTTAAAATGCATTCTGTCATGACTAAATGTGTAATGTGATATATTTTAACATTACTATTTTTTTACACACAAAAAACATTTGGTTAATAAAATATTTAATCAATAGTCTTCCTCAAATATTTGTTTTATTTACTTATCTAGGCAAGTCAGATAAGAACAAATTCTTATTTACAATGACGGCCTAGGAACAGTGGGTTTACTGCCTCAGGGGCAGAACAACAGGTTTTTACCTTGTCATCTTGGGGAGTCGATCCACCAACCTTTTGGTTACTGGCCCAACGCTCTAACCACTAGGCTACCTGCCTCCCCCATGGGGATGATGATGCAATCTTTGCAAGAGGGAGGGAATCTGATTTCATTGGTCCTCGGCTCAGGTGAGCCACTTTCGTAACACTGGTTCCGAGTTGAACTCAGAGTTGACCAAAATTACCTTGCTAATTCCTTAAACCCGCTTCATAGGACACTCCTCTGGAGTTTGCTAAATGGCGCTGGCACTTGGATTACAACCGGGTGCTATGGTCAGATGAGACAAAAATAAAGCTCTTTGGCCACACACACCAGTGGTGTGAAGAAGGATGCATATAAGAAAATGATCTCATATCTACTGTACAATATGGTGGTGGATCCTTGATATCATGGGGCTGTTTTTCTCTTGTTAAGGTTAACGGCATCATGAACTCTACCAAGTACCAGGACATTTTAGTCAAAAACCTGGTTGCCTCTATCAGGAGGCTGAAACTTGGTCACAAGTGGATTTTCTAGCAAGACAATGACCTCAAGCACACATCAAAATTCACCATGGAACCACAAAATCAACATGCAATAGCCATCTCAGTCTCCAGACTTGAACCCCGTTGAAAACCTGTGATTTGAATTGCAAGGGGCAGTCTGTAAGCGCAGAATGAAGCATATCAAGGATCTGGAAAGACTATGTATGAATGGTCTAAGATCCCTCCCAATGTGTTCTTCAATCTCATAAAACATTATGGAAAAAGGCTAAGTGCCGCTATCCTCCCAAGGGGAGGATGCACAAAGTATTGAAAACAGGGGAGCCAATAATTTGGACACATCTTTTTTAGATTTAATTTTTTTACTTTTCTATTAGTATAATATAATTTTGTTTGAGCATACCATATAGCTCAGTATTTGTATTATTTGTATTTTTTGCTAACTAACTTTTTTGCTAACACGCCCTGACCTTAGTTTTCTTTATTATTTTGGTTAGGTCAGGGTGTGACATGGGTGATTATACGTTTTTGTATGTTTATGGGGTTGTTACCAGTCTAGGGGTTTTGTATGTCTATGGTTGCCTAGATTGGTTCTCAATTAGAGGCGGCTGTTTATCGTTGTCTCTGATTGGGAACCATATTTAGGCAGCCATATTCCTTGAGTATTTCATGGGTGATTATCTATGTCTAATGGATGTTGCATGTTTTGCACTCAGTGTTGATAGCGGTCACGGTCGGTTTGTTATTTTGTTTGTTTCGTGTACTTCGTGTTATTTCATCTTACATTAAAAGTATGTATTCACATCACGCTGCGCTTTGGTCTCCTCACTATGACAAGTGTGACAAATAATTTCTGTTGTGGCTGTATTTTCCTTTTCATTGCATTATCAAAGAACGTGGCTTTATCCGTGCCTTCATAATTTTGCACAATTAAAATGGAAGCTGGTTTTAATATTGTTTTATAGCTGTGTTTTTAGTAATATCAACAACACTTTAATGTTCACACGCATGGGGAATGCACCTGGAGAAGGTCCCTGTTTTATAATGCATGATCATTTATTGAAGTTCATAAACTTGGACTTTTATCAGCTCTCTGGGCCAGAAGAATATGGAACACCAAGAATGATTAACATTTATAGTTAAGTGATAATTCATTTAAATCTTCCACACATACATACACACCACAGGAGGCTGCTGAGGGGAGGAAGGCTCATAATAATGTCTGGAATGGAGTGGATGGAATGGTAGCAAACACATGGAAACTATGTTTTTGATGTGTTCGATACCATTCCATTAATTCCGTTCGAGCCATTACTATGAGCCTGTCCTCCCCAATTAAGGTGCAACCTTGGTGGTACAAACATACTTGCCACACAGGAAACCTTCACTTGCCTTAGTCTAAATTACAAACAAGTCTGGAGAAACAACTTCATCATACACAGTGATCATCCTTAATCCTAGAAACCAGAGTAGGGTTGCAAATGGAGGGTATATTACTGGAAAGTAATGTGTGTGTCTCCTCCACAAATCGACAGATAGCTAACAACTCTAATAATAATGAAGATCCAGGAGGCAGGAATACCATTTGGGTTCTTTAGTAAGGATGATAGTAAAACTGCAATACAAAAAAGAGAAAATATGTATCACAACATGTTCTGCATCCATTCACATCAAGCAAACACAAAGGCATACAAATAATGATTTAGAAATACACCAATGAATAGCATGAATCCGTGAACTTACCGTCCCGAGCTAACAAGGAATAGGGCCTAGCTTAGCTAGCAAGGATAAAATGACTTGCAGAAAGAATTACAATTCTAATGACAGGAACATGTGCATACAATTACTGAAACCCAGTACACACAACTATGTATACATACAATGTAATTAAAATAATACAATCTCGTAACATACTAAGCACTGAAATTAGCCAGATACATACAAAGACAAGAAGCTAGCAACATTTCATCACGGAATAGGAGCTAGCATGCTAACACACAATGTTAAGTGGTTATCGTCACAGGTGTGTATATCCCCCCGCAAGAGGATACCAAGACGGCCATCAAGGAACTTCACTGGACTTTATGCAAACTGGAAACCATCTATCCTGAGGCTGCATTTATTGTAGCTGGAGATTTTAACAAAGCTAATCTGAGAACAAGGCTACCTAACTTTTATCAGCATATCGATTTCAGTACACGAGCGAGTAACACACTCGAACACTGCTACTCTAACTTCTGCGATGCATACAAGGCCCTCCCATACCCTCCTTTTGGCAAATCTGACCATGACTCCATCTTGTTGCTCCACTCCTATAGGCAGAAACTAAAACAGGAAGCACCCATGCTTAGGTCTGTCCAACGCTGGTCTGACCAATCAGATTCCACGCTTCAAGATTGCTTAAATCATGTGGACTGGGATATGTTCTGGGTAGCCTCAGACAACAACATTGACGTATTCGCTGACTCGGTGAGAGAGTGTATATGGAAGTGTATAGGAGATGTTGTACCCACTGTGGCTATTAAAACCTTCCCTAACCAGAAACCGTGGATTGATGGCAGCATTCGCGCAAAACTGAAAGCACGTACCATCGCATTTAATCATGGCAAGGTAACTGGAAACATGACCGGAAACATGACCGAATACAAACAGTGTAGCTATTCCCTCCGCAAGGCAATCAAACAAGCTAAGCGTCAGTATAGAGACAAAGTAGAGTCGCAATTCAATGGCTCAGACACGAGAGGTATGTGGCAGGGTCTATAGTCAATCACGGACTACAAAAGGAAAACCAGCCCCATCGCGGACAACGATGTCTTGCTCCCAGACAAACTAAACAACTTCTTTGCTCGCTTTGAGGACAACACAGTGCCACTGACTACTGCCCGCTACCAAAACCTGTGGGCTCTCCTTCACTGCAGCTAACGTGAGTAAAACATTTAAACGTGTTAAACCTCGCAAGGCTGCCGGCCCAGACGGCATCCCCAGCCGCGTCCTCAGAGCATGCGCAGACCAGCTGGCTGGTGTGTTTACGGACATATTCTATCAATCCTTATCGCAGTCTGCTGTTCCCACATGCTTCAAGAGGGCCACCATTGTTCCTGTTCCCAAGAAAGCTAAGGTAACTGAGCTAAATGACTATCGCCCCATAGCACTCACTTCCGTCATCATGAAGTGCTTTGAGAGACTAGTCAAGGACCATATCGCCTCCACCCTACCTGACACCCTAGACCCACTCCAATTTGCATACCACCCCAATAGGTCCACAGACGACACAATCGCAATCACACTGCACACTGCCCTAACCCATCTGGACAAGAGGAATACCTATGTAAAAATGCTGTTCATCGACTACAGCATTTAACACCATAGTACCCTCCAAACTCATCATTAAGCTCAAGACCCTGGGTCTCGACCCCGCCCTGTGTAACTGGATCCTGGACTTCCTGATGGGCCGCCCCCAGGTGGTGAGGGTAGGAAACAACATCTCCACCCCGCTGATCCTCAACACTGGGGCCCCACAAGGGTGCGTTCTCAGCCCTCTCCTGTACTCCCTGTTCACCCATGACTGCATGGCCATGCACGCCTCCAACTCAATCATCAAGTTTGCAGACGACTCTACAGTGGTAGGTTTGATTACCAACAACGACGAGACGGCCTTCAGGGAAGAGGTGAGGGCCCTCGGAGTGTGGTGCCAGGAAAACAACCTCACACTCAATGTCAACAAAACAAAGGAGATGATCATGGACTGCAGGAAACAGCAGAGGGAGCAGCCCCCTATCCACATTGACAGGACAGTAGTGGAGAAGGTGGAAAGTTTTAAGTTCCTCGGCGTACACATCACTGACAAACTGAAATGGTCCACCCACACAGACTGCATGGTGAAGAAGGCGCAGCAGTGCCTCTTTAACCTCAGAAGGCTGAAGAAACTCTGGCTTGTCACCAAAAACATTCACCAACTTCTACAGATGCAGAATCGAGAGCATCCTGTCAGGCTGTATCACCGCCTGGTACCGCAACTGCTTCCTCCCACAACCGTAAGGCTCTCCAGAGGGTAGTGAGGTCTGCACAATGATTCACCGGGGGCAAACTACCTGCCCTCCAGGACACCTACACCACCCGATGTCACAGGAAGGCCAAAAAGATCATCAAGGACAACAACCACCCGAGCCACTGCCTATTCACCCCGCTATCATCCAGAAGGTGAGATCAGAACAGGTGCATCAAAGCAGGGACCGAGAGACTGAAAAACAGCTTCTATCTCAAGGCCATCAGACTGTTAAACAGCCACCACTAGCACAGAGAAGTGGCTGCCTACCTACAGACTTGATATCATTGGCCACTTCAATAAATGGAACACTAGTCACTTTATTAATGCCACTTGAAGAATGTTTACATATCTCACATTACTCATCTCATATGTATATGATGTATACTGTATCATTCACTATCTATTCTTTACTATCGATTGCATCTTGGCCACTCTGTCACTGCTCATCCATATATTTAATACTTACATTGTAATATATTCTCATCCCATTCCTTTACTAGATTGTGTGTATTAGGTTTTGTTGTGGAATTTGTTAGATATTACCTGTTAGATACTGCTGCACTGTCGGGTCTAGAAGCATAAGCATTTCGCTACACTCGCAATAATGCCTACTAACCATGTGTATGTGACCAATACAATTTTAGAATTTTTTTATAAAGTGTATGGCGATTTGTTAGCTCAATTCGCTTAACACATTTGCGAACTTAAAAGCTTTAACAAAGATGTGAATACATGAAGCTGACAGAAATCAGTTTGTATTAAGGAAAGCATGTGCTAAACACTTGAAATCAACATGTACCAACTTACAGACATATATTTCCAAGGCCAAAACAGGAGCAGATGGGAAATCTAAATAAGAATGATCTAAATGAAAATATCACTTCATTTTTTTTAACCAATAGAAAATGAACTCAACAATACAGTGTGAAAATAAGCACATTAATACATCAAATATATATAACTAACCCGTATGTGATTAAATCTTTCACTAGATGGCAACTTCAACTTGTCTTGAACTGCTGTTCCACCATGACAAAGATTATTTTAAAATAATAGAAGGAGAAAGATGTAAAACAGTGGTCACTAACCGGTCAATCCGGATCTCCAAGACATTCCTAGTCTATCACCTAACATTTCTGTAAAAATAAAACAGCGATAAAGCCTTGCGTTCCTATTTTGTTTTATTCATTTCACGCGGTTGGTGGTACTGTAGGTGCACTTGATTCAGCAAGTAATGCAACAAAGTATCTATTACCGGTGTGATCATATACCTATTTTTTTAATATATATATATATAAATATATATACGGTACCAGTCAAAAGTTTGGACACACCTATTCATTCAAGGGTTTTTCATAGTTTAAAAACTGATTTTCCACATTGTAGAATAATAGTGAAGACATCAAAACTATGAAATAACATATGGAATCATGTAGTAACCAAAAAAGTGTTAAACAAACCAAAATATATTTTATATTTCAGATTCTTCAAAGTAGCCAGCTTTGCACACACTTGGCCAGATTTTCTCAACCAGATTCATGAGGTAGTCACCTGGAATGCATTTCAATTAACAGGTGTGCGATGTTAAAAGGCAATTTGTGGAATTTCTTTACATCTTAATGCGTTTGAACCAATCAGTTGTGTTGTGACAAGTTAGGGGTGGTATACAGAAGATAGCCCTATTTGGTAAAAGACCAAGTCCATATTATGACAAGTACAGCTCAAATAAGCAAAGAGAAATGACAGTCCATCATTACTTTAAAACATGGTCAGTCAATACGGAACATTTCTAAAACTTTTAACGTTTCTTCAAGTGCAGTCGTAAAAACCATCAAGCGCTATGATGAAACTGGCTCTCATGAGGACCGCCACAGGAAAGGAAGACCCAGAGTTACCTCTGCTACAGAGTATAAGTTCATTAGAGTTAACTGCACTTCAGATTGCAGCCCAAATAAATGCTTCACAGAGTTCAAGTAACAGACACATCTCAACATCAACTGTTCAGAGGAGATTGCGCGAATCAGGCCTTCATGGTCAAATTGCTGCAAAGGAACCACTACTAAAGGACACCAATAATAAGAAGATACTTTCTTGGGGCAGGAAACACGAGCAATGGACATTAGACAGGTGGAAATCTGTCCTTTGGACTGATGAGTCAAAATTCGAGAATTCTGGTTCCAACGACTGTGTCTTTGTGAGACGCGGAGTAGGTGAATGGATGATCTCTGCATGTGTGGTTCCCACCGTGAAGCATGGAGAAGGAGGTGTGATGGCGTGGGGTGCTTTGCTGGGGACACTGTCAGTGATTTATTTAGAATTCAAGGCACACTTCACAGCATTCTGCAGCGATACGTCATCCCATCTGTTTTGCGCTTAGTGGGACTATCATTTGTTTTTCAACAGGGCAATGACCCAACACACCTTCAGGCTGTGTAAGGGCTATTTGACCAAGAAGGAGAGTGATGGAGTGCTGCATCACATGACCTGGCCTCCACAATCACCCTATTATTCTACAATGTAGAAAATAGTAAAAATAAAGAAAAACCCTTGAGTGAGTAGGTGTATCCAAACCTTTGACTGGTAGTGCATATATAATACATTTTTACACACTCAATATTTCTTTGTTGTAAATGTTTTGGCGCCAAACTGGTGGTAGTTGTGAAAAAGTCTATATTTGGCAAAGTTAATTGAAAATAAGTTAATTGAAATTAATGCCATTGTTAATTAGATGCTATTTTCATTAATTAGGTTATTTTCTTTTGAACCATATGGTCAATTCAGTAGAATTATGGACACATAAATACTATATATGAATACACTTTTTAAAAGTTATTCAAGTATACATTTCCAAAGTTACCATAGATTACCTGTTAATTACCTAAATGAATGAAGATTCCAGTAACTTTAGTAAATGACCGGTAGCTTTGCAACCCTAAACCAGAGTGAGTTAAGGCACAGTGCACTATTCAGACCCCTTGACTTTGTCCACATTTTGTTATGTTACATCCTTATTCTAAAATGGATTAAGTAAAAGCATTTCCTCATCAATCTACACACAATACCCCATAATGACAAAGCAAAAACATTATTTACATAAGTATTCAGACCCTTTACTATGAGACTCGAAATTGAGCTCAGGTGCATCCTGTTTCTACAACTTTATTGGAGCCCACCTGTGGTAAATTCAATTGATTGGACATGATTTGAAAAGGCACACACCTGTCTATATTAGGTCCCACAGTTGAAATTGCATGTCAGAGCAAAAACCAAGCCATGAGGTCAAAGGAATTGTCCGTAGAGCTCCAAGACAGGATTGTGTCGAGGCACAGATCTTGGGAAGGGTACCAAAAAATGTCTGCAGCATTGAAGGTCCCCAAGAACACAGTGGCCTGCATCATTCTTAAATGGAAGAAGTTTGGGACCACCCAGACTCTTCCTAGAGCTACCCCAGTAGGGTGGGTGTGTGGAGGGAGGGAGGATGTGGAGCGGAGCACCCATTGCATCTGGAGTCATGTGTCTGCTGGGTGAATTGATCTATGCTAAAGGTCACAGTAACCTTACAGAGAATATAAGCACTGAGTGATCACATCACCTGGAAAGAATAGGACTCCACCTACACTATATGGCAGGCCTCTCTGCTTTACAATACAGTCCTGCTTCAACTCCTGAGCTGCCTCATCTGAGGTAATTGACGTCTGACTTTCGACCTGTGGCTACGGCAGGCCAGCCTGGAGGTTACCTCTGTCCGAGTTTGAGCAGAATTGAAGTCTCTCATAGGTAGCATAAACACTATCATTGCTGGAAAACAAATTTCAAATCATTCATGAAAGAGGTAGAGTGAATGAAAAAAACTCCATCTCAACGCATTCACATCAAAGCCTAATCATATTTATTGACTGCTGCTACTAGAGACTGAGTTGGATGGTAGAGGTGTCGGATGAAACAATTTTAACACAAGACCATGCGGTGACAGAGAGGGATCCCATTTGTTAAAAAAGACTAAGTTAGGATGAGAGAGAAAGAGAGAGAGAGAGCCTGTTGGCCTGGGGGTAGGTTTATGACAGTCATAAATACCTCTTTCCCCCTTTTTCTTCTCTCTACCCTACTGATGTTACATTTGCAAACCCCTTGGTTAACATAGA
The DNA here is from genome assembly GCF_057628025.1 of Oncorhynchus mykiss. Lineage (NCBI taxonomy): Eukaryota > Metazoa > Chordata > Actinopteri > Salmoniformes > Salmonidae > Oncorhynchus > Oncorhynchus mykiss. The sequence continues at coordinate 36,339,553 of NC_143031.1, read as the reverse complement.
GATTCTGGGAACATCAGAAGGTGGGGGGAAATGAACTATATTCTGGTAATCCGACCAATTGAACATATGCGGTGGTACTTAATGAATATGATGTCAGTTCGGGTTGTCATCTGAGACATTCTCATCAATTATAAGATGGCATAAACTCTACAGTGAAAAGTCGACACATCAGAGTTATCGGATTCACATGGAATTGTTGTTCAATTTAAATGTTTGAATATGAAATTATTCGTGATGGGATGAAATGTGATTTTAGCTTCTAAAATGTGAGATTTGGGTTTTCATAAGATAGGGCTCTGCTCAATCAGTGGCCCGCCCCTGTGAAGGGACATGGGCTATAAAACTTTTTAAACACGCCCTCCTCTCCCTTCCTATATGAAGCCTTGACAACAATATAAGCTCCTGTTCCGAGGATGTGAGGACGACGGTCCGATGTCAGAATGCTTCAGATAATAACTACAGAACGAAGCCAACATCAGCGTGAGCTTTGGATGCGAATGGTATGAACTTTGAACTCTTATTCACTACAGTGATACCTCCTAGCCGTTGAGTTAGCAGCAACAGCAGCTGCAAACGAGGGTTAGGAAGGAACAGACAGAGTATCCCGTCTATCACACAACGACGTTACTACAACGTATTCAATTGACCACCAGAGACATTCTTCAAAGTACAAAGGACTCGGTTTGGCAACACGGCCTTCCATCTACCACCAACCTACCGAAGCGCAGCTCAGAGTAAATATTTATTGCATTTTCCTTTTCCAAATGGGCGGTCATTTGGAATGCATAAGATACTATATTTACGATAGCACGGCTTCGCCCTTTGTTCCTCAGTCTTCCCGCTCTTTCACTCAAACCCAGACCCTGTTCTTTTGTGTAACAAGCTGTCATATCTGTTCTGCCCGCTAGGAACGTTTTCCTTTATGACGTAATTTGTAGTCAAGTTATGATTAATTCTGTGTATGTGTAATTCTGTGTGATTAGTTAGGTATTTACTAAATAAATAATTCAACCCAATTTTGTATTGCTGATTCAACTTGTTAGCCAGGGTTCGTGAAGATAACCAAGAATTTACAACTTTCAGATGAGACTGAATTAAGGTGATGATTAATATTGACTGCTATTGATGTAAAATATTACTAGGTCTTTAAGAGTTTATTCGGAAGATAACAGCTCTATAAATATTATTTTGTGGTGCCCCGACTCTCTAGTTAATTACATTTACATGATTAGCTCAATCAGGTAATATTAATTACGGATAAATTATTTTATAGAATAGCATGTCACTTAATGCGGCATAGCCAAAGACACGACACTGTCCAGTATTATATACATGGCTATGATAATATAATTTTACAGTTATTTGAGTGCATTACACCTATATCTAAATACGCCATCAGGAGGATAAACAAGGGGAAATTCACCATACCACAGTCTGCCTACGTAGGATACTAGCTTAATCCACTGGGAAGTTGTAAACCAGATGTATAGTGTATACGTGGTGAAAGACCTCTTCCATCACATACAGACATGCCAAAACCTCGCCACCATCCTCATTGGGAATGTCAACACTATGACTCTGGCCTGTATTCATTTGCTTGCCAGATGCTCTCATCCCTGGACATCAAACACTTGTCTTTTACCCTTTGACAGGTAGCTTACACTCACAAACTGCTTTTCATCAGCCACAGTTTATTACACATAGCGTTATCTGCTGCTAAAATGTTACCGTGTTAATATGGGGTGTTGAGACATTTGGTTCAGCATTATGCCATTGGAGGACTGCCTGAAAGCACTGGGACTGAGTAATCTGAGGGTGTTCCTATTGAAATAGCATAGTAGTAAAAGCATAAGTAGCTCATTTGAATGGTTTTCAGCCTCATTCCATGTGAATAAAATATCATTGTGAGAGAATGTACTGTGGATACATACAGAACCAGTCAAAAGTTTGGACACACCTACTCCTTCAAGGATTTTTCTATATTTTTACTAATTTCTACATTGTAGAATAATAGTGGAGACATCAAAACTATGAAATAACACATATGGAATCATGTAGTAACCAAAAAGTGTTAAACGAATAAAATACATTTTGATTCTTCAAAGTAGCCACCCTTTGCCTTGATGACAGCTTTGCACACTCTTGGCATTCTCTCAACCAGCTTCAACTGGAATGCTTTTCCAACAGTCTTAAAGGAGTTCCCACATATGCTGAGCACTTGTTGGCTGCTTTTCCTTCATTCTGTGGTCCAACTCATCCCAAACCATCTAATTTGGGTTGAGGTCCGGTGATTGTGGAGACCAGGTAATCTGATGCAGCACTCCATCACTCTCCTTCTTGGTCAAATAGCCCTTACACAGCCTGAAGGTGTGTTGGGTCATTGTCCTGTTGAAAAACAAATGATAGTCTCACTAAGCGCAAAACAGTTGGGATGGCGTATCGCTGCAGAATGCTGTGGTAGCCATGCTGGTTAAGTGTGTCTTGAATTCTAAATACATCACTGACAGTGTCACCAGCAAAGCACCCCCACACCATCACACCCCCTCCTCCATTCTTTACAGTGGGAACCACATCTGCAGAGAACATCAATTCACCTACTCCGCGTCTCACAAAGACATGGTGGTTGGAAACAAAAATCTCAAGTTTGGACTCTTCAGACCAAAGGACAGATTTCCACCAGTCTAATGTCCATTGCTCGTGTTTCTTGGCCCCAGCAATTATTTTCTCCTTATTGGTGTCCTTTAGTAGTAGTTTCTTTGCAGCAATTCGACCATGAAGGCTTAATTCACTCAGTCTCCTCCGAACAGTTGATGTTGAGATGTGTCTGTTGCTTGAAATCTATAAGGCATTTATTTGGGCTGCAATTTCTGAGGCTGGTAACTCTAATGATCTTATCCTCTGCAGCAGAGGTAACTCTGGGTCTTCCTCTCATGTGACGGTCCTCATGAGAACAAGTTTCATCATAGCGCTTGATGGTTTTTGCGACTGCACTTGAAGAAACTTTAAAAGTTCTTGAAATTTTCCGGATTGATTGACCTTCATGTTGACCTTAATGATGGACTGTCATTTCTCTTTGCTTATTTGAGCTGTTTCTTTTCCAATATATGGACTTGGTCTTTTACCAAATAGGGCTATCTTCTGTATACCACCCATACCTTATCACAACATAAGTGATTGGCTCAAACACATTAATAAGTAAAGAAATACCACAAATTACCTTTTAACAAGGCACGCCTGTTAATTAAAATGGATTCCAGGTGACTACCTTGTGAAGCTGGTTGAGAGAAGAGTGTGCCACGTGTGTGCAAGGCTGTCATCAAGGCAAAAGGTGACTACTTTGAAGAATCGGAAATATAAAGCATATTTTGATTTGTTTAACACTTTTTGGGGTACTACATGATTCCATATGTGTTATTTCCTAGTTTTGATGTCTTCACTATTATTCTACAATGTAGAAAATAGTACAAATAAATAATAACCCTGGAATGTTTCGGTGTGTCCTTACCTTTGACTGGTACAGTATACTGTAAATATCAGTGCTCGAGCGATGCAGAGTTAGGAACTTTATCTTAACAGGGAAGTCTGAATGTATGTAAACAACGTTGTAGAGGGCTTAATGGGAAGACAGAAGAGAGGTGTACTGTCACGAACGTCGTCAGGGAAAGTTACCGGACCAAGGTGCAGCGTGGTAAGCGTACATTTCTTTTTATTTTGAATGTCGCCAACAAAAACAACCATGAAGCTTACTAGGGCTATACAGGCCACTAACAAAGACAGCTGCCTCTGATTGGGAACCACACTCGGCCAAACACGCAGAACTACAAAACATAGAATGCCCACCCCACATCACACCCTGACCTAACCAAATGGAGAAATAAAATGGCTCTCTATGGTCAGGGTGTGACATGTACACAGTGAGACAGGACATTAGAGTGCCTCTAGCCTCCACTGTGGTCAGAAAAACATTGTTTGTTGCTGTCTGTAAACAGCAGAAGGGTTTGAGGGTAAAGACCAGGGGTCTGACAGATGGTTGCTGATGTAAATTGGTCCATATTGATTTGCAGCATGCTAGTTGTGACCCAGAAATACCTTCCCTATTTTTACCCCATTGCATGCGCACACAGTACGTCAGAGAATTGACAGTGACAGTCAAAAACACAGAGCGCTGTCCTCACCCTAACTGTGCTTTGACGAGCAGCTCAAATGCCAACGCCAGCCTCCCAGCAGGCCTGTCTCCATCAGCAAACAAGGCTCTGGAGGATCATAGTTAGAGCTGAGCATCACCCACGTAGAAAGGCACCCCACTGACAAGTGCTGTGTAGAGACAGCTACGCATCACAGAGATAAGAGTCCACTGTGGCATCACTAATGGGCAGAGACATCATGGGGCTCTGTGGTCAACAACATCCCTGACTATCTCTGAAGCTGAACTGCCTTGATGCCTTGCACAGACACATGCCTGCCTGCCTGCCTGTCTGTCAGTTTGCATAGAAGATCAACTGAAACTGTCAGAGGACTCATGGGAGGATTTTGTGGACATATTCAGCAATTACAGTGCTGAGTGGGAAGAAGAGAAGTCGCTGATATAAGTTCTACACAAATAAAATGAAGTGTTTCGTAACACTAAAATGAGTGGCAAATGAGCTACCACCACCTTAAACATAAACTTTGCTGGAGTATTTAGTAGCCCCATTCATTCTTTCCTTTACACGGATCAGTCGTCCTGGTCCCTTTGCAGAAAAACAGCCCCAAAGCATGATGTTTCCACCCCCATAATTCACAGTAGGTATGGTGTTCTTTGGATGCAACTCAGCATTCTTTGTCCTCCAAACACAACGAGTTGAGTTTTTACCAAAAAGTTCTATTTTGGTTTCATCTGACCATATGACATTCTCCCAATCTTCTTCTGGATTATCCAAATGCTCTCTAGCAAACTTCAGACGGGCCTGGACATGTACTGGCTTAAGCAGGGGGACATGTCTGGCACTGCAGGATTTGAGTCCCTGGCGGCGTAGTGTGTTACTGATGGTAGGCTTTGTTACTTTGGTCCCAGCTCTCTGCAGGTCATTCACTAGGTCCCCCCGTGTGGTTCTGGGATTTTTGCTCACCGTTCTTGTGACAATTTTGATCCCACGGGGTGAGATCTTGCGTGGAGCCCCAGATCGAGGGAGATTATCAGTGGCCTTGTATGTCTTCCATTTCCTAATAATTGCTCCCACAGTTGATTTCTTCAAACCAAGCTGCTTACCTGTTGCAGATTCAGTCTTCCCAGCCTGGTGCAGGTCTACAATTTTGTTTCTGGTGTCCTTTGACAGCTCTTTGGTCTTGGCCATAGTGGAGTTTGGAGTGTGACTGTTTGAGGTTGTGGACAGATGTCCTTTATACTGATAACAAGTTCAAACAGGTGCCATTAATACAGGTAAAGAAGAAGTTACAGGTCTGTGAGAGCCAGAAATCTTGCTTGTTTGTAGGTGACCAAATACTTATTGTCCACCATAATTTGCAAATAAATTCATTACAAATCCTACAATGTGATTTTCTGGATTTTTATTCTCTTTTTGTCTGTCATAGTTGAAGTGTACCTATGATGAAAATTACAGGCCTCTCTCATCTTTTTAAGTGGGAGAACTTGCACAATTGGTGGCTGACTAAATACTTTTTTGCCCCACTGTACATTTGCCATCTTACTGCCCCAGCATTCAGGGGTTACATTTATTGCCTCCCCTGTCCAACTTTCACTCCATAATAAAGGTGGAATTTCACAAAAATATATTATCTCTAGGCCATATTCAGACTTGAGATAAGATGATTTAACATGACTTGAGTCCATGTTAAGTCTACTCATCTCAAGTCTGGAACGGGCTCCAGTGCTCAGTGTAACAAGGGTGGTTTAGCACACCAGTTTAGTCTTGAAGACTGGCTGAGTGCACTAAGGCAGTGTTTTGACAAGTGGGAGACCCGGTTTCACATCCACCTTCTTACATGAATGCCATTGATGAAGGCCCGCTATACACATGTGACCTCTGCTATAACTTGCATAGCCCTAAACATTTTGATTGTAACATTATTTATAATCTCACAATGGGCTTGGCAACTGTAGCTTATAATTAGTGCTAAAGTCTACCCTGGAAAAATGATTCAATTCCCAGTGTCTTCTTTCAAATGTTAATCAAAATATTTAATGAAAATACTCAATCAATATTTATGCTATAAACCATTTACAATTTAAAACCATTTGATTGTATGGGAGACAGTCTGCCAAAACATAATTTTAATGTTTTAATGTTGCCTTTTAAATGCACTGAAACACCAAAAGTATTTTCCCAACACTCACTTAAGAACAGAATTATTCAGATTAAAGAACCAATTTGGGTGTTTCAGAGTACTTCCAGTCTATTTTTAAATACATTCAGTGTATCATAACATTTACATTGGGTTTACATTAAAACAGCAGATCTCACCATAGGCACACTACTTTTTATGGTTTTATTACACAATGACGGTGTTGTGAGTCTTTCTATTTTAACAGTGTACACTCCCAAAACAAGAAAACAGACAGACCAGTTAAAAGATTGTAATACAAGGGTGGGTTGGAAAGGTTATGATTATAATTGCCCAAATGAGGTAGCCTTGTAATTACAAGACTGTGCAGTGAACATTCATGTAAGCTTGTGAGATTGAGAGGCTTGCGAGGCTAGAAATGAGGCTGAGAACAGATGAATCCATTGCTCTGTTGACTTACTAGGATACTTCAAAACAGAATCAATATATAGTAAGCCCTTTCATGAGTAAATACATGTTTGCTCTCAGGGTTTGATACCCAGTTCAATCACAAATAGATATCTCATGTGTAAGTGGCCCTCATGCTAATATCCTTGCTTCTGTGCTATACAAACGGTCCTTCCCTAGACAATGAGCTCTATCCTGTAGGGAGAGTCATAATAACAGCCTGTCAGCCAGTCATGGATAATTAAGTGTTGATTTCACCTTGCCTGGTGGGACCCCAGGGACTGAGGATGCTATCACTGTCTGACTATCACTGTTTATAAAACGAATAATATCCCTCATCACACTGACCGCTGCATTTCAACCAGCCACTGTTTACCATGAATAAAGCTAAAATAAACACAATCGCCCATGCAGACACACATAAACATTGAGCCAATGCTGCTTTCTTATCTGACCGCTATGAACGCCCTCTAGCCAAACACGTTTCCTCAGCACAGCAATAAGGACCAGGCTAATGATGCAGACAGTCAATATGGAAGAGGAGGGGCAGCTTCTACACTAAATGTACCAGAGAGAGAGAAGGACGACATTAAACAAGTTTTAAAAAGCTGAAATAAATTACGAAAAACATTACCAACACTGAAAGTTAACAAAAATGTAACTTTTTTTTAATACTCTTCTGTGGCTGTAAAAGAGCTGGATCTAGGCTTTGGGGTTAAAAGAAAAAAAAATAGATATAGTACCAGTCAAAAGTTTGAACACACCTTTCATATATGAGATTCTTCAATGTAGCCACCCAATACCTTGTTGACAGCTTTGCACACTCTTGGCATTCTCTTAACCAGCTTCATGATGTAGTTACCTGGAATGCATTTCAATTAACAGGTGTGCAATGTTAAAAGGCAATTTGTGGAATTTCTTTCCTTCTTAATACATTTGAGCCAATCAGTTGTGTTGTGACAAGGAAGGGGTGGTATACCGAAGTTACCCTTGTTTGGTAAAAGACCAAGTCCATAGTATGGCAAGAACAGCTCAAATAAGCAAAAATAATTGACAGTCTATCATTGCTTTAAGACATGAAGGTCAGTCTATACGGAAAATTTAAAGAACTTGGAAGTTTCAAGTGCAGTCGCAAAAAACATGAAGAGCTATGATGAAACTGGCTCTCATGAGGCCTGCCATAGGGAAGGAAGACCCAGAGTTACCTCTGCTGCAGAGGATAAGTTCATTAGAGTTACCAGCCTCAGAAATTGCAGCCCAAATAAATGCTTCACAGAGTTCAAGTAACAGACACGTCTCAACATCAACTGTTCAGAGGAGACTGAGTGAATCAGGCCTTCATGGTCGAATTGCTGCAAAGAAACCACTACGAAAGGACAGCAATAAGAAGAAGAGACTTGCTTGGGGCAGGAAACACAAGCAATGGACATTAGACTGGTGGAAATCTGTCCTTTGGTCTGATGAGTGCAAATGTGAGATTTTTGTTTCCAACCACCGTGTCTTTGTGAGACGCGGAGTAGGTGAACGGATGATCTCCGCATGTGTGGTTCCCACCGTGATTCATGGAGGAGGAGGTGTGATGGTGTTGGGATGCTTTGCTGGTAACACTGTCAGTACTTTATTTAGAATTCAAGGCACACTTAACCAGCATGGCCACTGCTGCATACTGCAGCGATACGCCATCCCATCTGGTTTGCGCTTAGTGGGACTCATTTGTTTTTCAACAGGACAATGAACAAAACACACCTCCAGGCTGTGTAAGGGCTATTTGACCAAGAAGGAGAATGATGGTTTTGCATCACCAGACCTCAACCCAATTAAGATGGTTTGGGATGAGTCGGACCACAGAGTGAAGGAAAAGCAGTCAATAATTGCTCAGCCTATGTGGGAACTCCTTCAAGACTGTTGGAAAAGCATTCCAGGTGATGCTGGTTGAGAGAATGCCAAGAGTGTGCAAAGCTGTCATCAAGGCAAAGGGTGGCTACTTTGAACAATCTCAAATATAAAATATATTTTGATTTGTTTAACACTTTTTTTTGGTTACTGCATGATTTCATATGTGCTATTTCATAGTTTGATGTCTTCACTATTATTTTACAATGTAGAACATAAAGAAAACCCCTGGAATGATTAGGTGTGTCCAAACTTTTGATTGGTTCTGTACATTTGGGGTTGGGGGCCCCCTGAAGGTCTCCCCCATAGAATTAGGAATTAGAATACTAGAATGGCCATGAAACTTCTAATGACGGGATAAAGGTCAGCCATTTTGGTCAGGGAGTTGTTCAACCATGGTTTGCCAGTGCTGTAATAAGATATTGTGCCATTATGACAACATTCCATTAAAACAATGCAGTCAATCCACAGCCATACACTGGCTGGAATCAGTAGATGACAGGACTTAGACAAGTACTGATATTGTATCATATAATAACTCTCAGCTTTCAAAGAATACAAAAATGTGGACATTTATGGTCTTTGTTTTACTTTCCTGCATAAGTCAAATCCGGATTATGCCTCTACTGCCATTTATTCCAATTAGACTGGGTTGGATTTCTCCCTGACCAATATGGCTGCCATTTTCACCCCATTCTGGAATTTTGAGGGTTTATGACATAGCCTCTCTAGTATTTGAATAGGACTTCTATGGTAGGCCCCCTCCCCGAACAGTCGTAAAAAAATAATAACAATTGCTGTAACACTGCAAAATGTTCTCTCAGCATCATGGCAACGTGTAGAATAGCAGGAAAATAGCTTTAAAAATGCTCAATTATCTCTGCCTTATTGCAAAATGTGTAGAATAGCATGGGATTAGCTATAAAACTGCACGTGTTCCTCTCTGCCCCATGGCAATATGTGTAGAATTGCAGGAAATTAGCTTCAAAATGCACAACTCTTTTAGAATCATTGCAAAACATGTAGAATAGCATGAGATTAACTATAAAACTGCAAATTGTTATCCTTACCCGATGGCAAAATGTGTAGAATTTTAGGGGGGGGGGGGGGGGGGGGCTAACAGGTGGCTATCGTACCTCTGACACACAGACTAAGACACAGATACACAAACGCTCCACATTGCCACCAGTAAAACATGAACCATTTGGTTGAATCGGAAAGTCCACCTGCATTTGACAAGTCTAAACAGCACAGCCATACCAGAGGCCTCTATCAATCAGCTGAGCATGGAAATTATAAACACTTCCAACTCTGAGCTGGTGGGAATCATCTTTCTTTCACATAGATTTACTCACTACTGCATGCAACGGATTTTAGGTGAAACATTATAAAAAAGAAGAAACCAGCACACTGCTCTTGACTGACAGCTGTCACTATGGTGACTGATCATATCTCTAAGAGACTGACATAAGCCAGTCCTTAAGTTTGTGGAGTACAGATACTTGTGGCAGGAGACAGACGGTGTGAGGCTGGGACAGATAAGGAGTCTTACCTGTACGGAGTTTGAGTACGCCCCTCTCTCCTCCATTGGCGGGAACACCTGCCGTCCTGCTCCCCTGAAGAAGCGAAACAGGGCAATAAGAACCCACCGCAGCATAATGCCTGTGTTTCTATTGCTTCCTCTTATCTCTCTGTCTCTTTTTCTTTATCTCTGTGTTTCGTTTTCTATTTGTCTCTGTCCTTCAGCCACTAATAATATCTTTCTATCAGTCTCTTTGGCTCTCTTCATCTATTACTCTCCTGGTTGTCAGAGTAAGTGGAGACAGTCTCAGTACATAAACAAGCCTACACATTTCTGTGCATGCTCCAGGCTTCTCTCTCGTTCTAACACTCTCTCTGTCTCTCTCTCAAGACTCTCTTCAAATCTCCTCCCCTCCAACATTCTCTCCACTCAGCCCCACCCCCCTTGTCTGTCATAATAATACTGTGAGTGGGGTTATTATGTTGTGTGTGTGTGTGTGGTTTAGGCAATCCGTATGTGCACACTTGTATGGAAACTGCATGTTTGTGTGAATGTCTGTGAATATCCCCAATGTCATCCCCACCTGCTCCAGAACAACTGCAGGGTTCCAAAAACAGACAGAGGAGCAAAGAGGAAATACCTTCAGAAGTATCTCACTCTCCCCCCTCTGTCTTTCGCTCGCTCGCTCTCTCACTCACACGCACGCTCACACGCACGCACGCTCACACACACTCACGCTCACACACACACACACACACACACACACAGTGATATTGATCTTTAAGTGCCGGTGAGTGAGAGAGATATTGTTTCAGACCAGGGTCAGAGAGGCTTGCTGGCTCAGTGGGGGTTGCCTTTGTGCAAGCTCCTGTAACAGAAGGCTTCATGGAGCAACATTCTATCACATTAGCTTACAATAGCACTGTCAGGTTGGTCTGTAGAGTACCGTAGGTAGCCTGTGATAACTAGTTGGTTTTAAATGTAATTAAATTAAGGTATTAAATAAGTTTTAATAATCCAGGAGGATGATTGTTACATCAATGTGACATCAATGATGATGTTTGGTCCCATGATGAGGCATCTCTATTGACACAATATCCATTTGACTCTGAGTCATATTAGCAACAAAACAGTCAAGAGGTGGTAGGTAGCATCATATGACTTTCCAGATAAAAGGTTTGGTTAATGATAGGCAAAGGCTGAACACAGATAGGACATTGGGGGAATAATATGCAACACAATGTCCTTTATATGATAATGAGGGCAAATAACAAAGACCCTGATATCATAACTGGCCTGTCCCCTGTCAAGAGTTACTGAAAATATTTTCAGTTACCTACTGAAAAGCACAGCAAAGAAAACAACCATAAATCCACCAGCATGTGCAATTGGCATAACTTTGAAATGAGACACAGATAATAAGACAAAGAAGGGCCTCCTGAGTGGCGCAGCGTTCTAAAGCACTGTATTGCAGTGCTTGAGGTGTAACTACGGACCTGTGTTCGATCCCATGCTGTGTCACAACTGGCCATGACCAGGAGTTCTATAGGTCGGTCCACAATTGGCCCAGCGTCGTCTGGGTTAGGGGAGGGTTTGGCCGGGGGGGGCATTATGTAGCTCATTGAGCTCAAGCGACTCCTTGTGGTGGGCCGGGCGGGTGCAGGCTGACTTCAGTTGTCAGTAGAACAGTTTTTCCCCTGACACATTAGTCCAGCTGGCTTCCTGGTTAAGTGGGCGGGTGTTAAGGAGCATGGTTTGGCGGGTAATGCTTCGGAGCACGCTTGACTCAACCTTCGCCGAGCCCTTTTGGAAGTTTTAGGGATGAGACAAGATCATAATTGAAATTGTGAGAAAAAGGGGGAATAATAATAAGACAAATAAAACTTTATAGGCTCGTGTGATTCTATTAGCTCTGAATAAAATAAACTCAATCTCCCATCAAGCTTAAAAACTGAATTACAGTATATGGGTCTTTCTATAAACTAGGGTATCAGTGAGGATTTCCTACACTGGACAACTTTTTACGGCTGTGGATAAGTAATTGATAACAATCTGACAATTATTTTCATGTCATTACATTAAGACATAAGGGGGGGGGGGGGGATCATAGCTATATTCAATGAAATTCACGAGTTGATTTAAAACCTGTTTAACAATTTATCATGGTTGGTGTCTTGGCGGATTTGTCCAAAATCGTGTGACATAAAACCATTTCTGTAGTAACCAAAGAAATGTTAAACAAATCAAAATGTATTTTATATTTGAGATTCTTCAAAGTAGCCACCCTTTGCCTGGATGACAGGAAAATAAATCACTCCACAGAGCTGGGCTTTATGGAAGAGTGGCCAGAAAAAAGCCACTGCTTAAAGAAAAAGGCATGTGGGAGACTATGTCTGGCGCAAACCTAACACTTCTCATCACCCCGAAAATACCATCCCCAGCATCATGCTGTGGGGATGTTTTTCATCAGCAGGGACTGGGAAACTGGTCAGAATTGAAAGAATAATGGTTGGCACTAAATACAGGGAAATTATTGAGGGAAACCTGTTTCAGTCTTCCAGAGATTTGAGACTGGGACAGAGATCACCTTCCAGCAGGACAATGACCCAAAGCATACTGCTAAAGCAACACTCGAGTGGTTTAAGGGGAAACATTTAAATGTCTTGGAAAGGCCTAGTCAAAGCCCAGACCTCAATCCAATTCAGAATCTGTGGTATGACTTAAAGATTGCTATACACCAGCAGGAACCCATCCAACTTGAGGGAGCTGGAGCAGTTTTGCCTTGAAGAATGTGCAAAAATCCCAGTGGCTAGATGTGCCAAGCTTACAGACATACCCCAAGAGACTTGCAGCTATAATTGCTGTAAAAGGTGGCTCTACAAAATATTGCCATAGGGGGGTGGATAGTTATGCATGCTCAAGTTTTCTGTTTTGTTGTTTTATTTCTTGTTTGTTACATAAGAAAACATATTTTGCATCTTCAAAGTGGTAGGCATGTTGTGTAAATCAAATGATACAAACCCCCGCAAAATCGATTTGAATTCCAGGTTGTAAGGCAACAAAATAGGAAAAATGCCAAGGGGGGTGAATACTTTCGCAAGTCACTGTATATGTTGTTATATAGGTGAGGCCAATTTGCATATACTCACATTTATTCCTCTGGGTACACATGTGGAACTGCATGAAAATCATTTTTATTTTTATTTCAAACCATTTTGAAATGTTTATCTCAATGTCACACATTAGCCCCATTGTTTATAGAAAGGACCATATCTCTAAATGGTTTAGTGAAATTTATGTGCATGAATAAAATAAACCCTGAATGAGAGTTGACTAGCAGAGAGTTAATACAAATATTCACTTGAGCAATAAGCAATTTATTGACATGACCAAACATGAGATTTAGACAAGCAATACAAATTATTATTAAAGCTAAGAAAACATTTTATAAATTTTTTCTTCATCTACCGGTATTACATTTAACTGTCTCTCTATTCTGGACAGTACGTTGTTATGAGTGGAAACTGAGTGGAATATGTCAGTATTGTAACGGAAATGGTTAGCATGCCATTAGATAAACACCTCACTCGTATTTTGTCCTTCAGATAGCCTTTAAAGATTAATGACACCAGAACACCACCAGAGAGATATATTCCTTCCTTGGTTTCTAATCTAGCCCCATGAATGACCACTGAAAAAGTTATTCTAAAACATTTTGGACCTGCAATTGGCATGCGGGGCTTCTATTAAACATAGACATTTTTAAATCAATGTCAAGTAATTAAATGACAGACCAGTCAGCAAGATCTACATGTCTGCAGGATGAGGAAGTGAGAAAAGTTGTTCTAAAATTCCATAATGAACGTAGCATTTGTGTGTCAAGTATGTGCAGGTTATGGTAACGTTGAAGCTTAATGGGGGTGGTGATGTAAGAACTGGGGGTGAATGGGAGTGCATGGTTGTTACCAGGGGTGACTGAGCCACTTCACCAGCCCTGAGTTCCTAATGTAAAGCCATTACCCACACAGCCTCATGTCTAATGACATACAGCTGAAAAATAAAAGGATATTAGAAAGCCCTTTTACTGAGCGAGAGGCACTTAGCCCCACAAGAGCACCAATAAAACTTTATGGGCGATTGAGAATGGTGGTGGGGGGGGGGTTTAATGTGCTGTAGCAACATGCCAGAAATCCAGTCTTAAACCCTTTAAGGTACATTAACATTACAATATAACCTAAGAGAATAATATTATAATGACTATCTAGTACAGTGTTTTAGGCAAGCCATATTTCCACACATAGACATATCAATGGCTAAAACAAACTATTTGCCAACAGAGATCTCGGGTGTGCCAATAATCTAATGTTGTGTTTCTATGGTGATACAGCTCTGAAGGAGAAATCCTCAAAAACTATCTGACAGCGCTTTTATTTCTGAGCATCTCCTACAGTAGGACTGGATATATTATTAATGCTTTGGCTTTTTATTATTTCACCAGGTAGGCCAGTTGAGAACAAGTTCTCATTTACAATTGCAACCTGGCCAAGATAAAGCAAATCAGTGCGACAAAAACAACACAGAGTTACACATGGAATAAACAAACGTACAGTCAATAACACAATAGAAAAATCAACCAAACAAGTCGAGCAGGATTTGAAGTGCCAAAGCATCCTGACTTCAGACATCAAAGGAATGGTAGGAGAGTGATTTTAAGAAATATAAAAACTATACACATTGTATTCAAAAGACACAGTTTAAATGTTGAATGACATACAATGATATCAACATTGCTTAATCACAATAAGGTTTTCAGATACCAATTCATAATCAGCCTAGAGCGAGAGAGAGAAACCTCTTGGGCTTCGACCAGCCAGGCACTGGACAACAGCCACAAGATCAGTCTTCTTTCCCTAAGGGCGGTGTCTAGCTAACCTTCCCTCAGATTCATTTTTATGTTAAGGTACTGTTAAAGGATTAGTCCATTAATAAAAGTGATAAACTGCACATCACTGTAATGCAACAAGCTGTCTTGAGTAATGACAGAGTTGAAGTCCTGCTCTCCAATAATTACTGACCACCACTGTTACCATAATGACATGAACAGAATGCTCGGTGTCTAAACTTAGATGGTTTTACGATTGCAGCTCTCCAACCTTGTCATTATGTCCCAATCAAAGGAGCTTCAAAGTCAACATGACATTTAGATTATTTTTCTCACGTGCCTCTAATATTTTTGTTTAAGTTCGTTGTTGTAGTGTAGTTCTATACTGCTTCCCCTACTATTACCCTCAGGTCTGTATGTTTTCATTTCAATATACTGTAGAATGAAACTGTCTCTGCTCTTGTTGGGTGTAATGGGTGTGGGTGAGGGCTATACTGTAGAATGAAACTGTCTCTGCTCTTGTTGGGTATAATGGGTGTGGGTGAGGGCTATACTGTAGAATGAAACTGTCTCTGCTCTTGTTGGGTATAATGGGTGTGGGTGAGGGCTATACTGTAGAATGAAACTGTCTCTGCTCTTGTTGGGTATAATGGGTGTGGGTGAGGGCTATACTGTAGCTGTGGGTTAGAAATAGGGTCAAATCAACCATTATAACAGAGAAAGACATTATTTGTGGTTATTAACTTAAAATAACTTGTTTAAAAATATTTTTGAGAAGAATTGAAGATGCGAAAAAGTATCTGGAAGATACTTCTGTGATGGAAAACCAGGATTAGGTTATTTCCCCTTCTGCCTTAGATCAGGAATCTGGCCTGGAAGCTGCAGGCCACAGGTCACTATTGTGCTATATGAAAAAGGAAAATTAAAAAAGAAATCAAATAAAGAGCTGAGGAAAGTAGAATATGTTGCAGTCACACAAAATGACACTACCTGGAGGTTCATAAAAGTGGCCAGCCACTTGATCAATTCGTTCTTTGATTCACAGCACAGGTACCTAAGAAGATTGCGAGAGGGAAGACGGCGGGGTTAGAGAGGCTATACCTTTACCATGATCCTCAGTGCACTAGTACCTACGGTTTACCCATCTTTAGTTGCTACTAAAGATACTCACCACTGCTGTTTGTCTCGTTCTGCCTGCTCACACACTACAGTCATCCCCCAGCTAGAAGAAGAGGAGGGAACTTACATTGTATTGACAGCTGATATGGAATCAATAGCCAAATGGTTAAGAAAATAGACCAGTAGTCATTGGAGGGTTGCTGGTTGACTCTCACCATGATGGTGGCTGTAGCCTCTTCTTGATGCCATAGTAGACTTTCAGAGCATGGACTTGACATTCCCTCTCAGGCTGAGTACTCTAGTAAAGAGTACAAATGGACAATTGTAGCTATACTGCCACATACTGTAGGTACTTCATACAGTCACAGAATAGGCCTACACATCCTCCTTCCATCCTCTGTTACCTTTACTTCTTTGTAGAGCCTGAGAGAGGTGCCATCAAGTACACAGAGGCGTCTGCTGAAGGTTCTCTTCCCCCTTTGACCCTTCTCATCACTGAACTTAATCATGCTGTTTCTGGACACGTCTACCATGGCCGCTGTGAGAGGGGACATACAACTCTAATTCACTTCACTGTGCTGATTTTCAACCATATCATTAATTAACACGTTGCCTTCCCCCTTCCCCCCCTTCGGATTCCTTTTCTGTTGTCAAAACTATTCTTCACAGAAAGTATCTACAATATGTAATTTATTCAAAAGTGCTCTTGACTGGACTGGAATAATAATATATACATCGGTAATCATGCATTTACCTATGTAGATTAACATGGCCTCCATGTAGCAGTTCCGCTTGACCACCAGGTGACAGTCTTTACCCAGAGAGAAATAGATGGCCAGCGCTCGTTCCTGGTGGTGCAATGGACGCTCTGTTGGGGGAATCAGAGAAGACACATTGTATTTTACCACTAGTTTGCAGTTGGGCATTAGCGTTCATCAGCAATATAAAGATATATAAAGATATCACACTTCATTCAGCTTATACATTTAAAAAGGGACTTGGCAACTGTAACTGAGGTGTTCTAATTACCCATCTCCTGGTTGTCGTTGACCAGGAAGCAGCTCCAATAGTCCCCCTGCTGTGGAGGGATGTTCCCGCGTCTCAGGACCTCACACACTAGCTCCTCGGCACTCACTGCCTGGGAGATCTGAGGGAGAAGAACAGGCAGGGTTAGCGTTAGGAGCGGACAGGGTTAGCGCTAGGAGCGGGCAGGGTTAGCATTAGGAGCGGGCAGGGTTAGCATTAGGAGCGGGCAGGGTTAGCGCTAGGAGCGGGCAGGGTTAGCGTTAGGAGCAGACAGGGTTGGCTTTAGCAAGCAAGTGAATTTATATGATCATCTGGGCGCAAAGCATTGCAGAAGAACACCCCATACTGTCGCATTTGGATTCTAAGGTGAAAGGTGAGAGTGCACATGGAGCTGACCTGAACCAGCAGCTCAGAGCCCTCCTCCTTCCTCTCCAGGTAAATCCCACAGATGGTGAGAGGTGAGGGGGTCCCCTACAGAGCAGATTGAAGAGAAAGACACATCAGGCTAACAGCCATCCTCAATCCAGCAAATAGTAAGAGATAGACAGGTCATGGAAGGATTTAATAATTTCAGTTGGGTGGGAAACAACTGCTGCAAGGGGTTCTGAAAATGTCATCATGCCATAGGTGTATGCTCACCTCCTCGGTGTGTTCTTCCTGTGCTTTGATGACATGAGAGATCATGTCCAGCTGCCTCTGAAGCTGCTCAGCATTCACCTGCCACACAGACAGACACATCCATCCATCCAATTGATCAGAACATTTAATTTGGCTTCTTGTGACAACACAATACATTTCCCTCCATTTATCTATTATAAATCAGTGATGTCATCAGTGTGAGACAGACCCACTCACATTGAAAATATCTTGGTAGTTCTGGATGAGCTCCTCTACCACCTGTCCTGCGCTGTTATCAGTGCCGTCCGTCTGGAAGAGCGTGGGACCAAACACAATGGCCAGGTTGTGCATGTTCATCTGATTCTCATCTGCAAAGCACTGAACGCTTTGGGAACAGAATCAACATATTTGTACAAGAGATTTCTCAACAGCGATGCATGTCTTGAACTTTCAAAGACAAATTAGTCAATTATCTATATATAAAACAATAACAATTCTACAAAAGAGACTAACCAGAATGGAGGGAAGAAACAGAGAGAAAAGAGAAGAGGACAGGCGGACAGAGGTGGAGAGTTGAGGCTAACCAGTAGAGGTGGTTGATGACAGCCCCCAGGGTGGCTCTGTTGACTGGGGGGAGGCTGTGGAGGAGGGCCTTGTACTGGGACACTCTCTCTCTTCTCTCACTGACAGCTGGTGGACAAAAAAGAAAAACACCTACACATTACAGCACAAAACTCCTTGTCATGGGGCTACCAATGATACGACTACCAAGACGAGCAGTGAAAAGCAGTGTTGTGGTCATTGTGGTCCACCTGTATTAGAATGAGGGTAGGCCAGACTCACTAGTGGTATGGAGCCATGGCAGAGAGGCCTGATGGCCATTGAAAACCCCCTCTCCCACTTCCCTGAGGAATCTCTTCAGGACGTTGGCCACATTATCCACCTGGCACACCCCTTCACTCAGACGAACCTGACGGGCGTCATGGCGGAGAGAGAGCAGCAGGGCGGCGATCTTAGAGTTCACACCACACCTCCGATAGATGCCCTCTGACTTCAAACCTGGAAAGGGGGAGGAAAACCCCCCCATAAACAAACACATAACCACTATATCATTAACACAGGCTTACAAAGACACTGATAGAATCGAATAATGGAGCTGGTAAGAGCACATCTTTTGTTAGGTATCTGTCCCAACCGATGCCATGCTAGGTCCACTTACCATGCTGTGTGATGTAGCTAATGCAGCGGTCCACGATGACAGGGACTTCTGTCTCAGTAAGCTGCTGCTGGTCCAGGGGGCCGTCTCCTCTCCCTAAGCCCTGCTGGATGCCACTCAGCCAGCCCTGGTAGTCAGGCCTCCTGTCCCCCTCCAAACGCAGCCTCCTGCCTCTGTCCACCAGCATCACAGCAGCAGCTTCTTGCTCCACGGCTGGGACAGCACATCACATTACATCACACACTGTCTACATCAATTGTCAACCAAAGTAGCTCTATTAAAAAGTAATGTATATGTCACTAACATTCTTGGTCCACCAAAATAAAAACACTTCTCCCTCTGCAGTACTTCCTTAACCTACAGTTAGGGAAAGTATTCAGACCTTTTGACTTTTTCCATATTTTCTTATGTTACAGCCTTATTCTAAAATGTATTAAATAAATGTTTCTCTCAATCTACACACAATAACCCATAATGACAAAGCAAAAAACGTTTACATTTTTAAAGCTATTTTTTTTATTTTTAAATGGAGCTCAGATGCATCCAGTTTCCATTGATCATCCTTGAAATGTTTCTACAACTTGATAAAAGTCGACCTGTGGTAAATTAAATCGATTGGATATGATTTGGAAAGGCACACACCTGTCTATATAAGGCCCCACAGTTGACAGTGCATCTCAGAGCAAAAACCAAGCAATGAGGTCGAAGGAATTGTCCGTTGAGCTCTGAGACAGGATTGTGTCAAGGCACAGATCTGTGGAAGGGTACCAAAACATTTCTGCAGATTTGAAGGTCCCCAAGAACACAGTGGCCTCGATCATTCTTAAATGGATGAAGTTTGGAACCACCAAGACTCTTCCTAGAGCTGGCCGCCCAGGCCAAACTGAGCAATCGGGGAAGAAGGGCCTTGGTCAGAGAGGTGACAAGAAATCAATGGTCACTCTGACAGAGTCCAGAGTTCCTCTGTGGAGATGGGAGAACCTTCCAGAAGGACAACCATCTCTGCAGCACTCCATCAATCAGGCCTTTATGATAGAGTGGCCAGATGGAAGCCACCCCTCAGTAAAAGGCACATGACAGCCCACTTGGAGTTTGCCAAAAGGCACCTAAACACTCTCAAACCATGAGAAACAACATTCTCTGGTCTGATGATACCAAGATGAAATGATTTGGCCTGAATGCCAAGTGTCACGTCTGGAAGAAACCTTGATCATCCCTACAGTGAAGTATGATGGTGGAAACATCATGCTGTGGGGATGTTTTTCAGCGGTAGGGACTGAAAGACTAGTCAGGATCGAGGGAAAGATGAATGGAGCAAAGTACAGAGAGATCCTTAATGAAAACCTGCTCCAGAGCGCTCAGGACCTCAGGCTGGGGCGAAGGTTCACCTTCCAACAGGAAAACGACCCTAAGCACACAACCAAGACAACGCAGGAGTGGCTTCAGGACAAGTCTCTGAATATCCTTGAGTGACTGCGCCAGAGCCCGGACTTGAACGCGATCAAACTTCTCTGGAGAGACCTGAAAATAGCTGTGCACCGATGATCCCCATTCAACTTGACAGAGCTTGAGAGGATCTGCAAAGAAGAATGGGAGAAACTCACCAAATACAGGTGTGCCAAGCTTGTAGCGTCATAACCAGGAAGACTGTAATCGCTGCCAAAGGTGCTTCAGCAAAGTACTGAGTAAAGGGTCTGAATACTTACAGTAACAGTCAAAAGTTTGGACACACCTACTCACACCTACTCACTTAAGGGTTTTTCTTTATTTTCACTTTTTTCTACACTGTAAAAAAATGAAATAACACATATGGAATCACGTAGTAACCAAAAAAAAAGTGTCAACCCAAAAAAATGAGATGGTTTGGGATGAGTTGGACAGCAGAGTGAAGGAAAAGCAGCCAACAAGTGCTCAGCATATGTGGGAACTCTTTCAAGACGGTTGGAAAAGCATTCCAGGTGAAGCTGTTTAAGAGAATGCCAAGAGTGTGCAAAGTTGTCAAGGCAAAGGGTGTCTACTTTGAAGAATCTCAAATATAAAATATATTTTGATTTGTTTAACACTCTTTTGGTTACTACATGATTCCATATGTTTTGTTTCATTGTTTCGATGTCTTTTGATGTATTTTTCAATGTAGAAAATGGTAAAATTAAAGAAAAACCCTGGAATGATTCGGTGTGTCCAAACTTTTGACTGGTACTGTACATAAATGTGATATTTCAGTTTCATTTTTTATACATTTGCAAAAATGTCTAAAAAACTGTTTTTGCTTTGTCATTATGGGGTAATAATTGATGAGGGGAAAAACTATTCAGTCCATTTTAGAATAAGGCTGTAAAGTAACAAAATGTGGAAAAAGTCAAAAGTCAAGGAGTCTGAATACTTTCTGAATGCACCGTATGCCCCACTGTGCCAGATTCAGGTGTTACTCACAGAGCTCCTGTAGTTTTCGCAGGTCGATGTTATCCACTTGGTCTTCTCCGTGGAGGAGGAGGAGCAGTCTGGAGCCCCCCAGGGAGAACCAGCCCAGGCAAGGACAATGGAAGCTCTGGCCCGCAGTGTAGCGCAGCCGGCCCACCCGCTCAAAGGACCAGCCCACCAGGTCCTCTGCTACAGGGGGGACCAGGGCCTGACACACAACAAGACAAGGCAGCAGCTATACATAAAACTACCATTTACCAATCTATCATAATACTAATTTAAATCTAGTTTTAAAGAGGTGTGGTTACCTTGCCAATGACCTTGATCCACTCCCTCACCGTGTCAGGGGAATCCTCTCCAAACAGGTAGACTCTCCCAGAGTCATGGTACAGCTCAAAGGAATGACCATAACTGACTCAGCAGGAAACACAAATAGAATATACAGTGCCTTGCGAAAGTATTCGGCCCCCTTGAACTTTGCGACCTTTTGCCACATTTCAGGCTTCAAACATAAAGATATAAAACTGTATTTTTTTGTGAAGAATCAACAACAAGTGGGACACAATCATTAAGTGGAATGACATTTATTGGATATTTCAAACTTTTTTAACAAATCAAAAACTGAAAAATTGGGCGTGCAAAATTATTCAGCCCCCTTAAGTTAGTACTTTGTAGCGCCACCTTTTGCTGCGATTACAGCTGTAAGTCGCTTGGGGTATGTCTCTATCAGTTTTGCACATCGAGAGACTGACATTTTTTCCCATTCCTCCTTGCAAAACAGCTCGAGCTCAGTGAGGTTGGATGGAGAGCATTTGTGAACAGCAGTTTTCAGTTCTTTCCACAGATTCTCGATTGGATTCAGGTCTGGACTTTGACTTGGCCATTCTAACACCTGGATATGTTTATTTTTGAACCATTCCATTGTAGATTTTGCTTTATGTTTTGGATCATTGTCTTGTTGGAAGACAAATCTCCGTCCCAGTCTCAGGTCTTTTGCAGACTCCATCAGGTTTTCTTCCAGAATGGTCCTGTATTTGGCTCCATCCATCTTCCCATCAATTTTAACCATCTTCCCTGTCCCTGCTGAAGAAAAGCATGCCCAAACCATGATGCTGCCACCACCATGTTTGACAGTGGGGATGGTGTGTTCAGCTGTGTTGCTTTTACGCCAAACATAACATTTTGCATTGTTGCCAAAAAGTTCCATTTTGGTTTCATCTGACCAGAGCACCTTCTTCCACATGTTTGGTGTGTCTCCCAGGTGGCTTGTGGCAAACTTTAAACAACACTTTTTATGGATATCTTTAAGAAATGGCTTTCTTCTTGCCACTCTTCCATAAAGGCCAGATTTGTGCAATATACGACTGATTGTTGTCCTATGGACAGTCTCCCACCTCAGCTGTAGATCTCTGCAGTTTATCCAGAGTGATCATGGGCCTCTTGGCTGCATCTCTGATCAGTCTTCTCCTTGTATGAGCTGAAAGTTTAGAGGGACGGCCAGATCTTGGTAGATTTGCAGTGGTCTGATACTCCTTCCATTTCAATATTATCGCTTGCACAGTGCTCCTTGGGATGTTTAAAGCTTGGGAAATCTTTTTGTATCCCAATCCGGCTTTAAACTTCTTCACAACAGTATCTCGGACCTGCCTGGTGTGTTCCTTGTTCTTCATGATGCTCTCTGCGCTTTTAACGGACCTCTGAGACTATCACAGTGCAGGTGCATTTATACAGAGACTTGATTACACACAGGTGGATTGTATTTATCATCATTAGTCATTTAGGTCAACATTGGATCATTCAGAGATCCTCACTGAACTTCTGGAGAGAGTTTGCTGCACTGAAAGTAAAGGGGCTGAATAATTTTGCACGCCCAATTTTTCAGTTTTTGATTTGTTAAAAAAGTTTGAAATATCCAATAAATGTCGTTCCACTTAATTTTGGATTAAAACACTATCTATCGTGTTGTCTTACCCATGTTTCCCTTGGGGATTGACCACCAGACAAAGGACATCACTCATCTTCATCTGTCCACTCTGGCTGGAGCTCTTCTCACTCTCATAGTAGCTGAAGTTACCTTGATTCAAAGAGCACCAGCGACGACTAAAATCTACATGTTCCAAAATGCTACAATTAGCTTACGGTAACTGAATTTACATTAAAACAATGTCACTTACCAAAAAGGAATATCAAGTTTGAAATGTGCAAGTTGCTCACTAGTTCATCTGAAATTCAGATCTAAAGCATGTCCAAACAATTCACAAAAAATGTAGTTTACAAACAGAATATCAAGAACGACCCACCTCCTTTAGATTTGCGCTCTGTAACTGCTCGTGTTGAGGAGGCAGTCTTAAACAGATAACCAGTGTGTGAGATGGGGAGAGCAGCCTCTAAGATTGTGTGATCTCCAGCCCTTGACCCTGGGAGCTCTGGAGAGAGGAAAAACATATAACACTGATGATGTCACCTCTACTGAACAATGAAATACAACCCATACATTTGTGTTCAACACAACTATATGATTGATGTTACATTGCAGGCATGGATTACAGAGAATTTGATTTGATGAATGAGGCTGGTTTCATTGCTCCTACCTGTGTTGTGGTTGTGAGTGAGGAACTCCACCTGAAGTGTCTGTCCATAGTGCTGGGCCACGGACACAGGGCTGGGCAGCTCTGGATCACCTGTATAACAGTTCACATCTGCTCCACAGAACACCAGCGACAGAGTCTCCAATACATCACCTGTCTGAATGGTGTTGCACAGAGCCTGAGAGATAAGGAAAAGGACAGAGAGGGGAGAGAGAGGAGGAAGCGAGAGAGAGAGAGAGAGTGAGAGATAGAGGGGGAGGTAGAGAGATAATCAAGGAGCAGAGAAGACAAGTCTGAACTTTTGAGAGCAACAGATGGAGAGAGATAGCAAATTAGAGAAAATCTGAGCCTCACTTTGTTGAGGGCTTCCTGTTGGCCAAACAGTGCATGGTAGCAGCGGTATTTCCCCTGGCAGTACTTGGCAGTAACAAAGCGCTGGCGCTCCTCTCTGTCACTTGATGGACAGAGCATCTCACTTGGTGGAATGTTAGCTGCCCAGAAAAGGTTTACTTTGTCGTTACCTAGCAACAGGAACAGCTGGTGAACAGGGAGTGACATTAGAACCTTGACCTGAAAAACGAGTTATTTTATTAACAGGGTGAACAATGACAAAATCTAATTTTCAAAGACAACATACGTGCATAATACAATTATACAAATAAGATAGAAAGCATAGTGTGAGGAACATAAACAGAGGAAGCCAGTCATATGGGTGGTGAGAATGCAATGTTACTAATCCATGTAATCCATGTAGAATACAAATAAGAAACTGTACCTACCTGATTTTCAGTCCACGCCTTTTCATCCATCTTCAGACTGCGGACTTTGGACACACTCTGGCCCAGGCCCATGTGCACCCCTAAACCACAGAGAAGTGGATTAAAGAGAGTTAGATTTCAATATCCTCTACCAGGCACTGTTATCTAACATACCAATGTGATACAATTTTTGTTAACCTGACATATTTGAATATGATCATTATAGAATCTAATCAAAACTTTTGAGTCTTGATCCATTAGTTTACGAGGCTGGACTGACCTCTGGAAATGGTTCTGTACCTGCACAGCATTTGCAGAGGACCACACACAGGTTGACAGAGGCCCAGTCTGGGTGGGGGGCGCCACAATCTGCACAGCGCTGGTTGGCCTCCTCAGACCAGATCTTCTGGGCCACCGCGTTGCTGGACAGAGAGTGACTGACACAGGCCTGCAGGGCCTCAACCCACTGCTCCCTCTGCTGCTCCGACTCGGCCACAAAACTAACCACACAGAACAGAGGTCACAGGGGTTTCACTGTGGGATGTCATTAAAGGGTCAAAGGTCAGTCTCACTCACCTGAATGTCCTGTAGATGGTGGTGAGGTTGAAGGACCGTTTGTCTGTGCCCTTCACAGTACCCAAATTAATCTCAATGGAGGTGATGCCAACACCCTGGCTGTGCTCCTGATGACATGAACATCACAGTTTTTTAACATTTCTTAGCAACTCAAAAATGTAGCTAGTCTTAGCTGTTTGAATGGCAGCCTCATCACATAAATTGTGAATTCACTGACTGGCTATAGCTAGATCATCTATATCCTTATCTGCATGAGTAATCATTATTGATATCAATGTTTATTCCCCAAATATATAAGTGTCTCCTCACAGTATAATTTGTTTAATTTCTGATCCAGAAAATTACTCATAAAAGCCATATCTGTAGCTATGTCATCCTTGAATTGTACAGACAGAATATGACATCTTCATCAAAAAGTAGAAATGACAGACAAAATGTAGTGATAAACAAAAATGTTGTTGAGGCTAATTTAATTAAGCCTAAATTAGCATTATTATTAACTGTTATGATTTATATGGAGACCTTTGCCTGTCAACTTTAAGAATACATAAAGGACTTTCATGCACGTTTAAAAAATATATATTTCAGAACAAATGCATGCACCGTGGATACACACCTCAGCGTTCCTATAGAGGAAAACACTGTCGGCACAGATGACTACATAGAGCTTGGAGCGCAGTCCACTCATCTCCAGGTATCCCTGCTTACTAATGAGCGAGACTCTACTAGCACGCTGTCCACACGTATCACTGAAGTTCATAAGGGACTTCTCCATGCTGTTACAACGCTGCTGAATAGTCTCTTTCAGTACTGACACCCATTCCTCCCTGACGGCTGAAAACACACACACACACACACATCAAATCAAATTGTATTTATCACATGCACCGAATACAACTGGTGTAGACTTTACATCAATAACGCCCACAAATTACTCATATTTCCTCATTGTGACCATTGTTACTTTAGGCTGAACACTTACTGTTGTTCTCAGCACGGAACAAGAAAGTCCTGTTCCTTGTCACCACTTCAAACTTCTGTCCTCCAACATTAAGCACTTTAGTGACAGACAGTATGGCTATGATCCGCTTTGAGTAGACCTCCTGATGAAAAGAAGAGAGGACGAGGAAGAAGAGGAAGGGCTATAATAAGTAAGGTATTAAACAGTAGACAGTGTGATCTGTGAACCTATGTGTGGCTCTATGGAAGACGTCTGGACCTTCTCATTTTGAAAGTATCGAAGGTACTGTGCATCCAACATCACCCAACGCTTCTGGAAAACAAGGGTCCTGCAGATAAAACAGAGATGACTTACACTCTCATGCATACACACACACACATGCATGAACCAACACACAAATGCACACATGCATGTACAAGCACACAAACCCTTCTCTCTTACCCCTGAGGTGGGGTCTTGTGCAGCCAGCCCATCTTGATAACAGGTGAGTGGTGAAAATCAGGGTTGAAGGATTGTGACAGTGTGCAGCCAAGATAGATACTGTCTTCATCAACAGATGTTCTCCTGAGATATTAGACACCCACATAAGCAGCAAGGACATGAATGTTCCCCTTATCTCATCATGTTTGCAATAACAAAAACATGTCGACGAAGGCTTCACACACAAACTCACATGTAAAACAGTTCAACAGAAACACACCTGTTTTCCTCAATGTCCTCGTACTCAGCCTCATCCACACTAAACTGACTGTGGAAACAGTTCTGCATGGCCCGCAATGCATCCTCCTATGGTGCAGAATACAAAATGCAAACAATGGATCAAAATATCATCCTTCACACTTTAATCGCTCTAAACATCTGTAATCACACACAAGAAGAGGAAAATAGTACATTCAAGTAGTACGTACACACCCACACATACAGATGTACAGTATAACTTACATTGTCTGCCATGACATCTGTGTCTGGCCTCTCTTAACTCCAGAACAGCTATACAGGTTAGCTGTGACAAAGAGGTGGAGACAAACAACTGAAGCCAAAGGATTACAGTAAAGGAATCGTTTCTCTGTTATGCCGCGTCACAGGTCCCAATGAAAAAATGTGCCCGGACAGGTTTACCTGATGATACTGAATAAACTGTATTACATACATCACATGTCAGCTAGAGTCGATTGTTTACATTTTACGAAAGACAATGGCTGTTTGACACGTATTACCCCTGCATGTTGACTCTAACCAAATAATCAAACATAAGGTCAGAACTATGAACAAGTGTTGTAACCTCACAACTGCTGGTAAGGAAGTAAATTAATACAGTAACTTTATACAATAACTCAATAATTATTCCCAAAGTCTGAGAATAGTTCAAATAGATTAACTAACGGGTTTGGGTAAGAAATGGGTACTGTAATCTGGCCACCTGTTTGGGATGGTGAGCCCCATCCCTGTGACAATGGCCCTCTCATCACAGCAGCTATAACAGGAAGTGTGCTTAAGAAACTGGCATCAGAGAGACTAATCTTCCTCATGAAACTGCAATAACCCTGAACAAACAGACTTTATTTGACATTTACAGCAGCTTCTCCATGACTCCTAATTCATGTCATGGCACAGGACCACAGGCATAGGAGTAAGGTATAATAATTGACATATTGAGACAGTGCAACTACAGGTGAACCTGTACAGTCTGACCTGTACTGTATCTTCTGTAAATTCTACCGTATATTATAAGGAATATAACTCATTTTAATTCTATGAAGAATACCACTTGTTTTTGAAAGTGCATTCACAACAGTCAATTTTCATCAGAAAATATATGATTATTATAGAAACAGATTTGCGAACACAGCAGGCAGGTAAAGCATAGCAGCAAGGGGCAATCTGTGACCTTACCTGTAGCTCTTAGACTCTTGTAACTCTCTGCTGAACTGCTACCTTTGTACATAAGATGTTGGCGATGCAATGACACATGCTCAGTAATATCAATGTACTGGAGTGATAATATATCCCCAAAAAAGTAATTTTCCTTTGCAATAGTGAAGTTTAGACTCACCAACCTTAATAGTATTCTTCCCTCTTCTCTGGTGAGTGACATGAGAGAGTTGAGAACATTCCTCTCTGTCTAAATTAGGAAATGATGGTACTGTATTGAGGAAGAGGGGGTGTGTGTGTGTGTGAGAGAGAGAGAGAGAGAGAGAGAGAGAGAGAGAAATCAATGTCATACCATAACAATAAATAATAGAGTCATCTTGCGGTCAGTTGGGATAGCTGGCCAGATGTTCCAAAGTCAAAACATTGTGTTTACCAGTAAGCAGTTTGCTAGATTAGCCAGCGATTCCTGGAAGTACTATAATTAATATGGGAAGTATCCTCTCTGATGTTAGCCAAGAGGCGGACTGTGTACTGTGTAACAAAGACTTTGTCAAATGTTTGTTAGATTTTTTGTTGAGTGGGTCACTAACCACATTTCCATCCAGTTTGTATGCGAGTAAAGTCATATCGTATTTTTAAAAATCACTACAGCTGTGATGGAAACAGGAAGTTTCCGTACAATTTTATAAATGCCGACTGATCATTTGTTTGTTCGACATGGTGGGATCTTTTTGTGTCTGTAAAAATAATTAGGCACAAAATCCAGGGTTCGCAATCAAATTCAAGGACCTTCAAGTACATGTTTAAGCACTAATATTTATTTTCAAGGACCCTGAATTTGTAATACTTTAGTTCCTATAATGCAAGTGTTTCTAGTCGCCACCAGATGGTAGAATATCGCCACAAACTCATGAGAAGAAAAAAACGAATACTAAACTCAGCAAAAAAAGAAACATTCCTTTTTCAGGGCCCTGTCTTCCAAAGATAATTTGTAAAAATGTAAATAACTTCACAGATCTTCATTGTAAAGGGTTTAAACACTGTTTCCCATGCGTGTTCAATGAACCATAAAGAATTAATGAACATGCACCTATGGAACGGTCGTTAAGACACTAACAGCTTACAGATGGT
The DNA here is from genome assembly GCF_057628025.1 of Oncorhynchus mykiss. NCBI lineage: Eukaryota > Metazoa > Chordata > Actinopteri > Salmoniformes > Salmonidae > Oncorhynchus > Oncorhynchus mykiss. Next base: position 36,310,241 of record NC_143031.1, on the reverse strand, counting down.
AGGCAATTAAGGTCACAGTTATGAAAACGTAGGACACTAAAGTGGCCTTTCTACTGACTCTGAAAAACACAAAAAGAAAAATGCCCCGGGTCCCTGCTCATCTGCGTGAATGTGCCTTAGGCATGCTGCAAGGAGGCATGAGGACTGCAGATGTGGCCAGAGCAAAAAATTGCAATGTCCGTACTGTGAGATGCCTAAGACAGGACGGACAGCTGATCGTCCTCGCAGTGGCAGACGACATGTAACAACACCTGCACAGGATCGGTTTCCCAGTGTTGTAATGAAGGCGCTGCTAACAGTGCAAATCCGCTGTAACAGGCGAACATAACGAGCACACATGAATTGTTCATGATTCCACTCGTTCGCAGAGGTAGGCGCGATTAGAACTCAGATCAAGAAGCCTTCAGAACGTTGAACAACGCTGGGAACGCCACAATAACTGTCTAAACCACATATGTCAGAGTCAAGGCCCGCGGGCCACATCCGGCCCGCAAGAAGGTTTTTTACGGCCCCTGGGATGATCTTGATTTATTATTAGAACCGGCCCGCAGCAAGCCGGCAGCCCGCAGATCTTTTACACGCACCAATACTACATTTCCCACAATGCAAAGGTGACGCACCGAGCAGTAGGCTGCTTCATTTCAATATTTATTGGCACAGCAGTCGTCAGCATCACAGTAAAATTAACTTTCAGATACCCATCAAAAATGGCAAAACGGAAGGTGGATACTGAGAACCGGGGGTTTCAAACAAGGTGGGAGTCGGAGTATATGTTCACGAAGGTAGCTGGAAAACCTGTGTGTCTTCTGTGTGGAGAAAGTGTGGCGGTACTGAAAGAGTATAATCTGAGACGACATTATGAAACGAAACACGCGGACAAAAACAAGAATATGGACATGGAACAAAGGCTACAAAAGGCAGAGGAATTAAAACGAGGCCTCAAATCTCGACAGGCTCTGTTCAAAAAAGCCAAATCACAAGGCCAGGCTGCTGTCAAGGCCAGTTTTATTTTGGCAGAAGAGATCGCTAAATCAGCCCGGCCATTTACGGAGGGGGATTTCATCAAAAACTGCATGATTAAAGTTTGTGACGAAGTTTGCCCAGAAAAAAGGCAACTCTTTTTAAATGTGAGTCTGAGCAGAAACACCATTGCCGAGAGAGTAGACCAGTTGTCCATCAATCTAAAAGAGCAGCTTGTGAAAAAGGGAAAAGATTTTATTGCATATTCCTTGGCTGTGGATGAGAGCACCGACATTTCTGACATTGCCCAGTTGTCAATTTTCATCCGCGGAGTGGACTCCAACCTAAGCGTGACAGAGGAGTTTTTGGCTTTACGTCCTATGCATGGCACAACTACGGGGCATGATTTGTATGAAGAGGTGTCAAGATGTGTAAATGAGATGGAGCTGCCTTGGGAAAAACTCGTGGGTTTGACAACCGACGGAGCACCTGCGATGTGTGGACACAGGAGCGGACTGGTGGCGAAGATACGGGAAAAGATGCAAGAGGAAAACGCGACAGGTGAGCTGACAGCTTATCATTGTATCATACACCAGGAAGCGTTGTGCGGTAAAGCCTTGAAAATGGAGCATGTAATGAGCATCATCACGCGCACAGTTAACTTTATCAGAGCCAAAGGTTTGAATCACCGCCAGTTCAAGGCATTTCTGACGGAGTTAGAAACGGAGCATGGTGATTTGCCTTATCACACAGAGGTGCGATGGCTAAGCCAGGGAAAGGTGCTTCAAAGATGTTTCGAGCTTCGTGAGGAGATTTGTCTGTTCTTGGACAGCAAAGGGAAAGACACAACACAACTCCGAGACGAAATGTTTCTGTGTGAAATGGCTTTTCTGTGTGACATTACGAGTCATCTGAATGCAATAAACTTGCAGCTGCAGGGTCGGGATCGTGTCATCTCTGATATGTACAGTACAGTGAAGGCATTTAAAACCAAACTGACTCTGTGGGAGACGCAGATGCGGAAAGAAAATTTGAGCCACTTTCCCAGCTGCCAGACCATGAAAGAGAAGCTCTCTACCAGTGCGTTCCCGAGCACACAGTTGGCTGATAAAATAGGTATGCTTGCCGCTGACTTTCGACGCCGATTTGCTGACTTTGAAGCACAAAAAAGCAGGTTGGAACTGCTCGGTAACCCATTTGCTGTTGACGTGGAAAGCTCACCACCAAACCTCCAAATGGAGTTGATTGACCTCCAATGCAATGATGCACTGAGGGCAAAATATGCGGCAGTGGGTGCTGCGGAGTTCGCCCGTTTCCTCCCCGGCACAATGCCCCAGCTGCGCATCCAGGCTGCTCAAACGTTGTCTATGTTTGGCAGCACATACCTGTGTGAACAACTGTTTTCTTTGATGAACCTGAACAAAACATCACACAGAAGTCGACTTACTGCTGAACACCTCCACTCAATTCTGAGGATTTCTTCAGCTCAGAGCCTTACCCCGAACATTGATGAACTTGTGGAAAAGATGGGACACCACCAAGTATCACCCTCAACCTCAAACAAGTGAACATTACTGTGCAATCACATATTTAGAGTTTTTACTCAGTTCAAGTTTAAAAGTTAAAATTTAATATTTGTTTTCACTGCATGTTACTTCTCCTTAAACAAAGTGTTGTTTTTGATTAATAGATTTTTGCACTTTATTTTTTTGTATTTCAATCCAATTATATTTTAAAAATATTTCAGTTGAGTGGATGATAGAAAATTGCTATTATTGTTTTTTCTTTGAAGTAAATTTAGCCCACTTTTGCTAAAATAGAAAATATAGTCTACTGATGGTGCCTTGAATACCGGTTTCTTTCATTTAATGTTCATGTTATGGGGATATTTATATAAAGGAAATTTGTCTTTTGTGTCTGTTGAAAATTAAAGATTACTGACAGAGCCATAAGAAAATATTGCTTTATTTATCTGATCATATTGTAATATATTTGTTAGGTTTTCAGTAGGTTCAATTAGGTTCACTAGACTATATGCGTCATTTAAAAATTTTTCAATGAACATTCGAACAGTCCGGCCCTCGTCTTGTAGCTGATTTTTTTATTTGGCCCTCCGTCCATTTGACTTTGACACCCCTGGTCTAAACGATCATTAACAAAACAAAAAGGCGCGTAAACGCCATTTCACAAATAAAAAGGGGCGTAACAGCGTTTACCCTCCACTACATCCCAGAATGTGTCTGGTAAAACCATTCTTAAACATCAATAATCTGCCAGACAGTATTGAATCTTTGTATGTATTTATAAATATTAGTTTATTTTTGTTTATTAAACACAAATAAACAAAAACAAAAAAATATATATACATATATATACACACACACACAAATATTTGTTTATTTTTGTTTATTAAACACAAATAAACAAAAACAAAAATATATATATTTTCCCGGCATTATAACTATTCAGGGCATATTTTTCCGTGGGCATTGCATATACTCACTTCTTAATACCCACTGATACGTACCAAAGTAGTATAGTGGAGGTATACGCAGTTTCAATTAATAAGGCTGTTGGAACAGATCAGAATGTTTAGCTTGTAATTTTTATAAACTATTCGGCGCAGCAATGTAGCAGCGGCGGTAGAACTTCGAGGGAATGTTCCAAAATGCAATTTGCGGGAAACGCTGTTTTAAAATGTGCACGGCACATGCGAGCGGTTTCATGAACAGAGATGGAAATATCCGTTAGAAATTTAGGAAGAGGGGAGATTTAAATATGCAACAACTATCATGGGTTGCTAATATGACTACGATAATGCCTTTGGCTGCTAGACAATGAAAGAAAGTTGAAAGAAAATCAATAGACCAGGAGAAAGCATATGAGTAAGTCTTTATAAAAAATCCTTGCTTCTATGGTGAGATTCTTGCTATAGGCTGCATTCAAGTAAGGAAAGACATGCCTCATAATATGAAGTAAAACGTCCAGGTTTCAAATAATTAAGCAATATAAAAAATACAGCTATGATAATGGTAGGTCTAACCATCTTCTGGTAGATGGAAAGGCTTTCCCAAAAATCTTCTCTATTAAATGTTAGCTACAGTAGCTACAAAGCAGCCTAGCAACCTGTCAGAATGATATCATAATTATTTGCATCAATCCAGTAGCCATTTATTTTTCAAACTCCAACTCGTGTGCTACAGAAACGCTGCTAACCAAACAACAGTGCTAGGGGGGGCTAGCAGCACTAACACACTATTTGGGAGACAGAGATGCTAATGAATATCCACCAACAAACTTAATTCTAGAGTTGGCTGAATATGTTTTGACGTATAACTATTTCTGGTTTGATGATGAATACTACCTCCAAACGAATGGAACATCGATGCTCTACATTTGCTCCGAGCTATGCTAACCTCTATATGGGTATTTTTGAAGTGGGTGGTGTGGTCAAGAAACACTGGCATATCTTATCATCGGACCCAGTTTTGCCGGCTGAATTTAAATATCCACCACGTATTGTGTATAGGAGAGGTCCCAATTTACGCGATAAATTGGTTCATGCCAACTGCCAGCTCTTTTACGCCCTCTACCAAATGGTAGCTATAAATGCAGAGGAAGCGCACAGTGCAACAATATGATGAAGTGTGAATATTTCTGCCACCCACACACAGGAAAACGGTTCCAAATAAATGACATTATTACGTGTTACACCACCCATGTTATTTACATTATTAAATGTCCACGTGGACTCTGTTATGTCGGTAAAAGAACCCGCTCTCTCAAACAGAGAATTAGTGAACATAAAAGTTAAATCAGGAGAAACGACAGGGATTATCCAGTCGCTGTACATTTCAATGACCTGAAGCATGACATTTCCACCTTTAGATGTTGTGGCATAGAGAAAGTTAAGATATCAGACAGGGGAGGAGACATTGATAATACTCTGAGTAAAATAGAATGTTTTGGGATTTTCACCCTCCAGACATTATTTCCTAAAGGACTTGATGAAATGCCTATGTATGTTATGTTGTGAATTTGAACGTGAAATATGTGTCTCTTGTAGATTATTCTGACGTTTTTTATACGATGTACCCAGTGACTAATGAAAATGTACTATGTCCTCATTGAGATTTACAGACGTGTTCAATACGCCTTATTTATACACTTTTGTAATATTTATGAAATGCATATTGTTATATTTGGTAGCACTTATTTGTTTTTCCTTTGCCTCCAACCCCCTTCGAAGTGTAGAACGGATGTGGGTGGGGCTAGGTCTACATAGGGGTGCACTTTTTTTTTTTAATCACAAAAGCTTTGACGAAGGCGGTGTGGCCGATGCGTAAATTTATTAAATATCGGTGATATTATCTAGAGCAGTGTGCGGTTTCCTTTTTCCTTCGTGGTTTTCTGTTAAAAAAGTGTGACTTTGAGACTGAAAATCTGAAACCCGTGATTTAAAAAATATATATATATGTTTCAATGGTAGGCCTACTATTAAAGGCCCTTGCATGGTCAATCTGACGTATATTGGCTGTGCAGCATTTACGGTGATATGGCCACATTTTCGGATCAAGCATAAACTCGCTTTTAAACAACTTTCACAGCACAGTACAGCTTGGGTTGGCCTGACTGTGAAAGACCAATATCGGATTTGTCATTTAGTTAATGCAGAGTTTGTTTCTCTTATAATTTTTCACACAGGGCGTCTTTCCTTAGCGTGGCGGAGCGTTTGGAATGACATTTTTTTGTTTGTTGTATACCCACTTCTCCACGAACCACTAAACCACTGGTAGAATGAGTGAGCTTGCCTAGGAACCAGCATGCGAAACACGTGAGGAAATATAACTTGGTAGTCTGCCTGGACCATTTTTCTAATATTTTTCATATTAACATATTTGATTATTTTCTGTTTTCCTCGTTTTAATTCAAGTACTTTTCAAATATAGGTATTCCTATATTTACATTTCAGAGTGCCAAATTCAAGTACTTTAAGCACCTCAAGCAACTTGTGCAAATCCTAGAAATGGCGGTGGAAATGCTTTTATGCACAGAAATTGATATAATATCCATCATATCCAAGTAAACTTGGAGTCACATGATGATATGGTGTGTGTGGTCGGATTGGGAAACCATTCAGTTTATTAGGCTACAGATGAAATCAGTGGTGTAAAGTACTTAAGTAAAAATACTTTGAAGTACTACTTGACTATTTGGGGGGGGATCTGTACTTTAATATTTATATTTTTAACTACTTTTACTTTTACTCCGCTACATTCCTAAAGAAAATATGTACTTATTACTCCATTACATTTTCCATGACACACAAAAGTACTCATTACATTTCGAATGCTCAGGCAGGACAGCAATTTGGTCCAATTCACGCACATATCAATATAATGCATCTTCATCCCTACTGCGTCTGATCTGGTGGATTCAATAAACACACAATACTGAATTTGTAAATTATGTCCAAGTGTTAGTGATCCGTCTGAAAAACAAGAAAATTGTTTAATCTGGTTTGCTTAATGTGCTTTATCTTGGCCAGGTCGCAGTTGTAAATGAGAACTTGTTCTCAACTAGCCTACCTGGTTAAATAAAGGTGAAATAAATTAAATAAAAAATAATATAAGGAATTTGATGCATACCATTTACTTTTACTCAAGTATGTCAATTTAGTACTTTTTTTCATCACTGTACTTCAGTAAATCTAAAACCAGATACTTTTAGACTTTTACTCAAGTAGTATTTTACGAGTTGTGTAAAGTACTTAAGTATAAATACTTTAAAGTACTACTTAAGTCGTTTTTTTTGAGTATCTGTACTTTACAATGTATATTTTTGACTACTTTTACTTCACTACATTCCTAAAGAAAATGATGTACTCTTTACTCCATGCATTTTCCCTGACGCCCAAAAGTACTCGTTACATTTTGAATGCTTAGCAGGACAGGAAAATTGCCTAATTCACACACTTATCAAGAGAACATCCCTGGTCATCCCTACTGCCTCTGCTCTGGCGGACTCACTAAACACATGCTTAATTTGCAGTTGTGTAAAGTACTTAAGTAAAAATACTGTGCGCGTTTTCTTGGGTATCTGTACTTTACTTTACTATTTATATTTTTGACTACTTTTACTTTTACTTCACTATATTCCTAAAAAAAATAATGTACTTTTTACTCCATACATTTTCCCTGACACCTAAAAGTACTTGTTACATTTCGAATGTAAAATGGTCCAATTAATTCGCTTATCAAGAGAACAACACCCACCAACACCCACCACTGCGACCTGTATGCTCTAGTCGGCTGGCCCTCGCTACATATTCGTCGCCAGACCCATTGGCTCCAGGTCATCTATAAGTCTATGCTAGGTAAAGCTCCGCCTTATCTCAGTTTACTGGTCACGATAACAACACCCGTTCCAGCAGGTATATCTCACTGATCATCCCCAAAGCCAACACCTATTTTGGCCGCCTTTCCTTCCAGTTCTCTGCTGCAAGTGACTGGAACGAATTGCAAAAATCGCTGAAGTTGGAGACTTATTTCACTCACCAACTTTATACATCACCTATCTGAGCAGTTAACCGATCGCTGCAGCTGTACATAGTCCATCTGTAAATAGCCCACCCAATCTACCTACCTCATCCTCATACTGTTTTTATTTTATTTACTTTTCTGCTCTTTTGCACACCAGTATCTCTACTTGCACATCATCATCTGCTCATTTATCACTCCAGTGTTAATCTGCTAAATTGTAATTATTCGCTCCTATGGCCTATTTATTGCCTACCTCCTCATGCCTTTTGCACACACTGTATATAGACTTTCTTTCTTTTCTACTGTGTCATTGACTTGTTTATTGTGTTATTGGCTTGTTTATTGTTTACTCCATGTGTAACTCTGTGTTGTTGCCTGTGTCACACTGCTTTGCTTTATCTTGGCCAGGTCACAGTTTTCAATGAGAACTTGTTCTCAACTAGCCTTCCTGGTTAAATAAAGGTGAAATAATACATTTAAATGAAAACAACCCTGGTCATCCCTACTGCCTCTGATCTGGTGGACTCACTAAGCACAAATACTTAATGAGTGTCCCCCTGGCTATCAGTAAATTAAAAATGCATAAACATTATGCTGCCTGGTTTACTTAATATAAGTAATTTGAAATAATTGATACTTTTTTACTTTTGAAAGTTAAGTATATTTTAGAAATTACATTTACTTTTGATACTTTGGTATATTTAAAACCAAATACTTTTCACAGGGTGGTAAAGTGCACAGTGATGAGCTTGATGCTGCTTTCCAATAAATATCTAAGGTCTTATTCTAATGACATGATGATCAATGCCTGACTGCCGTTTGACAAATAAAAATAGTATCGCTCTTATCCATAATAATCTGATCATGTAGACTAGCCCACCAGCATTGCCATACCAGCACTGTATCTGTGAGTTGTTGGCTATTAAGATATTTTAGCTCACATGCCAAAACCAGATTAGGCACCACTGCTATTTAATGCAACAGTTTTTGTGACAAAACAATCAGTAGGGTTGAAAATGCTATGGAAACACGAACTTTAGATTTGTATTTGGTAAATGAACATTTAAGCGAAAATGTTAAAGTTGTGTGCACTACGCCATCAGGCACTGGTTTTTATTTGGTGGAAACACCACTTTTTATTTATTTTATTTTATCTCACCTTTATTTAACCAGGTAGGCAAGTTGAGAACAAGTTCTCATTTACAATTGCGACCTGGCCACTAATGGGAATATTGGCATATTTTCTATATGCAGCTTCTAGAATATTCGCATGAAAATCAATTCGCCAACTGAATGGAAACCTACCTTTTGACTGTGATTTTTTATAGAGAAATTCCTTTATATTGGCTGGTTCCTCCCACTTAAAATATGTTCCATTTGATAATACACTGCGCATGTGCAATTCGTTTGAAATATGTGGCGGGGAGATTCGTTGGCGTTGCACAGTCAAAGCGAAGCACAGGCGAGTCCCAATGCATCACAAATGAAATAATCCCAACAAATCGAACTGGCAAAACAATGGACAACTCAAATCACCTAATTTCGAAGATGTCGGAGAAATTGGAGAAGTAAGTTTCTAAAGAAAAAAGCCTGCTGAATGCTAATTACTGCACGTTTAGCATCCCGTCCAATACAATGCTAGCTAGCTAGAGAAGTTCACCCTCACTAGCAATTATGTTGCTAACTTGTTAGCTACTGTAGTTGTTACTAGATAACTTCTTTTTTTTTTGTTAGTTACTGTAGTTGTTACTAGGTAATTAACTTTTTTGGTTTAACCTAAGTATTGAATAATTCAGTACGGCCAAATGGTTTGTAACGTAAATTTTAGCTGCTTAGCTAGCTATATACGTTAGCCAGGGAGGAAGAGGCGAAATCAGTATAAATCATCTTTTTTTACACTATAGCCACATGAAGTCAAATATCCGGATAGTACTGTAAAGCTGACCAACCCACCTATTTGCTAGCATGGCCGACCCACTTGTTTACAGCTGCACTAGGATCAGACAGGCTTCCTGTGTAGCTTAACTACATCACTGCTAACCCGGCACAACTGAGTATGGCTCAGAAAACATGCGTCAATCCAGGGATAAGAAATGTGTTGTACTCCGAATTTTCCCATTATCCCAACTGTGTCATTTGGGAAGATTGAACGACTGCTAGTTTATTCTCGAAAACTGACCTCGTTGTCCTCATTATAGGTAGAAGCCACAGCAGCCGTTTTGGATCATTTGTTGTTCAACACCAGGTGCCTTTCCTTAATGGCTACTGCTACTGCTAGCATGAGGACGAAAACTATAGTTTACAACAACAAAAAGTCATTACATCTTCTCTGTGTAACAGTTGGGATAATGGCACAATTCGAGTACAACACATTTCTTATTCCCGAATTGAGGTACGTTTTCCAGACTATGTCTTAATCTACAAAGAAGGCCTGTAGAAACCTAGTGCAGTTTTAAGCAAGCAGGACAGATTTGCTGGCTAAATCCATAGTAATGTGTTGGGATGTAATGTTTCAGCGACGTGCATCGGTCCCGTATTCAAACGTTTGAGATACTGCATCTGTCCGCGGACCCCGAACCGACCCAAATGTAGCATTGGTCAGAAAATACATTCAAATGTTACGAATCGCCGATTCACTAACGGAGGTAAAGACAGTTTAAGTTGGATATTCGACAGATTTTCGCGAATTCAAACCTCAATAGCTTTCAAACCACTTGAGCCACAGACTCCAAATAAGTATCATGATTGCGCATTGCGCATACCATTGCACAGGTCTTATTTTCTCGATTTGGACATGAATTCGCTTTCCAAAGCTAATAAACATGTGGAAATGTGAGCGGCATTTTGTATTCCTAGTAGAATTAGTTAGGTAGCGTAAACAAAGTAAATGTTTCTGAAATAAATGTTAGTGCATCGAATCACATCAATTCATTCTCAAATAAAACCATATCGCAATAAAACGTATTGTTCCTGTATCGGGGTCCATGTAAGTATCCAATCGTTTTTAAATGGAAAAATGCACATCCCTACTAAGGTGCTAATATTATGCTTATTTTATAGGTCATTGTCAATGGACACTGAGGAGATGGAGACATACCAGAGGTATGTGGGAGGAAGATTATCATGTTAATGTCTTCAGAACACAATTCTGAAAAATGTACACAAATATTACTGTGGTAGCTTTTATTGCGGGACTTTGAGTGTGGGGAAATCACCTCACTAGTCAGCCTATTATTTATTGAACATTCATATTGCACTGTACACACAGCCTTACCTATGGATTGTGGATCTATGAAATGGGGTATCACTGTCTCAGTTACACCCGCAGAACACTATTCTGAAAAGCTAAATAATGTTAGTCTAGTAGTAGTGCTTTATTTTGGGACTATGACTGGAAAATCACCTCTGATTAGTCTTAATTTATATGCATTGAACATTCATATTGCACTGTACAGCATTACCTATGGATTGTGGATACATGAAATTGAGTCAGTCTACTCAGTGACGCCCACAGAACACAATTCTGAAGAGTTTACACGTATTAGTGTCGTAGCTCTTACTTTGTCTATGGGAAATCACCTCTAGTGAGCCTTTTATACGCATTGAATGAATCTTCCATATGGTATAATGTGTATAAGTAAGCCCCTTTGCAATTATGCAGTCCTCCAATATGTCCACAGTGAATTCCATTTTTTTTTTTTCAGTTTAGACTATATACATTGAATTTACTGTAAAACAGATGCCCCGCTTCACATTTCTGAAAATTGTAAAACGATGATTTAATTAATGTGAATCGGTTCTTTTTGACAAACCTAATGATTCACTTTGCCATTGTAGTAGTTGGGGTTCGGTTCAATCGTGGTGAATCAAATCATGGGAATCAAAATAATAATTTCTGAATTGCAAACAGTAAAAAATGTTAGCTGTCGCCTTTTGGATTGTGTCATCGCAAAACTTATTTTGTAGATATTTTAAGTTGATTGGGACATTACATTTATTGGACACTGCAACTAAATATATGCTAATAGTCAGCCTAAAGTAAACACTTCTAAAGTAAGACAAATATAGGGACCTATACAAATCTGTGATGCAGAAACTCATGCTGAAACAGTAATTTCTAAAGGTTGTCTACCAAGAACTTCCCAATTAAATGTTGACTGCAAAATAGGCCTACCTGGCAGAATGATTTCATGATGTCTATCAATTGGGTGCACATTTGTTTAGCAAACAATGGCATTGTATGTGCAGTACAGAAACACTGCTAGTAACGCAATGGTCTCTTTCTAGGTGCACAGTTGAATTAAAGGGAACTACACCCTCCAAATATTTTTCCCATACCTCAACTGGTCTTCTGGCGTGGTTAAATACTTATTGTGTACTTAGAACATCCACTTCTGTTATTGTTAAATGAAATTACGTGAATCTGAAAACACTACGAAAAATGCCTAACCTGGTAAAATCAAACTGAATTTGGGTGATAATCTATTGGGCCCTATAATTGGCTAAAATAGAATATGCACATTTCCTGAAGAAAATGTGGGCTTGCTTCACCTGTCGAAGCCTTTGTATGGTAGTGGGAGTTTGCTTTGCCTCTTCTTTGTCTCTTGGCTGATTTTTCGGGAAGTTCCTTTCCATTTGACAATACACAGCGCATGTTCAAAATCGAAACGTGATTTGTTTGAAATATGTGGCGTAGAGAACTGTTACGCATTCAAAGCACAGACGAACAGGAATGCAACTTCCCAATGCAACTTCCAGACAACACATAAGTGAAATAATGTACACAAAACGAACCGGCAAGACGGACATCTCAAACCACAGCTGTCTGTTTCTCCGAAAAACTGTCATTTTCGTCCTCATGCTAGGTAGCAGAAGCCACAGCAGCCATTTTGACTGAAACTGCAATTCCAATCAGCTCCTTTGTTGCTCAACACAACATGTTAGCATGAGGACGAAAATGACAGGTTACTTAACTAGCGGTCGTTAAATCTTCTCGGTGTAACAGTTGGGATAATGGGACCATTCTGAGCCACCGTTACTATTCCCACCAAGTATGTCAACACTATTGGTGCGATGTGGAGGGTGTTTGCCTTTCGCACCAGTGACTTGGGTTTTATTCCCTTCCCTGCCGTTTGCTTCAATACCAAAAGGCAAACATTTGTTGGTGGGGTCTCTAGATGTTTTACTAAGGTTTAGTATTCTTACAAAGGGTCCAACTTAATTTATTATGCTATAATTAGTACTTTTGCTTGCCCCACAGCTCAAAAAAAGAAATGTATTTTACTAGGCAAATCAGTTTAGGTCAATTTCTTATTTACAATGATGACCAAACTTGGATGACGCTGGACCAATTGTGCACCGCCCTATGGGACTCCCATTCACGGCTGGATGTGATACATCCTGGATTTGAACCAGGGACTGTAGTTATGCCTCTTGCACTGAGATGCAGTGCCTTAGACCGCTGCACCACTCAGGAGCCCTTAAATTAGTTACAGTTAATACATTTTGCATGGCTTTATTGTAAAATTAGTGCATTAATTATGTAACGCCATTCTGACCCTGTTTAGCATTTTCTAGTGAGCCCAATTGTGGCATGATTCCACTATTTGTATCTGTTTCAGTGGCAGACTTATTTTGAAGGCAAACCGCTAATTCCACTATTTTTTACGAATCACTGTTTTTCACATCGGGGTTCTTCATACCTCCTCAGTGGTGAAGATTTTGAAGTAAACTACACCCAGGGTAGGGGCAACAAGTCAGGTACAGACAGAAAAAGCATTGTTAAAGGCCCAGTGCAGTCAAATGTGAGTTTCCTGTGTTTTATATATTTCCTGAGGTTGGAATAATACTGAAAAATATGATAATGCATTTTTAGAGTAATAGACCACCTGACATTTCAGCCTGTTGTGGTGGGATGGAGTTCTGGTCTGCCTGATGATATCACCCGGCGGTAAATTAGTTAACAGTCCCACCACCCATCAACCCCTCTTTTATGCTACTGCTACTCTCTGTTCATCATATATGCATAGTCACTTTAACCATATCTACATGTGCATACTACCTCAATCAGCCTGACTAACCGGTGTCTGTATGTAGCCTCACTACTTTTTATAGCCTCGCTACTGTATATAGCCTGTCTTTTTACTGTTGTTTTATTTCAATACTTACCTAACACCTTTTTTGCACTATTGGTTTGAGCCTGTAAGTAAGCATTTCACTGTAAGGTCTACACCTGTCTACACCGCACGTGACAAATAAACTTTGATTTGATTATAGATCCGATTTTAAGTTGGTTTCCTCGTCTCCTCACTCTGCTGCTGCCTCTCCCGCATTGTTCTTAACACCAATATGCTGCTTAACTTTGCTATTATGCGCATGGCAATATAGGGAAAGGTGCCAATTCAACGGTGCACTGAAGATTGTTTCAGAACAGAGGACAGCGACTACTATCTAATGCGGGAGAAAGCGCATTGGTTTTAAAATAGTGTTATATTTGTTAGTCTTGCACAATTATTTTGACATATAACCATATATAATTTCAGTATAACATGTCTTAGAATGATTGACTGTGTGATGGCTTACGTAATGGATTAGTCACAGGTGCGAATCAGACAGGTGAGCCAGCAGCATACCACCCTGCATCCCACTGCTTAGCTTTCCTCTGAAGCTAAGCAGGGTTGTTCCTGGTTGGTCCCGGGATTGGGACATTGCCCTGTGTAGTGTTCAGTCTTTTGGATGGGACGTTAAAACGGGCGCCGTGACTCTCTGTGGTCACTAAAGATCCCATGGCACTTATCGTAAGAGTAGGGGTGTTAACCCCGGTGTCCTGGCTAAATTCCCAATCATTGCCACCTAATCATCCCCAACTTCCAATTGTCTCTTTTATCCCCCCTCTTTAACTATTCCCCAGGTCATTGATGTAAATCAGAATGTGTTTCGTCAACTTACCTGATAAAATAAGGGTAATCAAATAAAGGTGTCTTGTGCGACCAAACAATCGACCAGTGGACTAAATAGGGTCTGCCCTAAACTGGAAGTGAATATGCATTTATATATTTTTGCATTATAATTTAAAAAAGAACGCAGCATTTCGGAGGACATTTTCAGTCGTAAGAGGGAGGTAATACTATATATATATATATATATAAGGGGGAAGAGAGACAATACAGTATAAGGCTTTGTAGAGGAATTTAGATGTTTTTATTGGAATGCAATTGAGTCATTTAGCAAGTGTTCTTATCCATAGCAACTTAAAGGAGCAATTGGCGTTACGTGCCTTGCTCAAGGTTTTGCTGCAGTGCTCCAGACAATTTTCCCCCCCACTGCTTGGTAAGACAACTGAAAAATATGGCTATTTCATCTAACATAATCCAGGGAATGCATGATTGACATTTTGTTTGTCAACCTGTCAAAATAGTATCCAGAATGGTCAGATTGCTTTTTGTGCATATAAGGCGTAGGGCTATGCTACATAATTAACCGCCTGAGGAAGTGGGAACTTTTGCTAACTTTAAATACGAACCATGTAATTAATTAATCTCTAATGTCCTACAAACTTTCCAGCGCTAGGCCTGTGTTACTAGATGTAGTCACCGTAAATGTCCTGCAAAACAAGCCTTCTCAGATTGTAAGGTGGTGCCATTTTCTTAATGTTGAGAAATAAATAATATACTTCCCGAAGGCATATATGTACCTCTAACAAAAACAACAGTAGTTGTATCTCTCCCTCCCTGTGCGCACAGCACCTCACTCACACAGCAGTGGAACAGGGACCAGCTTAGGGCATGATAAGGGCAAAATATATTGAGATTTTTATTTGCGATATAGATCAAAACACTTGGGTGCACTGTTGTAATCATTGAAATGGAATGATTTATATTAGGAAGCTAGGTGGAATGCAGCATTGTTCTTGTTTGGAACAATCTTTTGACTGGATTTGACCTAACAGCATGCACATTTATAGTGAATCTAATAGCAAGGAGAAGGAACTGCGCTGCTTGATTGACAGAGGGCGGGGCTTGGTGTGTGTGTGGGAAGCAGCCTGAAGAGGAGAGGGCTGACATACGGAGTAAACTATACTGTCACACGTTGCTTGGTGGTGTTTCAAAATATTGCATGGAATTTGAATCTCTTGCTATATAGATATTACATGTCAATATTGCGATTTCAATGTAAATTCTAATTTAGCCTTCGACAGGCAGATAATTTCATAGCAGGAATCATATGATGCACAAGGCTACTGGTGACCAAATAATGTTTTTTGAGCAAACAAACCTGTAAGAGCTTTATATAGCATAATCAACGAAAATTACAGATCAGAACCATTTTGCTTAGGTAAGAGGAAGGCAATGTCGGTAATTTATGGTATATCCTACCGGCTCTAGGCTGAGAAGTGGAAACTGGTCTTAATGACGAGATGGAAATGTCTGCACTGCAGACATTTTGTCATACATTCTTTCATACCAAGATTTTAACTGCTGCGGAGCAATGCTTTTTGTGCTGTTTTTCAACAGCTGTATCATACACGATATCCTATTATGATATAGATTACTGACTTGTCTAATTCTATTTCTTAAAAAAACAAACATTTACAAGTGTTTTCTTTCTTTTAAAGGTACATCAGGGATGGAAAAGATGCTGCCAGACAAGGAAATATGTCAAAATCATTGGAACTGTTCAAGCTGGCCCATGACATCCACCCTGGTGATAAACTTTGGAGCAGGATAAAGAAACTTCAGGAGGCTATAAAAGAGATGGCACAGCAAGGCTCAGAGAGTGAGGATGAAGATTTTGTCAATGTCAACAACAGTGGTCTAATGCTTTTCAAAGAAATGTATGACAAACTGTATGATCATCAGCAAGAGGGGGTTGCTTTTTTGTATGGTCTCCACAGAGATGGTCGTCAAGGAGGAATCCTAGCTGATGACATGGGCTTAGGGAAGACAATTCAGGTCATATCGTTTCTCTCTGGTATGTATGATGCTGACTTGGTAAAGCATACCCTGCTCATCATGCCAACCTCACTCATCAAGAACTGGATCAGGGAATTTGCCAAATGGACTCCTGGAATGAGAGTCAAAGAGTTTCATGGCACAAGCAAAGTGGAACGCAACAGGAACTTGGAGAAGATTCAAAGAAGAGGTGGTGTCATCATCACTACATACCAAATGCTGATCACTAACTGGGAACTTCTCTCGTCTTACAATGGTAGAGAATTCAAATGGGATTATGTAATCCTAGATGAGGCACACAAGATCAAAACCTCTTCAACCAAGACAGCCAAAAGTGCACATGCGATTCCTGCCAGGAATCGTGTACTTCTTACAGGCACACCTGTACAGAATAACCTGAGAGAAATGTGGGCTCTTTTTGATTTTGCTTGTCAAGGGGCACTTCTTGGTACTTCTAAAACCTTCAAAACACAGTATGAAAGTCCCATCACCCGTGCAAGAGAGAAGGATGCCACCCCAGGTGAGAAAGCCCTGGGGCTCAAGATGTCGGAGAACCTCATGGCCATCATAAATCCATACTTCCTAAGGAGGACAAAGGCAGAAGTACAGAGAAAAACACAAAACCGTGTGAAAGCCTGTGAAAAGGACCTTGAAAACGAAGTCCCAAGTAGTAGTAGTAGTAGGGGTGGTGGTGGTGGTGCAGAAATGCCGAACCTCACCAGGAAGAATGATCTAATTATCTGGACGTACCTGAGCTCAGTTCAGGAGGAAATCTACAATCAGTTCTTATCCCTAGATAACATCAAGGAGCTGCTCATGACCACCAGGTCACCGTTGGCTGAACTGAATATCCTGAAGAAATTGTGTGACCACCCAAGACTTCTCTCCGCCAGGGCTGTCGCTCAGTTAGGCCTAGAAGAAGGAACAAGTGCAAACTCTCATGATGATGAAAATGAATCTGCTGCACACAGAATCGACAACATATCTGATGAAACACTAATATCAGAATCTGGAAAGATGATGTTTCTCATTGCACTTTTGGAAAGTCTTAAGGAAGAAGGCCATCGCACACTTGTTTTCTCTCAGTCAAGGAAGATGTTGGACATTCTTGAACGGGTTCTAGTGAACAAGCGTTTCAAGATTGTGAGACTTGATGGCACAGTAACACACCTCACAGAAAGAGAGCGGCGCATCCAAATGTTCCAGACCAACAAGCAATACTCAGTCTTTCTCCTAACCACCCAAGTGGGAGGAGTTGGCATCACATTGACAGCAGCAAACCGAGTAGTTATTTTTGACCCCAGCTGGAATCCAGCCACTGATGCCCAGGCCGTTGACCGGGCCTACCGCATTGGACAAACAGAGAACGTTGTCATCTATAGACTGATCACTTGTGGCACAGTGGAGGAGAAGATCTACAGACGGCAGGTGTTCAAAGACTCCTTGATCAGACAGACCACCGGGGACAAGAAAAATCCATTCCGGTACTTCAGCAAACAAGACCTGAAAGAACTCTTCACACTACAAGACACTCGATCCTCATCAACACAGCTGCAGCTGCAGTCACTGCACTCGAGACAAAGACTCACAGATCCTAAATTGGATGAACACATCGCCCACCTTCACTCCATGGAGATGTTTGGAATATCTGATCATGACCTCATGTTCTCGCATGAAGTAGCAAACAACGAAGATGACCCTGGGGATCAGGAAGCTCACAAGTACATAGAGAACAGGGTGCAGAAAGCTCAGGAGCTGATGAAGGTGGAATCTGAGTTGCAACAGCAGTTTGCTGACAGCATTGAGTCAAACACTGAGCCGGCACATCTGCGGAAACCCCCTCAACACTATACAGTGGGGTCAACTGAGAAAAAGCCAAAGAATGAAAAACCCAGCCCCTCCTATCCTAGCCATAACCACAACTTCAACTCCCCTGTGTTGGTGGATCTTACCCATTCTGGGTCTGGTGACGAGGAAGATATCCACAATCTGAGTAACAAATTCATTGATCTAGCTGTAGATGAAAGCATTGAGATTATAGAGCCCACTGTGACATTTGCGACTGAGGAACAGTTCATAAAGAGCAACCATCTTTCTCCCATAGACACGTCTCTTGAGGTGTTGTTGGATGGTGAGCCAATTTACACTTCCGCTCAAGAGATTTTGGATGTGTCATCAGAAGCAAAGGATGATATTGTTGCCGTAGGACATCTTACCTCTGAAGTTGAACAAGACAACCAGCCAAATGGCAATGGTTCCCCACAATGGCAGAACTTGTCACTTCACCAAGACTTGACAATGGACCAGAAGATCTCACCTGTCAAATCCCAGAAGAATCAAAGACTTTCTATGCTACTACAGATGTCCAACAAGAGCCTAGAAAGTCATGCAGAAACATCCTCCAAAGTTGATGAACTTGAGTCTTTTGGAGGAAATTTCAATCTACAGTTAGAGGACAGCGCTAGTGATATGTTCCCAGAAGAGGAATCCGAGTCCATTGTGGGAAATTCAGGTTTCCAGTTAGAGATGGATGTCGGCTTCAATGCAGATGACAAGCCTTCTGTGACTGGAGATGTTGAACAGAATGGAGCAGATGTTCATGTCAATTCCCCTGTTACTGAAAACTCATTCATTACTACTTTCAAGAAAAAGAAAAGAGAAGCTTTAATTTACAATAGTGAGGAGGATGACATTGACGAAGATGAGAGGCCTCATTTGATGAACAGGAAATTGGATGAAGAATTCCATGGTATTGGTTCCTCCACACCAAAATCTGTTAAATCTGGATCCAGTTCCTTTAAAACCAGGAAAAGCTTGGGAGTGAACACCTCTGTGGCCTCAAGACGTTCCTTTGTGGATTCCGTGATTGAGCATGTAGAGGACCTTGATGAGGACATGGAAGCTGAGGTTTTACAGGTGCACACTGATGATGCAAGTGAGGAAAGTGAGGTGACTGGATCTTGTGAGGTGACTGGATTTCATGAGTCTCTCATGGAAGAGGAACCCACAGGGGAAACCTTAAACACTGAGAATGAAGAGGAAAGTGAGGAAGGTGGAAGTGAGCCAATGCATGTTGAAGAATCTGAAATGGGAGAGGAGGAAGAAAGTTCTTTGGAGGAATCTACCGGTGATCATGAACTTGTTTCTAGTGAAAGAATGGACCAATGTGCCAGTGGAAAAGATGCCACATTACAGACTGTGGAATGTGTCAACAACAGCCGTGATTCCTCAGCTATGACTGAAGAAAAGATGTATGAAAACCATGTGGAAAATGGAAAACAATCTTTCTCTGAGGGGAAACTTGATGATGCCTTGAACTTCTTTTTGAAAGCAATTGACATTAAAAGTGGTGATCCTGAAATTCAGTTAATGGCAATTAAATTGTACCGTCAGCTCGGTGAGAAAAAAAAAAAAAAGTGAAATATTTTTGAAAAGTGTGAACTCATTGCTGTCATCTACATGTACACACAATGTATCACTCACTGATAGGGGTGTCTTTTTAAAGGTGTGTCTTGTAAAACTACGTTGAAACAAATGGTTAAAATAATAGGCTAGTTAGAAATGTTTTTTGATCAATTATTTTCTTAATTGTATTTTTGCATGCTTTTGTAATGTGTATATAATTCATAAATGCAAGTAAAAAATAATCTAAAAATCTCATTTGTTTTAAAGTTTAATTGTGTAGTTTCACTGTGGAGGTTTCAATCATTACTCAGCCCATTAAATATTCAAAGGAAAATGGCATTTAGTGCTTGCAATTTGGTTTGATGTATATGTTTTGTGATGCTAACTCTTATTACTTGAGCTCTTATGTGAGCCATATATTGTATAATGATGATAATATCACACCATAAAACAGCATATTTGGTTTCCAATAAATTAAGCAATATTAGAACAAGCAATGTCATTTTATTTATATACTAAAGTACCAGTCAATAGTTTGAACACATCTACTCATTCCAGGAGTGTGCAAAGCTGTCATCAAGGCAAAGGGTGGCTACTTTGAAGCTACTAAAATGTATTTTGATTTAACACTTTTGGTTACTATATAATTTCACATGTGTTATTTCATATTTTTGACGTCTTTTTGACGTCTTTACAAATTAACAGACCCTTGAATGAGTAGGTGTGTCCAAACTTTTGACTGGTATTGTCAACTGTGGGACCTTATATAAACAGGTGTATGCCTTTCCAAATCATGCCCAATCAATTGAATTTACCACAAGTGGACTCCAAGTTGTAGAAACATTACAAGGATGATCAATGGAAACAGGATGTACCTGAGCTCAATTCTGAGTTTCATAGCAAACCTCTGAATAGTTATGTAAATAAGGTATTTGTAAAAATGTCTAACCTGCTTTTGCTTTGTTATTATGTGTAGATTCAGGACAATGTTTTATTTAATACATTTTAAAATAAGGCTGTAACGTAACATCATGTGGATAAAGTCAAGGGGTCTGACTACTTTCCAAATGTATTGTGTGTAGAGCAGTATTTTATTTATATATATATATATATATATAATAAAAAATATATATTTTTTTTACCCCCAATTGTGCACCCATTGGGTCTCCCAGTTGCGGCCGGCTGCGACAGAGCCTGGACTCGAACCCAGAATCTCTAGTGGGACAGCTTAGACCACTGCGTCACTCGGGAGGCCAGCATTAGTTTATATAGGATGAGTCATGACTAGAATACAGTATATACATAAAGTGGCTAAAACCGTATGTAAACATTATTAAAGTGACCCAGCGATCAATTACTCTATGTACATTGGGCAAAACCGTCTCTACGGTGCAGGGTAAAATACCGGGTGGTAGCCGGCTATTAACCGTGACTACGGGCAGGGTACTGGGCGAAGGCCGGCTAGTGGCGACTCTAACATTCTTATGGCCTGGAGATATAAGCTGTTTATCAGTCTCTTGGTCCCAGCTTTGATGCACCTGTACTGTCTCCTAGACCTAGATGGTAGTTGGTGAACAGGCTGAGGTCATTGATGATCGTCTTGGCCTTCCTGAGACACCGGTGATGCGTTGGGATGACTGCACCACCCTCTGGAGAGCCCTGCGGTTTTGGATGGTGCAATTGCCGTACCAGGCGGTGCTACAGCCCAATATGATGCTCTCAATGGTGCATCTGCAGAAGTTTGTGAGGGTCTTAGGGGCCAAATTGAATTTCTTCCGCCTTCTTCACCACACTGTGTGAAGGCACCATTTCAGGTCGCAAGGGATGTGCACACAGAGGAACTTGAAGCTTTTGAGCCACTCAACTGCGCCATGTCTGTGGATGGGGGCGTGCTCTCTCTGCTGTCTCCTGTTGTCCATGATCAGCTCCTTCAATGGAGGCGTGCTCTCTGATGTCTCCTGTAGTCCACTATCAGCTCCTTTGTTTTGTTGCTCTTGAGGGAGCGGTTATTTTCCTGCTATCACTATGCCAAGGCTCTCACCTCCACGTAGGCTGTCTTGTCATTGTTGGTCTTCAGGCCTACTACTGTTGTCATCTTTAGCACACTACACAAAGGTGTCTTCAGATACCATAACATTCACAACTTTAAGTTAAAATGACTACTGATACAACTTCTCTCTTCTGCCAGTATTTACTATTTATTTCAGTAATTTACACACTTAAGTTGGCTGCTTTCAATATATGTGGGAGATTGATCATTCAAGCAGCTTTTCCTATGTTGAACATTTGAGGGAGAGAAATATCCTCCATTACCAGTATTTTCATTCACAATGTAGCAGAGTGTAATGTCTGAATATCGACTTAACTGCAATGTATATTTCATACAGTAAAATGTATTGCTTAGTCTACAGTGATCTTGTATTACATTATGACTCACCTCATTCATAAGTGTAAACTAGAGTCAGATGAGATTAATTTCTTATAACTGGTTGAAATGCATATAAAGTGTGACAATATTATCAAACCTAAATTAAACCAAAGCATCAAATAGGCATGGTCTTCAGACCCATTCTCATTGGCTCCGAGAGATGGACTCATATGACGTAAAGTTTCCGGGTTAGTCTCTTCGTTGGAGGTTACTGTCGGTCATTCATCCTGACGCGGTCCTGCTGACGTCTCGGTTTCTGAGGTAAGTATACTAGCTAGGGAAATGGCTCAGTAAACTGCTAGATAATCTGTTATCATCATCTTATTTACATACATGTGGCAATATTTTATAGTAAATGTTTTATATCCAATGTAAGAAAGCTATCTATGCCAACTTCATTCATATATTTGTTTATGATGATGCGCCTATGGTATCTGGCCAGCGCACGCTGCCTCGCTAGAAGCCACAATGTGACATTTTTGTTGCTAGTATGTTTTATTTGCTAGGCATCCGACAAAACGTCATAGTAATTTTCTCGGACATGTCGTTTACATTTTTATTCAGCAACGACACCTATTCATGTCAAATACATGAAGCACATCATGGGTGTCTTGCACAGTGCCGCGTGGGTCTCAGTTTTCAAACATCATATTGGAGTATAACAGTTGCCCGTTTTTTTCCCTTATAGATATGTGAACAATGATCGTACATTTGTTGGGATTAATAGTACGACTTTCAGATACGAAACTATGTCAAGGGAGTTGACAGAGATTACTCTCGGTCAGACACGGATATGGCTTCACTCACTGGATAATTTATTTTTTTTAAGTATATTTTATAGATGTCCATCTCAAAGGCATGTAACATTTCCCAATTGTATACAACTAATGAACGTTTGAACAAACTATATGATGTGGGTTATATACAAGTTTATATATGGGTTATATATACACCACACGTGATGGTGATATGATGATATGGTTTATTCACCAAGAACAAAATGTAATATCGATAAATTAATTTGCAGTACCAGTCCTAATAACAGGAGAGAAAATGAATGCAAAGTCTGGTGGGCACACTTCAAATCAGTTATCACCCTAAATTGTTTTGATCGGGTGTTTGTGTTACAATTCGTACTGATGTTTGATGTAGACTTGTGTTTAAAGGCTTGAGCTACAGTACAAGGCTTGTATTGCTAGTTTTGTATATTTCTGGCATGTGTTTTTATAGATACAGCAGTAGCATTGATTATCCTTTCTTACAACACAGCCTTGCTATGAGTCTTGGTCACGTTTCATGCGTCACACAGTATTCTTCAGTGTGTGAAAGGTCATTGACATCACCTCAAGGTGAATGTATTTACCAATTACATGCTTTTACGCAGTGGTGTAAAGTACCTAAGTAAGTCTTGTCCTGTTGTCCCCTCTATGACTGTAGAGAGGAATCTCATCACTTCCTGTCCAATACAATCTCCTATTGGATTAGAGCAGTTGTGGGTGGAAGCAGGAGAATGTATGTTAGCTCTGAGTGCAGCTGAGTTTACCAAAGAGCTAAGACTAGGGGTGAAGAATCTACAGTCGTTTTGTGTACAATAAACATTGTCTGGACTAGGCTATTTGTTCAGGAAAAGAGGAAGACCTGTGTTTTGTTAGCTTTTCTTAGAACAGTAGGTAAGGTAACCAATTTCTTCTCTTGTTCATTCTCTCAAAAGGGTTGCATTGTTTCGGGCTGCTCTTCACCGGTGTAGTGTTTTTCAGAAGTGTGTGCATGTGGTCTTTCCTCTGCCAAATGCATGATGCTCTCCCACAATTCTGATTCTGTTTCAAGGGCTGATATACCTGATACCTGCCTTTTTCTAATGTATATTTGAAAGTGGTAGGAAGATATTTTTTCTCTCACTGAATAAAAATATTGATTGAAGAAGGAATTTGTCCTGGCTAATTCCTTTCGGAGTTGTTATGCCTGAGTGTTGTTGTGCCTATGTAGTAAATGGAATTAGGCAGATCAGTGGCACATGAGCACGATAAGCACTTGAGCCTTCATTAGTACATCAACAGGGACTGTCTGGAGGGATGTCAAGTGACAAGCATTTCATCATCAGGGCAACATAGCAGATCATGATGCAAGCATTACAACATGAAAAATTGTACAAGTTCTGATTCTGTCGAGGCATGCTCAGCTGCTAGTTACAGTAGCAGCAGTAAGATCAATTCGATAACCTTTTCAATGGAATGTAGGTGTTTTGACACTGTTCCTCTGATGTCAAGCTGACCTCCATTAGGCTACATTGTGGCTCTCATTGTATTATATGGTTTGATATGGTTTGGTCTAAATGTTTTACTGAATAGTGGATATAAAGAAGAAGATGGACTTGAGGATAGGGCTCAACTCTTTATGTTCTTTGTTCAGGGCTTAAGATAGCATTTTTGTTTAGGCTTGGATAAAGTCGTGAATAACATTCTGTGACACTTTTACACTTTCTAGTGTGCTGGTATTGCTCTTGCCAGTTGCCATCTTAGAATCTTACGCAATGAAATAATGTGCTTACATGGCTTACATGGAACCTGCTTTCGATATACTTGTATTTCCTTTATTTTGGCAGTTACCTTTAGGTCCAAAGGGTTGCCAAGTGGCACCAGACATTTGGTGAAAGTAAAAGCAGAATAAGAAAGTAAATGAATGCATTACTGATATTACTTACATGTTTAAAATATTTTACTAGTAAAAGGTTAAGGTTTCATGTAGGCTATGCTGTCTATCTCCCATTTAACTTAACCTAGCCTAACCTCTTTGGCTTTATAACCATTCTGCTGAGCTCTGTCTTCTTTGTATTTCAGTCTTTTCATTTAGGCCTAAGTCATTCTCAAGGGGTATTTTCCTAGGGTAGGCCTAGTGGTTAACACGTTGTGCCAGTAACCGAAAGGTTGCTATTTCAAATCCCACATCCGATAAGGTGGAAAATCTGTCGATATGCCTTTGAACAAGGCACCTAACCCTAATTGCTCCAGGGTCGCCGTTGATAATGGCATACCCTGGCAGTGGCCCCAACCTCTCAGGGAGAGTTGGGATATGCAAAAACACATTTCCAATTCACACGTGTATAATAGGGCAAATATAAGCACCCAAATTGTTATTAATATTATTATTTATTTATTAAAAACTTGTTGCTCATTCTGATTATTCTATCTTATAATTGTTTCTCCGTCTTAACCAAGGCACCACCAATTGGCATAAATAAATACAGGTGTTCATTCAGCTTTTTAAAACACTGACCTAACATTCTTCCAGTGCTAGGAAATGATTGCACACTGCAAGCATCAATTATAGATAAGGTAAAAGATTGTCAAATCTTAAGTAACATTGACCAAACATGGGCCTAGATGTTTGTGTACAGCTGCATCAGCCATTGCAGTGCTCCATTGAAACTCAGCTATTTTGTCCAGCAATACAAAAACTATAATGATATATATAAAATGCAGATAGGTTTTGATGCATTGGAATATATGCTTTGACATGAAACGCATTCAAAACAAATAGTCATTCAGTGTGGCTTGTCTATAAATTAGATTTTGCATTATAAACAGTGCATACTTGTGGCTACTGGCTAGCTCCTAGCTGTAGTGCTTCAATATGACTAACATGCTTCTCTCTCTCTCCAACTCTCTCTTTCTATCCATTTTTTTTCTTCTTCCCCTATGCTGAACAATTCTCGACCAATCACCCTTCTGTCTATAGAGCTAGCATCACAGACCTCTTGTGTCAAGCCTTTCCATTGAGTCGTCTGGGTGCATGTGCTGCTACCTGGCCCATCTGTAATTACTGTACTGCCACCTGCCGTGGCAATCTTTCCACGACCTGAGAGCTGAACCGTCTGAACTCTCCTTGAAGCAGACACTTCTGCCTCGAGTCTCTCTTTCTCTCCACTTCTGCCTCACCTTCAACCATGATGTTCAAAGTTGACATGCATTACATAGTCTTCTTGCCTGTGTACCTGTTGATGTGGCTGTACACTCTCATCACGTTTATCCCATGGTATTTCCTCACTGATGCTGGGAAGAAGAAAGCCATGGCCAAGAGAGAGAAAGCCAAGTCCACCACAGGCAAAGCAGAGGGCCCCTATCGTTGTGTGGAGAACTTTGACAACCTGGCCCGGGAGGACTTTGAGGGAAAGGACACTCTAGACAAGCTGTTTGAGCATGCAGTGCAGCGCTTCGGCAACACAGACTGCCTGGGTACCAGGGAGCTCCTAAATGAGGAGAACGAGACGCAACCCAGCGGCAAGATCTTTAAGAAGGTAAAGTGAACACACACACTCCATCGCACCAGAAACAAATGAGAGTGCAGTGAAGGTTCTGTGAAATAAGTTACTTCGGTAATGTGACCTGAAGCAGGTTTGTATAACTTCATATAACATCTAACTGTCCTAGATTAAATACCCTCTTGTGGAGTAATTGAATCGAATGTCATAAACATTTTCACAGGAAATAACTTGATTTGACTCTCCAGTGGGATATTTTCCCCAGTGAACTGAAGGCCCTTAGTAGAACTAACCCTAATAGCCTGTTCCTGTGCTCTCTCCTCTGCTGCAGCTGATCCTGGGGGAGTACAGGTGGCTGTCCTATGATGAGGTGGACCAGATCATCAGCCATCTAGGTAGTGGACTGGCAGCCCTGGGCCAGCAGCCCAAGAGTACCATCGCCATCTTTTGTGAGACACGGGCAGAGTGGATGATCACTGCACAGGCCTGCTTCAGACGCAACTTTCCATGTAGGCATTGACTGCAACACATATCCCTGTTTAATGATGTAACACTAGCATATAAAGTAATATAACAGTAAGATAACATTGTGCTGTGTGTTTGCATTTAAACAACATGTTTGGTTGTGTTGCAGTGGTCACGCTGTATGCCACCCTGGGGGAGGAAGCGGTGGCCTTTGGGCTTAATGAGTGTGGGGCCACACACCTGATCACCAGCGCAGAGCTACTGGAGACTAAACTCAAGGTTGGAGATATTAGGGGAAATTAATGGTTCACATTCCAGCCTAACTACACACTACTGTTCTCAGCTCCTCTCTCAGTGGGATAGAGAGCTGGGTCTTTCCATGAAATGGGTGCCCTTTGCGTCCCTTTGATATTTTAAGTAGAAATTGTGCACGAATATTACATTTTAAAAGCCTATTATATTAAATGAAGTGTCCTTTAATATAGACCACATGGATAATTCAATACATCTGAATAAAGGCTTGCTAAAGTGACAAAATTATACATTTTGCCACGTCCCTCCGTCCACCCTGTGCCACGTCTAGGAAGATTTCAACCCATGGAATCCTAACATTTCAACAAGTTTCACCATCAGCCCTAGTTATTTCTGTTGCTTTGATAAAGTCCCAGCAATTAATTTAAGCGTTTTCCTCATTTTAAGGTGAACCCTATTAAATGAACTGAACTCTTGTTTTAATATGGTGAAACTATTACTTAAAGAAAAATGTTTAAAGAAACATTGAACATCTAATAGTCACCGTGTAAAAGCAGGTGAGCTGGTTCTACTCTTTTGGCAATTTTCTGATGTTTTGTGGTGGAAAACTGAGCGGGTCGAGCATAACACGTCAACCCTGTTAACATTAGATAGACTAGAGATGTTTTAGCAATATTTTTTTGGTGGGGTTGAAACTTGCATTCAATTTCCACTCAATGTTGCACACAAGCTTCCATTCCCCCTGTCACGAGGGGCATGGCTGATTTAACATGAAATCACCAACCCTGTTACAGTCAGCCCTGTTACAGTCAGTCCTGTTACTTTATTTGGCCCTTACCATTGTAATGTTTGTTATTTAATTAACCTCTTGAGATGGAAAAAAACATTTTTTTTTTTATGAATTTGAATATGTGCTCTTTATTACAGAATGTTAAAATTAGGAGAAATCCAAAGATTTTTTTGTTAAACCAAGTTACACTTCTCAAAAGGAATGACCCAGCTATCTTTTCAGACGGGATGAGTGTAATCACCTCCGTAGGTGAAGGAGGAAGTTAAAAACACATGGGGTGTTTGTGTGTGAACTGAGATGTGTTGTTCACCTGAAAAACAAACCCCTGATATCATCAAAACTTGAATGAACCCTAAAGGGCTGAGATTACTCATGTTCAAAGTCATGCCAAATAATGATGTCTTTCTATGTGTCTGACAGAATGTTTTGCCAGATATGCTCAACCTGAAGCACGTTATATATGTGGACAACAAGAGCATCAGCCGGACGGGCTACCCTGAGGGCATTCAGATCTACAGCATGCAGGCAGTACAGGAGTTGGGAGCCAAACCTGACAACTGTAGGTGAAAACACATCAACAGCACTTTTCATATACAAAACACAGGTCACACTGTTGGGTCACTGTTTAAGGACACCCTGTTATGTCAAACAGTGTTTGCACTGAAACTTGAGTTTACATATGGCCCAAATGCCATTGTAGAGATGGTAAAATGTATAAGCAGCTAAAAAAAAGTCTGATGAAGTATAATATGCACATATGCTGGAAGTTTAGTTTCCCACTGCGTAGTGGGAAACTGGCTTGGACTGTACCATTTATTTTCTAAGTATTATTAAGTGACGTGTGCTCCTGGCAGTGAGTGTAGCTGTGCAGCGCCCCCAGCCCACAGATCTGGCTGTGGTCATGTACACCAGCGGCTCCACAGGACGACCCAAAGGAGTCATGATCATCCACAGCAACCTGATCGCTGGCATGACGGGCCAGTGTGAGAGGATCCCAGGACTGGGGTGAGCAGAGCACTCTACTGCAGCGCCTCTATCAAGTGTATAACCAACATTTAACTAGGCTAGTCAGGTCTCTGCGTCACATTCCCATGTCAGACACAATGTTTTGAAACAGCAGACAAACAGTGTAATGTACTGATGATACCCTTGCCTGAACATGTTTAATCATGCACTCATTTGACTGAACTTGATAATTAGATAAACAGTATTGTGGAAGTGCATAACCACTGTGGTGCAGGGTTACAGATATTGATGATGTAAAGTGCTGTCTCATCTTCATATTGCTAAGTTGTGTGTGTGTCCATGTGCAGGCCAAAGGATACCTACATTGGCTACCTGCCTCTAGCTCATGTGCTGGAAATGACTGCTGAAATCTCATGTATGACGTATGGCTGCAGGATTGGCTACTCTTCTCCACAAACACTCTCTGACCAGGTAATAGACTCAGCACTTTGATCTAAAACGATAGAATTGATCATGCATATTCCAACAAAAAAAAAGTTTTTTTGCAATGTTGGCAACATTCTGTTATTTTGATATCTTCTCTTTTGCAGTCTACAAAAATCAAGAAGGGCAGTAAAGGAGACTGCTCTGTGTTGAGGCCTACTCTGATGGCAGCTGTACCGGTAAGAACAAGCATCCTTCCTTAAACTGTCTGCTTATCGCTGATGTGTTAGTGTTCTATGAAAAGGCTCCGTTAGAGATTTGTAGAAGTCCGCTCTAGAGGACATCTTCTAACAGGTTATGTTTGCTCTTTCATAACTATCCTGCAGCATTGATGTCCTCTGTAGAGGGTGGAAGCCGAAATATAAGATGTTTATCTGTTATCTGACAGGAAATAATGGACCGCATCTACAAGAATGTGATGAACAAGGTGCAGGAGATGAGCTATGTGCAGAGGACTCTGTTTAAACTGGGCTACAACTACAAACTGGAACAGATCAAAATGGGCTACGATGCCCCACTCTGCAACATGTGAGTACACAAGGACACACACACACACACACTGCAGCATGTTTCTATCTACCATACACAATCCTGTGACATGCACATAGCTATAGGTCAGATCCCTGATACAAGATTAGTGCATAAATCAAATGTAATTGGAGACATGCGCCGAATACAGCAGGTGTAGACTTTACAGGGAAATGCTTACTTATGAGCCCATTCGCAACAATGCAGAGTTAAAAAACGAAGACAAATATTTGCTAAAAAAAACGAAATAGTAACGAGGCTATATACGAGGAGATAAAGGAGGTCAATGTAAATTGTCCGGGTTGCCATTTGATGAACTGTTCAGCAGTCTTATGGCTTGGGGGTAGAAGCTGTTCATCTGGGATGATGGTGTTGATGTGAGCCATGACCAGCCTTTCAAAGCATTTCATGGCTTCAGATGTGTGTGCTACGGGGTGGTAGTCATTTAGACAGGTTACCTCTGGAATCTGTGTATTTTAAGTGTGCTGTATGTATGCTTGTGTGTATTTTGACTGGTTTTGGAGGAAACCATATTTTTGTGTCTGCCAGTCAATGCTGCTTATCAGATATCAGGGTGTCCTTCTGACTGATTAGGGGTGATTACGAAATAGCTCTATTTGATATCAGAGTGAAATTTCATCAGTAAACATGAACTAATGGTTAAGGTCGATGTTGATTTCCTTCCTCTGTCCTGTCCGTCAGGCTGCTATTTAAGAAGGTGAAGGCTCTGCTGGGAGGGAACATCAGGATGATGCTGTCAGGAGGAGCGCCCCTGTCCTCCGCCACCCAGCGCTTCATGAACATCTGCTTCTGTTGCCCCGTGGGACAGGGCTATGGCCTCACAGAGACCTGTGGAGCAGGTACCATCACAGAGGGTGAGTCAGGGCAGGCACAGGCATGGACTACTACTACTGGGGTCAGGGCATAAAATGAACACCCGTCAAATGCGGGTAGATTTGGGTATTGGTGGGTAAGAATGTATATTTCACCAGCCACATTGGTGGGTGGTCAATGTGCAGTGCTCTACAGTGAAATCATTTGCGAATAAAAATAGTAAAAAGTCCAGGATGAGCACATGTGGAGTTAGGGTTAGAAAACTGCTGCAGTAGCTGTTTTCAAAGTATTTCTTCGGTTTTGTTTCATAGCTGCTAATTGCATGAAGACATAGGAAACCTGTATATCCCACCTCATGAAAAAAAACATTGCCTGACAGGGGCGCTGTGCTCTATGGGTGAAGTGCTGATATATTCATTTTTGGAGGCGCTGCGCACTTGCATACAAGTTTGTCTAATTTACTCAAAAGTCTACAAAGTAAAGTGAGACTTTGTCCATGTGTTTCTTGGCTATTTACATTATTATGTTCACAAGCTCGGTTGTTTTTAAACATTAGTTTTAGTCTGCTGCTTCAACTTATAGCAAAGAGACGCCCTATCCTAAATCTCACAGACACGTGACAGGACTCGAGTGGCCACGGTACCACTGTAACCTCCTGCCCTTAAAGGGGTAGCTGAACATTTTGATCCTGATATTTTGATTGAAAGACTCGGGTCCCAGAAAATGTACTAAAATTGAGCAATAAACCACAGTACTTCTTACTAATACATTTCTTGTTTTAGAAACATTACAGGGCATGATCATCTGTTTGTGTTTGTTTTTTTATGTAATATTTTGGCTGGTAAAAAATCTGAGTGGCAGGTAGATGTTTCAATCGTAGTAGTAGTGTGTAGGAGAATGGTGGGCGCTCTGTCATTTGAGAATCTTCACCATTGTGTTTTTTGTTAGGAAATTATACCTATGCATGCTATGGCAATTTTGGGCTTTAGCCAAGACAGGTATTTGAGAGCATGCTATTGCTCAGGCTTCTTTTTAATCTATTGAGTTGCCCTGAGAGTTTCATGTCTTTAAACACACATACTCTGAGGTAAATGTCTTTGTTGAAGCACCAACCTGTGAAAGGTTCTGTGATACTGGGATTGTTGATGGCAGAGGAATGGCAGCTATACTAAATATAACTATTTTACTTCAATCGGCTTTGCTGTTTAGGTCACACAGGTATTTGTCACTTTTCAGTCCATTCTGAATGTAGAAGGATACGCTATGCAGCAGTATTTGAGTGTGAAACATTTTGTCAAATGATGCCAAATAACCACTGGGGCCGATAAGGCCATATCATTTAACAGGACCTCAGGACATTGTTTCTGGGAACTTTCTTGGAAGGCAGAGGACAATGTACAAGCTCTTAGTTTAAAAACAAACACAGTATTATATTTGATAAAAAATGTATTATGTTTGCTATGATTTGATTTTCCTCATAGATCAAAGCAGTGTTGAAATTGTGTGCCTCCGATCTTTGGTCAGTCTGAAGCACAAGTACGTCTGTCGCTTCATGCCCCAGATGTGCATGAGCACTGATGCTTATTCTTTAATAAGAAACCTTGATTTGAGAAATATTCAGAGTCTGGTTTTTAGCCCTTGGACCATGCCTCAGGACTACCTGGCATGATGACTCCTTGCTGTCCCCAGTCCACCTGGCCGTGCTGCTGCTCCAGTTTCAACTGTTCTGCCTGCGGCTATGGAATCCAGACCTGTTCACCGGACGTGCTACCTGTCCCAGACCTGCTGTTTTCAACTCTCTAGAGACAGCAGGAGCGGTAGAGATACTCTTAATGATCGGCTATGAAAAGCCAACTGACATTTACTGCTGAGGTGCTGACTTGCTGCACCCTCGACAACTACTGTGATTATTATTATTTGACCATTCTGGTAATTTATGAACATTTGAACATCTTGGCCATGTTCTGTTATAATCTCCACCCGGCACAGCCAGAAGAGGACTGGCCACCCCTCATAGCCTGGTTCCTCTCTAGGTTTCTTTCTAAGTTTTGGCCTTTCTAGGGAGTTTTTCCTAGCCACCGTGCTTCTACACCTGCATTGTTTGGGAGTTTAGGCTGGGTTTCTGTACAGCACTTTGAGATATCAGCTGATGTACAAAGGGCTGTATAAATAAATTTGATTTGATTAGTGGGCTGGGTTACAGCCTAATACTGGCATCAAGTATTAAACTCTACGTGGTGTCTTTATTTATCTGTGATTGTGTGTTTTGACTCCAGTTGCAGACTACAGCACTGGGAGAGTAGGAGCCCCCCTCATCTGCTGTGAGGTGAAACTACGAGACTGGGTTGAGGGTAAGACAGTAAGCCTATAGAAACACACACTTATTTATGAACATTTTTGATAAAGTGTACTGCACTGTTGAGAAGAGCTTGCAAGTAAAAAATGTACTGTATTGTTTACACCAGTTTTCAAACCTTTTCAGCAGGGACACAATTCGTTTCCCGACATAATTTCTCAGGACCCCATTTTTTTCCCGCCAGAGTTTCTGGCGAACACACCCAAAATCAAATAACACCGCCTTAAAATCTGTACATTTTGATTTTCACATCAACAAATATCGTTTGATTCATTACATTTTCATCTCTCTAAGAGAACCAATACATACAGTGCCCTCAGAAAGTATTCATACCCCTTGCCTCTTTCCACATTTGGTTGTTACAGCCTGAATTTAAACAACAATAATTCTCACCCATCTACACATAATACCCCATAATGACAAAGTGAAAATGTATTTTTGGACAATGCAAATTTATTGAAAATGAAATACAGAAATATCTAATTGACAGAGTGAAAAGAAGGAAGCCTATACAGAATAAAAACTATTCCAAAACATGCATCCTGTTTGCAACAAGTTCTAAAGTAAAACTGCAAAACATGTGGAAAAGCAATTCACTTTTTGTCATGAATACTAAGTATTTGTTTGGAGCAAATTCAATGCAACACATTACCGAGTACCACTCTCCATATTTTCAACCATAGGGGTGGCTGCACCATTGGCCTCATGGTAAAAATCCATGAGCG
This sequence comes from Oncorhynchus mykiss, assembly GCF_057628025.1. NCBI lineage: Eukaryota > Metazoa > Chordata > Actinopteri > Salmoniformes > Salmonidae > Oncorhynchus > Oncorhynchus mykiss. The sequence continues at coordinate 36,276,298 of NC_143031.1, read as the reverse complement.
GTTTCCTTCCTCTCTGACTACTGAGTAAGGAAGGACACCTGTATCTCTGTAGTGACTGGGTGTATTGATACACCATCCAAAGTGTAATTAATAACTTCACCATGCTCTAAGGGATATTCAATGTCTCCTTTATTTTTACCCATCTACCAATACTATAGGTGCCCTTCTCTGTGAGGCATTGGAAAAGCTCCCTGGTATTTGTGGTTGAATCTATGTTTGAAATTCACTGCTCGACTGAGAGAGCTTACAGATAATTGGATGTGTGGGGCACAGAGATGAGGTAGTCATTAAAGAATAATGTCAATAACACTATTATACACTATTTCACACACGTAGTCCATGCAACTTATGTTACTTGTTAAGCACATTTTTACTCAACTTATTTAGGCTTGCCATAAAAATGGGGTTGAATACTTAATGACTCAAGACATTAATTTTTTCATTTTTTAAATTAATTTGTAAAAATGTCTAAACACTTTGACAATATTGGGTATTGTGTGTAGGCCAGATACCAAACATCTGTATTGAATCCATTTTAAATGCAGGCTGCAACAGAACAACCTGTATTAAAAGTAAAGGAGTGTGAATATGATGTTTTCCACATACATATAGTATGCATATCATGGATGACCTGGACATCCTCGTTTAGTAGCTGCCCTGTTTGCCTCCTTTGCTTGTTGTTACCGTATTTGCATGTGGCTCTCATTATGTGCCTTGATTAGTTTCCATGTGGTTAGTTTCTTCCTGTTCCAAACAATCCTTTTATTCAGCTATTCTCTACCACCATGCCTCACTCTTATCTTCCCACTGTGTTTCCAAGGTGGATACACCAGCCAGGACCAACCCCACCCCCGTGGAGAGATCATGATTGGTGGGCCCAACGTTACCATGGGTTACTATAAGAGCGAGCACCTGAACAATGACTTCTGGGTAGATGAGCAGGGCCAGAGGTGGTTTTGTACCGGGGATGTGGGGGAGATCCACTCTGATGGCTGTCTGCAGATAGTGGGTGAGTGGCTGAGAGGAGGTGGAGAACATCTGAGTAATAACACCAGTGCTCACTGTTCATTGCACAACAGCTGCCTCTCAACACTTTATGACCATGAAGTAATACTGGCATAAACTATTCAAATTGATCTAAACAATGCTAACTGCCATAAAACCTCTCAGTGCTATCCTGCCATATTTCAGTCTTCTCACTGACCCTCTCTGCTTTGTTTGTAGACCGTAAGAAGGACCTGGTCAAACTGCAGGCTGGAGAATATGTGTCCTTGGGGAAAGTGGAGTCTGCTCTGAAGAACTGCCCCCTTATTGACAACATCTGTGCATATGCAAACAGGTAACTCTTCTGTCTGCTTTATTATACCACATACACTACTGGTCACTTAGAAATGTCCTTGTTTTTTAAAGAAAATCACATTTTTTTGTCCATTAAAATAACATCAAATTGATCAGAAATACAGTGTAGACATTGTTAATGTTGTAAATGACTTGTAGCTGAAAATGGCTGATTTTTAATGGATTGTCTACATAGGTGTACAGAGGCCCATTATCAGCAACCATCACTCCTGTATTCCAATGGCACGTTGTGTTAGCTAATCCAAGTTGATCATTTTAAAAGGCTAATTGATCATTAGAAAACCATTTTGCGATTATGTTAGCACAGCTGAAAACTGATGTGCTGATTTTAAAGAAGCAATAAAACTAGTTGAGTATCTGGATCATCAGCATTTGTGAGTTCGATTACAGGCTCAAAATGGCCAGAAACAAAATCCTTTCTTCTGCTACTCGTCAGTCTATTCTTCTGCGAAATGAAGGCTATTCCATGCGAGAAATTGCCAAGAAACTGAAGATCTTGTACAACGCTGTGTACTACTCCCTTCACAGAATAGTGCAAACTGGCTCTAACCAGAATAGAAAGAGGAGTGGGTGGCCCCGGTGCACAACTGAGCAAAAGGACAAGTATATTAGTGTGTCTAGTTTGAGAAACAGCTGCCTCACAAGTCCTCAACTGGCAGCTTCATTAAATAGTACCCTCAAAACACCAGTCTCAACGTCAACAGTGAAGAGGCGACTCCGGGATGCTGGCCTTCTATTTTCAATGACGGCCTAGGAACAGTGGGTTAACTGCCTTGTTCAGGGGCAGAACAACAGATTTTTTACCTTGTCAGCTCGGGGATTCGATCTTGCAACCTTTCAGTTACAAGTCCAACACTCTAACCACTAGGTTACCTACAGTGCCTTGCGAAAGTATTCGGCCCCCTTGAACTTTGCGACCTTTTGCCACATTTCAGGCTTCAAACATAAAGACATAAAACTGTATTTTTTTGTGAAGAATCAACAACAAGTGGGACACAATCATGAAGTGGAACGACATTTATTGGATATTTAAAACATTTTTAACAAATCAAAAACTGAAAAATTGGGCGTGCAAAATTATTCAGCCCCCTTAAGTTAATACTTTGGAGCGCCACCTTTTGCTGCGATTACAGCTGTAAGTCGCTTGGGGTATGTCTCTATCAGTTTTGCACATCGAGAGACTGACATTTTTTCCCATTCCTCCTTGCAAAACAGCTCGAGCTCAGTGAGGTTGGATGGAGAGCATTTGTGAACAGCAGTTTTCAGTTCTTTCCACAGATTCTCGATTGGATTCAGGTCTGGACTTTGACTTGGCCATTCTAACACCTGGATATGTTTATTTTTGAACCATTCCATTGTAAATTTTGCTTTATGTTTTGGATCATTGTCTTGTTGGAAGACAAATCTCCGTCCCAGTCTCAGGTCTTTTGCAGACTCCATCAGGTTTTCTTCCAGAATGGTCCTGTATTTGGCTCCATCCATCTTCCCATCAATTTTAACCATCTTCCCTGTCCCTGCTGAAGAAAAGCAGGCCCAAACCATGATGCTGCCACCACCATGTTTGACAGTGGGGATGGTGTGTTCAGTGTGATGAGCTGTGTTGCTTTTACGCCAAACATAACGTTTTGCATTGTTGCCAAAAAGTTCAATTTTGGTTTCATCTGCCCAGAGCACCTTCTTCCACATGTTTGGTGTGTCTCCCAGGTGGCTTGTGGCAAACTTTAAACAAAACTTTTTATGGATATCTTTAAGAAATGGCTTTCTTCTTGCCACTCTTCCATAAAGGCCAGATTTGTGCAATATACGACTGATTGTTGTCCTATGGACAGAGTCTCCCACCTCAGCTGTAGATCTCTGCAGTTCATCCAGAGTGATCATGGGCCTCTTGGCTGCATCTCTGATCAGTCTTCTCCTTGTATGAGCTGAAAGTTTAGAGGGACGGCCAGGTCTTGGTAGATTTGCAGTGGTCTGATACTCCTTCCATTTCAATATTATCGCTTGCACAGTGCTCCTTGGGATGTTTAAAGCTTGGGAAATCTTTTTGTATCCAAATCCGGCTTTAAACTTCTTCACAGCAGTATCTCGGACCTGCCTGGTGTGTTCCTTGTTCTTCATGATGCGCTCTGCGCTTTTAACGGGCCTCTGAGACTATCACAGTGCAGGTGCATTTATACGGAGACTTGATTACACACAGGTGGATTGTATTTATCATCATTAGTCATTTAGGTCAACATTGGATCATTCAGAGATCCTCACTGAACTTCTGGAGAGAGTTTGCTGCACTGAAAGAAAAGGGGCTGAATAATTTTGCACGCCCAATTTTTCAGTTTTTGATTTGTTAAAAAAGTTTGAAATATCCAATAAATGTCGTTCCACTTCACGATTGTGTCCCACTTGTTGTTGATTCTTCACAAAAAAATACAGTTTTATATCTTTATGTTTGAAGCCTGAAATGTGGCAAAAGGTCGCAAAGTTCAAGGGGGCCGAATACTTTCGCAAGGCACTGTATCTACATAGGCCTCTATATTCCATAAAGAAATCTGCCGTTTCCAGCTACAATAGTAATTTACAACATTGTCTACACTGTATTTCTTATCAATTTTATGTTATTTTAATGGACAAAAAATGTGCTTTTCTTTCAAAAAACAAGGACATTTGTAAGTGACCCCAAACTTTTGAACGGTACTGTAGGTTTTACATTGATACCAAATGCATTTGTGGTTATGTTTTAGTAGTTATTCTACATATATCACCCCTAAAACATATTCAATGTGCATGCTCAAGTCTAGTCTATCATTTTATTTTCTCTTGCTTTTAGTGACCAGAACTACGTGATAAGCTTTGTGGTACCGAACCAGAAGCAGCTGACAACTCTGGCCAATAACAACGGCATAAGTGTTGCCTGGGAGGAGATCTGTAACCACCCAGCCATGGAGAAGGAGGTCCTGAAGGCCATCAAAGAGGTGGCTGCCTCAAGTAAGGCTGAAACCTACTCTGACACATATCTTGTTAACTTGACTAACCAGATGGACAATAACCTAGAATTAATAGACACATAATTTCAGTGTGACGAGGGCTTTGCTCATGCCATGCATATCCCTTTTATATTAACCATTTTGCCCCCCCCCCCCCCCCCCCAGTCAAACTGCAGTGTTTTGAGATCCCAGTGAAAGTGCGTCTAAGCCCAGAGCCCTGGACTCCTGAGACTGGCCTGGTGACAGATGCATTCAAATTGAAGAGGAAGGAGCTGAAGAATCACTTTCAGACTGATATAGAGAGAATGTACGGAGGGAAGTAGAGCCACCATCTGATCTAACCAAAGAACAGTTTCCTTACAACTTTCACCAGTGATGTGTGTCTGAATAATAATACTATTTATTTGTATTGTGCTTTTCATAAGCGTTATCTCAAAGCTCTACAGAAAAACCCCCACTTCAGTGTAAAAAACATTAGGAACACCTTAATATTGAGTTGCACCACGTTTTGCCCTCAGAATAGTCTCAATTCGTCAGGGCATGGACTCTACAAGGTGTTGAAAGTGTTCCACAGGGATGCTGGCCCATGTTGACTCCAATGATTCACACAGTTGTGTCAAATTGGCTGGATGTCCTTTGAGTGGTGGACCATTCTTGATGCACACAGGAAACTGTTGTGTGTGAAAAACCCAGCAGTGTTGCAGTTCTTGACACACTCAAACCGGTGCCCCTGGCACCTACTACCATACCTCATTCAAAGGCATTTCAATATTGTTCCTTGCCCATTCACCCTCTGCATGGCACACATACATAATCCATGTCTCAATTGTCTCAAGGCTTAAATATTTTCTTTAACCTGTTTCCTCCCCTTCATCTCCACTGATTGAAATGGACTTAACAGGTGACATCAATAAGGGATCATAGCTTTCACCTTGATTCACCTGGTCAGTCGATGTTATGGAAAGAACAGGTGTTCCTAATATCTGTACACTCCGTGTTTAAACACAGGAGGAGCTTTTTGGACCCATACTCTCCGGAAGTCATTTATCCAGCCAAACTAGCATAGTTGTAGCCAGCTAGTTTAGTCAAATCAAATTTTGTCACATGCGCTGACTGTGAAATGCTTACTTACGAGTCCTTTCCCAACAATGCAGAGTTAAAAAGTAAGACAATATTAGTAAAAAGGGAGAACCATGGAAAACAAGCTCTGAACAGGATATAGCTGGGTGCACATGTGCACTAGGCTAGTTCAGGACACAGAGATTGTAGCTTTTATGCCCTAATATCAGGAGCTGGTGGGGGAAAGTTAGATTAAACCATTCAGACACTGAAATGAGTACATCAGATGGCACAAATTTAAGGAGAGCAAATTGATATACAATCCAAAAATCAGCTGTAACTGTCAATAGTAAAACAAAGATTAAAACGATATTTGAGTAAAACTGAATCCATAAAATGAATGGTGGACACGGTCCGGACACGGTAGCGTCCTCCTCACCACTAGTTAAACTACTTAACTCTCTTAAGTAAATGAACTGCACAAATGGATTGATTGAACAAATCAGTTGACTGCATGTATGGGTATGGATGTGAGTACGCAGATCCGCAAGCCACTGTGGCCCATCAGGATAAATTCAGAGTTTCTTTGTGGCCCCCACTCCCATCAATGTTGCCCATACCTGCTAACCTACTGGAAGTATGATGAAAATAAAACATTATGCTGCCCCCTAGTGTGCAAGCCCCCACAGTGCTGCTGTATACATTTTCTTGTTCTAAACATAGGTTCACATTACTGCCACAAGACTGCTGAGACCCCACAATCCTTCAGGCTATTGCACAAAAATGAAACCTGAGTGTAATTTTGGAAATTTCTGTCACCTGTGCTTGTTTTAATTTTGGTTTTCATGTTTTGAACCTGCTCATGACATTGTCATGGTGACACAACCCAACCCAAGCATGTCACGTTATATTTGGGATTTTTCAGGTACTAGGTCTGGTATGGTGAATATCATTCTTGCTATGTTACAGAATGGATTATCATTTCTGTTTGAAGATAGTCCTTTAGCCTCTTTGTTTCATGCTGATCTCTACCGACACCTCTGTTTTTGTATACTGTACAATATTTATAGACTTCGGTTATATGTTTCAAGTCATCTTTATAATGTAATAGTTCTACATTTCCGACCTCTGGATCTGCCAATTTAATAGTCTGTATGCTCTTGAATAATTGTATATTTATCAAGATATGAAATACTCAATATAATTCAATGCAATTTTTTAGATGCTGTTAAATCCAATTGAGTAGCATGTGTAAATAAAACTTGAATGTAAAGATTTTGTATGCATATACATTAAGGTCAAGTTAAATTTTGAGCCATTTAAAAAAAAAATGAATTTAATACTATTGAATTGTTTAAAGGTCACAATTGTGCTTCTTGAAACTTTGTGTGGAACGTTGACGAAAATGCTGTGAATAGGCAAGTTTGCTTCAAATGTACAGACATTCGAAGCTAATGAGTTATAGCATTCTGAAGCGTTTTAATGTCGCATATAATGCAGTAAGAGGGAATTTATGGTGTCGTGACCAACTGAAACATGCAAATTAATGCCAAAAATGTATATTCCAGGATGCATTCATATCATAAAATACAATTTAACTATCCCAATTGAGCCATCCTCAATGGCCAACACATTGGGATAAAACAAAGACACTGTTACAATTAGCCATGATACGACTCTAATCCATTATGTCATATCACGGCCCTGTTCCAATAGGAGTGAGAAAGGTCAAAAAGCCACTACATGTTTTTTGTCAATGTTTTATAATTTTTTACACTCAGGGTTAACTATGCATCAACCAAGAATGCACTGCAGTAGTAATTATTTTGAGAACATGTCATCTTATTTTAATTGTGAAGCACTTATCTTCATTGGTTTATATTGATGTTTTGTCTGCTCATTTGTATTATTTATAAAAATCTGTTACGTGTATGAAACAATGTGTGATAAGGGATGGGCAGTGTGTACATTCTGGTGAAGTCATTTTCTGTACATGTACTTTTTATATGAATACATTAAAGCTTTCTGCCCACTGTAAAATGTTTTTTATTATTTGAATAAGTGTCAGACTAATATTAAGTATTGTTCAACGATATACAATTAGGTTCACTAGTTTATATCTACCACATTATTTCACAGTTCTGTAAAGAAAGAGAGATTCTCCCTATCATTGGAGCAAGCTTTGCACATCTTTCAACAAGGATAATGACTGAATTTAAACCATGCCCAAGGTATGAGGTGATGAACGATTCTGGTTCCTCATTTAAATAGGTAGTGTAGGGCTCACAGCAAATGTAAATCTTTATTATAGGGCTCACTTGGAGTTATGGCAAGTAACAGAAATTAAGAAGAAAAAAAATCGGATACTGTCCAACATGATTTCTGATTCTGTCCTACAACCTGACATGATTGTTTAATTATGTGAGAGAATGGAGTTTATGGTTGTGGAAACTGGTAGACTAGAGATGTAAACCCTTTCAAATATAATTCAATGATCTGTTGTGGTTCGTACATAAAACATGTGTTGTGCGTAAAAAGCTATTCTTATTTTCGCTGTGCAAAACCTATACCATTATGTGTATACTGGTTCTCAGTGGTTTATGTATCATCAACAGTACGTGTTATGGCAATGTCCAACGAAAATTAGGTTGCGATCAAGTGTAGTGTTCAATTTCACCGACAGGTGGTGCGACATCAGCAACAGGAATACATCGACAACAAACTGAGCCATGCTAGTTACGTTAGCTAGCAGTAAAAAAAAAAAAGAGTAACCATAGATCAGGAATCAGACCGAACAACAAAAAAAATCAGAGTGTGATGAATAGCCAAGTATATATTCAATAATTAATAAAAGTTCGAGCGACACAACTTCAGAAACATCTGGACTATTTTGAGGATTGATTACAGTGTTTGATTCAAACGAGGTAAGTTGTAAAATGGCGGATACGATTCTGGCAGTTTGTCGTTTTATCCAGCGAGCTAACGGTAGCTAGCTGTGTTGCTATTAATGTTGAATACACTAGCACGTTATTATGTAGGACAACTCATGTTAGCTAGCTACAATAAGGAACTTGGATTCGGAGTAGCGGTTACATCGCAAATTAGCCGTGTCGTGTTAACTCAGCTTTTATCAAACCATATAGACGTTTCACTTGACTATGACAAGGATAAATACATTTGTTGTGAAGTTAACTATTAATGTTAGTACGCTAACAGTAGTAACAACACGGTAACGTTAGCTAACCTAGCTAGGTTATGTTGCTCTTCTACGATTGTGTGCAGCGACTTTGCCTGATTTTGAGTCGGAATTGTTACCTAATCGTCTTGCTCACCAAAAACCCACCATTAGTGTTTATCTAACGTCAACCATTGCCTAGCTAGATAGCCAGCTAGATAATAATGATAGTTAGCCAGCTAACGTTAGCTAGCTGCTGGCAAAGATGGAGGACGTCGAACATTGTTTACAAGGAAGCTAGCTAGGTAGCTTGTTGTTGGGAGTAGCTAGGTAGATATGGGAAATCTGGCTAGCTAGTATGACAACAAATACATGGTCGTACTTGTTGGGTAGTTTCTTTTAACTATTAACTTAGTTACATCTACTGTATCTACCATTACAGTTCTGACAACCTCAGAATACTAGACTACGTTAGCTTGTGTTCGCCGAAGATGGAGTATTTTAAGAACGTCAATTGCTGGCCTTACACGGAGCAGGCCTCAAAATGGAGGCAAAGCCGACGTATCTAACTAGTTAGTTCGTTCATTCTTCTCACTTGCAAAGAAATTTGCTAACGCGGCTTAGCGAATGGCCTTCATCTTGAAGCATCGTTAGCTTTAATACCTGGTTAGCAAGCTACTTAGCAAAGCAACGAACTAGGCTGGCTAGCTACATCAGGGTTCCCCAAAGGGCGGGCCGAGTTAGGCCAGCTGGCGATTTTATTTGGCCCCTCAACTTTCTGAACAAATGTGTGTGTGTGTGTGTATATATAATATAGATATATATTCGTTTGAACTAAAATACTGTAAAATCGTCAACTAATCATCTTACATCTGTTCCCAAGTATTCCCACACAAACACAGAGGCATATGTATTGTATTCCAATGTAATCAAGGTTTGAAATTCAAATTATTTTGTCAAATATTATATCTGTTTGCGCTTCTTGCAGTGTTATTTACCTTTATTTAACTAGGAAAGTCAGTTAAGAACAAATTCTTATTTTCAATGACGGCCTAGGAACAGTGGGTTAACAGCCTTGTTCAGGTGCAGAATGACAGATTTTTACCTTGTCAGCTCTGGGATTCGATCGTGCAACCTTTCTGGTTACAAGTCTAACGCTCTAACCACTAGGCTACCTGCTGCCCCAGTATACATATTACTTATAATTATGTTTCGGCGCTCTGATCAAGATACAAAAATCAACCCGCGGATGAGTTTAATTGGGGACCCCTCCTCTAGTAGCAACTATCTAGTTACCTTAGCTAACTTTATTATAATTGCAGCTGGCTTGAAAGTTGGTGCCCACATTTCCATTCGTCACATGCTTCGTAAACAACAGGTGTAGGCTAACAGTGAAATGCTTACGGGCCCTTTCCAACAATGCAGAGAGAAAAATAATAATAATACCCAATGAGGAACGATAACTTGGCTATATACACAGGGTACCATTACCGAGTCCATGTGCAGCGGTACAAGGTAATTTAGGTAGGGGTAAAGTGACTATGCAACAATATATAATAAGCAGCAGTGTATGTGATGAGTCAAAAATAATTGGTCTACATGGTTGAACATACAGTGCCTTGCGATAGTATTCGGCCCCCTTGAACTTTGCAACCTTTTGCCACATTTCAGGCTTCAAACATAAATATATAAAACTGTATTTTTTTGTGAAGAATCAACAACAAGTGGGACACAATCATGAAGTGGAACGACATTTATTAGATATTTCAAACTTTTTTAACAAATCAAAAACTGAAAAATTGGGCGTGCAAAATTATTCAGCCCCTTTACTTTCAGTGCAGCAAACTCTCTCCAGAAGTTCAGTGAGGATCTCTGAATGATCCATTGTTGACCTAAATGACTAATGATGATAAATACAATCCACCTGTGTGTAATCAAGTCTCCGTATGAATGCACCTGCACTGTGATAGTCTCAGAGGTCCGTTAAAAGCGCAGAGAGCATCATGAAGAACAAGGAACACACCAGGCAGGTCCGAGATACTGTTGTGAAGAAGTTTAAAGCCGGATTTGGATACAAAAAGATTTCCCAAGCTTGAAACATCCCAAGGAGCACTGTGCAAGCGATAATATTGAAATGGAAGGAGTATCAGACCACTGCAAATCTACCAAGACCTGGCCGTCCCTCTAAACTTTCAGCTCGTGCAAGGAGAAGACTGATCAGAGATGCAGCCAAGAGGCCCATGATCACTCTGGATGAACTGCAGAGATCTACAGCTGAGGTGGGAGACTCTGTCCATAGGACAACAATCAGTCGTATATTGCACAAATCTGGCCTTTATGGAAGAGTGGCAAGAAGAAAGCCATTTCTTAAAGATATCCATAAAAAGTGTCGTTTAAAGTTTGCCACAAGCCACCTGGGAGACACACCAAACATGTGGAAGAAGGTGCTCTGGGCAGATGAAACCAAAATTGAACTTTTTGGCAACAATGCAAAACGTTATGTTTGGCGTAAAAGCAACACAGCTCATCACCCTAAACACACCATCCCCACTGTCAAACATGGTGGTGGCAGCATCATGGTTTGGGCCTGCTTTTCTTCAGCAGGGACAGGGAAGATGGTTAAAATTGATGGGAAGATGGATGGAGCCAAATACAGGACCATTCTGGAAGAAAACCTGATGGAGTCTGCAAAAGACCTGAGACTGGGATGGAGATTTGTCTTCCAACAAGACAATGATCCAAAACATAAAGCAAAATCTACAATGGAATCGTTCAATAAAAAACATATCCAGGTGTTAGAATGGCCAAGTCAAAGTCCAGACCTGAATCCAATCGAGAATCTGTGGAAAGAACTGAAAACTGCTGTTCACAAATGCTCTCCATCCAACCTCACTGAGCTCGAGCTGTTTTGCAAGGAGGAATGGGAAAAAATGTCAGTCTCTCGATGTGCAAAACTGATAGAGACATACCCCAAGCGACTTACAGCTGTAATCGCAGCAAAAGGTGGCGCTACAAAGTATTAACTTAAGGGGGCTGAATAATTTTGCACGCCCAATTTTTCCGTTTTTGATTTGTTAAAAAAGTTTGAAATATCCAATAAATGTCGTTCCACTTCATGGCTGCATCTCTGATCAGTCTTCTCCTTGTATGAGCTGAAAGTTTAGAGGGACGGCCAGCTCTTGGTAGATTTGCAGTGGTCTGATACTCCTTCCATTTCAATATTATCGCTTGCACAGTGCTCCTTGGGATGTTTAAAGCTTGGGAAATCTTTTTGTATCCAAATCCGGCTTTAAACTTCTTCACAACAGTATCTCAGACCTGCCTGGTGTGTTCCTTGTTCTTCATGATGCTCTCTGCGCTTTTAACGGACCTCTGAGACTATCACAGTGCAGGTGCATTTATACGGAGACTTGATTACACACAGGGGGATTGTATTTATCATCATTAGTCATTTAGGTCAACATTGGATCATTCAGAGATCCTCACTGAACTTCTGGAGAGAGTTTGCTGCACTGAAAGTAAAGGGGCTGAATAATTTTGCACGCCCAATTTTTCAGTTTTTGATTTGTTAAAAAAGTTTGAAATATCCAATAAATATCCTTCCACTTCATGATTGTGTCCCACTTGTTGTTGATTCTTCACAAAAAAATACAGTTTTATATCTTTATGTTTGAAGCCTGAAATGTGGCAAAAGGTCGCAAAGTTCAAGGGGGCCGAATACTTTCGCAAGGCACTGTAAGCAGTCTAATGATGCTTTTACGCCTATGTTTAAGTTACTGCATTTGTCCATTTGAAAGTTTGAAACCTGTCCATGAAGGGAAATCCGTTCAGAGGAGGGCAGTGTGTTCCACTCAAAGTATGTACTCTGAAGGGCTCTTCTATGAAACACAATAGATTTCTCAATTGAACTAACCCCTCATTTCTTTTCATATATTCTAGGTTGTATTACCCTACATTTTGGTGTATCCTGAGAAGGGGAGAAGGCCATACTTACTAGAGTGGGCCCAGAAAATGTTAAAGAAATGATAGCAGCACAGGAGTTGCACACAGAGTTTCAGTTTCCTCAGTAAGTATAACGGTGAAGATGCAGTGGACATAATCACCATTGTATTGCATAGATAGACCTTCAAACTAGTTCAGTGTGTATAATGATAATATATTTATTTTATATAGCACTTTTCATACAGAATCTCAGTTGCTTGAAAAAATCAAATATATAAAATATATACTGGACAAAAATATAAATGCAAAATGTAAAGTGTTGGTCCAATGTTTGCAAAATGTAAGAATATCAACAAATTTACTGAGTTACAGTTCATAAAAGGAAATCAGTAAATTGAAATAAATTCATTACACCCTAATCTATGGATTTCACATGACTGGCCAGTGGCACAGCAATGGGTGGGCCTAGAAAGTTATAGGCCCACCCACTTGGGAGCCAGGCCCAGCAAATCAGAAATAGTTTTACCCACAAAAGGGCTTTATTACAGACAGAAAACTCCTCCATCTGCTGTCCGGATGGCTGGTCTCAGACAATCCCGCAGGTGAAGAAGCCAGCTGTGGAGGTCCTGGGCTGTCGTGGTTACACGTGGTCTGCAAATTCTGTAAAACAATGTTGGAGGCAGCTTATGTTAGTGAAATTAACATTAAATTCTCTGGCAACAGCTTTGGTGGACGTTCCTGCAAATGAAATGTTATTTATCACATGCGCCGAATACAACCTTACCGTGAAATACTTAACCAACAATGCAGTTCAAGAAATAAGTTAAGAAAATATTTACTAAATAAACTAGAGTCAAAAAAATTATAATAAAATAAAATCTAAAAGTAACACAATAAAATGATATAACAATAACAAGGCTATATACAGGGATAGGGAAAGGGGTTGTACAACTGAATGCCTTCAACTGAAATGTGTCTTCCGCATTTAACCCAACCCCTCTGAATCAGAGGTCAGGGTCCTGCCTTAATTGACATCCACGTCTTCGGCGCCTGGGGAACAGTGGGTTAACTGCCTTGCTCAGGGGCGGAACAACAGATTTTTACCTTGTCAGCTCGGGGATTCGATCCAGAAACCTTTCGGTTACTGACCCAACGCTCTAACCACTAGGCTACCTGCGGGTACCGAGTCAATGTGCGAGGTTACAGGTTGGTTGAGGTAATGTGTAAAGTGACTGCATAGATACTAAACAGCGAATGGTGTCAATGTAAATAGCCATTTGATTAATTGTTCAGCTGTCTTATGGCTTGGGGGGGGTAGAAGCAGTTAAGGAGCCTTTTGGTCCTAGACTTGGCGCTCCAGTACCTCTTGCCGTGCGGTAGCAGAGAGAACAGTCTATGACTTGGGTGACTGGAATCTTTGACCATTTTTTTGGGCCTTCCTCTGGCACTGCCTAGTATATAGGTCCTGGATGTCAGGAAGCTTGGCCCCTTGTGATGTACACTACCCTCTGTAGCGCCTTGCGGTCAAATGCAGAACAGTTGCCAACCAGGCAGTAATGCAACCGGTCAGGATGCTCTCGATAGTGCAGCTGTATAACTTTTTGAGGATCTGGGGACCCATGCCACATCTTTACAGTCTCCTGAGGGGGAAAAGGTGTTGTCATGCCCTCTTCACAACTGTCTTCGTGTGTTGGTACCATCATAGTTTGTTGGTGATGTGGACACCAAGGAACTTGAAGCTCTCGATCTGCTCCACTTTAGCCCCATTGATGTTAATGGGGATCTGTTTGGCCCTGCCTCTTCTATAGTCCACGATGAACTCCTTTGTCTTGCTCACATTGAGGGAGAGGTTGTTGTCCTGGCACCACACTGCCAGGTCTCTGACCTCCTCCCTATAGGCTGTCTCATCATTGTCAGTGATCAGGCCTGCCACTGTTGTGTCATCAGCAAACTTAATGATGGTGTTGGAGTTGTGCTTGGCCATGAAGTCATGGGTGTACAGGAGGGGACTGAGCACGCACCCCCATGGGGCCCCAATGTTGAGGATCATCATGGCGGATGTGTTGTTACCTACCCTTACCACCTGGGGTGGCCCGTCAGGAAGTCCAGGATCCAGTTGCAGAGGGAGGTGTTTAGTCCCAGGGTCCTTTGCTTAGTGATGAGCTTTGTGGATACTATGGTGTTGAGCGCTGAGCTGTATTCAATGAACAGCATTCTCACGTAGTTCCTTTTGTCCAGGTGGGGAAGGGTAGTGTGGAGTGCGATTTAGATTGTCATCTGTGGATCTGTTGGGGGCGGTATGCGAACTGGACTGGACTGGGTCTTGAGTTTCCGGCATGGTGGTCATGTGAGCCATGACCAGCCTTTCAAAGCACTTCATGGCTACCGACATGAGTGCTACGGGGCGATAATCATTTAGGCCGGTTACCTTCGCTTTCTTGGGCACAGGGACTACGGTGGTCTGTTTGAAACATGTAGGTATTACAGACCCGGTCAGGGAGAGGTTGAAAATGTCAGTGAAGACACTTTCCAGTTGGTCCGCGCATGCTTTGAGTACACGTCCTGATAATCCGTCTGGCCCCACAGCTTTTTGAATGTTGACCTGTTTATTAAAGGTCTTGCACACATCGGCTACATGGAGTGTGATCACACGGTCGTTCGGAACAGCTGGTGCTCTCATGCATGCTTCAGTGTTTCTTGCCTCGAAGCTGGTATAAAAGGCATTTAGCTCGTCTGGTAGGCTGCAGTCAGCATGCCAATTTCACGCTCCCTCAACTTGAGACATCTGTGGCGTTATGTAGTGTGACAACACCAGGTGCCCCTGTGTAATAATCATGCTGTTTAATCAGCTTCTTGATATGCCACACCTGTCAGGTGGATGGATTATCTTGACAAAGGAGAAATGCTCACTAACAGGGATGTAAACACATTTGTGCATAACATTTGAGAGAAATAAGCTTTTTGTGCATGTGGAAATTTTCTGGGGTCATTTGTTTCAGCTCATGAAACACTTTACATGTTGCGTTTATATTTTTGTTCAGTGTACAATGTTTACAGAGCTGTCTGCCAAGGCTTCCTTACAGTGCCATGGCAACCGCGGAACTCAATGAAAGGTTGCTATGACCTCATTTTGGTTTCTGAACAGGGAGGCTGATACACAGTTGTCCTCTGACACAGACCTTGAGGACCCTGATGTCAAAAATGCAAAGCTTGGGAAAGGAAAGGTGAGAATTGCATCTAAAATCCTCTATCAACACAAGAAAGCCATAATAAGTTGGCTATGGCCACGTACTGTTATTCATTTGTGCATACACAATGTACACTGACACTTTACATGGTATCCTTGTCTGTTCTAGGCGGGTAAGAAGGGGAAGAAAGCCCCTGGAGAGAAGGGAAAGGGTGGGGCAGCGAAGGGTGCTGGCCTTGGCCGGGTGAATGGTCACCACCAGGAGAATGGGATGGAGAACTTGACCCTGTTCGAGGTGGTGAAAATGGGGAGGAGTGCCACGCAGGTTGGTACAAACTTTTTTTATTAGACAATGTAATTCTCAAAGCATGTTGGAGATTATAGTATGTTCATATTAAAGTGATGGTGAATGGGTGTCTTTTCTTTTAGTCTGTCGTTGATGACTGGATTGAGTCTTACAAGAACGATCGAGACATTGCACTCCTGGACTTGATCAACTTCTTCATCCAGTGCTCCGGCTGTAAAGGTAGGCACCCAGAGTGGATTGAATAGAATACTAAACCCTGAGAAAGTAGTTTCTAAATCATTTTGCATCCATGACTTGTGATTATTGAGCGATGTTATGGTTATTCTGTTTTATTTTGCTACAGGTGCTGTCAGTGCAGAGATGTTCAGGCACATGCAAAACTCTGAAATAATCAGGAAGATGACTGAGGAGTTTGACGAGGTACTGTCTGATGGTACACTTACTGTACGTCGTTATTTATGCCTCTGTCTATAGGGTCAATCTACACGTTATTCTCTATTTTTCTCTCTCTCTCTCTGTGTGATCATATAGGACAGCGGGGACTACCCGTTAACCATGGCAGGGCCACTGTGGAAGAAGTTCAAGTCGAGCTTCTGTGAGTTTATCGGGGTGCTGGTGCGGCAGTGTCAGTACAGCATCATCTATGATGAGTACATGATGGACACGGTTATCTCGCTGCTCACGGGCCTGTCTGACTCACAGGTCCGAGCCTTCAGACACACCAGCACCCTGGCAGGTCAGTACTAACACAACATAGACACTGGGCAGTTGAGGGAGGGCTGCAGTTTAAGCACTGTTAAACTACTAGCTTGATGTATGTAATGCTATCTTTTATGGGGGATATGTTGTGTGTCTATATGTAGGCCTGTTCAATATACCTTGACTTGATGGCCAGTCTGCATTAATAGTGCCTTATTAATTAGTAGATGTCACTCAAGTCAGTTGTTGTCTCTACCAGCCATGAAGTTGATGACCGCCTTGGTGAACGTGGCTCTGAACCTGAGCATCAACATGGACAACACTCAGAGGCAGTACGAGGCAGAGAGGAACAAGGTCATGGCCAAGAGGGCCAATGATAGGCTGGAGCTCCTTTTACAGAAGCGTAAAGAGGTGAGTAGGTTCCTCTTATGGTGCCTGAGCTGTTACGTGGTCCTAACAATTCTAACCTGACCATTTAAATATGTATATTTCAAAAGGAAACGGCGCATCGCTTGCTCACCAATTAAAGCATATTATTTTATTTTAACATCTAAAAGCTTGACTTTTTTGGCCTTCATTAATTGCCTTCATCCGAACCAGTTTCTGATGAAGGCCATTGATGAAATCCTGAGCGTCAGACTTTTAATAGTGTTGCTCCTCGACTCGCGTTGGTTGTGCACCCTCCTCTTCTTTCCATTTAGAAATCTTAAAGGCATTTTTTATTTGAAATGTTTCTATTTTCAGCTTCAAGAAAATCAAGACGAAATTGAAAACATGATGAATGCGATTTTCAAAGGAGTGTTTGTTCACAGATATCGGTATGTATTGTAATTTGTCATCTTTCTACATGCAGAACAATGAATCCAATTAGAACTGTCATGGATTATGCGTTATATTTACAATCATGTATTGTTTTAGGGCGGAAATTATGAATGTTTTTTATGTAGTTAGGTTTTTTATTAAAGTTAGGGGGTCTAAAAAGAGAACTGTGATGTCAGAGAGTTAGATATCTCAATGTGGAAATCAACTTCAGTGGCATGGAAGGCATACAGCAGCTGAGATGTGCAGACTGGTCTTTCACTGAGCTGTTCCAAGGCTCTGTGGCGCCCTCTTGTGCTAAACAGGCAGCAACGGTTGCTAAGGCAGAACAGCTCATCATGGCACAGCATGTGCCACTGATATCTGATCTAAGTAGGCTTTTAAAACTGCCTCTGGCTGTACCACTTAAGCTTTTCTAATGAATCCTCTTTTACTGCCCTGCCATAAGGTATCAAATAATTGAATTGACCAGTGAGCATGATGGGTCTGTGAATAAGTCTGGACATTTCTTCTCTGTTTATCAGTGATGCCATAGCTGAAATCCGTGCAATCTGCATTGAGGAGATTGGGGTATGGATGAAGATGTACAGCGATGCTTTTCTCAATGACAGTTATCTGAAGTATGTCGGATGGACCATGCATGACAAGGTGAGCCATGCAATATGTCAAATCGCATTTGTGGGAGTGGTAAAGCGTTGCCAGTACAGTCTCTTGTATTCAAGTAAGATGTACTGTGTATTTCAATAGTAGGTTTATTATCAGGGTTGAAATGCTACAGCAGGGGTTCCCAAACCTTTTCACTTGGGGCCCCCCTTCCAGCATTGGGGAACATCCCGCGCCCCTCTCTAAACACACGCCATGTCTATTTCTATGGGCACAAGCACTGTTCATGACACAAACTGTTCACCCCCTTCTTGTTGGTGGAGAGAATTTTGCAGATTTAAAATCTTATTTCCTGCAATTCTACACTTTTTTTTTATGGGGAGCAAAGAAAATGTTGCAGTTTGAAAGCTAATTGTCTTGCAAATGTATATATTTTGCCATGTCTAATGTATATTCATGTTATTTGAGTGACTAAACATTTACAGTATCAAAAGCATTAGCTAACATTGGCTAGTTATACATAGCTCTCTAAGGTGTTAGGTTCTAAATGAACCTATTAAAACTCACGGACGATTAGTAAAGCTTAAACCAAGTTTTTTTCACCCATTGTGTCATACAGCTGCATAAGACAAAACACATATTCACACAAGAACTTCTACACATCTGAACAGCCAGTGCATCTCTGTTGCTAGACAGAACCTTAGTGATATCTGTTCTTCCTCACTTCATCTGACCTGACTTCGGACCCAAATTGCTCACTCCTCCCCAACTCTCACGGCTGTCAAGTTGACTTGCACCAGACTATCTCTTCTCCTCCCATATGATCCCTGATGGTTAACAATGACATTTTCAGACAGAATATAAATGTTACACATTGCCATCTCTCCCTCAGTGACATGAATAAGTATATTTCCAGAAGCCAACAGAGGTATGTAATGACTAACATGACAAGAGGAACTGATGATGCACTACTTCATTTCGAAATTGCACCTTGTGCATTCTACTATTACAACTTTCAAGAGTCAGTTTAAAGCTGCACTGAGTTCCCGCACCCCCCCCCCCCCCCCCCACACACACAGTTTGGGAACCACTGAGCTACAGCATTGAGATTTGAACGTTGTGGTTACAACATTGTCTTCCCTGTGACTGCAGCAAGGTGAAGTGCGTCTCAAGTGTCTGACTGCGCTCCAGGGCCTGTACTATAACCGGGAGCTCAACACTCGGCTGGAGCTTTTCACCAGCCGCTTCAAGGTACGTCAGGCACTCAACCATCTCACCACTGACTGGGAAATCCTGTACATAACATACCACATCGTGGTTGGCCAGATGTTGACTTTCCTGTCATTGACAGGACCGCATTGTGTCGATGACTCTGGATAAGGAGTATGATGTTGCAGTGCAAGCCATAAAACTTCTGACTCTTGTCTTGCAGTAAGTATTCTGCAAAACATGTTAATATTGCAAATGTATTAGTGTTCAGTACTCTGTGACCCCTGACCCTCCGCTGACCCCGTTGAGACCTTAGAGCCCTGTCTCTGTTGTTGTCACATTGCAGTAGCAGTGATGAGGTCCTGACAGCAGAGGACTGTGAGAGTGTCTACCATCTGGTCTACTCTGCTCATCGACCTGTGGCTGTGGCTGCAGGAGAGTTCCTCTATAAGAAGTAGGTCTCACACCGGCTGTCTGAAGCTGTGGTGGAAGCTGAATTGTGATTAAAGCCCTATTTGGTTTGGAAATGCCTCCATGCTGAGAAATTAAAGTTAGTTTGAGAGTTATCCAGCAGCATTTAGCCTGACCTCAATGTTGTCCTGTTCTTAGGCTTTTCAGCCATCGAGGTCCAGAGGAGGAAGGGATGCCCAGGAGGGGCAGGCAGAGCGTCAACGGGAACCTCATCAAGACCACCGTCTTCTTCTTCCTGGAGAGTGAGGTGTGTTCAGGCTCCATGTAGAGTCTCTGTCTGTTTGAAGTGACCTACATGGGGCACGTGTTTCGGTTGTGAAAATCTCTGAATGTTTGCAGCTCCATGAGCACGGGGCCTACCTGGTGGACAGTCTGTGGGAGTGTGCAGGGGAGCTGCTAAAAGACTGGGAGAGCATGATCAGCCTGCTGCTGGATGAGCCCATGCCAGGGGAGGAGGGTAAGGAGGAGCACCAAGCACTTGCACACAAACACACACTGTTGTTCACACTGTCATATCTCATCAACATGTTTGTCCCTGTCCAGCCCTGACTGACCACCAGGAGACTGCTCTGATAGAGATCATGCTGTGTGCCATCCGCCAGGCCTGTGAGTGCCACCCTCCAGTGGGCAGAGGCACAGGGAAGAGGGTGAGTGCTGCTTGGCATATACCAATGTAAGCCCCTCAGTGGTCAACTCCAGTACTAGTGAGCTCTCAAGGCTCTATTCTCAGAAGCCATCTTTGAACATTCACTCCGATGACTGAGGTTATATGAAAACCTTTCATATAACATGATTGTGATGTAATTTGGCTATTCTGAAAATGATCCTAGGTCTTGACAGCGAAGGAGAAGAAAACCCAGCTGGATGACCGGACGAGAATCACTGAGATTTTCGCTGTGGCGTTGCCTCTGTTGTTGGCTAAGGTCAGTTATCAAGTCATCTAAACGACTGTCACTTGACAGTCTACACACAGCTGCTATATAGAACTCAGCCGCCAGATAGATGACCTCTTACTCAACCCTCAGTATCTTGTAGCTCCCCTCACCCTCTCCATCTTTTCCTCACAGTACTCTGTTGATGCTGAGAAGGTGACCAACTTACTGCAGCTGCCGCAGTTCTTTGACCTGGAAATCTACACCACTGGTCGATTGGAAAAGGTTTGTGAATTGTCTGACATTTCTGGACCTCAACTAATCCTACCGTACCTTAGATTGTTAACGGTAAGTTATTCACACTGTCATTGCGGCCGAATGTAGTTTGAGACCTCGCATCCCTTTGCCCTCTGTTTGTGTGCAGCACTTGGAGTCGTTGCTGCGTCAGATCAGGGAGGTGGTGGAGAAGCACACAGAGACTGACGTGCTGGAGGCGTGCTCCATGACCTACCACGCTCTCTGCAACGAGGAGTTCACCATCTTCAACAGGGTGGACATTGCCAGGTCCCAGCTACTGGACGAGCTGGTGGACAAGTTCAACAGACTCCTGGAGGACTTCCTACAAGAGGTGGGCTCACATGGCTTCGTGGTTCAGGGACTGTTTGAGATCAGATTTACAACTGTTTGTCAGATTTAATGATATTTAAAGACTACAGGACACTGAACCTTCAGAGTATTTCTTGTAGGGTTTTGTCATTGTAATTTTGTAAGGTAGTACTTGTGTTCTATTGAGACAGGAATTGTACATTTGAGTGGGATTTCACTAGACAGTTATCTGTTGTTTCAGGGTGAGGAACCAGATGAGGATGATGCCTACCAGGTCCTGTCCACACTGAAGAGGATCACTGCGTTCCACAAGTAAGGCCTCGATCAAGATTTAACGACTAATGTGTAATCCAAACATTTGCCAGTGAACGGTAGATAAATCAGAACTCCTTATCTGACTAGATTGTGTTTCTCTCTCCTCTGCAGTGCGCATGACCTCTCTAAATGGGACCTGTTCACCAGCAACTATAAGCTATTAAACACAGGACTTCAGAATGGTGATATGCCTGAGCAGGTACCTAAAGCATAACCCTGTTATCCCTTTAAACTCACCTATTCTCAATTCTTTACTATCACTTACCTTGTAATATTCTCTTTCCCAGATTGTCATTCATGCGATGCAGTGCACACACTATGTCATCCTGTGGCACCTAGCCAAGGTTTCAGAGGGCAGCTCCACAAAGGTAAATACACTGTTATCAGTGACTAATGACTATCCGCTTTCTACAAATGCTAGTGACAATTATGCCTGGATAATGAATGTGGTTTACTGCTTAAATAGTGAGCACTGAATACTGAGAATATCTGTTGTGTTTCCAGGCGGACATGGTGACCCTGAGGAAGCAGATGAGGGGTTTCTGTCTGATGTGCCAGAGCTACCTCACCAGTGTCAACACCACCGTCAAAGAGCAGGTGGGTTGTCCTACATCATGTCGGATCGCTGGACTTAGACACATTTTCCCATATGGTGTGTGTTCACTATTCAGTGAGTGCTAAAAAGTTGCTGTGCTGGCTGATTACTGTAATGCCACGATCACACCGACAGCATCATTGTGTAAAACATCATCTGGATATGTGTGCAACAAAAGTTCAACCTTCACCTGCTACCATTTCTGTCAAGCCGTCTTCACATACAGTCTGATGCATGTGTTCAATAAATCCAACGTATGCACCACACAGAACGCACTGCAACTGCCTCTGCAACACATTGCTGCAAGGTTAATGCAGCGTTCCATTGGAGAGGAATGTACTTCTGCTGTACCAAACAGAATGACGCTGTCGGTGTGGTCGAGGCATAAAGCACTTAGTGTTTTCCCTTAAGTACATGGAGTAGCCAGCCAAATAGAAAAAGTAGCCAGCCAGGGAGTTCTGGGCTGGGGGGTGCAGGGGGTACATGCCCCCCCTGGAATTTTATTTTTCAGAACTATCTCTACCTTCTAATGCCTTGATTCCATCTGAAATACACAGCTGAATTATTGAATACTTTAATGACTTTACCTCCCAGATTGGTAAAAATGTGTTGTGGTATTGAGTAGAAAGACATGACTGAAATGAGTTTAGTTGGTTAGTTGTTTTGGATATCGCCTAGGCCTTTATGATCAGGACTATTTTCTTAGTAAGATAACCTTTTTTAGCATTAAACCTGTCTTCTCTTGATGAAAGTCATATTTACAGTTTTTCTGCAAGATATGAATTGCCACAATGATGTTTGTTATTCAAATTATGTATTTTATTGGCTCTGCAGCTGTGGACACTTAGGGTAAGGAAACCAACGTGTAATTTTGTAATTTGACAGTTTGGCCTGTCAGTCAATCACTGGGGGTGGGATTGTCAGGGGAGGGGGCAGGATATTTGTGAGTCACAGAGTTGGTAGGGTTTCAGACCTGTCACTCAATCACTGTGGGTGGGACTTTGAGGGAAAGCGGTAGATTAGTAATCTAGTCAGAAACTAGTTTATAGTGGCAAAAACCTAAGAAAAAAAGTTTGTTCTGTCAAGTCAACATGGGCTCCCTATTGAGAAACAATATAGAATTGTGGGGAAATGGTTTTAAATGCAAAAATTGTCAGGGGTTGGACCCCTGCCAGATTGTGCATTCTCACAAATACACAAAGTCAGGCACTAATGAATAAACCTACAGGTATGATTGTAGAATGAAGCAGGTGTTAAATATGGGCTTTGCTACACAGAAAGCAGCCGTTGATTAGGCTACTCCATTGTCGACACTAATCAAATCAATAGGCCTGTATTAATATATTTCATAATACCATATCATGTGTCATAAAATATGCTGTTATAGCTTTCAATCTCTTTTCTTTTATCATTT
The DNA here is from genome assembly GCF_057628025.1 of Oncorhynchus mykiss. Taxonomy (NCBI): domain Eukaryota; kingdom Metazoa; phylum Chordata; class Actinopteri; order Salmoniformes; family Salmonidae; genus Oncorhynchus; species Oncorhynchus mykiss. The sequence goes on along the minus strand of NC_143031.1, from coordinate 36,252,691 downwards.
GGACCAGAATGAGGCTCTCTCTCCACTACTGTTGTTCCTGCAGTGAGGAGTCAACATCTTTGTCTAATTCTTTCCAAATGTATCTGCAGATAATCGCCAAAAGCGTTAGTCGTCTACCAGTATGGAAGTTAGGGAACCAAATGAATGGCTCTCTAACTGATGCGACATTCCTAGTTGCTCACCAGACATTTCTATAGAAAAGTCAATGACAAAAGCTTGCGTTCCTTTATTATCATTTTCTTTTTTTGACTTTGTGCTTAATTCAGAAGGTGCACTTGATTCAGAAACCCTCTGTGCCGGTTAGGCAAAAGGTTTCCATTCTGAACCATTACATTTGTCTGAAGAGACAAACTCTGCCTACCCGGAAGACCATCAAGTCCGCCTACTGCGCTGGCCAATCGGATAGCTCAAATCACTGTGCCAAGCAAGTACAGCTTATTTCAATTCATGCTCAGCTGTGCCTCGCAAGTGATACAACAACTGATCTATTTTGTTTTCAAAGCTCGAGTTTTTAAATATAATATGGTCTGAGAAGAACAATATTGGCATGCCAAGCATATAGCCAATAGGCCTACTGCACAAACATCATTCCTGCAGACTGTTTTTACTAACGTTGCATTGGTTTACAATTTTTATGTTTTTATTTTATCTGAGTGGTAGATCTCTGCTTGCTTTTTGACTGCGAAAGTGATCTTGACTCAAAGGTTGGTTACCGCTGACCTGACATCTGTTCAAACAATAGCCGTTTTTTCGGGAACAACCCATCACTAGACTACACTGAAGAGTCATTTTAGCAGTCGCTGGCAAGTCTCGACATGGGCTTCGAAACCTAGGAAAATACAAACAAGATCTTTGGTTTACTCCTGATGTGACATATCACTACGTTGTATGATTGATGAAAAAGGATATAGGAGATTGACTTTACAGTCAGTTTGAAACCTTTAATAATAAACTAGTCAACACTTGTTCTTTCTGTCGTCATTCAAACCACAGTAAAAGCCTATGTGGCTGTGTAGGCCTCTGAAACACGCAAAAGAAAATAGATGATTCTGCCACAAAACAATAAGTGGATTTCAACTCATTACATCTTATGGGACGTGTCAGTTCACTCACAGGAAACGATGACGCAGCATCATCCTCTGAAATGAAATTTGACTGCAGCCAAGCACAGCGTACATAAATAACATGGGTATCGAGAGGCAGGACAGACGGCAGACTGACAAACCAGCAGTTTCCCTGTCATCGCCCACTTAATTACTGACAGGTGTCTGTTCTATCAATAGATCACTCAAAGATGTATATCGTTCATTTTAGTGGGAGAAGGGTATAAAGACTTTTCTGATTAGCGAATTGAAATGTTTTAATGGAAGAAAAAAAAGCCTAGTTCATTTATCAAGTGGAAAAAGTAGGCAGCTTACAACAAGTCTGTTATCGGCTATTTAGCCGATGGCCAGCGCTTATGGACAACACTGAGCCCTGTGTGGCAACTGTTAACGTGAAAAGGCTTTGTAACTAAATGTGATTGATTGATTGACTGTGTTCCAGGCCTTCACCATCCTGTGTGACGCCCTGATGATCTTCAGCCACCAGATTGTGTCGTCGAGCCGGGAGCAGCTGGAGGCTCTGATCTACACGCCAGACTCCTCCCTGCAGGCCGAGCTACTCAACTTCATCCTGGACCACGTCTTCATCGACCAGGACGACGACAACAACAGCACAGGTCAGACACAGTCCCCTGGCAGACAGTCACTATATAGGCCAGACAGTCACCATACAGGCCAGACATATCCCACCCTCAGACAGTCACCATACAGGCTAGACAGAGCCCACCCTCACACAGTCACCGTACAGGCCAGACAGCCCACCCTCAGACAGTCACCGTACAGGCCAGACAGCCCACCCTCAGACAGTCACCGTACAGGCCAAACAGCCCACCCTCAGGCAGCACAAGTCAGACATCAACTCAGCCCACCTGGCAGCTAGTCACAACACAAGGAGACAGCTGAGAAGGGCTTTTAATGTGAACACACGTCTTAAATATGTAGTAGAACACCAGAGCTCTTTCTGAGTTGAAGCGAACACCTTATATGGAGACCTGAATGATGACATTTTGCAAGGGGTTACTTATTGCAGTTGTAAATGAGAACTTGTTCTCAACTGGCCTACCTGGTTAAATAAAGGTGAAATAAAAAATAATTTAAAAAATGTGATATTTTGGTTTTCTTAATTTTATCAGATGGGCAGCATGATGATGAAGCCAGTAAAATCGAGGCTTTACACAAGAGGCGGAACCTGCTGGCAGCGTACTGCAAACTGATCATTTACAATGTAGTGGAGATGAACACTGGAGCTGATATCTTCAAGCAGTACATGAGGGTATGTCTGGCCTCCTACAATATTTATCCCTTAACAAAACCATTCATGTGCTATTCCCAATCGATTACATGTGTTTTTCTCTCTAGTACTACAACGACTATGGAGATATCATCAAGGAAACGATGAGTAAAACAAGACAAATTGACAAGATCCAGTGTGCCAAGACCCTCATTCTGAGTTTGCAGCAGGTAAGAGCCTTGGAGGCATTAACGTTCATTTAAAGTATTGTCTTCATTTTGTACATTGTGAGTGTTTTGATGATCAATTTTCAAGTTGCAACACTTTTCTCTTTCAGCTTTTCAATGAGATGTTATCTGACCTCGGCTGCAACTTTGACCGCTCGTCGTCGTCCTTCTGCGGCATTAAAGAACTGGCCCGACGTTTCTCGTTGACCTTTGGCCTGGATCAGCTGAAGACCAGAGAGGCTATCGCCATGTTACACAAGTAAGCCTGCAGAAAATGTAAAACTCATCCTCTGAGTAGAAATCAATAAGCCCAAAGGTTTAACAGTTCTGTAGGCATGCTTTAATTTGAGGCTTCTCAACATCCCAGAACTGTTAAAGTATTTACAGCTCAATACTTCAATCAATTCCTCCCTAAACATGTTGTCTTGTGCTGCACTTGCTGCAGGGATGGAATCGAGTTTGCCTTCAAGGAGCCCAGTCCCCAGGGAGAGGGAAACCCTCCTCTCAACCTAGCCTTCCTAGACATTCTCAGCGAGTTCTCCTCTAAACTGCTGCGTCAGGACAAGAAGACTGTGTAAGTCAGAGGAAACTGTTATACTTATTTTTCTGTGCAGTCAGTGACTCTCTTATCCGAAGCCAGACAGACCACAGCTATACTAGATCAGGCATAGTCATTGCGCAGCTCACGAGCCACATGCGTCTCTCTGCGACTTAATTGGCGGCTTGTGGCAATAATGTAAAAACATTTAGTTGTTTTTTCCTCATTCAGCTGAATGTGCTGCTTAGTTCATGGAACCGTGGATACATGAGTTACCTTATTAGCAACTGGGACAAACCGAGCTGTAAAATCAGTTTCTAGCGCATATTGAAATAATTTTCCAATACTTTTATGATGATCACTCCAAAGAATACTTCATTCAGACTGAAATTTGCCATTACCCGTTTTGACATATCTTCTACTATAACTTTTATTGAGATAATAGCGATAAGGTCAGATTCTAAAGATTCACCAATTGTCCTAAAATAGAGAATCAGATAATCAAATAGCTTGATGGTCCATGTTATTAGTATCTTAAATATCATGTATAAATCTATTTAATATCAAGTATGAATCAATTTGACTTTGGGACCTCCCAACCCCCATCCTCAGATGGGTATGGGAGCTTGCACCGTGATTTTGTTTTACAAGAGTGGCTCCCTCTGAGATATTGGTGACTACCACTGCACTAGATGATGGATGTTGAGTTGTGGTCCTCTGTCCCCTGCAGTCACCTCTACCTGGAGCGGTTTATGACCTTCCAGATGGCCTTGCAGCGAGAGGACTGCTGGCTGCCCCTCATCTCCTACAGGAACTCCCTGCAGGCCGGAGGGGACGACGACACCATGTCCGTCATCAGCGGCTACAGCAGCCGAGGTTCCAGCATCAGGAGCAAGAAGGCTAAGCCAGCCAGCACCGGGAAGAGGAAACTGCCTGAAGGTGAGGGTCCGACACAGAGCCACAGAACAGCACAGGCAACATACTATGACACACGGGCATTTAAACCTGAAAGCTCAATGTTTAGTGATATGAAATACACAACAACTTGTGTTCCTGAATCTGGCACCTGCAGCACAATGTCAGATCATTGATCAGGGACAAACAGATGCTAAAAGCCTGTCCAAGCAATACAATAAATCTAGCCAAATGATCAATTAGATTTTCACTTGGGAATAACTTGTTGAATGGAAATGAGATATTTATGAATTGAGGCGAGTGTTTGCTAGACGTTATGAGATGTTGGCATTATAAAAAGCCAGTCCGTTAAGATGGGGATCATCAACTAGATTCAGCCGCGGGGCGATTATTATTTTTTTCTTTCTGAGCGGATGGTCAGGGGCAGGAACATAATTACAAATAATTTGTTGGCAGCAAATTGACCGCAAGAAGCCCAAACAGATCTAATGTTTCACTAAAACATAAAAATGTCAAACTTTGTCTACATTTGTATACAATCACGTTTCTCTCTTATGAATGGGATACTTGGGAACAGATATCTTAAATTAAGATCACTTGGAGCTGATTTCCTAGTGTTTTTAGTCTGTCCAAAAACAAAAATATATATTTTGCTCAGAAAACTTGGGGTGGCCAAATAAAACCACCCACGAGCCAAATATGTCTCGTGGGCCGCCAGTTGGGGAACCCTGCGCTAAGATGTCTCGATCTGAGCAGTGAGTAGTCCGCCCGCTGTATAACAACCTCATTAAACCCTATGAAACCCTTGCTATTGCAACAGAGGAGAGTAGCAGCTGCAGTACAGACGCTGTGTGGATGAACCGGGAGCAGAATGTGCAAACGCCAGTGATGATGCCCTCGCCTCATCTCAGCTCCACTGTGCTGAGGGACCCCAAGAAAATGAGGCCGGAGGAGAGTTACATGGGCGTCTACAGCATAACATCCGAGCAGCAGCAGCAACCGCTGCCCCCCCAGCAGCAGCACCATCAGACCCCCATGGACTACAAGTACGGAACACCTTTCTATGGCTCAACACCTTTTTGATTCTCATGAGTATCTTTGGCTATTCATTGTAGGGTGTCCACTCTGCCCAGAGTGGGTGAAATGCGCTTTGATGATTACATTTCTTTTCTTATGTTAGTTATAAAATACGTTTTACCAAGACATATGATTATTCATGTTCATTAGCGTTATATCCAAAAACTCTGATTTTATAACCTAATACATCTGATAATAAGCACTGAGCTCTGTTGACATAGCGGTGCGGGTTTCTCATAACACATTTTTGAGGATTTAACTTTTTGTGGTCGTCGTCTTCAATGTTGTTTCCGAAGGGTCACAAAAAGCTAAATTAGCATGACACGAGCTGAATGAAATGTAAAAGGCTTTGTAAATAAATGGCTAGGTATAGGCTCAGTGCTCCGTTGACATTTCAGAGACGCTTGTTTTTGTGAGAAATCTTCTAAAATTAACAGGAATTTTTATTAATATGAAAATCGTATTCTAAAATATGAAAATACTACATGTCACATCTGAATATCGATATCCATTTTACCTCTATATTGTTTTATGTCCTGCGGATTCGAGGAGAAAGATGAGGAGTTCAACGGGAAAGTGAGCCTGTCAGGTAGCCAGTAGCCTTCATTTTTGCATAGAATCCAACCTATTTTTTACGCGATGCAATTTTCCATTTTTTTTTTCTTGTTAGCTTTTTTTTTTCAAAAGATGAATTTTTGATTGGACACCCTAGCCATTGTAATGTTACTTATCTACCTACGTATGCGATGTTATCACAATTAATGATATATTCAATGAAACCGCTGAAGTTCACCTCTTGTTTGAATAAGTATGACTGTCTGTATTAATGCTTCGGTCTCTGTTTTCAGTACCCAGGTGACCTGGATGCTAGCCCAGAGACAGCAGGCAGAGGCCCGGCAGCAGCAGGAGCGAGCCAGCATGCAGTATGCCAAGATGAGAAGCCACATGCAGCATGCAATGTAAAACGGCACTTCTCTTCCAGACCACAGTGGTGTTTCAACCCCAGTGTAGTACATAGTCATTTGCTGCCATGTGTAATGTATTTAGTTATTCGTGGCCATGTCTTTGACCCTCTAGCCGCCGCAGTTCAGGACTCATGGAGGACGATGAGGAGCCAATAGTAGAGGATGTAATGATGTCATCAGAGGACCGTTTGGAAGATCTCAACGAGGGCATGGATTTCGACACTATGGATATTGATCTGGTAAAATATACTCAATGATGTTTATTTTCTCACTAGTAGTGCATTTATGAATATTACTGCTTTGGTGTTTCTTCTTACTCTGCTGTTATTGTTTAGCCACCATCGAAAAATCGTAGAGAGAGATCGGAGCTGAAGCCTGACTACTTTGACCCTTCTTCCATCATGGATGATTCGGTGGGTATTGGTTTGTTATTGAGAGTAAAATGATATCTACATTGTTAAAGATAATGTATAACAAACCATATGATTTACAATAATAGTGGCCGTGTTGATACCTAGTTAGTTAGTGTCTTTGGTATACATATGCTCATGGAAACACTATACTCATATTCTTCAATTCACTTTTCCATAATATACAGCAAGTAATTAAAAAACTAAAATGGATTTTCCTTCCTTTTAGGTCCTCAATGTTTCAATGTTCTAAGCTGATCTGCATGAAGAGGACACTGTGTTGTCACCGAAAACCTTTTTGATGACCAGAAGTATTCTCTGTAGAGAACTGCTTTAAGATAAGCTCATGGGACTATTTGCTTGTGAGGCAGCAATGGATGCCCTTTCGACATCATGTTTGAATTTCACCTTTACTTTTGTCAATCAATGGGCAGGTTTTTGTGTCATGTAAATACGTAGTGTCTGACATACTTTTAAAAGATAAAATCTGGCATGGCATGTAGCCATATATTAAAACATATACAGTAAGAGAAAATGTGAAATGTCTTCATATTGTTGGAAGACCTTTTTTTAAAGGTTAATCTGTTCTGCTTTTATAACATATAGAAGACTTTGATTTATAGATATTTTGTAATGACAATCAGATGTAAATCAGTACTTTATAATCATGTTATTACTCATAGAGAGTACAGAAATGACCTTTGTAATGGAATTTCTGGTGGGTAACAACAGATGTGGCCTGCAGTTTATTTCTTTTTTTCCAGTGTTATAGATGAGACCTCTTGATGAACTGATAATGCCCAAATGCCATTTGACCAATTGACAGGCTTAGTTTGAATTCTGATTTGCTTTTAAAGGTTTGATGATTTGAATGCTGTGTGACTTTTTGAAGAGTGGTACAAATGTATACTGTGCAGAGGGGTTGTATAAAAGAGCGGTCGAAATGTTCTCTGTTGTCTGTAAGAGAAAGCTTGTTTCTAGAATGTTTCTAAAACACAACATTTTAAGAGTTTGGATTAGCTATCATGGTATCATAATATATTATTATATATAAGTAAATATATAATTACATATTATACAGTTATAAAAATGTGTAATATATTGTGAATCGGTGCTCATTTTATATTAGTTCAGTTTTTGTTAATTTGAAATCCAATTTAGGAAAAGGTTCAATAGAATGTAAACTGGTTTAAATTAACCTAACTAATGTGCAGTTATGTATAAGAATTGACCTTTGTATTTGTATGTTTTTGTTTGTCTTTTCTAAGGATTCTTGTTTGAATAACTTTTCTTTACCTCTATGTACATTAGGTTGGTTTGCGGTTCCCAACAAGCTTTTTTGGAGGAATAAAATTGTAATCATGAATATTGTAAATTATAGTTTTATAAACAGCTTAAAACACAGCCTCCTTTTTAAAAGTAAAAATCTCACATCAAAATCTAAATACGAAACTACAAACCAGAGTTTCATATTTTTCATTATTTAGATTGTAGCAAGGTTAGACAGTAAATAAATAAATAATTGAAATGCATAATTTCACTTAAATTTGATGTATGCGTCATACTGTCATTTTGATATTTTCCTTTCTGTTGTCCTTGCATTGAACTGCTGAAAGTGTGCATACGTCTGTATGTGTATGTATACACACATAGATATATATATTCAAATGTATATACATATGTGTTTTTTATTCTATTTACAAAGTGTCCACTGTACCATTTATGGTTTGTATTTATGTCTGGAGACAGTAACTTTTTGAACAAAATAAACCCCCTGCAATTGTGTGATGATTTGAGTGTTATCAGTTTTTAGTAGGTCTATAGAGCTCACCAGCTTGTATTCCCAAAACCCAGAAATGAGTTACCTGTAGTTTGTTCAGCCGTCCCTATGGGAAAAAATAACAGGGTTTTGGAATATACACAGGAAATAAAGTCTGAGGTTAACACAGGTTTAGGAGATCTTATCCATTTTGTTTTATAAGATAATAGCACTCGACATTTACTTTAATTATGAAGCCTTTGTTGTTTCTAATAACATGATTCAAAATTCACAATGTGACATTAGCTCATGAAGATTATCTTATAGAACTAAACATATAAGATCTCCTAAGACCTTAGTTTCTGCGTTAATCTAAAACCCATACAAAAAGAAAACATACAAAAATATTTTCTCTATAGGCTTTGTCCAAAGAACCATGGCGGAGTTAGTGCCTACAAAAATACATTACTATTTCTCTCTTACACTTAAATTACTACGGGACGAGTGCAGTATAGTCGTCACTGGTTGTGGGACCCTGGTTTGAATCACCTGCCTCAGGGGTTACTACACTGATGTCAGCACTGGGATGGTGATCATGGAGATCACGAAAGGATGAATGTGGGTCTTTTTAAAGAGTAAGGAAGCCAATGTTACAATAATGGGGATATGGGTCATATTTGAGGTGTTGTGAGACTTCTATGCACATACACACATCCTCCATGGAGACAGGATAGGCAATGTGATAGTTAACAACTGGATTTGACCTTCACTGCCCCGAATTTGCATCAATACGGTTGATACACTGAAATTGAGAAGCTCCCAGAATCCCATAATCATCACATGTATTCAACACATGTCATATGCTCTGAAGTGATGGAGAAGCTCAATAAAGCCTACAACCCAGTGGAGCTGTACAGCATCATTTGTTATCCTTATACGTCATATTATATATTTTTTTATTGTAGCATGGTCATTTTAGGCTTCCAACAGTTATTTGTGGTTAAATTTGACTGGAAGACCTGAAATGTATTCGGCGTCCCACGATGCACTGGTTTGCATTCTTTGACCCGGCATTCAGCTAGACATCCGGGCTATGTGTGGTATTTTGGGGAAGATGGCGACACTTATCCTGCCTGCTGATTGGATCAAAAACTGGGAAAAATCTGGAAAACACGAGTTGTAAGTTGTACCATATTGTTAAATTGTGAAGACGAATGTCTTGTTTCATTTTCCATAAGGGTTGTTGAGCCATGCAACCAGTTCCCATCGTTATCCTCGTACGAGACCTGGGCAATCTCGCAATGTGAATTAGCAAACCTAGCATGCTAACTAGCTAACCCTACTTCAAACAGTGAGGCCATTTCACAATAGCAAGATACCGTTGCTGGGGTTCAATAATTTTGTTAGAAATTATAGTTTGGTACAGAATTCGACAGATTCCATATGGGATTGATATAACAATTAATTCAACACAGTTGGCCTGGGTCATTCGATACGAACTAATTAGTTAGCTAACTTTCGAGTCCGCCGCCAGTCCCCCGAAGCAACTAGCTACAGTAGCTTATTGCTGTGAATGCCAGTAGGCTAGCTAGTTAACGTTAGCTAAGCAGCTAATGATGCAGGTTAGCCTGGTCGTTGACCCTGTACATTATAACGTTAGCTAGTAGTTACCCAATGTAGCTAACTAGCTAGTTGGTAAGATAACTTCATGAACAGTGAGCTAGCTACTGCAGCACACAACGTGCAGTTGGTGATCACATAATAAGCTAACTAGCTAGCGGCGCACACCCAGCAGGCTGATTATGCTGGCACCACATTCTGATTCTTGCTACACGAAAACATTAGCAAGCTAGCTCGTTAGCCACTTTGTTTAGAATAGCCACCACCTGAATGGATTAACGAGCAAGCTACTGATATTTTAGGTAATACATGGTTCCTAGGCAGTTATCACTTTGTCTACACATTTTCTATCATCATAGTAATTATTATGGTAATCCCTAACTAGCTAGATAGCTAACGGTACTGAATTGAAAACATGTCGTCGACTGAGTTAGCTAGTATGGGGGCGATTTCAACTGATTTAATAATTGCCAATAATTGACTTACAGGAGCAGTTAGGGTTAAGTGCCTTGCTCAAGGGCACACCAGTTGGCATTGGTCAGTATTTAGTCTTCAAGCTCTCTATTCCAGTTTTGAAAATGTTTTAAATTGCCATATGAAAAAATGCTCAGAATGGCGTCCTCATAAAACAATAACGTCTTTTAGTTACAGTATTATATGCAGTGTTATTATTAGAGGCTGACATTAGGCTGTCTGCAACACACTGTACACATTATGTATATACTACTGTACACATTATGTATATACTACTGTACACTACTACTAACTGTACCAGCTATGATCATTTAGATAACTATTCACTGAAAATACTAGTATACTAGTCACTGAAAATAAACTAGCTAATATAAAGTTACCTTTTCCCCTTCTCTGTTCAGTGTACAACTATGTAAGAATCTTGCAGACAAAACCAATCATGACAGCATAATAAAAGGTATGTACTGCTCTGTGCTGTTTGAAAGAACAGTATGCATGTTAGTTTTGATACAATTGAGTACAATTGCTACATGAAATGAAGATGTACTATTCATTCAATGATGGGTTCTTGCTATGACAGGTGTCATCTAATGTTCTTATAGCATCATACCAAGCTTATATCTGAACAACTCTACGGTTGACTGTTTGTGAGTAGGTCTAATACTGACACATTGTATTGGGAATAATTCTCTTCCCGTTTGCCTCATCCCTTCATTCTTTAGATATACAGGCTGCTTTGTATGAACTCTGCTGGCATGTCGTACAAGGGAACTTCAAGCTGGACCTCGCTGCTAGCGTCCTCAGTGACATGATGGTATGTATGGCCTTGTTGAAGTCCTCTCATTGTCTGCAATGTCTGTCATCCCAGAAAACCTGCCATGCGTTTTGAGGATTTTGTGGCCTATACAATAGTCCTTTTAGTGAAAACATTGACTCGCACAGTATCTGGAGTGATGTGTATGTAGTTTTCTGGTTAGTAAAGACTACAGAATCAGCACCTGTCTTGTTTTTGTAGATATACAGTGCCTTCGGAAAGTAATCATACCACTTGACTTTTACAAAATGTTATGTTACAGCCTTGTTCTAAATTTTAATTATTAAAAAAATGTATATATTTCAAAAAGAAATTATGGGGTGGATCAGCTTTAGTAGATTGTTGCTTCCATCAATGTAATTGTCTGCACCATTTCCAATCCCCCATATATTTTTTGGGTATGTGTGTGTGTGTACAGTTGAAGTTGTAAGTTTACATGCACTTAGGTTGGAGTCATTAAAACACATTTTTCAACCACTCCGGCGCCGACGCTTCGTGTTCCTAGGAAACTATGCAGTTTTTTGTTTTTTTCCGTGTTATTTCTTACATCTTAGGTTTCATTACATACAGTCGAGAAGAACTACTGAACATAAGAGCAGCGTCAACTCACCATCAGTACGACCAAGAATATGACTTTCGCGAAGCGGATCCTGTGTTCTGCCTTTCACCCAGGACAACGGAATGGATCCCAGCCGGCGACCCAAAAAAACGACTTCGTAAAAGCGGGAAACGAACCGGTCTTCTGGTCAGACTCCGGAGATGGGCACATCGTGCACCACTCCCTAGCATTCTTCTCGCCAATGTCCAGTCTCTTGACAACAAGGTTGATGAAATCCGAGCAAGGGTAGCATTCCAGGGGGACATCAGAGACTGTAACGTTCTTTGCTTCACGGAAACATGGCTCACTGGAGAGACGCTATCGTAGTCGGTGCAGCCATCTGGTTTCTCTACGCATCGCGCAGACAGAAACAAACATCTTTCTGGTAAGAAGAGGGGCGGGGGCGTATGCTTCATGGTTAACGTGACGTGGTGTGATCATAACAACATACAGGTATTCAAGTCCTTCTGTTCACCTGATTTAGAATTCCTCACAATCAAATGTCGACCGCATTATCTACCAAGGGAATTCTCTTTGATTATAATCACAGCCGTATATATTCCTACCCCAGCAGACACATCGATGGCTCTGAACGAACTACATTTGAATCCATTTATCCGGAGGCTGCATTCATCGTAGCTGGGGATTTTAACAAGGCTAATTTGAAAACAAGACTCCCTAAATTTTATCAGCATATCGATTGCGCAACCAGGGCTGGAAAAACCTTGGATCATTGCTATTCTAACTTCCGCAACGCATATAAGGCCCTGCCCCGCCCTCCTTTCGGAAAAGCTGACCACGACTCCATTTTGTTGATCCCTGCCTACAGACAGAAACTAAAACAAGAAGCTCCCGCGTTGAGGTCTGTTCAACGCTGGTCCGACCAATCTGATTCCACACTCCAAGACCGCTTCCATCACGTGGACTGGGATATGTTTCGTATTGCGTCAGACAACAACATTGATGAATAAGCTGATTCGGTGAGCGAGTTCATTAAACGTGCGTTGAAGATGTCGTTCCCATAGCAACGATTAAAACATTCCCAAACCAGAAACCGTGGAATGATGGCAGCATTCGCGTGAAACTGAAAGCCCGAACCACTGCTTTTAATCAGGGCAAGGTGACCGGAAACATGACCGAATACAAACAGTGTAACTATTCCCTCGGCAAGGCAATCAAACAAGCTAAGCGTCAGTATAGAGACAAAGTAGAATCTCAATTCAACGGCTCAGACACAAGAGGTATGTGGCAGGGTCTACAGTCAATCACGGATTACAAAAAGAAAACCAGCCCCGTCACAGACCAGGATATCTTGCTCCCAGGCAGACTAAATAACTTTTTTGCCCGCTTTGAGGACAATACAGTGCCACTGACACGGCCCGCAACTAAAACATGCGGACTCTCCTTCACTGCAGCCGACGTGAGGAAAACATTTAGGCCCAGACGCAGGCCCAGACGGCATCCCCAGCCGCGCCCTCAGAGCATGCGCAGGCCAGCTGGCTGGTGTGTTTACGGACATATTCAATCAATCCCTATCCCAGTCTGTTGTTCCCACATGCTTCAAGAGGGCCACCATTGTTCCTGTTCCCAAGAAAGCTAAGGTAACTGAGCTAAACAACTACCGCCCCGTAGCACTCACTTCCGTCATCATGAAGTGCTTTGAGAGACTAGTCAAGGACCATATCACCTCCACCCTACCTGACACCCTAGACCCACTCCAATTTGCTTACCGCCCAAATAGGTCCACAGACGATGCAATCTCAACCACACTGCACACTGCCCTAACCCATCTGGACAAGAGGAATACCTATGTGAGAATGCTGTTCATCGACTACAGCTCGGCATTTAACACCATAGTGCCCTCCAAGCTCGTCATCAAGCTTGAGACCCTGGGTCTCGACCCCGCCCTGTGCAACTGGGTACTGGACTTCCTGACGGGCCGCCCCCAGGTGGTGAGGGTAGGCAACAACATTTCCACCCCGCTGATCCTCAACACTGGGGCCCCACAAGGGTGCGTTCTGAGCCCTCTCCTGGGCCACGCATGCCTCCAACTCAATCATCAAGTTTGCGGACAACACAACAGTGGTAGGCTTGATTACCAACAACAACGAGACGGCCTACGGAGAGGAGGTGAGGGCCCTCGGAGTGTGGTGTCAGGAAAATAACCTCACACTCAACGTCAACAAAACTAAGGAGATGATTGTGGACTTCAGGAAACAGCAGAGGGAACACCCCCCTATCCACTTCGATGGAACAGTAGTGGAGAGGGTAGTAAGTTTTAAGTTCCTCGGCGTACACATCACAGACAAACTGAATTGGTCCACCCACACAGACAGCATTGTGAAGAAGGCGCAGCAGCGCCTCTTCAACCTCAGGAGGCTGAAGAAATTTGGCTTGTCACCAAAAGCACTCACAAACTTCTACAGATGCACAATCGAGAGCATCCTGTCGGGCTGTATCACCGCCTGGTACGGCAACTGCTCCGCCCACAACCGTAAGGCTCTCCAGAGGGTAGTGAGGTCTGCACAACGCATCACAAGGGGGGAAACTACCTGCCCTCCAGGACACCTACACCACCCGATGTCACAGGAAGGCCATAAAGATCATCAAGGACAACAACCACCCGAGCCACTGCCTGTTCACCCCGCTATCATCCAGAAGGCGAGGTCAGTACAGGTGCATCAAAGCACCACTAACATTGAGTGGCTGCTGCCAACACACTGACTCAACTCCAGCCACTTTAATAATGGGAATTGATGGGAAATTATGTAAAATATATCACTAGCCACTTTAAACAATGCTACCTAATATAATGTTTACATACCCTACATTATTCATCTCATATGTATATGTATATACTGTACTCTATATCATCTACTGCATCTTTATGTAATACATGTATCACTAGCCACTTTAACTATGCCACTTTGTTTACATACTCATCTCATATGTATATACTGCACTCAGTACCATCTACTGTATCTTGCCTATGCCGCTCTGTGCCATCACTCATGCATATATCTTTATGTACATATTCTTTATCCCCTTGCACTTGTGTCTGTCTATAAGGTAGTAGTTTTGGAATTGTTAGCTAGATTACTTGTTGGTTATTACTGCATTGTCGGAACTAGAAGCACAAGCATTTCGCTACACTCGCATTAACATCTGCTAACCATGTGTATGTGACAAATAAAATTTGATTTGATTTGAAATCTTTTGTTAACAAACTAGTTTTGCCAAGTCCGATAGGACATCTACTTTGTGCAAGTAATTTTCCCAACAATACAGACAGATTATTTCACTTATATTTCACTGTATCACAATTCCAGTGGGTCAGAAGTTTACATAGAATAAATTGACTGTGCCTTTAAACAGCTTGGAAAATTCCAGAAAATGGTGTCATGGCTTTAGAAACTTCTGATAGGCTAATTGACATAATTTGAGTCAATTGGAGGTGTACCTGTGGATGTATTTCAAGGCCTATTTTCAAACTCAGTGCCTCTTTGCTTGACATCATGGGAAAATGAAAAGAAATCAGCCAATATCTCAGGGAAAAAAAATCGTAGACCTCCACAAGTCTGGTTCATCCTTGGGACTTTCCAAACACCTGTATAAACAATAGTACGTAAGTATAAACACCATGGGACCACGCAGCCGTCATACCGTTCAGGAAGGAGACGCGTTCTGTCTCCTAGAGAAAAAGTGAAAGTCAATCCCAGAACAACAGCAAAGGACCTTGTGAAGATGCTGGAGGAAACGGGTACAAAAGTATCTATTTCCACAGTAAAACGAGTCCTATATTGACATAACCTGAATGGCTGCTCAGCAAGGAAGAAGCCACTGCTCCAAAACCGCCATAAAAAAAAACGGACTACGGTTTGCAACTGCACATGGGGACAAAGATCGTACTTTTTGGAGAAATGTTCTCTGATCTGATGAAACAAAAATAGAACTGTTTGGCCATAATGACCATCGTTGTGTTTGGTGGAAAAAGGGGGATGCTTGCAAGCAAAAGAACGCCATCCCAACCGTGAAGCACGGGGGTGGCAGCATCATGTCGTGGGGGTGCTTTGCTGCGGGAGGGACTGATTCACTTCACAAAATAGATGGCATTGTGAGGATGGAAAATTATGTGGATATATTGAAGCAACATCTCAAGACCTCAGTCAGGAAGTTAAAGCTTGGTTGCAAATGGGTCTTCCAAATGGACAATGACCTCAAGCATACTTGTAAAATGGCTTAAGAACAACAAAGTCAAGGTATTGGAGTGGCCATTGGAGTAAACTAATAAACAATAACACTTAGGCTTCTACCTTTAGTTTATACATACTATACACATTTTACAGACACAGTCTATTTTACAATAGTTGTATTTTTTGTTTTTAGTCCTGGCCTTCCTCTATTTCTGATGTCGATCCAGTTTGATATCTATTTGTAACTATGCTATTTCACAAAATGTCTGAACCTTTGTTACCTTTTATCTTATTGTTATTAGTCACACCCTTCAGCTCCGTTCAACCCTCCCCTCTATCTCTGAACACCATCCATTTTGGATTTCTATTTGCCATATATTTTTCAACTGTGCTGTGATGCTTCACAAAAGTACTGAACCTTTCTATTCTCATAGCTTCTACAGATTGTAAATTAAAGAAACATTTTTGCTAAAATAGTAATTTATATTATTTATTGATTGACTATGACTTTTCATATAACCCAGCATTGCTATCTGCAGCGTTAGTTCTAGGTAAATGTTGCCATTCTTGGACCTGTGACCAAAAACGAGCTACATATGGACAATACCAAAATAAATTATCTAATGACTCTGCCTCCTTGCAGCAAAATCTGCAGAGCTGCAGAGCTCCCCTATATATATATATATATATATATAACATTCTATATGTTGCAAGAATTTTGTATAATTAAAATAGAAAAATGCAACGTTTTGAATCTCAATTCATAAACCATGTGCCATGGAATTGGTACGTCAAACTGTCAATTTTTTGGTCCTTAAATGAAACTGGTATATATTTTTGTTTATCACAATTTTCTTTAACCATTTTTGGACTATAATGCAGGGCCAACAGACAAGTTTCTTGCTTTTCTCCCCTTCTACTTTTCTCTTCCATTTTTGTGGTAGTGCTGGAATTAGTTGGTTGTAATTTTGGGTAGAGCAGACATTTCCATATGTCTGTGTTAGCTGCATGTGTGACAACTCCACCAGTCCTATTTATGATATCATTTACAAAGATTTTTACCCTTTAAAAAAAAATATAAATATATACACATGTTTTTTTTATCCATTAGTATATTGGAGTTTAACCAAAATATTTGTTGTATAATTTGTTCTGTCTTTTCAGGTGGATAAAACTGAAATTGTATCCAACAATCCTGTTTGTTTAAAAAATAACGATATTTTGGAGATTATTTATTTTCAAATAAACGAAAGTGAGCAGTTGTAATCTGAATAAAGGGAAAACGGCCATTCTTGAACATGGGGTGAGACATTCATACTAATTTACGAGAGAACCATTTCGCATTTAAGTATAACTTTTGTATGACTGATGCCTTTAGTGAGAGGTCATATTTGTTATATAAATAGGCCCTTTTAATTTTGTCTGGCTTGCCATTCCAAATTATTTTGACGATTGTTTGATCATATAATTTAAAAAGCAGGTCACTAGGTGTAGACAACCCTAAGCAAATAGGTAAACTGTGATATGACTAAAGAGTTAATCAGAGCGATTTTTCCACAAATAGACGAGTGTTTTCCTTTCCACAGTAGCAAGATCTATTTTCGCTAACTTTCTATAAAAATGTCTTTCTTTCGGGATATGTATACCGACCACATCCCCGTCAGACCATTCTATTGGTAAACTACACGGTATTGTAAAAGTAGAATTTTTTTTTTGTGATCCAATACGTAAAATGTATCATCATTTGGTTTTAATCCTGAGAGGTTAGAAAAAGTATCTAGATCCTCTGAGACTGTGGAGTGATTCTAATTGTGGTTTTAAAATAACATGAATCATCAGAGTACAATGACACCTTTTGTTTTTAAGCCATGGATTTCTAATCCCTTAATATTATTGTTGGATCAAATTTTAACAGCTAACATTTCAATGGCAATAACAAATAGATATGCCAATAGTGGACAACCTTGTTTTACTCATCTTGACAGTTTAAAACTTTCTTAGATGTAGCCGTTATTTACTATTTTACACCTAGGGCTACTATACAAAACTTTAACCTTTCTAGCGGAACCCCTCGACAACATTCTGCTGAAAAGGCAGCGCGAGAAATTCCAAAATATTTTTTAGAAATATGTAAATTTCACACATTAACAAGTCCAATACAGGAAATGAAAGAGAAACATCTTGTTAATCTACCCATCGTGTCCAATTTCAAAAATGCTTTACAACGACAGCACCACATGTTAGGTCATAGCCAAGTCGAAAAAACACACAGCCATTTTTCCAGCCAAAGATACAGTGCCTTGCGGAAAGTATTCGGCCCCCTTGAACTTTGCGACCTTTTGCCACATTTCAGGCTTCAAACATAAAGATATAAAACTGTATTTTTTTGTGAAGAATCAACAACAAGTGGGACACAATCATGAAGTGGAACGACATTTATTGGATATTTCTAACTTTTTTAACAAATCAAAAACGGAAAAATTGGGCGTGCAAAATTATTCAGCCCCCTTAAGTTAATACTTTGTAGCACCACCTTTTGCTGCGATTACAGCTGTAAGTCGCTTGGGGTATGTCTCTATCAGTTTTGCACATCGAGAGACTGACATTTTTTCCCATTCCTCCTTGCAAAACAGCTCGAGCTCAGTGAGGTTGGATGGAGAGCATTTGTGAACAGCAGTTTTTCAGTTCTTTCCACAGATTCTCGATTGGATTCAGGTCTGGACTTTGATTTGGCCATTCTAACACCTGGATATGTTTATTTTTGAACCATTCCATTGTAGATTTTGCTTTATGTTTTGGATCATTGTCTTGTTGGAAGACAAATCTCCGTCCCAGTCTCAGGTCTTTTGCAGACTCCATCAGGTTTTCTTCCAGAATGGTCCTGTATTTGGCTCCATCCATCTTCCCATCAATTTTAACCATCTTCCCTGTCCCTTCTGAAGAAAAGCAGGCCCAAACCATGATGCTGCCACCACCATGTTTGACAGGGGGGATGGTGTGTTGAGCTGTGTTGCTTTTACGCCAAACATAACGTTTTGCATTGTTGCCAAAAAGTTCAATTTTGGTTTCATCTGACCAGAGCACCTTCTTCCACATGTTTGGTGTGTCTCCCAGGTGGCTTGTGGCAAACTTTAAACAACACCTTTTATGGATATCTTTAAGAAATGGCTTTCTTCTTGCCACTCTTCCATAAAGGCCAGATTTGTGCAATATACGACTGATTGTTGTCCTATGGACAGAGTCTCCCACCTCAGCTGTAGATCTCTGCAGTTCATCCAGAGTGATCATGGGCCTCTTGGCTGCATCTCTGATCAGTCTTCTCCTTGTATGAGCTGAAAGTTTAGAGGGACGGCCAGGTCTTGGTAGATTTGCAGTGGTCTGATACTCCTTCCATTTCAATATTATCGCTTGCACAGTGCTCCTTGGGATGTTTAAAGCTTGGGAAATCTTTTTGTATCCAAATCCGGCTTTAAACTTCTTCACAACAGTATCTCGGACCTGCCTGGTGTGTTCCTTGTTCTTCATGATGCTCTCTGCGCTTTTAACGGACCTCTGAGACTATCACAGTGCAGGTGCATTTATACGGAGACTTGATTACACACAGGTGGATTGTATTTATCATCATTAGTCATTTAGGTCAACATTGGATCATTCAGAGATCCTCACTGAACTTCTGGAGAGAGTTTGCTGCACTGAAAGTAAAGGGGCTGAATAACTTTGCACGCCCAATTTTTCAGTTTTTGATTTGTTAAAAAAGTTTGAAATATCCAATAAATGTCGTTCCACTTCATGATTGTGTCCCACTTGTTGTTGATTCTTCACAAAAAAATACAGTTTTATATCTTTGTTTGAAGCCTGAAATGTGGCAAAAGGTCGCAAAGTTCAAGGGGGCCGAATACTTTCACAAGGCACTGTATGTCACAAAAAGCAGAAATATAGATAAAATTAATCACTAACCCTTGATAATCTTCATCAGATGACACTCATAGGACATCATGTTACACAATACATATATGTTTTGTTCGATAATTTGCATATTTATATCCAAAAATCTGTTTACATTGGCACCTTACGTGCAGTAATGTTTTGATTCCAAAACATCCAGTGATTTTGCAGAAATACTCATAATAAACATTGATAAAAGATACAAGTGTTATTCACAGAATTAAAGATAAACTTCTCCTTAGTGCAACCGCTGTGTCAGATTTCAAAAAAACTTTACGGTAAAAGCATAATCTGAGAACGGCACTCATAACCCAAAACAGACAGAGGAATATCTGCCATGTTGTGTAGTCAACAGAAGTCAGAAATAGCATTATACATATTCACTTACCTTTGATGATCTTCATCAGAATGCACTCCCAGGAATCCCAGTTCCACAATAAATGTTTGTTTTGTTCGATAATGTCCATTTATGTCCAAATACCTCCTTTTTGTTTGCGCGTTTAGCCCAGTAATCCAAATTCATAACGTGCGATCACTAAGAGCAGACGAAAAGTCAATGAGTTCCATTACAGTCCGTAGAAACATGTCAAACGATGTATAGAATCAATCTTTAGGATGTTTTTAACATAAATCTTCAATAATGTTCCAACTGTAGAATTGCGATGGAACAGAGCTCGCTCCTACGTGAACAAGCGTCACGAGCGCAAGGCATTCTGGCAGACCTCTGACTCATTCCCCTCTCATTCGGCCCAACTTAAAGTAGAAGCATCAAACAAGGTTCTAAAGACTGTTGACATCTAGTGGAAGCCTTAGGAAGTGCAACATTACCAATATCCCACTGTATCTTCAATAGGGAATGAGTTGAAAAACGACCAACCTCAGATTTCCCACGTCCTGGTTGGATTTTTTTCTCAGGTTTTTGCCTGCCATATGAGTTCTGTTATACTCACAGACATCATTCAAACAGGTTTAGAAACGTCAGAGTGTTTTCTATCCAAATCTACTGATAATATGTATATATTAGCAACTGGGCCTGAGTAGCAGACAGTTTACTCTTGGGCACCTTATTCATCCAAGCTACTCAATACTACCCCCAGCCATAACAAGTTAAGCCCCCGCCTTGTATATCTCACTAGGTCAGGGTATTTCAGCCTCTGTATATCCACTAATTCCAATATATCCATGACATTCATGAATTCCTTAAGTGCGTATAGGGGATAGTTTGTAATGTAATTTCCTTTACGGGCCATGGAGGTATTTACAACCATATTAAAATCTCCCACCATAATAAAGTCTAGTGTACATACTACCTCAACGACTCAGTGCCCCCGCACATTGACTCTGTATCGGTACCCCCCTGTATATAGTGTCTCTTGTTATTTTAGTGCTGCTTTTTAGTTACTTGTTACTTTTATCTCTTTATTCTTATCCCTATTTTTTAAAACTGCATTGTTGGTTAGGGTCTCGTAAGTAAGCATTTCACTGTAAGGTCTACACCTATTGTATTTAGCGCATGTGACAAATACATTTTTATTTGATTTAGTGTTGCTTGGTATAGTTGATAAATTATTATATATTTTCAAAGAAGCTTGGATCATTATTCGGATGGTATAGGTTAATAAGCCATATCTGTTTATGTTCTAATAACATACTTAAAATCATCCATCTACCTTGAGGATCTGTTTAGACAATTTGCACATTTGGATCAAAATTACTGTTAATTAATATCATCACCACTTTTGAATTTCTTTACCCATGGGAGAAATATATTCCCCCCCCCCCCCCCCCCCCCCAGTCCTTTTCCCACAAAACTTTATCTAAAATTGTTGAATGAGTTTCCTGTAAACGTCTCTTTTAGCCAGGTCAAATCGTCCTTTCTTATCTGCTAAGCCGTTACAATTATAACTGGCTATACTTATTTCACCAATTACCATAATGAGACACAAGTTTCAATTCTATTTATCATGATATATGTTTGTAAACGTACCATTAAAAAGTAACATGATGATTGAGTGTCTATATAGCTGTACCATGATATTTGCATTGCTACAAGGTAAATCTCCAATTGGTCCCCATTATTCCACCCACTAAAACCACTCATCATCCCGAGTTGGGTTGTCATCCCAATGCCCGGCAGACCACCCCCGATCCCCCCGGATCCCAGGGCCCCGGAGAGACTGGAACCCATCCTTTGAAATGAGCACACAGTGCCACCCACAGAACAGAAGCAGATCAAACGCACTTCCATCGCCCTCACCTCGATTTGTATTTTATATAGAGCCCTTAAAAAATATGTATTTTAAAAAATCCTGTTATTTTCAATAATTAGCCATTAATATTTGTAGTAATGTAGGCGGTTTATGCAAAGGATTTTTACCTCCCACCAGTCTCACCATTACCAAAATTACATTATGGCAAGCAATTATTGTGATTCATCATATATTGTCCCTAACATCTTTTACTCCCTCGCAACAGTTGTGGTACACACACACACACCACCCACACACACTACCAAACATAGTCTCAGATTCTCAACAGTTGCACCATCCCAGAGCCTAACTCAAGAAAGGTAGTGATTTACGAATGCATATAGAGTTGCAGCTGTTTGAGAAGGCAGGCAAAACTGAGCAAAAAGTAGGCAAAAATTAGTTGATTTGATTAACCATTGTTACGTCCTGGGTGATGGAGGTCAGATACACCCCGTTCCCCTGAAACACCCACACATGGTCCCCCGTTGTGACCATATTCTCAAGCATCTCTGTGCAGTCAGACCTTTGATGTTGTGCCACCATGGCCACAATAATATGCCCCCTCTCTGAATGTCCGAGTGACCCCCTGCCCATGGGTTACTGCAGCTAGTGTTGCCAGCACTGCCACTGCCTGGGTGGGGGCACCCCACCCGGAATCCACACCGGCGAGGTACAAGGTCATCAAGGTTCAGGTGGGTGTATAGGGTTGTGGACCGTTCCATCAATATAGGACCATAAATAAATTAGATGTATTATTTATTTTAAAAATGTAGTTCCCCATGATAGGACAATAAATAAATAAGATGTATAATTAATTATAAAATGTATATCCCTCACCTGCACAAAATCGAAAGCTCTCTCACAACACCTGCTCACAGACACATTGGTTCTGGGATATACAACCAGTTCCTTTCTCACTCACTTAACGCCACACTTTCCCAAACACCAAAAAACACACACCACCCATCTCAATTAGAGGTCAACCGATTATTGGAGGACCAACAAGGCCGATACTGATTAATCGGCCGATATTTATTTATTTATTTATTTATTTATTTATTTATTTATTAATTTGTAATAATGTCAATTACAACAATACTGAATGAACACTTATTTTAACTTAATATAATAAATCAATTTAGCCTCAAGTAAATAATGAAACATTTTCAATTTGGTTTAAATAATGCAAAAACAAAGTGTTGGAGAAGAAAGTAAAAGTGCAATATGTGCTATGTAAGAACATATGAAAGCTGGTGGTTCCTTTTAACACGAGTCTTCAATATTCCCAGGTAAGACGTTTTAGGTTGTAGTTATTATAGGAGTTATAGGACTATTTCCTTCTATACCATTTGTATTTCATTAACCTTTGACTATTAGATGTTCTTATAGGCACTTTAGTATTGCCAGTGTAACAGTAAAGCTTCCGTCCCTCTCCTCGCTCCTCCCTGGGCTCGAACCAGCAACACAACAACAGCCACCATCGAATTAGCATTACCCATGCAGAGCAAGGGGAACAACTGCTAGAAGGCTCAGAGCGAGTGACGTTTGAAACGCTATTAGCGCGCCCTAACTAGCTAGCCATTTCATGGGCCACTCAAGGACATTCAAAGCCAATTCTGCGTTGTCTTGGCTGTGTGTTTAAGGTTGATGTCCTGTTGGAAGGTGGACCTTCACCCCAGGTCCTGAGCCCTATGGAGCAGGTTTTCATCAAGGATCTCTCTGTACTTTGCTCCGTTCATCTTTGCCTCTATCCTGACTAGTCTCTCAGTCCCTGCCGCTGAAAAACACCCCCACAGCATGGGATAGGGATGGTGCCAGGTTTCCTCCAGGGGTGACGCTAGGCATTCAGGCCGAAGAGTTCAATCTTGGTTTCATCAGACCAGAGAATTTTGTTTTTCATGGTCAGAGTTTTTAGGTGCCTTTTGGCTATCACGTGGCTTCAGTCTGGCCACTCTACCATAAAGGCCTGATTATTTGAGTGCTGCAGAGATTGTTGTTCTTTTGGAAGGTTCTCCCATCTCCGTGAGCATTGGATTGTTGGTCACCTCCCTGACCAAGGCCCTTCTCCCCTGATTGCTCAGTTTGTGCTGGGCGTCCAGCTTTAGGAAGCGTCTTGGTGGTTCCAAACGTCTTCCTTTTAAGAATGATGGAAGCCACTGTCCTTGTGGACCTTCAATGCTGCAGATCTATGCCTCGACACAATCCTGTCTCGGCGCTCTACGGACAATCCCTTCGATCTCAAGGCTTGGTTTTTGCTCTGACATACACTGTCAACTGTGGGACCTTATATAGCCAGGTTTGAGCCTTTCCAAATCATGTCCAATCAATTGAATTTACCACAGGTGGACTCCAATCAAGTTGTAGAAATCTCAAGAATGATCCATGGAAACAGGATGCACCTGATCTCAATTTCGAGTCTCATAGCAAAGGGTCTGAATACCTATGTAAATAAGGTATTTCTGTTATTGTTTTTTAAATGTGTAAAGTTTTCTAAAAAACCTGTTTCACTTTGTGGTTATGTGGTGTGTGTAGATCGATGAGGAAAATAATTAATTCAATCAATTTTAGAATAAAGCTGTAATGTAACAAAATGTGCAAAAAGTCCAGGTGTCTGACTACTTTCCGAATGCACTGAATCAAGAGAACATCCCTGGTCATCCCTACTGCTTTTGATCTGGCTAACTCACTAAACACATGGTTCATTTGTAAATGATGTTGGAGTGTGCCCCTGGCTCTCCGTAATTAAATAAAACATTTATGAAATGGTTCCGTCTGATCCTGTTTAATATAAGGAATTTGAAAAGATGTATAATTTTAATTTGACTTTTGATATCTTAGTATATTTTATCAATTACAATTACTTTTGATACTTCAGTATATTCTACTCGAGTAGTATTTTACTGGGTGACTTTCCTTTCTCTTGAGGCATTTTCTTCTATTAAGGTATCTTTTACTCAAGTATGATGTTTGGGGACTTTTTCCACTACTGCAGACAAGGTACACTTGCACCTGTGCTAGAAGAAAACAGTGTTCCCTTTTGTTGACCAGCCAATTCATTAATCTCAGACTGAACCTTGTGCTTTGCTTGTAAAGAAAGCTAAATGACACGTATGGAACTTCTCTATCAGCAAACAAAAGTAATTGAGAATTTACCTTTTTTAATAATGTATGTCTTGAATGCTTCTGATTTCTTGTTTATTTCCAGGAACTGCGCGATGACATGCCATCCATTTTAGCAGATGTTTTCAGTATACTGGGTGGGTATAACTCCAGTTTGGGCATATTGTGACAGTCCTTTGCAATTTGTATGCCTAAATGTTTTTTTTTTTTTTAATCAGTTGGCGAATTACTGTAATGTTATCATGATATTATGTTTTAACAATTAATTTTTGACAGACATAGAGACCAGTTCTTTGGAGGAAAAAAACAAACGCGACCATTACACCCAGCTAGTGGGAGCATGTCTGGTAGGTATATTTCAAGTTTTTACTGCAGGTGCAAAAATATGTTATCTTGAAATGATGTCAAACTTTCACTAGGTGGTAGTATTGTTCAAACAAAACTCAACCTTTGTCTGTTGTATTTCCCATTGTAAGGCCAAAACACACAGTATTTGTTTCAAGCTTAAATAAGAATAAACCTTTTTTAATTGGCTCTGAATTTAGAATATTATAGTAATGTTTGATTCTCTTCACAAATGTTAAAGGTGCAATCAGCAGTTGCTACATCTATAATAAAACAACTTATGAATGATACTGTATGTAGAAGTTGATTCTTATATATATGGCTCATTAACTTTGTTCAACTGTCGTATCCCATCAGAATCCAAAATACAGTGGGGCAAAAAAGTATTTAGTCAACCACCAATTGTGCAAGTTCTCCTACTTAAAAAGATGAGAGAGGCCTGTAATTTTCATTAAATGTACAGCTATGTACAACTTCAACTATGACAGGCAAAATGGAAAAAAAAATCCAGAAAATCACATTGTAGGATTTTTAATTTATTTATTTGCAAATTATGGTGTGTTGCAGCTGTATAACCTTTTGAGGATTTTAGGACCCAAATCTTTTCAGTCTCCTGAGGGGGAATAGGCGTTGTCGTGTCCTCTCTATGACTCTTTTGAGTGTCAGCGTGGCAGATGTGTTGTTACCTACCCTTACCACCTGGGGGCAGCCTGTCAGGAAGTCAAGGATCCAGTTGCAGAGGGAGGTGTTTAGTTCCAGGGTCCTTAGATTAGTGATGAGTTTTGAAGGCACGAATGCTGAGCTCTGGTCAACAAACAGCATTCTGTTTTGTCCAGGTGGGAAAGGGCAGTGTGGAGTGCAATAGAGATTGCGTAATTTGTGGATCTGTTGGGGCGGTATGCGAATTGTAGTCTAGGTTTTCTGGGAGGATTGTGTTGAGCCATGACCAACCTTTCAAAGCACTTCATGGCTACAGTCATGAGTGCTATAGGGTGGTAGTCATTTAGGCAGGTTACCTTGGCTTTCTTGGGCACAAAAACTATAGTGGTCTGCTGGAAACGTAGGTATTACAGACTCGGTCAGGGAGAGGTTGCCAGTGAAGACACTTGCTTTTTGATTAGCGCATGCTCGTGAGTACACGTCCTGATAATCCGTCTGGCCCCGCCGCCTTGTGAATGTTGACATGTTTAAAGGTCTTACTCACATTTTGATATCATGTATGGTCAGTACTTGCATCCGTCGCTCTGTTTCTGAATTTAAGAGTAGTTTTTTTTACTCCAGCCCCATCCCTCAGCCCAACACTTTGTTTTTGTTTCAACTGCTGATTGCCGCTTTAAATTTGCTATCATTCATAACCATATAAGATATATTTACCAGTCTTTGTATGACACTTTTTTGTTTTCCTCCCGCCCTCTCTTTCAGTTATTTGTGCCAGATGCCATCCTGAAGGAGAGACTGGACCCAGAGACCCTGGAGTCCCTAGGACTCATAAAGCAAGCCCATCAGTTCAACCAGAAAATCGTCAAAATCAAGACCAAGCTATTGTAAGTGGAGCAGTGACTTACTTTCATATGTAAAAAGCAAAAATCTGGTAATGTTCAGTGTCAAAAGGTCAACAGCATAGTAAATTGGTCTGTCCAAGTAGCCAAATTAAAAACAGTGTTAAAGGTTAAAACCCACATAGTCACCCTCCAGAACCTGGGTTAGTTGCTGTTATCCCCAGGATAGATCAGGGCACATCTGTTACTCAGCTGGGCTGACTGTGCTGGAGAGGCTGTTAACCCAAGGTTGCATCTCCATCCCTGTTTTATCCACCTCACAGCCTGTGGCTGTAGTGTTTAATACGTGACTATTTACACTATAGGATGAAAGCTTTGCCATGAATGCCAGATGTAATTAATGTCAGCACAGAATGTAGATAATTGCATTACTTTAGTTGTTAATATTCTCTCAGGCTGTTGTTCAGACACTACTTTGTTGCAATACATGGTCATTCTGGCCATATATTGTTATATTACTCTGTAATACACTAGAGACACAATAAATAATCATTTCATTCACATTCAAATGTGGGCCTAAAATTGCCTCATGGTTGTGTAGTGTGTGGCCTCATATTATTTTCAACTCTGTCCCCTTAGTTACAAGCAGCAGAAGTTCAACTTGCTAAGGGAAGAGAATGAGGGCTATGCCAAGCTGATCACTGAGCTGGGCCAAGACCTCTCAGGCAACATCACTAGCCACGTCGTCCTAGAGAGCATCAAGTCCCTGATAGGTATGAAACCCCTCGTCTTTTTACATTGTCATCACATTCTCTACAGCCAAGACACAACTGCCCCTTGTGGCACTCTTTGATTTAGTGTGTTTTCTGTGACGGTTATGAATAATTTCTGAGATCAGCCCTGAAAGTAATGGAGATAAGAATTTTGGCAGAAGTGCTTTTTACAGTTTAAGTTGAGGATTCAAATGTTACCTGGGACATGAATAGTTGTAGAACAGTACCTGACCAGTTAGACTCCCAAATAGGATTTACATAACTTGGGTACCAAATATGGGATGTGTTATTTGGATGTCATTTGTACACTTACCCCGTCTCCACCCTGCAGGATGCTTCAACCTGGACCCCAACCGCGTTCTGGACATCATCCTGGAGGTGTACGAGTGTCGCTCTGACCAGGATGAGTTCTTCCTGCCCCTCATCAAGTCCTACATGTGTGAACCCCTCACCCTCTGCCACATCCTGGGCTTCAAGTTCAAGTTCAACCAGGTAAGAGAGAGCAGACTCCCCACTGGACATTGACTGTCTGCACTCTGCAGCCTGTCTGAAACCTGCCACATAGAAACTGTACAAATGGGTATTTGTGAGGAGCTACCTGCACAAGAAGCAGAGAAATCCATAAACAATTTAAATGAAAAGACTTCGAGGTCTTATTGATGAGAACATAAGTCTTGCCCAGGTTTGGAATTTTCTCCAGCTATTCTCCCTTGACCTGCAGGAATGAGGAAAAATGGTGCAGTCAGACCAGATGTGAATAGTAATGCTGCCCGGCACTGGAATACACACTTTAGCTCCAAGTTGGGGATCAAAGGACAGCCGAGTCAATTTCTATATTGATCTGTACTAGACCCCCCATCCGTTAGCTGTTTCTCAGTACATAATGAGTATTCTCTGACTGTTCTCTCCCCCAGGAGCCTAATGAAGAGACCCCTACTTCACTCTACCACATTGCTGCCGCCCTTCTCCACCACAAACTCATAGAGCTGGAGGACCTCTATGTGCATGTAAGCATCTCTCTACTCACACTTTGTGTCACGTATAAATATAATTTTATATACAGTGCATTCGGAAAGTATTCTGACACTTTGACTTTTTCCACATTTTATTATGTTACAGCCTTGTTCTAAAATGCATAAAATCGTATTTATCCCCTCATCATTCTACAGTATACACAACACCCCTAAATGACAAAGCAAAAACAGGTTCTTAGATTTTTAAATGCTAATTTTAAAATAAAATTATCAAACTGAAATATCACATTTACATTAGTATTCCGACCCTTTACTCAGTACTTTGTTGAAGCACCTTTGGCAGCGATTACAACCTCAAGTTTTCTTGGGTATGACGCTACATGCAGATCGTCTCAGGTTGAATGGGGAGCGTTGCTGACCAGCTATTTTCAGGCTTCTCCAGAAATATTTGATCGGGTTCAAGTCTGGGCTCTGGCTGGGCCACTCAAGGACATTCAGAGACTTGTCCCGAAGCCACTCCTACATTGTCTTGGCTGTGTGCTTGGGTTGTTGTCCTGTTGGAAGCTAAACCTTCACCCCGGTCTAAGGTCCTGAGCGCTCTGGAGCAGGTTTTCATCAAGGATCTCTGTACTTTGCTCCGTTCATCTTTCCCTCAATCTTGACTAGTCTCTCAGTCC
This sequence comes from Oncorhynchus mykiss, assembly GCF_057628025.1. NCBI lineage: Eukaryota > Metazoa > Chordata > Actinopteri > Salmoniformes > Salmonidae > Oncorhynchus > Oncorhynchus mykiss. The sequence goes on along the minus strand of NC_143031.1, from coordinate 36,223,185 downwards.
CTGCACTGAAAAAAATCCCCACAGCTTGATGCTACTACCACCATGCTTCTCCATAGGATTGGTGCCAAGTCTCCCCCAGACGTGACGCTTGGCATTCAGGCCAAAAAGTATAATCTTGGGACCCATGAAGCGGATCACAATTGGCCCAGCGATGTCCGGGTTAGGGGAGGGTTTGGCCGGCCCTGATGTCCTTGTCCCATCGCGCTCTAGCGACTCCTGTGGTCGGCCAGGCGCATGCACTCTGACAAGGTCTCCAGTTGGACGGTGTGTACTCTGACACATTGGTGCGGCTGGCTTCCGAGTTAAGCGAGCAGTGTGTCAAGAAGCAGTGCGGCTTGGCAGGGTCGTGTTTTGGAGGACGCATGGCTCTCGACCTTCGCCTCTCCCGAGTCCGTACGGGAGTTGCCGCGATGGGACAAGACTGTAACTACCAATTGGGGGAGATAAAGGGGGTACAAAAAAATAAACATTTAAGAATGAAGAAGGCCACTGTGTTTTTGGGGACATTAAATACTGCAGATATTTTTTGGTACCCTTCCCCAGATCTGTGCCTCGACACAATCCTGTCTCGGAGCTCTACGGACAATTCCTTCGACCTCATGGCTTGGTTTTTGCTCTGACATGCACTGTCAACTGTGGGACCTTATATAGACAGGTGTGTGCCTTTCCAAATCATGTCCAATCAATTGAATTTACCACAGGTGGACTCCAATCAAGTTGTAGAAACATGTCAAGGATGATCAATGGAAACTGGATGCACCTGAGCTCAATTTCGAGTCTCATAGCAAAAGGTCTGAATACTTATGTAAATAAGGTATTTCTGTTTTTTATTTTGAATACATTTGCAAAAATGTCAACTGTTTTTGCTTTATTGTGTGTAGATTGATGAGACAATAATGTAATCCATTTTAGAATACGGCTGTAATTTAACAAAATGTGGAAAATGTCAAGAGGTCTGAATACTCTCCGAATGCACTGTATAAGGTTTAAGACTAACATTGTTTGTCCTCAGTGAATGCCCGATTGTGCAGCAGGTGATCCAATAAGAAAATGGAATCGCATTGTACTGTAAGCTGTGACCTGACATATGACTGAGTCTGTCCTGTCCTCTGTGCCTCTGCCTTGCCCTCCCAGCTGATGCCACTGGATGCCAGCATTGTAGAGGAGCACAAGAGAGAGATCACAGAGGCCAAGCAGATCGCCCGCAAGCTCACCATGGTGGTGGTGCCCTCCGAGAAGATGGAGGACAAGGAGAGAGAGAAAGAGAAAGAGGAGGAGAAGAACGACAAGGTAAAGCAATCTCATGACCATCACTCAACATATATTTCTACCATTGGAAAAACATGTCTGCACATTTGAGTTCTGCTTCTGTACTTAAGCACTACTTCCATCAAGTGTCCTTCTTTGTTTTCCATGATGAATCCCAGTCATTGTAAGGCTGCCTCAGTGTGTAGCTGAAGGCAAAGGAAATGCTTTATTTTTGTGTGTGTGTTAACGAGGTGCTAATCAGTGTCTGTCTGATACTGAGGACCACAGATAGACTGTACAGGCAGTGATTGATGGACCAGAGGAGGTCTGTTAGGTAGCGCTGCAGCGGTCAGGCCACAGACGTGTTAAACGTACAGACTCCACACGGCCCCCTTCTCCACCCCCTATCACCATCCCACGCGCTAACTCTAACGAATAGCAACACTGAAGGATTTTGTGGGCCATGTTTCTAAAATAACTCCAGCCTCCAGCCCAAGCTCTGGATTGTCAGATTGCATCTCAGTCAACTGGGTGCCCACGTCATGCTAATGCTAAATTGCGTGAATATCTGTTTCAACAATAGTTTTGCTGTGGCTTAAAAAACATTTCAAAATGAACCCCACGGTGTGAGACGAGGGCACATTTTGAGAATAGCCTGGTCGCAAAAAGAAGACAGTGTGACATTGAAGGAGCAGAATATCCGCTTGTCCTCTAGCTAGCTCTCTCATCCCACGGTCACAGCCTCTCCCTGACAGCACTGCCTTGTTACTGTGCTGTGTCACAGTTGGTTGTGTCAGTCACACACAAATGAAGTGCAGCGTCAGATAGGATGAGGGATTTCTTCACTTCCTTGTTCCCATCCATTGCTGCTGGAGTAAATGACGTCTCGGGATTTACTGACTAGGCTTTGTGTTTGCAAATCCTCCGTAACCTCTTTTAATGGGCCTGCTTTGTACTGTGTGAGATCCCTCAGCTAGTTTATTACTGACAGTCATAAACTAAGGACTTAGGAAGAGCTGCTCTCTAACTACTGCTTCTGTTGCTCCAATTGCCCTGAGCTTCACTCAAACACACGCACACACACACACTCAAGCACACACACACACATTCACACTCAGTATCTCCCCCTCTCCGCTCAGCCTCCTGATAACCAGAAGCTGGGCCTGCTGGAAGCGCTGCTGAGGATCGGAGACTGGCACCATGCCCAGAGCATTATGGACCAGATGCCTGCCTTCTACGCCACCTCTCACAAGGCCATCGCCCTGGCACTGTGCCAGCTGCTGCACCTGACTGTGGAGCCGCTGTACCGCAGGTGTCTGCCCGCTCCCACAGATTCACTTAGTGCTCTTCACACACTGGTGGAAGAAAGAGATGCACACACACGCACCTACATACACTGCAGCACGACATGCCAGAGTGTACATACACAGCCAGTCAGACTATAACCTCCTCTGATGCCAGCCTTTCATTCAATTGTAGGGACACACAGAAAGCACACAGACATAATGACAACCACAAACAGAACCACTTCCGGTTCACACTAGAGCACTGGAGGCTGTATGTTGATGTGTTTAGTATGCCCTGTCTCACCTGTGTTTCCCTTGCAGAGCCGGGGTTCCCAAAGGGGCCAAGGGCTGTGTGATGAGGCCCCTGAGGAACAAGCGGGCCCCAAGGCCTGCCGAGAGCTTTGAGGACTTACGTAGAGACGTGTTCAGCATGCTCTGCTACCTGGGGCCTCACCTCTCCCACGACCCCATCCTCTTTGCCAAGATAGTACGACTGGGCAAGGGCTTCATGAAAGAGGTACAGGCCCCACCATCAGTTTGCCATTTGATGATTGATGATAAGTAATGCTTTAATTGATCCCCAAAGGAACGTTAATTGGCATAACATCTCATACTCTGGCTTCATCTCATTAATTGTCCTCTTTTGTTCTACAGTACCAAAATGAGGCTAGAAATGACCACATCAAGGACAAAATGGTGAGTTATCAAAGTAAATGAGACCAAGAAGTGACTTGGAACAGCCTTGTTGTGCTAGTCAGTAAGAGGAATGCACAGAGAATAAATAGAATATATGCATCCACACACTGTGGTCTGTGCTCTGGTAGTTGATGTGCTGCTGTTCCCTCCTAGGACACGTTGCTGAGTTGTTTCCTGAGCATTGCAGACCAGGTGCTGCTGCCCTCGCTCTCTCTAATGGAGTGTAACGCCTGCATGTCAGAAGAACTCTGGGGCCTCTTCAAACTGTTCCCTTACCAGCACAGGTGAGAAGTATATAAACTCGGCAAAAAAATAAATGTCCTCTCACTGTCAACTGCATTTATTTTCAGCAAACTTAACATGTGTAAATATTTGTATGAACAACACAAGATTCAACAACTGAGACACAAACTGAACAAGTTCCACAGACATGTGACTAACAGAAACTGAATAATGTGTCCCTGAACAAAGGGGGGGGGGGGGTCGAAATCAAAAGTTACAGTCGGTATCTGGTGTGGCCAGCAGCTGCTTTAAGTACTGCAGTGCATCTCCTCCTCATGGACTGTACCAGATTTGCCAGTTCTTGCTGTGAGATGTTACCCCACTCTTCCACCAAGGAACCTGCAAGTTTCCGGACATTTCTGGGGGGAATGGCCCTAGCCCTCACCCTCCGATCCAACAGGTCCCAGACGTGCTCAATAGGATTGAGATCCGGGCTCTTCGCTGGCCATGGCAGAACACTTGACATTCCTGTCTTGCAGGAAATCACGCATAGAACAAGCAGTATGGCTGGTGGAATTGTTATGCTGGAGGGTAATGTCAGGATGAACCTGGAGGAAGGGTACCACATGAGGGAGGAGGATGTCTTCCCTATAACGCACAGCATTGAGAATGCCTGCAATGACAACAAGCTCAGTCCGATGATGCTGTGACATGGCGGCCCCTCCACCTCCAAATAAATCCCACTCCAAAGTACAGGCCTCGGCGCGACGCTTATTCCTTCGACGATAAACGCGAATCCGACCATGACCCCTAGTGTGACAAAACCGCAACTCGTCAGTGACGAACACTTTTTGCCAGTCCTGTCTCGTCGGTAGGTTTGTGCCCGTAGGTGACGTTGCTGCCGGTGATGTCTGGTGAGGACCTGCCTTACTACAACAGGCCTACAAGCCCTCCATCCAGCCCGTCTCAGCCTATTGCTGATAGTCTGAGCGCTGATAGAGGGATTGTGCGTTTCTGTTGTAACTCAGGCAGTTGTTGTTGCCATCCTGTACCTGTCCCACAGGTGTGATGTTCGGATGTACCGATCCTGTGCAGGTGTTACACAGGTTGTTACACATGGTCTGCCGCTGTGAGAACGATCCGCTGTCCATCCTGTCTCTCTGTAGCGCTGTCTTAGGCGTCTCACAGTACGGACATTGCAATTTATTGCCCTGGCCACATCTGCATTCCTCATGACTCCTTGCAGCATGCCTAAGGCACGTTCACGTGGATGAGCAGGGACCCTGGGCATCTTTCTTTTGGTGTTTGTCAGAGTCAGTAGAAAGGCCACTTTAGTGTCCTAAGTTTTCATAACTGTGACCTTAATTGCCTACCGTCTGTAAGCTGTTAGTGTCTTAATAATATAACGGCACTGTCCAATTTACAGCAGCTTTTCGAGTGAAAGAATACAATGCTATTGTTTGAGAGTGCACAGTTATGTACTTGGAAATGAATCAATAAACCAATTAGGCACATTTGGGCAGACTTGACAACATTTTGAATAGCAATGCAATGATTCATTGGATCAGTCTAAAACTTTGAACATACACTGCTGCCGTCTAGAGGCCAAAATCTAAATTGCCCCGAAACTGCAACAATACATTATGGTCTTTCTCTCGCATTTCAAATATGGGGAAAAAATAATGATTGAGTTTTGTATTATGTTTTAACAGATCTAATGTGTTATATTTTCCTACATTAATTTCACATTTCCACAGAGTTTCCTTTTGAAATGGTATCAAGAATATGCATATCCTTGCTTGAGCTACAGGCAGCTAGATTTGGGTATGTAATTTTAGGCGAAAATTGGTAAAAGGGGTATGTTCATTTGTGGAATTGCCTTCTTAATGTGTTTGAGCCAATCACTTGTGTTATGACAAGGTAGGGTTGGTATACAGAAGATTGCCCTATTTGGTAAAAAAAAACAAGTCCATATTATGGCAAGAACAGCTCAAATAAGCAAAGAGAAATGACAGTCCATCATTACTTCAAGACATGAAGATCAGTCAATAAGGAACATTTCAAGAACTATTAAAGTTCCTTCAAGTGGATTGGCAAAAACCATCAAGCACTATGATGAAACTGGCTCTCATGACGACCGCCACAGGAATGGAAGACCCAGAGTTACCTCTGCTGCAGAGTTCATTAGAGTTACCAGCCTCAAAAAATGCTGCCCAAATAAATGCTTCAGAGTTCAAGTAACAGACACATCTCAACACCAACTGTTCAGAGGAGACCGTGTGAATCAGGCCTTCATGGTCAAATTGCTGCAAAGAAACCACTACTAAAGTACACCGATAAGAAGAAGAGACTTGTTTGGGCCAAGAAACATGAGCAATGGACATTCGACCGGTGGAAATGATGAGTCCAAATTTGAGATTTTTGGTTCCAACCGCCGTGTCTTTGTGAGATGCAGAGTTGGTGAACGGATGATCTCCACATGTGTGGTTCCCACCATGAATCATGGAGGAGAAGGTGTGCTGGTGCTTTGCTGGTGACACTGATTTAAAATTCAAGGGACAATTAACCAGCATGGCTACCACAGCATTCTGCAGCAATACGCCATCCCATCTGGTTTGCGCTTAGTGTGGCTATCATTTGTTTTTCAACAGGGCAATGAGCCAAAACACACCTCCTGGCTGTGTAAGGGATATTTGACTAAGAAGTAGAGTGATGGAGTGCTGCATCAGATGACCTGGCCTCCACAATCACCCGACCTCAACCCAATTGAGATGGTTTGGGATGAGTTGGACCGCAGCGTAAAGGAAAAGCAGCCAACAAGTGCTCAGCATATGTGGGAACTCCTTCAAGACTGTTGGTAAAGCATTTCAGGTGAACCTGGTTGAGATAATGCCAAGAGTGTGCAAAGCTGTCATCAAGGCAAAGGGTAGCTACTTTGAAGAATCTCAAATATATTTTGATTTGCTTAACACTTTTTTTGGTTACTACATGATTCCATGTGTTATTTCATGGTTTTGATGTTTTCACAATAATTCTACAATGTATAATAAAGAAAAACCCTTGAATTAGTAGGTTTGTCCAAACCTTTGACTGGTACTATATAGAAACGTCCCTTTTTCAGGACCCTGACTTTAGAAGATAATTTGTAAAAATCCACAGATCTTCAGTGTAAAGGGTTTAAACACTGTTTCCCATGCTTGTTCAATGACCCATAAACAATGAACGGTCATTAATTGAAATTCATTCCAGGTGACTACCTCATGAAGCTGGTTGAGGGAATGCCAAGTGTGTGCAGAGCTGTCATTGGGGCAAAGGGTTGCTACTTTGAAGGATCTCAAATATAAAATACAGTATATTTTTATTTGTTTAACACTTTTTTGGTTACTGCATGATGTGTTATTTCATAGTTTTGATCTCTTCTATATTACAATGTAGAAAATAGTAAAAATAAAGAAAACCCCTTGAACGAGTAGGTGTGTCCAAACTTTTGACTGGTACTCTATGTACAGTGCCTTGCGAAAATATTCGGCCCCCTTGAACTTTGCGACCTTTTGCCACATTTCAGGCTTCAAACATAAAGATATAAAACTGTATTTTTTTGTGAAGAATCAACAACAAGTGGGACACAATCATGAAGTGGAACAACATTTATTGGATATATCAAACTTTTTTAACAAATCAAAAACTGAAAAATTGGGCGTGCAAAATTATTCGGCCCCTTTACTTTCAGTGCAGCAAACTCTCTCCAGAAGTTCAGTGAGGATCTCTGAATGATCCAATGTTGACCTAAATGACTAATGATGATAAATACAATCCACCTGTGTGTAATCAAGTCTCCGTATAAATGCACCTGCACTGTGATAGTCTCAGAGGTCCGTTAAAAGCGCCGAGAGCATCATGAAGAACAAGGAACACACCAGGCAGGTCTGAGATACTGTTGTGAAGAAGTTTAAAGACGGATTTGGATACAAAAAGATTTCCCAAGCTTTAAACATCCCAAGGAGCACTGTGCAAGCGATAATATTGAAATGGAAGGAGTATCAGACCACTGCAAATCTACCAAGACCTGGCCGTCCCTCTAAACTTTCAGCTCATACAAGGAGAAGACTGATCAGAGATGCAGCCAAGAGGCCCATGATCACTCTGGATGAACTGCAGAGATCTACAGCTGAGGTGGGAGACTCTGTCCATAGGACAACAATCAGTCGTATATTGCACAAATCTGGCCTTTATGGAAGAGTGGCAAGAAGAAAGCCATTTCTTAAAGATATTCATAAAAAGTGTCGTTTAAAGTTTGCCACAAGCCACCTGGGAGACACACCAAACATGTGGAAGAAGGTGCTCTGGTCAGATGAAACCAAAATTGAACTTTTTGGCAACAATGCAAAACGTTATGTTTGGCGTAAAAGCAACACAGCTGAACACACCATCCCCACTGTCAAACATGGTGGTGGCAGCATCATGGTTTGGGCCTGCTTTTCTTCAGCAGGGACAGGGAAGATGGTTAAAATTGATGGGAAGATGGATGGAGCCAAATACAGGACCATTCTGGAAGAAAACCTGATGGAGTCTGCAAAAGACCTGAGACTGGGACGGAGATTTGTCTTCCAACAAGACAATGATCCAAAACATAAAGCAAAATCTACAATGGAATGGTTCAAAAATAAACATATCCAGGTGTTAGAATGGTCAAGTCAAAGTCCAGACCTGAATCCAATCGAGAATCTGTGGAAAGAACTGAAAACTGCTGTTCACAAATGCTCTCCATCCAACCTCACTGAGCTCGAGCTGTTTTGCAAGGAGGAATGGGAAAAAATGTCAGTCTCTCGATGTGCAAAACTGATAGAGACATACCCCAAGCGACTTACAGCTGTAATCGCAGCAAAAGGTGGCGCTACAAAGTATTAACTTAAGGGGGCTGAATAATTTTGCACGCCCAATTTTTCAGTTTTTGATTTGTTAAAAAAGTTAGAAATATCCAATAAATGTCGTTCCACTTCATGATTGTGTCCCACTTGTTGTTGATTCTTCACAAAAAATACAGTTTTATATCTTTATGTTTGAAGCCTGAAATGTGGCAAAAGGTCGCAAAGTTCAAGGGGGCCGAATACTTTCGCAAGGCACTGTACACACACACACACACAATCATAGCGGTGCCATTTTTTACTTGAACTGACATGTTTGGCCAGCCGTTTTGAGTCCATCTTATGGAGAAAACAAAGCCCACACAGAGACAGGAGTATGTGGGTTTACAGGAATTGTTCTATTCTCCGCCCTGTTGTGTTCTGGTATTGAAAGGTCCTTGTCCCAGGCTGGTCCTGGTGTGTGTACTATTAGATATGTCAGTGTTAACACACCCACCTCTGTTCTACCTGTGGTCCCCAGGTACCGGCTATACGGGCAGTGGAAGAACGAGACGTACACCAGCCACCCACTGCTGGTCAAGGTCAAAGCTCAGACTGTGGACAGAGCTAAATACATCATGAAGTAAGTCACGCTGCTACGCCTACCTACCTACTTACCTACTTACCTAGCTACCGCCATACCAGTTATTTAAAGTGCCTGTTGTTTTATCCAATGTGTGGTTGTGGCACTTAGAAGTTACGTTTCTACACCCACTACTCGTTGGTTCCTTTTTAAAAAAAAACTTTTCAGGCATCCGTTGTCTCTACCTTTTTGTTTTTGTGCTGTTGTATGTGCCCTACCATGTTTTGTGCTGCTGCCATGTTGTGTTGCTCCCATGTTGTTGTCAAATCAAATTTTATTGGTCACATACACGTGTGGTGTCGCTACCCTGCTGTGTTGCTGCCATGCTATGTTGTCTTAGGTACATTTTTTTTCACCTTTAATTAACCAGGTAGGCCAGTTGAGAACAAGTTCTCATTTACAACTGACCTGCCCAAGATAAAGCAAAGCAATGCGACGACAAACAACAACACAGAGTTACACATGGGATAAACAAAAGTACAGTCAATAACACAATAGAAAAGTCTGTATACAGTGTGTGCAAATGGAGTAAGGAGGTAAGGCATTAAATAGGCCAAGTGTAGCGAAGAAATTACAGTTTAGCAAATTAACACTGGAGTGATAGATGTGCAGATGATGATGTGCAAGTAGAAATACTGCTGTGCAAAAGAGCAAAAAAAGCAAATAAAAACAATAGGGGGATGAGGTACAGTAGGTAGTTGGATGGGCTATTTACAGACTGGCTGTGTACAGCTGCAGCTATCAGTAAGCTGCTCAGATAGCTGATGCTTATTGTTAGTGAGGGAGATATGTCTCCAACTTCAGCAATTTTTGCAATTTGTTCCAGTCATTGGCAGCAGGGAACTGGAAGGAAAGGCGGCTGAAGGTGTTGGCTTTGGGGATGACCAGTGAGAGATACCTGCGGGAGCGCGTGCTACGGGTGGGTGCTGCTATGGTGACCAGTGAGCTGAGATAAGGCGGAGCTTTACCTAGCATAGACTTATAGATGACCTGAAGCCAGTGGGTCTGGCGACGAATATGTAGCGAGGGCCAGCCGACAAGCGCATACAGGTCGCAGTGGTGGGTAGTATATGGGGCTTTGGTGACAAAACGGATGGCACTGTGATAGACTGCATCCAGTTTGCTGAGTAGAGTGTTGGAGGCTATTTTGTAAGGTGCCCCTTTATGTAGTGTTGTCTCTTGTCGTGATGTGTGTTTTGTCCTATATATATATTTTAATCCCCGTCCCTGCAGGAGGCCTTTTGGTAGGCCGTAATTGTAAATAAGAATTTGTTCTTAACTGATTTGCCTGGTTAAATAAAATCTAACCGAAATCAGGTGTCCAGCCTGTGCCCCTTGAGTATAATGTAGCAGTATCTCTAGGAAACCCCTCAAAACCAGTCAGTGTGTCTCACAAATTTCTCTAGGAGATGAACTCTGTTACTTTGTCCATTTGATTTTTCAGTGGTTGCTATTGGAAACTTGTATAAAAAAAAGTCTATGTGTGTGTTAGGGTTCGTATGGTCATGAAAATCCTGGAGAAGTCATGGAATTTTACAATTGTGTTTTCCAGGCCTGGAAAAGTTTTGGAAAATGGTCAAACCCAAAAAGTCAGGGAAATTAATCAAAATAAATGTTTAAAAAACATATCAGCCAGGATTACAATATGACACTTTAGAGTGTCTGTGTGCGAGAGTGGGCCGTTGCTCAAGGAGAGAGGCAATAAAAAAACAGACTAACTAGGTAGCCAATTCAAAACTTGTTTTGTAGATACTTCAATTTATTTGGGGCATCCAATGTATGGGACATTGCATCTCAATAGATGCTAGTCAGCCTGCAATGTAAACACTTCTAAGAAAGATGACTAAACAAGAAAATATACATTTTCTGAAGAAAATATTTGGGCTTGCTTCAGCTGAATAAAAAATATTTATAGCCTACCATAGCCATCTGATCTTTGAGCTAATTATTTTATAAAGGCTTAAAACGTCTTTGGATGTAATGTCGCAATGTTTTACATCAAGGGTGGTCAACCATCCTCCAGGAGAGCTACTGGGTTTTATTCCCTCTAACAAACCACATTTTAGAAATGAGCTGTTCAACCAGACCTTGATAAATGAACTCTAATGTGTTTGAGCAGGGCTGGATCAAAAGCCTGCCCACCCAGTAGCTCTCCAGACTGAGCCACTGAGGGTTGACCGCATGTGTTTTATACAGAATATGTCAGATCAGTTGTTGTCTGAGACATTATTACTGATGATAGGACGACAGAGTGCATTTTGGGAAGTCGACACATTCTAGTTATCAGATTCACATGGAGTTGTTGTGCAATTAAAATGTTTAAATATGAAACTATTTGTGAAAAGATTAAATGTAATTTTAGCTTCGAAATGAGAGAATTGGTTTCACAAGTGAACTCAGCTCACTCGTTTAAAATTGTGAATTTCATCGTGGAGGTAACGATCGCCACGCTGAAAGGATGAATGTGACTATACCAGTCAGAATATAGTATGGCAACTTGGTATGAACTTTGAACTCTTATTCACTAAAGAAGTGATACATCCTAGACGTCGTTATTAGCAGCAGCAGCTGTAAACGTGGGCTAGGAAAGAACATTCAATCTCTTCAGAAAGACAGGGTACTACAACGTGTCCGTTCTACCACACGGCAACGGTACTACAATGTATCCGTTCTACCACAAAGGACAAGGGAGATCTCTGCTGGGCAACACAGCCTTCCATCTTCGACCAATCTATCGAAGCACAGCTCAGAGTAAATATTTATTGCGTTTTCCTTTTCCAAATGGGCGGTTATTTAGAATGCATAAGATTCTGTATTTATGATAGCATAGCTACTGTCCGATAGAGACCCAATCCTTTTGTTCCTCAGTCTTCCTGCTCTTTCATTCAAACCCAAACCCCTTTCTTTGTGTAACCAGCCGTCATATCAGTTCCGTCCGCTAAGGACGTTTTCATGTATGACATAATTAATAATCAATGTATGATCCATCCTGTGTATATCTAATTCTGTGATTATTTTGGTATTTAGTAAATAACTAATTAAACCAAATGTTGTATTGCTGATTCTACTTGTTAGCCAGGGTTCGTGAAGATAACCAAGAATTTTACGACGTTCAGATGAGACTTAATAAGGTGACGATTGATAATTGACTGCCATTATAAAAGATTACCAGGTCTTTTAAGAGTTTATTCAGAAGACAACCGCTCTATAAAAATTATTTTGTGGTGCCCCGACTACCTAGTTAATTACATTTACATTATTAGTTTAATCAGGTAATATTAATTACAGAGAATTGATTTGATAAAATAGCATGTCATGTATCACTAACCGGGCGAGTAATATTTCATTTAATGCCGTTCTCAATTCTTTTTTTACTCCCACTGCCAAAAAGACACGTTCTCACACGCATGCACGTACAACACTCTCACACGCATGCACGTACAACACTCTCACACGCATGCACGTACAACGTTCTCACACGCATGCACGTACAACACTCTCACACGCATGCACGTACAACACTCTCACACGCATGCACGTACAACACTCTCACACGCATGCACGTACAACGTTCTCACACGCATGCACGTACAACACTCTCACACGCATGCACGTACAACACTCTCACACGCATGCACGTACAACACTCTCACACGCATGCACGTACAACGTTCTCACACGCATGCACGTACAACACTCTCACACGCATGCACGTACAACACTCTCACACGCATGCACGTACAACACTCTCACACGCATGCACGTACAACACTCTCACACGCATGCACGTACAACACTCGTAATAGCAGATGTGGGCTGGGTTGGGTGCCTACTTTTGTTTTATTTTCGAAACACTGGACTTTGTGGGGTTAGTGCTGAGGTTCAGCCATTCACACCCTAATGAACATCAGGACTACATGTCAACACATCTCTTACGGCTGTAATACTTGGAGAGCAATATGATATTTTAGCACAGTAAAAATGTTGTACACATGTCCTAAGAGCAACTGTCTTCATTGCATTAGGAATGATAAGCACCTGATCAGCACACTTGCTGTAAAACATCCTTAGTGTATTTGAATTTGGCACAATTGCTTTAATGGAGGCATTCGGGATTTAAAACACAGTGGTCACCCTGTCACTTGCTTTGGGAAACGGCTGAAGGATAGAATATACTAATTCCAGATTGTCACTTTAAAATGATATCCAATGCATTTCCAATGGCACTTCATGGTAGCTTGTACATGCATAGTATTTGCTACTCATATTTACTGCTTTTCACAGTAATGCTGTATGATACATGTTTTCCATGAGTGGAAGTACATGTTTATTCAATGTTTGTGCCTGAGGCCTCATGTTTCCCTGTACTGTACTGTACCAGTGGACATTGGAAGTTTTCCCACCACTGCTGCCACACAGAAAGCCGAGCACCTCAGGGCTGTGTGATACTGTATGACAGAGCAGGCACTCTGGGAAGCCATGGTTTGTTTCCTACCCTAACCCCCCTAAGCCTACCCCCCCCCCCCCCAACAGAAGAAAATAAAAGGTTGTCCCTACATTAATTTTAATGGAAGCTGGCAGCTGGGTATGGAGCAGGCCTCCTTTCCCCCGAGTCATCAATATTCTGCTGGATCCCACCCGGCAGGAACAGTGCTCGGCCAGCCAGGTTGTGCTCCCCCTACACACACAGGTTTTGTAAACGCTCTGGCTCCTGTGAAGCTGTTGCCACTGATTGCTTGTATGTGTGTGAGCACCTTGACAAGAGGAATTACCCTGAGGCTGTGTGGTGGTGTTGGTGATAGGGAATATACCCAGCCTGCATCACTCTGTCTGATGGGGGAAGGAACAGTTCATTCTGTAAGAGGGGAGACTAATGGATAAAGTGGTGATGGAGGGCTGACATCCTGCAGCTCTGGAAGGCAGGGGGTGTGGGGGGATTAGAGAAGATTGCTCTGCAGATGCACTCAAGTGGACTACTCCCATCCATGTCAGATTTATGAGGCTAGCATAGCAGCACTCCAACCCTGCTCCTCTGGCCTGCTGCCCTGCCCTGCTCTCATAGGTCCTTGACCCTCTCACCAGCCCCTAGCCCCATGTTGTACAAACCATTGTTACATAAGTTGCTGCTACTGAATACATTTGCTTCTTAGGCTTGTGTAATTAACTGAAGGATGTCAGTGCTTTTAGTCCAGTGCTTATTAATCATGAAAATGGAGCATTGCCTGGACGTCATTAACCATACCCTTTGATATGGATACAGCTCTGCTGAATGACATGTCACCACTGCTCCGTGTCAATACAAGGTGGCTAACGAAGACGAGAACAAGGAAGTTAATGAATGTGTCGTGCCTGTCCCTGGTCTGCATCATGTATACAGTGTGTGTGTGCAGTGCACTGTGCAGCACCACAGTAGGAAAGGAGTCCCTGGTGGTGGTGCTTTTGCTACCTACTTTATTTTAGTTTTTAAAATTATTTCTTCTTTATTTAACCAGGTAGGCCAGTTGAGAACAAGTTCTCATTTACAACTGCGACCTGGCCAAGATGGAGCAAAGCAGTGCGACAAAAACAACAGAGTTGCACATGGGATAAACTCATATAGGGCACAAAAAGTATGGTTCCTGCCCAAAATGTACCTTTCCTTAGTTTTGTTGACTAAGTATAATTTTGTCAATAATGTTGTGTGAGAGTGGGAACAAAATATCATTTTGATACATGTGTATCAGCATGAAGCATGCAACCATTGAGTGCAAGTTCATTAGTTGTAAATTGTTCTACTAAATAATATTTTTCAATCTAGCCTAACCATCAAACCAATGGTGCCACATAATTTACAGGGTTCATGTATATTTGCAAGATACTTCAATAAATGTGTTAAATTGCTCCTTTCCTTCCATTCTTTCCTTTCCTCCTTTCTGTCCTTCCATTCTTTCCTTTCCTCCTTCCTTCTTTCCTTCCTTCTTTGCTTATTTTCTTTGTTTGTTTCTTTCCAGGCGATTGACCAAAGAGAATGTGAAACCATCTGGGCGGCAAATAGGCAAGCTGAGCCATAGCAACCCCACCATCCTCTTTGACTATGTATGTATTCTCAAAAATGTTATGATCTTCTATTCACCTACTGTCACTGATGCGTTGTGAAACAGTGTTTGTTTGTTTGAAGGCATTGTCTGTATATTTTTTGTGGCCTTTTCCCCCAGTAATGTCTGAGTCAAATCTGCGGAAGCAGGAATAATTAAGTCCTCCACAATAGGATGGGGCTTGATTCATAGCAATTTCCTATATTATCAAACCACACACCAGTCAGAGTTATTCACAATAGCCCTTTGACTCTCAGATCAATTCAGTGTCTATAATGAATTATGAGAGTCCCTACATAAGAATAGAAAGATCTTTTATAGCCAAGATACACCCCTCTCAACTTACATGACGAACCACAGATCTTAGGAACTCTTCACAAAGGTCCTTTTACTTGAGAGAGGAGTATCCCATAGCCAGATAGCATTAGCTATAAATTATCGTTCAGTTTGGTCTCTAAGACGAGGTTCTAATCTCGTTCCTGGTACGTACTTCATAGTACAAAAACATGAACTCATCCAATGGTATATATCAATTGTCAACTCTAGATACTCCCATCTCAAGTACACCCAGAGGGTACATACAATGGTTCCATACACTGCCATACTCCCCCCCCCCCCCCCCCCCCCCCCATGGGAAAAGGAGGGAGTGACTGGCATACAGACATTGTGGAGACAATTAATTGGTTCCCCATTAATCACGCCATCCCTTCACATGGTTTAAGAATAGGTGAAGACAATGTTCCATTCTGTCCTCCTCCCCTTCTGATATTCTGCATAGCACCAGATGGTTTAACAGATATATTCACATATGAAGACAAGCCTGACCACTCCCCTCTCTGGGCCCCAAAGGACTGAGCCCTAGCTGAGAAGGGATACGTGCAACTGCCAACCCTTTAGTCCAAAGGGAAACATTCTAATGACAAGTATTTACATAAGCATATTATGTAAATAAAACAACTTATTTATGTTACCCAACTAATTCTGATTCATCCACCACACTTGTCTGTCCTAGCCACTCAGTAGCTTACCATATAAGACTCTTCTAGCCCCTTCTTATTAATGGTATCTGTTGATTTTATTCATGTCTTACTACTCAAAAGTTGTCTTACTCTCTCTCAAAAACTCCTGTGGCTTATTTTTCAAAGTGTCATGTTTCTAAAATGTCTGTGCGAGAGTGAAGGTTTCCCATGAGAGAGTAATGGTTAATGTGATTGAATGTTAACTATTTGACTAGGCTACCTGTATTTGACATTGTGTTGTTATTTCGCTGAACACTAGATGGTTTAATTTTATTTTTGCTGGTGAAACGAGGCTACGAGGCGAGATAAAAACCTCACCCAAATGTATAGCCCCGTTGGAAAACGTAAATCTACTGTTTGAAAATGTGAAGAGAAAATCGCATTTGGATCACGTTTTTATTTGGTGTACCCCTGACGGCGTTGTGCGTACCCCAGTTTGGGAATAACTGATCTAGAGCAACATATAATGACAGAAGAGAAGCTGCATATATCTAATTATAGACAAGTTGACTAACACATAGCTTACCAAAATATCGGAAATTATAAGCAGAAATATATCGAAAATAGGCACACAAAAAACATGCACCCCCTGTCAAACTCGTTCTGCCCTCTGACTGTAGCCTACAGCGCATTTTCTATATTCGCGGGTTAGGGTCTTGCGGGGGCCTCAGATTTTAACTGTTTTATATATAGTCGTGCGGTTGCTGAAGAGTTATTAGCAATAGCAATCTACTCGCTAAACTTATTTATTTTAGGCAAAGTGATTTACAAAAGTAAACCTTCAATAGTGAACATACTAGGAAACAAAAAGACACCTGGCATTTATCTTGGCTAGTCTATCTCTTTAGGAATGTTTGTCTTTAAGGGGCAGCGTCCTATTTTAAAATCTCAAAACAACATCCTTTAGAATTGCATTGCATTCAGTTTTGTTTCTAAAAATAGAGTAATGACTTGCAAAGCTAAATTAAATTACACAGCTTTTTAATATATACATAAATACATATCATATTAACCAAAATAAGTCTATTAATAGCTGAATATAGGGAGAACGCATGCCAATCTATTAGCCCTGCATAACTGCAATGCATTTAAGAACTACACCATGTCTGGACCAGTAGAAATTCTGTTCGGGCCAGCAGAGTTCTTGGCCAACTGGCCCAATCGGGCCAGTGAGGAAAAAAATGTAACATTGGACCCTGGTGTGTTTCACATGCAGCTACAGAGTGGTGGCGCATAGGCAATTTACTGTGCTGTGGTTGACAAATAGCAAGCTTGACTAGTTTCTAAAAGGTGTTGAACCGACTGAATAAAGTCGATCCCTTATATCCTTGCCATTCATAAATCATACAACCTAGTTAAGTCCATGCTATCGGGTCTGGACAAGTAAACTAAAGATCTTGTTTATATTATATTTTCGATTTGAAGTCCCATCAGGACTTGCCAGACAGTGACGTTAAAGTGAGTGACTCGTCAGTAGCCTACCGAATTGAATCGGTCATTTGTCTCCCTAATTTGCATACAGGTAGGCTTTTTGGCGATTCTGCAGATAAATGATAAACATTTGATGAAGATGGTGAATCCTCCTTACTGCAGGAACAATAGGTAGGCTAGTGGAGAGAGCCTCACTCTGGTCTGTGTTGTATTATTGTTCCTCTCTCAGATCCTGTCTCAGATCCAGTGGTATGACAACCTCATCGGTCCAGTGGTAGACTCCCTCAAGTACCTCACCTCACTCAACTATGATGTCATGGCCTGTATCCTTACTCTGCCATTTTGTGACTCATGTATTTATACACATTCAGTACTTTAACTATGTATTTGGAATGCTTTAGTCCAGCCATAGTAGTCAGAATGTATTAAGACTTGCCGTGTTGTGCACCTTAACTCATTGAACACCATAGATTGCATTATTGAAGCGCTGGCCAATCCAGAGAAAGAGAAGATGAAACATGATGACACTACGATATCCTCCTGGCTTCAGAGTGAGTTCGCTACTACAGCAATTTGGGGGGAGTGTTTGACTTGGGTTGTGTTCAGGACAAAATATTTAGAAATGGTGTGAAAAAGGGAGGTACCACCTGAACTTGTCCAATAAGAACACAGATTTTCGTTTTACGGTACAAAATGTTTCACTACAGTGTGCCCTACCGAACATGACCCTGATGTCACAAATCAGCTTTATTGTCGAAGGTGCATTAGGGTGTGCTTTTGTTCCATGTAGGTCCATCCCAGTACAACTCTAGTTGACTATGTTTATGCAACATATGTCTGCTTGCTTGCTAACTAATGGACTGCTGACCTTTCTCCTGTCTCCTATCCAGGTCTGGCTAGTCTGTGTGGAGCGGTTTTCAGGAAATACCCAATCGAGTTGGCCGGCCTCCTCCAGTATGTGACCAATACGCTGAAAGCAGGGAAGAGGTAAGAATAACTCCTCATCAGGCAGACAGCCACCTCATTGACTTGCTGGCTCTGATGTGATTCATAGTGATGGAGTTTGTTGTTCGTAGTCAGTTAACTGGGTCCCCTCCGTCTCTGTCTGGCTAGACTCTGGGCTGAGAGAGAGGGGCCTTGGCTGTTGTTGTGCCTCCCTGCAGGGCCCTGGCCTGGGCAGAGCTGCTGAGTAATGTGGTGTTGATGAGGAGGCTGCTGACTGTGTGGGTGTTTGGGCACCCATAGAGGAAGGGGGAGGGTAATTATCACAGCCCTGGTCTCCCTGTAATGGCTGGAGTCAGCAGGTAGTGAATCACACTGGGCTCCATGGCAACTTTCTCTTGTTCCCTCCCTCCCTCCCTCCCTCCCTCCCTCCCTCCCTCCCTCCCTCCCTCCCTCCCTCCCTCCCTCCCTCCCTCCCTCCCTCCCTCCCTCCCTCCCTCCCTCCCTCCCTCCCTCCCATCAGTTCAGATCAGTCCTTCTCCAGGGCCAGGAATGCAGGGGAAGTAAATAGAGGTGGCACTCTGCCATAGTGCCCATGAAACAGCATAAATTATGTCGATTTGCTGGAATCTACTATTATTAGTGTGCTGTCCTTAGCTACTCCTACGATTGTTTTCGCCCAACGATGGTTGTTGACACGTGTTTATTTTTGTGTAGGTGCATTCACAAATATACTTCTGTTGTGTTTTCCCCCCACTGCAGTTTTGACCTGCTGATTCTAAAAGAGGTGGTGCAGAAGATGGCCGGCATCGAGATCACGGATGAGATGACATCAGAGCAGATGGAGGCTATGACTGGAGGGGAGCAGCTTAAAGCTGAGGTACTGGGCCATCTTTAGTCTGACTTAAATATTGAAACTATACACCATGACCAGCTCAAAGCTGAGGTACTGGGCCATCTTTAGTCTGACTTAAATGTTGAAACTATACACCATGACCAGCTCAAAGCTGAGGTACTGGGCCATCTTTAGTCTGACTTAAATGTTGAAACTATACACCATGACCAGCTCAAAGCTGAGGCACATTATATTAGTTGGCTATTGCTAAGCATGACTTGAAAAAGTTCAATTCTATTTTCTTTATGTCCCCAGGGTGGTTACTTTGGTCAGATCCGTAACACTAAGAAGTCGTCCCAGCGTCTAAAGGATGCCCTGTTGGACCATGAGCTGGCTCTGCCCCTCTGTCTCCTCATGGCCCAGCAACGCAATGGGGTGGTCTTTCTGGAGGGGGGCGAGAAACACCTCAAACTGGTGGGAAAGCTCTACGACCAGGTATGAACTCATAACCCGCAGAGGGTAACTTCCAGTCTTGTTTATAAGCTACATCAGGGGAATGGAGTTCTCCTTTTTCCTCATTACTACATTTCTTAAACATTACACAGCTGACAATTTATGTTTAGTTTAATTCCCCCAAGTTGCCTGGAAGCTGTGAGCTTTCCTCGTCGATAATCTCACACAATTGCCTCTGTGTGCCGTATTGGGCCACATTGATAGATGGTTTTAATGACCCAGGTTGTGTCCTTAAACAAATAAGGAACTGTGAGATTAATAACACATGGACATGGCTGTGTAATAAGGGAGGATGAACTTCCTGGGATGTGTCAAAAATAGAACCTTATTTCCTATATAGAGCACTACTTTCAACCAGAGGCCATGCGGGCCCTTGTCAAAAGTAGTGCACTAAAGAAGGATTAGGGTGCCATTCTGGACACACTCTGACTCTCTACCATGTCCCCTGGCTACAGTGTCACGATACCCTGGTCCAGTTTGGTGGCTTCCTGGCGTCCAACCTGAGTACTGAGGACTACATCAAGCGTGTTCCCTCCATTGACATCCTGTGCAACCAGTTCCACACCCCCCACGACGCTGCCTTCTTCCTCTCACGCCCAATGTACGGACATCAGATCCTGGTGAGTAGTCTCCTTCCCTCTGTTAGTTCACCTTTAGCTTGTACAGTATGACCGATGGATACATCCGCAGTGAGTATATGT
Source organism: Oncorhynchus mykiss (assembly GCF_057628025.1). Taxonomy (NCBI): domain Eukaryota; kingdom Metazoa; phylum Chordata; class Actinopteri; order Salmoniformes; family Salmonidae; genus Oncorhynchus; species Oncorhynchus mykiss. The sequence continues at coordinate 36,202,731 of NC_143031.1, read as the reverse complement.
ATCCAGGACACTACAAATAAATGAAATACAAACTCATACGACTGCAACCTTGAATTGATGTGAACTGTAATGCTTTGAGAACACTGGCCACGTAGTGTCCTGGTAGAAGAATGGTTTAGTTCCAGAGAGCGACAGCCGCCCTCCTCCCATGTGCTGTGTAACCTGATTTACTGTCGTCCTGGCCGGGCGTGAAACATGCTGAGTACCCCCTCTGCTGTCGTCACACAACATGGTCACGCCATCTGAACAATCACATCTGACACACATTCCTCATGAGGGGACCAACTCAGTCAGGTTTTGTGTCTGGGAACAGATCAGACCCACTGTCCTGCTGGGAGTCATGTATAATACAGAACCACAGATCAGACCCACTGTCCTGCTGGGAGTCATGTATAATACAGAACCACAGATCAGACCCACTGTCGTGCTGGGAGTCATGTATAATACAGAACCACAGATCAGACCCACTGTCCTGCTGGGAGTCATGTATAATACAGAACCACAGATCAGACCCACTGTCGTGCTGGGAGTCATGTATAATACAGAACCACAGATCAGACCCACTGTCGTGCTGGGAGTCATGTATAATACAGAACCACAGATCAGACCCACTGTCGTGCTGGGAGTCATGTATAATACAGAACCACAGATCAGACCCACTGTCCTGCTGGGAGTCATGTATAATACAGAACCACAGATCAGACCCACTGTCCTGCTGGGTCATGTATAATACAGAACCACAGATCAGACCCACTGTCCTGCTGGGAGTCATGTATAATACAGAACCACAGATCAGACCCACTGTCCTGCTGGGAGTCATATATAATACAGAACCACAGATCAGACCCACTGTCCTGCTGGGAGTCATGTATAATACAGAACCACAGATCAGACCCACTGTCCTGCTGGGAGTCATGTATAATACAGAACCACAGATCAGACCCACTGTCGTGCTGGGAGTCATGTATAATACAGAACCACAGATCAGACCCACTGTCCTGCTGGGAGTCATATATAATACAGAACCACAGATCAGACCCACTGTCCTGCTGGGAGTCATGTATAATACAGAACCACAGATCAGACCCACTGTCCTGCTGGGAGTCATGTATAATACAGAACCACAGATCATACCCACTGTCCTGCTGGGTCATGTATAATACAGAACCACAGATCAGACCCACTGTCCTGCTGGGAGTCATGTATAATACAGAACCACAGATCAGACCCACTGTCCTGCTGGGAGTCATGTATAATACAGAACCACAGATCAGACCCACTGTCAGCTGGGAGTCATGTATAATACAGAACCACAGATCAGACTGATCCAGGCTGCTGCTCTCACAGCCAGGGAGAACCAGACTGTATAATCTCCTATACTGAAACATATTGTATATCAATCCGTTTGTGAATCTTACCATGTAAAGGAGACCGTAACTGACTGTCCCCTCCTCTCTCCCCAGTCTAAGTATGATGAGCTGAAGAAAGCTGAGAAGAGCAACCGGCAGCAGCAGAAGGTCCATAAGTACGTGGCTGCGTGCGAGCTGGTGATGTCGCCGGTGCATGAGGCTGTGGTGTCCCTGCACCCGCCCCGCGTCTGGGACGACCTCCGACCCCAGTTCTACGCCACCTTCTGGTCGCTGACCATGTACGACCTGGCCGTGCCACACAACGCCTATGACCGCGAGGTGAAGAAGCTCCAGGTCCAGGTCAAGACCATCGAGGAGAACCCTGATGTGGTGAGTCACATCGTCAGGGGTGTGTTCATTTAGAGCACACAATGGAAAACTGTTGAAAAGTTTATGCTACCGAAAATGTAAATGAGCATTTCTTATTTAACCATGTAGTGGAAAAGTCCAAGTAGTCCCTCCCTGTTTCAGTCCGTTTTCTTCTTTTTGGTGCCTAATGAACAGGACCCCAGGCATCTATCAGACCCCTTGATGACAATACTGCAGCACACAGATAATTTTCTCATCTTCCAGTTAATCTCTCCCTCATCAACAGCTCATTAAATGCCCTCCAAACACACAGTCACACAGTTCATTGTGGTGGAATTGCAATGGTCTCCAATTATCACTTGACTTGGAGAGTTATGGTAATTGCACTATAATTGTATTGTGGTTCTCTCTGTGTATGTGTTCACCCCATCTAAACAGCAGCCTGTCTGTCTGTCTGCTGTCTGTCTGCAGCCCATGAACACACACTAACCAGCCCGTCTGTCTGTCTGGTGTCTGCTGTCTGTCTGCAGCCCATGAACAAGAAGAAGAAGGAGAAGGAGCGCTGCACGGCCCTACAGGACAAGCTGCAGGAGGAGGAGAAGAAGCAGCTGGAGCACGTCCAGAGGGTCCTGCACCGCCTCAAACTGGAGAAAGACAACTGGCTCCTCGCCAGTAAGATAGTCTCACTCACTCACTCACTCACTCAAGCGCACACTGCTTACTGCCCCTCACAGCACTCATCCCAGAAGACCCTCCCTCACCCAGCCTCCTCTTCCCATTAGAGCAGGCTCTGTTGTTGAGACCGTAACACCACAGAACTGCTAAGCCCCGTCAGCTCCCAGGAGGGTGCCTCAAAACCAGCCTCATCTTGTTTGCTTTAGCCCCGTTAACAAGCATGACCATGACCGAAGTAATTACATTAATATGGAGTTGTTTGATGATATGGCGCCATAGTCTGTTTTGGTGGATGTGGGTTATTGGCAGCTGTCAACTCTCCCATTTCATTAACAAACACGTCTGTCATATTTAACAATATCTTTGTGCAGCTAACCCAAGCTAATTACATTTTAAATGAGTGTGTGTTTGAGCCTTCTCAAATCTTGTTTGAAGAATTAGTGACTCAAAAGATGAGTCATGGGAGTCATGACTGCAATTCTAATTCACTGTTCTTCTCCCATCCTCCTTTTTATAAATAATCTTCCTCTCTCCCTCCCTCTATTTTCTCCCTCGTTCAGAATCCACCAAGAATGAGACCATCACTAAGTTCCTGCAGCTGTGTCTGTTCCCTCGCTGTATCTTCTCTGCCATCGACGCTGTGTACTGCGCCCGCTTTGTGGAGCTGGTGCACCAGCAGAAGGCTCCCAACTTCTGCACACTGCTCTGCTATGACCGGGTGAGACATCTCTGTCCCCTTTCTGCCTCTTTGCCCTCTACTGTCTCAGGTTGTCACGTGTTGTTATACCATGGGATTTTCAGCACTTCATTACTCTGTCCTGACCTCCTAACTGTGTTGCGTGGTCTTCTCTGCAGGTGTTCTCTGACATCATCTACACGGTGGCCAGCTGCACAGAGAACGAGTCGCGGCGCTACGGACGTTTCCTGTGCTGCATGCTGGAGACTGTGACCCGCTGGCACAGCGACCGTGCTGTCTACGAGAAGGTACCCACTACACACCTCTCGCTCTCTCTCTCTCACACACACACACACACACACACACACACTACACCTTCTCAGATCTCAAGTGCATAGGGTATCGGCCTCCTAGGGGCAAGGAGTTGATTTGAGGCTGGGCAACATTATCTACTGATATTACTAACATTCATACAAGTGTGGAAGCTGTACAATGCAAATGTAACCATTGTTAACACTTCATCTTGTCTGTGTGTTGTCCACTCTTCATATTGTCTGTGTGTTGTCCCCTCTTCAAGGAGTGTGGTAACTACCCAGGCTTCCTGACCATCTTCAGAGCCACAGGCTTCGACGGAGGGAACAAAGCCGACCAGCTGGACTATGAGAACTTCAGACACGTGGTGCACAAATGGCACTACAAGCTGACTAAAGTGAGTTCCTCCTTTTGTTTCAAAGCCTTCTGAAGAAGTCAATCTGGTCTATTTGTCTTATTAACGGCTATTTATTTAGCAACACACATGCCCCTCCAACCTGTGGAGCTGTCTTTTTACTGTGTCTGAGTGGTGCAAAATCCACTTGTCACCTAAATCATGCTGGATTGATTGCTTTCATTTTACTCCTACGACTCTTTCATACTCTTGCTTGTGCCTGTCGCCTTTTCCCGTTAACGTTACGACCTCCAAAATGTTTGTAATGACCTGTCAAACACATGCCGGTAATGGCTGAAATGGGCTCAATGGAATGCGTTGTCTTTCTGTAGCATCTATAAGAATGCTGAAGCTTTGTCTGGGATTTAACACATCGTGTCGACAATTACATCACAAGAAAGATCACTTTATTTTGATGGCTGTTAATTTATTGTGGAATTGAAAAAAGTACTAATTTAATACAGTTGACATGTTTACAAGTTAGATGCGCAGAAATGAAAGCAACTTTGAATATGAACACTTGGATTATAGTGATATTATCAAGGGAAAGGGGGATACCTAGTCCGTTGTACAACGGAATGTATTCAACCCAACCCCTCTGAATCAGAGAGGTGCAGGGGGCTGCCTCAATCGACGTTCATGTCATCGGCGCCCAGGGTGCAGTTGTTGGAGGTTAAATGCCTTGCTCAAGGGCAGAACCCCAGATTTTCCTACCTTGCCGGCAAGGGGGACCTTTCAGTTACTGGCTCAACGCTCTTAACCGCTAGGCTACCTACCACCCTAGGCTACCTTATGTCTGATCTCACAATGAAAAGTGTGCATAGATGGGTGTAATCTAGAGCCAAGCCTGTTGATTTTTAATCTGAGGGTACCCTGCTATTGAAACACTTGTGTTATACAACAGAAGGTGACAACAACAGTAGTGCTGATGCGGTGACTGTATTACTGCAACACTGGCAGTCGCGAGTCATGACTGCAGTCAAATTCCCTGTGACCATTGGTCAAGGTAATCCCAATCCAAAACTGTGCAAATGAATAGCCCTGATGAGTAGCCTAACAAACTTGCTAATGACCCTGATGAGTAGCCTAGCAAACTTGCTAATGGCCCTGATGAGTAGCCTAGCAAACTTGCTAATGGCCCTGATGAGTTGCCTAACAAACTTACTAATGGCCCTGAGGAGTAGCCTAACAAACTTGCTTATGGCCCTGAAGAGTAGCCTAACAAACTTGCTAATGGCCCTGATGAGTAGCCTAATGAACTTGATTATGGCCCCGAAGAGTAGCCTAACAAGCTTGCTAATGGCCCTGATGAGTAGCCTAACAAACTTGCTAATGGACCTCTAATGGCCTGGTACTCAGCACTCTATTGTCCCTTTAATCATTCTCTAATCACTTCATGATTGAATTTGAGAGGCATAAGGTGATGCCGTACGGAGCTCCGTACGGATCCTCCGGTTTGCAACCCCGGAGCAAGCATAAATTGGCTTTGAGACTCGGAGGGAGAGACCGTAACCATTTATCTCGCACTAAACTAACTTCTTGCTAGTTATTTATCATCCCATCCGATTACATAGTACCTGTCTTTTATTTATTATTATTTTTTAAATCACCTTTATTTAACCAGGTAGGCTAGTTGAGAACAAGTTCTCATTTACAACTGCGACCTGGCCAAGATAAAGCAAAGCAGTTCGACACATACAACAACACCGAGTTACACATGGAAAAAAAACACACGGAATAAACAAACATACAGTCAATAATAAAGTAGAAAAAAGTATATATACAGTGTGTGCAAATGAGGTAGGATAAGGGAGGCAATAAATACGCCATGGTGGCGAAGTAATTACAAAATAGCAATTAAACACTGGATTGTTAGATGTGCAGAAGATGAATGTGCAAGTAGAGATACTGGGGTGCAAAGGAGCCAGGTAAATAAATAAATACAGTATGGGGATGAGGTAGTTGGATGGGCTATTTACAGATGGGCTATGTACAGGTGCAGTGATCAGTGAGCTGTTCTGACAGCTGGTGGTTAGGGAAGGAGATATGAGTCTCCAGCTTCAGTATTTTTTTGGCAGTTCGTTCCAGTCATTGACAGCAGAGAACTGGAAAGAAAGGCGGCCAACGGAAGAATTGGCTTTGGTGGTGACCAGTGAGAGACCTGCGGGAGCGCGTGCTACGGGTGGGTGCTGCTATGGTGACCAGTGAGCTGAGATAAGGCGGGGCTTTACCTAGCATATACTTGTAGATGACCTGGAGTCTGTGGGTTTGGCGAAGAGTATGAAGCGAGGGCCAGCCAATGAGAGTGTACAGGTCGCAGTGGTGGGTAGTATATGGGGCTTTGGTGACAAAACGGATGGCACTGTGATAGACTGCATCCAATTTGTTGAGTAGAGTGTTGGAGGCTGTTTTGTAAATGACATCGCCAAAGTTGAGGATCGGTAGGATGGTCAGTTTTACGAGTGTAAGTGAAGGACGCTTTGTTGCGAAATAGGAAGCCGATTCTAGATTTAATTTTGGATTGGAGATGCTTAATGTGAGTCTGGAAGGAGAGTTTACAGTCTAACTAGACACCTATGTATTTGTAGTTGTCCACATATTCTAAGTCAGAACCGTCCAGAGTAGTGATGCTGGACGGAGCGGGCAGGTGCGGGCAGCGATCGGTTGAAGAGCATGCATTTAGTTTTACTTGCATTTAAGAGGCCACGGAAGGAGAGTTTTATGGCATTGAAGATCGTCTGGAGGTTAGTTAACACAATGTCCAAACAAGGGCCAGAAGTATACAGAATGGTGTTGTCTGCGTAGAGGTGGATCAGAGAATCACCAGCAGCAAGAGCGACATCATTGATGTATACAAAGAAGAGAGTCGGCCCGAGAATTGAACCCTGTGACAGCCCCATAGAGACTGCCAGAGGTCCGGACAACTGGCCCTCCGATTTGACACACTGAACTCTATCAGAGAAGTAGTTGGTGAACCAGGCGAGGCAATCATTTTAGAAACTAAGGATTTTGAGTCCGCTGATAAGAATGTGGTGATTGACAGAGTCGGAAGCCTTGGCCAGGTCGATGAATACAGCTGCACAGTAATGTCCCTTATCGATGGCGGTTATGATATCGTCTTGACTGTATCAAACCCGAGAGAAGCTAGCTAATTGAGGCTAGCCATCCCATTACTGTGCTTCTCACCGTCGTACAGTGAGTCTACACAACTCCTCAGATTGTAGTGTAAATAGCAGCCTACCTGTTGGCTTTTGGTTGTTGTGGCTTTTCTTTCTCATTTCATTTTTTTATTCTGTCTTCCATTGAGTCGATACCTTGTAACTTTCTTGCTATACAAGCAGCAATGCAGTTGTCTCTCTCCCCCCACTGGAAGGATCAGAGTGCATCCCTTTTTTTGCAACTTTTTCCAAATCATCGTTATCAAGTTGCATCGTGCAGCCCTTATGTTTTCATTTCTAAGACATTCCCAAGTTTATAGGTCTATCACAACTAAATATTGTGTGGCTATATTAAATGGATTTATTCCATTTTTTTAATGTAGATGCCCCATGGGGGCAACAGGTAGCCTAGTGGTTGAAGCGTTGGACTAGGCAGGCAACCTAGTGGTTGAAGCGTTGGACTAGGCAGGTAACCTAGTGGTTGAAGCGTTGGACTAGGCAGGTAACCTAGTGGTTGAAGCGTTGGACTAGGCAGGTAACCTAGTGGTTGGAGCGTTGGACTAGGCAGGCAACCTAGTGGTTGAAGCGTTGGACTAGGCAGGTAACCTAGTGGTTGAAGCGTTGGACTAGGCAGCTAGCCTAGTGGTTGGAGCGTTGGACTAGGCAGGTAGCCTAGTGGTTGGAGCGTTGGACTAGGCAGGTAGCCTAGTGGTTGGAGCAGGCAGGTAGCCTAGTGGTTGGAGCGTTGGAGCAGGCAGGTAGCCTAGTGGTTGGAGCGTTGGACTAGGCAGGTAACCTAGTGGTTGGAGCGTTGGACTAGGCAGGTAACCTAGTGGTTGGAACGTTGGACTAAGCAGGTAACCTAGTGGTTGGAGCGTTGGACTAGGCAGGTAACCTAGTGGTTGGAGCGTTGGACTAGGCAGGTAGCCTAGTGGTTGGAACGTTGGACTAGGCAGGTAACCTAGTGGTTGGAGCATTGGACTAGGCAGGTAACCTAGTGGTTGGAACGTTGGACTAGGCAGGTAACCTAGTGGTTGGAGCGTTGGACTAGGCAGGTAGCCTAGTGGTTGGAACGTTGGACTAGGCAGGTAGCCTAGTGGTTGGAACGTTGGACTAGGCAGGTAACCTAGTGGTTGGAGCGTTGGACTAGGCAGGTAACCTAGTGGTTGGAACGTTGGACTAAGCAGGTAGCCTAGTGGTTGGAGCGTTGGACTAGGCAGGTAACCTAGTGGTTGGAGCATTGGACTAAGCAGGTAGCCTAGTGGTTGGAGCGTTGGACTAGGCAGGTAGCCTAGTGGTTGGAACATTGGACTAAGCAGGTAGCCTAGTGGTTGAAGCGTTGGACCATTAACTGAAAGGTTGCAAGATCGAATCCCCGAGCTGACAAGGTAAAAATCTGTCGTTCTGCCCCTGAACAAGGCAGTTAACCCACTGTTCCTAGGCCTTCATTGTAAATAAGAATGTTCTTAACTGACTTGCCTAGTTAAATAAAGGTTAAAAAAAGATATGCCTATTTAATAAAAAATTTTTAAAGGTGGTCCAAACATGTTTATGTTAATTCATTGTAAATTACCGTGAGACCAGTAGAAATTTGCATGACAATTATCGTATGACAATTTCTTGACTACCACAGCCCTTAACAACCGTAATTAATGAGTCAGTCTAGACGCCGCAGGTGAGTGCAGGTAGGCCTAGATGGAGCAAGGTTGTCGGTCGTTGCCCCCTATACCACCCCTTTATGTTAATGTTTCATATATGTAAATACGCCCGGTGTGTTTATGAAAATGAGGCACATATAATTGTCTTTATTTTAACACATAATTTTTTTATTATCCTGATACTATTAGAAAATGTATATATGAGTGCATTCTAAGAAAAATAAGGTGACATTTGACAATAAATAGAATACCATGAATTCCCACCATTATTTGTCTGTGTCAGTACAATGTCTTATGTGCTATAATTCAGTCAAAATCTGATTTTCGGATTTGAAACATTCTAAAAGTTTGCAGTATCATCATCCATTGTCCACCTGTTGCATTTATTATAATTATTTTTTAAACCTTTTAACAATTTTGATGTCATTTACTACCATTGTTCAGAATGTTATACTTTAATTGAAAAATAAACGTAACAGACAATGCTAGCAGGAAATTGTACCCGCTCTGAGTGGGAAGCTCCTGAAACATGAAGACTCCTGTCTCCTCTGTATGTACAGTATAATCAGAGGTCAGTGGAATGTGTGGATGCAGCAGTAACAATATACCCCTCTCTCCTTCTGTTCCCTCCAGGCATCAGTCCACTGCTTGGAGACGGGGGAGTACACCCACATCCGGAACATCCTCATCGTGCTGACCAAGATCCTGCCTTGTTACCCCAAAGTGCTGAACCTGGGCCAGGCGCTGGAGTGCCGCGTCCACAAGATCTGTCTGGAGGAGAAGGAGAAGAGGCCAGACCTCTATGCCTTGGCTATGGGGTAACACAGAGTCCACCAGCCATGTTGTTTCCAGTGCAGCACAGTCAGACAGTTCACTAGCATTGTGGGGTTTTAGTTTATTGAGGAGTGCAAGTGGCAAGCATTTTGCTGTTAGGTTTGTCAGTTTGTTGTGTAGCTAGTACCCACAAAGGGTGGTGTTAAATAGAGGTGTGTACTTTTAACTACAGGGATATGGATTAAGTGGTATTGGATGAATTATCATTAGGGAAGGTTTAGTTGCACTTTTATCCAGATGTTATTTACAATGGGAAGTACTTGTGGATTATCTAAACAGAGTTTTGAGATCAGATAAGTGATCTAGGTACTTTGTCTTGAGGTCAGTAGTAGAGGATGAGGCTTAATGGAACTCAATTAGTCATGTGATGCTGCTGTAAAGCACTGGAGACAGATAAAACAATCCATGTACCTGTCAAATCCTCACTTAGAAACACACACGGGTCCCGTGTAAATGTGTGTGTGTTTGGAAAATGTGGCACCGGCAATTTGACGGCAACATTTTGATTTGCATTGGGTGCGTAACCTGATTAGGGTTTCCACCGACAGTGCTCAGAATGACAGAAATCACATTTAGAATATGGTAATTCATATTAACAGAACATGCAAGTCAAGGATGCAATGATCTGCTTACTGAATTCTGATGTGTACTTTAAACATGTTAGAATAACTGCACGCACTTACTTTTCATCAGCCAATAAGATGAGTAACAAACAGCAAAATCATTAGCCTATATCAATCTATTATAGTAGAAACGTTTAGGCTACCTATTTTATTGGTCAGCTTGTCGAGAAAATAATGGCCAGTTCCAAACAGTCTCTGTAACAATTGTGGGACAATAGATCCCAGATTCATACAGCCAGTGGGCCTAGGCTACATAAAAAGGTGTTAAAAAGCAATTAGCGGGAAAACACTGTTGTCAAAAAGGGCACTGCACATGTGAGCGGTTTTATATGACAGAGATGAAAATATCTTTTAGAAATGTTGAAAGAGAGGAGATCTAATAGCCTACTTTGAAGCGAGGTAAGACATGGCTCATATCAACACGTTCAGGTTTCAAACAATTAAGTATGTTTTCAAAATGCATACTACCTCCAGCTCATATTGTAAAGTGGTGGGTGACGGGCTGATGAAGCCTGCCTGCCTTTGCAGTTTGATGTTGTGTGTAAAACGGTCATTTGAACGGTCATTCAACTCGGGCCTCTTTCTTGAGCTCCGACTTTCTGAAGATTGCTGACGTCATGATTTGACCTTGTATCTTTCCAGAGTTCCTAGTTGTCTTGAAAGCACCTCAAGATGCTGTAGCAGCAACTCTTCCGCTGTCTGACAGAATTTCCACTCAAAGCCTCTATCTGTATGCTGTACACGTGTGATAAGATACATTATGAATATACTGTACACACGCGCCAATTTCATTCCACTAAATTATGCCAATGAACCTATAGAGCGATAATCATGGCCAGTCAAATGTATTTCCATCGATTAATAGGCTAAAAAGCTTTCTTTTGTAAGGCGGTTTATTTATCTTTTCGGACAATTGGCTGGCACCAATTTTATTTATTGTGTTTTCAAATTTTGTGTTAGATAAAAGCTGGCCATTACCGGCTAACGGAAACCCTGTGTGTGTGAAAGTGGAAAGATATTATCTTATTATTTGCCTAGGTGGGAGTTTTGTGTTTCTGTGGTGTGTCTATGGGAGTTTTAGTTTGGCATGTGAATGGGGTGTGATGCTGTGTGATTGCCCTGCCTGTACCTTGTGTAAACTCTTCATGCATCTTACAGCTATTCTGGCCAGTTGAAAGGCAGGAAAGTGCACATGGTCCCTGAGAATGAGTTCCACCACAAGGAGCAGCCGGTGCGTAGCGCCACCACTGCCAGCCAGCTGAACGGCCCTGGCACCACAGCAAAGCCTGCCACCAACGCCAGCAAGACGGAGGAGGGAGCCTGCGAGGACGCTGGTGAGTGGGTCTGCCCTTCTGTCACAAGATAAGCTGAAGGGGAAATATTAGACCCCCCCCCCCCCCCCGGACAGGTGTTATAGTTTGAATCAGCATGGGGACATTTGTTTTATTGAAAGGACCATTGTGTTCATGCTGTTGCTGCTTTGTGTTTTGGTAGACCGATCCAAGGATAAATCTCAGGGGGCGGCGAAGCCAGTGAACAAAGCCAACAGCACAGTGGCCAAAGTGACCACCAGCAATGGAAATGGTGCTCCTAACAGGTAAGCATGGAGGCTAGCCAACAGAAGCGAACAGCGCTGGGGAACAACTATATTTATTTACTGTTCTCAACTATTACACTATTGCTCATTAATAAGTTGTTGTTTTTTTAAGAAAAGAAAACAAAAGCTGAATAACATAATCAATTGTTTGAATATTAGTCAGTCATTGAATCCCCAGACTGGAATCTAGCAGCACTTTTATCTGGTTGATATTGTTAGGTTCTAAATGAATCTTGTAAAATTTCAGACAGTTGGTAAAGCTCAAACCAAGTATATTCAGATATTACAGATATTAACTTCTGATGTAGAAACTAGACTATGGAACTCAATATTTCAATAGGATAGATACCTGATAATTAACCGTATTTAAAGTTTAGGAGTCAGAACCCAGAACCCATCCATATAAAGTCTATTTATCTGAAGTTTTGCCTCATGTATTATTCTATCCAGGTATTAAAGAATGACTCTATGATTCTATTCAGGTATTAAAGAATAACTCTCTGATTCTATCCAGGTATTAAAGAATAACTCTGATTCTATCCAGGTATTAAAGAATAACTCTCTCTAATTCTATCCAGGTATTAAAGAATAACTCTCTGATTCTATCCAGGTATTAAAGAATGACTCTCTGATTCTATCCAGGTATTAAAGAATGACTCTGATTCTATCCAGGTATTAAAGAATAACTCTTTGATTCTATCCAGGTATTAAAGAATGACTCTCTGATTCTATCCAGGTATTAAAGAATGACTCTCTGATTCTATCCAGGTATTAAAGAATAACTCTCTGATTCTATCCATGTATTAAAGAATGACTCTCTGATTCTATCCAGGTATTAAATAATGACTCTCTGATTCTATCCAGGTATTAAAGAATAACTCTCTGATTCTATCCAGGTATTAAAGAATGACTCTCTGATTCTATCCAGGTATTAAAGAATAACTCTCTGATTCTATCCAGGTATTAAAGAATGACTCTCTGATTCTATCCAGGTATTAAAGAATAACTCTCTGATTCTATCCAGGTATTAAAGAATGACTCTCTGATTCTATCCAGGTATTAAAGAATGACTCTCTGATTCTATCCAGGTATTAAAGAATAACTCTCTGATTCTATCCAGGTATTAAAGAATGACTCTCTGATTCTATCCAGGTATTAAAGAATAACTCTCTGATTCTATCCAGGTATTAAAGAATGACTCTCTGATTCTATCCAGGTATTAAAGAATAACTCTCTGATTCTATCCAGGTATTAAAGAATGACTCTCTGATTCTATCCAGGTATTAAAGAATAACTCTCTGATTCTATCCAGGTATTACAGAATGACTCTGATTCTATCCAGGTATTAAAGAATAACTCTCTGATTCTATCCAGGTATTAAAGAATGACTCTCTGATTCTATCCAGGTATTAAAGAATAACTATCTGATTCTATCCAGGTATTAAAGAATGACTCTCTGATTCTATCCAGGTATTAAATAATAACTCTCTGATTCTATCCAGGTATTAAAGAATGACTCTATGATTCTATCCAGGTATTAAAGAATGACTCTATGATTCTATCCAGCTATTAAAGAATGACTCTCTGATTCTATCCAGGTATTAAAGAATGACTATGATTCTATCCAGGTATTAAAGAATGACTCTATGATTCTATCCAGGTATTAAAGAATGACTCTCTGATTCTATCCAGGTATTAAAGAATGACTCTATGATTCTATCCAGGTATTAAAGAATGACTATGATTTTTTTTCCCCTCTAAGTGTAGGGGAAGAGGAAGTTGAATCAGTCTCGGCTTTTGCTTATCTGCACAGCATTGCATGTTGTCAATGTTGAACTCTAAACAATGTCCATTCTGTTTCCCTCACAGCACCAAAGCCATCAAAGAGAGGGATGACAAAGAAAAGAGCGGGAAGGAGAAAAAAGAGAAGAAGGAGAAGACTCCAGGCAGCACTCCAGAGACGAAGGGGGAGAGCCGGCGGGAGAAGCAGAGGGACGAGAGAGGAGCAGCCGGCAAGGAGGAGCGGGCGCCACGCGAGGGTAAGGAGAAGACGCCCAAGGCAGACCGGGACAAGCAGAAAGCGGAGGAGAAGAGCAACAAAGAGGACAACAAGGCCAAGGCCGGCAACGGAGAGCCCAAGGAGCTGTCCAGGGAGCGCGACACTGGAGCCAAGGAGTCCAAGACTAAGGAGAAGGGAGGAGACCAGAGTAAGGAGAAGGGAGGAGACAGGAGTGCTGTGTCCGGGTCCCTCAAGTCTCCAGTTCCCCGATCTGAATCTGCTGAATCTGAGAGGGGTACGCAACCTGACCGCCAACACTGGCTCTGCACTTATACTGTTTCTGCTGATTGTCAGTGGGTAATCACAGCTACTAGTTTGACTGCTGAAATGAGAACTCAATTTAATCCTCTTGGTAATTTTTTCCAGATCACAAAAGGCGAAAAGTCGATACCCACTCTTCACCATCCCACTCTTCCTCTGTTAAGGTTAGTATGGCCTGAGGAAAGCTGAGCCCGTGTTTCTTCCCTTTCCGCCGGAGTGTTCCCAACTGTTGCGTGTTCCATCGGCCCTCAAGATCACCAAGGAGAGTTCTCATACACACAGGAAAGCCCCGTCTGGCATCCCCTTCGTAAACCATGGGAGTTTGGAAAGAATTCCATTTGGACTTTTCCTTAATATATTTCCTGATTGGGGATAATCATCAAGGACTTAGCCAAGAGAATAATGTATATATCGATTATTTGAAATATAAATTTATTTTAATGTGAAGGAAAGCAGTAAAAGTGCCTTGGAGAAGAGAGGAATTTTTGAGTTTCTATATCCCCCACCCTTTTTCTCTTTTTGAGAGCAATATTTTTCCTCAAGTAAAATTGCTTCCAAAGTCATGAGATTTTTAGTTTTTTGCTGGCAAAGCTGAAAAGAAGATTTATTTAGATTTTTCCCCATGTAAGATCCCTGGTATTTTTCCCGTCTAAGATCCCCTGGTATTTTCCCCGTTCAAAATGGCACCCAAGATTAAGAGTTTTTTCCCCCCCATTTTCTGCAAGCTGAGAAGATTTCTTGGTTGAAGTGGCGTGACGTGTTTTTCTTTTCCTTTGAATCTGCGGGAATCCAGCGGGGGGCGGTGGGCTGAGTCCGGAGTCGCACAGTGTCTTCAGAAGAAGTCTCGGTATCTGCTGTTAGCTCTGATCTGTTAAAACAGCCCGCATGCAGCCTCAGTCTGTACCTACGCTTCCACTCAAGATGTGTATGCAGTCAGTCGCTCCTGTGGCCCCCCCTACAACTACCAACCCCCACCTCAACACCCCTCAGCACCTTGTCGCACGCGCAGTGGGAACCCCAGGCACCACCAGCACCCAGGCCCACAGAGAGCAAGAGAGGAGAGCCAGAACCTCAGTTTTGCACCAGCCAAAAGTACAGGAGGAAAATAAAGCCTGCCTACCGCCACAGAAAGTGCGAGAAAGTGCGAGAGGGAGAGAGAAAGTGTGGGCGAAGCCTTCTGGATCTGCTGGAGCGTTGCCTAAACCGCTTGAAGCTTGTGATAGGTCTTAATGTTTACTACCAACCAGAGAGATAGGCTCCCTGTGTCTTATCCATTCTCAACTGTAAGTGACAACAACAGAGTGCTAAAACCTAGGAGAGCAGAGCACACATGAAATTCAATTCATTTGTCAGATACACACACTCAGCTCAGTTGTTTTGTAGATTTACACCACATGCACTATAAACAGTGTTCTGTAGGCCTCTTTGAGATGCTGCATTTAATTCCAGACAAATTTTTGTAGAAAAAAAAATCACACACTTTCATCTCACTTCTCAGGGTTTTTCTAATGTAAAGCTGATGAGATGACCCCTGTTAAAGATAAATGAACCCTCCTCTCTGTTAATAACCTTGTGAAAGCCTTAGTCCTTGAAGGTCAAGGGGGAAGGAAGTGTGACGTCGGTCCGTCCAGCCCCTGAAACCCCCCGTCCTCCTGACTCTCCTGACCTGCTGTCTGACAACCCCCCCAGCTCATCTGTCATCTCCATTCATTCCTACAGGACAATAGCAACGAACCCAAGGACTCTGCATCCAAGGTTTGGACACCTCCTAAACATTACTCTATCACTATTCACCTTGACTGTTATCTTCATTCTCTTTCTCCAAGTGCCATGAGGAGGGGGTCAGTTAAAAGGACTTTGATGATTACACTTATTGAATGTGAAAATGTACCATTTTGCAGACAGTGTCCAAATAAATCTGACTTGCATAAGAAGTCATTGCGGAATAGTGAAACCTGAGATATCACCTTAGATCAGGCTTGCCTGTTTAAGTCCACTCTGTACCAGGCAGCCAGACCTCCACACTAAATGTTGATGAGTTCAGTGTAGTCATGGGAAAGATTAGAGAGACTGTCCAGGACGGCAGACTGTTGTGTGAAAAGGTCCTGATTGTGCCACCGGGGAGAAGAGACGGGGAAAGGGCAGAGTTTTAAGCGGGCGGCGTTTCTTCCTCTGCCTGTGATCACTTTGTAAGGACGTCTCTGATGCCTGCCCTGGCGGAGGCTCATTAGCTATGCGTGTGATGTGCTGTGAAAACACTGAGAAAAAGAGTGTAATCCTCTATTGAGCCCACATAACGGACCTGTCTCTCTAGTTCTCTCTCACACACGCCTTCATCCACCCGCCTCTGTTCCATATTGATTTCTGATAGACGTTTAAAGCAAAACATTAATAGTCTTTATTACACTCTAGGTTTTTTGAGCTTGTTTTAAGACCAAACAAAGCCTGCCATTCCTTTTCAGCACCTAAACCCCTATAAGCCTTAGTCCATATGTATTGGGTTCTTCTCACATCAGCCATAACTCAGTTGTTCCTCTGTCGAGATTCTCCCTCTCTCCCCCTACAGACAGAGCTAGAGATGGTCAGATAAATCATTCATACAGCAGGTACACGGTTGGCTTGTTAAATTTGTATCAAGTTAGACAGCAGCACAGATAGCAGTGCTCTGCTGTCAGCGGACAGTGCTAGTCTGCTATTTTGATCTACCCCCCACGGTCCAGACTCACATCCCCGTTCTACATGGTTCACTGTGAAGTTATTGGGATGATGTCTATGCTCTCTTGATAGAGCTGCAGTCACTGCTGACCTGGTTGTTGAGGAGGGAGATGTTTGGGGTCTGAATACTGATAATGATAGACCATACTTCTCCTCTGACCACCGAGTTAGGGATAGAGTTTAACTTTGAAGTGTCAATCTTGTTAAAATGTTCCTGATGTTCCATTGTACTAGACTGAACAAAAACATAAACGCAATGTGTAAAGTGTTGGTCTCATGTGTAATGAGCTGAAATAAAATGCCCCAGAAATGTTCCATACACACAATGTTTTCTCAATTTTGTGATCTCAAATGTGTTTACATCCCTGTTAGTGAGCATTTCTCCTTTGCCAAGATAATCCGTCCACCTGACAGGTGTGGTATATCAAGAAGCTGATTAAACAGCATGATTATTGCACAGATGCACCTTGTGTAACCAAAAGGTTGCTGAATCGAATCTCTGAGCTGACAAGGTAAAAATCTGTCGTTCTGCTCCTGAACAAGGCAGTTAACCCACTGTTCCCCGGCTGCCGAAGACGTGGATGTTGATTAAGGTACCCCCCGCACCTCTCTGATTCAGAGGGGTTGGGTTAAATGCGAAAGACACATTTCAGTTGAAGGCATTCAGTTGTACAACTGACTAGTTATCCATCTTTCCCCTTAGCTGGGGATAATAAAATGCTACTGTAAAATGTGCAGTTTTTTTCAAAAACACAATTCCACAGATATTGGACGATTTGAGGGAATGTGCAATTGGCATGCTGACCGCAGGAATGTCCACCAGAGCTGTTGCCAGAGAATTAAATGTTTATTTCTCAACCGTAAGCCGCCTCCAACATCATTTTACAGAATTTGGCGGTAAATCCAACCAGCCTCACCACAGACCATGTGTAACCACGCCAGCCCAGGACCTCCACATCCAGCTTCTTCACCTGCGGGATTGTCTGAGACCAGCCACTCAGACAGCTGATGAAACTGGGGGTTTGCAATACCGAAGAATTTCTGCACAAACTGTCAGAAACCGTCTCAGGGAAGCTCATCTGAGTGCTCGTCGTCCTCACCAGGGTCTTGAACTGACTACAGTTCGGCTTCATAACCGACTTCAGTGGGCAAATACTCACCTTTGATGACCACTGGCACATTGGAGAAGTTTACTCTTCACGGATGAATCCCGGTTTCAACTGTACTGGGCAGATGGCAGACAGCGTGTATGGCGTCGTGTGGGTGAGCGGTTTGATGATGTCAACGTTGTGATCAGAGTACCCCATGGTGGCAGTGGGCGGGCGGGCGGGCATAAGCTATGGTCAACGAACACAATTTGCATTTTATCGATGGCGATTTGAATGCACAGAGATACCGTGACGAGATTCTGAGGCCCATTGACTTGACATTCATCTGCTGCCATCATCTCATATTTCAGCATGATAATGCACGGCCCTATGTCACAAAGATCTGTACTCAATTCCTGGATGCTGAAAATGTCCCAGTTCTTCCGTGGCCTGCATACTCAACAGACATGTCACCCATTGAGCATGTTTGGGATGCTCTGGAGCAACGTGTACGACAGCGTGTTCCAGTTCCCGGCAATATCCAGCAACTTTGTACAGCCATTGAAGAAGAGTGGGACAACATTCCACAGGCCACAGTCAACAGCCTGATCAACTCGCACTGCATGAGGCAAATGGTGGTCACACCAGATACTGACTAGTTTTCTGATCTACGACCCTACCTTTTTTTAAAGATATCTTATCAATTTATTTAAATTGACTGATTTCCTTATATTAATTATAACTTTTTCTATGCGTTTCCTAGTGATTTTCCTCCAGGAACGGTCAGCCACTTAGCGGTTCATTTATATGATCAGCAACACATAGTATGTACAGGGTCTGCCTCGGCATATGGACTTATATTTTAAGGTTGCTTGGTAATAGGCACACGCACACACTGAGGAGAACAGGCAGGTTTCAGCACACACATTTCAAGGCATCCTCCAGTAAGTGCACAATGCCATACAATGTATGTAAAAAAATATATATATATATATTTAATATATTTTAGTCTGTGTTTGTTTGTTTGTTTGTTTTATTTGTATGCTCATTCCTTACAGCACCACATCACCTACAATTCGGTCTCACGGTCCAAGAGCAGAGAGAGGGAGACGGACCAGAAAGAGTCAGAGAATACCCGGGGCCGTTCCAAAGAGAAGAAGACCGAAGACAAAGACCGAAAGGACAGGAAGAGAGTGAGTATTTGAGAGGGCAAGGGAGAGATTTAAAGGTGGACTTCAATGGGGAAAGGAGTGTTCTTATCTGATCTGGTGCTTGCTCTCATCTTGATTTGATATATAACTTAAAAGCCAACTACTTCTAACTTATATGTTATAGTTTTGCATAGATTGTCAAGACTGGTGAGATTCTAATGGTTGACCGTCCTTAAAGGACCCCCCCAGAGGAAGTTGTTGCTGCGATTTTGACTTAATTTCCTGTCCTAGAGACCTTTAGGTTCTACCTCAGAAGAAGTCAGTCCATGCTCATGGTTCTCACAAGGGAAGTGAAATGATGGGTATAATGAGTTGGCTCATGATCATTCGCACCTCAAATGACATGGACAGTGCCTTCAGAAAGTATTCACACCCCTTGAAAGCCTGAATTTAAAATGGATTAAATAGAGATTTTGTCACTGGTCTACACAATACCCAATGTCAAAGTGGAATGATGTTTTTAGACATGTTTACAAATGAATGAAAAGTTGAAATGTCTTCAGTATTCAACCCCTTTGTATTCAACCCCTTTGTTATGGCAAGCCTAAGTAAGTTCAGGAGTAAACATTTGCTTAACAAGTCCCATAATAAGTTGCATGGACTCAATTTGCGTGCAATAATAGTGTTTAACATTATTTAAATGACTACCTTATCTCTGTATCCCACACATATAATTTTCTACCGAGCAGTACATTTCAAACAGAGATTCAACCACAAAAGACCAGGGTGGTTTTCCTATGGCAAAGAAGGGCACTTATTGGTAGATGGATATTTTTTAAAGCAGACATTGAATATCCCTTTGAGTATGGTGTAGTTATAAACATTACATTTTGGATGGTGTATCAATACAGCCAGTCACTACAAAGATAAGACACCCCAGTTTCCGGAGAGGAAGGAAACCGCTCAGGGATTTCACCATGAGGCCAACATTTCGGTTTAATGGCTGTGATAGGAGATAAAACATTGTAGTTACTCCACAATACTAACATAAATTACAAAGTGAAAAGAAGGAAACCTGTAGACTTGTGGCGGGCCGGGTGCCTGCGAGCTGACTTTAGTGGCCAGCTGAAGGTGTTTACTCTGACACATTGGTGCGCCTGGCTGGTGGGTTAAGCGAGCAGTGTGTCAAGAAGCATTGCGGCTTGGCAGGGTTGTGTTTCGGTGGACCTTCGCCTCTCCCGAGTTTGTAGGGGAGTTGCAGCGATGGGACAAGACTAACTACCAATTTGGATACCACAAAAGGGAGAGAGAAAAAAGGGTAAAGAAAAAAAGCTTGTGTATTGTGGGGGATCATAGATTGACATAGGTTAGTGCTTTTGCTGTTCGTTAGGCCGACTCACCTTGTTGGCTGATGAAAATGTTGACAGTTCTTCTAACATCTTCAATATGCACCTCGGAATTGGATAAGGACACGCGCAGTTGCGTCCCCGATGTGTCCGTCTTCACTTGTAGCCTGTGAGAGAGACCCGATCACCTGATGGAGAGCCTTGTGAGTGAGATGAGAGGCGCTTCGGAGCAGGCAGCACTCGGGGAGAAGGGCTCGAAAAGGCATGGATTTCTTTTTAGGGTGCATTATGGCCACACAAAGGGGATGCCGCTGGGAAATTTGAGGCATTATCAAGTGCTTCTCAAAAAACATCGTCAGAGTCGCATCATGCAGCCTTACAATGTATTAAAAATCAAAACATATAGCCCAACGTTTGTAGAACAATTACAGTTATATTAATAACTAAATTAAGCATGTGGGAATACCCATTTCTATTGTTAACCTTTCAACAAGAATAGTCGCATGTGTGCACTCCCTCAAAACCGTTTAGAGAAAATATCCTTTCTATTTTATTCAGCTCTGTTCAGTTGTATTCTTCATACTATAAAATAATGTCACGGAATTCTAAGCAAATCTTGTCTGTTAAATATTATTTTATTTTACCTTTATTTAACTAGGCAAGTCGGTTAAGAACAAATTCTTATTTTCAATGACGGCCTAGGAACAGTGGATTAACTGCCTTGTTCAGGGGCAGAACGACAGATTTTTACCTTGTCAGGTAGTAACCTTCCGATTACTAGTCCAACGCTCTAATCACAAGGCTCCCTGCCGCCCCAAAATGAACTAGTGTAGCCCACAGCAATATGGCATAGCCAGATCAGGGCCAAACATAAGGACAACTCCGTATGCTATTCTGTTCTTCTGAAATAGACTACATTTTCTTCATATCATGCTTCTTTAGACCTGTCTAAAATAAATAAGGGATTTATTGTGAAAGTGTATGCTATATTACATGGATTTATTAGACTTTTTAAAATGTAGATGTTCCAAAGGTCTGCATCAGTGGCTTGTAGGCTATATGTGGAAGCCAGGAGATGCTAAGTGTGTTTAATTAACAGTCAATTACCGTAAGACCGTCAGTTATTTGCTTGACCGCCACATCCCAGCTGGTGTGGACGTTTGAATTGTTTTCCATCTTTTTTTAGGACCATGTGACCACTGACCGTGAGATGAGCCTAGAATCCAAACGCAGAAAAGATGAAAATGGAACCAGTAAGTTAGCTCCCTGTACATAACAACCATAGATTAAAACTTAAATATGGATACGATCAATATTCATGCTGGGTTCTTCCTCTTCTCGCCCAGATTCCTCCAACAAACACAGCAAGAGCGCCAGTCCCTCCTCAGACTCCCCGGTCTCGGCTGACAAAGAGAAGACCAAGAGGTCCAAGTCCTCCAGCAAGGAAAAGGGAGAGTCTACTAAACCTGAGAGAAACTCTTCCGGGGGCAAGAAGGTACGTAGTACTGCCCTTGTCCTTGACCCTAGTAGATCACAACACAGTGCTCCCGGGGAGGAGCCGTAGTCTCTCATAGTTTGTTTTGTTTTTGTTGCTGCTCAGTCAAAGCGGTTAAGCTGTGATGGTTTTGGCCCAGTGTGTTTGTGCAGCTTCTCTGGCCCTTTTAAATAAGTACAGAAACTGTGCTGCTGCTGCTGATGAATAATTGAACCAGCACCATCATCACATATGTGCATATAGGAACTAATGGCCAAATGTGCTGTATATACATAGTTTGTAGCCAACACATTGGTGCCCCGGTGTACTCTGTGGCAGTAGTGATGTTTTGTTTGACACGTGTGTTCCCTGCCTGCTGTTAAAGGAGTCTAGGCATGACAAAGACAAACCTGACAAGAAGGAGAAGAGGGACAGCAGTGGCGGAAAGGAAGAGAAAAAACAATATCCTTAAATGTTTTGGTAACGCTTTAGAACTGAAATGATGGAATTCATTTCTGGAGCCATAGTATTTGGTGTAATTATTATTGTATTACCTTGAGTACTGTATATATTTCAATTTCATTTATTCAAGGCAACGACCAGCACGAAATATTGTGTCTTTATTGTTGATCTTTGTAGTAGGTATCCAACAAGTGAAATGAAGGAGAAGGTTTTCCTTAATGGTGGTACTCATAAGTCCTCCGACAAGCACAGATAATGTGTTCTAGGTCAGTCAGCGAAGGTAAGTAGTAATGGAATACTACACTGAACAAAAATATAAATGCAACAATTTAAAGATTTTACTGAGTTACAGTTCATATGAGGAAATCAGTCAATTGAAATAAATTAATTTGCCCCTAATCTATGGATTTCACATCACTGGGACTACAGATATGCATCTGTTGGTCACAGATACCTTAATAAAACAAAAAAAGTAGGGGTGTGGATCAGAAAACCAGTCAGTATCTGGTGTGACCACCATTTGCCTCATGTAGTGGGACATCTCCTTTGCATAGAGTTGATCAGGCTGTTGATTGTGGCCTGTGGAATGTTGTCCCACTCCTCAATGGCTGTGTGAAATTGCTGGATATTGTCAGGAACTGGAACACGGTGTCATACACATCGATCCAGAGCATCCCAAACTTGCTCAATGGGTGACATGTCTGTTGAGTTTGCAGGTCATGGAAGAACTGGGACATTTTCAGGTTCCAGGAATTGTGTACAGATCCTTGCGACATGGTGCCGCGCATTATCATGCTGAAACATGAGGTGATGGCAGTGGATGAATGGCACAACAATGGGCCTCAGGAGCTCGTTACGGTATCTCTCTGCATTCAATCCGCTCGCCTACACGACGCTGTCTGCCAGGTACAGTTAAAACCGGGATTCATCTGTGAAGAGCTCACTTCTCCAGCGTGCCAGTGGCTATTGAAGTTGAGCATTTGTCCACTGAAGTGGGTTACGACACCAAACTGCAGTCAGGTCAAGACCCTGGTGAGGACGAAGAGCACGCTGAGATGGTTTCTGACAGTTTGTGCAGAAATTCTTTGGTTGTGCAAACCCACAGTTTCATCAGTTGTCCGGGTGGCTGGTCTCAGATGATCCCGCAGATGAAGAAGCCTGATGTGGAGTTCCTGGGCTGGTGTGGTTACGTGTGGTCTGTGGCTGTGAGGCCGGCTGGGCGTACTGCCAAATTCTCTAAAAGGACGTTATGGTAGGGAAATTAACATTAAATTCTCTGTCAACAGCTCTAGTGGACATTCCTGCAGCCAGCATGCCAATTGCACACTCCCTCAAACTTGAGTTATCTCTGGCATTGTGTTGTGTGACACAACTGTACATTTTAGTGTGGCCTTTTATTGTCCCCAGCACAAGGTGCACTTGTGTAATGATCATGCTGTTCAATCAGCTTCTTGATATGCCACACCTGTCAGTTCGGTGGATTATATTGGCAAAGGAAAATACTCATTAACAGGGATGTAAACTAATTTGTGCACAAAAATTTGAGAGAAATAAGCTTTTTCTGGAACATTTCTGGGATCTTTTATTTCAGCTCATGAAACATGGTAACCAACACTTTACATGTTGCGTTTTATATTTTTGTTCAGTATAATTGAGAAATTAATTTACATCATCCCAATTTAACATTATTACCTTTGACTTTCAAATGTTTGTGTGATTTGGTCAGTGTCTAAAACATATATCTTATTTCTTCCTTTCCCTCCCCTTCCCATCTATGGGCTGCAGCAGACCTGGAGAAGCCGTGCTTTTAACCCAGACAGTCACCCTCCCTCATCCTGTACCACGTTGTTAACTAGTGCTCTATTTTCTCTGCCTTGTTCATTCTGAGAGGAGGCCGCATCTCAAATGTTACTCTCATGCCTGTGTTGTTTCCGTTGTAACTGCCCGCAAGACATGTTAGTTGTAGTGTTTGGAACTTGCAGATCTATTCTTCTATTTTTCATTTCAGTGTGTTTCAGTAACCAGGTATTTGTTTTATTTTTAACTTTTGAATATTGGCACAATGTGCTATTCAAATCACAAAATGATATTCTACTCAGAAAGACAACTGGTAACTGTATTAAACGCTCTCTTGAAATCAACAGGTCATACATTCCATAATCACAAACGCTTGATGAAAAAATGCACCTGTTTTATGTTGTCAGGTTCCTCCCCTACGGCTTGTTTTATTGGCATTAATAGACACTCTCCATATTTGCTTTTGCCTCATTTAGGGTTACATGTCTATTTATTTCTCCTTTTTAGCCAAGCAAGTCTTTAGGCAAAGATTGAGTGAAATGATACAAATGACCAGTTTGTATATTATGTGTACAATAATAAAGAAGGTAACATGTAAGTCATGTCATATCTGTTCTGTTTATTTTTTGATGTCCCCTTGCTATGTCCATTATGCGATTGTGTGTTATCAGGTTTTTAAATCATTTGTAAAATGACAGTTACTCCTTGAAGCAAATATAATTGTAAAAATGTCAAAGCTTTGTACTCCAAATACAAATGTTTCAGAAACAACTTTTTGGAGTTTTTATCTGCTGTACTCGACAAGTGTATGCTTTTTTTTAACTAATAAATGATAGTTTTCCTAGTGAGCCATTCGTGTCTGGTGTTCTTTTCTTTTTGTAATGGGGTTATGTGCCATTCCACATCCCTTCTTACAGTTAAGCTGACGTAACAATGTTCAGTAGGTCAGCTGCTGATATAATACCGTTCTAAAATCAAGTATTTACTCCAAAGTATTGCCTTCTACATTGACACAACTCTAGACTTCCTCGAAGTTAGAAAGTGTCGAGTTCCCACAGAGAAAAATCGAAACCTTGCACAAAGAGAACTCTCCAGTGTTCAACAGGGATATACAGCCTTATAGGGAATGCTGCTACAGTTTATTTTCTGATATGTACAGAATGCTCTTAAATACATTACAAATGTATTAGTCTAGTGTTCAGACAAGGCTTCCAGTCTTGTTGATACTTTACAGTGGAAAGCATTCTCTTATTCCTCTTTCCCTCAGTGTTTTAGCTTGGTTGTAAATGATATATGAGTTATTTGGCTTTACATTATTTATCACACAAAAGCCCCAGACTAACTTCTGTCCAGTCTGGCAATCCTGCTATTTTATACCTGGCTGGCAAGGCACTCTGCTGCTATTCCTCTATACTGGAAATACCCCTTTCTCACTGGAAATATCCTTTGCAGTATAGTGCATTGTCATGAAATAATTGCTCACATATACCATTTGACTGTACTTCAGGGCAATCCATATGGATTGTCCATATTGCGTTATTCTCTGCCCGTTTCAAGATAATGCTTTGAGGCTGGCAAGTTGGCTGGATAAATGGCTGGTTAATATTTCCTGGTTTCTTTCTGTCTGATATGTGGTGCAGTATGATTGCTGGCGATATGAGGATGATGAAATATATTGTTCCTGTATGACAAAGAATACCATTCAACATCTCAAGAATATTCCAAAATAACCAATTTTTAAATCTGTTTTTATTGACAAAAATGTAACAAAATTCTTTGTACAGAACCTCACTAACAAGGTTCAGTATGTCCAGACATGCAGTTCTTGTTATCACTATGCAGCTTGGCAGTTTTCTCATTGCTGAGATGCAGTTACAAATAAAATAACCGAAAGGATCAAATGAGCTCTAAAGTTGAGATTGCTAACTTCCTAGGGTCTGCTTTAGGTTGCAGTTTGGTCAAGTGATCACCTCTTCCACATGCGTTTTACTTGGGTAAAAATGATGAGAAGCCTTCATTTAATAAAATCAAACTAAACAAATGTACGTTTCTTCACATTTATGGTCCTCCGTGGTTCATAAAGAATTCTCATATTCATCAGTTTTGTCTTGGGTTTGTCTTCAAAGTGTAGTGGATCACAGTTTTGGCAGAAACATTCAAACAGAAATACTCGTTGTATTCTTCTGATCTCTCTCTCTCTCTCTCTCCACTCTCATTGCTCATCATTCACTACATAATCTCAACAGAAAACAAACGGGTACAAAGAAAGTCATGTAAATCCCAACCAGATACAGTGTGCTGTTATTTATACCCAGCATGTTCATATAATAGAGAGCTCCATCTTTAAAGATATCATTGGATTGCATTGCAATAAGACTTACATTTATAAAGCTTTTTCCATTTTAATGTGTAAGAAATGTAGCAGATTTGTGATTAGGAGTACTTAAACCTTTTATAAATTGTCAAAAGGGGTGTACTGTTTATAACCAAACACCTATTATGCTTGGTAGTCCTATACTGTAAATATCCAAGTGTTCTCTACAACCGTTCTCTGTTCAATCAAAAAAAAACAATTACAATAAGACACCATATGTGTTTTAAAACTGATCACATCTTCATAAAATCTGTTTTCAATTGAACATTTTTGGCAGTAGTGACAAGTGTGACCCAAGTTAAATATTGCATTTGTTTTAACCAGTCATGTTATGCTGCTGCCATGATAAAATGTCCGTTTGCCCATCAGGCTCTGAGAAAATTGACAGCACCTAAGACATTTTGAATAATCAATGGTTTCAAATTATGCACATTTTTTAAATACAGAATGAGGGTACAATATTGTCATTTTCTATTGATCCTATCCTATTGATTGAAGTATATCTTAGATTATTATATGACATTGAACATAACTGTATAGTAAAATAGGCAGTTGACTAGTACGTTAAATAAAACAAACAAAAAATGGTCAATGTTTTACCACTAAAATATTCCTGTAAAGGATTGAAATGACTTAAAATGTTCTCTGGGATAAGTTTCTTAATGGCAAGTAATGGCATTTTTTTTTCGTCAAAATAATGAAACAAAAACTAACCCACGTATATAGATTACAACACTATCAATGTTTTCTTTCTTTCCTCCCCTATATTATTTTTTGATTCTGTATTTTCAAGTGAACCAAAATGGAGTTGCATTGTTGTGACGCTGAATGCTCCGTAAGGCACTAAGAGAGGCAGGTCCCATATTTCAAGAAACAAGTCCTATTGTGTCACTGTCGTTGATTATCGTGCCAGGTTTGGCATCCCAAGATGGGCCTTTGTTGACTGTGGGTTTGGGTCTAAGCTGATGACCATGTCTGTCGCCTCCAGGGTGCCAGCCATTGCGGGTTGTATTCCTCCAGAGTGACTGTACCTTCCTGCAGAGACACCAGCGGAAGGGACAGACTTCAGATCTGTAAAACCGGAATGGGATTTCAACAGGTTTTTTTTTGTGACACCATAAAATGTTATATTTTTCAGTAATAGGGGAACCTACATAAACATTTGGGTATTTGGGGCCCTTGAAGGCTAGATTTCAACAGCATTCAAAATGTGTATTTGTAGCCTATACTCAACAAAAAAAATATTATAGAAGTACTATACAATACATGCATTGCCCATGTTGAAAACATCAGTTTATAACATTGTATTGAAATGGCATCCAGTTACAGGGTGACTGACATTCAGAGACACTGCCCAACTGGGACAAAATGTTGGAGACACATACCCCCTAGATTTTAACACTCTCTGTTCCATACACATTATAGCCTTCTCGGTACGTGGCAAAATTCTGGGTGTTCGCCGGAGGAGCTGGTTTAAAGTTTTGGGCATTCTTAGCCAGTTTCAGTCTTTTGGTTTCTGCCCGTGACTTATAACAGAACTCTATCAAAGCCACGGTCATAGCCAGCCCTAGCCCTCCAACCAGAATATAGAAGACTCCCGCCACATTGCTCAGGCTTAGAGCACTTGTCTTGTCCTGGGGAAGGTAAAGAACAATGTTAAGAATTTTTTACAGACATTTTGGTTGTGACCTGATCTAACAAGACAGGCAAAATCTCCCAAAGAGGCTTCTGACTCAAATCCAGCTCTAATGTAAACGGCACCCCCGCTATTAGTCTGTGTTTACACAGGTAGCCCAATTCTGATCGTTTCACTAATTGGCCTTTCGAACAATCAGATCAGAGCTGAAAAAGAGCTGACGTGAAAATCTCTGGTGTGATTGGAAAAAAATATAAGAATGGGGCTGCCTGTGTAAACACAGCCTAGTGATCTAATGGATTACCCTAACAACTCTGTCTGGCTCTATCAACTGTGTAGGCAGTGAATCCCATGGAGACATGCCTACTGTGGGGTAGTACTGAGATAAACGGCAGAGGCTGACCTGCTGAATGACTTCCCTACAACAGTGGAAAGCTGGGAGCAACTTGGGACTGTCTGGTAGGTCAGTCAATCATCAACAATAGCAGGAGAGGTGGTTCAACTCTGCAGGTAGTTTATAACATAGCTGGATTGGTGAATGTTGAGAAAAAGGTTCCTTATACCCTACTCTGTAGCTCATTAACGAGGCCACCCTAAAGGAAGGTGGTCAATATCGTACAGGTCGAAAAACTGTTGATAGGCCCTGACTTCACTATGATACTGTAGTTTTTCAAACGTACCATTATCTGACTGTATCTCACAATTTCAATCAAAGTGGCAAGCTATAGGAATTGTGAATTGAACCATTTTTCTGCTACTAACATCCAAACTTAGATATTGAAATTCATTTATAAGAGTTTTACCATTTGCATTTTAACCCTATTAGTGTGTCCTTTAAAGTGTGTTTTGTAGACTATCATAGGGGAGCCCTGATGTTGGCTACAGGGCCAGTACGTCCTGTCCGATGACTGTCTCAGAGGGTTAAATAACTGGTTTATATTAGATCCTTTAACTTCATGAAGTGTGCAAACAAAATCTCCTTATTGTGACATTCCACAGTTCAAACATGACCTTCAGATTCCATCTGACCACTGGATGACCATCTGGAGTTTGAAAGTTAGTTTGTAGTTTGTCAGAGTAAGGAAGCTTGAAGTCAAACTGCATAATGTTAATAGATTCAATATATTCAATTAGCACGCAAATAAGTAAGGACACTAATAAACAATGTTTCAATAAAAGTTTGGTTAACAAAACTGCAGCATAATGGTTACAATTCAACGGTTGTCATTTGTCTATGGTAAGTATGAATACACATGGAATCTTACATTTATCCAAGGCATGCTGCACCTTTTCAACTACCAATACATACTGTATGTCTAAACTATGTGATGAGATCTTAGGAATAATCATTATCATCATTATAATAGTAATGTAAACACCAATAATGTCGACGGTATTGTGGATAATGAAGTATGTGTAAGGCAAACTGTGGGATGGATATTCTTTAGACTGTTTTCACTTGCATTCTATGAAAAGGAAAACAAAAATTTAAAAAAAATGGAAGAAAAAATATGTGGTTTTGAAAATGTATGGTGTTTACGTATTTGCATATGAACAGTTAGGTCAAAATGCCGTGTAAAAAGACCTGCAGCGACTGACCTTACTTCCAGAGTCCTTGGTTCCACATTCACCCTTATCGTACCACCATTTGTTTTTCAGCTTGTCTAAGATGCCTTGTTCACTGAGTTTCAATACGGCAAGGTTTACAGGAGTTCTTCACGTGGGAAATAACATAAATAACATTATATTATGTTATTTTATGTTATTCAAGCTTTAAACTACTTCATACTTTACAAAGCGATAGAGCAGGGTCCTGGCCAAGACAACACAGAGAGCAGGCAAAACTAACGGTCACCTTTCATACACCAGGACTAACCCCTACCGTGCCGGACCCTACCTGTATCGCTTTGAGTAATCGGCACACACTGTTCAAAAAAGTAGAAAAGATTGGATCGAGCAGAATGAGTAGCTGCTGTAATATAGCTCTATACATACATAAAAGAAGAGGTGCAATTGTTATGGGCACATGTCGCTTTTGGACCAAGGGTTTAGCAAGGTGGATCTAACAGGAACCCTTTCCTGACTAACAGACAAACAAAAACCAGCAGTCTGATTTTATTCTAACTGAGGACAGCCAATCCCTCACAAAATACAGCCCCCACTGCATATGCATCCTGCTCAGAATAGGCTTACGTAGGCCTATACTGTGCAGATAAAATCAATCACACGTGACGTTGAGAGCTACAAGAGAGCGGTAGATACCAAAATAGGTGCCAATATATTGATTCTATGTAGCTCTGTGGCTGCATGGTTAGTGTTATATAGCTAGTTTTTCAACTTCTACCTGCAATGAGATCAATGAGATCTACAGGTAGATTTGACTGAGAAATAAAAAAGCCAAACAGTTTCTAATGAGTCCTCAAGTAGGGCGTTATGTTTGTAAGACATAATGTATTCTACATGACTGCTAGATTTCTGTGTATATTTTCTTTCTGAAAAATGATCTGGGTTTGTAATTTAACTTCATTAAATATATTGTATTCACCACTGTTGTCTGCTTAATGCATAATATTGAATACTTACATAAAAGAGGAGTGTAGAGAATGTGAGGTTATTTGATCTTATCTGGCTATATGGCTTATTTTCACAGCAATTCAGACAAAAAATACTTTGGCAACATTTATGGTTTGCAACTAGTCTCAGAAAATAACTATGTTAATAAGGATGAGGTTAGTTACAGCAGCTTTGGACAATAAGTACTCCTGTTCGTACTGAGCTGTTGCTATGGACATGCAAGTCACATCTGTCAAGGTTCCAGTACTGGCATCAGAATGGAGAATAGCAGCTACACTATGGGCGTAACATCAGGACAAACTGGGTGTGCTGACTTCTGTTTCCCTACCAAGTCCCTAAGCAGGAAGATTCCCTGGCAATGGCATGGCTATTTGGTCTGGAACTCGTTTTGTAGAGTATAGCAACGACAGAAACAGGGAATAACAGTGTTATAACAGTGCTATAACATAGTGTTATTAATGTATGATGTAGTCATGGAGCCAAAGATGAAAACAGGCGATGATTTAGTTCCCTCTTGCATGACACGTATCCAGGGCGGGCGGGGGGGGGCGTCCTATGAGGGCATGCAGGCACAGGAAGTGACCCACAACAGGAATGACAGCAAGTGAGAGGTCAACTGACTGAGAGCTGACTGGCTAACAGCGAGCTAGAGGACTGTACTATCCTAGCTAACGTGTCACAGAGGGTCTGTCTGTCTGTCCAGTAGTGGCTGACACAATAATGACACATGCTGATGTGCGTGCTGTACTGAGCATGCCTCTCAGATGGCTATCACCTTGTGCCTGTGATTTCTGCTGGCTGCTAGGTAGACATGCTGGGGCCCATCCAGTCTTGATCCAGTCCAACAACAAGGAGGAGCAAAGTAAAAAAAGCAATGTTCAGTTCTTTTTTGAGAGTATAATATCAGTGTCTGTGGTGGGGGAGGTCTATGGACTATGTCACTGTTACCACCAGGTATGACTCAGGAGTGCTTATCATATGTGTGGTTTATGATATGTTGAGATGACAAAACAAGAACTGGAAAACAATGCAGACAGAACACTCCCAAAACATACACAAAGACAAAACTATAAAAATAAAATACACAGTATGAACAGTTCATGCAAAATATCAAATAACATTCAAACAAAACATGAGGACAAAAGATGCACAACTGAGAAAATATGACACAGAAGAAACATGATTTACCCATGGAGGTGTAAATTATGTCTTTACACCGCCTGATTCTCATACATCCAAATATATTTATCACAAATAGTTACTAGTTCCAGTTCTTAACCTGCTGTATGGAATTTCCTTGAGTATACGATTGAAGTCGGAAAGTTACATACACCTTATCCAAATACATTTAAACTCAGTTTATCACAATTCCTGACATTTAATCCTAGTAAAAATTCCCTGTCTTAGGCCAGTTAGGATCACCACTCTATTTTAAGAATGTGAAATATCAGAATAATAGTAGAGAGAAGGATTTATTTCAGCTTTTATTTCTTTCATCACATTCTCAGTGGGTCAGAAGTTTACACACAATCAATTAGTATTTGGTAGCAATGCCTTTAAATTGTTTAACTTGGGTCAAACGTTTTGGGTAGCCTTCCACAAGCTTCCCACAATAAGTTGGGTGAATTTTGGCCCATTCCTCCTGACAGAGCTGGTGTAACTGAGTCAGGTTTGTAGGCCTCCTTGCTCGCACATGCATTTTCAGTTCTGCCCACAAATGTTCTATGGGATTGAGGTCAGGGCTTTGTGATGGCCACTCAAATACCTTGGCTTTGTTGTTCTTAAGCCATTTGGCCACAACTTTGGAAGTATGCTTGGGGTCATTGTTCATTTAGAAGACCCATTTGCGACCAAGCATCAAGCTTCCTGACTGATGTCTTGAGATGTTGCTTCAATATATCCACATAATTTTCCCACCTCATGATGCCATCTATTTTGTGAAGTGCACCAGTCCCTCCTGCAGCAAAGCACAGCCACAACATGATGCTGCCACCCCCGTGCTTCACGGTTGGGATGGTGTTCTTCGACTTGCAAGCCTCCCCCTTTTTCCTCCAAAAAATAACAATAGTCATTATGGCCAAACAGTTCAATTTTTGTTTCATCAGATCAGAGGACATTTCTCCAAAAAGTACGATCTTTGTCCCCATGTTCAGTTGCAAACCGTACTCTGGCTTTTTTTATGGCAGTTTTGGAGCAGTGGCTTCTTCCTTGCTGAGCGGCCTTTCAGGTTATGTCGATATAGGACTTGTTTTACTGTGGATATAGATACCTTTGTACCTGTTTCCTCCAGCATCTTCACAAGGTTCTTTGCTGTTCTGTGATTGATTTGCACTTTTCGCACCAAAGCATGTTCATCTCTAAGAGACAGAACGCGTCTCCTTCCTGAGTGGTATGACGGCTGCGTGGTCCCATGGTGTTTATACTTGTGTACTATTGTTTGTACAGATGAAAGTGGTACCTTCAGGTGTTTGGAAATTGCTCCCAATGATGAACCAGACTTGTGGAGGTCTACAATTGTTTTTCTGAGGTTTTGGCTGATTTATTTTGATTTTCCCATGATGTCAAGCAAAGAAGCCCTGGGTTTGAAGGTAGGCCTTGAAATACATCCACAGGTACACCTCCAATTGACTCAAATGATGTCAATTAGCCTATCAGAAGCTTCTAAAGCCATGACATCATTTTCTGGAATTTTCCAAGCTGTTTAAAGGCACAGTCAACTTAGTGTATGTAAACTTCTGGCCCACTGGAATTGTGATACAGTGAAATAATATGTCTGTTAACAATTATTGGAAAAATGACTTGTATCATGCACAAAGTAGATGTCCTAACCGACTTGCCAAAACTATAGTTTGTTAACAAGAAGTTTGTGGAGTGGTTGAAAAACGAGTTTTAATGACTCCAACCTAAGTGTATGTAAACTTCCGACTTCAACTGTATGTATGTGCTAAATATGAGGAAAACGTAGCCTACTTTCATTTGTGAACTAATTCCCCTTGGTATTTGTAGTATAATTAGAGTATAATTGGCCAAAGTCAGATTGAGTTATATTTATAGTGTTTTTAGAAGCTGTGTGTCTAGAATATATTGGGTTTTCCTCTCTCAGTGGTTATTACATACAATATATTTGAAGCACATTGTTAAAGTACCAACACATGCATTTTTAGGAATAAAATAATAAACCAGAAATGTAGCAGGTGTGTTATAACATGGCTGAGTCTACCCTCTCTCTACCAAGGATTCAAGGCAGATTGCTTGCAGGACGAGGCAGCTGCTTTGTGTTGCTCTGCTGATAGTATTCATGTCCTGCTTACGCTCAGGAATGAATAACTAGAGTCAACAACATCAAAGTCAGTCTGCCTGGTCTTCTACAATGTGTCAAGTGTACTATGGTCAAGATGCAAGCAGAAGAGTAGAGACAGAGACGGATCCACAGTCGGGCTGTCGCTGTGCCCTCGTGTTCTGAAACCCAAGATCAGGTCAAATTTTCCACCCTCTTGCAGCGTTTCATTGGTCGGGGCAGGGCCGGTCATGGGTAGGTAGACTTTGACTGGTCTTGGAGACTAAGACCAACCAAAGGAATCTGTCAGGGTGACAAGCTAACACTGGTTTACAGTGATGTTATTGGTATCAGACAAAAGTTTGGAACATTTGGTGTCACTTTGTCATTAGAATTCTCACGTTTGCCTGCAATGCTTAGTCCCCTCAAGACTACGCTGTTCGCCTCGCCTGTCCTACCACCCAAGGTTGAGGGAGTTTGGAGAGTGCTACAGTACACCTCAGTGCTAGGGTTCATGGACACTGCCATGTTATTCTCTTAGTCAATACTTAACTCAACATAAATGACAAATTATTCATCCACTTTCAGTGAAACAGAGCATTATAATTCCACCATGTTTGCCCTGTGGACATAAAAAGCAGAGGAAATGTACAATCACCCCTTCTATACATTCTGCCTTTCACAACCACAGGGCAAATACCTAAACTAAAAAGCCTCTGGAGAAATTCAAGAAATATCTCACTAAACAGCCCTGCTGTAGAACAGAACACTAACTTCCCAAAAGAGGTCTCACATGCTATCTTACCACAGTGGATGTACTTAACTACCATCATGAATAATAATCAGCTTCAACTCCTCCTCTCTTCTTCTGTACTTACAGTAAACAAATACCTTGTCTTTTTCGCAGAAATATCTTAATTCTTACTGGTCTTTTTCCTCCATTAGCCAAGTAAAGGGTTCCCAGTTTGATCTCAGTTGCACAATAAAATAGAAAAAGCCACACAGTTTTCTGTTACAGGGCCATAGTGGGCTGTGGTTGGGGCCTATAGGTTACAGTAGTGATATAACAGCCTTGCCGATTACTCTATTCTACGATACCCGATGTTGGTGACATTGAGGCTGACCTTGGAGTCACCTCCCCCGCTGCCGCACTCTCCCTTGTCGTACCACCATTTGTTTTTCAATTTGTCCAAGAGGCCTTGCTCATTCAGTTTTAACACTGCCAGGTTAACAGCATTTCTTGAAACGATAAAACATAACTTGTAAGAAAATGAACAGGTCCGTGAGAAATCTAATACTATAATATTAGTCAATTGTAATAATAGTAATAATATCAAATGATTCATAAGGGGGAGCACGAAAAGGACAAATCGGTAAAGAATTGCACCGGTGTGGAGAGGTAAGAAGCGTTTTACAGCAAAGAAATGGTTCAATATTAGAGAGGTGGTATGGAGGGTTACATTGCTCAGAACTGAAGTGTGCGGGATGGGGACACTTTGTCATAGAGAATAGAAGAATAACGACAACATACAGCATGCACGTTAACATTCATCACAAGTGACAATGCAGCTTTTAGCAAGTTAATTGAAAGAAACACATTGAACTGTTAAATTAGAAGCAATGCAGAACTGCCCGAGAGGGACACCAAGGAGAACAGAGGGACACCAAGGAGAACAGAGGGAGGAAAGATTGAGGGGAAGAGAAAAACAAACAACAGAGGTGGGTGGGGGGCACGTCAACATACAAATGAATTTAGTAAATATGTCTAATATACCAAGAGTACTTTCCCTTTAAAGAGAAAGAAAAAGAGCAACACAGAGAGAAACAAACCATACAGATAGAGAGAACATGATCGAAACGGCTTGACGTCTAGACGTGAGTTAAAGAAACACATACTGATGTCCGATCTTAATTTGACCAGTTTCGTCGCAGGAGAAAAATAATCCTGCAGCAGAAGGATTTGAATATCTGGAGAAATATTTAGAATCGCCGCCAGGGTGCAGCTGGAAGAGGTGTTTGTATACAACGCAGTACCACACCTACGTGGTACCTTATGTAGGTTACGCACAGGCTCCATTTTATGTGGATTATAATACATTTCTGTATTTGTAGGGGGTAGATGTATTTTTCGCTATTGAAAATCATTTTTTTTTTGTGCTTGTTAGAGTATTGTGACCTGCCAGAGTGCAGTGGTCTAAGTAACTCACTCCACCTGCAAGCTTTGTGAGTTCTCACCCAATGCTGGGTGATCTAGTGACCAGCCTGAGCCTACAGTAGGCCACATTTGCACATCAGAGAAAAGTGTCTCAGCTCACCAAAATCGTCTTTGGATAGGCTCAAATACATAAACATCTTGACAGCTTTATAACATGAAATATTAAACAACATTATTCAATACACTATTTTAATCCACACCAAAGACCATAACTAAATTGACTAAATATACATAGTTCTACTATAAAACATGGATGAGCATCCACACTGGAGGAAAGTTTATCATTCTACAGTCAATCATCTGTAAAATCAACTGATCAGCTCAAATCAGCTCATTAACTCAGCCAGGGAAACACAAACAGTAGGCTAGCCTATTATCGGTTTCATATCTTCCATTATGTGACAATGGATAGGCTAATGGGTGGCCAAAAGAATGTAGCCTATTGGAATATAATCAAATAACAAGGGGGCTATTGCAACCATCGATGGCACTAGACTAGGATGTACCAGTGACGAGGACCATTCAACGCTGGTCCGACCAATCAGAAGCCACGCTTCAAGATTGTTTTGATCATGCGGACTGGAATATGTTCCGGTCAGCCTTAGAGAACACCATCGACCTATACGCTGACTCTGTGAGTGCGTTTATAAAGAAGTGCATTGGAGATGTAGTACCCACTGTGACCAGTAAAACCTACCCTAACCAGAAACCGTGGATGGAAGGCGGCATTCGGGCAAAACTGAAAGAATGATGACTGAATATAAACAGTGTAGTTATTCCCTAAAAAATGATGTCAGTGTTACCTAGTC
Source organism: Oncorhynchus mykiss (assembly GCF_057628025.1). Taxonomy (NCBI): domain Eukaryota; kingdom Metazoa; phylum Chordata; class Actinopteri; order Salmoniformes; family Salmonidae; genus Oncorhynchus; species Oncorhynchus mykiss. The sequence goes on along the minus strand of NC_143031.1, from coordinate 36,165,848 downwards.
CTGCGTGTGCAGCGGACATGAGTCAGTCATGGTCACGTGTCAGCCCTCGGCCCAAGAGTCTAAAACGGTTTAAGATGTTGGTTGCTCCTGTGGGAGACCTTGGTTCATATCCCACGTGGTACACTTGCAACCAAAGTCTGCCAAGATACTTTGTATGAATGGAAACTAATGTTGGTGTAGCCTACTGCTTTTATTTTATTATGTTATCCAAAAGTGTCTGGTATGGTCATTTCTTATCAAGATCTGAGGTAGAATATCCCTGGACTGTCCATAGTTGAAATGTGGAATTTCATCAAGTCAATCGGAGGGAGTGAGTTATTTGTGCCAGAAGGGCGTTGGTCCAACACGGTACGCCTATTATGTGCGCGCTGAAGGCAGAGGCCCTAACCACTAGACCACCCCAGGCAGCGGCCCTAACCACCCCAGTCAGCGTCCCTAACCCCTAGACCACCCCAGTCAGCGTCCCTAACCCCTAGACCACCCCAGGCAGCGGCCCTAACCACTAGACCACCCCAGGCAGCGTCCCTAACCACTAGACCACCCCAGTCAGCGTCCCTAACCCCTAGACCACCCCAGGCAGCGGCCCTAACCACTAGACCACCCCAGGCAGCGATTCAACTCAATTTTGACAGTTCATTCGTAACCTTAGGATAAACTTGACACTTGTATGTCGTAGCCTATTGGAGATCAATATCTATCTTGTGTTATTAAGCTATATAAAATGACGGTTGTTGATGTGAATGGCTGCATTTCAGATACATTTTTGTACATTTGAATGTAGCAGCAATAGGACTGGGGCCTAGCGCTGAGCGATAATAATATTTTGATAGCAAGCCTTGATCCCAATGACTTGACTGCCCCTGCATTGAGAGAAAGAGAACTGATTATTTTCCGGGATTCACAAGGCTCATTTGAATTTCCTGATGCCGCAGGAAGATTCTATGCGACAAAAGAGTGATCAAGTTAAGATCCGACATCTGTAATAAATACCTTTACCTTCCTGATGAACCTCAAAAAATGAAAAGTGAAGAATGAGGAAGAAGAGAAATGGGACACGAGACATCAGGGTAGGTGGAATACTATAACAACAAGGAGAATATTGTTATATTATCCCACCCACCTTAATGCTGAGCCTTTAGGTGTGGCCACACCGTATCCCTTAGAGTCCAGGTTGCCGCCCACTTTCATGGTGTCACAAGGTTTCCGCTGCTCAATGTACTCGTTCATTGTGGATTCAAGAAGAAAGGCGAATTTGCCCTTCGACTTTCGCACCCGGGCAACCCCTTCTGGTGTCGTCTTGGCGAACACTGACGGTTCAGCTGATTTCATGTAAGACCACATTTTTTCATAAACTGCTATTTTGGAGCGCTGCATTTGGGAAGAGAAGGAGAGAGAAGACAAAAGCAGGTTAGTGGTGTATTTAAAAAATGTAAACCATAGCGTTCAGTGCCTAAATAAAACACTTTAAACACACACATACACCTCCATATACAGTGTACATCTTTTCCATGAGTCATTAGAGTGCTGTGCTCCCAGAGAGCTGAGTAAAGAACCGGTTGTAGTGGGCATGTTGCCAACAGCAGATCTGAGGTCTGATAAGCTGACAACACACTACAAACAAAACTGCAGGGCCATGTTTCTCCTCAGCATTCGTCCACAGGATGACCACTTGACTGACCACCTGCTCCCTTTCAACATCCCCCTTCTCCACATGAGGTCACAAGACAGGAAGTAAGTCAGTGTGCCGTTTGACTTTGGGGTTCTGGAGGCGTCACCTGGATGGATCAGTGGGGCTGCTGGCACCTGGAGCAGCAAGATGACATGCTGTGAGGAGAACAGAGCCATGCCCTGGTCTGCCTCCTGACTCACACCCAGGGAGCTGCTGCTAAAAATGGCCTCTGAGTGGCTGGCTAAACTAGGTTAATGTGACCTTCCTCCGAGTGACCGACTGAGTGGGGAAAACACTGACTGCCTGGGAGGAAACTTTGTGAGCGACTGAGTGGGGAAAACACTGACTGCCTGGGAGGAAACTTTGTGAGCGACTGAGTGGGGAAAACACTGACTGCCTGGGAGGAAACTTTGTGATGGAAGTTTTCACGATCAAAAAAAAAATGTGTCCGGGCCTCCGGAGTGGCGTTACTACAGACCCAGGCTCAGTCACAGCCGGCTGCGACCGGGAGACCCATGAGGGACACAATTGGCCCAGCGTCGTCTGAGTTAGGGGAGGGCTGGGATGTCCTTGTCCCATCACGCTCCAGTGACTCCTTGAGGCGGGCCGGGCACATACACTGCGTACAACTGGTGACAACTTGGTCACCAGTTGTACGGTGTTTCCTCTGACACATTGGTGCGGCTGGCTTCCGGGTTAAGCGAGCATTGAGGCTTGGCAGGGTCATGTTTCGGAGGACACGTGACTCTCGACCTTCACCGCTCCTGAGTCCGTACGGGAGTTGCAGTGATGGGACAAGACTGTGACTACCAATTGGGGTAGAAAGTACAAAACAATTTACAAATTATAATGATGTGTATAAATAGCCTATTCATGGATGCTTAATCTGACAAAACAGAGTCAACTTGGCAATTATAGCTATTGTCCAGGGCTCCAAATAACATCATATAATATTGATAAATAGATAATACGATTTAATCTGAGGGTCCATTTCTGGCAAGTCTTTGCTTGGTCATATCTTCTTCACTTTTGAATGGATAATGGGCCATAAGCCCACCCTTATTAGCTGCATCAAGCTAAATGTCACATTCCATATCAAATGACAGTATGTATTGGATATTGTGGACCATTGTGAATTGTAGTGTGAAATATATGACTGTACTAACCAGAAAAACAGATTGATCACATACAGCCGCACACGCACGCCCAACCATACACACGCACGCCCGCCCAACCATACACACGCACGCACGCCCGCCCAACCATACACACGCACGCCCGCCAAACCATACACACGCACGCCCAACCATACACACGCACGCACGCCCGCCCAACCATACACACACACGCACGCCCAACCATACACACGCACGCACGCCCGCCCAACCATACACACGCACGCCCGCCAAACCATACACACGCACGCCCAACCATACACACGCACGCACGCCCGCCCAACCATACACACGCACGCCCGCCCAACCATACACCCGCACGCCCAACCATACACACGCACGCACGCCTGCCCAACCATACACACGCACGCATGCCCAACCATACACCCGCACGCCCAACCATACACACGCACGCACGCCTGCCCAACCATACACACGCACGCACGCCCAACCATACACACGCACGCACGCCCAACCATACACACGCACGCATGCACTCACACACACACATTAGCATCTGTAATTCCTCTCTTATCCATATTGATTGTTCATTAAGCACCAGTTCTGATGTGCTCTCCAAAATCACTCTACAGACCCAGCAGGAGCTCTGAGGGGGAAGAGGTTTCCTAAGTTCCTGCTGGCTATTGACTGACTAACTAAGCTTTGGGGGCGTAGCTGGACGTTCAGCTGTTTCTTCTATCAGGTGGTGGCACACCGACGCAAACATAATAAACACTTTCTCATATTGCTCTGAACCCAGTAAATCCTCATAGAACGTGTCAACCTGTTTAACAGAGGTGGCTGGATACAGAAACCCCAATGTCACTTCATTTCATGCTGAGTTAACTGAATATTAATATATTATAATTGTGACACAAGTGCAGGGGGAGTGCTGTGGTTCTGGGGAGGTGATCTGGGATGCTAATAGTCTACAGAACCCCTAACGGCCTCAGCTCGTCTTCATTGCTCCTCTGCTCTTCATATTGCAGGGATGAGCTTGACTCCTGATAAACTTGATGATTCCATCATTGGACTGTTAATGTCAATTATAAATAGGGCTGTTGAACACAATGAGCACCTTGGTGGCACTGTATCCTGTAGAGATGGCGGTGTTTTCAGAACAACTGATATGTAAAGGGGGTAGGTAGGATCAGATCAGGGGTATTCAATTAATGAGCCAAATATGAGTCATGAGTCATGTTAATTATTAAACAAGAGAAAAAACAACCAATGCTGCAGTCAAAACATGAGTCTCTGATATGCATATACACCATCTGCTGCTATGTTGGCATCGGCATCCCTCTGCTCACATATTTCACCTAATATTCACAAATGTCAAGACTGCCATATCGTTCTCATTAGTGACAGTTTCTTTTACACAAACAGCACACCAATGAATTGAGTGAAGTTGAGCTGACATGCGCTGACTTGTAATCTTGAACAATGGCGAGTCAGCTTCCCTTACAACTTATTCCCAATAACACCACCCCAGAGAGCTGGATTTTAGCCCCTGCATCACACACTCATTTAAAGAGTACAGGGAGAGACCATATGGGAGGTGATAGCGGGGGTGGGGTTGCTCAGCGGTTTTATTCACCAACAGATGTTGAACCCTTATGGGTGTCTAGATCAAGGGCAGATATTTTCCAGTCTGACAGAATCAGTGGAAATCTGCAGTACATTCAGCTCCTATTACTGCTACTTACACCTCCATGATTTTCAGGTCAAAGGAAGATCAAAATATTTGTTGAAAAAGGGACCTTTTTTTGTGCAGCAAGGCCCTTAGCCCAGGTCTCAGAGACAGATGCCATAATACAATGGTGTAAACAATGTAAACAGAGGGTAATGTATGGGTAAAGATGTGTGCAGCTCCTCTGCTTGTGTTATTTGGTGTCAGCAATCATATGTGGGCTAAAGATCTCTTTTGTTCAAACGCAAATCTATATTAATCTATACTACAACATAAAAAAAGTGAGTCATTTTTCGGCCTCAGAATCCATTTGCAAAATAAATAAATATTAATGAGCAGATGAGCTGGCTCCCACAGTGAAACACAAACAGCTCCAGCTGTCAGTCCATCTATCAACTCTCCATGTATGTGCTCTGAAGGCTTCACGGCTGTTTGCTCAGGTCCACCCCACTGGCAATTCAATGTAGGGATGAGTTGGCAAATAAATTATTTGCATTCTGTCTGTATGCAGAGTGCCTGTACACATGCCATTCTTGGATGCTCTTCTGGATATAAGACTGCCAAAAGTATTCAGATTTACTCTCTGGAAACAACATATGTAACTCAAACAAAAACCTGCAAATTCATTAGATTCATAATTCATTTCTCAGCTTAAATCAGGATCTATAACATGCACATGCCTGCTTTGGAAAGGAGATCTCTGGGCACAGTTAATTTCTCTCCATGTATCACATACAGGCTGCCGTACCTAAGACAAGTTTTTACATCTTTTTTAATATAGATTTGTTTAACCTAGTTGGCTTGGATATATCCGAACCAGCAACCTTTCGGTTACCGGCCCAACGCTCCTAACCGCTAGTCTACCTGCTGCCCTAAATGAATAAATAGAGATAAAAATACAAGCACTAAAAATCTATTTGATGTCTGAATATTATTCTTCCGACACTTTGACAACAAAGGTGAGGGAGCAGTTGGGAGGGCATGTGATGTACTACGGTAAACCCTGAGAGGAGTAAGGGAGAGGAGGGAAAGGGAAGCTGAGCCGTTTGAGGGATGACCTGCCAGTGTGTCATCAGAGCAGATTTCCGTTTGCCTAGTGGCTATATGACTCTAATTAAGCAGCACATCTTTAAAATGTATCTAGAGCCTCTATTAATCAGTCTCTCTCTCTCTCTCTCTCTCTCTCTCTCTCTCTCTCTCTCTCTCTCTCTCTCTCTCTCTCTCTCTCTCTCTCTCTCTCTCTCTCTCTCTCTCTCTCTCTCTCTCTCTCTCTCTCTCTCTCTCTCTCTCTCTCTCTCTCTCTCCTTCTATCTCATAGTTTTAATTAAAAGTCCCCTGGAATGTCTGCTCAGTCGTGACATTTGCAGTTTATGAAGTCCCTACACACCTGTCAATTATCTTCCCAGAAAGACATGGGACAAATCACTAGGCAGTCAACCAGCCTGCCAAACTAATCACATCTGCATTCACATCCAGTGGCTGGCACAAGTGGTTATATTTTTATTGCTTTGCTCCTTCTTTCTCTGGAGAATCATTCACATACAGCAGTATAGACTCTGATAGCCACCTGCTTTGCTTATTGTAGCATGACTTTCTTCAATACTTATTATCATAGCTACTTCCTTATATTCTGCCAGGTATCACACAGAATTAAATATCATACCATTCCCTGTGCTCCTTCCTTTGATGTCGTCTTTTTTTTTAAATATGTTATTTTCTAACCCTAAAGAGACATAAGTTGTCACTCACCCTAAAGAACTCCTTAGTGGAGCCTGAGTCTAGGGTCCCATAGGCAATCTCTGTCTGCTTGGCCAGGTCCTCAGCACTCTCTATGGGAGACACCATCCTCTCCACTGTGAGGAAGGCAGCCAGGTTGGCCGTGTAGGAGGAGATGATGATGAGGGTAAAGAACCACCAAACACCCCCCACGATTCTGCCCGACAGAGACCTGAGAGAGAGGGAAGGAGGAGGACAGAAGGACGTGAGAGCAGGGTGCTCAATCCTACACACTGACAAAGGGATGGAGGCTGCCATGCCTTTGGAGTCCACTGATTCCTGTTTAGAGTCTGTGTATCTGCAGTCTGGGTATCACACACCACGTATTGACATAAATGCACCGCCTCAGAGCATTGCCACAGAATGATCTTGGATTTATGTCAAATCTCACCCACATACCTCAACGATAATGCTCTTCACACAGAGAAAAACATGGTGTTGCTGTAAGAGATGCTGTACCCGCCTGGTTGCTCTATGATGCTTGCCTGGAGGGCTGTGTTGTGGCTGAATGACACCACACACGAACACAGCAAGCAGAGGTTATTGTGCATCTGCTTCAATGAGGCTGACGATCCCCATTGGCAAGGTAACTACTAACCTTAAGCTTACTGTAGTCTATCACGTAAACTGATACTCCAAGCGGGAGAGTGACATTTACTAAATCGTCTTCATTAAATCCGTGTCATTGACTCTTTGGCATTTTATGGGATCTTCAAATAGTACCAGACAGAAATTAAATCCTAACTCGCCATAGAATGTTTTGTGTTTTTCTCTGGTATTATGTTACAAGAATTCAATTGCTTGACTTTTATTTAGAGGGGACTTTCTCCTACTCACATTGGAGGCGACCACTCAGCTTTCAGTACACAGCCCACTTTAATTCTTGAGTAATGCTTCAAAACAAAAATAATTGTATCATAGAGACAGCAAGGTAAAAATAACTGAGAAAGGAATCCGAACAATCCATGCTTAAGTGTTGATGTCAGAGGACTGTTACCCACCCTATAGCACTGTAGCCATCACTATTCAGGTGAGACTGATGCTCAGCTCTGATCAACATGGCCTGGAACACTCTCTCACTGATCTTCATTCAGATGGACTAGAATGGCCTGACATCCCAGACAAGATGAGGAGGGACAGCTTGAACAATGACAGTCCCCCGAGAAGGAACAAGGGACACACCACAACAGTGATGATGAGTGAATAGATGGACTGATTGAATGAAAAGAGGGGGAGAGGACGTGACTTTTTGTCTATATAAAAAATAATTAAATGAGTCATGAGGTGGGGCCGAATCGAATGCTGTTAAGGTGCTTCATCAGAGTGCAAATGCATCAAAATGTCTTCCACTTTAAATACATTATATGCACCAGGCTGATGACCGTAAAATGGGACATGCAGCAAAAACACGGTAGCCCTCCAAGAGTCATGGGGAATAGGGGAAACTACTCTCGAATGTAATGACCCTGCGCATTTTACAGTCCCCGGCATGGTGGATATAAGTTATTTTATGGATGCGATGCATCACTGCTAGCATGCAGCCTGGAGAGAACAAGTGAAGAATGGTGGTGGTGTGTTTAAAGAGTATGCGGGAGAGATTGCGTGTAAGTGGATGGGATGGGCTGGAGCGCAAAAAAAGCCAAGACCAAACCCCAAAATAACATATATGCACCATGGCATTATGGGAGTTGTAGTGATTATGACCATAAAATGCAGAGGGATGGTACAGTATGTAGATGATAGGATGGCTGAGTTTGAGGTGACAGAACATGGAGTACATTAACCAACCTTGGCGAGATATCGCATCCTTGCTGCATGAAGGCGCCCAGGGAGAACCACAGGCTATTAAAAATCCCAAAGTCGTTTGGTGGGTCTGGAGGGCTCTGGGGGTCTTTGGCCTCGTCGTTTTCGTCCAGATGCCACTCATAGGGGCTGAAGCGGCTGACCAGGAAGAGCACCACGCTCACGCCGATATAGGCAAACACTATACACATCCAGATCTCATAGGCCAGCGGGTCCAGGAAGGAGAACACGCCCGGCTTTGACTTTTGAGGCTTCTTTATCATAATGGAGATCCCCAGGCTCATAAAAGGCTTAGAGAAGTCTATCACCTCCTCTCGTACCAATGTTATAGTTAGAGGAGCCACTGCTATATCGGCTCTCTGGAAACATGGGAACAGGAGGAGGAGGAGGAGTTAGTGGTTCAAAACAGAGCACAGGCACATCACATCAAACTGCCTGTGTTATCAAAGCCTGACTGACATTCTTTTAAATAGAATGCCAATAAAAATTCCTTGATCAAAATCTAGTCATCAGGCATTTAAAAAAAATAATCTCATTATGGCTATAACATATTTATAATGAAACCAATGAGTAGAGATGAATGGTAAAATGAAATGGTGGATTAGAATGCATGCAATATCAGATATGTTTAAGAAGAAAGTGAGACCCGCCAGTTTAAAATGGGCCAATCTCAGTTAACGTTAGTATTGGCTAATGTCTCTGCCTTAATCCAAAAGAGCCCATTACTCAGTCAGATCCATCAATGAAGTAGAAGGTATGGAAACAGGAGATTGAAGAGCTTATGCAAACAGCCCATGATATTTGAATCAGCCTGGAAAAATCAACTCCTTTATCAGATTGTCTTCAAAGCCTCCTATCCTTATTAGTGAATATCTCAGCTAGGTAATAAATGTTCCCAGTGATAGCGTCTCAGTTCCCAGAGTCACAGCTGGACCGGCCTTGTCTTATAAATATATAAATGCCATACAAGGGCTGGGATTATCTTAGTGAGGGTTAGGCAGAATTCCTGTGAAAAACATAGCTCCCAGCCACTCCTTCTCAATATATCACTTGCTTATTTGCATGTGAATGGCTAATTGATGTTCTGGAGGCTGTATTGTTGATACAGAGAGGTGTCTCAGAGCTAATTAATGGTCTAGAGGATGTATTGTTGATGCAGAGAGGTGTCTCAAGGATAATTAATGGCCTAGAAGATGTATTGTTGATGCAGAGAGGTGTCTCAGGGATAATTAATGGTCTAGAGGATGTATTGTTGATGCAGAGAGGTGTCTCAAGGATAATTAATGGCCTAGAAGATGTATTGTTGATGCAGAGAGGTGTCTCAGGGATAATTAATGGTCTATAGGATGTATTGTTGATGCAGAGAGGTGTCTCAGGGATAATTAATGGTCTATAGGATGTATTGTTGATGTAGAGAGGTGTCTCAAGGATAATTAATGGTCTAGAGGATGTATTGTTGATGCAGAGAGGTGTCTCAGGGATAATTAATGGTCTAGAGGATGTATTGTTGATGCAGAGAGGTGTCTCAGAGCTAATTAATGGTCTATAGGATGTATTGTTGATGCAGAGAGGTGTCTCAGGGATAATTAATGGTCTAGAGGATGTATTGTTGATGCAGAGAGGTGTCTCAGGGATAATTAATGGTCTAGAGGATGTATTGTTGATGCAGAGAGGTGTCTCAGGGCTTGTACAATGCCTGTCAATTATAACACCTCTCTCTTTCAGCTCTCTGAAGAGACAGGGCTGTCATTTGGCAGAATGGTTGGTAAAATGTTCATTACGACGGGAAAATGCTTTTTCGTGCTAAATGAAGATGCCTTCAAACTGACAAACAAATGTTTTTAATTTTCACTTCACAGTCTGGCTGTCATCTGTCCTTAATTCCATCTGTCCCTTAATGTCATCTGTCCTTAATTCTATCTGTCCCTTAATGTCATCTGTCCCTTAATGTCATCTGTCCCTTAATGTCATCTGTCCCTTAATGTCAACTGTCCTTAATGCCATCTGTCCCTTAATGTCATCTGTCCTTCATGGCATCTGTCCATTCATGTCATATGTCCATTCATGTCATATGTCCCTTCATGTCATTGGTCCCTTAAAGTCATCTGTCCCTTAATGTCATCTGTTCCTAAATGTCATCTGTCTCTTAATGTCATCTGTTCCTAAATGTCATCTGTCCCTTAATGAAACATTAACCAGTTGGGGTTTTATGAAAGAAGAAAATGGGCTCATACTTACATGTAGTGAGTGGTTCATAACATACAGTAATCAATCTTTCAATTAAGATCTGATTTATGGAGATACATATGGAGAAAAGCACACACCCAGTCAGTAGAGGATTGCGGGCCAGATCTGGTTGCTGGGTGGCACATATGGATCAGTGCTGCCACCGTAACAGTAAAAGGCCAGATCTGGTCCGAATGTGGGAGATGCGACCAGGGCGAGGGCAGGCACACTTTGCTTATGAGCCAGCTCTAGCTTGTGATATGTGACCCTAACAAGAACCCGTAGTTGCTGGGCCACTTTTGAATAAATGTGGGCCACATTTACCCTGCTGGGCAAGGTCTGTCCTTAGCATGCAGAAGATCTGATTTAGGTGTGTAAACCAGATCTGGCCCACATACCTCAAGCCAGAGCTGGCCAAGCCCCCGTCCCTGTGATGGTGACAGTGCTTCAGTATGTCGAGACTGTCACTTACCCCATATACCAGTTCACCCACCATCCCGTTCCACGTCTTGGTCTCTGGATCCCTTGCACCATACTTCCCGTCCGCAACTACTGACAGTTTGTATCTTATCCCCACATGTTTTGCAATTTCAGCAGCTAAATCGACACAGTAGCCTTCATATCTGTCATTCCCCTCCAGCGACAAGTAGTTTCGCTTGTACATCACATAAGGAGACTCCTGTTAATTAAACATAATGTTGAGTTTATAGCATGCACACATTCCATTCACAGAGGCCAGTCCTCTTTAACCTACATGCATACATGCATGGATGACACACACACACACACACACACACACACACACACACACACACACACACACACACACACACACACACACACACACACACACACACATACACACACACACACACACACACACACACACACACACACACACACACACACACACACACACAGACAGGAAATACAAACAGAACAGCATGGACAAGAAGCGCCACATGGAGATGGTCACACTGCATGTGACCACGTGGGGTGTTGACTCGATCCACAGCCAAATGCAGCCAGATAGAGGCGGGGCCCGGCAGGGCCAGTGGGGACAGTAAGGCCTGTGACTGACAGGCTTTAAGGGGGAAGGAGTGGGGCTGGTTCTCTCAGCAGGATTCCTCATGCTAAACCCAGCTATACTCTAAGGAGGTAGGGGCCGGGTGGAGGGTGCATATGCTTTGCATCAGCTTACTAGGACAGGGGCGGGTTGAACAGGGATTGGGAGACTTTCCAGTTCATCAAGTAAATGGCAGTGATTGGCGAGGGATTAAAGTACTGGTAGTTCATATTGCAACACCATCAACCACATGTCATCGATGAATGTGCTGGGAGGCTGCATCCTCCAACTAATCAAACCAACTCCTGAGCTTATCTTCCATACAGAATACACTGGGAGGAGTTAAAACACGTGCTTGGCTCGTCAAACACTGAGGTGTGGTTGGTTTTCTTTTAGGCTTGGCTCCAAAATCATATGTGCCAGGAACGTAAGGGACGCCAGTGGGTAAAACAATGGTCAATTTCTTTCTTTCTGTGCTGAAGGTTTCTTTTCAAATCTCTGTGTTATTTGGACTGGGCTTCCAAAAGTCAAATACAGCTAATTCTGAAGCAAAATGAGATGACCACTGTCAATCTACAATGTCAACAGACTAACGCATGATCACTATATGAATGGTGTAACGATATTGCTCTCAAAACATTACAATGGTCCTACCATTTCCCTGTGTCTATCAGAAGTAACCTTACTAGTTATGAGTATGATCATGACATGCTTACATCTAGATGATATTGCCTGACTTTCGTATTCTGAATTTGCCTAAGATGAGGACATAATAGGCAGAGTCAGAAAGAAGGCCATCATTTTAAATGTAAGATAAGGCTTACCTTATTTTACATTTAAACAGGACCAATGTTTTCTTACTAACCGCATCCATCATTATTTTTTATTCATCTCTCTGCTTGAACAAAAAAATACCTTATCTATAATATCTCTAACTATCCCTGACCTTTGACCCCTAATATCTCTAGATATTGGAGGAGGCCACAGAGGTTATACTTCAGTACAGAACTCGTAATGGTTGATCCAAAATAGATTTTAACAAGGGGATAAACAAACCAAAGCTTTTTATGTCCTCCTCAAATGGCAGTTATTTTGCATCTCCAAGAGAGAAACAATTTATCATTGCAGGTAGTTTTGTTGTATCTATCCCCGTCATCATTGACCATTTACTTAATGAGTAAGAAACAGGTTTTTACTTACGTACGTATGCACTGAATGTGTATTAGATGAAGTATATAGGCTCTAACTAGTTTCATTACCAAAGCCGTTATTGTGATGTCACTGCTACAACAGGCCACCGTAATATGGAAAATCAAAATGCTTTATCACCCACACGGATACAGTTGAAACACTCTTTGTGAATCGACTGTTTCAACATGTAGTGAGTGGATGGAAAGCAACTCAAAAGAAAATAGTTCTACCCTCCCAGGACAGAATGTAACAATGGACACCTTGACCTTGAGTGGCAGAATTTTTTAGAGGTGGAACATTTAAAATCTGCTTGGAAAGTGTACCATAATAGTAGTGACCACAATCGTTCGGTTTTCCACAGAAGAGGACTCGTTGGTGACCTGCGCATCCACAATAAATACATATTTTTCGTATTCATTCCAGTACCCGGTCTGAAAGTGACAGAAACATCATAGTTATTACAAGAAACAGCCATTTAAAAGACATTTGTCAGTAAAGCAGTTGGCAGGTGAGCAAGGTGAGCATGTCTGATGAGAGTCTTGGCCTGACAGAGGGTTTCTGATGATGTGTGAGATAAAAAGCCCTGTGCTGGTGCTGTGCTTGGAGATGAAGCTCTAACCTCTGCTACAGATACAGTGGGGGAAAAGAGCATTCAACTCTCAGCTAATCTCCCTCTCAGCACCTTCACTGTCACTGGTCCATTACACAACCATACCATTAGTGCCCATCAAATCCCACTGGGCAAAACTGAATCACTGTTGTTTCCATGTCATTTCAATCCCAACAAATGTATGTGATGAAGTTGAATCAATGTGGAAAACTCATTGGATTGACAAAAAGTTATCAACGTACGGGCATTTCGTCATTTTTTTCACCTAACTTTAAACCTAAATCCAATGAGATGGTGAAATGTTTTGTTGATTTCACGTTGAATTCACATTAGTTGACAACGCAACGTTGAACTGACGTCTGTGCCCAGTGGGATGCTCCTCGCACGCTGCTTGGCAATATTAATTAATGGAACAAAATATGGAATAAATGTGTCTTATTCAGCTATAAGTAATTTCAGTTGCAATTTACAAAGTGAGGGCTTCTGCTCATGTCTAAACATTAAGCGTATGAAGAGCTGCTACTAAAAATGTACATCTGACATCTGCGAACCTATTCAATAACTGCTGAGATTTACAAAATGACTATTCCATTTCTTCTAGCTATCTGTTCTCTTGTTCTTTTGTATTCTGTTCTGTTCCTCTCCTACTGTTCTATTCCACAGTGCTCACTCAGCTTTCACTGCAGATTGCCTCACAGTGTGTGTTGCAGTGGGCCAGATGAGCTGAGCTATGTGGACAGTGTGGGGGCACCTGCTTTCAGTGCCAGATTTTGTGGACACCCCGTCAGATTTCAGAGCCAAAGAGCAACCATGGCGACAGCGTCAGAATCCTAGGCCAGTATGTGTGGGGGGGTAGTGGCTAATATAATTTCACTACTCCTGTCAGCCTTGGCGTATCCCCTCTCTGGCCCCCTTTGCCCCAGGTATGACGGAGCATAAAGGGAGCATGCAGGGCGAGGTCAGCCCCCAGTGTCTGGAGCTAAATCAATAGTGTAGGATCCACTACATGTGAAAGCTGTTAGGTAATCCAGTAAAACAGTCAGCTCTGCCCTGGTCTCTGTTCAGAGCTATGTGAAGATCACTGTCTACATGGAGGGAATCTGGTTACATGCACACTTATGTTATGGAGTCATGCTAATGTTTAACTACTTAAATATTTCATGTGTAATTACTTGAATATTCATATTTTCAGTCCATATAACTGAGCTAGTTTAACGTGTACTCTCAGTTAGAAAGAAAGAAAGAAAGAAAGAAAGAAAGAAAGAAAGAAAGAAAGAAAGAAAGAAAGAAAGAAAGAAAGAAAGAAAGAAAGAAAGAAAGAAAGAGGAAAGAAAGCGTACTGGTATTACTAAAACTGCATACTGTGTACTAATCCTACTACATACTGTTCAGTAAAATTGAAACAACAAATATCAACATTCTAGGCTTATCCATACTGAGAATGCATCCTCTAATGTGCAGTTGTGTTCATTTCCACCATTCATTCATTTTGGTATAGCACATCACCATATCTGATTATCAGCGGTTGTTAAACACGTGGGTAAAAAAACAAACAACTCTTCTATTCCTTAAGTGTGCAGCAAATTCTACTAGATGAAAAGCCAAAATGAGTGTGACATCCTGGCATTTAAAGCACACTCAATTTTCACATCCTATAAAACTTTCACCTACCCCAAATTCCTACCATTTAGAAAGCAAGTATGGGTATTGGGGAACATTTTATTATTCATTGTAATCTGCATGTTGAGCCACTGCTGTTTTCTACTTACCTTCTTGGGCCCCCCTAGTTTCATCTCATACACATCCACGCTGTAGTTGGCTCTCCGACCGAACGAGTCAAACTGGATATTCCCTGTCATACCTTGTACCTGGACCTGCCACGCACACCATGACACAAGGAACCGTAATAACCTTCACAAAACAACCACTTTGTGAAGGTTTGCTAGGAGAATTCAACTAAATAAGTAAGGATAGTCAAGATATTGTCAAAATATCCTACTATATTTTAATGACATGGTAACAGGGTTACACCTGGGTATCTGTGAAGATCCCTCCTACCATTTTTAGTGCTCTCTCTATGTCAATGCCTTGGCTCCAAGGTACGGCTGGGTTGGCCAGGCAGTCCCCAGCGCTCCCCCTCCGGGACACGTCCACCCTCTGCCTCCGCAGGTACCGGAAGGCCTCTGCCAGGACCAGCACGGCATCATGGGTCAGCGCTGACGTGTACTGAAACACAACCACCACAGCAGATCATGACATTACAGAAGCAGTCCAAAGGCTACTTGCTGGTTTGTGTAATGAGCCCACTAACAAATAAAGTACAATGTGAAAAGGGAATAAATGGTAAAAATGAGTCTATCAATGATGAAGTAGGTACAGCAGTAGCTGAACAGCCCACTGTTACTCTGCCTCAAGGTTTGTGTCATTCAGCAGTAATTGGTGATTGGCAGTCTGTTGCTGCCTGATATGCCAAAGCAAGTTCATACTGTTGTACTTTCAAACAGAAAACCATTTTTTCTCTTTGATTTTACTATTGCCTCACTGACAGTTTATCTGGTTAAATTTGACAAAAGGTTTTAAGTAGAATAGTACAGCCTTCCTTTTGACAAGTGAGTGAAAATGTTCTGTCTTTGATACTGCTAAAAAAACACAGATATATGAACAGCTAGGCAGAGAGAAAGGGACAGAAGTAGATATGGGCAGAGAGAAGGACTTGTCGTGCTGTAAACAACATTGACAGCTGTGTGGTACTGTACCTTCAGTGGAGTGCCCTTAGCCTCAGGAAACTCCCTCTCGTCTAGGCGTTCCCAGCGCTGGAGGAATTGTATGACAATTGGGTTCTCTGGGTTGATGATCTGGAAGCCTGTTATATTGGCTCCTCCAGCAAACACCTTGTCCAGGGTCATGTTAGCGAAGCCCTGCAGTGAAACCAGAGGTACCCAACAACATGCAGGCATCAAACAATCTGTCCCCAACAACATGCAGGCATCAAACAATCTGTCCCCAACAACATGCAGGCATCAAACAATCTGTCCCCAACAACATGCAGGCATCAAACAATCTGTCCCCAACAACATGCAGGCATCAAACAATCTGTCCCCAACAACTGGGTTCATCTGTACTGAGAGCTTCACCATTACAGTTGAAAAGGGAATGTGTTAGATATTGTTTTCTGGATAATGGTGCAAGCTAAGCATAAAAAGCTCAAACTTTCTTGTTGGTGCAGATAATGTGGTTTCCTATTTGTTCGTAAAAGTACAGTTTGTTCAAGTTCCAAATCCCATTTTCTCATAAATGTTTGAGAGTGAGAGGAGGGCTGTTGTGTTGTGCTACTCTACTCACCAGGTTAGCCAGGATGTAGTGGTAGCCTCTGCTGTTCTTCCCCAGGGTTACTACCTGCAGGAGAGGGAAACAACAGCACAGTTAGAAGAGGCATCAAATGACATCACATCACATACTCTATTAATCTACTGTTCCAAGAAGACACAATGGAACCTGAAAGCATTAGTTCTCAGTAGTAGAGCGTAGATCCACTTGGTCAAAGTTGTAGGTCTCCATCGATTTGCACTAATGAGAAAATATAGTGCACCTTCACCATCCCCATCAGTGACATTTGTTGAGCAGCAGAAACCACACAGACTCAACTGTCATCTTTCAGTTGAAAAACAAACAAACAAACCAGAATAATTGGCTTTCCTAAATAATGTTCCTTGGGTAATGTATATGAGTGTGTTTCTCTAACAGGGTCTGGGTATGTGTTTGCATGTGTGTGTGTCGGAGTGCTTGGGTGTTCTGGTGTGTGTGTGTGTTCGTGTGTGTGTGTGTGTGTGTGTGTGCGTGGGTGAGACTTGTGCTGCGATGACAATGCTTGTTCCTTTGCATTACTATCAGTGTGTAGAATAAGGTCAGGATTTAAGGAGCGCAGAAAAATTCCCCTTTCATAACACAACTGCCTTCTCAAACGAAAAGTGCTCTCTGCCATTTTCTGCTGTAGCTGTATATGCCACAGGGCTGTATTATAGATTTAATTAGGACCAAAACTGTTCTCTCCCAGTGATAGCAGTCAGGCAGGCATGAACAACCAACGCTAGCTGTTGTGTTTACTCTAATGACTAGTTCAGGCTTAGTTACCGCACCAAAGTTACTCCCAGACACAGTGCCTTCATAAAGTGTTCAAACCCCTTGACTTTTTCCACATTTTGTTACGTTACAGCCTCAATCTACACACAATACCCCATAATGACAAAGTGAAAACAGGTTTTTAGACATTTTTTGCAAATGTATTAAACATACAAAACAGAATGCCTTATGTACATACTGTAGGTATTCAGACCCTTTGCTATGAGACTCGAAATTGAGCTCAGCTGCATCCTGTTTCCATTGATCATCCTTGAAATGTTTCTACAACTTGATTAGAGTCCACCTGTGGTAAATTCAATTGATTGGACATGATTTGGAAAGGCACACACCTGTCTATATAAGGCCCCACAGTTGACAGTGCATGTCAGAGCAAAAACCAAGCCATGAGGTCGAAGGAATTGTCCATAGAGCTCCGAGACAGGATTGTGTCAAGGCACAGATCTGGGGAAGGGTACCAAAACATTTCTGAAACATTGAAGGTCCCCAAGAACACAGTGGACTCCATCATTCTTAAATGGAAGAAGTTTGGAACCACCAAGACTCTTCCTAGAGCTGGCCGCCCAGCCAGCACCTTTCAGAACCTTTCAGAAGGACAACCATCTCTGCAGCACTCCACCAATCAGGCCAGACGGAAGCCACTCCTCAGTAAAAGGCACATGACAGCCCACTTGAAGTTTGCCAAAAAGCAGCTAAAGACTCTCAGACCAGAAACAAGATTCTCTGGTCTGATGAAACCAAGACTGAACTTTGGCCTGAATGCCAAGCGTTGTGTCTGTCGGAAACCTGGCACCATCCCTACAGTGAAGCATGCTGGTGGCAGCATCATCATGCTGTTGGGATGTATTTCAGTGGCAGGGACTGGTCAGGATTGAGGCAAAGATGAATGAAGCAAAGTACAGAGAGATCCTTGATGAAAACCTGATCCAGAGCGCTCAGGACCTCAAACTGGAGCAAAGGTTCACCTTCCAACAGGACAACGACCCTAAACACACAGTAAAGACAACGCAAGACTGGCTTCGGGACAAGTCTCTGAATGTCCTTGAGTGGCCAGACTGGAACCCAAACGAAAATCTCTGGAGAGACCTAAAAAAAATATATAGCTGAGCAGCAACACTCCCCATCCAACCTGACAGAGCTTGAGAGGATCTGCAGAGAAGAATGGGAAAAACGGCCAAATACAGGTGTACCAAGCTTGCAGCATCATAACCAAGAAGACTCGAGGCTGTAATCGCTGCCAAAGGTGCTTCAACAAGTACTGAGTAAAGGGTCTGAATAATTAGATAAATGTCATATTTCTGTTTTTTTTTTCTTTTATAAATTAGCAAACGTTTCTAAAAACTTGTTTTTTCTTTGTCATTATGGGGTATTGTATGTAGATTGATGAGGGGGAAAAAACGATTTAATACATTTTAGAATAAGGCTGTAACCTAACAAACTGTGGAAAAAGTCAAGGGCTCTGAATACTTTCCGAAGGCAGTGTAGGTTACCAAACGTTTAACTCCCTGGCAGAATGGAACAGAGTAGAACAACAAGGTGCTTTCATCATGGAGATACATACAGCACAGTACTGAGAGGGTGGAGAAAGGGAGTTCATTTTTATTTCATTTTCACTGTCTTTTTAGACTTCCACCCCCACAGTTTGGACAAGGATAATCTCTACGTGCCAGCCACTGCAACTCTATTGAATATCAAACATCCAGTGTTATGTAGGAGAGAATTTTACAAATTGTAGTTTGAGAAAATTCCTATGAATTCCAATAAGGAACTGGTGGTAAAGTTACGGTATGTTTCATTTGACCTTTGAATAACACCCAATATGGATAATTATTATTGAAAGAGTATCAAGGCAAGGACAGACAATGTGGTGCGTTGCATCGCTTATTCAATTTTCATTATCTCCTCCACCTCCCTCAATGTCACTGAGGGCTGTATTGTTAGATGTAACAAAAGAAACAACGTGGGATTAGGACAGTCTGCCTCAGAAGTGTTTTATCACATATAAGGAAATCTTCACAAATTACCCACAAGTCTCCATCTGTAATGGCATCCATCTGCCCGTTGTGACTGTCATTCAGACAGCATCCAGTCAGTCCTTTCATTCACACCTCTACCCTTCAACCTTAGTCCCTTTAATATGTCCTTGTGAGAGAGAACATCCTTCATCCTCCAAGGTTACAGCTCAGTCCCTCTCTCTATCCTCCCCATCCACTTTCCACACTGAATCCCATTACCATGGGAGGCGGTGCTCAATGATTTCATTGTGTTTGACATTTTCAGCCTCCACCGGTAATCCCTCCCTCAGGTTCTGCCTGCTCCCCCAAATTTCTCCTCTCTCAGAGGGAGGATATTTGCGGAACTGGAAGTTCTTCCTGACTTCCAGGTTCCCAATGTGCGTGATAGGGTAATAACACCTGTAATGGCTTTCATAGTCATTTGACTGCCATGTAGGAAGACACAGAGATACCGACAGGCTGCTTGACAGTGGGACTCTGTCTGCAGTGGAGGATCTGATCTCATATGCAAAACCAACCTGCCTCTCATCATCTTTGCTTGCTTGCTTGCTTGCTTGCTGGCTGGCTGGCAGGCAGGCAGGCAGGCAGGCGGGCGTGCGGGCGGGCAGGCAGGCAGGCAGGCAGGGCACCATGCGTGAGAAAGTATGCATAATCAAAAATATCAATTAATAAAGAACAGGGAACAAAAATGTGAGAGGGAAGGAGCCACGGTGGTCCAAGTGTGACAACACAGCAAGCACATAATGAAGCTGCAGCGCCTGGAGCCAGGCAGCTAATATTCTCCTCTGAAGAGTCACAGAAAGAAAGGATCGGGCCAACTGCATCACACAGTAAAACACAGGCCACTCGCTTATATGCAGGCCTCTAAAAATGTGCCACTTGAAAAGTTATTTTTGGCTCAAATATTGAAGTCTGTTTCATTCGAAGTAATTCAGGAGTAACTTAATATTGCGCTGTGATCTGAAATGCAGAAAGCTGGAATATCTGAGGTCCTCTGTGCTGGTTCTCTGTTGAAGAGATGTATGACTATGCAAATCCAATTTCAGTCCTTGCTAATGAAAAGTCACTCTTCTCTGTGTGTGTGTGTGTGTGTATGTGTGTGTGTGTGTGTGTGTGTGTGCCTACGCGCAAGCACACACGCAAGTAGGGCAAGTTGAGGTATTTCAGTGACTCATACGGATTACCATTCAAAGGAGGCCAGTTCCAGTCTAGGAGACATAATTGCTGTATATGAAGACAGTATGCATAATAGCTTGTGGATGCATAACGTGCTGTCTTATACGTCTTGTTCTCTAGGCCAGAAAATATCAAATAAAAATAAAGCATGTGATGTGTGCATAACAAATATTTATAGGATCCTGGAGCTCCAGTTTCCTGCTTCCCCTGCGATGATAATATGTATAGTTTGCACCTAAAACAGACAGTTGGGAACGTTTGTGGGGTCATCCCTCAATTCACAGTCACATCAGTTCACTTCCTGATCTGAACCAGTCTCTATTGTTATTGACCTGGTTGGTTGGTCAGGGGCTAGGTGGGCCAGGCCAGTGTGTTCTAGACAAATAGAATGTCACTCTATTCTATTTCTAAGGTTCCAGCTCCCTAGTCAGTGGTGGACAGCTCACCATTATTCCCTTTGGGGATGGAAATACTCTTCAAAGGCCTAGTGAAAAAAAATAACTTTCAAACAGTCTAGACCCTATCCAAATGGACAATTGGAGAGTGAGAGAGGAGCTCCAGTATCGACTGCATTGATTGGTTCCTCCATTTTTTATGAACAATAAATGCAATAGTTAGCCTGGGTGCCAAAAAAGGAATGCTCATAGTTATTGTCCTCTTAACAAATCAGCCTCAAATATTAGCCAGTGATGTGTGGTCAATGTGTGGTCAATGTGTAATGCATTACATTCATTGAGGATGAATCTTATGGTTTGTGGAGCAACAGGCTAACCAGAGGTAGCCACTCCCTCTCTGAAAGTCCATCCATCACAGTGGGACCATATGTCAGCTGTTAGCTGTGTCTGCAGCTGGAGCCAGAGCGTGGAGCATTCATATCATGGTCAGGAGAAAACAGCTACAGATGTACGCACTTAATTTGATCACCCTGTTGCAGTTAAACAATCAAGCAATGAAGGAAATTAAAAAGGCTTCTGAAGTTTGTAATTTCCATGTAAAAATGTATCAACCCTTACAAAAATTCCATGAATTAAATTCCACATAGCAATTCATATTTCCTGTTGCTGCAGGATATTATGGTCCTACATCTGTAGACATTTAGTCAATTCCCTTTGTGATTAAAAAACAGGACGATTGATAATAAATCATTCTTACTCTTCAAAAGGCATAATACATCATCACTAAGAAAAACAAAAAATCTATGAAGATGAACCTAAGATTCCAGACTGAAACGCACTAGTTCTTCATGACATCCTTAACATTAAAATCGAGTAGTTGGCACGATGGCCAGCACGCAAGGAAGATTTGATTCTGGGTGATGAGATTAGACACACTAACTATTAACATTCAGATGAAGTTCTAGCTGAAATGTGGTGCTGTATTCCTCTGCAGTAGAAGTTATAAACCAGCCTATCAGTCTGTCTGGGAGAGAGAGGGCTTTCTGTCTTTCCTGGCCATTGTGTAAGTTATCTTCATCTCTTCTCTCCTCCCTATTGTGCTGTTCTGTACTGGGTTGTGCTGCTGCTGGACCATTAGCCTAAGTATTCCTAGGGGAATCTGTTGTAATTAAGCAGGCTGGAGCCGCGGCTCTGTGCAGGGCTTCATCTATACCCCGGTGTCTTCCAAAGGATTTGGCTACCTTAAAAGCATCCCCACTGAAGGAGCCTTTTCTTTGCTGTAGCTGTATTAGAGTCACTTGTCATCCAACTCCTTCAGAATGGGAACTGGCATCTCTAGGATTCAAATCCTCCCCTTTCCCCTTCTACTTAAACCTCTTTCTTTGCTTAATTAACGGGTAAAACAATTCAGCAGGAACGGGTCATAGAAATGTGCATTAATAATACTACAACTACAGTACCACTACAAAGACAGTGTATCACGTCATACCGCTGACACTGATATCTATGTAAAACAACCCATTTAGCAGTACGGTAATTCACACACAGCCAGGTTCCCTCTACAAGCTCCCATTTCCCCCACCAGCAGAATCCAGCTCATCTTCCATCCTCTCCCTCTTCTCCTCCTCTCCTCTGTGGGTGTGGGATTCTAGTCCACCAGTGGGCATTATACCATTTCTCCTACTCCATCACCCAGCAGAACTCAGCACAGCAGAGGGAGGCTACATGCATTGCTCCATTCCCACCAGCATTCTATTCTCTCTCTCTCTCTCTCTCTCTCTCTCTCTCTTGCTCTCTCTCGCTCTCTCTCACTCGCTCTCTCTCTCCATCCACTTTAGTCTCTAGTCTACCCACTCTCCCTCTCTCTTTTTTTCTCCTGTGGTAAACTGGTCCTGTGGCCAGGATTACACATGTGTCGCTTTATAATTTATGAGCAGCTTGTGGGAGTGAGGTCTCTCCCAAGACCCATCCATTCATGCCTGGGCCTATTCTTTAGTGAGAGGATGAGCAGGTTGATACCTTGCATATGGTGAGAGAGCCTGCAGGGCAGGGCAAGCTCCCAGACCCCACAAATCAACACATACAGAACCTCAGCCCAGCACACCCTCTGGTCTGTCTAGCACCAAACTACCACACTGAGAGAAACTATAATGAGTAACGACTATATGATTGAATAGGAGGAGCCACTGTGCCAGGCATGCTTTTTGAATTACAAGGCATTGGGTTCATATTGAGAGATAGGGAGCCCTCCTCTCTGTGCATCTCTCAGATACTGTGCCTTCAGTACTGCACACAACTCGAGGAATACAGTACAAAATGGCTGCTGGATTCTGTTGGCTTCTCCTTATCCCATCCAGCCCAGTGCATCGTTGAGTGATTATGGTTGTGTTGAGGCTCATGCCTGCCTTTGTGTGAGATCTTCCCTCAGGCTAGGAGGCTAGGGCTATTTTTAGCAGTCTGATTGTATGCTGTTATTGGACGGCGTGTGTCCTACTTACACTGGGAGCCGCTGATATTAAAGCAAAGTGTTGATGTGACGACCCACATAATGAATCGTCCTGGAGAGATGCAGACTCAGTGCCCTGCCGGTCTCAAACACCAGAGCCACCGCTGGCTTGAACATTCACACTGGGACTATGGCTGTCAGGACTCAGAAAGCAGAAATATCACACTTATAATTGGTTGACGTTAAACTGAATGACCATATTGGTATTTGTAGGACAGCTCAGAATGAATAAGCTGAATTCTTCTAACACATGTCCAGAACTCAACCTCCCACATTAGTCAGGACAGGTATACATTTATCCTGACCTGCATGAGAAAGTGATATCCTGTCACTTTTAGATACATCCTTCAAGGTCAAGTGGCAATGACCACAAATCTGTCTGAAAGGTCACAGTAACACTCTTTAGCGCATCATAATGAAGGACCGTTATATGAGAGCCAGCGGCCTGTACGCACATACACACACCTCAGCAGAGGACAAGAAGGTCAGCGTTCAGCCATGATTAATGATGAATATGCGGCCTTAACACACACACACACACACACACACACACACACACACACACCATCATATGAACCTTGTTTCACCCTAGCATGGGTGCATGGGTGAAACAAACAGTGTCATTATGAAGAGCGGAAGTCCTGTGTGGATTGAAGGTCCTGGGAGCCAGTCAGTCAATCCCATTCCTTTATGAAAAAACCTAAAGCATTTAGTTACAGTTGGGAATTACATCACTAATTAATCAAACTTTGTATATCAGCATTAAATGTCATCCTGAGTGTAACAAGCAAAAAAAATAAAACAACTGGGATTAAATTAAATTCTTGACAATAGCATTAGTGAACCCATTCCAAGCTTGTGCACAGCAGACATAAACAAATACATACAAATCAACACTAATGGCCAACTCAGTGGCTGATCACCTAGGAAACGGGGAACCATTGTTAATAGTAGCTGTTATTCCTAAGTGAAAATGTAGCCCAAGAGTCGACCTCAAACAAGAACCAACAAGCTTTCATTGAGTTTTCCCTGTGTTTTTGTTATGTTGCACCATAACCCCCTTAAAGAGAGAATGTCCCCTCTGTTTGTGGTGTGTGAGGTTATTACAAGGCTCTAAGTAAGGGGTTTAGCCTTACTGCCCTGTTAAATGTTTTTGAGGGTAATGGAAAAGCCCTGGTAAATGTCTTAGATGCTAATAATGGAAAAGGAATAAGAAGTACAAAGCTGAAGAGGCCAGGAGAGGTCCCTACAAATGGAAATGGGACTTTCAGAGGTGTTGAAGGAATGGAGGCAGACTGAATGGCAGATTGAGGCTACTAAAAGGTTTCTTTGAAAGGATGGAACACAGCCAGAGAGCTACGTGGGTGAATCAGACTCTCTTGAATAAAGTCCTCTTTGTATTTGTGTTACGGTGAGTGAATGAGGACCCAAAAGCGAATTAACTTAAACAGAGCTTCTTTAATTACCAAACATAGGTAGGCTCAGACAGACAGGCAGATTCCGACAGGACAAGACAAGGTTACAGCAAACATGACGACAGTCTGGTTCAGGCATGAAACACAACAAACAAGAATCCGACAAGGACAGGAACAAAAACAGAGAGAGAGATATAGGGGACTAATCAGAGGGAAAAGGGGAACAGGTGGGAGAAGGGGTGACGAGGTAGTCAAGAGGAGACAAGGAACAGCTGGTGGAAAGCGGGGGAGAAAAGGTAACCTAACAACGACCAGCAGAGGGAGACAGGGTGAAGGGAAAGGACAGAGACAAGACACAACATGACAGTACATGACAGTACCCCCCCACTCACCGAGCGCCTCCTGGCGCACTCGAGGAGGAAACCTGGCGGCAACGGAGGAAATCCTCGATCAGCGCACGGTCCAGCACGTCCCGAGAGGGAACCCAACTCCTCTCCTCAGGACCGTACCCCTCCCAATCTACGAGGTACTGGTGACCACGGCCCCGAGGACGCATGTCCAAAATTCTACGGACCCTGTAGATGGGTGCGCCCTCGACAAGGATGGGGGGGGGGGGGGGGAAGACGAGCGGGGGCGCGAAGGACGGGCTTGATGCAGGAGACATGGAAGACCGGGTGGACGCGACGAAGGTAACGCGGAAGAAGAAGTCGAACTGCGACAGGATTAATGACCCGAGAAATACGGAACGGACCAATGAACCGCGGGGTCAACTTGCGAGAAGCCGTCTTAAGGGGAAGGTTCTGAGTGGAGAGCCAAACTCTCTGACCGCGACAATATCTAGGACTCTTAGTTCTACGCTTATTAGCAGCCCTCACAGTCTGAGTCCTATAACGGCAAAGTGCAGACCTGACCCTCTTCCAGGTGCGCTCGCAACGTTGGACAAAAGCCTGAGCGGAGGGGACGCTGGACTCGGCGAACTGAGATGAGAACAGCGGAGGCTGGTACCCGAGGCTACTCTGAAAAGGAGATAGCCCGGTCGCAGACGAAGGAAGCGAGTTGTGGGCGTATTCTGCCCAGGGGAGCTGTTCTGACCAAGACGCAGGGTTGCGAAAAGAAAGACTGCGTAAGATGCGACCAATAGTCTGATTGGCCCGTTCTGCTTGACCGTTAGACTGGGGGTGAAAGCCGGAAGAGAGACTGACGGAAGCCCCAATCAAACGGCAAAACTCCCTCCAAAATTGAGACGTGAATTGCGGACCTCTGTCCGAAACGACATCTGACGGAAGGCCATGAATTCTGAAAACATTCTCGATGATGATTTGTGCCGTCTCTTTAGCAGAAGGAAGCTTAGCAAGGGGAATGAAATGAGCCGCCTTAGAGAACCTATCGACAACCGTAAGAATAACAGTCTTCCCCGCTGACGAAGGCAGTCCGGTGACAAAATCTAAGGCGATGTGAGACCACGGTCGAGAGGGAATAGGAAGCGGCCTGAGACGGCCGGCAGGAGGAGAGTTACCGGACTTAGTCTGCGCGCAGACCGAACAAGCAGCCACGAAACGACGCGTGTCATGCTCCCGGGTGGGCCACCAAAAACGCTGGCGAATGGAAGCAAGCGTACCCCGAACGCCAGGGTGGCCGGCTAACTTGGCAGAGTGAGCCCACTGAAGAACGGCCAGACGAGTAGGAACGGGAACGAAAAGAAGGTTCCTAGGACAAGCGCGCGGCGACGGAGTGTGAGTGAGCGCTTGCTTTACCTGCCTCTCAATTCCCCAGACAGTCAACCCGACAACACGCCCCTCAGGGAGAATCCCCTCGGGGTCAGTGGAGGCTACTGAAGAACTGAAGAGACGAGACAAAGCATCAGGCTTGGTGTTCTTAGAGCCCGGACGATAAGAAATCACGAACTCGAAACGAGCGAAAAACAGCGCCCAACGCGCCTGACGCGCATTAAGTAGTTTGGCAGAACGGATGTACTCAAGGTTCCTATGGTCAGTCCAAACGACAAAAGGAACGGTCGCCCCCTCCAACCACTGTCGCCATTCGCCTAGGGCTAACCGGATGGCGAGCAGTTCGCGGTTACCCACATCATAGTTACGTTCCGACGGCGACAGGCGATGAGAAAAATACGCGCATGGGTGGACCTTGTCGTCAGAGAGGGAGCGCTGAGAAAGAATGGCTCCCACGCCCACCTCTGACGCGTCAACCTCGACAACGAACTGTCTAGAGACGTCAGGTGTAACAAGGATAGGAGCGGATGTAAAACGATTCTTGAGGAGATCAAAAGCTCCCTGGGCGGAAACGGACCACTTAAAGCACGTCTTGACAGAAGTAAGGGCTGTGAGAGGAGCTGCCACCTGACCGAAATTACGGATGAAACGACGATAGAAGTTCGCGAAGCCGAGAAAGCGCTGCAGCTCGACGCGTGACTTAGGGACGGGCCAATCAATGACAGCTTGGACCTTAGCGGGATCCATCTTAATGCCTTCAGCGGAAATAACAGAACCGAGAAATGTGACGGAGGAGGCATGAAAAGTGCACTTCTCAGCCTTCACAAAAAGACAATTCTCTAAAAGGCGCTGGAGGACACGTCGAACGTGCTGAACATGAATCTGGAGTGACGGTGAAAAAATCAGGATATCGTCAAGGTAAACGAAAACAAAGATGTTCAGCATGTCTCTCAGGACATCATTGACTAATGCCTGAAAGACAGCTGGAGCGTTAGCGAGGCCGAAAGGAAGAACCCGGTATTCAAAGTGCCCTAACGGAGTGTTAAACGCCGTCTTCCACTCGTCCCCCTCCCTGATGCGCACGAGATGGTAAGCGTTACGAAGGTCCAACTTAGTGAAAAACCTGGCTCCCTGCAGGATCTCGAAGGCTGAAGACATAAGAGGAAGCGGATAACGATTCTTCACTGTTATGTCATTCAGCCCTCGATAATCTATGCAGGGGCGCAGAGACCCGTCCTTCTTCTTGACAAAAAAAAACCCCGCTCCGGCGGGAGAGGAGGAGGGGACTATGGTACCGGCGTCAAGAGCTACAGACAAATAATCTTCGAGAGCCTTACGTTCGGGAGCCGACAGAGAGTATAGTCTACCCCGGGGGGGGGTGGTTCCCGGAAGGAGATCAATACTACAATCATACGACCGGTGTGGAGGAAGAGAGGTGGCCCTGGACCGACTGAACACCGTGCGCAGATCGTGATATTCCTCCGGCACCCCTGTCAAATCACCAGGCTCCTCCTGTGAAGAAGAGACAGAGGAAACAGGAGGGATAGCAGACATTAAACATTTCACATGACAAGAGACGTTCCAGGAGAGGATAGAATTACTAGACCAATTAATGGAAGGATTATGACAAACTAGCCAGGGATGGCCCAAAACAACAGGTGTAAAAGGTGAACGAAAAATTAAAAAAGAAATGGTTTCGCTATGATTACCAGAAACAGTGAGGGTTAAAGGTAGCGTCTCACGCTGAATCCTGGGGAGAGGACTACCATCCAGGGCGAACAAGGCCGTGGGCTCCTTTAACTGTCTGAGAGGAATGTCATGTTCCCGAGCCCAGGTCTCGTCCATAAAACAGCCCTCCGCCCCAGAGTCTATTAAGGCACTGCAGGAAGCTGACGAACCGGTCCAGCGTAGATGGACCGACAAGGTAGTGCAGGATCTTGAAGGAGAGACAGGAGTAGTAGCGCTCACCAGTAGCCCTCCGCTTACTGACGAGCTCTGGCCTTTTACTGGACATGAAGTGACAAAATGACCAGCGGAACCGCAATAGAGACAGAGGCGGTTGGTGATTCTCCGTTCCCTCTCCTTAGTCGAGATGCGGATACCTCCCAGCTGCATGGGCTCAGCACCCGAGCCGGCAGAGGAAGATGGTAGTGATGCGGAGAGGGGGGCGACGGAGAGCGCGAGCTCCTTTCCACGAGCTCGGTGACGAAGATCAACCCGTCGCTCAATGCGAATAGCGAGTTCAATCAAGGAATCCACGCTGGAAGGAACCTCCCGGGAGAGAATCTCATCCTCTACCTCTGCGCGGAGACCCTCCAGAAGACGAGCGAGCAAGGCCGGCTCGTTCCAGCCACTGGAGACAGCAAGAGTGCGAAACTCAATAGAGTAGTCTGTTATGGATCGATTGCCTTGACATAGGGAAGACAGGGCCCTGGAAGCCTCCTCCCCAAAAACAGATCGATCAAAAACCCGTATCATCTCCTCCTTAAAGTCCTGATACTGGTTAGTACACTCAGCCCTTGCCTCCCAGATTGCCGTGCCCCACTCACGAGCCCGTCCAATAAGGAGAGATATGACGTAGGCGACACGAGCAGTGCTCCTGGAGTAAGTGTTGGGCTGGAGAGAAAACACAATATCACACTGGGTGAGGAACGAGCGGCATTCAGTGGGCTCCCCAGAGTAACACGGCGGGTTATTGATTCTGGGCTCCGGAGATTCGAAAGCCCTGGAAGTGGCCGGTGGATCGAGGCGGAGATGGTGAACCTGTTCTGTGAGGTTGGAGACTTGGGTGGCCAGGGTCTCAACGGCATGTCGAGCAGCAGACACTTCCTGCTCGTGTCTGCCTAGCATCGCTCCCTGGATCCCGACGGCTGAGTGGAGAGGATCCGAAGTCGCTGGGTCCATTCTTGGTCGGATTCTTCTGTTACGGTGAGTGAATGAGGACCCAAAAGCGAATTAACTTAAACAGAGCTTCTTTAATTACCAAACATAGGTAGGCTCAGACAGACCGGCAGATTCCGACAGGACAAGACAAGGTTACAGCAAACATGACGACAGTCTGGTTCAGGCATGAAACACAACAAACAAGAATCCGACAAGGACAGGAACAAAAACAGAGAGAGAGATATAGGGGACTAATCAGAGGGAAAAGGGGAACAGGTGGGAGAAGGGGTGACGAGGTAGTCAAGAGGAGACAAGGAACAGCTGGTGGAAAGCGGGGGAGAAAAGGTAACCTAACAACGACCAGCAGAGGGAGACAGGGTGAAGGGAAAGGACAGAGACAAGACACAACATGACAGTACATGACAATTTGAAAACAAACAAGAAGTGCACAACCAAACTTTTAATAATCTTTTGTAGAATCAAGATTATCAAGATTAAATTCATGCACAATACATAACTAAATAAGTGATGTTGTCACCTAAGATCCATAGCTCATGAAATGTGTGTGTGTGTGATAATTCTTCCCATAGGTATAAGAGTATAAATATGATAGCAAACCTTGGTTGGGTATTCATTCAGTTGATCCACAAGCACCCAATACAACCAAACTCGGGTTGCAATGCAATTAGCTCTTACATCAGTCTTCAGGTTTCAGGTAAGGTAACTCATCATCCAAGTGGAGTTCAACGAACCCCCCCAGTTACTGCAGCAGTGTATTAGTGTTAAACCCCACTGTACTGTACCTGGTCCAGGATGGCATTGATTCTTCCCACTTCACAGTCGATGAGGAAGCGTTTCTCCTGCCTACGGTCCATCTCCTCTATGATGCGTTTGTACTCTGTAGGGTCCACTATGCTGCCCACCGACCGGGCCGTAACCTGCCAGTTATTGGCCACCGCTGACTCCATGATGGCCTGGAGGATAGAGAAACCTGGAGTGGAGAGAGAGGGGATCAGTCACATACTGTAGAATGGTGAAAGGTGGCATTGTGGTTTGCAGAGAACAGTGAACTTCATCAAATCATTTCACAGTTACTGTAAAGTCAAAATAGAAAGCTCTTTGAAAAGCACTTTTTGGCACAGCATTTCACATTGTGTCATAGCCAGTTTAAAAACAAAACTAATTGAGGTCATTTTCTGCTGGTTCTGTTAATGCCTTTTTCTTAAACAACCAGTGGAGGGCATGAACATTTCATGTGAATGATTTCTGTCCACTGGAATGGTATCATTACGTCATAAAAACAACCACAATAGTCTCTGAGCCCATGATAAAAAAAAATCCCAAAAGGCCAGCCCTGTCAATATCACATTTCATGGGTCAGCTAAATGGTACAGTAGGCATGCCAAATGAAAAAAAAATAGCTTATAGCTTCAAAGACAGCCAACTAGTAATTCTATTCTGGAATTGTTTTGATGGGAGTGACAGAGGTTAGCAGAAATACTACATGCATTGTGCCAAGAAGCATTGGAGGGACATTTTAATTGAATAGGATTTCATTTCAACTCCCAATGTCTCCGCTGACACATTGTGTAATGACTGAATTAATATGATTTAAAATTCAAATTGTGAAGTACATCATGTCAATGATATTGTCCCTCCAACTTATAGGTCAAAATGGATCTCTCAGTCCTCTAGGGCTGATGAACAAACCTAATTTAAACAGTCTAAATGGGGCCTGGCCAGTGACACAGTGATAACCAGGACATGTTTCCTTTTCAGGAGATCAATGCATCGTCTATTATGCCAACTCAAGGTCAAAAGCTATAAATATAGACGAAGTAGAAATGCGGGCGTGAAATGGAGGTTATGCTGCGAGACAAGAGTAGCACCCCTTTACAGCCTTATCGAAATATGAATGTTATTTAATAACCACAATGAATAATGATGTGCTACCACTGGATTATTTATTCATAGCAATATACAACCCTAGAATAGGGTAATGAAAGAAAGCATGGATGGACAAAATCAATCAGACATTTGCATAGTCCCATTATCTGGCAGGAAAACGTGTATTAATTTCAGCGATGGTGGAAATGTGTGGTGGCAGTAGCTCATTATGTGGTAGGCTGTAAGTAATAGACAGAGAAAATGGTGCGGTTGGGAAAAGCTTTTTTTCTTCTCCTTCATCCCAGTACGAGAGCCAGCATGCTAGTCGGCTTGGCTAAATGGGTAGAGCCAACATGCTAGTCGGCTTGGCTAAATGGGTAGAGGCAACATGCTAGTCGGCTTGGCTAAATGGGTAGAGGGAACATGCTAGTCGGCTTGGCTAAATGGGTAGAGGCAACATGCTAGTCGGCTTGGCTAAATGGGTAGAGGCAACATGCTAGTCGGCTTGGCTAAATGGGCAGAGGCAACATGCTAGTCGGCTTGGCTAAACGGGCAGAGGCAACATGCTAGTCGGCTTGGCTAAATGGGCAGAGGCAACATGCTAGTCGGCTAGGCTAAATGGGCAGAAGCAACATGCTAGTCGGCTTGGCTTTCCTCTTAGAGCTGAGGATAAAATCGCTGATTCAATAAAATGAAGAATATTATTACTGATGCTGAACCAATCCGTGTATATTATGCTAATGTTAATGCGGTCTGTGCAGTGCACCACAGAACAGGGGAAGAAAACACCCTGTCTCACTTTGACAGCCCAGTCTAAAGACACCTGTAGACTAACACACCTCACAGCACCTCTACTAACAGCCAGCCATCACAACTTCAGCATATTACTTTCCATGTGAATGTGACATTTTTATTCATGTCAAATGGAGAAAGCATGTTATGAGTGTTCATGAATACTTTAAACAGGATAGAATGCTGGCCGTAGGCACCGTAAGTGGGTCTACTATATGCATAGATATATAGCGCTGTAAACTGAAGTGCTACCATAGACTAGCTAGCTAGAGCACATAAGAATCCCGAGCCCAGCCACAGACTCAGCCATCCACTCTCCTCTCCTCTACCTACTCTCCTCTACCTAAGTGACCTTCACACAGCAGAACACTGCAGAAGGCTGTCCAACCAGGCTTGGCCTTTTATAAGACAGGCGGCTGTGAAGAACTGAGCATGGCTACATCATCATCGCCCACTCAGGTGGAGACTGGAGGAGCAGTGAGGAGCAGGAATAGCTATTTATGCTGATATTCTGATAGTCTGATATTTCCAAAGGGGCTTCATGCGTCTGGCGTATCGCAGCGCAGTGTGAATGACAGTCAGATGTAAGATAAAACCAAGGAGCTGACCCCTGGATGAAAGGACATTGTAAAAGCACCATCAGGGCATACTGAATAACACAGCACTTTTATCATCCATCGCCATAGCATGTTAAGAGAGAAAAAAAGACTCCAGTCTATGTCTGATAGCAGCACAGAGGAAATTAAAAAGCAAATGCTGAAATACGAGGAGTTTTTTCTGCAGCATGCCTGAGACTTGATATTGAATAGAGTAAGCTGGGTAATGCCTGATATTTTAAGCATGTTACCAGGTGCTTATGAAGAAAAAGGATTTGGGAGGATTTAGAAATGATTCCCTCATGAGTTTTATTGTGTATCCATTTCCTGCCTATAAGCTGATTTGGAAGTTTTGGGATTCAGATGTTATTGTGTACATCTCAATGTTAAACGTGTTGTGAACGTTGACAAGTTAAAATACTGAAGAGATGAAAAAGAAATTAGCAAAAATTCGGACAGAAAATATAAACAGGGGATGAACTGTAATTCAAAACACTTTGACTTTCATTTCAATGTGATAGGAAAATGTCATGGCATTACAATGTGAAAAGAAGAACAATTTTGGACATTGCTGTGTGTAAAATGAAGATATTGTCACTCTGTGGGGCAAACAACAAAGTGAGTAAATGTTGGTTCAAGGTTTTTAGTCGACATTGTAAACAGATGACACATATCACAAAAGTCAGAGGGCAGGGCAACCATCAAGCAATTTTTAAAAAAACTGTCAATTATACACTTCCAGACCATAATAAGAAACCGGTTATGGGAAAGGAAGCAAAAACCGGAAAATAACTAAATTATTAGAGGACTAAAATCCGAACTGGAAACGAAAGTGATCTATATTGTTCCGGAACAGAACTGTTATTTTAAAAGCACGAGAACCGATTAATAACGTTATTTTACGTTCTGGGCATTCTTTTTCAGTCCCACAAAAATCGTAACAAAGCACATATGCAAAGCCCTCACTCTGTCACTCAGAAACGGATTCAAGCGTCTGCCTGCCAGCTGGAAATCTTTACCAGTGGGTGTGCGTGTGAGTAGGCTACCTGCCCCTCCCCTCTGAACCATAGCCTCCTGAGGACGTTAAAAGCGTCATTCAGAAATTAGGGAGAGATGTTTAATTACAGAAGAATGGATAAACCTTTTCAAAGCTAGTTAAGAATACTATACAACTCGGCAGTTCAGAGACTTTCCAAGTTAGAAGCCGCTCCTCCGTAGGTACAATTCTGTGGGCCCAATTCAGAGAATGCAAGATGACTGGCAGCACAGTGTGTGTTTGTCTTTCATTGTGATTAAACCATGCTGTTACCGCAAAATACAATTTGCTCTAGACGACGTTCCCATATAGTGTAACGACCCTGGGTTTAAACGCGCGGATATCAACTCTGCCGCTCGAGCATGCTTTTGGGGCACAGTCGATAGCGCGCTGGACTCCGGGTTAGAAGGTCAGGGGTTCAACGCCTGCTCCCTGCCCGTTTCATTACAATAGATTCAATCGCTTACCTGCGCCATAGCAAACTGCTCTATCCACACTGATTGGTTAATTCATTTAATGGCTGGAACAGTGGAACTGATTGTAGTACATTTCTTTAAAACATTTGATACATATTTGTGTGGAAATTAGTCCCAGATACAGAACTCAGGGATGACACCTTCATTTAAATCAAGTTCTCAACACTGGATGTCTATAATTTGAACTACTCTGACATGACAGACACTCTATTCAAGTGCAATATCTGACTTCCTGTAAGATAAAGATGGAAGTCTGAAAAGCTCAAAGAATCTCTGTCTGATGCATGATACTCAATTGAACCAATTGTTGTCTGAGAGAAAAAACATAAATACACTATTTGATCTTTGAAATCTAGACATAGTGAATGAACGAACAAGGAACGTTCAAACCATAATTTTAATGGTGGGGATGTTGACTGGAAAATAAGACTTCTTGGCTCTTCACACAAGTCTCATTTATATTTCTTCATATGAGCACAATTCCCTGGCTCAGTGTGGAGGGTCAAAATGATCATGCAGAAAACAGAGAACATTTCTAATTTCTTTAAAAGAACAATTACAAACCCTGATACTTGTCAGTGTCCATTATCATAATTGGTCTACTTGAGTAGAGTAAAACGTGTACATTTTCCTGACGCTTCTTGTCTATTTCTCTTGCTATACATTTTCTTCTTCTTTGGATCCTTTTACAGTCGGTGAAAGCTATGTTTACAGTATTACATTTAAAAAAAAACATTTTTACGAAGAATATGTAAGAATTAAAGGCTATTACTTACCATTTAAAATATACAGTTATAAACAAAATAGACTACATCTGAGACAGCACAAGCTCAAAGCAGTGTGATTTGAATGCCGTCCTTGTGGGAAAGATGGATAGAGAGCAGTCTTACTGTAGGTGGTAAGCAGTATCAAATCAAATCCAATTTTATTGGTCACATACACGTGATTAGCAGATGTTATTGCGGGTGTAGCGAAATGCTTGTGTTTCTAGCTCTGACAGTGCAGTAATATCTAACAAGTAATATCTAATAAATTACACAACATATACCCAATACACACAAATCTAAGTGGGAATGAATTAAGACTATATACATATATGGACAAGCGATGTCAGAGCGGAAGGAATAAGATACAGTAGAATAGTATAGAAAACAATATATACATATGAGATGAGTAATTCCAGATATGTAAACATTATTTAACAACTTGAAAGGTGCCCAGAGTAAATAGCCTGCTCCTCGGTCCCAGTTGCTAATATATGCATAGTATTATTAGTATTGGATAGAAAACACTCTGAACTTTCTAAAATTGTTTGAATGATGCCTGTGAGTATTACAGAACTCATATGGCAGGCAAAAACCTGAGAAGAAATCCAAACAGGAAGTGGGAAATCTGAGGTTGGTCGATTTTCAACCCAGCCCCTATTGAATACACAGTGGGATATAGATAAAGTTGCACTTCCTAGGGCTTCCACTAGATGTCAACCGTCTTTAGAAACTTGAATGAGGCTTCTACTGTGTTGTGGAGCCGGATGGGAGCTGTTTGAGTCAGTGGTCTGGCAGAGAGCCAGGTCCTAGTCACACGCATTTCACATGATACCGAGCTGCATTCCATGGCTTCTCTACAGACATAAGAATTCTCCGGTTGGAACTTTATTGAAGATTTATGATAACAACATTCTAAAGATTGATTCTATGCTTAGTGTGACAAGTTTCTTCGACCTGTAATATAACCTTTTTAAGTTTTCGTCCGACGTTCGGATGGACCTGCACGAGCGTTTGGATTTGTGTACTAAACTGTTTGTGTACTAAACTACACTGTTTATATTCTGCCATATTCCCAGTCATCTTGCCATGGTTAAATGTAATGGTTTGTGCTTTCAGTTTCGCGCGAATGCTACCATCTATCCACGGTTTCTGGTTAGGGTAGGTTTTAATAGTCACAGTGGGTACTACATCTCCTATACACTTCCTTATCAACTCTGTCACCATATCTGTGTATGCCGATTATTTTCGCAAGCTACCCGGAACATATCCCAGTCCACGTGATCAAAACAATCCTGAAGTGTGGATTCTGATTGGTCAGACCAGCGTTGAATAGTTCTTAGCACAGGTACCTCCTGTTTAAGTTTCTGCCAATAGGAAGGGAGGAGCAAGATGGAGTCGTGGTCAGATTTGCCAAAAGGAGGGTGGGGGACTTGAGCTCCTGTGTGTTCCTAGAATTACACCATGAGTCGTTATTCATGAAATACACCCCTCCGCCCTTCTGCTTCCCGGAGAGATATTTATTCCTGTCTGCACGATGTACTGAGAATCCTGCTGGCTTTATTGACCATGTTTCCGTGAAAAAAAGTATGTTACAGGCCCTGATGTCTCTCTGGAAAGAAATCCTTGCTCTAAGCTCATCAACTTTGTTATCCAAAGACTGAACATTAGAGAGTAATATACTCGGAAGCGGTGGGTGGTGTGCGCGCCTCCTAAGACAAACCAGCAGGCCGCCTCGAGTGCCTTTCTTCCGCTGGGGAGAGTGAACAAAGGATCTGCTCCAGGCAAGTCGTATTCCTGGTCGTAATGCTGGTAGTTCTGGTGAGTTACCTCCGCTCTAATATCCAATAGTTCTTCCCGGCTATATGTAATGACTCAAAACATTTCCTGAGCTAAAAATGAAAAAATAAATAGTACATAAAAAAACAAAATACTGCAAAGTTTCCTAAGAGCTAGTCGCGATGCTATCATCTCCATCGGCGCCATCATACCGGCTAGTGTGTAGTGAGGTTATGACAGTGTTTTGTCTCAGTTGGAGGGCTCTAAAGTGTGACCATGCGGCTAAACATTTTGGTGTGCAACCAATACCTTTATTTTAGGAGCACCATGAGGCAAAAAAATTATCCAATAAAAAAAAGTAAAGGCGTAACAATATTTAGTCGCAACACTCTTCTCTTCACTGCTCAAACAAGAAAGGCTGATACATTGATTACAAATCATAACGAAGGTTAATGGCAGGTTAACTCCAGTTATATGAGTAGAGCGGAGCCTCATAGGGGGGCATCCCATTGGTTTACACTGCTACCAAGACAGCATCGCCTGAGAAAATGTATTATGCCCGCACCTTCAGCCAAAGATGATTTCAGTGACTGGCTCAGCTAACGTTAGCAAGTTAACATTAATGTAGGACAAATTTATGCTAGCTGTTGTGCCCATAATTAAAATTCAAGTCAAACACTCAAATACTGCTCAATGAAGCACAATAATCCTTAGCTAGATGTAAAATTGGGCCCACTGGGCACAGGCAATACAGCCGTTCCTCTCTCTGTTCCCTGTGAGGAACAAGACGTTTATTCTTTCAGTGAAATACGGAACCGTTCCATATTTTATCTAACGGGTGGCATCCATAAGTCTAAATATTCCTGTTACTTTGCACAACCTTCAATGTTATGTCATAATTACGTAAAATTCTGGCAAATTATTTCGCAACGAGCCTGGCGGCCCAAACTGTTGCATTTACCCTGACTCTGCGTGCCATGAACGCAAGAGAAGTGACACAATTTCACCTGGTTAATATTGCCTGTTAACCTGGATTTCTTTTAGCTAAATATGCAGGTTTAAAAATATATACTTCTGTGAGTCTGATCTGTAGGAGCTCTTGACAATCTTAGGCAAAAAAGACGGATTAGGACGAACGCAAGTCGCCATTGTTGGGTCGCGTTGACAGAGCCCCAAATCACTGACCTGCTTACAAGAAACAATAAAATTTTAATAGACAACATTTTAAGAGGAATCTGATCCAAGTGCTCGAATGGCAGCTCACAGAGCACCAATGTCAAATCTCACGGTGGAACTATAGTTTGGGTTGCTGGTCTCAGTCGCAGTGTTCCCAAAAGGAAACTTTTGAGGGGAGGATGGCTGAACAAAGACACTCGATCAAAACCCTCATGACAAGCTGAAATCGCTGAGGCGTACACCTTGATAGTGAGAACGAGTTCCTGTTTGAGAATTGTTTCCACCTGGCAGCATGCTGGGTCAACATTCTCTTCCACGCACCATTGCATAAACATTTTCCATCTGCTGGCATAAGTTCTGGATGTGGAACCAGCCCGCAGCCCTGTATCATGCTAATCACAGTGGCAGATAGCCCACAGTACGCTAGCCTGTCCCTTTCGTTCTTAGGGGCTCCCGAGTGGTGCAGCGGTCTAAGGCACTGCATCTCAGTGCTAGAGGTGTCACTACAAACCCTGGTTCAATTCCAGGCTGTATCACAACCGGCTGTGATTGGGAGTCCCATAGGGCGGCGCACAATTGGCCCAGCGTCACCGGGGTAGGCCGTCATTTTAAATAAGAATTTGTTCTTAATTGACTTGCCTAGTTAAATAAAGGTTAAATAAAATAAATAAACAATAACCAAGCCATCAATGGCTGGCCCAGTACAGGCCACAATCCTATTGGTCTTCACTCCTGAGACAGTACATTCCGGCAGTGTGGAACCTGGCTAAAATCTACATCTGGATCATCCCTGCCACCATAGAGCCCCCGGGGGATTGGGAGCTATCATAATGATTGACAGCTCTTCTGATCTCCCCAGTGCCATCAGCAGTAGTATGCAGGACAACAGAGGGAAGGCATACAGTAGGTCTCTCGGTCATGGACTGTGCACAAAAGTGTCTGTCCCTAATGGACTGTTGTCCTGAAAGAGTACCAAAGCCTAGAAGGACAGCATCCCGTAGTCGCCTCTTCACTGTTGACGTTGAGACTGGTGTTTAGCGGCACTATTTAATGAAGCTGCCAGTTGAGGACTTCAGGCATCTGTTTCTCAAACTAGACACTCTAATGTACTTGTCCTCTTGCTCAGTTGTGCACAAGGGCCTCCCACTCCTCTTTCTATTTTGGTTAGGGCCAGTTTGCACTGTTCTGTGAAGGGAGTAGTACACAGCATTGTACGAGATCTTCAGTTTCTTGGCAATTTCTCGCATGGAATAACCTTCATTGCTCAGAACAAGTGTAGACTGACGAGTTTCAGAAGAAAGTCCTTTGTTTCTGCCAATTTTGAGCCTGTAATCGAACCTACAAATGCTGATACCCCAGATACTCAACTAGTCTAAAGGAGGCCGGTTTTATTGCTTCTTTAATCAGAACAACAGTTTTCAGCTGTGCTAAAATAATTGCAAAAGGGTTTTATAATGATCAATTAGCCTTTTAAAATTATAAACTTGGATTAGCTAACACAACGTGCCATTGGAACACAGGAGTGATGGTTGCTGACAATGGGCCTATGTACGCCTATGCAGATATTCCATTAAAAATCAGCCATGTCCAGCTAAATAGTCATTTACAACATTAACAATGTTTACACTGTATTTCTGATCAATTTGATGTTATTTGAATGAACAAAATGTTTTCCTTAAAAACAATGACATTTCTAAGTGACCCCAAACTTTTGAACTGTAGTGTATGTAAATATGTTTGCAGTTGCACTTTGAACACAATGATTAAGTTGTTTATATTCTAATGTCCTGCCCACTCACTAGTGATGCGTTCTACATAATCAACGTAACAACTGATGAAAATTAAGAATGATTGAACAGTCATTTGCAGAAAAATAAATATATAAAAATGCTGGTTCTCCTAAATTTTGTCTGGTGCTCCTTAGTTTTTGAATTGAGGAGCACTATTGCTACCAATGGAAATAGTTCATGTAGAGCCCTGTTTGGAGGGTATGAGGGTATATAAGGTTCGTGTAGATAGTATACTGTGTCATTTAGAGGTTATGAGGGTATGTGAGGTTAGTGTGGATAGTATGCTATGTCATTTAGAGGTTATGAGGGTATGTGAGGTTAGTGTGGATAGTATGCAGTAGAGGTCGACCGATTATGATTTTTCAACGCTGATACCGATACTGATATTTGGAGGACCAAAAAGGCCGATACCGATTAATCAGACAATTTTTTTGTTTTTATTTGTAATAATGACAATTACAACAATACTGAATGAACACTTATTTTAACTTAATATAATACATCAGTAAAAATCTATTTAGCCTCAAATAAATAATGAAACATGTTCAATTTAGTTTAAATAATGCAAAAACAAAGTGTTGGAGAAGTAAAAGTGCAATATGTGCCATGTAAAAAAGCTAACGTTTAAGTTCCTTGCTCAGAACATGAGAACATATGAAAGTTGGTGGTTACTTTTAACATGAGACTTCAATAATCCAAGGTAAGAGGTTTTAGGTTGTAGTTAATATAGTATTTATAGGACTATTTCTCTCTATACCATTTGTATTTCATATACCTTTGACTATTGGATGTTCTTATAGGCACTATAGTATTGCCAGTGTAACAGTATAGCTTCCGTCCCCCTCCTCGCCCCTACCTGGGCTCGAACCAGGAACACATCGACAACAGCCACACTCGAAGCAGCGTTACCCATCGCTCCACAAAACCCTCTGCAAGGGGAATAACTACTCCAAGTCTCAGAGCGAGTGACATTTGAATAGCTATTAGCGCACACCCAGCTAACTAGCTAGCCATTTCACATCGGTTACACCAGCCATTAGGCTGATAGGCTTGAAGTCATAAACAGTGTTGTGCTTGCGCAGAGCTGCTGGCAAAACGCACGAAAGTGCTGTTTGAATGAATGCTTACGAGCCTGCTGCTGCCTACCATCGCTCAGTCAGACTGCTCTATCAAATCACAGACTTAATTATAACATAATAACACACAGAAATACGAGCCTTTGGTCATTTATATGGTCGAATCCGGAAACTATAATTTCGAAAACAAAACGTTTATTATTTCAGTGAAATACGGAACCGTTCGCTATTTTATCTAACTGGTGGCATCCCTAAGTCTAAATATGCTTGTTACATTGCACAACCTTCAATGTTATGTTATAATTACGTAAAATCTGGCAAATAAGTTCGCAATGAGCCAGGCTGCCCAAACTGTTGCATATACCCTGACTCTGCGTGCAATGAACGCAAGAAAAATGACACAATTTCACTTGGTTAATATTGCCTGCTAACCTGGATTTCTTTTAGCTAAATATGCAGGTTTAAAAATATATACTTCTGTGTATTGATTTTAAGAAAGGCATTGGTGTTTATGGTTAGGTACAGTCGTCCAACGATTGTGCTTTTTTAGCAAATGCGCTTATGTTAAATCATCCCCCAGCGTTGCATCAATTATATGCAATGCAGGACACGCTAGATAAACTAGTAATATCATCAACCATGTGTAGTTATAACTAGTGATTATGATTGATTGATTGTTTTTTGTAAGATACGTTTAATGCTAGCTAGCAACTTACCTTGGCTTCTACTGCATTCGCGTAACAGGCAGGCTCCTCGTAGAGTGCAGTGAGAGGCAGGTGGTTAGAGTGTTGGACTAGTTAACTGTAAGGTTGCAAGATTAGATCCCCCGAGCTGACAAGGTGAAAATCTGTCGTTCTGCCCCTGAACAAGGCAGTTAACCCACCGTTCCTAGGCCATAATTGAAAATAAGAATGTGTTCTTAACTGACTTGCCTAGTTAAATAAAGTTTTTTTTTTTTAAATCGGCGCCCAAAAATACAGATTTCCGATTGAAAACTTGAAATCGGCCCTAATTAATCGGCCATTCCGATTAATCGGTCGACCTCTAGTATGCAGTATGTTGTCTCATGTGGGGGTTATGTGAGGTAGATGGACATTATGTTGTCGCAGGTGGTGGATAGCATCATGGCCTCTGCAGCATCATGGATGCTGTGTGGTCTCAACTCTGACTCAGTCTTCCCCGCTGCCTCCTAGGAGATGGTGACCTCTTTTAAACTCTCTCTCAGGCCAGGAATCTGCGCTACAGTATTTGCTGTGAGGGCAGTGCACCACCATGTTGAAGTCACACAAAGCTTCTGAACCCACTTTTAGAGAAAGGTCACAATATCTCAAAGCTTAAGTCAGAGAGAAAAAACAACAAGAGCTACTGCAGAGAGAGACATTCCAATTCCCTGAACCAGATTTAAACAAAATTGAGTTTGTTGGCTGGCTTTCTTCTTGAGTTTAAAGCTTCACTTACAGTACTTCAATGCCTTCCCTGTTTCTGCTCAGATGCCTAGAGAACACCCATCTCTTAAACAAACAAAAATGGCCTTTCATCTTGGGCAAACCATGAACTGAACACAGCACATTAATCTCTTTCATAATGCAGAAAGACCACTGTTCAAATGGCTCCTGCATTATCCTGAAAGCTAGTGCCCCAAAATAGATGAAAGGCATTGGAGACAGGCGGTCAGAGACAAGTGAGCAGAGGACTTTGCCATTTTAAGTCATAGGGTCAGGGTCAAATTAGATGTGACAGACTGTGAGTCTCCTTAGGAGATGTTTAGAATTCATAAAGTAAATAATATTTGGTTGAGCTGCTACCGGGCGTCTGACAGAGCTTGGCCCCATGTGCCATGTTGCTGTTTTTCTGTTGAGGCAGAGGCACAAAGGCTTTGCTGACTCCTACATTATTTTCCCCAGGCTACGCCTCCCTACTGTTTTGTATTCTATTAAAGTTTCTGCTATTTCTCCTGCAAACAGCTGAGACTAGTGCAGTCAGCTAGAGACAGACAGAGACAGAGAGAGAGAGAGAGAGAGAGAGAGAGAGAAAGTTTGAGAGAGAGTGATAGTGAAAGAATGTGAGAGAGAGATAGTGAAAGATTGGGAGAGAGATAGCGAAAGATTATAAGAGAGAGATAGTGAAAGATTGGCAGAGACAGATAGTGAAAGATTGAGAGAGAGATCGTAAAAGATTGGGAGAGAGAGATAGTGAAAGATTGGGAGTGAGAGATAGTGAAAGATTGGGGGAGCGAGATAGTGAAAGAATGTGAGAGAGAGAGAGTGAAAGATTGGGAGAGTAAGAGAGAAAAAAACATATCCCGGCCATTATAAGGCTCCTGGGATCCTCTCTTACTATTGTTTAGAATGGATGTGTGTACATTTCTCCCCTAATGTCAGGTTTTCACATACTACGCTATTGTAGCAGAGAGGGCACTGGAGGATACAAATGCAAGGGAATTATTCTGTTTGGGATACAAAAGTTGTATGACAATAGGTTTTAAATGCTAACACCTTGTAAATATTTACATACCTAGGATAATACTGAAATAAGTCACATTACATGTCAATGTTAGAGGTATGCACATTGTTACGACCTGGCTCATAGTTCCTAACAACAAAGGGAGACCGCGCATGACTTAAATCTAAAAACGAATACATTTATTATACTAAATAATAATGAATACAAAAATGTAACAAGCTGTGGACGTCTGTAGGATCAGTAGCGTATGCAGTGTGTGGATAAGTGGAGAGGGTGTTGTATGGTGAAACAGACAAAAAAACTAGAGTCAGGGAAGAGGAAGAGAGAGAGTGTTGGCTGATGTGGCCATCCTTTATAGCCTGCAGGCCAAGGCTACATTTTAAGGTCTGTGACTGTGCTGGTTTTCCTTTTTCTCTGCACCTGCCTGCATCATGTGTAGTGATTTCTGTATTTTTCCCCAGCAGCAGTACACCAACCAGGCAGGCAGCAGAGAAAGGAGAAATGTCCAATGCTGAAATACTGATGTCTGCAGTCAGAGCCAGTACTGTAGAGTAGAACTGTCCAAGGTTCTGAAATATTATCAGCTTAGAACAGAGAGCAGTGGAAAGCAGGAGAAAGATCTGAGAATGGAACTGAAGCACTCAAGGCTGCTGCATTGGGAGTACACACCAGTCTGAAATCCTGAGGTTTGTGATGGTGGGATGTAGGATCCAATGCAGACCAAACCAGACTGATGTGTTGAGTAACATACGCTAACGTGCTCCCTGGAAAATAATGGGAATGTAGACTAGGTGTGCACATTATGGAGGACTCTAACATATCAGGTGGAAAACAAGCTGTTGTTATAGCAACACAATGGACTCTTGTGATTTCATATTTGACACTGAATTATATTAAAATATACATTTTTGCTGTTGATTCTCTAACTCAATGTCCTTTGTTTGTCACTCTGAAAACCGCATGATAACTGCTCCTCATTTGTCTTTGTGCTTTATGATTGAGAACATTTTTAAAGAATTTAACAATTTCATGATTATGATCTTGTCTCATGTCTGCAACTCTCCAACTGGCTCGAGAGAGGCGAAGGTCGAGTCATGCATCTTCCAAAACATGACCCGCCAAACCTCGCTTCTTAACACCCGCTCACGTAACCCAAAAGACAGCTGCACCAATGTTTAGGAGGAAACACCGTTCAACTGACGACCGAAATCAGCCTGCAGGTGCTCGGCCTGCCACAAGGAGTCGCTAGAGTGCGATGAGCCAAGTAAAGCCCCCCCAGCCCAACCCACCCCTGACCCGGACGAGGCTGGGCGAATTATGGGCAGCCCTATTGGACTCCCGGCCACGGCCGGTTGTAACACAGCCTGGGATCAAACCCCAGGTTGCAGTGATGCCGCAAAACTGCGATGCAGTGCCTTAGACCACTGCACCACTCGGGAGGCACATTTGACATTTTAGTCATTTAGCAGACGCTTTTATCCAGAGCAACTTACAGTTAGTGA
Organism: Oncorhynchus mykiss; assembly: GCF_057628025.1. Classification (NCBI taxonomy): domain Eukaryota; kingdom Metazoa; phylum Chordata; class Actinopteri; order Salmoniformes; family Salmonidae; genus Oncorhynchus; species Oncorhynchus mykiss. The sequence goes on along the minus strand of NC_143031.1, from coordinate 36,121,051 downwards.
GTAACTCCAAAATGCATCAAGAGTGCAAATTACTCATCCTAAAAGTACAGAAATCAATGTGTCATTCTTATAAATACCAGGACTCATTTCTTAGCTCCCCTTCTCCCTCCTCTAACCTGCATGCTCCTGATACTGTATTTCCTTTGAAAAATGTCACTTGCAAGATTAAAAATGAAGCCATAACACATTCTATATTCATAATTAAGGCATTTCAATTCTGAAAATGCAACCGCAGGGGATGGAACTGGTTCAGGGAACCGGTTCAGTGGACAGGGCTGCGTTTCCCAGAGCCCTCGTAGATCATCATTAGAACCTTCTTACCATGCATCTTTAGTAGCCGAGGTGTTTCCCAAAGACTTCGTTAGTAAGATAGCTCTTAAAAACCTTTGAACCTCTATGAATGATCCAGACCACTCATACAGTTGCCCTTTTTCACAGAAGATCTCTGCTAAATGTTTAGGCTATCTGTCTAACTGTGTCTGCTGATAACTTCATAAAAAATTTCACTACAAATACAAAATTGCCAACGTTTTTGCAATTGTTACAAACAAGTTCAAGGATAAAATGATGCTTCAAATGAAACCTGAGATGACCACATTAGAAGATACATAGGCTACATTGGCTTAAAGTTGAAGTCAGAAGTTTACATACACTTAGGTTGGAGTCATTAAAACACTCCACAAATTTCTTGTTAACAAACTATCGTTTTGGCAAGTCAGTTAGGACATCTACTTTGTGCATGACACAAGTAATTTTTCCAACAATTGTTTACAGACAGATTATTTCACTTATAATTCACTGTATCACAATAGTACGCAAGTATAAACACCATGGGACCACACAGCCGTCATACCGCTCAGGAAGGAGATGTACTTTGGTGCGAAAAGTGCAAGCCAATCCCAGAACAACAGCAAAGGACCTTGTGAAGATGCTGAAGGAAACAGGTACAAAAGTATCTATATCCACTGTAAAACGAGTCCTATATCGACATAACCTGAAGGGCCGCTCAGAAAGGAAAAAAACACTGCTCCAAAACCGCCATAAAAAAGCCAAACTACGGTTTGCAACTGCATATGGGGACAAAGATGGTACTTTTTGGAGAGATGTCCTCTGGTCTGATGAAACAAAAATTGAACTGTTTGGCCATAATGACCATTGTTATGTTTGGAGGAAAAAGGGGGAGGCTTGCAAGCCGAAGAACACCATCCCAACCATGAAGCACGGGGGTGGCAGCATCATGTTGTGGGGGTGCTTTGCTGCAGGAGGGACTGGTGCACTTCACAAAATAGATGGCATCTTGAGGAATGAAAATTATGTGGATATATTGAAGCAACATCTCAAGACATCAGACCAAGTTAAAGCTTGGTCGCAAACGGGTCTTCCAAATTGTCAATGAAATGGCTTAAGGTCAACAAAGTCAAGGTATTGGAGTGGCCATCACAAGCCCTGACCTCAATCCTATAGAAAATTTGTGGGCAGAACTGAAAAAGCCTACAAACCTGACTCAGTTACACCAGATCTGTCAGGAGGAATGGGCCAAAATTCACCCAACTTATTGTGGGAAGCTTGTGGAAGGCTACCCGATACGTTTGACCCAAGTGAAACAATTTAAAGGCAATGCTACCAAATACTAATTGAGTGCATGTACACTTCTGACCCACTGGGAATGTGATGAAAAAAATAAAAGCTGAAATAAATCATTCTCTCTACTATTATTCTGACATTTCACATACTTAAAATAAATTGGTGATCCTAACCGACCTAAGACAGGGAATTTTTACCAGGATTAAATGTCAGGAATTGTGAAAAACTGAGTTTAAATGTAGTTGCCTAAGGTGTATGTAAACGTCCGACTTCAACTGTTTATCATTAATCATATTGAAATCAGGCTACTATTTGTAATTTCTGGCTCAATGTGTTTCATGATATGTGACAACATGTGACAACAAAGATGTGCCCAATTTGTGATTCAGTGCATTATTATTGAGTAAACATAAAATGCCGCCTCAATAGCCTATATACAGCCATAGGTGGTAATATCTCTCTAGGAGCTGATCCATTGTCAGTATTGTTGAATAATTATATTATAAGGTAAGATTTGGATAGAGAAAGCTGATCTGAGAGCAGCGCTGCTTTTCTTTAGACCCCATTAGTATCAACACATGGTCTAATGACACGGTTTCTCTATACGTGCTTGTTTGGAAAACACTCTTAAAAAGTTGCCTTGTATATAATGATGCATCTGGTAAGAATCATCATAAAGTGAGAGCGCATTCGGAAAGTATTGAGACGCCTTGACTTCTTTCACATTTTGTTACGTTAAATCCTTATTCTAAAACGTATACAATACATTTCTTTCCTCATCAATCAACACACAATACCCCATAATGAGAGACCTGAAAATAGCTGTGCAGCGATGCTCCCCATCCAACTTGGATCTGCAGAGAAGAATGGGAGAAACTCCCCAAATACTGTACATATGTGCCAAGCTTGTAGCGTCATACCCAAGAAGACTCGAGGTTGTAATCGCTGCCAAAGGTGCTTCAACACAGGACTGCGGAAAGGGTCTGAATACTTATGTAAATATGATATTTACGTTTTTTTATTTGTAATAAATTTGCACAATTTTATAACCTGTTCTGCTTTGTCATTATGGGGTATTGTGTGTAGATTGATGAGGGGAAACAACATTTTTATTAATTTTAGAATAAGGCTGTGTCATAACAAATTGTGGAAAAATTCAAGGGGTCTGAAATTTCAGAGTGCATTGTACATCGCAATTGGGAAACGAGGCCCAAAACCATAACTGGAAAATAATGGCATTTTTGAGGAACAGCAACAGAACCAAGAACTAAAGTGATCTCTACTGTTCTGGAACATAATTGTTATTTTAAAAGCATGGGAACCAGTTTACTTCTTTGGGACTGGGGGGCATTATTGAGTATCTTGGATAATAAGGTGCCCAGAGTAAACTGCCTGCTACTCAGGCCCAAAAGCTAGAATATGCAATTAGTAGATTTGGATAGAAAACACTCTGAAGTTTCTAAAACTGTTTGAATGATGTCTGTGAGTCTAACATAACTCATATGGCAGGCAAAACCCTGAGGAAAAATCCAACCAGGAAGTGGGAAATCTGAGGTTTGTAGTTTTTCAAGTCATTGCCTATCGAATATACAGTGTCTATGGGGTCATATTGCACTTCCTAAGGCTTACACTAGATGTCAACAGTCTCTAGAACCTTGTTTGAGGCTTTTACTCTGAAGGCTGGAGAGAATGAGAGCTGTTTCAACCAGAGGTCTGGCAAAGTGCCATGAGCTCAGTCTCGCTCACGCCCATGAGAGTTAGCTGCGTTCCATTGCATTTCTAAAGACAAAGGAATTCTCTGGTTGAAACATTATTGAAGATTTATGATAAAAACATCCCAAAGATTGATTCTATACATCGTTTGACATGTTTCTACGAACTGTAATGTAACTTTTTGTCTGAACTTTTGCCTGGGCTTGCCCGCGCCTCGTGAGTTTGGATTTGTGAACTAAACGCGCGAATAAAAATAAGGTGTTTGGACATAAATTATGGACTTTATCGAACAAAACAAACAGTTATTGTGGAACTGGGATTCCTGGGAGTGCATTCTGATGAAGATCATCAAAGGTAAGTGAATATTTATAATGCTATTTCTGACTTTTGTGACATCTCTCCTTCTTTGGAAAATCGCTGTATGTTTTTCTGTGGCTAGGCGGTGACCTAACATAATCGCAAGGTGTGCTTTCGCCGTAAAGCTTTTTTGAAATCTGACACAGCGGTTGCATTAAGGAGAAGTTTATCTATATTTCCATGCATAACACTTGTATCTTTTATCAATGTTTATTATGAGTATTTCTGTAATTTGATGTGGCTCTCTGCACTTTCACAGGATGTTTGTTTGAGACAATGCATTTCTGAACATAAAACACCAATTTCAAAGGAGGTTTTTGGACATAAAGATGAACTTTATCAAACAAAACACGCATTTATTGTGTAACATGGAGTCCTGGGAGTGCCATCTAATGAAGATCATCAAAGGTTAGTGATTCATTTAATCGCTATTTCTGACTTTTGTGAGGGCTCTCCTTGGCTGGAAAATGGCTTTATGGTTTTCTGTGACTTGGTGCTGACCTAACATAATCGTTTGGTGTGCTTTCGCCATAAGGCCTATTTGAAATCGGACACTGTGGCTGGATTTAAAATAAATCTGTCTTTAGAATGGTGTAAAATACTTGTATGTTGAGAAATTTTAATTATGGGATTTCTGTTGTTTTGCATTTGGTGCCATGCAATTTCACTGGCTGTTGGCGAGGTGGAACGCTACCGTCCCACATATCCCAGAGAGGTTTAGTACATTTTTTTTACGTTTTTGACATTTTTCCAGTCCCACAGTAAAACGGCAACAAAGTACCTATGGAAAGCCCTCACTCTGTCATGTAGAAACTTCTTCCAGTGTCTGTCTGCCAGCTGAAAATCTTTGCCAGTGTTTGTAGGTGTTTAGGCTACCTGCCCTCCGAAGCATAGTCTACTGTACTGACATTACACACCAGGCCTTTACTAGCATGATTCAGAAGATAGGGAGAGAGATTTTTGCTAATTAGAGAATAATGGATTTATTAACTACAAAAAGATAAGAAGTGTTTTTAAGTCTGTTGTTGCTCTGCACACACAAGCTTGTTGGCTAGCTCTGGTCCAGCGTAAAGACAACTGTGGCAAGTTCAAAGACATTCAAAGTTCCTGTATAGACGCTGCTCCTCTGCAGGTATAATTATGTGGGCCTAATTCAAATAATGCATGTCATAACATGATGTCCAGCACATTGCCATCCATAGCTTATGCCTGCCTATACAACAACCCCACTGTCACCATGGGGCACTCTGTTCACAATGTTGACATCAGCATCTGCCCGGGTACAGTTGAAACCGGGATTCATCCGTGAATGTTTTATTTAACCTTTATTTAACTAGGCAAGTCAGTTAAGAACAAATTCTTATTTACAATGACAGCCTATCCTGGCCAAAACCTAACTCGGACAACGCTGGGCCAATTGTGAGCCGCCCTATGGAACTTCCAATCACGTCCGGTTGTGATACAGCCTGGAATCGAACCAGGGTCTGTAGTGACACCTCTAACACTGAGATGCAGTGCCTTAGATTGCTGCACCATTCGTGAAGAGCACACTTCTCCAGCGTGCCTGTGGCCATCAAAGGTGAGCATTTTCCAACGATCGATTACGACACCAAACTGCAGTCAGGTCAAGACCCTGGTGAGGAAAACGAGCACACAGATATGCTTCCCTGAGACGGTTTCTGACAGTTTGTGCAGAAATTCTTCGGTTGTGCAAACCCACAGTGTCATCGGCCGGATGTGGAGGTCCTGGGCTGGCGTGGATTACTATTACATACATAGTATGCGGTTGTGTGGTCGGTTGGACGTACTGCCAAATTCTCTTATGGTAGAGAAAATAACATTTAATTCTCTAGCAACAGCTCTGATGGACATTCCTGCAGTCAGCATGCCAATTGCACGCTCCCTCAAAACACTAAACATCTGCACATTTTAGAGTTGTCACACCCTGATTTGTTTCACCTGTCCTTGTGCTTGTCTCCACCCACTCCAGGTGTCACCCATCTTCCCCATTATCCCCTGGGTATTTATACCTGTGTTTTGTCTGTCTGTGCCAGTTCGTCTTGTTTTGTCAAGTCAACCAGCGTGTTACTCTGTGCTCCTGCTTTTTCCACTTCTCTGTGTTTTGCTAGTCCTCCTGGTTTTTGACCCTTGCCTCCCTTGACTCTGAACCTGCCTGCCCTGACCTCAAGCCTGCCTGCCACTCTGTACCTCCTGGACTCTGACCTTGTTATGATCTTTTGCCTGACCATTCTCTTGCCTCCCCCTTGGATACTAATAAATATCAGAGACTTGAACCATCTGCCTCCCGTGTCTGCATCTGGTCTTGTTCTGTGCCCTTATAAGAGTGGCCTTTTATTGTCCCCAGCACAAGGTGTACCCGGGTAATGATCATGCTGTTTGATCAGCTTCTTGATATGACACACCTGTCAGGTGGATGGATTATCTTGGCAAAGGAGAAATGCTCACTAACGGATGTAAACAAATTTGTGCATGACATTTGAGAGAAATAAGCTTTTTGTGTGTATGGAACATTTCTGAGATCTTTTATTTCAGATCATGAAAGATGGGAACAAGACTTTATATATTTCGGTTCCAACCCCTATGCAACAGTATGTTGTGGCACAATATCGTAGCCTACTATCATACTATTCCATGTGGTCAGCAGCACAGCACAATCACAATATTTTCCTTCCATTCCACTACATGCTTGAATGTGCCTGGACACATGGTGACCATTTGGTGCCTCTGGCGGAGTGGGCAGGCTTGGTTTTGTTCAGGGGGAGAGCAGTGGCACTCAGGGAGAACAGATGCCCCAGCTGTAGAGTCACCATCTGCTGTGAATGCACAATGCTCTATGAGTCAGGGCTTTTCACCAATGAGGTCATCCCACAGTCCATGCACACAGAGAGAGCCTTACAAAAACACAAACAACAACACCAGGCTCACCTTTTACAAATGAAAAGCCCACCCACCCATACAGTACAATACACCACCTCGTTTTTACCTTCATCTCATACTCTGACTGAGAACTCTGACTGAGCGTGCAATTTTTAAAACACACTGTACAGTACCTCCATAAAGCTTCAATTGATCTAAAGCTAGACCTGTATCATCTATCTCTAGAGTAGATATAGTTGGGCATTCAAAAAGGATTTGTTTACTGTCACAGAATCGTCCAAGGACACAGAGCTCCAAATTGGACCGACCCAATGTTCTCCATGTTTCGTGTCAGGTTGGGCCCCCCTGAGAGAGACACACAGGTCCTATAGAGAATAAGGACTTGACTTGGAGAAGTTGAGAGCCAGTTGAAATCTTGAAGTTTCAAAGAAGAGCTAACAAGAGTGGGAGAGAGGGACCACACAGACAGACAGAAGGCAGAGCCAGTGATGGGGAAGAAGAGATAAACAGCGTTTAGCCACAGCAGGCTGCCTGTGCTCATTGATTTGTACAGCGAGGCCCGGCCCGGGCTGGAAGTGAAGATGGAGTAGGGAGATCAATGAGATGGAGAGGACAGGAGCGCCTGGTTTGTGCCGCTCTCTCTTTCTCTTTCTGTTTCTCTCTGTCTCTCTAGCTCTCTCACACTGTGTTAATGAGCCTGTGCCTGACTGCTGAACGCAGCCATTTAGCACTGGGCAATTAATCAGACTTTTCCCTGCAGAGAGGAAGCCAGTGAGACTTCCAGCAGGGGAGCACTGTGATTTTACTCCCATACATGCAATTTCCACCTCAAACCCTATCTTCCCCTACTGTCAGGGTTAACATGGGGACCAGAGAAAAGCTGTAATTTTGCCTGTACTATTGTGGTCTTTGGTTAAGATGATTTCATAAGATTATTCCAAAGCAAGGCAACAAAAATTTTACTACAAAGACCTATATCCTACAAGAAATAGGTCAGTCAATAAATATTACAGTATTTACACAGTATGTTAGTCACATAAAATTACAAATAAAAAGTAGACCCTCTCACGGCAGTGTGTGTCTGTTTGTGGATATTATATGAAAAGGGTTTTTGATTTCTCATATAAAAAATGTATCTGCTTTAGGGCATATTCAACAATATATTATTCAAAACACAAACACTAACGGGTTCTAGATCTTGAGTCAAAGGCACAAATCAATTCCATTCAAACACTACTTTATTGATCATTTTTCTTCAAGGACTTGAGGTGCAGGGTATACAAACTAAACCCCATTTCTGTAAACAAGAACTAGTGGTGAAGGACTCAAAACACTCTTCAAGGTCTCAATAGCAAAATCAATGGGATTTAGATTCAACACAACAATGGATACGGGATTTTCTAGGCATTTCCAGCATGATGGTGAGGTGGAATCAATGAGGTTAAAAGAGGAGAATATGACTGCCGGTGTGAGAGACACTCACCAAGAGGCCAAATCACATTTGAAATGGAATGCTCCATGGACATGGAAGGCGGGGTCAGAACCTCTGGGTGTTTATTTTCCTCCACACTCAGTCTCACAATCCCAGTGAAAATGTAGGCGGGAGATTGCTATGTTATTGTACCTTGCCATAGTAACAAATCTCCCTATTACAACCCAGTGTCTCAGAGCCTAAGCAGAGCTTAGAGCCATGATGGGGTTAACCTCACTGGGATCCAGGAGAGTGGATTTGCATCCTTCACTATTACCATTTTCATGCCTTTTGTTGTTATTTCAAGCTTGAGAGGGGAAGGGACTAGACTCACTAGAGTTATGTATATGTTTCTTCCTTTGATTTCTTGGTTCCTTTTGTTTGGGTGTCTCTGTTCGGGTGTGTTTGATGGCTTTGTCATCAGTGATGGAGAAATCATCCCACTGGAATTTGAGAGCCTCCCCAACTTCAAAAAGCTTCCTCTTCTTTTTGTAACATGAAGTCCATATCAATGTTACCCAATAGTAAAGTGCCATTTAAAATGTCATTTTTAAAAGGTGGAATTTAGATGAGTGGTGATCACTGTAGAGCCTAAACACTATGTTCTGATCCACGTGGGGAACAGAACAGCGAAGGGTTGGTAGGAACAGGAGGAGCAGGAGGGCTCTCTAGCCTTTCTTGCCTCAGAGCAAACACAAGCTGTGTGTAAGGCATACACAGCACAGCATGTGGGGTAAGAATCCAAACGACAGTGGCTCAAGTGCCAATGTTGCTGTCAGCCAAAGGCCCATTGGACCGAAAATCCATTTCCTATGACACAAACACTGCAGCGACTTGATGGGGCTCTCCACTCCTGTCATCCGTTTGGCGGGTTGGAGTTATGTTTTTTCTTTACTGCTTTTTTGTCATGCTGTGGAAATGGGGAGTGTGTTACAGATGGTAGCGATCTAGCCCAGACACAGCAGGTGGAAGGGCCTCCATAAGTCAAGTAAAGCTGTAAGGGGCGAATCAGGAGGTACATGGAGGAAGGTTGATTGTGCCCGAGAGAGACAATAAACCCCGTAATCACCTTTCCTCCACCATAGCAGCCAACCAATTATCAGCTGGTACGGCCTGCCGCAGATACACAGACACTAAGAAACACTACCCATGTTTATGTTTCTGACAGGCAAACCCCAATTTCAAAGCAATTGGCACTTTTTTAATATGGTTTAGGAAGGGATAGAACATCTGGAACACCATGAAGAAAGGCTGTTAGCTATTACCATCTCAGTTAGGGTTGTGTGCTGTGGTGGTGAGGAGGGGAGATTTTTTTTAAACTACCGCTTTGAAATAAACCTATTCAATTATTTGAGAAAATATGTTAGAAGTGAGCAATCTTTTTTTCTAGTTGAAAGTTGAACAAAGTGGTTTGATGAGAACCATTGACAATCCTGTCAACGTGAGTGATGGATAAAGTACCCACCATACTGGAGTTAATGCAAGTCAGCAAGGAAACCTCTTGAACGCACTGTAAAAGCTGGCTCAATGTAGGCTTAAAAGCACTTTGAATGCACTCTATATAAACCAGTAAACGATCCCAATACAATTAATAGCCCTCCCCATCGCTATAAATCTAAAGTGGTATAGAATATGGTCTATTCTTTGAGAAAATACCTTATGTTTTGATAAAGCTCAATGGTATTGGTGTTAGGAACCTCCTATGTGCCACAGAGGATAAAGACTACAACTAAGATCTCCTATAGCCAGAGGAAGAAATGGAAAATGTTTTACACTTTAGCTTTACACTATAGTGAATGGTAAATAGTGGTTAGAGCATTGGGCCAGTAACCGAAAGGTTGCTGGATTGAATCCCAGAGCTGACAAGATAAAAATCTGTTGTTCTGACCCTGAACAAGGCAGTTAACCCACTGTTCCCTGGGCGCTAAAGACGTGGATGTCGATTAAGACAGCTCCCCGACCCTCTCTGATTCAGAGGGGTTGGGTTAAATGTGGAAGACACATTTCAGTTGAAGGCATTCAGTTGTACAACTGACTAGGTATCCCCCCCTTTCCCCTAAATGATACACAGGAGAGAAATGCTGTGTAATTGTTAGCCTCAGCCTTTTCTCCTACCAGCAGTATCTAATTACAGCAACAACATGGTACTGTAAACAGAATACCTGATCCAGTACAGTATGTCTCTCTCTACAGCCAGCTTTACAGTACAGTAACCTGGTCCTGTACAGTATGTCTCTCTCTACAGCCAGCTTTACAGTACAGTAAGTAGCCTGGTCCAGTACAGTATGTCTCTCTCTACAGCCAACTTTACAGTACAGTAGCCTGGTCCTGTACAGTATGTCTCTCTCTACAGCCAGCTTTACAGTATAGTAGCCTGATCAGTACAGTAGGTCTCTCTCTACAGCCAGCTTTACAGTACAGTAGCCTGGTCCTGTACAGTATGTCTATCTCTACAGCCAGCTTTACAGTACAGTAGCCTGGTCCAGTACAGTATGTATCTCTCTACAGCCAGCTTTACAGTACAGTAGCCTGGTCCAGTACAGTATGTCTCTCTCTACAGCCAGCTTTACAGTACAGTAGCCTGATCCAGTACAGTATGTCTCTCTCTACAGCCAGCTTTACAGTACAGTAGCCTGGTCCTGTACAGTATGTCTCTCTCTACAGCCAGCTTTACAGTACAGTAGCCTGGTCCTGTACAGTATGTCTCTCTCTACAGCCAGCTTTACAGTACAGTAGCCTGGTCCTGTACAGTATGTCTCTCTCTACAGCCAGCTTTACAGTACAGTATCCTGGTCCTGTACAGTATGTCTCTCTCTACAGCCAGCTTTACAGTACAGTAGCCTGGTCCTTTACAGTATGTCTCTCTCTACAGCCAGCTTTACAGTACAGTAGCCTGGTCCAGTACAGTATGTCTCTCTCTACAGCCATCTTTACAGTACAGTAGCCTGGTCCTGTACAGTATGTCTCTCTCTACAGCCAGCTTTACAGTACAGTAAGTAGCCTGGTCCAGTACAGTATGTCTCTCTCTACAGCCAGCTTTACAGTACAGTAGCCTGGTCCAGGACCAGGAATATCCCACCCTGACAGATTGGAGTGTCATTAGTGTTCTGTCTTAAGGCTGAACTCTCCAGATGTCGACCTTCACAGAGCAGGATGGAGACCTCTGCTAGCTCCCTCCATCAGCCTGTGGCTGCTGCTGGGGTACAGTGGAGAGGGAAAGGGGGGGGGGGGCATGAAGGACGTGTAAAAGTCACATTGTGTTGTGGCTCCTTTATATAATCCAATTACAGTCTAAATGATATTCAGAGGATTAGAGGCTGGTAGCGTATTGACTCTGAGGGAGCTCGTACAGCACAGCAACAGTCACACAGACAGGAACGTCACCTGCCTTGGACTCATTTACTGAAGCAGCCAGGGGCCTGTTTAATGTGGAAGCCAAGGAAAAGCCTCCAGACACTAAAGCACTTTAGGCATCATTACAGGCCCAGATTTAAAGCTTTTAGATCACTCTTAAAATGAGGACTGGGGATCAGAGGATTTCCACACTGAGGGGAAATAATTATATACTTCATGGCTTAATGTGAGGTGACATGGGTGGAGGAGAGAGGAGCTATGGCTTTACCAGAGAGCCTCTTTGTACAGTATAGTACAGTATCTCATGTGTGTTCCAATGCAATGTCTGTCAGACTGTTAGCCAGGCTGTTTCTTACCCCTCTCGGTGTCATAGAGGTAGACAAACTTCTCCCACTTGTAGTGGGCCAGCAGGCTGAGGACAGCTCCCCGAAGAGGAGGCCTCATCTGGATGACAAACTGCACGTCGGCATCGGCGGGGAAGCTGGGTGTGATGAAGGAGGTGTGCAGAGCCCCACAGAATGAGGTCAGCGTGTTCATGGACTTCTGGTCGTAGAAGCCGAAGATGGCGTACACTCCTCTGGAGAACTGGGAGCAGACTGGACAAACAGACAGACAAACAGACAGAGCAGTCAGTTCTGGGTCGGAACATAGTCAACCTAGAAAGACAAACAGTCTGTTTGAGTAAGTTCAGGTGAGGGCCAGAACTCAGAACACAGTCAACCAAACAGGTTGGTTAGGATTAGGACACAGTCAATCAAGCCTCCAGGCAGACCACAAGCAGACAAATGAAGTAATCTCTTCCCACATTCAGACATCCAGGTGAACTACACACATAGTCCAATAAGGCCATATCTCTCCCTGCAGTCATAGAACATTACACATAGCCTGACATTTATTTATTCATTTATTGACTGAGAACACATTCTCATTTACAGCAATGACCTGGGGAATAGTTACAGGGGAGTAGAGTGGGGATGAATGAGCCAATTAGAAGCTGGGGATGATTAGGTGGCCATGATGCTATGTGGGTTGGAAATTTAGCCAGGACACCGGTGTTAACACCCCTACTCTTACGATAAGTGCCATGGGATCTTTAGTGACCAGAGTCAAGACACCTGTTTAACGTCCCATCCGAAAGAAGGCCCTCTACAGAGGGGATTGTCCCCAATCACTGCCCTGGGGCATGGGGATATATTTTTGGGGGACCAGAGGAAAGAGTGCCTCCTCCAACATGATCAGATCTCAAAATAATAGCTACCAAGCAGAGAGAGAGAGAGAGAGAGAGAGAGAATGGATGAATCAGAATATTGTAGAATGTAGATGTGATGGTGGAGTAATAGAGAATTCAAGGGAGTTCATGTGTAGAAGATGAACTATTACTTGTAAGGTTGTGAAGAAGCATTAATCTATATAACTAGGAAAATAAATGGTGACTATTTGAATAAATGACAGCCGTGTGGGATGTGCGTTCCCATGGCAGTGCTCTCTGCCTCTCTGTGCCCTTCACTTCTCCTTGGACTCAATGTATCTGCTTGGTTAATCAACTAGAACTAATGGGGGAAATCAGTGCACCGGCCACTGCTCTTAATGGACAAATACCTCCTACCACCATGCAGGACGCAGGCAGGCGTTGTTGCAGCATAGGGCTGTGCTCGCTGGTCGCTGCAGTATAAATTGATTTATAAGAAGCTGCTATATAGGGCCATCTGTGGGGCTGATGAAAATTAGCTCTGGCTATAAACACTATGTACAATGCACCGTGTACTTGGTCTAACAAGGTGTAGATATTAGATTTTTACACAACAAATAGGTGAACAAACCTCTCTTGGGAATGTACAAACGTTTTTAAACAAGCTCCTATGTCCCTCCTTATCTCTGTCTCCTATAAATGTTTGTTTTAAGTGGAGTGGACATTTGTGAACCCTGAATAACAACTCTACTGATAACAACTCCACTGTCCCACACCATCTGGCTGATTCCTCAAGCGCTTTGCCCTGCGTGGACTGTGCTCCTCCTCTCCCCTCTTCACCTGACTGACTTCTTTATTAGAAAATGAACATGTTGCTGAAAGTGTTCGTTTTTTTTCACAGGGTGGTCTGCTCTTGTTTTCAGCATGCAAAATTAGAAAATGAAAGAAACAACCATTGAAAAGGAATGCAGTACTAGAGCTTGTCGAATAAATAGGGGCCTAACCCTCAAATAAATCTCTTGGAAGCCTTGAAACACCACAGCATTGTTGCTGCATAAAACTAGAAAGACTGACCTTTGGAGTGGATTGGTAAAAAGAGAACAGTCTGGAGACACACCTGACTCATTTCACGCTTCTGTGATCTTCCAGTATTATTTTCAAGTTCAATGCTGCATGTTACACAACACTGGTTTAAAGGCATCTCAGCATCTTTCCTCCATCAAGCCAACCATTCACTACACATTTCTCTACCCGTCTATCATGCTTCAATTCAACCACTTATCCATCCATCAATGAATCATCCCTCCCTCCATCCATCCGTTCATGGCCTTCCCCTTTGGTCTGTGCACACATCAGATGGATGTGTTTGTTCTGGGGCCAGGGGCAACACCAGCATAATGACTCTACTACAGCAGGTGTATGTCTGTGTGAAGGTAAAGCATTCCATCTGCTTGGAATAACTAGTGACAGATGAGGCTGAAACTACTGCATGTGGCAGGAATTGACATGAGGCTGTTGTGGCATTGTTTCATAGTCTAATCATATAATGTTTTTCTGCAGGCTTGAAGTACCTTTTTTAATTGAATGTGTTCTCCTCCCTCTGCCTTTGAAGAGGCTTAAGAGATAGGCATATAAGAAAATGTCAGAGTAGATTCCCATGCACTGCTAGTCCTCATATACAGTACCACAGCCTCTCTTAAAGCCAGCCCATGGCCTAAACAATAACAACCACACACTCCTTAGCTTACAAACCTGACATACCACAGACCTGATATATTGACTAATACACACATGCAACTGAGACACATTTATTTTTAAAGACAACCAATTCCAAGTCTATGAATTTTGACTCAAGACAAAGACTGTTTTCTCCACTACATACCAAGGGAGCCAGGCTCTGGTGATAAAAAAATAGAATCCCTTCCAAGCCCTGGTTTTCAATGCACGGAAAATATTGGATTTGTAATTTTCCACAGCAAAGGGGAGGCTTTAACTCATGCTATCAATACATGCTGTAGCATGGAACAGCCACATCATAATAATGCAGTGCTAGCATGTTTGCTGCACAAAACTATAATAGCTGCTGTTTCATCAAGGTTAAATATAGCCCCAATTCTCCTTCTGCACTAATGAGATCATACATCTGGCTCCGGGAGTGGACTAACTGCTGGTATAACAGCATCATCTGGGCTCCGGGAGTGGACTAACTGCTGGTATAACAGCATCATCTGGGCTCCGGGAGTGGACTAACCTCTGGTATAACAGCATCATCTGGGCTCCGGGAGTGGACTAACTGCTGGTATAACAGCATCATCTGGGCTCCGGGAGTGGACTAACTGCTGGTATAACAGCATCATCTGGGCTCCGGGAGTGGACTAACCTCTGGTATAACAGCATCATCTGGGCTCCGGGAGTGGACTAACTGCTGGTATAACAGCATCATCTGGGCTCCGGGAGTGGACTAGCTGCTGGTATAACAGCATCATCTGCGCTCCGGCAGTGGACTAACCTCTGGTATAACAGCATCATCTGGGCTCGGGAGTGGACTAACCTCTGGTATAACAGCATCATCTGGGCTCCGGGAGTGGACTAGCTGCTGGTATAACAGCATCATCTGGGCTCCGGGAGTGGACTAACTGCTGGTATAACAGCATCATCTGGGCTCCGGGAGTGGACTAACCTCTGGTATAACAGCATAATCTGGGCTCCGGGAGTGGACTAGCTGCTGGTATAACAGCATCATCTGGGCTCCGGGAGTGGACTAACTGCTGGTATAACAGCATCATCTGGGCTCCGGGAGTGGACTAACCTCTGGTATAACAGCATCATCTGGGCTCCGGGAGTGGACTAACCTCTGGTATAACAGCATCATCTGGGCTCCGGGAGTGGACTAGCTGCTGGTATAACAGCATCATCTGGGCTCCGGGAGTAGACTAACCTCTGGTATAACAGCATCATCTGGGGTCTGGGAGTGGACTAACCTCTGGTATAACAGCATCTTCTGGGCTCCGGGAGTGGACTAGCTGCTGGTATAACAGCATCATCTGGGGGAGTGGACTAACCTCTGGTATAACAGCATCATCTGGGCTCGGGAGTGGACTAGCTGCTGGTATAACAGCATCATCTGGGCTCGGGAGTGGACTAGCTGCTGGTATAACAGCATCATCTGGGCTCCGGGAGTGGACTAGCTGCTGGTATAACAGCATCATCTGGGCTCGGGAGTGGACTAGCTGCTGGTATAACAGCATCATCTGGGCTCCGGGAGTGGACTAACCTCTGGTATAACAGCATCATCTGGGCTCGGGAGTGGACTAGCTGCTGGTATAACAGCATCATCTGGGCTCGGGAGTGGACTAGCTGCTGGTATAACAGCATCATCTGGGCTCGGGAGTGGACTAGCTGCTGGTATAACAGCATCCCTGTGATCATGGCCTGGTCTGGCAATGGGGATGCACAACACTTTCTTTATTACAGGAGTGAATCAAAGCCCCTGGTAACAGGCCCTGTTCTACTGTTCTAGGGTAAATCACAGCTCTGTTCTATATGCTCACTAGCCTGGTAGCCATCTCTGTTCAGCTATTACATTCCACTCCTTGCCACTCCTGTCATTAGACAAAGAGACTGGCCTTTCAGCAGTATTCAAATATGACTATTCTATCATTAATGAGCTCAAGGAGATGGGAGGATTTGATCCTGATTCGATAACCCTCAATTCAACATCTATTCCACGTTGGTTCAATGTAATTTCATTGAAATGTGCCCAGTGGGAGCTATCATCCAATCACAATTTTATACAAATTAGACTGATAGGAAAACGTTCTAACTTAATTCATACATTTGATTGGAAACATTCTAACATTGGGCATTTTTTAATACATTTGATTGTAAAAACGTGGGGAGTACAGAAAATTCCCCTTTATTGCATTTTTACCACCAGCCACTGTGAGCACAACATTGTCAACGCTGTAGCCTATTTTATATCCATCAAGCAAGAGCAAGGCAAGGTGCCTCTTTCCTCGAATATATAAAAAAAATTATTGATCAAGCGACCTATCTATATTGCTACTTCTGGGACACGAATTGGGCTAGGATATTGGTTCAAGGGCTTTAAGGGACTGAACGTCATGTGTAATAAGGGTTACATGGAGAAAATAGGACCTCTCTGAAATGAAAATGAATGGCCCTCTCTTCAGCCAAATATATTTTACTTAAACCCTCCCTGAACGCTTGAAAGAAAACAAGTGACCCTCCCCTATACCCAAAATAATCATTAAAACAAAGTGGATAGCACAGAACACCGTTTACCCTCATTTCATGGACAGACCAGAGCCTTAGATATGCAGTTTTAGAAACTCTTCTTCGTCCTGTCAGCATTACATGGCAATGTAGGAATTTCGATAGCGCACAGGGCTGTGGGCCAGAAGGTTGTGCAGGTTCACAGACCACCACGGACAAGAGTAGGGGTGGAAAGATCTCCTTTACAGTCAAAGCATTGCATGAATCTATCATCGTATTTACAGGTCCGACAAAAAAAATGCCCTTTAGAAATATTTAAGGCAATTCTACTTATTTTTTACATACTAGCAGAATTTTTTTACTAGCACACATATTACCGGAATTACAGGCTAAGAATGGAAAGGGAGATAGGCCTGTGTTCATAGTACCATATTTGTCCAATGACAAATAAGTGTATCTTGTTTGCAATTAAACTGTCCCTGTTTTGAAATAATTAAATCTGAGACGTCATTAGGAATCTGAGCATGGTACTTTTAAAAGTTAGGTCTACCTTCCATCCCAGACAGTAGGCCTACCTTCCATCCCAGACAGTAGGCCTACCTTCCATCCCAGACAGTAGGCCTACCTTCCATCTCAGACAGTAGGCCTACCTTCCATCCCAGACAGTAGTTCTACCTTCCATCCCAGACAGTAGGCCTACCTTCCATCCTAGACAGTAGGCCTACCTCCCATCCCAGACAGTAGGCCTACCTTCCATCCCAGACAGTAGTTCTACCTTCCATCCCAGACAGTAGGCCTACCTTCCATCCTAGACAGTAGGCCTACCTCCCATCCTAGACAGTAGGCCTACATTCCATCCCAGACAGTAGGCCTACCTTCCATCCCAGACAGTAGGCCTACCTTTCATCCCAGACAGTAGGCCTACCTTCCATCCCAGACAGTAGGCCAACCTCCCATCCCAGACAGTAGGCCTACCTTCCATCCCAGACAGTAGGCCTACCTTCCATCCCAGACACTAGGCCTACGTTCCATCCCAGACAGTAGGCCTACCTTCCATCCCAGACAGTAGGCCTACCTCCCATCCCAGAGAGTAGGTCTACCTCCCATCCCAGACAGTAGGTCTACCTCCCATCCCAGACAGTAGGCCTACCTCCCATCCCAGACAGTAGGTCTACCTCCCATCCCAGACAGTAGGTCTACCTTCCATCCCAGACAGTAGGCCTATCTTCCATCCCAGACAGTAGGCCTACCTTCCATCCCAGACAGTAGGCCTACCTTCCATCCCAGACAGTAGGTCTACCTCCCATCCCAGACAGTAGGTCTACCTTCCATCCCAGACAGTAGGCCTACCTCCCATCCCAGAGAGTAGGTCTACCTCCCATCCCAGACAGTAGGTCTACCTCCCATCCCAGACAGTAGGCCTACCTCCCATCCCAGACAGTAGGTCTACCTCCCATCCCAGACAGTAGGTCTACCTTCCATCCCAGACAGTAGGCCTATCTTCCATCCCAGACAGTAGGCCTACCAATGCAGAGAAATTAAAGCTTTAACTGCTGGCTACTCTTCTTCCATACCCAACAAGAGAAGGTCACACAGAAGTGTTGCCCTAAAAGCTGTCTGAGTTTAAACATATTCTATTGTACGGAAAAGCTTAATCAATTGATAGTGACAGAATTTGATTACTTCCCAAGCAAAGTCTTTTTTTTGTCTCCTGGCTATAGAAAGTTGTAGCTCAGCCTCAATGTTAAAGAAACAAAACAATGATATCCCCATATGCATCGGAGTCACGTCTTTTCTGAGTATTTTACTGCTTGTTTCTAGCATAAAGTATCACGGACCAAAGCACTGTCATAGATCACTTTATATAATCTGATATTTTTTATTTTCTTCAAAATATTGAGCTAACAAGGGGTAGGCCTGTGCATTTTGCCATTTTCTTAAATAAAAGGTAGGCCTATGGCATTCCCTCTCATACCCCCTCAATTCGAGTTTTGGTTTTAACTTAACAGCCCTTCACTGACACGGAGGTGGGCTATTTAAAGAGAGCATGGTGGGTGGAGGAATTGGCCAACTAATCTATGTACAAGTGCCTTCAGAAGGTATTCATACCCTTCGACTTATTCCACATTGTGTTGTGTTACGGCCTGAATTCAAAGTGGATTAGGTAGATGTTTTCCTATCTACACACAATACCTCATAATGACAAAGTGAAAACATGTTATGATAAATGTTTGTAAATGTATTGAAAATTAAATGAATACATATCTAATTTACATAGGTATTCACACCCCTGAGTGAAATCACCTTTGGCAGTGATTACAGCTTTGAGTCTTTCTGGGTTATATTTTGCCAGTGCTTAGCTCCATTTTGTTCTTATTCTGAAAATCTCCCAGTCCTAACGATTACAAGCATACCCATAACATTTGAGTAATTTAGCAGACACTCTTATCCATACTTACAGTAGTGAGTGCATACATTTTCATACTTTTCTTTTTTTCATACTGGTCCCCATGGGAATCAAACCCACAATTCTGGCGTTGTAAACACCATGCTCTACCAACTGAGATACACAGGAACACATGATGCAGTCACCATTATGCTTGACAATATGCAAACTGATACTCAGTAATGCGTTGTATTGGATTTACCCCAAGCATAACACTTTGTATTCAAGACAAAAAGTTAATGGCATAACATGTTTGTTTTGCCATATTACTGTCTTTTTGAAAACAGGATGCATGTTTTGGAATATTTTTCATTCTGTACAGGCTTCCTTCTTTTCACTCTGTCATTTAGGTTAGTATTGTGGAGTAACGACGATTTTGTTGATCCATCCCCAGTTGACCTCATGGTGAAATGTCCTTCCTCTCCAGCAACTGAGTTAGGAAGGACGCCTGTATGTTTGTAGTGACTGGGTGTATTGATACACCATCCAATGTGTAATTAATAACTTCACTATGCTCAAATGGATATTCAATGTCTGCTTTTTGTTTTACACCCATCTACCAATAGTGCCCTTCTTTGCGAACCATTGGAAAACCTCCCTTGTCTTCGTGGTTAGATCTGTGTTTTGAAGTTCACCTTACAGATACTTGTATGTGCGGGGTACAGAGATGATGTAGTCATTCAAAACTCATGTTTAAACACTATTATTGCACACAGAGTCCATGCAACTTATTATGTGACTTGTTAAGCACATTTTTACACCATGCAACTTATTATGTGACTTGTTAAGCACATTTTTTTATTCCTGAACTTATTTAGGCTTGCCATAACAAAGGGGTTGAATACTTATTGACTCAAGACATTTCAGCATTTCATCTTTTATTAATTTGTAAAAACTTATTTTGAGAAACATAGTAACACTTTGACATTATGGGGTATTGTGTGTAGGCCAGTGACAAAAATTATTTCATGTAGGCTTTATGTGGAAAAAGTCAAGGGGTGTGAATACTTTTTGAAGGCACTGTACATAGCAGCCTAAAGCCTAATTTCGTCTGTCAAACAGGTAAGCCTACCTTGTATTTCTTACATAGGAAGAAATAGGCTCAAACACAAACTCCTCTTGTTGTTAGCAAAGTCTAAATAAAATGAAGACTGTTGAAATGAATTATGCCTACTCGAATTTGCCTACTTTCAGCACCATGAGCTGTCCATTTCCGTTTGATTGTACCGGCGGCTGCTGCTTCAAATTTCAATACCACAATGTAAATTACCAGAATCTGGCTTATTGTGAGGTCAATAACTCTGATAAATACAGTGCATTCGGAAAGTATTCAGACCCCTTGACTTTTCCCACATTTTGTTACGATACAGCCTTATTCTAAAATTGATTACATTTGGGGGGTTTTCCTCATCAATCGACACACAATACCCCATAATGACAAAGCAAAAATAGTATTCTATACAAATCTATACAAATCTATTATAAGTAAAAAACTGAAATATCACATTTACAACGATTATGTAAATGTATATCCATCCGTAAGAGGAATAGAGAGAGGACGGAAGAGAGAGAGAGGCCAGTGGAGATGCCAGCGGACGCGGAGATGCATGAATTACGCAAGGGAACAGTGAAGACAGAGATGTGTAAATTAAAAGTTAATTCATAGGCTGGGATATTAATCTTCCTTTCGTATGCTAGCCTATATATTAGCCCCAGCCTACTACAGTGAATTCAGGCGACCAACACCTGTGCTATGGTATGACAAAAACAATATTTTTTTCAGACGCATGTTTTCTGCTAATGAATTGAAGTTCAACACAGCCAAATGTGTCAGCTTAATTAAATGCGCAATAAAAAAGTATAGTGCTTAGGCATGTTTAATGATACACTGGCTGTAGACAACAGATCGCAAGGCAGGCAATCCCCGATTCCCCACTGAATTCCTTTTTGGAAATGACAAGTTCACTTTCTCATCCATAAACGCATATTAAGTGCACTGTCCAGAAGCCCACACCAGCAGGATGGGAGGCCTTTTCATTAGGAGGAAAGTCTACTGTGGATCGCGAAAATAATTTCCACAATTTAAATATTATGCCTATGGGGACACCTATACATTTGGCAGCAAAGCACGAGGGATCAGTGTAGCCTTTTATAGTTTAGACATGATGTTGAAATATCCTCACTCCTATAATAAAAAACAGCATGCTTCTGTCATAGACTCAATTTAATTAAAGAAATTACAGAGGGCATGAAAATAATTACAGGGGGCAGTTTGGAAAAACGAATGTCCATCAGAAAGTATCCTAAAGTAGCCTGTCTGGACTCCATCTTAATAAGAGAGGAGGGACTAATATTATACCTGAAATTAGCGTAACAAAATTGTAAAAATGTCATGATGATTAGCAAATGCAAGGAATGACGACAGGTGCCAGTTTTGCGTTTCTTCCCTCTCATAATGGGAGAGAAACTGAAGCAAAAGTAGTGTAAGGTTCTGTATTTATTTTCTTAGTCAAACATGTGTTCTGTTTCGTTGTGTTCTTGAACGTAGCCCTGTTTCTTTGTGTTCTTGAACGTAGCCCTGTCTTTAATTTTTGTTCATTGATTTCACCTGTGTTAGTTACTCACCTGGTCTCATCAGCTCCTTATTTAGTTCAGTTCATTCTGTTTGTGCCTTGGTGAGGTATTGTTTGTTTAGATTTTAAACTCAGCAACAAAAAAAAAGAAGTGTCCCCTTTTCAGGACCCTGTTTTCCGAAGATAATTTGTAAAAATGTAAATAACTTCACAGAACTTCTTTGTAAAGGGTTAACACTGTTTCCCATGCTTGTTCAATGAACCATAAACAGTTAATAAACATGCACCTGTGGAACGGTCGTTAAGACACTAACAGCTTACAGATGGTAGGCAATTAAGGTCACAGTTATGAAAACTTAGGACACTAAAGAGGCCTTTTTACTGACTCTGAAAAACACCAAAAGATAGATTCCCAGGGTCCCTGCTCATCTGTGTGTACATGCCTTAGGCATGCTCAAGGAGGCATAAGAACTGCAGATGTGGCCAGGGAAATAAATTGCAATGTCCGTACTGTGAGATGCCTAAGACAGTGTTACAGGGAGACAGGATGGACAGCTGATCGTTCTCGCAGTGGCAAACCACGTGTAACAACACCTGCACATGATCGGTACATCCGAACCTCACATCTGCGGGACAGGTACAGGATGGCAACAACAGCTGCCCGAGTTACACCAGGAATGCACAATCCCTCCATCAGTGCTCAGACTCTCAGCCTATTGCGGACAGAGGCTGGACTGAGGGCTTGTAGACCTGTTGTAAGGCATGTCCTCACCAGACATAACCGGCAGCAACATCGCCTATGGGCACAAACCCACTGTCGCTGGACCAGACAGAACTGGCAAAAAGTGCTCTTCACTGACGAGTCGTGGTTTTGTCTCACCAGGGGTGATGGTCGGATTCGCGTTTCTCGTCGAAGGAATGAGTGTTACACCGAGGCCTGTACTCTGGAGCGAGATCGATTTGGAGGTGGAGGGTCCGTTACGTTCTGGGGCGGTGTGTCACAGCATCATCGGACTGAGCTTGTTGTCATTGCACAGCGTTGATATTGCCTGCGTTACAGGGAAGACATCCTCCTCCCTCATGTGGTACCCTTCCTGCAGGCTCATCCTGACATGTCCCTCCAGCATCACAATGCCACCAGCCATACTGCTCATTCCGTGTGTGATTTCCTGCAAGACAGGGATGTCAGTGTTCTGCCATGGTCAGTGAAGAGCCCGGATCTCAATCCCATTGAGCACGTCTGGGACCTGTTGGATCGGAGGGTGAGGATTAGGGCCATTCCCCCTAGAAATGTCCGGGAACTTGCAGGTGCCTTGGTGGAAGAGTGGGTTAACATCTCACAGCAATAACGGGCAAATATGGTGCAGTCTATGAGGAGGAGATGTACTGCAGTACTTAATGCAGCTGGTGGCCACACCAGATACTGACTTACTTTTGATTTTGACCCCCCTTGTTCAGGGACACATAATTCAATTTCTGTTAGTCACATGTCTGTGGAACTTGTTCAGTTTGTCTCAGTTGTTAAATCTTATGTTCATACAAATATTTACACGTTAAGTTTGCACGTTTACTAAGCCTTTTCCTAGCTCATTTGTGAGAACCAGTTATAGCCTTCAGTCCTAGTTTTGATTTACCTGCCTGTTTGCCTACCGGTGTATGACCATTGCCTGCCTGTGAACACGATACCTGCCTTCTGCGAAGGAGAAATAAACACCTACCGCGCTCTGCGCGTGAATCTACATACAGTGCCTTGCGAAAGTATTCGGCCCCCTTGAACTTTGCGACCTTTTGCCACATTTCAGGCTTCAAACATAAAGATATAAAACTGTATTTTTTTGTGAAGAATCAACAACAAGTGGGACACAATCATGAAGTGGAACGACATTTATTGGATATTTCAAACTTTTTTAACAATCAAAAACTGAAAAATTGGGCGTGCAAAATTATTCAGCCCCCTTAAGTTAATACTTTGTAGCGCTACCTTTTGCTGTGATTACAGCTGTAAGTCGCTTGGGGTATGTCTATCAGTTTTGCACATCGAGAGACTGAATTTTTTTCCCATTCCTCCTTGCAAAACAGCTCGAGCTCAGTGAGGATGGATGGAGAGCATTTGTGAACAGCAGTTTTCAGTTCTTTACACAGATTCTCGATTGGATTCAGGTCTGGACTTTGACTTGGCCATTCTAAAACCTGGATATGTTTATTTTTGAACCATTCCATTGTAGATTTTGCTTTATGTTTTGGATCATTGTCTTGTTGGAAGATAAATCTCCGTCCCAGTCTCAGGTCTTATGGCAGACTCAATCAGGTTTTCTTCCAGAATGGTCCTGTATTTGGCTCCATCCATCTTCCCATCAATTTTAACCATCTTCCCTGTCCCTGCTGAAGAAAAGCAGGCCCAAACCATGATGCTGCTACCACCATGTTTGACAGTGTGGATGGTGTATTCAGCTGTGTTGCTTTTACGCCAAACATAACGTTTTGCATTGTTGCCAAAAAGTTCAATTTTGGTTTCATCTGACCAGAGCACCTTCTTCCACATGTTTGGTGTGTCTCCCAGGTGGCTTGTGGCAAACTTTAAACGACACTTTTTATGGATATCTTTAAGAAATGGCTTTCTTCTTGCCACTCTTCCATAAAGGCCAGATTTGTGCAATATACGACTGATTGTTGTCCTATGGACAGAGTCTCCCACCTCAGCTGTAGATCTCTGCAGTTCATCCAGAGTGATCATGGGCCTCTTGGCTGCATCTCTGATCAGTCTTCTCCTTGTATGAGCTGAAAGTTTAGAGGGACGGCCAGGTCTTGGTAGATTTGCAGTGGTCTGATACTCCTTCCATTTCAATATTATCGCTTGCACAGTGCTCCTTGGGATGTTTAAAGCTTGGGAAATCTTTTTGTATCCAAATCCGGCTTTAAACTTCTTCACAACAGTATCTCGGACCTGCCTGGTGTGTTCCTTGTTCTTCATGATGCTCTCTGCGCTTTTAACGGACCTCTGAGACTATCACAGTGCAGGTGCATTTATACGGAGACTTGATTACACACAGGTGGATTGTATTTATCATCATTAGTCATTTAGGTCAACATTGGATCATTCAGAGATCCTCACTGAACTTCTGGAGAGAGTTTGCTGCACTGAAAGTAAAGGGGCTGAATAATTTTGCACGCCCAATTTTTCAGTTCTTGATATGTTAAAAAAGTTTGAAATATCCAATAAATGTCGTTCCACTTCATGATTGTGTCCCACTTGTTGTTGATTCTTCACAAAAAAATACAGTTTTATATCTTTATGTTTGAAGCCTGAAATGTGTCAAAAGGTCGCAAAGTTCAAGAGGGCCGAATACTTTCGCAAGGCACTGTATTTTTCTCCCCGAGTATTCATTACACGTAGCTAGATTGAATCTTGTAAGCTAATATTTTCCGTATCATTCTAGCCACTTTGAACAACATGCTCTTGCATTGACACTGACTTTCTGTTTTTACTCAATGACATTCAAATTAGCATTGAAAAAAGTCACTAATTTAAGTTTGTTCCGCCTGAGCGAGTCTGACCAAAAGTCAGAGACCACTATGATACAAATGCATTTGGATCGCGGGAACAGAGCAGAAATAGGCTTTTGTAGGCTACAGTCCAATCTATCTCTTCCAATGGCTCAACTATTATCCGTATACAAAGATTATCCAATTTGAATTAACGCTTGGAGGTAAGGACGACAGCAGTGGTGTAGCCTACGGGCTGTATGGATATCACAAATCTATGTTTGTGTATTTTAACCCAATAATGGTTTAATTGAATACGTTTAAACTGCCTATCAATCATTGTTTTTGCAAACTGTGGGCAGCCAGTGAACAATGTGCATAGGGTCGATCCAAGCCTACAGAATAACAGTTTGAGGGAGTTCCTCCCTTCAACAATCCTCAGTAGTATAGTGAGACCACAAGTGGGGTTTTTATTGCTCAATCTAATGTGCTGATAAATGTCCATAGGCCTAATGAACACATGCTCAAATTTGCGACATTTTGATACCATAAACAGCTCCAAATTATCGAGATCTCTATAGGCCTGTATCAAACTCAGCATACGGCATACATTTTTAACATGCAAATAGCATTTTTCGGTATAGCGCTAAAAGCATGCCATTTCATGAGAGCAGCATTTTATTTTTCACCTCAAATCAATGAGCCCAATCAGTCCTCTATGGCAACAAAATCAGAAACAACAGAGTAGGCTAATTAGTCCTTAGTTTTGGGGTTATGCTCAGGTAAAACAATTTGGCTAATCTATAATTCCATATTTCCAAGTCCTATTCTTGAAGATCAATGGATATTACATTTATTGGAATGACTGGAAATGTGTCTGACTTCGGTTTTTAATGTAAAGACATAGCCTAATGGTATTATTATCTGTTGTAGAAAGAAATTGGTTAAAAGAGCCTATATAACCAAACCGTAAAGTAAAATGCAACATCTATTCATGGCCAGCTAGGTAAACTAACATTGATTTATCCAGCAATATGTTGTTCAATTGGTAATACTCATTTTTGTCTTCTTCTAATTCCTCTTAAGGAAAAGTAATCGAAAAGTTGTTACTGATTACAATTTTGGACAGGTAACTTGTAACTGTAACAGATTACATTTAGAAAGTAAACTACCCAACCCTGGTTCTATAAACCCACAGCTCTATTCTACAGGCGCTCCTAGCTCTGTGCACCTCTGCTCAGAATAATACCACAGAGGTGTTAATCGCATGATTAACTCACAGTTAAAAATGAAGCATCCTTTCTCTTCACTTTCTCTAAGTATTCTCTGACATTCTGTCTTCCTCCTCTCTTCTCTCTTCTAATTAGGCCCCTCACCTTCTGACGAGGCTGTCTGTCATTCATTACTGCTGACGTAGCTAGCACTGCCTCCCCCTTCTCTCTCTGTTGGTCCCCCTCTCTTGACAACTCATTAAACGTAATGGGTGGTTGCTGCGGTCCCAGTGACCCCAGCGTTATTTCATGTTTCCCAGAAACCTGGGGATTTGCACATCAGAAGGTCTCCCCTACAGGCAGCTGTTGGATCTATTGTGAGTCTTACACACCACTCAGTGAGGTGAGGATTAAGCTGTATGAACGCTGAGCACCGCACCACACCACACCGCACCAACACAGTCCAGACAGCCTGCTTGCCTGCAAAGTGAATTCTTAAAGCGCTAGCTAGCTGCTATCGCTGAAGATGGGGTGAGGAGAGGCTAACAGAACAGAAGCAACAGGCTTTCTCTCCAGGTTGCTGCTGCTTTCCTTGCCCAGACAAGGTAACAAAAGAGGCATCAGTAAGGCAGTCAGAAAATCAATCCCCCATCCATGTGACTGAGTAGAGTGGTAAGAGCGCATTACGGGCTAACTAAGGCAAACCAAGCTCCTTGACATTGCTGAGGCCAACCTCCTACACAGGTTATTATATCTCTGATGGAGTAAGGATGAGCGTAACCCACTCTTCCACCAAGGCACCTGCAAGTTCCCGGACATTTCTGGGGGGAATGGCCCTAGCCCTCATCCTCTGATCCAACAGGTCCCAGACGTGCTCAATGGGATTGAGATCCGGGCTCTTCACTGGCCATGGCAGAACACTGACATCCCTGTCTTGCAGGAAATCACGCACAGAACGAGCAGTATGGCTGGTGGCATTGTCATGCTTGTTTAAAGGTCCTGGGGTCTGACGGCAGACAGACAGTGGATGTGGGCCTACTATGGACAACTGCATCACCCTCTGTGGCACTGGATGACTAGAAATGCTGTTGCCTGAGGGTGAGGTTATTAGGTTATACAGTTATTAGGTAATGCCTAAGACAAGTAACCTCTGGTTGTACTGGGCTGGCTGTACTCTACTGTGGTGCTGGGAGCTAGCAGGGAGGAGAGTGGCTCTAAGCAGCATGGGTATACCTGTACAAGGGCCTCATGTTCAGGGACATAATAGAGCAGAGCACACAACAGCTGCTGACACACGTCACACACACTACACACAATATTTGAAATGATATGAAATAACAACAAAAAAGATCCAAACAGCTCCAAAATACAAATACTGTAGATGAAAGACATCATAATACTCTTATGGTATACTTATTGAGAAAGAGAAACAACCGGCACATGTTCAAAGCCACAGCCTTACTAACTCCTGGATGTGAAATTGTTTTGGAGGTGGAAAATACTGTTTTTATCCTACTGTAATGTGGGAAGCACTGTTAGACAGACAACATAACCAATGGTACAATATGCTGCTGTTATGCTTCAAATGCATTTCACTGCTCTCAAGACTGTTCAAGCATACCTAAAGCATGCCTGTGGCCACAGCACCCCTGTGTTTCAAAATAAATACATACTTCCTTCTCTTATCCCAGAAGAGGGATGTTTATTTTTCCTGGCTGTCCCATGAAAAGAAATGTATTCCATGAGATTGATTCCAGATCGACTGTCTTTATATAATTGACTTGTATTTTATAGATTGCATGCATTAAACCAAATGAAATTGTGCCTAATCAGATCCATCTGTAATGCCATAATGAGCAGTGAGATAACACATAATGAGGGAATGTGAGTGTTCTTGTGGTTGTAACAGGCAGTAACTTCATATGGACCTGACATCTAATCTAGTTTTTTTTAAATAAATACATGAATCAAATCAAAAGCTCATTTGATTTGTCACATGCTTCGTAAACAACAGGTGTGGACTAACAGTGGAACAGTACTCGACCCCCCCGCTTCCTCTATTCTACGATCAGCTACTTTGTCTTGGTGACATTGAGGGAAAGGTTGTTGTCCTGGCAATACACTGCCAGGTCTCTGACCTTCCTATAAGTTGTCTCATCGTCGTCGGTGATCAAGCCTATCACCGCCGTTTCGTCAGCAAATTTAATGATGGTGTTGGAGTCGTGCACGGCCAGGGCTTGAACAGGGAGTACTAAGCACGCACTCCCCCCGTGTTGAGGGTCAGTGGGGCGGATGTGTCCAGGAAGTCCAGGATCCAGGTGCAGAGGGAGGTGTTTAGTCCCAGGGTCTTTAGCTTAGTGATGAACTTGGAAGGCACTATGGTGTTGAATGCTGAGCTGTAGTCAATGAACATCATTCTCACATAGGTGTTCCTCTTGTCCAGATGGGCGAGGGCAGTGTGGAGTGCAATACAGATTGCGTCATCTGTGGATCTGTTGGGCGGTATGCAAATTGGAGTGGGTACAGTGTGTCTGAGATGATGGTGTTGATGTGAGCCATGACCAGCCTTTCAAAGCATTTCATGGCTACAGATGTGAGTGCTACGGGCAGGGCATTTAGACAGGTTACCTTGGCGTTCTTGGGCACAGGGACTATACATGTACATATTACCTACATGTACATATTACCTCAATTACCTCGACTAACCGGTGCCCCCGCACATTGACTCTGTACCGGTACCCCCTGTACAGTATGTTGCCTCGCTATTGTTATTTTACTGCTGCTCTTTAATTATTTGTTACTTATATTTTTTATTTATCAATTTTTTACTTAACACTTATTTTTCTTAAAACTGCATTGTTGGTTAAGGGCTTGTAAGTAATCATTTCACTGTAAGGTCTGGCGAATGTGACAAATACAATTTTGATTTGATTTGATTTGATATGGTGGTCTGCTTGAAACATGTAGGTATTACAGACTGGGTCAGGGAGAGGTTGAAAATGTGATAAAAAAATGTAAAAGGAACAGCCTTCCGTCTAATTCCCCAGGTCTATCGACTGATATGGTTATTCATCAGATACAGCCGACAAGCACAGAGACATTTTCTGTGCCTTGTGCTCATTCCACCCAGAGGCGAGTTGTCATCGCTAGTCCAATCCTATCATAGTCACAAATGACCAAAGTTATTATCGGGCTGAAAAGGGTCCCTGAATGCAAACAAAACGTGACATACTACAGAAATAAAAAGAGGGGCCTCTGCTTCTGTTATACCCATGATGTTAGAGCTGTGAACTAGTACTAGGAAAACTGCTCCTCTGTTTATAATATTGAAAACAGAAATTCAGTGAGTAGGCATTATGTATGCCTCAGGCACCAAAGTGAGATGTTGGTTGGGATACATCTTCCAACAGGTAAGTAAATAACATGAAGTTGCACCAATGGTCTTCCTGTGTTTTCACTTCTGTCCTCAGAACACATCTGAGGTGGATTAGCGGTAGGCCTAATCTCAGGCCTACTGGCGTATGTATGCACCCCCAAGTAAAACAAAATAATTAGGTGGAAATCAGCCTGAGTGAGCAACAGTCAGGCCCACTGACTATTATGGTCCTGTATGAGAGAATGCTTTAATATTCCAACATGGTGGAACAGCAACACAGCTAACCCTCCACCCACACATACATTTGCATATTGCAGGAACAACAGCCCCAGACTGTTTATGAAGAGCAGGGGAAGGAGAGGAGAACATGCTGGATACAGATGTCATGTTCTTTAAAGTCATTGCTTTCTTAAATGCTGCTAGCTTTGCATCAAAGCCCTTGATTGGAGAGTTGAAAGAAATCACAAGAGAGCCTCACAAGAGAAATGTTGCACTCGGATGATTTACAGTGTGTTGTATGCTTTTTGTGAGGAAAGGGTTAGGGGATTCAATAATTATGCATGTGAAGCAGCACTGTAGCAGCACCACCACTGTTCAGACGATTGTAATGGGAGGAATTCCATCGTGACACCAGAGGGCTGTGCATCATCACCATGAAACCCAGTATGAAATGTCTCCTTGGAATATTGCCTGCTAACCTCACAGGATCAAATACCTTCCCGAATCTCCTTCAAATCCACCAACACACTCCTCTATAGACAGACAGTATAAGAGTGAAACCCATAGTTCTACTGTATATACAAGTTGATATGACACAAGTGCCAGCTTAGACAACTCATTTCAAGCTGATGCTTGTTCTGAAAATGTACTGAAAGATTTAATAAACTGACAAACTGCCATGGGGGGTTATAAATGAACATGAAGTGATTCTTGTACGGATTACCTTTCATCAAGCACATCATAAAATGTTCATCCTCTTTGTGGTTTCACAATTCATCATCATTTAATTTGTCTTTGAGGCAGTAGTGTGATGCTCAATTAACTGCTTTTGCCAATTCAGTAGAGATGTAGGATCTTAATTTGATCGCCCTGTTGCAAGAGAACTTGTACTGTATGAGGTTTCCACTTTGAAATGTCAGACCTGATTCACCCTTATAAACATTTGTATCAACCCCTACAAAAATGTCCATTAATTAAAATCCACAAAATAATTCACACTTCCTGTTGCTGCAGGATTATTTCCCTGCTGTAGCAAACTGGCTCAAATGAAGATCTTACATCTGTACAAATGCCGAGTGGAATTAAGAACGAGGTACAAGCAAGTCCTTGAAAGCTATAAATACAGCACCTTTAAATTATTCACAGGCTCAATGGTGTGGTTGGTTCGTTTTTCATTAGGCTTCTAAATGTGAAGCACATAGCTTGTTGTCCTTGAATAATCTCAGGTAATAGTGAATCACAGCACAGCCTTCAGTTCAGAGCTTCATTGTGCGCTGTTATAGCTAGCTGTTGTGTAAGAGTGCAAAATCTTTCAGCGGCGGAGGGGGCCATTGTGACCTGTCAGTAGAGATCACTGTCGCTTGGTTGCCACACTAGACATGCATGCACATTCTGACGCACAGGTTGAAAGGGGCACTGCACATCCCAATGACTAGCCCTCAGGATCATCCAACACTGATGTCATTTTACAACCTCACCATTACCACCAAGTGCACTGTGGGCAGAACATACTGCATTCTGCATGTGTTGGAACTGGGTGTTCAGTACTGGGGATTGGGTTAAGCACAAAATTAAATAGAACCCTACTGTGTTTTGTATCTCCATGGGGTTAAGTCTTTCATTTAGAGACTAATTTGAGACTGGCAAGGTGACATTCTATTCAGACTGTATGTAATTATCTTTGTTTATCAATTACCGTGATTCAATGCACGGATGCCAAAATCCATCTGCCACTTTGTTAATTTTCTATACAACTTAATTTACCACATGCTGAGGAGAACCTGTTAGTCTAGTCAGGTGTGAGAAGTGACCTCCTCCAAATGTGGTCCAAGCTGGGGATGTTTAAACGTGTCAGGATATCAGCCACTGTCTGTAGTGCTCCTAATGCTCTGTCTAGAAAAATCATCTCCTGATGCAGACGTCCTATGCTACTTTCATCTATTTAAAGACTGACAAAGGAATTAATTGAGACATTTTGATTCATATATACACTACCGTTCAAAAGTTTGGGGTCACTTAGAAATGTTCTTGTTTTTGAAAGAAAAGCAAAAAATGTTTGCATTGTTAATCTTGTAAATGACTATTGTAGCTGGAAACAGCTGATTTTTTAATGGAATATCTACATAGGCGTACAGAGGCCCATTATCAGCAATTGTCACTCCTGTGTTCCAATGGCACGTTGTGTTAGCTAATCCAAGTTGATCATTTTAAAAGGCTAATTGATAATTAGAAAACCATTTTGCAAATATGTTAGCACAGCTGAAAACTGTTGTTCTGATGAAAAAAGCAATAAAACTGGAAGGCCAGCATCCCGGAGTTGCCTCTTCACTGTTGACGTTGAGACTGGTGTTTTTCGGGTACTATTTAATGAAGCTGCCAGTTGAGGACTTGTGAGGCGTCTGTTTCTACCTAGACACTCTAATGTACTTGTCCTCTTGCTCAGTTGTGCACCGGGGCCTCCCACTCCTCTTTCTATTCTGATTAGAGCCAGTTTGCGCTGTTCTGTGAAGGGAGTAGTACACAGCGTTGTACAAGATCTTCAGTTTCTTGGCAATTTCTCTCATGGAATAGCCTTCATTTCTCAGAAGAAGAATAGACTGACGAGTTTCAGATGAAATCATTTTGTTTCTGGCTATTTTGAGCCTGTAATCAAACCCACAATGCTGATGCTCCACATACTCATCTAGTCTGAAGAAGGCCAGTTTTATTGCTTCTTTAATCAGACAACAGTTTTCAGTTGTGCTAACATATTTGCAAAAGGGTTTTCTAATGATCAATTCAACTTTTTCAATTATAAACTTGGATTAGCTAACACAACGTGCCATTGGAACACAGGAGTGATGGTTGCTAACAGTGGGCCTCTATAGCCTATGTAAATATTCCATTAAAAATCAGCTGTTTTCAGCTACAAGTCATTTACAACATTAATAATGTCTACACTGTATTTCTGATCAATTTGATGTTATTTTAATGGACATTTTTTTTTGCTTTTCTTTCAAAAACAAGGATATTTCTAAGTGACCCCAAACTTTTGAGAGGTAGTGTATATATTTTTGGGGGTCATTTTTAGCCATTGAGACGATTGAGACATGGATTGTGTATGTGTGCCATTCAGAGGGTCAAAGGGCAAGACAAAGCATGTAAGTGCCTTTGAACGGGAGTGCAAGTCAACATTAGGAAGGTGTTCCCAGCAGTGTACTGTATATGTGAAAATCACTCTCTATGGTTGTTATTATGCAAGTCAGTAACCAGGATTCCATCCAACCTTTTTACGCGAGTAAAGTACGTGTCGGATAAAAACATGTAATAACAAAATACGCTAGACAAGGTGGGACTTTTTGTGTCGGTAGAATGAATTATGCAAGAACTGTCGATGTATGCGCAAATATTGATATAATAACCATCATATCGAAGTAAACTTTGAGTTATGCTATGGCATGTTATGTGGTCATCCCACTACAACTCTTCGGGAAATCATGCAGTTTATTAGGCTACAGATTAAATAAATTAATGATGAACTTCACAGGATGGGGAAAGTGCAAGGTGATGAGCTTGATGCTACTTTCCAATAAATATTGAGGGTCTTATTCTGGTGACATGATAATCGATACTTGGCTGCCATTTGACAAATAAAAATGAGTTCGCTCTTTTGTCCATAATAATAATAATATCATCATGTAGGCTATACGCACGCGCGTACGCACGCGCCTATACCAGAGTGGGCATACTCGCCATATAAAGTAAAACATTTTGAAACCGTCCGCGACCGGGAGGTCCGTGGGGCGACGCACAACTGGCCTAGCGTCGCCCGGGTTAGGGAGGGGTGTCCTTATCTCATCGCGCACCAGCGACTCCTGTGGCGGGCTGGGCGCAGTGTGCGCTAACCAAGGTGGCCAGGTGCACGGTGTTTCCTCCGGCGCATTGGTGCGGCTGGCTTCCGGGTTGGATGCGTGCTGTGTTAAGAAGCAGTGCGGCTTGGTTGGGTTGTGTATCGGAGGACGCATGACTTTCAACCTTCGTCTCTCCCGAGCCCGTACGGGAGTTGTAGCGATGAGACAAGATAGTAGCTACTACAACAATTGGATACCACGAAATTGGGGAGAAAAAGGGGTAAAATTCAACAACAAAAAATATATTTAAAAAAATTATAATAAAGTAAAACATTTTGTGAGAAAACCTTCAGTACAGTGGAAAATGCGATGGAAACCCATTGAACTTGTATATTTTATTCAGTACATGGGAACTTAACTGCAAATGGTATGTCATCATGCACAACCGTTTATCTGTAACAAAACAATTTGATGGAGACATCTCTGGTGTGAAAATGTGTATATTGTTTTTGGGGGGATTTTAGAATATTGCATGAAAATCTTTCGCCAATTGGATGGAAACCTAGCTACTGTCTGTCATTCATGGTGCTAGATCTACCTCTGGTATTTGCGGGTGGGTGTATGTAGTACTGGAAGCCAGCGTCAATATTTCCTTTCTCCAATGACCCACAGGCAATGATGGCAGAGTAGTGCAAACCATGGTTACGGATAAACACAGAGTATAAAGTCAAGGAGAGGTCATTGTACTAATGACCAGAAAATGTTGTTTCCGCTAAATAAAATCAAATCAAAGTTTATTTGTCACGTGCGCCGAATACAACAGGTGTAAGTAAACCTTACAGTGAAATGCTTACTTACAGGCTCTAACCAATAGTGCAGAGAAAAAAGTATGTGTGTGTGTGTGTGTGTGTAGGTAGGTAAGTAAAGAAATAAAACAACAGTAAAAATACATTTGAAATAACAGTAGCGAGGCTCTATACAGACACCGGTTAGTCAGGCTGATTGAGGTAGTATGTACATGTAGATATGGTTAAAGTGACTATGCATATATGATGAACAGAGAGTAGCAGTAGCATAAAAGAGGGGTTGGTGGGTGGTGGGACACAATGCAGATAGCCAGGTTAGCCAATGTGCGGGAGCACACAAAGAACAGAAAATCTTTCATAACACAATACTTATGCTGCGGTCTCAAAGTGAAGGTCAAAGTGAAGGTCAAAGTGAAGCTCAAAGTGAAGGTCACAAAAGCACAGCATGTGTCCATAGTGAAGTTTGAACAAACTGTAGAAACCAATTTGGATTGTCTTGCAAGGCATTCCTGGAAGGACTCAAAATCATTTGAATATGCTCACTGCTTGGGAAATAAACACAAGAGGGTAAACATAGTGTCTGTCCACTGCTGAAGATTGATGTTTGCTCAGACACAAAGATTATAAAGAGACATCCTGTGTTCCACAAAATGATTTTCAGTCAGAACAGATTCTTCTGAATTTTTTAAGCTCTTGTATTTATGTCATGCTACCAAATGATAACCCCACGACAAAACTGAAGATGACTGCTTGTCAACCTGGGGCAAGACATCCAAACTGACAAGACTGTGTTTTTTTTGTCAGTACATTATAACAAAAATGACACGCTTTGGGAAAGTTTCTCAGTCTGTCCGAGTGCTCCACAAATCCAGAGGGTACACTTTCAACTTTCAAATGAAACAAAAGAACAGAGGCAGACTCTCACATTACTCTCCACTACATACGCCTGTGCCTTCAAGGGAATTTAATTTTATCCATCTTTATCCACTGGGTCAATTGTCAAAAATCTCAGAACTCAGTCATTCCACAAGGACAAATTCTTGACCATTACCAATACAAGCATGTAATAATACTAATATTATTACAGTGTTTATCACCCACCAGATTGAGAGTCAATGATCATGATATGATACTGTTGTGGGTGGAAGTTTCTAGCTATAGAGATAATTACGTTTTACAGTAGGTTCCAGCACTCTGACCCGGCTCGGATTAAATCAAATAAATAACATATCCTAACATTATTATCTGCTCTCTGTAAATACACGTCCTACTCTGCCACCAGATCATATCCTAAATTAGTCTGGTTCTAGGTGAGACAGAGAGACATTCTATGGAAGCTGCTCTTCTCTGGGTTCAACATATTTGTCAACACTGGTCCCCAGTGCTGGGCCGTCATTCATGAGGTTGCCTTTATAAATGAGCAGCACTCAGAGTAGCAATGGGACTATCTTGTCCACCTGTGCTCTCACAGAGCTGGGAGAATAATTGACATTAGATTGAAGACGTACATTTTTCCTCCAAACCATTCTATTGGTAAAATAGGCACTGCGGCTGCTGTGCTCTCTATGCCATATTGTAAAATGAATTTGAATGCAGTTGTCCCATCATTACCCCTGGTATGTCTGATCTATATCTTATATAGGGCATGCTGCTGCAGGGAATAAGTGTTTCCATGGGTTCCTGCTTTTTCTGGGACAAACAGCAATTGCTGCAATGAAAGATCCCAACGATAGATAAATAGGCAAGCTAGAATAACTCTGAGTGGAGATATGGGATCATCTCTGGTCAAGAGCACACCTAGGCTGGAGGTCAGATGTTTTAAATGGAATAACAAGACCACCAAACTGCTGTTTAGCATAAAACATTATATATTTCAAAATACAAATATATCTTTGACAGCAGCCTCCATGTTCAAGTTCACTCTAAGTGTGTCTTTTGATATTGGTATTAAATATGCAGTTTGTTGAATTTGCCCTCCAGTGAACAGAATGGATTGAGCTGTATCTCATTACCATCTATTCTCCACTACGCTCTTAGAAAAAAGGGCTCCAAAAGGGTTTTCGGCAGTCCCCATAGGAGAACCCTTTTGGTACGAGGGAGAATCCTTTCTGGTTCTATGTAAAATGGAAAGGGTCCTACGTGGAACCAAAAAAGGGTTCTCCCTGGAACAAAAAAGGTTCTTCAAAGGGTTCTCCTAATGGGACAGCTGAAAAAACATTTTAGGTTCTAGATATAACTTTTTTCTCTAAGAGTGTAGATGAAGACTGCAAATTGGCCCTCCATCCTCTAAGAACGAATAAATATCACACACACACTTAAGGATTAACAAAACACTAAGAAACGTTCCCCTGAATGAACAAAAAGTGCGGAACATTCCTTCTTCTTCACAATGGGTTGTAGTGTTAACAGCACCAAAGGTGTTTTATCAGTACATCAGTTTACATCTCCACTAGTCTCTCTCTCATCCCTGGTGTCTCCTTCCAAGAAAACCTCCACATAACTCCACGTTCAAACATGACCCTAGAGCTAAGTTATTGTCCTGGAGCTATGCCCATAGACGTACTATTGAAGCTCAGCTAGCGACAAACCATATGGCCACTGATCAGGAAAGGTTCGCTTCAAACATGGTCATCATGAGAGGAATTCTCTATGAAGTTCTCAAAGGTAAATTAATTGCATGCCTTTGATTTTGGCTGAAATATTGCTCAGCGCATGTAACTAACAGTGAACATTACCTCTGAGTGGATGAGTAACATAGTTACTCTCTTGGAATGGCCTATTTTGGAATTGTCCACAGTCTGACCCAAAGGTGGTTTAGCAGGGGCAGTCTAATTCCAGAGGAATTGTGAGCAGATCTCTCTCTGCGCTCCGTCCAACACCCCCCTGACTTCTAATCAAATCCCTGATGTTGTTTCAGCCAATAATCATACGTCTGATGTAATGTTATTCATTATAACCCAGATCAGATGGCAGTCAGATGGTGCTGCTGGTAGTGGTGCATCAGCGGGACTGCTCAGTGCTGTATGTACTGTGATAGAGCTTTCCGGTGCTTCAATAGCACTGTGCTGGTTGAGTCATATGAAGGGCAGGGAGAGATTAGGAGCTGCTTTTCAACGCTATATAAATAATATACTGATATAATAACATCTGATAAAATAGAAGTATATCTCTGAAGAAATTGTGGTGCATGAAGACCCTGCTCCTTTTACTTCAGATATGGGGCATGGAGTAAGTTCTAAAAGATGCATGGTGGGGCTTTTTACTGTGGTTATACTGTATGTTCACAGAGCAGTTTGGGACTATTCCTCCTTTTAGGGTCAGATGCACAGACAGCCATGTAAAGTGTTTGTACATTATCTGAAGATATCAGCTTGTCACACCCTGACCTGAGATATCTGTTTTCTTTATATTTTGGTTAGGTCAGGGTGTGACTAGGGTGGGTACGCTAGTTTTGTATTGTTTACGGTTTTTGTATTGTCTAGGGTTTTTGTATGTCTAGGGTTTTGTAGGTCTAGGGGGTTTTGTAATTCTATGTTGGCCTGATATGGTTCCCAATCAGAGACAGCTGTTTATCGTTGTCTCTGATTGGGGATCATATTTAGGTAGCCATTTCTCTTTGGTGTTTGTGGGATTTTGTCTATGTGTAGTTGCCTGTCAGCACTCGTTTGTATAGCTTCACGGTTCATTTTGTTAGTTTGTTCAGTGTTCATTCTTTAAATAAATAAGAATGTACGCATACCACGCTGCGCCTTGGTCCGATACTTATAACGAATGTGACAGAAGATCCCAACAAAAATGGATCAAGCAGCGTGTTCAGTAAGAATGGACCTGGGAGGAGATCCTGGATGCAGGCGGGGGAGTATCGCCGTCCGAAGGAAGAAATAGAGGCAGCGAAAGCTGAACGGCGATATTACGAGGAGTTGTACCAACGAGACAAGCACGAGAGGCAGCCCCATAATATTTTTTTGGGGGTGGCACAAGGGGAGATTGGCTGAGTCGGGTGGGAGACCTGAGCCAACTCCTCGTGCTTACCGTGGGGAGCGTGTGATTGGTCAGACACCGTGTTACGCAGTGATGCCAGGACGCATTGTGCCAGCTCTACGCTCCAGGTCTCCAGTGCGTCTCTACAGTCCTGTACGTCCTGTGCCTCCTCTCCGCAATCGCCCTGAGGTGCGTGTCATCAGCACAGTACCACCAGTACCGGTCCCACGCATCAGGCCTCCAGTGCGCCTCCACAGTCCAGAGCTTCCGGCAACAGTTTCCTTCCGGCGACAGTTTCCAGTCCGGGGTCTCCGGCGACGGTTCCCAGTCCGGGGTCTCCGGCGACGGTTCCCAGTCCGGGGCCTCCGGCGATGATCCGCAGTCCGGTTCTACAAAGGCGGAGGGATCAGCGTAAAGAGGGGGGGCTGCGACCAGAACCGGAGCCGCCACCGAGGGTAGATGCCCACCCGGCCGGGAGTCCGCACCTTTTGGGGGGGGGGGGGTGTATGGTCACACCCTGACCTGCGATATCTCTGTTTTCGTTATATGTTGGTTAGGTCAGGGTGTGACTAGGGTGGGTACGCTAGTTTTGTATTGTTTAGGGTTTTTGTATTGTTTAGGGTTTTTGTATTGTCTAGGGTTTTTGTATTTCTAGGGTTTTGTAGGTCTAGGGGGTTTTGTAATTCTATGTTGGCCTGATATGGTTCCCAATCAGAGACAGCTGTTTATCGTTGTCTCTGATTGGGGATCATATTTAGGTAGCCATTTCCCTTTGGTGTTTGTGCAATCTTGACTATGTGTAGTTGCCTGTCAGCACTCTATTGTATAGCTTCACGTTTTGTTTGTTATTTTGTTATTTTGTTCGGTGTTCATTCTTTTAATAAAGAGAATGTACGCTTACGACGCTGCGCCTTGGTCTCCTTCATACGACAAACGTGACACAGCTTTAGTTTGTCTTTACTTATTTCAATATAACTGACAAAGTGGTGCTATTATAATAAAACATGCATAAGTAAGTGCATGGTGGCTATGAATCCAGTTCCACTGGTGCTAGCCTAGACTTCCACTATTGCAGCATGATGATGGGTTTAATACATGGTGAGATGGAGGAGCTCGGTGGTGATTCTCTCCATTGTCCTGTCCACCCTCCTCACCACAGCACATCATCCCAGTGTGACTCAGTTCACCTCCACATTGACTAGCATGATATAGTCAGCGGACCCTAAGGCCAATGTTTTGGCATACACCTGTCTCCCTCCACCTCCCTACTTTTCACTGCACAGACAATATTACTATGAAAAATACCAAAACAATATATTTATTTCATATTGCACAGTGATAGTCAGTTAAGCATGTGTATATTTGTAAATGTGTCTGTGTGTTGGTTGTGTACCATACAGCCATATGTGTCAAGCTCTCGGGGGCTTATATTTTTCCTAGAAGTCTACACTCTTTGAAGTAATAGAAAGCTCTGAAATGAATTCTGTTCTGTCACATATCAGGAAATATTGAGAGATAGATATGGGCCGTGAGAGCTGATCTCTCCATAGTCTTCACCACAGTGAAGCACTGCCCTGTCCTGTGGCCTTCAGCCTATTGATCTTCTCAGGCAATAACATGGCCGATGGGGATGTGTGACTATCATTACATCCTGACCCAACCAGGGGAGAGCTATAGAGCGACGGACGTTATTCTAATCTGACTGGCAATTCTTACAAGTGGCTCCTAATCGATAAATCATTTACACGTTATGACTCCCTACCATATATGTAATTGATCGCCTGATTCGATCATGTGATTTAAAGACATTTGTTTAACCCTTTGTAGATGAATGGGCATTTTTTTAAGATACAAAGTCTCCACAGACAACAAAAAAAAACCAAAACGTGCCATTTACAAAATAATGACATCTCAAAACAAGCTATTATAGCACTCTGTATAGTGAGACACCATATGACTTCTCTCACTAGAGAAAAACCCTTTGAAAAGCATTTAAATAATGCAACTCCTTTTCTACCAGCTCAGTTGATTGTATTGTTAGCATTGTCCCACTGTTAACATCCTTATGTTACAGACGATCCTGTCTTATATGTTCCAGGTCTCATAAATAGAAGAAAAATCAAACAGATTTTTCGTTAAGTGGGAGACATCTGCTATGTTCCATCTTCAAACTGAATATCCATCTGTTATGCAGGTGTTTTGAGGAAGCATGAGAATGCATTAAAGAATGAGTAGCAGCAGACCCATGTAAAATCCCACATTCAAGGGTTATGGAGTGAGGCTGAGAGAATAAAGAGTATCTTCTGAGATGAAAGAACATACACACATACAGAACCAGTCAAAAGTTCTGACACACCTACTCATTCAAGGGTGTTCCTTTACTTTTACTATTTTCTACATTGTAGAATAATAGTGAAGACATCAGAACTATGAAATAAAAAAAACATATGGAATTATGTAGTAACCAAAAAAGTGTTAAACAAATCAAAATATATTTTTTGATTTTAGATTCTTCAAAGTAGCCACCCTTTGCCTTGATGACGGCTTTTCACACTCTTGACATTCTCTCAACCAGCTTCACCTGGTTGAGAGAAGAAGTTCCAACATATGCTGAGCACTTGCTGGCTGCTTTTCCTTCACTCTGCAGTCCAACTCATCCCAAACCATCTCAATTGGTTTGAGGTCAGGTGATTGTGGAGGCCAGGTCATCTGATGCAGCACTCCATCACTCTCCTTCTTGGTCAAATAGCCCTTACACAGCCTGGAGGTCTATTTTGGGTCATTGTCCTGTTGATAAACAAATGATAGTCCCACTAAGAGCAAACAGGATGGGATGGCATATCACTGCAGAATGCTGTGGTAGCCATGCTGGTTAAGTGTGCCTGGAATTCTAAATAAATCACTGACAGTGTCACCAGCAAAGCACTCCCACACCATCACACCTCCTCCTCTTTGCTTCACAGTGGGAACCACACATGAGGAGATCATCCGTTCACGTACTCCGCGTCTCACAAAGACACGGCGGTTGGAACCAAAAATCTCATATTTGGACTCATCAAACCAAAGGACAGATTTCCACCAGTCCATTGCTCGTGTTTCTTGTCCCAAGCAAGTCTCTTCTTATTATTAGTCCCTTTAGTAATGGTTTCTTTGCAGCAATTAGACCATGAAGGCCTGATTCACGCAGTCTCCTCTGAACAGTTGATGTTGAGATGTGTCTGTTACTTGAACTCTGTGAAGCATTTATTTGGCTGCAATTTCTGAGGCTGGTAACTCTAATGAACTTATCCTCAGTAGCAGTGGTAACTCTGCTGCTTGTGACAAAACGGCACATTTTTACTGAGCAAGATGGCGCCGATAGAGATGGCAGCTTCTCTTCTAGTCCTTAGGAAACTGAGCAGTATTTTGTTTTTCATGTATTATTTCTTACATTGTTAGCCCAGAAAACCTTAAGTGTTATTACATACAACCGGGAAGAACTATTGGATATCAGAGAGACATCAACTTACCAGCACAACCAGCACTACGACCAGGAATACGACTTTCCCAAAGCAGATCCTTTGTCTGCACTAGAGGTTGACCAATTAATCGGAATGGACGATTTTTTATAACAATCGGAATTCGGTATTTTTGGACACCGATTTTGGCCGAATTATTATTATTATTTTTTTACACCTTTATTTAACTAGGCAAGTCAGTTAAGAACACATTCTTATTTTCAATGACGGCCTAGGAACGGTGGGTTAACTGTTCCCTTGTTCAGGAGCAGAATGACAGATTTTTACCTTGTCAGCTCGGGGATTCAATCTTGCAAGTTAACTAGTCCAACGCTCTAACCACCTGCCTCTCATTGCACTCCACGAGGAGCCTGCCTGTTACGCGAATGCAGTAAGAAGCCACGGTAAGTTGCTAGCTAGCATTAAACTTATCTTATAAAAAACAATCAATTAATCAATCATAATCACTAGTTAACTACACATGGTTGATGATATTACTAGTTTATCTAGCGTGTCCTGCGTTGCATATAATCAATGCGGTGCGCATTCGCGAAAAAGGACTGTCGTTGCTCCAACATGTACCTAAACATAAACATCAATGCCTTTCTTAAAATCAATACACAAGTATATATTTTTAAACCTGCATATTTAGTTAATATTGGCTGCTGACATGAATTTCCTTTAACTAGGGAAATTGTGTCACTTCTCTTGCATTCTGTGCAACAGAGTCAGGGTATGCAGCAGTTTGGGCCGCCTGGCTCGTTGCGAACTGTGTGAAGACCATTTCTTCCTAACAAAGACAGCCAACTTCGCCAAGTTGATTTAACAAAAGCGCATTTGCGGAAAAACCATAAACACCAATGCCTTTCTTAAAATCAATACACAGAAGTATATATTTTTAAACCTGCATATTTAGCTAAAAGAAATCCAGGTTAGCAGGCAATATTAACCAGGTGAAATTGTGTCACTTCTCTTGCGTTCATTGCACGCAGAGTCAGGGTATATGCAACTGTTTGGTGTAATTGTAACATCATACAGGAACCTATGTCCTTTTGTTCACCTGACCTAGAATTCCTCACAATCAAATGCCGACCATATTATCTCCCAAGAGAACTCTCCTCGGTTATCTTCACAGCCATGTATATCCCCCCGCAAGCGGATACCAAGACGGCCATCAAGGAACTTCACTGGACTTTATGCAAACTGGAAACCATCTATCCTGAGGCTGCATTTATTGTAGCTGGGGATTTTAACAAAGCTAATCTGAGAACAAGGCTACCTAAATTCTATCAGCATATCGATTTCAGTACACGAGCGAGTAACACACTCAACCACTTCCGCGATGCATACAAGGCCCTCCCCCGCCCTCCTTTTGGCAAATCTGACCATTACTCCATTTTGTTGCTTCCCTCCTATAGGCAGAAACTAAAACAGGAAGCGCCCGTGCTTAGGTTTATCCAAAGCTGGTCTGACCAATCGGTTTCCACGCTTCAAGATTGCTTCAATCACGTGGACTGGGATATGTTCTGGGTAGCCTCAGATAATAACATTGACGCATACGCTGACTCAGTGAGCGAGTTTACAAGGAAGTGTATAGGAGATGTTGTACTCACTGTGACTATTAAAACCTTCCCTAACCAGAAACTGTGGATTGATGGCAGCATTCATGCAAAACTGAAAGCACGTACCACCACATTTAATTACGGCAAGGCGACTGGAAATATGACCAAATACAAACAGTCAAGTTATTCCCTCTGTGAGGCAATCAAACAAGCAGAGTGTCAGTATAGAGACAAAGTGGTCGCAATGCAACGGCTCAAACACGAGACATATGTGGCAGGGTCTACAGACAATCACGGATTACAAAAAGATAACCAGCCCCTTCGCGGACATCGACGTCTTGCATCCAGACAAATTAAACAACTTCTTTGGGTACTTTGAGGACAATTCAGTGCCACCGACGCGGCCCGCTACCAAAGTCTGTCGGCTCTCCTTCTCCGTGGCCGACGTGAGTAAAACATTTTAACGTGTTAACCCTCGCAAGGCTGCCGGCCCAGACAGCATCCCTTGCCATGTCCTCAGAGCATGCGCAGACCAGCTGGCTAGTGTGTTTACAGACATATTCAATCAATCCCTATCCCAGGCTTCTGTCCCCACATGCTTCAAGAGGACCACCATTGATCCTGTTCCCAAGAAAGCTAAGGTAACTGAACTAAATTACTATCGCCCCGTAGCACTCCCTTCTGTCATCATGATGTGCTTTGAGAGACTAGTCAAGGATCATATCACCTCCACCTTACCTGTCACCCTAGACCCATTTCAATTTGCTTACCGCACCAAAAGGTCCACAGATGATGCAATCGCCATCACACTGCCACTGCCCTATCCCATCTGGACAAAAGGAATACCTATGTAAGAATTCTGTTCATTGACTATAGCTCAGCATTTAACACCATAGTACCCTCCAAAAACATCATTAAGCTTGAGACCCTGTGTCTCGACCCCGTCCTGGGAAACTGGGTCCTGGACGTCCTGACGGGCCGCCCCCAGGTGGTGAAGGTAGGAAACAACATCTCCACTCCGCTGATCCTCAACACTGGGGCCCCACAAGGGTGTGTTCTCAGTCCCCTCCTGTACTCTGTGTTCACCCACGACTGTGTGACCA
Source organism: Oncorhynchus mykiss (assembly GCF_057628025.1). Taxonomy (NCBI): domain Eukaryota; kingdom Metazoa; phylum Chordata; class Actinopteri; order Salmoniformes; family Salmonidae; genus Oncorhynchus; species Oncorhynchus mykiss. The sequence continues at coordinate 36,076,162 of NC_143031.1, read as the reverse complement.
TGCGCACCTTATGCGCACCTCCAACTCAATCATCAAATTTGCAGACAACACAACAGATTACCAACAACGATGAGACAGTCTGCAGCGAGAAGTTGAGGGCCCTTGGAGTGTGGTGTCAGGAAAACAACCTCTCTCTCAATGTCAGCAAAACAAAAGAGATGATCGTGGACTTCAGGAAACAGCAAAGGGAGCACCCACATTTCCACATCGACGGAACAGCAGTGGAGAAGGTGCATATCACCGACAAACTGAAATGGTCCATGCACACAGACAGTGTGATGAATAACGCGCAACAGGGCCTCCTCAATCTCAGGAGGCTGAAAGAATGTGGCTTGTCACCGAAAACCCTCACTAACTTTTACAGGTGCACAATTGAGAGCATCCTGTCACTCTGTATCACTGCCTGGTACGGCAACTGCACCGCCCACAACCGCAAGGCGCTCTAGAGGGTGGTGCGGTCTGCACAACGCATCTCTGGGGGCAATCTACCTGCTCTCCAGGACACCTACAACACCCGATGTCACAGGAAGGCAAATATGATCATCAAAGACAATAACCACCCGAGCCACTGCCTGTTCACCCCACTTCCATCCAGAAGGTGAGATCAGTACAGGTGCATCAAAGCTGGGACAGAGAGATTGAAAAACAGCTTCTATCTCAAGGCCATCAGACTGTTAAACAGCCACCACTAGCACAGAGAAGTGGCTGCCTACCTACAGACTTGATATCATTGGCCACTTTAATAAATGGAACACTAGTCACTTTATTAATGCCACTTTAAGAATGTTTACATATCTCACATTACTCATCTCATATGTTTATGATGTATACTGTATCATCCACTATCTATTCTTTACTATCTCAGCCACTCTGTCACTGCTCATCCATATATTTAATACTTACATTGTAATATATTCTCATCCCATTCCTTTACTAGATTGTCTTAGGTTTTGTTGTAGAATTGTTAGATATTACCTGTTAGATACTGCTGCACTGTCGGATCTAGAAGTATAAGCATTTCGCTACACTCGCAATAACATCTAATAACCATGTGTATGTGACCAATAACATTTGATTTGGTATTTTATTGTCCCCAGCACAAGGTGCACTTGTGTAATGGTCATGCTGTTTAATCAGCTTCTTAATATGCCACACCTGTCAGGTGGATGGATTATCTTGACAAAGGAGAAATGCTCACTAACAGGGATGAACACAAATTTGTCCACAAAATTTGAGAGAAAAAAGCTTTTGTGCGTATGGAACATTTCTGGGATATTTTTGTTCAGCTAATGAAACATGGAACCAAAATGTTACATGTTGCATTTATATTTTTGTTCAGTGTACATACATATCATCCATTTGGTCATTTCATCTGACAGTAAAAATGGTGAGAAATTAATTATTGTGTTATTGTCCAATAATGTTAATGGACAAAAATTTGCCCACTGATGCTAAATAGATGCAATGAATGATCTAATTTAATAAATGTGAAAATGAATATTATAGAAGTGCTGCACATTGAAAAGTCAGGCTTTGTAGCCTCTCTGGTCTAAGTCAAAGGTAATCCATGTTGGCTACTCTCCCCCTTCTTCTTCTGATGTCAACTTCAAAGAGGAAGTGACAAACAGAATACCATTATATCTTGGCACTGGGTGTTATGAATGCTTTATGAAGGCTTCGTGGAAGTCTGACTGATATTCATTTCTGATTTTCTTTTGTGTCATGCTTATAACAGACACGGTTTCCAAAAACTAAGATCACTATGATTCAGCATGGAAATACTGCAATATTATTGGGAAAAATAAAACACAAAAAATCACACAGAAGGACAAATGTCCATTTGTAGCTCTACAAAACCATTACAATGAGAGAGGGGGTTTTGTATTTTTATAGACAAGCCCCCCCAAAGGCATCAAGCAAGCGCCAGATTTCCTCGTCTTTTTTCTCTGTATTGAGATACACAACCATCTGAGCAGCTAATTCTGTTTGCCGACACAGATTTGAATAGTCTGACTGATCCTTAGAGAAGTACAGTTAGAGAGAAGTTAGCGTGCCAAACGAGTGCTTCTGACACTCAGATGCATCCAGTGCAGCGAGAGGTAGTCAGCAAGACTTTGGAAGCCTGCTCACTGTCTACAACCATTCTCATCTTGAATGAACCAGAGGGTCCCATTGCATGCCCTTCAACAAAAACAAATGCCAAGACCTGACATTAGAATACACTCCCAGCTCCAACATGTTGAATATTAAATAAGCAAACAGATAAATATATTTATTTTCAGGTAAAAAGAAAAAAAACGCTATGCATAGCTGACTGTCTTCCATAAACAATGCAATACTGAACTGAACTGCAGGGTGCAAATACCGTAAATGAAGGACACAATGTCTGGTTTCTCATCAAAGGTTCCATGCCAAAGCAAAAACATTGTATCCTGGGGTAGCTATGTAGCATCAAACTGATGTTGGCATTGGCTCCTCTATGAACTGAAGAGATAAATACTCACACTAGAAACGGCAATACTGTATCTAATCACAGTGGAATATGCTACTGAAATGTGCTCATACTTGCATGCCAGTCATGTGACATACCCATATTCTGTCAGATTGATCACTATAATAGAGCATCTGGAGGCATTTCATGAATCCTGAAATAACTAAAACCCATCCACTCCAATTAAAGGTCTATATCTCCCATGGCAATCAAATTAAATAGTCTGTTCCAGTAATTCATGAGAATTCATTCTACAAATCTAAGAGAGGAAAATTATTTTAACAAAATTATTTTATCACAGTGACAGCAAATGGATTTTGATACATCGTAAATCCAACAACTTGCAGCATAGGCTCTAGCAAAATGAAAGAGAAGACAACACTGTCAAGTGCCATAAATGAACAATGTTTTACTCCCAGGGCAGAGAGATGCTACTCTGCCAGAGGAATGTGGAATTGTCATACCAGATCAATATTAGCATACAGCTTTTCAACAGAACAACAGCCACCTCTGTTGAATTGTATCCATGGAAGGAGTAGCATTTCCTACATATGATGACCGCGACATTGTCATGCCATTGTTTAAAGCCTTTTTCTCAGCTATAGACAGACATGATAAGTTTACTGTGCTTCATCGTATACATTACACATTTGTACTGTACTTATGCACCACTGTGTTTCATAAACCAGGCTGACCCTAACCTGCTATTATTGTATACAATAGTGTACATCTGTCTGCTACAGTGTGTAGATTTACAAAAAGCAGTGATATAACAGAGAACTGAATCTGTCACTTGGATTATTAGGCTATGTAAAAATTACTGCAACAACCACCTATTTGAAATATCAATGGCTTCATCTAAAAATAAACTGGGGCTTGTATAGTCAAACTTACTCCACACCTACACACAAACAGTATTTCTATAGAATCATCTATTCTATGGTATCCTCCTAAACAAATCAAGCTCTATTCACAATCATAGTGGTGTGAAAAAGTGTTTTGTATACAAAGGAAGATATTATATCCAGAAAGGAAAGAATTAACAGTTAAACTATATATTTGTTTTATTCTCAATCTTGAATCAACCCAGTTTAAAAGATGCTGCATTGACACAACAGCTTTATAATGTGTCTATGTGAGTGGGTGTACTGTTGGGCTACAATATTTTCTCATGAATTTTGAGGGGGGGGGGGGCGGTTTTGGTAGTTGTTGAATGAAATACATTGCCATAATTGAGTATCGTGGTACTCACAAGCATGTGTGACGGAGAAGCTGTTCGAGGATTCGAGATTGTCTACATTGTAATTGAGATGGAAAGGTTTTTCCGTCACATTTTGATTGGTATTATACAGCTGGACAGCGAATCTGAAAGCGCTGTGCTCCTGCACTGTAGAGCGCATAAAGAGACCACCTATAGAAGAAAGAGAATATGAGATTACGAAGAATGTGACTTTTCATTGCCTAGTTGCTCTTATAATGTTTCATGAAAATACAGTATTACGTCAATATCAGTCCTTATAAATCATCAGTCCAATTTTACGCATCACATAACTAACTGGATGACCCTTACTTTATCTAGAATAAACACCACCCATTTAATTATACATAGATTAACTTGTTAATGTATTATCTACACTGCCCATTGCAGTCGTGGAAAGTTCTGTAGAAAGATGCAGTACTTAAATAGGCTATGAGCAACTTTGTGCCATTTTCACCCTCCCCCACTCTAAAGCGGTGTTTCGCTTAGGTGGCTATTACCCTACCTGTCGTTAGTGTAGGCTATTACTGATCAACTTGACAATGAATTATGCAAATATAAAATGAAGTCAACACCACACAACACTGTCTTAATGTACATTGATCTCGTTTTATGTTCAGGCTAAAGAAAAAACATGTTAGTTATGCTATTTCAAATATAACTTACCTATATTTATCTGGTTTGGAAACGCTCCATGCGATTTCCCAAAAAGCCACAACAAAAAAAGGACAATGGCTATTACGCGATGCCTCATTTTCTCCGGCCTCTGAATTTAACTCCTCAAACGAATCTGATATAGGAAAACCATGTACACAAGCCTATGCGCACAGAAAATCCGCCAGACGTGTAAGCAGCTCTCACTGTGTACTACCAGTGATATACTACAGGTACGTTGAGGTGCGAGCGGAACTGCAGCAAAGCGAATCTTATGCCGTTGAGAGGGGAAAAGGCAAAGACTTATCTCAAAGATGGTGGTGGAGCGAGAAGCGGATCTTATTGTGAATAAGGATCATCCAATTGGGCCAGCAGGGGGACGTTGATCAAACTTGATCTAACGTTGAATTATAACATCATCCTCCCCATCCCGCCACTGCAGACTTTGTTGGCTGGGAAGAAACCGCGCGGGCGCAGTGTAGAGTTTGTCCACATGGTGTAAAGAGAGTCAAGATCCCATGGTATCATCTAACATCTGATCTACTCTACTCAAGTGGGCTAGTTGAGGGTATATCAAATTACTGGTAGACTTTAATGCATCATCTATAAACTATCCGGTGAAGATTACATTTGTTTACATGAAAAAAATTGCATTAGGCTAAATTATATTTCTAAATATATGATTGACAGGGATATTAAATGAATGCCAGGCAAATTGGTCACCCTCTCATCACCTGTGTAAGTGGTCTTTGGAGATATTCCTGAAGACATGCCAATGTTTTTAAACAGGATCGGTGGGTCCCCCACGGGACGGTTGAGCTAACGTAGGCTAATGCAATTAGCATGAGACTGTAAGTAACTAGAACATCTCCCAGGACATAGACATATCTGATATTGGCCTGAAGCTTAAATTCTTGTTAATCTAACTGCACTGTCCAATTTACAGTAGCTATTACATTGAAAGTATACCATGCTATTGTTTGAGGAGAGTGCACAGTTATGAACTTGAAAAGTTATTAATAAACCAATTAGGCACATACGGTCAGTCTTGATACAACATTTTGAACAGAAATGCAATGGTTCATTGGATCAGTCTAAAAAATGTGCACATACACTGCTTCCATCTAGTGGCCAAAATCTAAATGCAACTGGGCTGGAATAATACATTAAGGCCTTTCTCTTGCATTTCAAAGATGATGGTACAAAAAAAATACAAAAAAATGATAGTTTTTTTCTTTTTATTTTCTTTTAACAGATCTAATGTGTTATATTCTCTTACATTAATTTCACATTTCCACAAACTTAAAAGTGTTTCCTTTCAAATTGTATCAAGAATATGCATATCCTTGCTTCAATGCCTGAGCTACAGGCAGTTAGATTTGGGTATGTCATTTCAGGTGAAAATTGAATAAAAGGGGCGGATCCTGTTAAAATTCCCTGAACTAAACCCTAACATTAGCCACAGCAATTGCATTCGTAACATATCATACAAATTGTAATTCCTTACATATCATAGGAAAATAACTATGGACATCCACAAATTAATACATACCATATGAAACGTAACATACCGTATCATACTAATTGGAGTGTCCCGGATTTACGTTTACAATGTTACATTTACACCTGAGGTCGACAAGCAACAGTGTGCAACTCCTCTGCAATACTAATGAGCATTTCCAACCTAGTGGAGGCAAGAGCACTCGAGCGCTGGGAGCGATTTCATTCCCCAGGATGGAACATCACATCCCTTTTCTCTGGGTGCCTTCCTGTGACTAGAGGCACAGTAGGACTTGATGAAGAGGGGTCTGATAAGTCCTGGGCTTTGATGGGGCACTGCAGCAGCACCTGTTTCACATTATCCCGTAACCCCAGAATTAATTAGACAGACTCAATCACATTCGCTCTAAACATACCCCACAGACAGGCAGTGCAGATGACTCTGCAATCATGGGAGGAATTATGAAAACTTCAAGTGGCACTCAACTAATTTGGGGCATATTTGACTGACTCAAATATGGGCTGGGTTACAGGTTTAAGCTAGGTGGCAAATCCTAATGTTAGCTAGGTGGCCAACATTAGCTAGGCTAGGGGTTAGGGTTAGCGGTTAAGGTTAGGGTTAGGGTTGAGGTTAATGTTATGAGTTAGGTTAAAGATTTAGGTTTAGGGGAAGGGTTAGCTAACATGCTAAGTAGTTGCAAAGTAGCTAAAAAAGTAGTAAGTCTGCACAATTGTCCGTGGTGAGATTCAAACACGCAACATTCGGGTTGCTAGACGTTCGAGTTGTATGCCTACCCATCCACCCCAACCAACCGACTTGTGCATACACATCGTTTGGGGGGGGATACAGTTCACAAACAATATTGTGCAGTTATAAAGGTATTAAATCATCTTCTCTAACCACTATACACACGGTAGCATACAGCCTCTCACTATACTGTAGGGATGTGATCCTTCAAAACAATGAGAATTCACACACCAGCACATCGCTATCAAACCACTATAAATAAGATGATGTAGATTACATTAGAGAAGCTCTTTGCTCAGAGAGTCAGTGTGTACAGTGGAGAGCCAAAGGCAAGTCAGCCAATCATTACGGCTTCCTGTCAGGACGAGGCCGATGCAGAATAGGTCAGACTGTATTGATCCAGATCAATCAGAGGGATTTAAATGCTTGGCAATACAACTCCGATGTTAATTTACAGTTCACTCACTGATCTAGGGCCAGAACAGTGCGGCTGTGCTGCACAACTGTTGGGTGATTCCATTCCAGGAGCAAATTGTTTTAGCTTTAGAACATCTACAGTATATTTCCTCTGTAAGACATCACAGATTTGATGAACTACACAATTTTCCATTTAAATGGCATATCCCTTTCGGCTCGGCTGTGGAAAATTATTCAATTTGTTCCTGTGCACTCGAAAACAAACAGACTTAATTTGATAGAGCTTGTGGCAAATCTGGCGCTTCACAGTCACTGAGGTGTGTCTGTCATCATGATGAGAGCCATCAGAGGCAAACTCATCCAGAGATAATATACAGGAACACCCTAAAAATGAACCGTTTTCATACTACATCTCCCTTTGAAAAGAGAATGGTGTGGTGATGATGATGTGACTAGGTCTAAAACATCTCAGCAGGGAAAAAGATGGGAAACAAGGACTCCAGGGTCAAGCTAAATAGGTTGGAAGAGAAAGGAAGGGAGATGAGCAAGAGAGACAGGCAGTCAGGGAGAGATGCAGCATGACGCTATAAGGCCTGTCTTTACTCACGCTCTCTGAAGACATGGAAATGTGCTTTAGGCTTTTAAACGATGAGCAGCCAGCTGTGCATTCTTTCCACGCTAAAGTGAATTCAAGATATGAATGTATGTACTGTTGGTGTTGATTCATTATATGCTGTTATTACTCTTATTATGTGCTGTTTGTATTCATTAAAAATAGGTTTGGTGCAGACAATGGCTTGCCTGAGACATTTTTTTTGAATTATCCTAAGCATGCAAAGGTGGTTGCAAATATCTGGAGCAGCATTCTTTTCATCATATTATAATGAGACACGCACACACAGTGTGTGTGAATTCAGCAAGACCCCACTGAGTGAAAATGACAGTGGGCCATTCCAGCACCTCCTAAGGACTTTAAGTGAACATGCCATTTAGACACTGTTGACCATATGGTACAATTCATGGCACAGTCTAATTTTGGCATACTCTCAATGCTAGTTGTATTTAGCTCACAAACAAACCATATCCCCCAGGGAAATATTTATATTTTCTTTAAATGTCAATATGTTTTATGCAATCCAAGTTTACTAGCAGAAGAGACACACATTAATTTCGCCATCCATAGAGAAGTACAAAGAACATCACCACTATGTGACAGATATCTACCATGTCTACCATGTCTGACTGAAAACTTTATTTCTGCAGGCTGGAGGCCTGACTGGCTGGTGGTAATCATCAGAAGTTGATCACAAGCTGTTTCCATAGTAAGACTTGTGTGTGCAAGGTAGTAATGTCTCTAGGGATACGATTCTTAAAAGTAATGGCCACCTTTCATCAGTGAGAGCCTCTGATTTCTAACTCACATAGCCAAATCCCTGTTACAGGACATTACATGTAATTCATATTGACTAATTCATATTGACTAAAGCTGTCAATATACCGTAGATGATGTGAGATGTTTTTCTCCTTTGGTAATGGATTCTTAGAACACACAGAATTACACACAAGTTGTAAGCCTGAGGGAGTGGACTGGCCTATATACAGCCAGGCAAATGCAGTGTTCTACATTTGTACTATGAGCAGAGTGCAAACCGCTACAGTCAGACTCAGACCCATCTGCAATCTACAGTAATTAAATCAGTAAAAACTCATTTTACTTCCCACTTGTTTCTACAGCCGGTTTATTCTAAATCATTTGCCCTTTAATTTAATGGAGCATGCATTGTAATGGAATGAGACTGCAGTCTAGGGGAGGACAATAATATGGTTTGCTATTTTTGTCAACTTGTTTAACTGTTTTTGAAGTAACTGTTTGATTATTCTCCCAGAAAAGCACTTGACATATAGAAGACATGCAAATATTTCTGTCTGAATCCTCAGCTTGGAGGTGATGCCTGTGTGTCAGGATGAAGCCTTGTTAATTTTACATCACGTCTCCTGTTTTGCCTTCATTACTCAGAGCTAGAGCCTGTGAAATTGGATGTGGGCCGTGCCAGGCATGTGACTGTTTGCAGCGGCTCTGTCTTTCACATTCAAGTTCACATTAGGGCCAAAGCCTGCCAGAGAAACTGGCAAGTGCACTGCAAAAGTGTTCTGATGCATGAGCAGCCTAATTTTCCTCGGGCAGATAAAGAAAATTACGGTTGGCATTGGCTAATTAAAGATGAAAAATCCACAGGTAAACAATGTCTCTCTATGTAAACAGAGCACAGTGCACAGTCCTGTCATACAGTTTAACTTCAAGAGATGGGGTAGCAAATCTAAGTGAAGAGAACATGACATAACCAGTGGTGTCGTCTGATGGGGGGGCTGTCCAGCAGAGCAGAATATGACCCACTTATTTGATTTTTGATATGCCACTTGTGTTTGGTTGGTTGCTAATATTGTAAAGGAAAGTCATATTAGTAGCCTACTGATGCATCTCAAAAACGCCTTAAATCCATAGACTGTACAAGGATAGGTTTACATCCAATGTATTCCATAGTTTTCCAACAAATAGTGTACATTGTCATATACATCCTAATGTTGAGTTCATCTGTCTAGTAGTCCATTTTACAGTTTGTTGCATGTACCCATGAGAGGAATACCTGTGTTTAACATTAACATTATGGTGTCTTTTCTCTTTGACAGTATTTGACATCAGAATAACAACAAGAGGAGACTTGTCCTCTGTTTAGGGTACTGTACTGAAAGGTCAGAGGATAAAATAACATATTGAATCAGATGAAAGGCTATGGTTGGGATTCCTCTCGGTCTCTGAAATTCCTATAAACACAATTAGTTGGACTTAATACAGTGCCTTCAGAAATGATTCAAACCCCTTGAATTATTCCACATTTGTTGTGTTACAGCCTGAATTCAAAATTGATTACATATATTTATTTTCTTCTCACCTATCTACACACAATACCCCATAATGACATTTTAGCAAATGTATTGAAAATAAAATACATAAATATCTAATTTACATAAGTATTCACACCCCTGAGTGAATACTTTGTAGAAGCATCTTTGGCATCGATTATAGCTTTGAGTTGTCTTGGGTATGTCTGTATCAGTTTTGTACATATGGATTTGGGGATTTTCTCCCATTCTTCCTTGTAAATTTTCTCAAGCTCTGTTAAGTTAGATGAGGAGTGGCTGTGAACAGCAATCTTCAAGTCTTTCCACAGATTTTCAATTGGATTCAAGTCTGGGCTTTGGCTGGGCCACTCAAGGACTTTCACATTCTTGTTCAGAAGTCATTCCAGCGTTTCTTTGGCTGTATGCTTAAGGTCATTGTTCTGTTGGAACGTAAAATCTTCACCCCAGTCTAAGGTCGTTTGCAATCTGAAGCAGGTTCTCATCAAGGATGTGCCTGTATTTGGCTCCATTCATTGTTTTTCCCTCAGTCCTTACCAGTCTCCCAGTCCATGCCGCTGAAAAGTATCCACGTAGCATAATGGTGCCACCATCATGCTTCACGGTAGGGATGGTGTTAGACGGGTGATGAGCTGTGCCTGGTTTTCTCCAGACATAGCGCTTTACAAAGAGTTAAAATGATGTGTCCACAGAGTCTTTCACTTGCCTTTTTTGCAAACTCTAGGCGTGCTGTCATGTGCCTTTTTCTCAGGAGTGGCTTCCGTCAGTCCACTCTCCCAACGTCATGACACAACACTGAGGCATGCATGATTGCATCAGCTGTTCCGGACGACTGTGTGATCACGCTCTCCATAGCCGACGTGAGTAAGAACTTTAAACAGGTCAACATACACAAGGCTGTGGGGCCAGACGGATTACCAGGACGTGTGCTCCGGGCATGTGCTGACCAACTGGCAGGTGTCTTCACTGACATTTTCAACATGTCCCTGGTTGAGTCTGTAATACCAACATGCTTCAAGCAGACCACCATAGTCCCTGTGCCCAAGAACACAAAGGCAACCTGCCTAAATGACTACAGACCCGTAGCACTCATGTCCGTAGCCATGAAGTGCTTTGAAAGGCTGGTAATGTCTCACATCAACACCATTATCCCAGAAACCCTAGACCCACTCCAATTTGCATACCGCCCAAACAGATCCACAGATGATGCAATCTCTATTGCACTCCACACTGCCCTTTCCCACCTGGACAAAATGAACACTTATGTGATAATGCTGTTCATTGACTACAGCTCAGCGTTCAACACCATAGTACCCTCAAAGCTCATCACTAAGCTAAGGATCCTGGGACTAAACACCTCCCTCTGCAACTGGATCCTGGACTTCCTGACAGGCCTCCCCCAGGTGGTGAGGGTAGGTAGCAACACATCTGCCACGCTGATCCTCAACTCGGGAGCTCCCCAGGGGTGTGTGCTCAGTCTCCTCCTGTACTCCCTGTTCACCCACGACTGCATGGCCAGGCACGACTCCAACACCATCATTAAGTTTGCTGACGACACAACAGTGGCCTGATCCCAGACAACGACGAGATAGCCTATAGGGAGGAGGTCAGAGACCTGGCCGGGTGGTGCCAGAATAACAACCTATCCCTCAATGTAACCAAGACTAAGGAGATCATTGTGGACTACAGGAAAAGGAGCATCGAGCACGTCCCCATTCTCATCGACGGGGCTGTAGTGGAGCAGGTTGAGAGCTTCAAGTTCCTTGGTGTCCACATCAACAACAAACTAGAATTGGCCAAACACACCAAGACAGTCGTGAAGAGGGGACGACAAAACCTATTCCCCCTCAGAAAACTAAAAAGATTTGGCATGGGTCCTGAGATCCTCAAAAGGTTCTACAGCTGCAACATCGAGAGCATCACTGCCTGGTACGGCAATTGCTCGGCCTCTGACCGCAAGGCATTTCAGAGGGTAGTGCGTACGGCCCAGTACATCACTGGGGCAAAGCTGCCTGCCATCCAGGACCTCTACACCAGGCGGTGTCAGAGGAAGGCCCTAGAAATTGTCAAAGAACCCAGCCACAGACTGTTCTCTCTCCTACCGCATGGCAAGCGGTACCATGTCAAGTCTAGGACAAAAAGTCTTCTCAACAGTTTTTACCCCCAAGCCATAAGACTGCTGAACAGGTAACCAATGGTTACACAGACTATTTGCATTGTGTGCCCCCCCAACCCCTCGTTTACGCTGCTGCTACTCTCTGTTTATCTTATATGCATAGACACTTTAACTATACATTCATGTACATACTACCTCAATTGGCCCGACCATCCAGTGCTCCCGCACATTGGCTTACCGGGCTATCTGCATTGTGTCCCACCACCCGCCAACCCATCTTTGCTGCTCTCTTTCATCATATATGCACAGTCACTTTAACGATACCTACATGTACATACTACCTCAATAAGCCTGACTAACAGGTGTCTGTATAGAGCCTTGCTACTCTTTTTTCAAATGTCTTTCTACTGTTGTTTTATTTCTTTACTTACCTACACACACACACACACACACACACACACACACAAACACACACACATACCTTTTTTTTGGCACCATTCGTTAGAGCCTGTAAGTAAGCATTTCACTGTAAGGTTTACACCTGTTGTATTCGGCGCACGTGACAAATAAACTTTGATTTGATTTGTGAGATGCTGCCTCACACTTTCGATGAGCACAGCATGAGAGCTGGCTGTACCGTTGGAAGCAGATACTGCTGCGTTTCAGCAGGGCCAGAAACAGGGTGGCGGCATTGCTTGCCAACATGTTTCTCAGCAGCCAGTCAAATGGACAAAAGTAAGCCACAGGTGTGTCCTATCAGGACCCTTGTTTAGTTACACAGCTCAAAAGTAATCACTCGGTTGTGCCTATTCTTCAGAATACCACAGCTCTCATATCTGTTCTGGGGAGACAACAGAGAGCATAATAAAGAAGTCCTGAAGTAGTCCTCCATGGAAGCAATTGAATCCACCTAAGGGACTGTATACCAGCCTAAGGCATGGTAATAATGAAATGGCACTGTTATAACTATTCACAGATAGTTTAAGTCGGATCATCAGCACTCATCCATTTATATGCAGATGATGCAGTCTTATACTCAGCTGGCCCCTCCCCGGATGTTGTGTTAAATGCTCTACAATAAAGTTTTCTTACAAGCTTTCTCTGCCCTTAACTTAACCTTGTTCTGAAAAACTCCAAAACAAAGGTTATGTGGTTTGGTAAGAAGAATGCCCCTCTCCCCACAGGTATGATTACTACCTCTGAGGATTTAGAGCTGTCCTTCTGTCCTCCTCTGTACTTCTCTCAGCATATATCAAAAATGCAGGCTAAAGTTAAATCTAGACTTGGTTTCCTCTATCTTAATCACTCCTCCTTCACTCCAACTGCCAAACTAACCCTGATTCGGATGACCATCCTACCCATGTTAGATTACGGAGACGTAATTTATAGATCGGCAGGTAAGGGTGCTCTCGAGGGCTAGATGTTCCTTATAGGACGCATCACTGCACTCTATACTCTTCTGTAAACTGGTCATCTCTGTATACCTGTCACACGACCCACTGGTTGATGCTTATTTATGAAACACTCTTATGCCTCACTCCCCCTTATCTGAGATATCTACTGCAGCCCTCATCCTCCACATACAACACCCGTTCTGCCAGTCACATTCTGTTAAAAATGCCCAAAGTCTTCTCAGTTCGCTGCAGCTAGCGACTGGAACGAGCTGCAACAAACATTCAAACTTTACAGTTATCTCAATCTCTACATTCAGACTCAATCATGGACACTCTTACTGACAGTTGTGGCTGCTTTGTGTGATGTACAGTATTGTTGGCTCAACCTTCTTGCCCTTTGTGCTGTTGTCTTTGCCCAATAATGTTTGTAACCTGTGCTGCTGCCATGTTGTGTTGCTACCATGTTGTTGTTATGTTGTGTTGCTACCATGCTGTGTTGTCATGTGTTGCTGCCATGCTATGTTGTTGTCTTAGTTCTCTCTTTATGTTGTCTCTCTTGTCATGAAGTGTGTTTTGTCCTATATTTTTATTTGATTTATTTTTATTTTTAATCCTCCGTCCCCGCAAGAGGCCTTTTGCCAGGCCGTCATTGTAAATAAGAATGTGTTCTTAATGACTTACCAAGTTAAATAAAGGTTAAATAAAATTAAAATAAAACAAATACATTTGACAACAACCCAGTAGACATGGGCAGTTATGGTAGCTGTAATGTCATGGTTATTATAGAGTTGTAAATGCTTCATGATGGCAAGGTGGATCAAGCAGTATTAGCTAGATTTCCACTGGGGCTGAATTAAAAGCCTTGGACAGAATCTGTGTCCCTGGAATCTGCCTGGAATGGCTTATAACAGGCACAGTTGAATTACTGTTATTGAATCACATACAGTATGCAGCGCAAAAGTTGTCATGAGATTAAGTCCAAGGCAGAATGCTGCTTTATTAGCATTGTCAGTGTGTCCAAAAGAGGCTCAAGGCAGTGTTTTCTGTTTTTGTTTTCCTTTGGAGATGTGCAGCAGAAACACTGTTGACATGAGCCTCATCACTCTAAGGCTATTTACTCTGAACGCTCCCCAGCTTCAGATGATAGGATGACCTTGCAGCCTCTAATATGTTGCTTCCTGGCAGAAGGAAAGCACAGATTGTCCTCCACGCCATTTCTAAGTACTTGTTAATAGAGGAGCAATTGGAAGGATGCCTTGATTGTTTGGAACAACATAATTTCCCCCTATAATTCATGCAACATCCTCTAATGGAAGAGAATGTGCCACTTCATGGTATAGTTCCATTTGACAGCAAGATGCACTCACAATTTAGCTCTAATTGCAGATGAATACCTACAGTAATGCAGTACAACTACCACTGTGTATTCTATAATAATGAGACGATCTCAGTATATTATATAAGTTGGAGAGCCATTTTATCCTGTACTAACATGCTGGTAACTACAGGGAGCTAAGGTGCTGCAGCACAAATTAATATTAACGGTAATTTGATTCCAACATCCTTGTGTCTTCAGCTGCAGAATATCCCACAGGCAAATTGTCAGTGCTTAGAGAGCGGAGCAAATTAGCCTGGCAATTTTAATTAGCGAGGTTCTGCTTTCTCAAAAAGCCCACTGTCTCCCTCTTCCTTTTGATGAGATATTGACTATGCCCATACTGTAGAAAAATTACAAAAAGGTAAAACTGTGAGTCACGAAAGGAGGAAACTGTATGCATGGGAGAGGCAGTAGACTGTGTTGTTACCAGTTTCCGTGTGAATCTAAGAACATTTTGGTGGGGTAATTAGAGTGACCAAGCTTCAAAAGACTCCTGATAAAAAGGAAGTACTGTAGCCTATAGCATGGAGAGGAGATAAACTAGGTCTGGTTGTGCTGCTGCTTATACCAGCTCACAGGTTTATATGATCACGATTCAGTGTGAAGCCAGTGTTAAACTGCTACGTTTTGAAC
Source organism: Oncorhynchus mykiss (assembly GCF_057628025.1). Classification (NCBI taxonomy): domain Eukaryota; kingdom Metazoa; phylum Chordata; class Actinopteri; order Salmoniformes; family Salmonidae; genus Oncorhynchus; species Oncorhynchus mykiss. The sequence continues at coordinate 36,060,654 of NC_143031.1, read as the reverse complement.
AGGTTATACATGCATGACTATCTAATTAGCTATTTGTGAGGAAGAGGCATAGCTGAAAAACAGATCATAGTCAGTGAAACCAGAAATAACCAAATCATATTATTTTTTTCAATACATTTAAAATTTATAAATTAGTGTATTGTATAATACTGTAGTATAGCATGATTTTGTGCCAGATCAAAGTCAAATGTTCAATTCAGTGAACTGATTCAACACCCTTGGGGACTGCAGGTTCCTAGATGACCTTCAGGAACTTTAGGTTGGACGCCATATACGTTCTCTCAATCAGGGGCCCACAGGGCCAAATGATTATTGTCATGTCAGCCTGAGGTCCATGTGACTTGACTGACAACATGTCCGATAAAACAGAAAGACCACGAGGACCAACCTCATTACAGCTTCTCTACCTACAGTGCTGTATACAGCTACTGCAGACCTGGGTCATATATGCCTTTCTGCCATTTCAACTAGCCTTGAATTCTCTACTTATCCATAATTACCACAATGTAATCTGTTTGATTGTTATGACCAAACTACACTGAACAAAAATATAAACACAACATGTAAAGTGTTGTTCCCATGTTTCATCATCTGAAATAAAAGATCCCAGAAATGTTCCATATGCACATATGTATGTTTACATCCCTGTTAGTGAGCATTTTTCCTTTCCTGACAGGTGTGGCATGTCAAGAAGCTGATTAAACAGCATGATCATTACACAGGGGCACAACGTGCTGGGGACAATAAAAGGCCACTCTAAAATGTGCAGTTTTGCCATGTAACACAATGCCACAGATGTCTCAAGTTGAGGGAGCATGCAATTGGGTTGATGAACTGCAGGAATGTCCACCAGAGCTGTTACCAGATAATCAAATGTTAATTTTTCTACCATAAGCCGCCTCCAACGTCGTTTTAGAGAATTTGGCAGTATGTCCAACCGGCTTCACAACCACAGACCACGTGTATGGTGTCATATGGGTGAGCGATTTGCTGATGTCAAAGCTGTAAACAGAGTACCCCATGGTGGCAATGAGGTTATGGTATAGGCAGGCATAAGTTACGAACAACGAACACAATTGCATTTTATCGATGGCAATTTGAATGCAGAGTATTGTGATGATATCCTGATGCACATTGTCATAACATTCATCCGCCACCATCACCTCATGTTTCAGCATGATAATGCACAGCCCCATGTCGCAAGGATCTGTACACAATTGCTAGATGCTGCCCAGTTATTCAATGGCCTGCATACTTACCAGACATGTCACCATTGAGCATGTTTGGGATGCTCTGGATCAACGTGTACAACAGCGTGTTCCAGGTCCCGCCAATATCCAGGAACTTCGCACAGCCATTGAAAAGAAGTGGGACAACGTTCAACAGCCTGATCAACTCTATGCGAAGGAGAGGTTCCGCGCCTCATGAGGCAAATGGTGGTCACAGCAGATACTGACTGGTCTTCTGATCCACATCCCTACCTTTATTTTAAGGTATCTGTGACCAACAGATACATGTCTTTATTCCCTGTCATATTAAATCCATAGATTAGTGCCTAATTTATTTATTTCAATTGACTGATTTCCTAACATGAACTGTAACTCAGTAAAATCTTAGAAATTGTTGCATTTAGATTTTTGTTCAGTATATTTGAAGATGTGGAGACTTGTTGGAAAATGTAGTACATGTAGCTATCTGTACTGTGTTAGAGTATCCTTCTTATCCATGCAAAAGTTAGATTTAATTTTAAAGCCAGTTCAGTACACTGCTGTCATTCCCTAAGGTGATGCCCCAGACTTACTGTATCTATAAATATGGTTACTGGGCTGCATTCCCCCAGTTGCACAGCTTTTTTATGCATACTGCTGTACCCCTTAACCTGGCCTGCCACAGCACTAAGACATCCACCATGTCCTGGTCCAGCATGGAGCGCTGCTGGTGGTGATCACTGCACTGACTGACTGAATCACATCAGCTTTAGCCTCCGCCTCAGATAACAGGCACGGAGGGTTAGCTATGTCCCCAGGTCAGCCTGAACATCCCTAAATATCCTTGGCCAAGACACTGACATTCTGAACTGTGTTTGCTAGGGATATTATTACAACAAAAGCTTGGAGTTTTTCTCATCAGTTTGTGTGGTAAGTATAACACAAACTAAACAGCCTATTCAAAATACACAGACCAGTACTGAAAAGATGTGGATGTCTGATGGCAATACTCAATCTGAATGACATTATGTAAACTAGATGACATGCTGAAACAGGAAAGTTGGAAATACATAATCGTCTAGAATGTCATTGTATGCTGTATCATTAATATTTCCCTTTACTGGAACTCAGGGGCCCGAACCATGAAAAACAGCCCGACTATTATTCCTCCTCCACCAAACTTTACAGTTGGTACTACGCATTCTGGCAGGTAGTGTTCCCCTGGCATCCGCCAAACCCAAATTCGTCTGTCGAACTGCCAGATGGTGAAGCGTGATTCATCACACCAGAGAATGCGTTTCCATTGCTCCAGAGTCCAATGGCGGCGAGATTTACACCTCTCCAGACGCTTGGCATTGCACATGGTGAACTTAGGCCTGTGTGCGGCTGCTCGGCCAGCAAAACCCTTTTCATGAATCTCCCGACGAACAGTTATTGTGCTGATGTCGCTTCTAGCGGCAGTTTGGAACTCGGTAGTGAGTGTTGCAACCAAGAACAGACCATTTTAAAGCGCTACACGCTTCAGCACTCGGCGGTCCCGTTCTGTGAGATTGTGAGCAGTTTTTGCTCCTAGAAATTTCCACTTCACAATAACACCACTGACAGTTGACTGGAGCAGCTCTAGCAAGGCAGACATTTGACGAACTGACTTGTTGGAAAGGTGGCATCCTATGTGACGGTGCCATGTTTAAAGTCACTGAGCTCTTCAGTAAGACCATTTTACAGCCAATGTTTGTCTATGGAGATTGAATGGCTGTGTGCCCGATGTTATACACCTGTCAACAGCAGGTGTGGCTAAAATAGTCAAATCCACAAATTTGAAAGGGCGTCCACATACTTTGTACATAGTGTTTATGTGCCATATGGTCCAAAGACAACAGACAGTTTTAAGTTTAAGATGTTTTCCTTTTCCACTAGATTTTATCATCTTCCTAACTACAAAACAGCACTGAGTGCCATAGCAGACACTTTTCCCCCCCGGGCCCTTGTCTGCCCCTCCTCTCCAACAGATCAGCAGCTGCTTACAGGGAGGCTGCCCAGCATCGTTAGGTAAGGAAGGTAGGTGACTGAGCCAAGGAGGTCAGCACCTTCCTGCTCGTCTGAATCTCGTATTTTACATATGATTCATTCTGAATTGCTAATAAGGTCTGTGAGCTTATTGACAGCTTTTTAATCGCCTCAATTATTTCATGTCTTGTAATAACCTATACAATTATTCATAAGTTAGCTACCACTATGTTGCCTTGCTACTGTGCCACAATACTCTTGCCAAGCTGCTGATGCAACTGAAACTTACTGAAATGTTTCAGGTAGGTTATGCATGTTTGGTTATGAATAGAGGGATCATTTGTTGCCTTCTGCAGGTTTTTCATCAGATCCTTGTTATCACTGTGCTGACATGAAGATTGCACACTTGGCTATGTGTGGAGAAACAGAGATAGAAGGATTTAAGTGCTGGTGGGCGAGTCTCCTCTCTCTGCCCAAGTGCTACATGTTATTTCTGTTTCACAAGAAGGCTTTTTTATTAAGCCCAATAAAGTAATGGACTGCTATGGGAATTGTCACTTCCCAAGGGAAATGTGCAGTATGAACATGGTACAAGATGTAGTAGAAGCTGACATAAAATATTTATTTGGAAGTACTCACTGAATCAGTTGCTTTCAGTGCAAAAAACAGCACACTCCCCACAGCCAATAGTAATAGCGGTTCTGTCACTTTGTTTGTTACTGTGCATGTGTCAGTGTCTAAGTGTAATAACAAATAAAGCCCACTGAAAGACTCACATAACATCATCTGCAATGTCAGCCATCGTTACTGGACAGCAATGCCCTCTGCCGTTTGAAAATGTTTCTGCAGGTGGAAATGGGAATGAAATAGAAGAGTTGAATCCAGAGTACGTGTGTTTCTTTTTGACTGTTATTTAACCCTTATTTTACCAGTAAGTTGACTGAGAACTCATTCTCATTTACAGCAACAACATGGGGAATAGTTACGGGGGAGCGGAGGGGGGGATGAATGAGCCAATTGGAAGCTGGGAACAAGCCATAAGACTCCTGAACATCTAATCAAATGGCTACCCAAACTATTTGCTTTGCCACCCCCCCCTCCCCCCTTTACACTGCTGCTACTCTTCTCTACCTACATGTACATATTACCTCGACTAACCGATGCCCCAGCATGACTCTGTACCTGTACCCCCAGTATATAGCCTCGCTATTGTTATTTTACTTCTGCTCTAATTATTTGTTACTTTTATTTAAAAAAAAATGTTTTAACTGCATCGTTGGTTAAGGCTGGTAAGTAAGCATTTCACTGTAAAGGTCTACACCTGTATTTGGCACATGTGACAAATAATTTGATTAGGTGGCCAGATTTGAGGTTTGAGGGCCAGATCAGGAATTTAGCCAGGACATCAGGGTTAACACCTCTACTCTAACAATAAGTGCCATCGGATCTTTAGTGAACACGGAGTGTCAGGACACCCGTTTAACATCCCATTTGAAAGACGACACCCTATACAGGGCAATGTTCCTAATCACTGCCCTTGGGCATTGGGATAAAAAAAAAAATACCAGGGGAAAAAGTGACTCCTACTGGCCCTCTAACACCACTGGTCTCCCATCCAGGGACCGTCCAGGACATACTCTGCTTAGCTTCAAAGGCAAGCCACCAGTGGGATTACATTTGTTATTATACTATAGATCAGTACTTACATAGTTAAGTGTTAGTATTTGCCATCATCTAAAGTTGTCCACTCAATTAGATGGATTGGTAGTCCTCTAGAGATATAGGCCTAATCAGAATAGACAGTCCTACATTGATTATAACAGAAATGTTCATCATTATAGTACTAACATGCAGAGAAAACTATTCATGTCAATCTGTGTACATATACATGACAACACCAATACATAAATTAAAGTAATTACAGTGTCAGTGAGCCATAGTTAAACATACACTGTGATAACAATAACCTGAGAGAGGGAGGACACTGGAATGAAAAATGGAACCTGGCCAAAATAATGCTGGCCAAAATAACCTTGCATCTAGCACGTCACCTACTTACTGATGGTAAAAACTGTAGATAGCTTGGTTATCTTAGCACTTCAACAACAGGGTTTGTATTGTGCCTCAGACAGATATGCTTGAGTGAGCCTCAGCCCCAATTAGTGCTGAATAAATGCCATGACACTGTAATGGTGTTCTGTAAAAGGAAAACAAGAAAAGATGATGGCTAGGGACACAAGCAGGAACTAGGGTTAAACAAAATAAATGAATTCAATTTCTCACCATAATCACGAATGCCTACATAAACCTGTGTATTTTTTATCTTCTGCATTTCAGGTTGTTTTTCTGGTTGGTCACTACTTTAGCCAGCTACTGCAGCTTCATAATAGATATAGAATTGAACTTAGAAAGGGACACAGCTACTTTCATAACACTAAATTGAACATCTCTTCCAGTTGGACCGGACTTCCATTTACAGTAATGACCAGACGATGGCAGCTGCTGATTGACCTCTCCATTCCTAATGGAGCACACACACACACACACACCTCATTTTCATGAAATGCTTCTTAAGTTCTAAGTGCTTTCAAAACAGCACTTCAAAAGACACAATTAAAGTTCAAAATATTACATTATGTCGTCACACAAAACAATACACAGCTTTGTCCAAGAAGATGCTGATTCATGTCTTTATAAACACAACCAATAGCAAGACTACAAAACCATCAGCAGAGGTCAATCTCCTTTCTCCAGTACTACAGTTCAGAGCACTTAGGGTCATAACTCAGCCTGTTATTTAGTCTTCTTCTGTGGAAGGCAGCACCCGGTTTTGATCGAGGCTATCAATTCATTTGATTTTCCTGTCATGCTCCTCCTTGCTGTGAGGCCCTGGGAGAAAACACATTGACTTATTGATTAGACTGAGAGCACAGGCCACATGCCCACCTACCTTATATGAACTCATCAGTCCGTCAGCTTCTCCCCTGGCCGTAGCCTGCCAGCCAAAGGTGAGGAATGGTATCTCTCACTGGTATAAGCTAGAGGACATTACTTTACTGTTCAGCGCTAATTAACAGTTAGAAAATTCACGAAATCTTACAAAAGCAAACAAATCAATCCAATGCATTTCATCTTGGCCAATCAAGACCTCAAGTCATGTAGCTTCAAAGTGGGAACATTGCTGTTGTGTCAACAGTGTTATTTTATAAAGAGTCTGAGTTACATAAGTATGTAATGGAATGTCAAAGATTTGAAACTTGAAAAGTTCAATTTCAAAAGAGAAATGGATTGTTCAAAACTTGCAGTGAAAGCAAAAAAAGTTCCCAGTACTTTTTGCAGAAGGTCACTTTTGTGAGTTCTCTTTTGGCTCTGGACTGCCCCACCCCGTCCTCCTCTACATCGTCCTCTGAGCTGAGGACCACTGAGTCTAACAGGGAAAACACAGAACAGTTCAATGGTTATTACTATGTGTCTATAGATATGTTATCTGTAGTCAAATTACAGTTTCATCTGTTTTATGAATGTGTGACTTGTTAAGCACATTTTTACTCCTGAACGTTTTTAGGCTTGTCATAACAGGGGTTGAATACTTATCAGTGCCTTCAGAAAGTATTCACACCTCTTGACTTTTCCACATTTTGTTGTGTTAAAGCCTGAATTTAAAATGGATTGAGATGTTGTGTCACTGGCCAACACACAATACCCCATAATGTCAAAGTGGATATTTTTTTACAAATTAATAAAAAATATAAAGTTGAAATGTCTTGTGTTAATAAGTATTCAATCCCTGTTATGGCAAACCTAAAAAAGTTCAGGAGTAAAAATGTGTTTAACAAGTCACATAAGTTGCACGGACTCTGTGTGCAACAGTCTTTAACATGATTTTTGATAGACTACCTCATCTCTGTACCCCACACATACAGATAATTGTAAGTTCCCTCAGTTGAGCGGTGAATATCAAACCCAGATTCAACCACAAAGACCAGGGAGGTTTTCCAATACCTCGCAAAGAAATTGGTAGATACATAAAAAACAGATTAAATATCCCTTTGAGCATGGTGAAGTTATTAATTACACTTTGGATGGTGTATCAATACACCCAGTCACTACAAAGATATAGGCATTCTTCCTAACTCAGTTGCCATAGAGGAAGGAAACCACTCAGGGATTTCACCATGATGCCAATGGTGACTTTAAAACAGTTAGAGTTTAATGGCTGGGATAGGAGAAAACTGAGGATGGATCATCAACATTGTATTTACTCCAAAATACTAACCTGAAATGACAGAGTGAAAAGAAAGACATCTGTACAGAATAAAATGATTCCAAAACATGCATCCTGCAACTTGACAGAGCTTGAAGAATTTTAAAAATAATTATCCAGGTGTGCAAAGCTCGTAGAGACTTACCCAGAAAGACACAGCTTTAATTGCTGCCAAATGTGATTCTAACATGTATTGACTCAGGGGTGTGAATACTTATGTAAATGAGATATTTCTGTATATTATTTGTAATACATTTGCAAAAGATTCTAAAAACATTTGAACTTTGTCATTGAATGTAGATGGGTGATAAAAACATATTTCATCCATTTTGAATTCAGGCTCTAACACAACAAAATGTGGAATAAATTCAGGGGTATGAATACTTTGTGAAGGCACACTACTTGTATAACATAATAGAAGAGGGTATTCATATGAAGAGGCAATGTGACAATATGGTGTGTAGGTAGAAGTTACCTCCGGTCTGTAGCTTGTCTTTGGCTTTCAGAGTGTTGTTCTTCCCTGAGGGTCTCTGCTGCTGCTGCTGCTCCTCCAAGGCCACAGAAGTCTGCAGGGCTGTGGTCCGAGCGCCCTTATACTCACTCACCAGACCCCTCTCACGCCTGGGGACAGTTTGATAAAACAATAGCAGAATATTTCTTAACATGGTAAACTTGCAATTAGTCTCACAGGGTCATCCTTCCAAATCTCGTCTCGTTGACTCTTTTGCATTGAAATGGCATTCAACCCTAGCATTTGATTGGCTCTGTGTAGAAAATGAAGTTCCCCCTTAGGAGAGAAATGTGTTTGTTTTTCATTTGACCTTGTTCTGTCCATCCCTCTTTTCCTACCATGTCAGACAAAAAATGTAATAGCCTATGCAGCTTTATTTTTTGTTGTGCAACATCATGGGTAAGCTCTAACAATCGTCTTTCAGCTTGATCATGTGGATTTCTACTGGTGTGGGCGTTTAATACTGATTGGTGGTGCGTAACAAATGTTTTAATGAGAAGCAGCACCCTCTGCTGTGCTAACATGGCACCTCCCTGTGGCAATGGCAGATGCATCCTGTTTCAACAAAATGGAGGAAAGACATCCTATGAAGGGATGCATTGAGACAATCCCAGAGGCTGTACCCTGTTCCTCCTCACCTCCCAAGCCACCCTCTCCAGGTCCAGCGCAGCTGTTCTGTCCTGCAGGCTGTGCTGGAACACACTAGACTGGTACTTCTCCTTCACCTCCTGCTCCAGAGACGAGATCTGAAACAAAAGGACACACAATAGACTCATGGATGTTTCGAAAATATTCCTTATCACAATTCGCCGATGAATAGACTGAACATTATTTTATAGTGGGTGGTCATTTGTCTGTTTGAAAAATATAGAAACCTCCTATAGGAACATACTGTACAATTGTCCTTTTCTCCCCTCAGTTCAATGTCCTTTGAGTGAAGCTCGACCAACAACATGAAGACCTTCTCTCTCCAGCGTTGCAGAACCCGAGTGCCTTTAGGCCCAGCCTTCAAGAGAGGGTCTGACCTAGTCTGTGGACATGACTAAGCCTTTACTTAACCCTCAGAGCTCTTAGATAGTTTATTAATATCCATTCCCACATGTGTATGACTATCTGACAAAAATAAGGGGATTTTACATCAGCTATGGCACTGTTAACAATTGATCACGTACCTTCTCAACCCTCTTCTCCTCTTGTAGGGCCAATATGTCATTCACAGAGTTGAGTCTGACCGTCAGAAACTCTGTTGTCACCTGCAGAGCCTCCTTCTCCTTATTCAGCTTCTATAGAGGAATTCAGATTAGAATACTGGAGACTACTTATTATATAGTAATATGCAAATATGCTCATACCATACATTCATATTAAATCAGCCAAGATAAACCTTGTTCTACAGGCAACACTTTCTCTGCTGGAGGAACAACCAATTTCTCTGCTCAGTTAAAGCACCAACTGTCCTTTTCCTTGTGTGTTTCCTTAGAGCAGGGGTTACCAAACTTTTTCACTCAAGCCCCCCTTCCAGTATTGGGGAACATCCCACACCCCCTGTGTGTGCCGTGTCTATTTCTATGGGCACAAGCACTGATCAACAACTGTTCACAACACCCCTCTTGTTGGCAGAGAGAAAATGTTGCAGTTTTAAAACTAATTATCTTCCAATTCTACATACATTTTGCCATGTGGCAAATGTGTATTCTTGTGATATTTGATTGACTCCAGCATTACTACAAATTCTATGGGCTAAAAGTTTTTTTTAAATGTGGAAAAGGACAAGGGGTCTGAATACTTTCTTTAAAAAGGTCTTATTGGAATGTTCAATTGATATGTTTGCTCAATTGTTCAGAAAGAAATTCGAACAATCTTAAGAGGTCTTGTTACCTGCGTTTCATGTTTCCTGTTGGATTCATCCAGTTGCTTCTTTAGTTTCTGCATTTCCTGCTCGACTTCCTCCCAAGCCTGCAGCCTAGCTGTCTCAGCTTCCCTGGTCAGCCTCTGGGCCTCCTGTCTGCACTTCACTCCTCAGCCTCTCCACCTCCCCAGACTCCCTCTCCAGCTGCATACCACAGACAGCAAGCATCGTGTAATACAAAGTCAACGGAGTACATAAAGAGGTTTGAATGGAAACCTGGGAGCAGGGAATTGATATTTAAACAATAAATGGGGTGAGCCTCCTGGGTGGCACAGTGGTCTAAGGCACTGCATCACAGTGCTAGCAGTGCCACCTTAGATTCTGGGTTCAAGCCCAGGCTTTGTCGCAGCCGGCCGCGACCGGGAGGTCGACGCACAATTGGCCCAGTGTCGTCCGGGTTAGGGAGGGTTTGGCCGGCAGGGATATCCTTGTCTCATCGCGCACTAGCGACTTGTGTGGCGGGCCGGGCGCAGTGCACGCTGACCAGGTCGCCAGGTGTACGGTGTTTCCTCCGACACATTGGTGCGGCTGGCTTTCGCGTTGTGTCAAGAAGCAGTGCGGCTAGGTTGGATTGTGTTTCGGGGGACGCATGGCTCTCGACCTTCGCCTCTCCTGAGTCCGTACAGGAGTTGCAGTGATGAGACAAGACTGTAACTACTACCAATTGGATACCACGAAATTGGGGAGAAAAAAAGGGGTAAAAAATAAAATAAATAAATAAAAATGGGGTGAAGCAGTGATTCACAAAAGCATAACTGACAAGGCTTCTACACCATTTTTTTTGGACATTCAATATACAGTTTTGCAATCATGCCATTGTTGCTGTTGGTAGGAAAACCTCAACAGTGGCTGCAAGCTAGATGCAAACCAACTGAAATTTCCCCCAGTTACTATCACATATAAAACCGAGGTGAGCTGGGATGAAAATAAACAAAAACCTTGAGTTCTTGTGAATAACTGTTACCTGGGTGCTGAGGCTCTTTTTCCTCTCCCTTTTGAACCAGCTCCCCAGTGACTTGGCTGAGCTCAGTCATACATAACTCCTCCCACATCATCTCATTTAATGACTCTGCCTGCAATACAAGATGTAAGGAGGGAGGGAATATCACTTGCAAAACTTTATGTAAATTAGGCCTACTTCAAATAAAAGCAGGATACACATTTGTCAGTAAAATATTAAATATTGAATGAGGAATGTAACATCTAGGCTACTTACACAGTGTACAAAACATTAAGAACACCTTCCTAATATTGAGCTGCACCCCCTCACGCTTTTGCCCTCAGAACAGCCTCAATTCATCGGGGCATGGACTCTACAAGGTGTCGAAAGCATTCCACAGGGATGCTGTCTCATATTGACAACAATGCTTTTCACAGTTGGCTGGATGCCCTTTGGGTGGTGGACCATTCTTGACACACACGGAAACTTGAGTGTCAAAAACCCAGCAGCATTGCAGTTCTTGACACAAATCAGTGTGCCTGGCACCTACTACCATACCCCGTTCAAAGGCACATAAATATTTTGTCTTGCCCATTCACCCTCTGAATCATAGCGCCGACAAAAATCGCTTCGAGTTTTTAGGAAACTATGCAGTATTTTTTTTTTTTTTGTGTATTATTTCTTACATTGTTACCCCAGGAAATGTTAAGTCTTATTACATGCAGCCGGGAAGAACTATTGGATATAAGAGCAACGTCAACTTACCAACATTACAACCAGAAATATGACTTTCCTGAAGTGGATCCTCTGTTCAGAACACCACCCAGGACAATTGAGCTAATTCCAGTAGGCGATCCAAAACAACTACGATCAAGGGTTGCCTTCTAGAGACAAATCAGAGATTGTAACATTCTCCATTTCACGGAAACATGGCTCTCTCGGGATATGTTGTTGGAATCAGTTCAGCCACCGGGCTTCTCCTTGCATCGCGCCGACAGAGATAAACACCTCTCTGGGAAAAGGAAGGGCGAGGGTGTATGCTTTATGATTAATGACTCATGGTGTAATCATAACAACATATAGGAACTCAAGTCCTTCTGTTCACCCGATCTAGAATTCCTTACAATCATGTGATGGCCATTTTACCTACCAAGAGAATTCTCGTCAGTTATAGTCACCGCTGTGTACATTCCCCCTCAAGCAGACACCAAGACAGCCATCAAGGAACTTCACTGGACTATATGCAAACTGGAAACCATACATCCTGAGGCTGCATTTATTGTAGCTGGGTATTTTAACAAAGCAAATTTGAGAACAAGTCTACCTAAATTCTTCCAGCATATTGTTTGCGCTACGTGCATGCGCAATCCCCTCAACCACTGCTACTCTAACTTCCGCGATGCATACAAAGCCCTCCCCCGCCCTCCATTCTGCAAATCCGACCACGAAGCCATTTTGCTCCTCCCGTCTTATAGGCAGAAACTCAAACAGGATGTACCAGTGACGAGAACCATTCAACTCTGGTCCGACCAATCGGAAGCCATGCTTCAAGATTGTTGTTCTTTGAGGCTGACCGGAACATATTCCAGTCCGCATGATCAAAACATTGACCGTTATGCTGACTCGGTGAGCGTGTTTATAAAGAAGCGCATTGGAGATGTTGTACCCACTGTGACTATTAAAACGGTTGATGGATGGCGGCATTCGTGCAAAACTGAAAGCACAATTCACCATAGAAAGAGGTCTGGGAATATGTCTGAATATAAACTGTGTAGTTATTCCCTCCGCAAGGCAATCAAACAAGTGAAATGCCAGTACATGGACAAGGTGGAGTCGTAATTCAATGGCTCAGACAAGACGTAAGTGGCAGGGTCTACAGGAAATCACGGACTACAAAAAGAAATCCAGCCACGCCACGCTTCCAGACAAACTAAACACCTTATTTGCCTGCTTTGAGGATAATACAGTGCCACTGTCGCAGCCCGCTAACATGGACTGCGCCCCCTCCCTCCTCCCCTCCTTCTCTGTGGCTGACGTGAGTAAAACATTTAAACCTGTTAACCCTCGCAAGGCTGCTGGCCCAGACTGCATCCCTAGCCACGTCCACAAAGCATGCACAGACCAGCTGGCTGGTACGTTTACAGACATATTCAATCGCGCCCTATCCTAGTTTGTTGTCCCCACATGCTTCAAGATGGCTACCATTGTTCCTGTACCCAACAAGGCAAAGATAACTGAACAAAATGACTACCACCCCATAGCACTCACTTCTGTCATCATGAAGAGCTTTGAGAGACTACTCTAGGATCATATCACCTCCACCTTATTGGCCACCCTAGACCCACTTCAGTTTGCATACCGCCCCAACAGGTCCACAGACGACGCAATCGCCATCACACTGCCACTGCCCTATCCCATCTGGACAAAGGGAATACCTATGTAAGAATGCTGTTCATTGGCTACAGCTCAGCATTCAACACCATAGTACCCGCCAAGCTCATCATCAAGCCTGAGGCCCTGGGTCCCGCCCTCCAGGTGATGAAGGTAGGAAACAACATCTCCACTTCGCTGACCCTCAAGGGTGCGTGCTCAGCCACCCCCTGTACATTGAGGATAATACAGTTCACCCGCAACTGCGTGACCATGCACACCTCCAACTCAATCATCAAGTTTGCAGATGACACAACAGTAGTGGGCTTGATTACCAACAACGACAAGACAGCCTACAGGGAGGAGGTGAGGGCACTCGGAGTGTGGTGTCAGGAGTTGACCTCCTCTTCCGCAGCAACCAGTGATCCGGGTCAACAGCATCAATGTAACAGTTTATCTTCTGTCCCTCTCCTCGCCCCTACCTTGCCTCGAACCAGGGACCCTCAGCACATATCAACAACTGCCTCCCACGAAGCATCGTTACCCAAAAGCCGCGGCCCTTGCAGGGCAAGGGGAACAACTACTTCAAGGTCTCAGAGTGAGTGACGTCACCGATTGAAACGCTATTAGTGCGCACCCCGCTAACTAGCTAGCCATTTCACATCGGTTACATATGCAGCTCGGCCATCGCTCATCCATATACTTACATCCACATATTCTCATTCACCCCTTTAGATTTGTGTGTATAAGGTAGTTGTTGTGGAATTGTTAGATTACATGTTAGATATTACTGCACTGTTGGAACTAGAAGCACAAGCACGTCGCAATAACATCTGCTAACCATGTGTATGTGACAAATAAAATGTTATTAGAATGGCACACATATATTTAACTGGTCTCCTCCACTTCAGCTACACTGATTGACATAGATTTTTCAAGTGACATCAATAATGGATCATAGCTTTACCCTGGATTCACCTGGTCAGTCTATATGCGATGATGATAAATCACTGCTCACCTCTCTCTCCAGATCAGAATCCTCTGGTTTTATCTGCGCAGTTCCAGAATTTCCTGTTTGGTCTGAGTGTTGGTGGGCCATGGGTTGGCAGAGTCTGATGGTGGTGTTGTGGCAGGGGTGACCCATGTTATTGGTGTGGTCCCTCACCCTTTGCAGTCCCTGGTACTGTGATTGAGGCAGACTGGATGCTTGCTGTGAAATGGGACGCAGGCATCAGTGTCCTCTGACTTCCCTCTGAAAAACAATATGCAACACTTAATACGTGAGGATAATTAACTTGCAAAAAGCCCACGACAATACATCTGCAAGATAGGTTCAAGATAATAAATGTTAACATAATAATTCCATGAAGAATTATTATAAACACATTCTTTGGACCATCGCCGGAGCTAAAATTACTGGGAGTGAATGGTAGCGTACAGAAAGTTTGCCATCAAGGTGGAACATTAACACAATCGTGGTGAATTTCAGCTGTCTACTCAGAAAACACGAGTGTTTTACTGTCATTCTATTAACTTAAACGTTTTTCAAATGATCTACAGCCACTTTATTACCTAATTTCCCCACCGCTAGTCACGCTTTCAATGCTAATCCTGTAGAATTAGCAACTGTTCAATTAAAGTGTTTATTTTTCAAACGCTCCTCATGGAATTGTTTAGAAGGGTGTGATTGCGGCGCGCAATTCAGGGCGTTCCTGCATGTGCAATTCCTCCCCTTTATACTTCTATTAGTCAATTTTACAGCAAGAACTACGGTACTAGCACTGCTTTCCCGAAGTTAACGTTACGGGCCTCTCATCCTCATTGCATCTTTCCATCAGAGAATCGTAAAATGACCTAAGTTCTACAACGAGTTACAAAAGACGACTCTTTCTTTTATATACCAACATTTTGAACAACACTTTCATGGCAATACCACGCCTGGTTCCCAAATACATTGATTACGTATCTCGCGCAGCAATATTCGAGTGGATTCGATTAAGTCAGTTCCAGTGTTGTCAATTTAGCTGCTATATTTTCAGACCTCTCCAGCTAATTGTATTTGTGAAGGATTCTAGAGACAAATTCAGCTACTTTTCAGGCAACCATTGGGGAGTATTGACACCGAGGGTTTTGATGGCATTTAGCGACTTTTCCTTATCAATTCTGCCGCAAACGAGAGTTGCAGTATATGTAACATAAGTCGCAGCATTGCGAACACACAGGATGGGAAATGGAAGAGGAGGGGGCGATAACGCTACGTTGGAGACCATATTCGTGCTGCAGCAAGGCAAATTGGTGCTGTGACGTCGTCGCGGAAACAGCGAAACTCAGCAGAAACATAGTTGGCAACACTGGTCAGTGAAGTCAGTTGTCATGATGAGCCCTTCCCAGCTAGCCATCTATAGGTGTGACTAGAAACTTCAGAGAGAATTAGAAACTTGTCTGCCGAAACTGGACTTGGGAGTGTGTTCACAATCATTTCGTTTTTATCGGAGTAGCTCATTTTTTGTTTATTTTACAAACATTTTTAGATGTTAATGCCGTAGTTGTAACCTACATTTTCGGTGAAAATCACTACAATAATTGTGCTTTAGATGTCATCCTGGCCTGAAATTGGCTACACTATCTAGCTACTTCCCTCGCCTTACTGCAGCAAGTGGGTGCAAAGGACATGTGCACCATGTTCCGACAGTGCAGTAATATCTAACAAGTAATCTAGCAATTTCACAACGACTACCTTATACAAAGTGTAAAGGGAATAAGTGTAAAGGGAATAATAAGAATATGTACATATAAATATATGGATGAGAGATGGCCGAGCGGCATAGGCAAGATGCAGTAGAATACAGTATATACATATGAGATGAGTAATGTAGGATATGTAAACATTATTGAAGTGTTTTTATTTAAAGTGACTAGTGATACCTTTTATTAAATCCATTTATTACATTTATTAAAGTGGCAAGAGATTTGAGTCTGTATGTTGGCAGCAGCCACTCAATGTTAGTGATGGCTGTTTAACAGTCTGATGGCCTTGAGATAGAAGCTGTTTTTCAGTCTCTTGTTCAGTCTCTTGGTCCCAGCTTTGATGCACCTGACCTCGCCTTCTGGATGATAGCGGGGTGAACATGCAGTGGCTCGGGTGGTTGTTGTCCTTGATGATCTTTTTGGCCTACCTGTGACATTGGCTGCTGTAGGTGTCCTAGAGGGCAGGTAGTTTGCCCCCGGTGATGCGTTGTGCAGACTGCACTACCTTCTGGAGAGCCTTACTTGTTTGTGGGCGGAGCAGTTGCTGTACCAGGCGGTGATACAGCCCTACAGCCCTACAGGATGCTCTCGATTGTGCATCTGTAAAAGTTTGGGAGTGTTTTCGGTGACAAGCCAAATTTCTTCAGCCTCCTGAGGTTGAAGAGGTGCTGCTGCGCCTTCTTCACCACACTGTCTGTGTGGGTGGACCATTTAAATTTGTCCGTGATGTGTACACCAAGGAACTTAAAACTTTCCACCTTCTCCACTACTGTCCCATCGATGTGGATGGGTGGGGTGCACCCTCTGCTGTTTCCTGAAGTCCACGATAATCTCCTTTGTTTTGTTGACGTTAAGTGAGAAGTTATTTTCCTGACACTACACTCTGAAGGCCCTCACCTCCTCCCTGTAGGCCGTCTCGTTGTTGTTGGTAATCAGGCCTACCACTGTAGTGTCATCTGTAAACTTGATGATTGAGTTGGAAGCGTGCATGGCCACACAGTCATGGGTGAACAGGGAGTACAGGAGAGGGGTGCGAACGCACCCTTGTGGGGCCCCAGTGTTGAGGATCAGCATGGTGAAGAAGTTGTTTCCTACCTTCACCACCTGGGGGCGGCACGTCAAAGTCCATGACGCAGTTGCACAGGGCGGAATCGAGACCCAGGGTCTTGAGCTTAATCTTGTAACTACCCATCCCGGATCCGGGAGTGTTGTCATCAACTGACACTAATTTGCATAACGCAACGGACATAAATATTACTAGAAAATATTCATATTCATGAAATCACAAGTGAAATATATTGAAACACAGCTTAGCCTTTTGTTAATCACCCTGTCATCTCAGATTTTCAAAATATGCTTTACAGCTAAAGAAAGACAAACATTTGTGTAAGTGTATCGATAGCCTAGCATAGCATTATGCCTAGCTAGCAGCAGGCAACCTGGTCACAAAAATCAGAAAAGCAATCAAATTAAATCGTTTACCTTTGATGAGCTTCGGATGTTTTCACTCACAAGACTCCCAGTTAGATAGCAAATGTTCCTTTTTTCCCAAAATATTATTTTTGTAGCCGAAATAACTCCGTTAGTTCTTCACGTTTGGCTGAGAATAAATTGCAGTCACGACAACGCCAAACAATATTCCAAATTAGCTCCATAATATCGACAGAAACATGGCAAACGCTGTTTAAAATCAGTCCTCAAGGTGTTTTTCAAATATCTATTTGATAATATATCAACCGGGACAGGTGGCTTCTTAGTAGGAAAGAGAGAAACAATGGCCGCATTTGTCTCTTACGCACAAAACACTCTGAGAGACTCCAGCTGACCACTGACGCAATGTTGACGTTCAGGCTCATTTTTCAAAATAAAAGCCTGAAACTATGTATTGTGACACTAGACACATTAGGGAAGCCATAGAAAAAAGGAATCTGGTTGATATCTCATTCACTGCTCAATAGGGACGCATAGGAACGCAGAGCTTTCTAAATAAGAGTCCCTTCCTGATTGAATTTATCTCAGGCTTTTGCCTGCAATATCAGTTCTGATATACTCACAGACAATATTTTTACAGTTTTGGAAACTTTAGAGTGTTTTCTATCCTAAGCTGTGAATTATATGCATATTCTAGCATCTTGTCCTGACAAAATAGCTTGTTTACTTTGGGGACGTTATTTTTCCAAAAAGGAAAATAGTGCCCCCTAGATTCAACAGGTTAATGACGAGTTTGGAGAGTACTATAGTGTTAAATGCTGAGCTGTAGTCAATGAACAACATTCTTACATAGATATTCCTTTTGTCCAGATGTGATAGGGCAATGTGCAGTGTGATGGCGATTGCATCGTCAGTGGACCTATTGGGGCGGTAAGCAAATTGGAGTTGGTTAACTGACTTGCCTAGTTAAATAATGGTCAAATAAAAAAATTAAAACCTTACCCTAACCCTTTAACCTAACTCCTAAAATTAACCCTAACCCCTGGCCAAACAAACATTAGCCAGCTAGCTAACGTTAGCCACCTAGCCACTTAGATAGAGATCATAACATATCATGTCTGGCAAATCGTAACATATAGTACATTTTCAAAAAAAGAGACAGCATTTCTCTTTCATCTGGTTTTGCAAAACTGTCATCTATGTGAGCCTAAAGGTGAAATTACTCTCCTAGGAAGAATTCTTGTGATTGTAAAACATCGTTTCTCACTCAAGTGGCACTCGGTGGCTGTGGTATGTAAACTCACCACAAGAGGGAGGTGTCCAATTTAGCGTCAGTACCAGATGTCACAAATAGGGAGTTCTGTGTTTGGGTGGGTAATGCTGAGCGCCTATTACTGAGGCCTATTACTGAGGCCTATTCTTGCTTGGAACTTATTTTACAACTATTCACCATTTACTAGGCAACAATTAATTTGTCTATATTAGACCATTCTCATGTGAAAACCTTTAATTGTATTTCTATTAAAACAAACTTCCTTATTCAATACCTGCACCATTCTTCCATTAAAGCATTGAGATGGTTTTAGCAGAATGTGCAGAATGTTTTCAAATGATTTCCATTGGATTGTCAGGAAAAATGCAGACTATATGTCTATCCATAGAGATCCTATTCAATTATTTGTATTTTAATTCCCAATTCTATGGGCCTATCCGTAATGAGCATCGGTTATGCTTATCACACACATAACATCATTTTAAATTAGATGAGACCTGAGTCTGCATCACGGTCTTTCGTTACACAAAGTACCCAGGGAAAGCCATAGCTCTAGTCTATAGGCTACCTGATGCGTTATGTACTAAATAGCCTAATCATTATAATAAAATATGCATCATTTTGATTAGACCAAGTTACAAATACATCCCTTTTTCTTATTACGCTCACGCGTATCCCCATCGTTGCCTAGGAACGCGCAAGGCAGTGGGGGCTCCTGACCTTGCCGTCGTGAACGAGCTGCGCGCGCACATAACGAGAGGGCTAAGATATTAATTTTAATCAAGAATACTAAATAGAACATATGAATTGAAAGCAAAATATTTGCATTCGATTTTATTTAAAAAAAAATAATAATTGTGATCATCATTGCAGTGCCATGAAAACGATGGATAGAAGAGCCAGCCGGGGATGAAGAGGAGTCTCCGGTAGAGCAGGTGAGTCGAAAATTCCCATTTCCATGAGATGAAGGTTTGGCAAGATCTTGGTACACCACATAGCAGGATCGGGGCTGTTTTTTTTTCAGAATGTGATGTTTAATTGTAGTACGTTTAAACTGAATTGAAATATATTATGGGTGTTAATGAGATGTTTTGCGTGTGATAATTAGGTTAAACAGTTGCGACGTTTTATTCGGCTAATCTACCGCATCCTTGGTGTTTATTTGGAGATTTGGAGGAGTATGGAAGTGGCTTCGTCTTTTGTCTTAACGTCTGGTTTTCAGTCTCTTATTCACTCTGAAATTTTAACGCATCGTTGCCTACCTACATCACTGGTGAATCGATGCCACCAGCTCACCTTCAAAGTGGTGTACAGTGACGTTATTATTATTTTGACATTTAACTGTGCATGCTTTAGTTTTTACATTAAAACGAGTTAGACTAAACGATTTGAAAGGATTACCACTGATTAATAATTTGCAAAAGAGCGCCGGATTTAGCAAGAGCACCTCAGAGGAGCGAGAGACTGCTTCACGCCGTACTCTCGTTATCTTTTACCCATCACCATTCTGCCAATGGTCACAGGCTGCTGCTACCTTGATACAATTGGGATTTATTCATACCAATTTAGGAGAGATGTCAAAGCATGTTGTGTGTCCAATTAGACCCCCGTATAGAGTTATAACAAGTTGTCCTTTGGGTTGTAGTTGTAATGGTGCTTATGACTGGCATAGCCTATAGAGCTACTGATAACATTATTGGGCCTGTAGCCGCAATAACGGCCCGAAACCATGTTGTTGTTTAAAATGCTTACAAATTCATAAATATATTTTGTTGTCCAGTTTTGGCCCATAATTGCAACATTTGTAGCCTATATTCGTGACCTTAACACACCTGTTGTGAGTGTAGCTAACTTATGGTTAATTGTATGCATTGGGCATATTTTACTATTCGAATGCATAAAACCGATGGCCTGCCATGACCATTCAAGTGCACTGGGAAATTACCATTGTCCAAGTTCACTCTGTATTTTGTGAATCAATAGCCTTTTTTATTGGGACTGAGAATTGCGCACAGCTCACGAAATAGGGCATGTTGCGGCCGTGCTAAATTAAAGACTTTGACATGTCAGTATTTTGAAGTGATGGTTTCAACCTAAGGATGATGAGAACTCGGGATAATGTCTTTATTTTCAATATAGGCGCATCAGATAGGTTTTACAACAGACAGTGGAGTTGTAATCTATTCGTATTCCTGTCTCGTCGCAAAGCCTCTTCCATCTCCCCTGCTGGTCTAAACACAATCCTATGTGTTGAGGGAATACACCTCTTCAGCTTTGACTGGCTTCCTAATTAATGGCTGAAGAAATACTTAACCTGCTCAAAGAATAAGTAGCCAAGGCTTACTTTGTCAACCTTTAGCCTTTTTTTTTCTATCAATACATTGTGCAATATATTGCAATCATTGCACAAGTTGAAAAGAAAAAAGAGAAACATGACCTATATGGGTGATAATGAGGCATAATAGACATGTTGACTACCCCCCACCCTCAGACACATGAACACACATGGGCCTACATGTACTACCCTTTTCTATTGGTCTTTTCTAAAGCTGTTGCTGTTATGTTTTCACAACACAACTCTTACACTTTTAAAGAGTTAGAGGACTCAGAGATATTTCAGTTTTTGATAGAATCAATATCTGTTCATTCCAGCAAAGAGTAGTTTTGACTTTCAGGCGACTCAATATGCAGCTCTATCAGTACACGCTAAGGAAATTGATTTTAGGGAAACAAGCTTGTTCTTGGAGTCATCCATATTGACCAGCAAGTACCCAGCCCGATGACCCAGGAGGCTCATTACTCTCTGTTTCTACTGCCTGTGGCTCTGCAACACTGTTGTTGCACTATTTTCATACGATTATATTAGCTGTTACTGAAGGGTTGTTATTGCCATGCTGTTGTGGATCTTAACCAGGGAGACTTTGATGGGGACCACAAAAAAGCTGAACTCATCATGAGGGGCCGCAGTTGCCCCTGGGTCTGCCTACCCACATCCACCACATTGCGAGCAAAACATTTTAGCAGCCCCCCTCTTGCCTGCGGACAGAAAATTGTTACATGTTAGAGTTGATTTTGTGCAATTCTACACACTTTGCCATGGGTCGTAGGTGAAATGTTTTAGTTTTAAAGGAAGTTTGCTGCAATTCTACACATTTTGGGTGGAGAGAGAATTCTTTGCAGTTTTGAATGATATCTGAGTGAGACTGACTAACAAATCAATGGGTGCCCCCTGGCCGGTAATTTGACCATGATTACTAAGTTTAGATTGCTAGGTTAGTCTAGCGGCCAGCTATCTAAAAAAATGTATTCACTCAATTATCCCATGGCAGCTATCAGTGACTGACATGAGAGAAAAACTGCTGATGCACAGCCACATTTCAAAATTGCACCTTGTGTATTCTACTATTCTAACTCTTAACAGTAAACTGAGCTCCTAAAATTGATCCGAGGCCTTTCAAAAGGGGGGCTGCGTGCCGGCAGTTGCCTATCCCTAATCTAAACTATACAAACGAGAAAGAATGTGATGATATGGCACTGTACTTCCATCACAGCTTAACGGTTACATCACTGTCGTTAATGCTTTAATACTGAAGAACCCAGAACAAACATTGTTAATGTAGTGCCTTTTTAAAAAAAAACATTTCTGTCTCAGATTCATTACTGTCCTTTTACATGAGACAAAGTGAACGTACAGTACACTAAAGCCCTCACTTCCAGATGCATTGCAGCATACACAGCATTCCGCCTACATTGATGCAGATGCTTTTTCAGATAGTTCAAATCCTCTCCCCATGGTAATATCAGCCCACACTAGAATCATGAAGATGTGTTAACACCAAACATGCTGGAAATTATATTGTCTCTTTGTAGAGTAAACTTATCCCTGGCGAAATCGTTGTGAGATATAAAGACAATTGAGGGCAATGAGTATGTTCTTTGTGATATTAACATTTGCATATATTTACATTCACATTCTGCTGGATTACAGACAACACTACCACTCACTCACCACCATAGTGTGTTCAAATGGTCCCTTGAGTTCTCCCAAGTGATTAGATTGCTTTGAAATGATTGTGTGGGTTTTCTACAGGGAGCCAATCTTCTGTGTAAGCATACGAATGATGAGCTACTCTAGCACTATATATTTAATAGCCCTAGTTTTCAATTAATCTGGCAACATAGTCCCATCAACATACTCAGCGGCATTGCAGTCAGCAACCCACACTTTTTTGTTGAAACGCTGATTTTGATGTTTGCTCACCTGACCATTTGTCTCTCTTGTTTGCAGCTCTGGGTTCTGAACATCAATGAGCGTTGAAGCTGGAGATGAGTGAATACCTGGCCTTTGTTTATTTGTTTTTAGTAACAATTGGAGCCCAGGGCAGGTTGAGCAATGCCTGGTTGAGTGGAATACAGTAGGTTATAAGGATCGAGAGGACACTCGAGTGTACATTGGCGTGGTGCAGAGGCACTCATTTGCCCAGACCATGTGGTTGGCAGAGTTCAGGCACCATCGGTTGCCTGCACACCTATCAAAACATCGAGGAACCGCAACCATCACCGCACGCCATGTTCTTTTATTGTGGATGTTATGTTCCTACTGGCAATTCACAGTGGCGAACAGCCAGAACTTCAACCCAACTGTGAACACCCAGTTTGGGAAGCTGAGGGGCCTCCGGGTCGCAGTGCCAGGTGAGGTCCTTAAACCCATTGACCAGTACCTTGGGGTGCCGTACGCTGCCCCTCCCATTGGGGAGAAGCGCTTCATGCCCCCAGAGCAGCCCTCCTCCTGGTCAGGGATCAAGAATGCTACCCACTTCACACCAGTGTGCCCTCAGAACATCCGCAACACAGTGCCTGAGATCATGATGCCCATATGGTTCACCTATAACCTGGACACAGTGGCCAATTACATTCAGGATCAGAACGAGGACTGTTTGTATTTAAACATCTATGTTCCAACAGAGGATGGTGAGTGGAATGGATGAAATGGACCAAAGGGACAATCCATGTTTACTGTATTGGCCTTGCTGTCACCTTGCGATGATCGTGTTTTGAGCATGCAGCAGTTGTCATTGTGCATCCCATTTGTGCCAGCCCAAGTTCTTTTCCCATCCAAAGTCATGTCATCATCTCTTCTTCACTGGTTACGTGTTGCCTCCCTTCCTTGTGTCCTGTAAGAGGAAAATGCATTCACACACTGATATAAAACGTATTAATGTGTCAGACAACTAATCATTTAAAGTCAGAATATAGCCTACAGCATTTCCTAACCTAACTACTGGGAATAGGTCAATAGGTGTGATAAATGAGATTCAGACAAATGTTAGGCCGATTAAATATTTAGTCTTGTGCACTAGATGTCTGTTTACAATGTGAGCGCCTTAACAGTATAAGAATCTGAGGTGCAATACATTTCTACATTTGTATGCTATGGATCTGTTGATCAATATTAACTGGACAAAATCAGAGCTGCCTGATCTCCAGTAAACACTATTATGATTGATAAACACATTTCCGTTACTTCATTTGTTTGGACAGTATTAGGGCTCACACAATCTATAGACCGAGTGCATGTGAATTCATTATGCTTATTATTTTATTTTATGAATATATCTAACCCCCTATCTCACTACCTCCCTTTCGTTCCTAAGGTAATGAGAAGTGGACCTGGTTGGTTGGGTTCCTGCATGTTTCTTACATTTTTCAGAGGCTTCTGTTATTTTGTAGTCTCATTCATTTTTCAGTCAAAAGAATATCCAAGGAATGTGCCAGAAAACCCAACAAGAAAGTATGTAGAGAAGAAGGTATGTAAGCTAACAAAGGAATTTAAAGGAGCAGAGTGACTTGGGAGTTGGCTCAAAGCCAAAATCACAGCCTCATCGTCTTTGAAAGTTAAACCCAGTAGAGACCAATAAATGTCGGACAGAGGTGTGTGTGCATGTGTATGTGTTCAGAGATTAAGTGTTTTCCTGAGAGTAAGATTATTCCACACAATAACATCCACCCATGACATGTTTATTTGAATACAATTAGATTTTTTTATTTCATTAGAAAACAAATCAACATATTGACTTCAAAACGTTGCTGTTGGTACAATATGTAAACAGCCTAGTTTTTTTCTAAAACAAGACAAGAAAAAGGAGACTAGATCATATTTCCTCTCTCTGCTTAAAGAACAGACATGCTTCGTTCTTTTTACAGTAATGCAATTTTGGACTGATTTTCTGAGACACTGATTGGATATCACTATCTTCCTTGGCGGTCAATCGTGTTATTTTTGAATTCTCTTGTTCTTTCTTGTTTTTTTTCCTCCCTCGTGTGAATCCTAGGGACCCAAATCAACAGTCAAGGAGCGGATTTCTCTCACAGTGACAGTGAAGGTATTTTTTTGTGCTCAAAGTTTAATACACAACTTTTTGATTTTTGAAATTTCCACAGACCTTCATCTTCGATTTCTTGACAAACCTTTTACACCTCAGAAGTAGTTCAACCTTAGTTTATCAGTTTGCATGCAAAGTCAATATCAAGTCACTTGATTTTCTCAGCGCCTTCGCTATTTCACTCTTAATTGATTTGATCTGGACATCCATATCATATCTGCAGTATTTTTGGTGTCATGGATTTTTTGGGGGACACTTGATACGGATTGCTCCCTCTAACAGCCCCCTGAAGGTAAATGTAGGTATGCTGGTCAATTTGTTATTGATCCCAAATGTACTGTACTCCATTTGTACAATGGGTTATTGTATGGGTTATTTCTTGTCTCCTTGTCTCAGGGGAAGTCAACCATGTTCCTGGAGATCCACAGGATATGCAGGATTTGGCTTTAACCGCCTGGAAGACCAGGGCCCAGATTCACAAAACACTTATTTTATTTTTTAACAATTGTAAATATTATTTCTCCCCATTGGTAGTTAGTCATGTCGCTGCAACTCCCATATGGACTCGGGAGAGGTGTGCGTCCTCTCAATCACAACCCAGCCAAGCAAGCCGCACCAATGTGTCAGAGGAAACACCGTACACCTGGTGACTGTGTAATTTTAGGTAGCTATCTAGCATATCATGTTAGCATATTTTTAATGAGATTACTGTTCTAAAACATGTTCTTAGGTTTAAAATAATCAATACTGAAACTTTCAGATGAAGTTTGTGAGTGAATTAAACATGTTAATTGGCTTTTATGAGCTTTTTCTCTCACTGCCCTGAGTTTAAGACAAGGGTTTCGCTATCTTGGAAAAAATAACATTTCCAATAACTGGATTTTCAAGAATCAAATTTCTTCTTAACTTTTTGCTTTAAGGAGAAACATAAGAAATAGCGCAATACATTTTCCAATAACCTTTTTGAGGAATAGCAACTTTGCTTAACTTTCTTCTCAAGACTTTAGTTAAGGGGGAAAATGGCAGTTAAAAATAAATGTATTCTTAAGAAGGTTTTGTGAATCTGGGTCCAGGTGTGTTGAATTTAGTCAATCACTCCACTGATCAATTAGCTCAGTTGGTCAGTTAAGTGATTGACTAAATCCATCACACCTGATCTTTCAGGTCGGTTAAAGCTCCTGGCTCTCCAGGAACAGGGTTGCATTCCCATGGCCAATCAACAAAGAGCTCATTTTTTTCAGCACTATAAATTGGACGAGTGCAATAAATGTACACATACAGTACCTCTTCATGTTTGAAAAAGTGACAATTTTGCTGTGTCTTCTAGGGATCACAGACTGTGATGTCTATAACCAACTGCATCTTATCTCAAAGTCTCCTCCACTATACTCTGTGGGTCTCATGGGAAGACTGTACGAGGGACTCATGTGGATGAAGCTATTACTATTCACTACATACTGTGCTATTCAGGAGGTTGACTGTGGTGTAGGAGATTTGTGTCGTCTGTTGTTTTATGGCAACCCACACCTCTCACATTGACATGGAACTTACAATTCAGGTCATATGCATTGTTCTGACCAACTAGACCTAATTGTTGTTTTCGATGCAAAGTAAGTTGGGTACTGCAATTGAACCACTAATATGACACATGCAATGCCTGAAGCAGCATGCTCTGTTGAACACAACAGTGAGCAAATATAGTATGAACCAGATAAACTTTAGGGATACTACATGTGTAAAAAGTATTGCTAATAACAGAACAGTTGTAAATGGCTCTAGTATGAACACAGTTTTGTGGGGGTAAAAGAGTGAGCTTGACATAATATAGCGATTTTTACATTTATTTTATTATTTTTCTACTGCACGTTCCCTGTTAGGCCTGTATGATGAGTATCCTTGCTTTGCATTCTTGTCTCCATTGGTTCGTCACAACCATGACCTTAATCACCCAAGCACATCTGCTAAAATCGATGCCATTACCTTGAGCTTACCTTCAGCTTTAGTGGTGTAAATGTTGCTGAGTCTAGTTTCTGGGAGGGGTTACAGTATTCTGATGTTGCATTGCATTACCTTGTCTTTAAAGCTTTACTGTACAAAGCGTAAATGGCTGATTCTCTCTGCAGACATTCGGGACACTGAGGCTAGGCCCGTGATGGTATACATCCATGGAGGATCATACATGGAGGGGACAGGGAATATGATTGATGGGAGTGTGCTGGCCAGCTATGGGAATGTCATCGTCATCACTCTCAACTACAGGGTCGGAGTACTAGGTGATGAGATTCTCTTACTGTCTCTGAATGGTGTTTGTGGACATTCATTTCATCCTTGAAGAGTACATACAGTACTGGCATAGGATTGATAAATGTTCTTCTCATAACGTTGATCTCCACACAGAGATCCTATTTAAGTTAGAGTTCTAATATGTTATTCTATGGATCTCCCTCCCACCAGAGTTTGAATTTGTTACATTTCTATGACTTGCTATATGACTCATTTTCTCCTGATGTATAATCCCAGGTTATGAAGGCAAGGTATTTTTTAGTATGTTGATATTGTATTGATGGGAGTAAGATTAGAATTGCAACAATGTAATGTCCTCCGTCAGAGGGCCAATGGTTGTGACTTGTCGTATACAAGCTACAATATTCCAAAACACTGCTTCAATCAGTTTTTTTTAGGTGAATTTATCTAACCTGCGGAGAGATTGAGCGCTTTTGGCAGCCTATATGATTTTAAATAAGAGGGGATGCAGGAGTCACAGCCAAGGTCGAGAGTCTTTCTTGTAGGAGTGACACTTCATCTATCTCTGTGCGAGGGGCGGAAAGGGCCTGCCCCCCTCTCCGTGATTGATACTGGTGCTCTCTTGGCTCTGCCCCAAGGTAGACTGCCTCTATACACACAGCATAGTGGAGAAAAGGACAGGTTGCAACTCAAGGAGCCGTGCAGCGAGAGTGTCCTTATGAGAAGGGTCAATGGTGTCAGGAACAGAAGAGGTTTGTGGAGTCAGAGGAGAAGAATGATGGTATGGTATGCTGAACCACAGATAAGTGTTAAAGAAATCACCTAAATAACACTAATATCTTCTTCTGTATATTCCAGGGTTCCTCAGTACAGGTGACCAGGCAGCTAAAGGGAACTATGGACTCCTGGACCAGATCCAAGCCCTGCGTTGGATCAGCAAGAACATCGGCTATTTTGGAGGAGACCCGGGTCGCATCACTGTCTTTGGATCTGGGATTGGAGCCTCCTGCGTCAGCCTGCTCACACTGTCCCACCACTCTGAGGGTAAGCCGAAGATTCAACCTGGGGAGACAGGGCAGGAGGGATGGGTTAGTCACCAGTGAATCGCATGATCAATGCAGCAGCCTTCATATATATACTGAACAAAAATATGAACGCAACATGCAACAATTTCAAAGATTTCACTGAGTTACAGTTCCAATAAGGAAATCAGTCAATTAAAATAAATACATTAGGCCTTAATCTATGGATTTCACATGACTGGGAATACAGATATACATCTGTTGATCACAGATACTTTTGGTAAAGTAGTGTATGTGGACACCTGCTTGTCGAACATCTCAGTCCAAAATCCTAGCTATAACAGCCTCCACTCTTCTGGGAAGGCTTTCCACTAGATGTTGGAACATTGCTGCAGGGACTTGCTTCCATTCAGCCACGAGCAGTAGTGAGGTCAGGCACTGATTTTGGGCGATTAGGCCTGGCTCGCAGTCAGGCCCAATTCATCCCAAAGGTGTTCGATGGGGTTGAGGCTCTGTGCAGGCCAGTCAAGTTCTTTCACACCGATTTCGACAAACTATTTCTGTATGGACCTCGCTTTGTGCACGTGGGCATTGTTATGCTGAAACAGAAAAGAGCCTTCCCCGAACTGTTGCCACAAAGTTGGAAGCACAGAATTGTCTAGAATGTCATTGTATTGTGTGCGGCTGCTCGGCCATGGAAACCCATTTCATGAAGCTCCGGACGAACAGTTCTTGTGCTAACTTTGCTTCCAGAGGCAGTTTGGAACTCAGTAGTGGGTGTTGCAACCGAGGACAGACCATTTTTACACACTTCAGCACTCGACGGTCCCGTCCTGTGAGCTTGTGTGGCCTACCACTTTGCGGCTGAGCCGTTCTTGCTCCTAGACGTTTCCACTTGACAATAACAGCACATACAGTTGACTAGGGCAGCTCTAGCAGAGCTGAAATTTGACGATCTGACTTGTTGGAAAGGTGGCATCTTATGACGGTGCCACATTGAAAGTCACTGAGGCCTCCAGTAAGGCCATTCTACTGGCAATGTTTGTCTATGGAGATTGCATGGCATTTTGCTCTATTTTATACACTTATCAGTAACGGGTGTGGCTGAAATAGCCAAGTCCACTAATTTGAAGGTGTGTCCACATACTTTTGTATATAGTTTACCTTAAAAAAAAGTAGGGGCATGGGTCAGAAAACCAGTCAGTATCTGGCGTGACCACCATTTGCCTCATGCAGTGTGACACATCTCCTTCGCATAGAGTTGATCAGGCCTTTATTGTGGCCTGTGGGATGTTGTCCCACTCGTCCTTCAATGGCTGTGCGAAGTTGCTGGATATTGGCGGGAACTGGAACACGCTGTCGTACACGTCGATCCAGGGCATCTCAAACATGCTCAATTTGTGACATGTCTGGTGAGTATGCAGGAAGGAAGAACAGGGACATTTTCAGTTTCTAGGAATTGTGTACAGATCCTTGCAACATGGGGCTGTGCATTATCATGAAACATGAGGTGATAGCTGCAGATGAACTGGCACGACAATGGGCCTCAGGATCTGGTCACGGTATCTGTGCACTTAAATTGCCATCGATTAAATGCAATTGTGTTCGTTGTCCGTAGCTTATTTCTGCCCATAACTTAACCCCACCGCCACAATGGGGCACTCTGTTCACACCGTTGACATCAGCAAACCGCTTGCAAACAGAACGGCATTCACGCTGTCTGCCATCTGCCCAGTACAGTTGAAACCAGGATTCATCCCTGAAGAGCGCACTTCTCCAGCATGCCAGTGGACATGAAAGGGGAGCATTTGTCCACGGAAGTTGGTTATGAAGCCGAACTGCAGTCATGTCAAGACCATGGTGAGGATGACGAGCACACAGATGAGCCTTCCTGAGACGGTTTCTGACAGTTTGTGCAGAAATTCTTCAGTATTGCAAATCCACAGTTTCACCAGCTGTCCGGGTTTCTGGGTTCAGACGATCCGGCAGGTGAAGAAGACGGATGTGGAGGTCCTGGGCTGGAGAGGTTACACGTGGTCTGTGGTTATGAGGCCAGTTGGACGTACTGCCAAATTCCCTAAAATGACATTGGAGGCGGCTTATGGTAGAGAAATATACATTAAATTATCTGGAAACGGCTCTGGTGGGCATTCCTGCAGTCAGCATGCCAATTGCACGCACCCTCAACTTTAGACACTTGTGATTAAACTGCATATTTTAATGGCCTTTTATTGTCCCCAGCACAAGCTGTTTAATCAGCCTCTTGATCTGCCACACCTGTCAGGTGGGTGGATTATCTTGGCAAAGGAGAAATGCTCAATCACAGGGATGTAAACAAATGATTGCATAAAATTTTTCAGGGATAATTTATTTCAGCTCATGAAACATGGGACCAACACTTTACAAGTTGCGTTTATATTTTTGTTCAATGTAGTTCCGTCACAAAATTCACACACACGGCCCAGTGATTCATCAGCCTGTAGTTATCACAGACACATACTAGATACTACTTTATATGACACTTGATCTCGTAATATAGCTTCACGTGGAGCATTAACATGAATGTGTTGTGCTCTCTCGTCTTGCTTCAGGGAAGTGGCATTATTCACAGATCTACTGTATCATCAGCTTTTCTCTTCACCTTGTTGCTTTTATGCAAAAATGAAATATGATATTTCTGTATTATTTAGTGCTTTAGATCTAACTGTATACAACCCCTATCCTCAACTAAATCTGTATGAATTGAGGTTTTATCACAATCTATCATCAACTATATCAAGTGCAACTCCAAATGGGTCCAATTGAGTCCTTCAGAGGAAGTGAAGTGTTTGGATATGTGGCTAGGGTGGTGGGGGTAGTTGTGGAGTTAAGTGATGGCTATTGTTCCCCTCTCGTCAATCTAATCAGACTTAAAGCTTTCCCTCTTATAGCATGAACCTGTTTAACAGAAACGCCTATAAATTCAAGGTAATGCATGGATGGAGTCTAACTATCTATCTCACTACACTATCTATCAATTTAACTTTATTTATTTACATCTATACATCAAGAGATGTGTGCACAGCACATACTGTTCAGTATCTATTAGTCAATACCATGGTCTTTAAACCTCACTTTGTTTTACACTCACTAATTTACCCCCGGCGTTTTAGAGCGATTTGCTGATATCTTTTCTTATCCTCACCGGAGTATACGGAAGGAGGGTTGTGAATGAATTAATGACACTCAATCTAAAACAAAAACAGTGGCATCTGTGCCTTTACATCTCACACACACACACACACACACACACACACACACACACACACACACACACACACACACACCACCTCCTCTCCTCTAATCAATCAGCCCTTTATTACATCAGACCACACAGCTCTAACGGCAGCACAGCCAGCTTAGGCCCCTCACTGAGATTTGTGTGAGCCAGCGTCATACTGTGGTATACAGACAGACTACCCACTCAGTCTTTATATCATGCATTTTTTCAAGCATTAATCAAGACCGATGATGACCGTTGCCGATATAAAATAATACAAATCACTTGGAGAATGTACCATTTTTAGACATACAAAAAAGCATAAATTGAAATGTTTTTCCACTGCCTGGCTTTGTAAAATGAGCTAGTTTCACAACAGGCCATATTTGGTTTGGTGGGTTCATAACAAAGTCAAAAACAGGAGGGTCAGTGAAGTGAATCCTTTAAGGGACTGAAGAGCAGTGGGGTTTGTCCTTTAAGGGACTGAAGAGCAGTGGGGTTTGTCCTTTGTTTTCCAGACATATCTGCTTGGGTTAGTGGATGTGCTGTATGGCCTGGTAGCCTGATGCTACACATCAACTCAATGCTCAGGGGTTTGCACTGCTACTAGTATACCACTACTATTGCACATCCATTCTGACCTTGCAAACATAGTGTCTTCAGAGAAAGTAAAAAAAAACACTATTCAATTTGAAGACACACCTTGCAGTCATGTGACTAACCAACTTCGAATGATCACAAAAATATTCATACGGAGTTTCATGCCTCCTTATTCCAGGATTGATTTAGGCCACTTTGCCTTAGTTTACCCCAACCCTGGTGGTCAGGCAGCGCGTAGCTCCACCCACACCGCCTGACGTATGCCCACCAAAACCACCCCAATAACCGTCAGAGGGGTATTGATGATCCATTATATTGACATGATGGTCAAGTGACCGCTCTAACAATGGAATACGTGTCCTCAAAGGTGGAAGGCAGGCGAGATCAGGTGGGACCATTCTAGTCAGTGAGAGGGCAGATGCACATGTGAACAACGGGCACAACTCGGCTATAAAGATGAGGGGTGTTGAATATTCGATGAGGGGTGTTGCATCAACCGCCTGAATTTGATGGTATTTCAAATTCATCGACTTCATGAATATGCATAGCTTGTCTTGAATTTCAACAGGGACAAATACGATATAAAGTGTTTTTTCTCAAAGTTGCTGGGATGTTAGACTTATATCAGTACACTCGTAACAACCTAAGCATATTCTGAATGGAAATGGAGGAAAACTAAACTTCAGGAGGACCTATCATCCTTCAACTCCCTCCTCTCTACCTTCTATTCCTCTGTATCTACTGCTAAAGCTGTTTTCTATAACTACATTTCAAGCTTCTTCCTCCAACCCTGGGAAACTCTTCTTTGCTTTGTCTTCCCTCCTTAATCAACCACCTTTTCCTCCTCCCTCTCTTCGGACGACTGTCAACCACTTTGAAAATAAAGTTGACAACATCCGCTCCTCATTCACTGTTCCCACTCATACAGAACTACCCTACACCTTGACCTCTCCCCTGTCTCTCCAGATGAAATTCTGCGACTAGTGATGTCCGGCTGCCCAACAACCTACCACCTTGACCCCACCCCCTCCTCTCTTCTCCAGACCATCTTTGGAGACCTCCATTCCTCACTTCCCTCATCTCATCCCTGACCACTGGCTGCAACCTCTCTGACTTAAAGATGGCCAGAGTTCTCCCCTCCTCAAGAAACCAACAATCGACCCCTCTGATGTCAACTACAGACCACCATCCCTTATTTTTTTTCTTTCCAAAACACTTGAGTGTGCTGTCTCTGACCAATTCTCTCATTATCTCTCTTATTATCTCCCTCAGAACTATCTTGACCCTAACCAGTCAAGGCTCACACAGCTGAAACCGCTCTCGTCTGTGTAAAAGATGCTCTCCACTCTGCTAAAGCTGACACTCTCTCCTCTGTTCTCATCCTCCTAGATCTATCCACTACCCTCAACACCGTGAACCATCAGATCCTCCTCTCCAGCCTCTCAGTGTTGGACATCTCAGGCTCTACACACTCTGAATTACGTCTTATTTTTTTATTTTTTATTTCACCTTTATTTAACCAGGTAGGCTAGTTGAGAACAAGTTTTAATTTACAACTGCGACCTGGCCAAGTTACAAATGGAATAAACAAGCGTATAGTCAATAACACAATAGATAAAAAAAATGTCTATATACAGTGTGTGCAAATGGCATGAGGAGGTAAGGCAATAAAAAGGCCATAGTGGCGCAGTAATTACAATTTAGCAAATTAACACTGGAGTGATGGATGTGCAGATGATGATGGGCAAGTAGAAATACTGGTGTGCAAAGGAGCAGAAAAGTAAATAAAAGCAATATGGGGATGAGGTAGGTAAATTGGATGGGCTATTGACAGATGGGCTATGTACAGCTGCAGCTGCTCAGATAGCTGATGTTTAAAGTTAGTGAGGGAAATATAAGTCTCCGGCTTCAGCGATTTATTTTTATTTTTCTGATTATTATTATTTTTTAGCGCAATTCGTTCCAGTCATTGGCAGCAGAGAGCTGGAAGGAAAGGCGGCCAAAGTAGGTGTTGGCTTTGGGGATGACCAGTGAGATATACCTGCTGGAGCGTATGCTACGGGTGTTGTCGTCGTGACCAGTGAGCTGAGATAAGGAGTGAAGGAGGCTTTGTTGTGAAATGGGAAGCCGATTATAGATTTAATTTTGTCGGGCGGGTGCGGGCAGCAAACGGTTGAAAAGCATGCATTTCGTTTTACTAGCGTTTAAGAGCAGTTGGTGGCCACGGAAGGAGTGTTGTATGGCATTGAAGCTCGTTTGGAGGTTAGTTAACACAGTGTCCAAAGAAGGGCCAGATGTATACAGAATGAGAATGGTATCATCTGCGTAGAGGTGGATCAGGGAATCACCCGCAGCAAGAGCGACATTGTTGATATATACAGAGAAAAGAGTTGGCCCAAGAATTGAACCCTGTGGTACCCCCATAGAGACTGCCAGGGGTCCGGACAACAGACCCTCCAATTTGACACACTGAACTCTGTCTGAGAAGTAGTTGGTGAACCAGGCGAGGCAGTTATTTGCGAAAACAAGGCTGTTGAGTCTGCCGATAAGAATACGGTGATTGACAGAGTCGAAAGCCTTGGCCAGGTCGATGAAGACGGCTGCACAGTACTGTCTTTTATCGATGGCGGTTATGATATTGTTTAGTACCTTGAGCGTGGCTGAGGTGCACCCGTGACCAGCTCGGAAACCGGATTGCACAGAGGAGAAGGTACGTGGGATCCGAAATGGTCAGTGATCTGTTTATTGACTTGGCTTTTGAAGACTTTAGAAAGGCAGGACAGGATGGATATAGGTCTGTAACAGTTTGGGTTTAGAGTGTAACCCCCTTTGAATAGGGGGATGACCGCGGCAGCTTTCCAATCTTTAGGGATCGCGGACGATATGAAAGAGAGGTTGAACAGACTGGTAATAGGGGTTGCAACAATGGCGGCGGATAATTTTAGGAAGAGAGGGTCCAGATTGTCTAGCCCAGCTGATTTGTACGGGTACAGGTTTTGTAGCTCTTTCAGAACATCTGCTATCTGGATATGGGTGAAGGAGAAGCTGGGGAGGCTTGGGCAAGTAGCTGCAGGGGGGGGTGCGGAGCTGTTGGCCGGGGTTGGGGTAGCCAGGAGGAAAGCATGGCCAGCCGTAAAGAAATGCTTAATGAAATTCTCGATTATCGTGGATTTATCGGTGGACGTCTAGCAGTTGGCAGCTGGGAGGAGGTGCTCTTATTCTCCATGGACTTTACAGTGTCCCAAAGCTTTTTGGAGCAAAATTCTGTTTGAAAAAGCTAGCCTTTGCTTTTCTGACTGACTGCATGTATTGGTTCCTGACTTCCCTGAAAAGTTGCATATCGTGGGGACTGTTCGATGCTAGTGCAGTACACCACAGGATGTTTTTATGCTGGTCGGGGGCAGTCAGGTCTGGAGTGAACCAAGGGTTATATCTGTTCTTAGTTCTACATTTTTTGAAAGGGGCATGCTTATTTAAGATGGTGAGAAAATTAGTTTTAAAGAACGACCAGGCATGCTCAATTTACGGGATGAGGTCAATATCCTTCCAGGATACCCGGGCCAGGTCGATTTAGAAACGCCTGCTTGCAGAAGTGTTTTAGGGAGCGTTTGACGGTGATGAGGGGTGACCGCGGACCCATAGCGGATGCAGGTGGTGATTGCTGAGATCCTGATTGAAAACAGCAGAGGTGTATTTGGAGGGCAAGTTGGTCAGGATAATATCTATGAGGGTGCCCATGTTTACAGATTTAGGGTTGTACCTGGTGGGTTCCTTGATAATTTGTGTGAGATTGAGGGCATCTAGCTTATATTGTAGGACTGCCGGGGTGTTAAGCATATCCCAGTTTAGGTCACCTAACAGAACGAACTCTGAAGATAGATGGGGGGCAATCAATTCACATATGGTGTTCAGGGCACAGCTGGGAGCTGAGGGGGGTCTACAACAGACGGCAACCGTGAGAGACTTATTTCTGGAGAGATTCATTTTTAAAATTAGAAGCTCGAACTGTTTGGGCATAGACCTGGAAGGTATGACAGAACTTTGCATCTCTTCAGTAGATTGCAATTCCTCCCCTTTGGCAGTTCTATCTTGATGGACAATGTTGTAGTTGGGTAATGGAAATCTCCGAATTTTTTGGTGGCCTTCCTAAGCCAGGATTCAGACACGGCTAGGACATCAGGGTTGGCGGAGTGTGCTAAAGCAGTGAGTAAAACAAACTTAGGGAGGAGGCTTCTGATGTTAACATGCATGAAACCAAGGCTTTTTCGGTTACAGAAGTCAACAAATGAGAGCGCCTGGGGACACGCAGGGCCTGGGTTAACCTCCACATCACCTGAGGAACAGAGGAGGAGTAGGACAAGGGTACGGCTAAAGGCTATCAAAACTGGACGTCTAGTGCGTTGGGGACAGAGAATAAAAGGAGCATATTTCTGGGTGTGTTAGGATAGGTTCAGGGTGTAATGTACAGACAGGGGTATGGTAGAGTGCGGGTACAGTGGTGGTAAACCCAGGCAGTGAGTGACGATAAGAGAGGTTGCATCTCTGGACGCAGTTATGCTGGGTGAGGTCAACGCGTAGGTGGGACAAATGAGGTATCTGAGGCATGTTGAGGCTGCTCCGACGTCTGGCAAAGGCCTGTTGTGGACACAACGGATGGAGTTACATCGGCAGACCAGTCCTGGTGGAACGGCGGGCTCCGTGTTGACAAAGGGTCCAGGCCAATTGGCGAAAGAGGTATTGTAGCTGTAGTAATTTTGTTTGCTAGCCGGGAGATGCGCCTGGCTCGCGGCTAACTGGTGCTAGCTTCGGGACAGGGGCGTTAGCCACAATAGCACTCAGTAGCAGCTAGCTAGCAGTGATGATCCGATGCAAAGGTCCAGAGCTTACGGCAAGAATCCAGTGGAGTAGTGGTGGATTCTAGTTGTGTTGGGGTAGAGTTCGAGAGGCATCAGCTGTGTAGCCGAGTGATCACTGAGCAGGCCGGGAGGTGGGCCTGGCTCAGAGCTAACTTCGGGGCTGGGCCACTCGGTGGCAGCTGTGATGATCAGGAGTAATGGTCCAGGGAATCCGGAATCCGGCTTTGTAGTGGAAAAACAGTCCGATACTGGCAGACTGGCAAGTATTATCCAGGCTAAAAGCGGCTGGAGTCTGTGCAGAAGGTAAAGGCCGTTAGCAGTGGCTGACAATGACTAAATAGCTAGTGGCTAATTAGCTGGTTAGCTTCTGGTGGCTAGCTTCTGATGGAGGTTCTGGCTATAAGGTTAAAAAAAATAGCGGATCCGTATCACATTGGGTGAGGCGGGTTGCCGGGAGGTGTATTTAATTTAAAAATAGAAAAGAGATAAAAAAATAAAGAAATTGAAATATATACATACAAAAACCAAAAAATTCCAAATGTACACGGGAGAAACGACAAACCACGTCTGTACTGCTACGCCATCTTGGAATCATGCAGTATAATCACAGTGAATCCTTTAAGGGACTGTAGGGCAGTGGCAGGTCGCTCCTACCAGGTAGTGTGGAGAGGATCTGTGTCTGCACCACGTGTTCTCACTACTGTTGTCCTCAGCTCCAAGACCTCTCCATCACGGTTGACAACTCCATGGTGTTCAACCTTCTTATGTTCTCCCATGTCACCCCTCTCCTCTGCACATGCCACTGGCTTCCAATCGAAGCTTGCGTCATCTTCAAGACCCTGGTGCTTGCATACGGAGCAGCAAGAGGAACTGCCCCTTCTTACCTACAGGCTATGCTCAAACCCTACATCCCAACCCGAGCACTCCGTTCCGCCACTTCTGGTCTCTTGGCTCTGTCCTGGCACCCCAATGGTTGAACAAGCTTCGGCCTAAAGTCAGGACAGTGGAGTCATCTGAAACCCTACCTCTTTAAAGAGTATCTTAAATAACTCTCACAGCGCCCTCTCACGTTATGAAACGTTTTATATTTGGTTCTATACAATGTTATCCATGGGCCATTCAATGGCCACAAGGAGACGTTTCATGATGCTCAAGGGGATGTGTGGTTCCCAGTAAGTTACCAGGATGTCACTGAGGACCTTGTCAGGACCTTTATACGATGTTCTCAGAACTTTAATGTACTAGTCATAGGATGTTGCGTGACTGTCCCAAGGGAGCATCCCTGCAAACAAACATTTGTTAGGACGTCCTCAAAACGTCATGAAATGGTTGCCTAAAGTGGTCAGGATGTTGTGGTCCTCTGATAGTTTTGTTGTCTTGGGGACCTCCCCGAGTACGTTTTTAGAACGTTCTTGGGACTTTGTGTCATGGTCCCCTGGAGGTTTTGTCTAGCTCCCGGTTTTTCCCAGACGTTGTGTCATGGTCCCTGGAGGGTTTTGTGACTTGGTCACAGGTGTGCCAAACAATTATAAGTAAAGTCATTAAATAATATGGGGTTTTAAGGTAAGTGGTACGCTGTTCAGCTAAAATAGTGTACAAATCTTAAATCTATGACAATAGGACTACATTTGACATAATAACTTAGTACTGACTTTTCAATATGACCCCACCTGGGATTTGGGGTATGCTGATCTTTCTGCTGCACAACAAAGTCTGTAGAATTTCAGAAGTCCCCTACACATTCATACCTATAAGTGCAGAGATGTATTATCAACAGAGTGCCATCTGCACTGCTATTTTAGTTATCAATTAATGACTATTCTCTCATTGACTTATTTCAGCTATTTATTTGGTTTGGGTTTTGAAAATAGTTGTCTAATGTTGGTGGGGCATATTATTCTGTTTGAATGTTACTCCTGAATCACTATGATAAATATAATAGTTTTTCATGAGAGTATTTTTAACCGAGTTTACATTTACTTTGAAGTCCAAAGTGTAATAATACAGGTGAAATCAGTCATTGACACAGACATGGTGGTGTAGCAGGGAGATCGAAATTCCAGGTTGTGAGTTGAAATCGCAGGTGAAGACAATTACTGTATGAATAAAAATACACAATGTAATCATGTGTGTCAAGTATGTAAGTGAAAACACTTTACAATAAGTTCCATTTATAAAAGGTTTATAATTATGTTATTAACGGTTACTTAACCATTAATGGTTTCTAATACATTTACAAATTATTATCACATTGGTCAAAATAGTGCAATAACTGGTCAGTGTTTGCCAAATAGTGAGCCAATATTTACCTCCATTTATAAATGCACTTACAAATGCTTTTAGGTGAACCCTTATCTATCATAATGCAACCTTGTTTTAAATAGTTGCAAAGTTGAACAATAGTTATTTTCTCTCTTTTGGGTGAGATGCATTGTTCCTCTGTCCCAGGAATTGAAGAGGTTGGATTTCTTGACTGACCTTTAATATCCTGATGCTCCGGCCAAATTTACATCTAGGACATTATTCAATCATTATTACCCTTTACCAGATTATATCAACACACACTTACCACTTCTCTGTGATAGTCCAAATATGGTGAACACTCTGGTGTGAAATGGTAACCGTAATACCTTTGGTTGAAACAGTGGAGGAATCCTCTCACAACATGAGATATTTTTTTGACATTTTCACTTTTGTTGCCAGCGGTTTAGACATTAATGGTTGTGTGTTGAGTTATTTTGAGGGGACAGCACATTTACACTGTTCAACAAGCTGTACACTCACTACTTTACATTGTAGCAAAGTGTCATTTCTTCAGTGTTGTCACATACAAATATGTAATATTTACAAAAATGTGAGGGGTGTACTCACTTTTGTGATATACTGTACATATAAATATATGGATGAGCGATGGTGTGCGGCATAGGCAAGATACAGTAGATGGTATAAAATACAGTATGTACATATGAGATGAGTAATGTAGGCTATGTAAACATTATTCAAGTGGTGTTATTTAAGGTGACGAGTGATACCTTTTTAATTGGCCAGAGATTTGAGTATGTATGTTGGCAGCAGCGATGGCTGTTTAACAGTCTGATGGCCTTGAGATAGAAGCTGTTTTTCAGTCTCTTGGTCCCAGCTTTGATGCACTTGTACTGACCTCGCCTTCTGGATGGTAGCGGGGTGAACAGGCAGTGGCTCGGGTGGTTGATGTCCTTGAGGATCTTTTTGCCATTCCTGTGACATCGGGTGCTGTAGGTGTCCTGGAGGGCAGGTAGTTTGGTCCCAGTGATGTGTTGTGCAGACCGCACTACCCTCTGGAAAGCCTTGCGGTTGAGGGCGGTGCAATTGCCTTACCAGGCGGTGATACAGCCGCCTGACAGGATGCTCTCGATTTTGCATCTGTAAAAGTTTGTGTGATTTAGATGACAAGCCAAATTTCTTCAGCCTCCTGAGGTTGAAGAGGTGCTGTTGCGCCTTCTTCACCACGCTGTCTGTGTGGGTGGACCATTTCAGTTTGTCTGTGAGGAACTTAAAACTTTCCACCTTCTCCACTACTGTCCCGTTGATGTGGATGGGGGAGGGGGGGGGGGGGGGGGGGGTTCTCCCTCTGCTGTTTCCTGTAGTCCACGATCATCTCCTTTGTTTTGTTGACGTTGAGTGAGAGGTTATTTTCCTGACACCACACTCCGAGGGCCCTCACCTCCTCCCTGTAGACTGTCTCGTCATTGTTGGTAATCAGGCCTACCACTGTAGTGTCGTCTGCAAACTTGATGATTGAGTTGGAAGCGTGCATGGCCACGCAGTCATGGGTGAACAGGGAGTACAGGAGAAGGCTGAGAACGCACCCTTGTGGAGCCCCAGTGTTGAGGATCAGCGGGGTGGAGATGTTGTTTCCTACCTTCACCACCTGGAGGCGACCCATCAAAATCCAGGGCCATGTTGCACAGGGCGGGGTCGAGACCCAGGGTCTCAAGCTAAATTACGAGTTTGGAGGGTACTATGGTGTTGAATGCTGAGCTGTAGTCAATGAACAGCATTCTTACATAGGTATTACGCTTGACCAGATGGGATAGGACAATGTGCAGTGTGATGGCGATTGCATCGTCAGTGGACCTATTGGGGCGGTAAGCAAATTGGAGTTGGTCTAGGGTATCAAGTAGGGTACCCTAGACCAATGATGGTGACAGAAGTGCGTGCAATGGGGCGATAGTCATTTAGTTCAGTTACCTTAGCTTTCTTGGAAACAGGAATAATGGTGGCCATCTTGAAGCATGTAGGGACAACAGACTGGGATTGGTTGAATGTGCCTGTAAACACACCAGCGAGCTGGTCTGCGCATGCTCTGAGAACGTGGCTAGGGATGCTGTCTGGGCCGGCAGCCTTGCGAGGGTTAACGCGCTTAAATGTTTTACCTACGTTGGCCACGGAGAAAGAGATTCCACAGGCTTTGGTAGCGGGCCGTGTCAGTGGCACTGTATTGTCCTCAAAGCGAGGAAAGAAGTTGTTTAATTTGTCTGGGAGACGTCGATGTCCAAGACATGGCTGGTTTTCTTTTTGTAATCTGCAACTATACTTTGTCTCCATACTGACGCTTTGCTTGTTTGCGGAGGGAATAGCTGCACTCTTTGTATTCGGTCATGTTTCTGGTCGCCTTGCCATGATTAAAAGCGGTGGTTCACACTTTCAGTTTTGCGAGAATACTGGCATTTATTCTACGGTTTCTGGTTAGGGAAGTTTTTAATAGTCACAGCGGGTACGACATCTCCAATGCACTTGCTAATAAACTTGCTCCCAGAGTCAGCGTATACATCAATGTTGTTGTCTGAGGCTATCCGGAACATACCCCAGTCCGTGATCGTAGCAATCTTGAAGCGTGTAATCCGATTGGTCAGATCAGCGTTGTATTGACTTGAGCATGGGCGTTTCCTGTTTTAGTTTCTGTCTATAGGCTGGGAGCAACAAAATGGATTCATGGTCAGATTTGCCGAAGACAGGGCCCGAGAGGGGCTTTGTATGCATCGCGGAAGTTAGAGTAGCAATGATCCAGAATTCTGCCAGTCGTGTCGTGCATTTGATATGCTGATAGAATTTAGGGAGTATTGATTTTAGGTTAGCTTTGTTAAAATCCCTAGCTACAATAAATGCAGCCTCCTGATGTAGTGTTTCCAGTTTACATAGAGTCCAGTGAAGTTCTTTCAGGGCCGACGAGGTATCTGCTTGGGGGGGATATACACGGCTGTGACTAATCGAAGAGAATTCTCTTGAAAGATGATGCGGTCGGGATTTCATTGTAAGGAATTCAAGGTCATGTGAGCAAAATTACTGGAGTTCCTGTATGTTGTTGTGATTACGCCATGAGTCGTTAATCATAAGGCATACACCCCCTGCCCTTCTTCATACCAAAGAGCTGTTTGTTTCTGTCGGCGGGATGTCATCTTAACCACTGTGAAATGTTTTCCTTAACCAAAAATGTTGTATTTTCAGCTGTTTGACGCTCGTGTACAAAACCGAAAGTAAAATATGCACAAACAAACCTCAACAGGAAGCATAGAAATAGAGCACATAGAACATGTCTACCACTTTTTAGACTTGCTTTCAATGAGAATGAAGGATCTATAACCTTTTAAGTAAGTGAAAACCTACTGACCTGCGTGGGTGTCACTAACATTGCCAAAAGACAAAGCTGTGAATGTATCAGTGGATTACCAATCAGGGCCTTGGCAACAGTAACAAGGGGTGATGTGTAATGAAACTTGATTGTGCGTGTCCTGGGTAGACGTTCCCGGGACCATGACACAAAGTCCTTACCACTTTTAGACTACCATTTTGTGACGTTCCAGGGACATCCTAACGACTCATTTTTGTTTGCAGGGTTATATCTATTAAAAAACTATGCATATCAGTTGAGTTTTTAGAAGTACTTTGCAACAACAAAAATCCATGAAAATCGCTCTCTCGCTCTCTTATATTTATGTAGAGAGACTCATTGATTCACTGACTAACTGGGGTTGTGGGTGTGTATTGGTGGTCAAAATGTAGATTAAAAGTCTTGATATTACTGCTAAAGTCAAGTTTAGTGATAGGATTCAGGAATGTGGTTTGATGTTGTAGGGGATTTGATCTGTTCGATGGGAAGAGAGACTGCAGAATCTTCAAACAACAACTTTTAAGATTTGCAAATATGGAGCAGTTAACTATGCACTTCAGTGTTGAAGATTCAATTCAACAGTGTTGAAGATTCAATTCAACAGTGTTGAATTGAGGCCCAATTAACAGAGTTGGCTCAGCTTTTATAGAGTCCAACCTCTATGTGACA
Source organism: Oncorhynchus mykiss (assembly GCF_057628025.1). Taxonomy (NCBI): domain Eukaryota; kingdom Metazoa; phylum Chordata; class Actinopteri; order Salmoniformes; family Salmonidae; genus Oncorhynchus; species Oncorhynchus mykiss. Next base: position 36,017,310 of record NC_143031.1, on the reverse strand, counting down.
GTTAGCAGATGTGTGCAAACAAGGGTGGGGAACATAGTGAATAAAAGGTGTTTAGCTTGTCTTTGTAGATTAAGATAGCTGACATTGCCTGTTCCTTCCTGCAACTTTCCACACATGGGAGTGCAGATAGTACAAACGGGATGTCACATACTGCAGTCGCATCCGGCTCTTATCTGTTCACCTAGACTTATAACTAAGTTACACAAGACAACAAGCCTGCATCACCCCAATAAAACACTAGCATATAACAATGGCCAATTCTTTAAGTAAAAATCAATCAATCAAATATATATATAAAGCCCTTTTTACATCAGCTGATGTCACAAAGTGCTATACAGAAACCCAGCCTAAAACCCCAAATAGCAAGCAATGCAGCTGTAGAAGCACGGTGGCTAGGAAAAACTCCTTTGTAAGGCAGGAACCTAGGAAGAAACCTAGAGAGGGGAAAAAAGGCTCTGAGGGGTGGCCAGTCCTCTGCTGGCTGTGCCGGGTGGAGATTATAACAGTACATGGCCAAGATGTTCATAGATGACCAGCAGGGTCAAATAAAAATGTCGGTAGGCTTTTCATAGCTGATCATTCAGAGTTAGAGACAGTAGGTGCGGTAGAGAAAGAGAGTCGAAAACAGCAGGTCTGGGACAAGGTAGCACATCTGGTCAGGGTTTGATAACCGCAGGCAGAACCGTTGAAACTGGAGCAGCAGCACAACTAATTTGTGTGCCAATTGTGTGTCGCCCCATGGACCTCCCGGTCGTGGCTGGCTGTGACAGAGCCTGGGCTCGAACCCAGGGTCGCTGGTGGCACAGCGATGCAGTGCCTTAGACCACTGCGCCACCTGGGAGGCCCTAGGGAGCTAGTTTCTTATGACAAATGTTTTTTTGTTTTTAAGGGTGCAACTGCATCTAGGGTATTACGCAAGGTTACGTTTAGTTCCTCAGTTAGGTGGTTAACCAATTTTTGTACTCTGACATCCTTGGGTAGGTGGAGGGAGTCTGGAAGGGCATCTAGGAATCTTTGGGTTGTCTGAGCATTTATAGCACGGCTTTTGGTGATCCTTGGTTGGGGTCTGAGCAGATTATTTGTTGCAATTGCAAACGTAATAAAATGGTGGTCCGATTGTCCAGGATTAAGGAAAAACATTAAGATCCACAATATTTGAGAGATAAGCGTCCTCCGAAACACAACCCAGCCAAGCCGCACTACTTCATGACACAATGCCGGCTTAACCCGGAGGCCAGCCACACCAATGTGTAGGCGGAAACACCTGGCGACCGTGTCACCATGCATTGTGCCCGGCCCACCACAGGAGTCGCTAGAGCGCGATGGGACAAGAAAATCCCTGGCTGCCAAACCCTCCCTTAACCCAGACGACGCTGGGCCAATTGTGCGCCACCCCATGGGTCTCCCGGTTGCGGCCGGCTGCGACTCAAACCAGGATTTCTAGCATTTCGCTACACTCGCATTAACATCTGCTAACCATGTGTATGTGAAGAATAAAAATGTGATTTAGTGGCACAGCTAACAGTGCATGTTAATGTTCTATTTTTACCCACTCTATAATGTAATAATCAACACATCAGTAAAAACATTTTTACGTTATGTGTACAGAATGTTTATTACGTTATTGGAAGTTCATTACATTATCAGTTGCTATCCTCCCTGATGTAGTATTGATTTTTGAACATAGAGAGAGAGAGAGATTTTCAACAAGGCTACTATGTGGAGTCACTGAATTTTCCTCTTTCCCAAAAGCAGTGCTCTCACAGATGAGTTTCCTCAAATTTGTATGCAAATATGATCCCTTTGTGTTGAGTGAGTTTAATTAATTCAAATCCCTTTTTAGCGTAGCCAATGTTACATATCCACCACTTACTGAGCATTATTTTTAATTGTGAATTATACACTGTATCAATTAGAATAAATACGTTTTTCAGAGTTCCATCCTCTCCATTTATATTATTTAAGGACTTATCTGACATTTTAAGGAAAATGACAATTAACTGAGATGCACAGATTGAACAGACCTAAATTACATTTTTATGATTTTAAAAAGGGATGTTGATGAGGTTTGTCTCTCACCATCGCAGATAAAACTGTGCAGTAAGCACAAAAAACTCTGGTAAAAACCGACATCATCAGAACCTAGAGAGATCCAATGAAGCTAACAATATGTTAAACTGCAGGCCTACAAATGTTCTGTATCAGATGGTTGTTGACCAGACAGCACTCATCTGATCTGTGTTTGTCTGTCTGTGCCATGATCTCCCCAGGCCTGTTTCACAGAGCCATCATCCAAAGTGGCTCAGCCCTGTCCAGCTGGGCCGTCAACTACCAGCCTGTCAAGTACACCCGCATGCTGGCTGAGAGGGTGGGCTGCAACGTGCTGGACACCCTGGACATGGTGTCCTGCCTGCAGAAGAAGAGTGCCAGAGAGCTGGTGGAGCAGGACATCCAGCCAGCCCGCTACCACGTAGCCTTCGGCCCCGTCATTGATGGTGACGTCATCCCCGACGACCCCGAGATCCTGATGGAGCAGGGCGAGTTCCTCAACTATGACATCATGCTGGGCGTTAACCAGGGGGAGGGACTGCGTTTCGTGGAGAATGTGGTGGACCTGGAGGATGGCGTGTCCGGCAGCGACTTTGACTTCGCCGTGTCAGACTTCGTGGACAGCCTGTATGGCTACCCAGAGGGGAAGGACACTCTGAGGGAGACCATCAAGTTCATGTACACGGACTGGGCTGACAGGGACAACCCAGACACCAGGAGGAAGACGTTAGTCGCCCTGTTCACTGACCATCAGTGGGTGGAGCCCTCGGTGGTGACAGCTGACCTGCACGCCCGCTACGGCTCGCCCACATACTTCTACGCCTTCTACCACCACTGCCAGAGCCTGATGAAGCCTGTGTGGTCGGACTCAGCCCACGGGGATGAGGTGCCCTATGTGTTTGGCATCCCCATGGTGGGTGCCACTGACCTGTTCCCCTGCAACTTCTCCAGGAACGACATCATGCTCAGCGCTGTGGTGATGACTTACTGGACCAACTTTGCCAAGAGTGGGTGAGTACAGCACCCCGAGACCTGGTCAGACAGGTCAGTACAGCACCCCGAGGCCTGGTCAGACTCACAGGTCAGTACAGCACCCCGAGACCTGGTCAGACTCACAGGTCAGTACAGCACCCCGAGATCTGGTCAGACTCACAGGTCAGTACAGCACCCCGAGATCTGGTCAGACTCACAGGTCAGTACAGCACCCCGAGACCTGGTCAGACTCACAGGTCAGTACAGCACCCCGAGATCTGGTCAGACTCACAGGTCAGTACAGCACCCCGAGACCTGGTCAGACTCACAGGTCAGTACAGCACCCCGAGACCTGGTCAGACTCACAGGTCAGTACAGCACTCCGAGACCTGGTCAGACTCACAGGTCAGTACAGCACCCCGAGACCTGGTCAGACAGGTCAGTACAGCACCCCGAGACCTGGTCAGACACGTCAGTACGGCACCCCGAGACCTGGTCAGACAGGTCAGTACGGCACCCCGAGACCTGGTCAGACAGGTCAGTACGGCACCCCGAGACCTGGTCAGACAGGTCAGTACGGCACCCCGAGACCTGGTCAGACAGGTCAGTACGGCACCCCGAGACCTGGTCAGACAGGTCAGTACTGCACCCCGAGACCTGGTCAGACAGGTCAGTACAGCACCCCGAGACCTGGTCAGACAGGTCAGTACGGCACCCCGAGACCTGGTCAGACAGGTCAGTACGGCACCCCGAGACCTGGTCAGACAGGTCAGTACGGCACCCCGAGACCTGGTCAGACGTGTCAGTATAGCACCCGAGACCTGGTCAGACAGGTCAGTACAGCACCCCGAGACCTGGTCAGACAGAATCCAGTCTTGATTGTGGTATGCTTGTATAGTAAAAGGATGGGGTCATTATTTCATATTTCCCATTTGTGTCTGTATTTGCCTAAGAAATGCTATAAATGATAGATGGGAAGAGTTTTCCTAATCATATTCTATACTGTATTGAAGCCTGTGCAGAAGAACCAATATTTCTAGACATATAGACACACTTCACATGTATCTTAAAATGGAGCCTTGCTGCATTACACCTCTGCTTAAGTCGCAGCAGAAAATGGGAATTAGTCTCTATAAAAATGTTACAGTAAACACTAATGTAGACACAAATGCTCAGTAGAAAGTGGGTTTTAGATGGGCTGAAATTAAAGATGTAGGGCAGGGATGGGCAACTGGCGGGGTCTCAACTTACTGTTGAGAGTTAGAACAGCAGAATACACAAGGTGCAATTTCGAATTTTGGTTGTGCATCAATCACTGACAGTGCATAAATTTGCCTGAGTCAGGATTTTTTTTTAAATTGATTGGTAAATTAGTCTAGCCAGTTTTCTAAACTTGTAGTAATCATGGTCGAATTACCGACCAGGGGCCCCCCATTGATTTTGTTAATCACTCTCACTCAGATCTCATATTCAAAAGTGCAAACATTTCTCTCCACCCTATAGCAACATGTGTATAGTTACAGGAAATTAACTGTAAAACTGCCATTTTTCCCCTCTGCCCCATGACAAAATGTGTAGAATTGCAGGAAATATATTCTACAACTTAGTTTTTTTCTCTCTACTGTCAACACGGGGGCTGCTAAAATGATTTGCTCACAAGGTGTTTTACACGCAATTTCACTTCCGCGCCTCAAAAGGCTAGGACCAGCTCTGACTGCATGTGTGGGTATGGATGTGGGTATGCAGAGCCGCTGCGGCCCCTCAAGAAGAGTTCAGAGTTTTTTTTGTGGTCCCCACCCCTATCAAAGTTGCCCATCCCTGATGTAGGGAATGCTTAGCACTTGAAAAAAGACTGTGACATGATGTACATCAACCAGTCTTGTCAGCTTACAACTGGCTTTGACCAGCAAAACTTCCCTATTGACATCTAGCCTCGCAAAGCTGCCGATCTCGCAAGCTTACATTAAACGCTGAATGGATATCCGGGATCACCGGCTTCGCGAGGCTAGTTGACATCTCCCATAATGAAGCAATTGAAAGAATAACTTCTCTATGTATGTTATCAATGATGCCCTGTCTTTGACCCCCGTCTTCATTGCATGTCTGCAGTGACCCCAACAAGCCAGTGCCCCAGGACACTAAGTTCATCCATACCAAGGCCAACCGCTTTGAGGAGGTGGCCTGGTCCAAGTACAACCCCCATGATCAGCTGTACCTGCACATCGGCCTGAAGCCTCGCATCCGCGACCACTACCGCGCCACCAAGGTAGCCTTCTGGAAGCACCTGGTGCCCCACCTGTATAACCTCCATGACATGTTCCATTACACCTCCACCACCACCAAGGTACCTCCCCAGGACACCACCAACTCCAACGGCAAGAGAACCGGCACCACCAAGCGTCCGCCTGTCTCCACGGCCCACAGCAGTGATGGGGAGGAGACGGGTCCTCTGATCGTGGCTAACCCCAGAGATTACTCTACTGAGCTGAGTGTCACCATCGCTGTGGGTGCCTCGCTGCTGTTCCTCAATGTGCTGGCCTTCGCAGCGCTCTACTACCGTAAGGACAAGCGCAGCCGGCAGGATGGCCATGGTGGCCCCCACCAGGCCAGCCCCCAGCGGCAGAGCAACGGCAACGACGTGAGCCACACCACCACCGACGAGAGCCTGTCCCATCAGATGACCCAGTGCAGCCAGATGAACCAGTGTGACACCCTGCATGACCTCCACGACCTCCCTGACCTACACGACCCTCTGCACCTCTCCCCCAACATGGACTACACCCTGACCCTGCGCCGCTCACCAGACGACATCCCCCTGATGACGCCAAACAACATCACAATGATCCCCAACTCCCTGATGGGCCTGCCCAACATGCACCCCTACAGCACCTTCCCAGCCGGGTACAACTCCACCGTCCTGCCCCACTCCCACTCCACCACCCGGGTCTAGACCTAGCCTGGGACAGAAGATATACAGACCACAGTCGACAGAGATTGTAGAGGTGAGCTGAGGGGCGAGCTGTGCTGTACATTAATTAATACAAACAGTAGTTGGGTTGGGATGCGTGGGTAAGATAAGTTTGAGTTTATGTTCATACTGCAAGAGCCATGCAAAGCTTTTCCTGGTCAAATGGTGCAGAATCGCCGCCAATATACTACTGCCTCCTCTCCTCATAGAGGGAGGTCTATAAGCAGTGTCATTTTTTTAATCATCAATTTCAAGACTTGTGAGCTGGTTAAAATGAGAAGTGCTTTTTATTTCCCATTGTCTTTTGATGCTAACATTTTTGGGAACTTTCTCTTGTACGACCTCAGCATAATGTTTGTACAGTTGGATTTGTACGGGAAGCTTTTTTCTTCCTATGATATCTGTTTTGATCTTCTGTGTGGAACAAGTGTCATCTGGACTCATCACTGGCTGAAATAACATTTGTAAAAAGCAGAAAATTGGTGTTATTAAGCAATTTTATACATATTCCTCATGTTAAACTCAACTTAAAAGGGTATTTTTTACTGACTAAAGAATTGCAGAAATACTATGTTACTGTGACTGTGATCATTTGAACCTTTACTACAACATTGATTACAATTTGTAGTAAAAGTATCACATTTATCCAATAATATTTCTATTTGAATATGAACAATATATCACCCCTATATACAGTGTGCGTGCGTGTGCCCGCGTGTGTGTTTACACTCTGAAGTGTAATGTAAAGCTGTAAATTGTTAAGAAATTTGTTTGACATTTTGTTTGAAGTATTGGCTTTCATCATATTTAGTGTTGTACTCCGATCTATGCTCGTCTGTCTAAGTGTCTTTGTTTATTTTCAGTTAACTGTGTCTTATTTTGCTGAACACGTTGTGGGAATACAACTTCTGCTTTATTATAAAAATATAATAGCTTAAGATGGCACATACTCTAACCAACTGATGTGATTCCATTGGCTTGGCTTGTTTGTACACAATAAACTTAGACCAGCACTTTTTTTAAATTGTTTGTTTGTTTATATGAATATGAAGGTATTGACATAGTTTATACAAACAATTGCAGACTCAGCAAGCTGAATTTCCCCCATGCGCTTCCTCCCATTTACAGAAAACACAGATTTTGGAGCATAACATGTTTTCAAGCATTACTATAAGAGGCTCTTTTGAATGTAATGGGCTTCCCAGTGTTATTCTGGGAGAATACACATCCCTCTTAGAATTACTATCACCTGGCTTTCCTGGATACAATCGTAGATTAATATCAATGGGCTTATTTTTAAAGATTTGTTTGGAACGGAGTGGTCGTCTTGTCAAAATAATACATCATCTTTATAATGAGTCAGATGTGGCTAGATGGCCAATCTTATTAAATTGTATTACATACAGTATCAACAGGATTCTTCAACCGCAAACAAAGAAAAACATTCATCTTAGATTTTGGGCATCGGCAGGGCAATAGTCCATTTTGACTGGGCCCAGTGGAGATCAGATGTTATTATGATACATTTGTAGCCGTATGATGGTCATGGGCTGTAAAGGAGGAAAGCCAAGGAAGATAAGAGGGTACAGGCACACTCTAAAAAGACAGTGTGTTGTTTGCTCCTGCTGCACACTGGGAACATTGTAAGGGCTTTGACATCAACTGGGTCAGTGATGAAGGGAGAGCAGCAGCTGGACCCAGCCCTCAATGTCCCCTTGTTAGTCTACTTCCTCAATGTCAGTCCAGTGGCATTTACATGGTCTGCTTTTTGTTTTGCTCCTTTGTCTGTATATTCTTCATATCTCTATGTTTTCTGAAGAGTCAAATGCACCCACCAGCCAGCGTCTGCTTTAACTGGCCATATGGCGACCTTTACGTGCCTCGGACAGGCAGCACAGATACTATGCAGACCATGAATAGCCTGGCCAATGAGAGAGAATGAACTGAATACATTTCCAACAGGCATCCAGCACACATGATGATCACGCTTACAGTGGGGTCTGAAATTATTGACACCCTTGATAAAGATGAGCAATAATGACTGTATAAAATAATTCAAATAGTGAGCTATATTGTATGCTCAAAAACATTGGGAAATTATATATTATACTAATACAATTGTTCAGAGAGTCTTTGTGTGTTGTGTGAACTTGGTATGCATGAGAGTGATTGAAATGCAAGTGTAAACTCATTAGGGCCTTTGAACCCTGCACTGTCCCTAATGTTGAACCCAGGGCTGTATTAGTGATGGTCAATGGCTGAAAAGGGACTTTGTGTCTTTAAGATCTGGCTCTGTGAGCTGGTGGTCTGTCTATTGTTGGTTAGACAAAAGCGCAAGTCAGATTCATATAGGAGTGGTGGGGAATAACTTCTCATATCCTCATATCACAGTCACAAAGCCGCCAAGCCAAACCTCAATAACCCCATACTTCTCTCTGAACATGGGTAAGTGGTCATCTAATGAGTCTTTCAGATTTTCTATTAATATCTTTAAAAAAAAAAGTTGGTCTGTGGAATATGATTAATCTACTTTTGAAATATAATTTTCCTGAGAAGTTTGTGTTCCTTCAGGAGAATAATTTGAAGCCTTCATTAATATTGTGATAATTACTGGTTTTATTGCAAGTTGATTGTATTATATGATTTTCTGATAATATTATGATGTCCACTTGTGGGTACCTCATGGGTTATTCATATTATAACACAACATTGGTAATATCGCAACATTGGAAGCGTAGGCAGGATTGATAGAATTTGATTCCAGGTAACACATAGACAAAGGAATACATATGTAGTATTGTAGACTAAACAGTCAGTTGAACGTTTTGATCAGCCAAGCTTATTGATACTCGTTACTCATTTTAATTAACATTTCTTGAATATAAAACATGTTATTCAAATAAATTCAATATAACCAAATATCAATTATGTTCAAATGTTAATCAAACCACCTCTCTCACACAGCTTATATCTGTGAAACGTTTTTTGAAAGGTGTCTTGAACTAATTAGGGTTCAGATAGACAGATGACCAGCGTAGGCAGCACAGAGGTCATGCAAGGTCGATCGTGTCAAAGGCTTTCACACTCCCACACTGTGCAGGGCATAATTAGCAAATTTGCATGAAATCCTTTGTTACACGCCTTCCATCTGACTCTGGAGACAATCCTTCCATCACTACTATTCCGTCAAAAAAAAGACTTTCTCTACACTAAAGTTAATTCAGATTTAGTATGCAGTAAAGACTTGGCTTGGTATGATCCTTCAATGCATTCTGGTAATGTCTGTGCTGTGATTTTATTCATGGGTTATCATGGCTCATTTGTCATTCTAACTGGTGTTTCAGAGCACAGCTGAAGAGGGGGTGTCTGTGTCCTATATAGTTTCCAGAGACTCAAACAACCTCCAAGCTGTTGCTGTTTTTCTTTAAATGACAGTCTGTTTAATTTATATCCTCTGTTCATTCCTACCCACTAAAATCACACAAACCTTAAGATTACAGGAATGTTTAGTCTGCGTGGAACGTTTGCCGCAGCTCAATCATTTATTATGTATGATCATGACACTGTTTGCCCTTCCCGAATGGGGTTTATAGATCATACAACTTTAATGAGCAACATGGTTGTTGTTGTGAAGATATTTCAGTTCCCGCTCCCATTTATTGTGCTTCCTCCCACTCTTGAACACTTGAACTACGGTCCTCACCCCCTGCTGACATAGAAACTCATTCAGTGCCATGGTACCAGTCCCAGCCAGCTGTAGCCGTAGGCTGGCCTGGGCGCATAGTACTGACATTGCCAGTGATACTGTGAGAATCCTGGTGGTGGAGAAACTCCCCTGACCCCCGCCCCACCCACCCAGATGCTCATGGCTTGTTTATTAGATTGTTGGTGTGTGTGTGGTGGTGCTAGTGTGGTCTTTGTTTGTTTGACATCACTGGCCTTTGTTCTCCTCCACTCCTAGCTAAGACAAAGGGCATTGTGTCTCCCGCCACAAAGACAGGCTCTCTCTCAAGGCCCCTGGAACCCATCCTTCAGTGCCTTCTCCTTTCTCTCCTCTCTCTCCCCTCCCTCCTGTCCTGGTGACGCCTGTGGTGGATGGCGGTTGGTGGAGAAAGAGGGATGAACTCTGGAGAGTAGAGGGGCTGAGCTGTGAGGCGTTGGCTGGAGCTGAGGAGCTTTTACACACGGATGAAACCATTGCAGACAGAGCAGTTTTTTGGTGAAAATATCCTGCAGCTGAGCCTTTAGCATCACTGATTCATAAACTCTTTGCTTGTTGTTGAGGAGCACAAGATCGAAAGGAACAAATGTTTCCGGTCAGACAGCCATGGCTTTGCAAAGCCCTAGGTGCATCTCTTTCTCTGATTCCTATATCAATACAGCCATTAACAGTCTGGATGTTTGTTATCTGCTTCCCCAGCTTTCATTGGAGGAAGTGTATGAGAATGCTGTGAAGTCAGTGGCGGCTGGTTTTGTATAGACACTTTAACATTGTTTGATTGGATACACTGCACTTGGTTTCGCTGTTGTTTTTCGCTGTAATTTTTCTGTTGCTTTCATGCCTGTTGATGGAAGTTGATAGTGGGTGTTGTTGGAATTTTGGCAGAAGCAGTGGAGTCTTTCTGTTTAACAGCTCCCCAAGCAGGGTGACTGAGAGATGTCTGGACGTTGTCGTAGATGTGCTGTGTGTTGGTGTGTGCCGCCAGTGTGTTGATGTATTATGCCCCCTCACCAGGTTGTTATGATTGCTGTATCCGATGCCTGGGGGCAGTGCCCTACCCCTCCCTGGTTTCCACTCTGCTCTGCTTCACCGGCATGGCACTGTTCTGTGGCTGCGGGCACGAGGCACTGGCACACACCGAGGTGCTCGTCGAGACTTACTTCGTTCGTAACATACAAGACTATGTTATCCTGGCCTCGTTGTGAGTGACTCTTTAAAACTTTTCTGTTTAAGTGCAATAACCTAATTTAATTGTTTGTATTTATAGATAAGTTGTGCAAATCAAGCAACAGAAATGTAAAGGCTCTTGCAGCAGTAGTAGTAGTATTGGTAACCCTTCCTTAAGATAGGTTAAGAGAAAACACCTCTCAACAGCACCTTTTGTCACCATGGAATCTCTGACCTTTCCTTATTATGACCTGTCCTTGTCTCCCAGTATCAAGTACTTCCAGTACGTGATCTATGGCCTGGCCTCTTTCTTCTTCCTCTACTGCATCCTGCTGCTGGCCGAGGGATTCTACACCACCAGCGCTGTCAAGCAGACCTTCGGAGAGTTCCGGAGCACCAGATGTGGCCGCTGCCTTAGTCTGACGGTGAGTAGGGAGGAAGGGAGGAGAGAGAGAGGGAATTACATCACCTCCTTCTTAGGTCGCTAAAAGAATATTGGCACTATAGCCTACTCTAGCTTGTAATCTACCCACTGGTTGAGAATTAATCCAAAAACAATTTATAGATAATTATCCATGAATCCCTGTAGTATTGCTACAGGGATATTATGCTCCTGTTAGATTATTTATCCTCTATAGTGTTGTATGACTGCAGTAATGAAGCCTTATAGGACATGTTGTGTCACATCCTGTATCCCCCTGGAGTTTGACCAATAACTTCCTGTGACCGGCTCTGCTTGCTGCTCCACAGTTCATCATTGTGACATACGTCCTGGCAGTGATCTGGCTGGCGGTGTTTGCCTTCACAGCCATACCCGTCTTCTTCTTCTTTAATATGGCACAGACCTGCCACAACATCAACATCCTGGCTGAGACGACACCCAGCATCAACCAGCACGGCTGGATCTGCATGGATGCTCGGCAGTATGGTACGTTTAGCTTATGATTGAGCTAGCCGGGCCACCGTATGTCAGTATTATTTTTTATTTTTTTTACATTTAAAATGTACAGTTTTTAATTTCACATTAATGAGACAAGCTTCTCATTAGGTCTGCTGCCTTGGAATGCAATGCCAGGGAAGGCTTGTGGAATGACCTTGGCATCCATCTGCAAAACAAAAGAGGTGAGTTACTGTTTGCGTTGTCTTAAAACTACTTTGAAAGAATTAGTGTGTTTCTGGGTTATGTAACCTTTCATAAACCCACAAAACACACAGCTAAATTATTATTCTGAATAGCAATTCAATGTACATTGCATTACTATTTAAGAAACCTTTTTTTCTCTCTGCAGTTCTTTGTCACCTATGACCTATACATCGCTGCCTTTGCTGGTGCAGGGATTGCTCTCTTGGCTCTGGTGAGTAAGAATGTCCACCCAGACTTATGAGTCTATGGGGTTTGTCACCGTCTTTGTTTAGGTTCAGAGTATGACTTGATTTTGCAGCTCCAACTGGGTTAGTTTTAGGCATACCACCAGAGAGGTATGGGGGTTCATTTTAAGGTTCTTTGGCAGAGAAAAATACAATTCAGAGAAATAGAACAATCTTATCATACTGTCCATCAGCACAGTAAATATTTATTGATTTTCAACAATGATTAAGGTGATAAGACCAGCTAGGTCGTAATAGAAAAGCGAACCAATCCCTAGAGAACTGACTTAGAGTATTCTATAGGCCTACTGTAGGGGCACCTAAGCGAGTAATAAATGTGTGCACACAAAAAAAGAGATCATCTTGTGATGCCCTATAGGCTATTGAATAATTGACATGTCGTCTGAATGCAGCTGCACTTTTGTGAAAACCTTTTTTAAAATGTTTTAAAAGTCTTCTCTTTTGTCCCGCTCTCCTTCTCTCTCTCCATCTTTCACTCTCTTTAGTTTCTGTATGTGGTAGCTACCACCTATAACTATGCAGTGCTGCGGTTCCTGGGCAGAAAAGGGCTGCGCTGTTAAAAACGGTGCCCTGTCAAGTCTTCATCCGCCCATAGACTGGGCCTGAGGAGAGCCGTTACACATCACACTACTGAACATTCATCCATCCCCTCAGACACGCCTGCAGCCTGATTCCCCTACCTACTGCTGGCTGCTTCCCTGGAGGGCTTTGCTAACTGGCACATGGTTCATCTTGACCATCTGATTTATCACTTCAACAACAGCCTAAGAGATGAATAGAACTCCTGGGCATCATAACTTCAAGCCCCTCCCCCTGGTCATCATAACTTCGAGCCCCTCCCACCCTCCTGCTCACCAGTCTTATCCCCTCGGTTCTCAGTCCAGGAAGATGACTCTCTGATGTCTGTTGCTCCTTTTCTTTTACATTGGATGTAGCGTCTCTGGTTTTGGTTTGCAAGTGTCCCTGACATGATTGTCAGCTTGTGTTATGTGGACTCCATTCAGCCCTCTAAATCTGAGTGACTGAAAGAGATGACTGCTCTCCATGCTTATCAGAACTAAGAATTACACCCCAGTCCCCTCGCTTACTGATATCTATATAGATAGTGAACATGATCTAGCTGCTTTTGCTTTAGATTGTGAATGTAAATGAGCTGTCCGTTACTGTAACCAAAGCAAACAGCTGAATGTGCCAAAGTGCTGTACATTCAAGTGAAATGTGAGAGTCTCTCTTGTCTAAGTGTGTCAAAGGACTTATGGCATCTTTTTTTTGCACTCACTCTTGATGTATAAGTATGTGTTGTTTGTCCTTTTAAATGATTACCGTGTGGAGGGTGAAAGGAAACCCAATTCTGTGGAGGTGCTAGTTCTAAGATCAGTCGTTTTCATTCTCCACATGTATTAATGCTCTCTGCTTTTAAACCACAGGGTTGCTGTGTTCATTTTGAATTGAGCAATTAAACTTAATCAAAGCCATTTTAAACCCAAGGTATTAAAATATTGTGCTTAATTTCATTGTCATTGTAAAACAAAACTTCCAGTGAGGTTGTCCATTTGGGTAATATAATGCACAGCAATACGTGGGGTCAAATGTTATTCACAGTTCAAATATGTTGACATAAATGATGGAAACTGTCAAACTATTTACATATGTTTTTTTTTTTATTACAGATATACAATGAGTATTCAAAACATCAGGAACACCTTCATAATATTAAGTTGCCCTCAGAACAGCCTCATTTCGTTGGGGCATGGACTACAAGGTGTCAAGCATTCCACAGTTGATTCCAATGCTTCCGACAGTTGTATCAAGTTGCCTGGATTTCCTCTGGGTGGTGGACCATTCTTGATACACATGGGAAACTATTGAGCGTGAAAAACCCAGCAGCATTGCAGTTCTTGACACACTCAAACCGGTGTACTGGCACTTACCATACCTCGTTCAAAGGCACTTCAATCTTTTGTCTTGCCCATTCACCTTCTGAATGGCACACATAAACAATCCATGTCTCAAGACTTGTAAAATTCCTTCTTTAACCTGTCTCCTCCCCTTTATCTACACTGATTAACAAAAAAATATGTTCAGTGTCAGCGAAGAAAACAAGAACTGACGATAACTTTGGAAATATAACGCATACAAAAAACCTTCAAACACAAAGTTAGCAAGTAATCTGTCAGAATGGTTGTTTTGGTGACCATGTTCCAGGGGTGACACTGTTGTGCCCTCTGTTCCAAGGTGATGAGAAGTCCTGGGGCCTACATGGTTTTAGTAAAGCTGCCATCACAGTGGATCACTCTCCCATGCAGAAACATGGCGGTCATCACGTCCCCCAAGGCCTTACTGCAAACCCCGCACTGGAAAAAGGAAATGTTCCGCTCGAGAAAGAGAGAGCGAGCGAGTGTATGTATGGATACACTTGGGCTCCCGAGTGGCACAGAGGTCTAAGGCACTGCATCTCAGTGCTAGAGGCGTCACTACAGACCCTTGTTTGATTCCAGGCTATGTCACAACCGGCTGTGATTAGGAGTCCCATATGGCGGTGCACAATTGGCAGAGTGTTGTTAGGGTTTGGCCGGGGTAGGCCGTCATTGTAAATAATATTTTTTTCTTAACTGACTTGCCTAGTTAAATAAAATTACGTAAGTATGTATCAAATAACCTAACCCAATGAGTCCCACTATCAAGTTGGCTTGATTAGAAACTTCTAACCCCTTTTAAACATTATGTGTTTGAGCTACAGGTTTCTGAGTTGTACTATTGGATTAGTATATTTCTATTTCTTGGTCTTTGAGATTAACGGGGGCCTCGCTAGAGCGGTGTTTGTGAGACAAGGGCGGATCCTGAAGGGGCCTGGATCTTTTTTTACAAAAACATCTGTAGGGTCAGAATGTTTTGAGCTACGCACACGCACATGTAACATGTATTGCTCACAAGCTACACAAGAGTAGTTAAAAGGTAAAGGGTTCTTCTACATGGAAGATCACAAGAAATTCCAGGACATAGTGTCTATAATACTCTAATTAGCTCACATCGTTGCTGTCACATACTCCACACAGTTGTCACTGACGAGTTGGATATTAATTTCCGACTGAACAGACAATTTCTCTACTTAACAGCATTCATATAAATACATTTTATCTTTGGCGGACCTTATTTTGTTGACATTCTTCAAAAAAACTCATGAATAAAACTATTTCAAATTGTTAAAGTGTAAATGTACAGTTGAAGTCAGACGTTTACATACACCTTAGCCAAATACATTTAAACTCAGTTTATCACAATTCCTGACATTTAATTCTAGTAAAAATTCCCCGTTTTAGGTCAGTTAGGATGACGACTTTATTTTAAGAATGTGAAATGTCAGAATAATTGTAGAGAGAATGATTTATTTCAGCTTTTATTTCTTTCATCACATTCCCAGTGGGTCAGAAGTTTACATACACTCAATAAGTATTTGGTAGCATTGCCTTTAAATTGTTTAACTTGGGTCAAACGGTTTGGGTAGCCTTCCACAAGCTTGGGTGAATTTTGGCCCATTCCTCCAGACAGAGCTGGTGTAACTGAGTCAGGTTTGTAGGCCTCCTTGCTCGAACACGCTTTTTCAGTTCTGCCCACAAACTTTCTATTGGATTGAGGTCAGGGCTTTGTGATGGCCACTCCTTGACTTCGTTGTCCTTAAGCCATTTTGCCACAACTTTGGAAGTATGCTTGGTGTTATTGTCCATTTGGAAGACCCATTTGCGACCAAGCTTTAATTTCCTGACTGATGTCTTGAGATGTTGCTTCAATATATCCACATAATTTTTATTCTCATGATGCCTTCTATTTTGTGAAGTGCACCAGTCCCTCCTGCAGCAAAGCACCCCCACAACATGATGCTGCCACCCCAGTGCTTCACGGTTGGGATGGTGTTCTTCGGCTTGTAAGCCTCCCCCTTTTTCCTCCAAACATAACAATAGTCATGATGGCCAAACAGTTCTATTTTTGTTTCATCAGACCAGATGACATTTCTCCAAAAAGTACGATCTTTGTCCCCATGTGCAGTTGCAAATCATAGTCTGGCTTTTTTATGGCGGTTTTGGAGCAGTGGCTTCTTCCTTGCTAAGCGGCCTTTCAGGTTATGTCGATATAGGACTCGTTTTACAGTAGATATAGATAATTTTGTACCCGTTTCCTCCAGCATCTTTACAAGGTCCTTTGCTGTTGTTCTGGGATTGATTTGCACTTTTCACACCAAAGTACGTTCATCTCTGGGAGACAGAATGCATCTTCTTCCTGAGCGGTATGACAGCTGCGTGGTCCCATGGTGCTTTTACTTGAGTACTATTGTTTGTACAGATGAATGTGCAGTGGCGTGCCGTGGGCCTGGGGCCTGGGCCTTCAGTGAGGTCCTACACAGTCCCACCAGAATTAATCCACCTCTTATTACCATTATTATGATGCCATGGCTCTAGACACTATACATTTAGACAGAAACGCAGTATAACCAGGCGTTGCGTCACCTTGAAATTGACATTTTTATTCAGAGAATTGCAGGGGAAGAGTACAATACCTTTTCATTGTGCAGCTCCCGTTGCCCTGCGCGCTTGTTCGTTGAGCTGTAGATCCACTCGGGTGTCCCCAAAAGTTTTCAAAAGCACCATTGCTTGTAAGTGCCCAGCCATACTTTGGTGTCTCGTTGCTGCCTTGGTTAGACAACTCAAGTTTGCAAAGCCAATGTGGCTCCAAACACCAAATCGATCACTTGCAAATAATAGGCATTCCCAACAGTACAGTTTGCAGTGCTTCTCGGAGCCTGTGAGCCATTGATAGCGCTCGTAGTTGGAACTTTGAAAGTGGCAAACGAACCCCTTTCCCGCCTGTGATAGGCTTTGTAGCGTCGGGTGACCTCTCCTGACAATGTCTAACTTTTCTTGAAAAGTTTGTCTTGAGAATGGCGTTATAATTATATCCTCGACCAAATCTATATCTTCTCCTCCTTCCGCCATTGTGGGTTGAAAAAACAGCTTAGTAGTACGCAAATTAATTTGTTTATCAAATTCAGTTTCCTAGTTCTGAGGTTCTGCATAGACCTGCCCATATAGGACCTGCCTCTCAATATTGGTAATCCAATCAAAAGACGTGCACACACTACGCCTGCTAGCTGGCTCCTGTGTAACAGTGGAGCCAGCCAGCAGGCGTACAATAGCCAACAGCCAAAGCCAATAGCCAATAGCCAAAGCTGATTGGTTGACACTAAATTTTCATTTCCATTCACTTTAAGCTACAAGCGCCCACACTGTTGATTCTGAAGGCCTGAGGGCAGATTTTAGACCCCTGGCAACACATGATGGCTGAATATGATTGGATAAAAGATCTAACATAAAGACCAGCCCTCCAAATCTCAACCTGGGGCTGGAAGCAGTGCAACCAAGAGGAGAGCTATGAAATGAAGAGTATAACTCTTACTCTGGGGAATAATTTAATACATATTTGTGGGAAAATATATATATTTTTAAATTATATTCTGAGGATGTTTAGGCCAGCAGAGAAGGCCTTGCTGGCCCTGATGGCCCACCACTGTGAATGTGGTACCTTCAGGTGTTTGGAAATTGCTCCCAAGGATGAACCTGACTTGTGGAAGTCCACAATTTTTTGGCTGATTTATTTTGATTTTCTCATGATGTCAAGGAAAGAGTCACTGAGTTTGAAGGTAGGCCTTGAAATACATCCACAGGTACACCTCCAATTGACTCAAATTATGTTAATTAGCCTATTAGAAGCTTCTAAAGCCATGACATCTTTTTTTTTGAATTTTTCAAGCTGTTTAAAGGTAAAGTCAACTTAGTGTATGTAAACTTCTGACTCACTGGAATTGTGATACAGTGAATTATAAGTGAAATAATCTGTCTGTAAACAATTGCTGGAAAAATTACTTGTGTCATGCACAAAGTGGATGTCCTAACCGACTTGGCAAAACTATAGTTTGTTAACAAGAAATTTGTGAAGTGGTTGAAAAACGAGTTTTAATGACTCCAAACTAAGTGTATGTAAACTTCCGACTTCAACTGTATACAGAATTTTTCTGAATTTCTCTGCTATGTGGAAGACGGGAATTGCAACAGTATTCAAAGCAAATCTCCTCTGGACACTCTCGCTTGAGCCTTTTACTTTCGGTTTTGGTCCACCAGCTTCCAACAGCTGTAAAAATGATATTTTTGATTATTACAGCGATTTAGATTCCCTACACTATTCAGTGCTTGTTTTCTCACATAACCTGCAATTGAGCGAACAGTGTAGAATTTTTGCAAACAGGAAATGACAGGGCGATTTCTACATTGGCCGCTTGCCCGTGTTCCCACTAGATTACACAGCCACAGCTTTCCCATTTTGACAACAGAAGCCGACCCGGTGAGAGAAATCAATAGGTAAATATCACAGACAATCACAACACTGGCAGGTAAGTAATACTGTGAAACACTTTACTTCCACTATTACTGCAGACATGTTATGGACAGTTTCTGAAATTACAATGCCAAAATTCTAAAAACTCCTTCATGTAGCACCTTTAATGTGCCTGACAGGCAAGGGTAATTGACTCGGGGATCAATGGGTAAACATCTGGTATCACTGTAGGGCTGTGGGGGTTGTGTAAAGTAGGACAGGTAAGAGGGCTGGATTCAGCTGAAGAGAGACCAGCGGGGTTCTTAGGAAGTTCTGGCTCACTTGAGAGAGAGAAATTGTGGGGGGTGGGGAATGTTAGTAGACCAATAGACTAAGAGACCAGCGCCATTAATGTAAAATCAGACTCAACTGTTAATCGCGATTAATACTTGCAATAAATCACTAGCGTAGCACCCCCTACTATCGGAATATTGAACAGCGTTTAAGAAATATGTTACCTACAACAGTATTATTGTGATCAAGCCATCAATATTTTGTGATTATTGGTGTTGTAAAAATGTTAGCTAATGGGTTAGCAATTAGCATGTTTGACATTTCAGTGGAAATACTACTACTAGCAGCTTTTTGATAACCGGTTTAGCAAAAAAAACTGTCCCCTATTATCGGCCTACAGTCCCCAGTTATTGGCCACTTTACTATTTTGTTTAATTACAAGATATATCCGTTTAATTTTGTTAAAAAGAGACACCAACCTTGTAACCGAAGTGTTTACTAGATAGTTGGCTAGCCTTCAGGTTAAAAAATAAAATTACTTATCTGAAATCCGTTAGCTACATTTCAGAGGTAAAAAGTTTGATATTAAATGATGTATGGTCTGTCACGCAGTCAAATTTTACAATATACAGTGGTGGCCAAAAGTTTTGAGAATGACACAAATATTAATTTACACAAAGTTTTCTGCTTCAGTGTCTTTAGATATTTTTGTCAGGTGTTACTATGGAATACTGAAGTAAAATTACAAGCATTTCATAAGTGTCAAAGGCTTTAATTGATAATTACATGAAGTTGATGCAAAGAGTCAATAGTTGCAGTGTTCGCTCATCTTTTTCAAGACCTCTGCAATCCACCCTGGCATGCTGTCAATTAACTTCTGGGCCACATCCTGACTGATGGCAGCCCATTCTTGCATAATCAATGCTTGAAGTTTGTGGGTTTTTGTTTGTCCGCCTGCCTCTTGAGGATTGACCACAAGTTCTCAATGGGATTAAGGTCTGGGGAGTTTCCTGGCCATGGACCCAAAATATTGATGTTTTGTTCTCCGAGCCACTTAGTTATCACTTTTGCCTTATGGCAAGGTTCTTCATCATGCTGGAAAAGGCATTGTTCGTCACCAAACTGTTCCTGGATGGTTGGGAGTTGCTCTCGGAGGATGTGTTGGTACCATTCTTTATTCATGGCTATGTTCTTATGCAAAATTGTGAGTGAGCCGGGCCTCCCGGGTGGCGCAGTGGTTAAGGGCGCTGTACTGCAGCGCCAGCTGTGACATCAGAGACTCTGGGTTTGCGCCCAGGCTCTGTCGTAACCGGCCGCGACCGGGAGGTCCGTGGGGCGATGTCGTCTGGGTTAGGGAGGGTTTGGTCGGTAGGGATATCCTTGTCTCATCGCGCACCAGCGACTCCTGTGGCGGGCAGGGCGCAGTGCGCGCTAACCAAGGTTGCCAGGTGCACGGTGTTTCCTCCGACACATTGGTGCGGCAGGCTTCCGGGTTGGATGCGCGCTGTGTTAAGAAACAGTGCGGCTTGGTTGGGTTGTGTATCGGAGGACGCATGACTTTCAACCTTCGTCTCTCCCGAGCCGTCACGGGAGTTGTAGCGATGAGACAAGATGGTAGCTACTAAAAACAATTGGATACCACGAAATTGGGGAGAAAAAGGGGTCAAATTAAAAAAATATATTTAAAAAAATTGTGAGTGAGCCCACTCCCTTGGCTGAGAAGCAACCCCACACACAAATGGTCTCAGGTTGCTTTACTGTTGGCATGACACAGGACTGATGTCTTCTACGGACAAGCTCTTTTCCGGATACCCCAAACAATCGAAAAGGGGATTCATCAGAGAAAATGACTTTACCCCAGTCCTCTGCAGTCCAACCCCTGTACCTTTTGCAGAATATCAGTCTGTCCCTGATGTTTTTCCTGGAGAGAAGTGGCTTCTTTGCTGCCCTTCTTGCCACAAGGCCATCCTCCAAAAGTCTTCGTCTCACTGTGTGTGCAGATGCACTCACATCTGCCTGCTGCCATTACTGAGCAAGCTCTGTACTGGTGTTGCCCCTATCCCGCAGCTGAATGAACTTTAGGAGACAGTCCTGGCGCTTGCTGGACCTTCTTGGGCGCCCTGAAGCCTTCTTCACAACAATTGAACCGCTCTCCTTGAAGTTTTTGATGATCTGATAAATGGTTGATTTAGGTGAAATCTTACTGGCAGCAATATCCTTGCTTGTAACTTTTTTGAAAACTAACTTAACTTAGAAGGGTGTCTTTAGTCGCAAAACATACTATTATTTTCCAGTCCATTTAAATGTGGAGCTCGAGGTGATTTAATCCTCTAACCGCTAGATAGTGTCTGAAGTTAGGGGGTGTCCGATGTTGGTGGGGGGGGTTAGCTAATGTCTTAAACAGAGATAAATGTGTCTCTGTTGTCTCCTAAAACGTAAAGTGGGTGTCTTTTTGTTTGGGCTGGGTTACCGTGGTTTCTCCTTCTCTTCATCAGGGTCTGGCGCTCTATGGATCCAGCTGTCGTCTCCCTTGAGGGAAGTATTCAACTTCATGGTCCAAACCACCTGCGCTCTGTTGACTTCTACAACACACAAGCACACTCATTCTGCGTTGATATACCGCTGTTGCTCATGATGGAGGAGTGATGTTTTACATATAGGCTAGTGTACAGTTTTAGAATCATGGAGGTCAACACACCCTTGGTGGTCATGGTCCAGGTCTCTGCTTCCAGTTGAACAACCTATTGAAACAAAGAACATGGACATTGGCTAATTGGTTGGGTATGTACAGAACAGAAGTTTTTTCCAACTAGAAATCGCATTACTCAGTAGAGCCCTGGGGAAAATATATAGAGCTTTGATTATGTCAGTCATTCATATTCTTAGCATGACTTCACACACAATTTATGGGCCAACATGTCACTAGCAACCAATGTTACTGAATTCTATGACTCTAAATGATAAAGAAAATGTATGCTTAATTCAGAATAAACTAATGTATAGAATTTATTATACCAGAGACAAAATTCACAAATTCTACAGCACAACGGCAGAGTCATGTCTTAAGTGTAAAACTAACTCAATAATCCATGCCTTCTGGGAATGCTTTAAAGTCCAAATGTTATAGGCGGAGATAGAAATTTGTCTGTAGTAGTATTACAATGTAAATTTGCTTTTAATCTGTCTGTCTGCATATTTCAAGACACGGCATATGAGGGTGCAGTGAGATACCCCAAAGTGAGGATGCTGGAAAAGTAATGTGATCTGTGTGGTGGAATTATTGTAATCAAAAGGAGAGACCTTTAGATTTCTCAAAACAATCAAACTTTATTTTTTAATTACTGCAGTAATGAAGTTGGTCGGTAATGTCACGCCCTGGCCTTAGTTATCTTTGTTTTCTTTATTATTTTGGTTAGGTCAGGGTTTGACATGGGTGATGTATGGTTTTTGTCTCATCTAGGGTGTTTGTACTGTCTAGGGGTTTTTGTAGATTTATGGGGTTGTGTTCATTCTAGGTGTTTATATAAGTCTATGGTTGCCTAGATTGGTTCTCAATCAGAGGCAGGTGTTTATGTTGTCTCTGATTGGGAACCATATTTAGGCAGCCATGTTCTTTGGGTATTTTGTGGGTGATTGTTTCCTGTGTCAGTTGCCAGTTTTCCTGTGTCCTGTTTCGTTGCCAGTTCACTTTGTTATTTTGTATACATGTTCAGTTTTTCACATTAAAAACCATGGACACCTACCACGCCGCATATTGGTCCGATCCTTGTTTCACCTCTTCAGAGGAAGAGGAGGAAATCTGCCATGACAGGTAATCACCCCTGGAGGTGATCACTGAGAACTCAACCAGCTGGTTTGAGCCACAGCCTTTTATAGCAAAGTCCATCCTCCTTCAGTCTACATGACAAACAATAGATGTATGAAATGGGTCACAAGGTTAAGATTAGTATGAAAGATACTTAGAATTCACAGCAGACCGTATGTCATTGTGTAGAGACCACGGTCTGGCCCTGGAGTCATCTCTCCATGGTACCTTATAGAACAGAAACATTAACTCATGCTCTGGAATGCGGTATCACCCAAAGACATCGTAAATCTTCCAGAGGCCCATCCTCAGTAGAACACACACAGATGAGCGTTCTAACCACCCCTTATTATGTTGCATAAAACAACCATTTGATGCAGTAACAGCATTATAACATAATCTTGTAAATTCCACCATATCTACTCCAAAGAATTCGACACATGCCAAATCTTACATTACTCTACAACCAATTGTAAAATATATTCTCTATTTTCTGCTAAAATCATTGTGGGCAGCTGTGTATGCATTCACACACACATTATACACAGTCTCTTCTGAGTAATGGACTATTCATACACTACAGATGGTCAAGCAGAACCAAACAAATGCAAGTCTATGGACCTGTAGTTAAACCTCTTGAACGTGTTTCTCAAAGGCAACAGCATAAGTCTCAATAGACTGTATATGTATGAGTCAATCATGTAAGTATTCTGCAAGCTGTCTTGTGTCTGAATTAGCAGCACACTCTCCCTTCCAGTATTCAATAACTGTCTCCAGATTGGTGTCTAAAAGATCAACGGCGGGCAGAACTCACCTGTTGGATTCAGTACTGTGGATGGAGTGCTGCAGTACCTGGTCTGGTCAGTGACAGATCCTCCTCTGGTTCTACTCTCACAACACAGGTGCTTCTCATTAAACTTGACACAGATGCTACTGTAACCCATAATTTGTCCTCTCTGCGTATAAACACAGTAATGTTTATCAATAGAAAGTAAATGGCTAAAGGCTCAGGTGAATAAATTAAGCAGTTCAGATATCACAAAGTCTTCTCTTAATAGCGCGCGGACCCCGTTACCGGGATCAAAATCGACAACATTCTGTGAAGCTGGAGTGCGCCAAATTCAAATGACAAAATTTTAATATTAAACATTAATGAACGTACAAGTGTCCTACATCATTTAAAAATGTAACTTCTTGTTAAATCCAACCGCTTTATCAGATTTCAAAAAGGCTTTACGGCAAAAGCATACCAAGCGATTATCTGAGGACAGCGCCCCACACCAAAATACTTTTCCAAACCAGCACAGGCGTCACAAAAGTAACAAATAGCGATAAAATAAATAACTTACCTTTGAAGATCTTCCTCTGTTTGCAATCCCAAGGGTCCCAGCTACCCAACAAATTGTTGTTTTGGTCGATAAAGTCTTTCTTTATATCCCAAAGATGTCTGTTTAGTTGGCGCGCTTGATTCAATAATTCATTTGTTCAACATACATACAAACAAATCTTAAAAGTTACCAGTAAAGTTCGTCCAAACAAGTCAGACTATGTTTCTAATTAATCCTCAGGTACTCTAATATCTAAATAAACAATCAAATTTAAGATGGAGAATAGTATGTTCAATAGGGAAGATAAATAACGAAGAGCGCGCACCTCATTCACGCGCGCAACAAGACTACATTTCTAATGAGAGACACCTTGGAAAAACTACAACTACTCGTTAGTTTTTCAAAAAACAAGCCTGAAACCCTTTCTAAAGACAGGCTTCTAGTAGGAACTGCAATATGTGAGGAAATCCTTTGAATATCCCATAGACAAGCATTGAAATGGACTGTGACCTCAAACATTTTCCGGATGTATTTTCACCTGCCATATACTCACAGACATTATTTTAACAGATTTAGAAACTTCAGAGTGTTTTCTATCCAATGCTACCAATTATATGCATATAATAGCTAGCTTCTAGCTTCTGGGCCTGAGTAACAGGCAGTTTACTTTGGGCACATCATTCATCCGAACTTCCGAACACTGCCCCCTAGCCCTAAGAGTTGAGTCTTGATGAGGAGGCATCAGAATATTAGTCTTTTTTTTAAATTTATTTAACTAGGCAAGTCAGTTAAGAAGAAATTCTTATTTTCAATGATGGCCTAGGAACAGTGGGTTAACTGTATGTTCAGGGGCAGAACAACATATTTGTACCTTGTCAGCTCGGGGATTTGAACTCGCAACCTTTCGGTTACTAGTCCTGCCGCCCCTGTTAGTCTGACAATAATCTGTCGTGGAAAGATTCTGCTGTAAATCTAGCAACTGTCAAGTCAACACCTTAACATTACACAAATAGGTCTGTACCTCTTGAGAAGGTCACTCACTCAGTGCTGGGTTAAGGTCACTACAATATTAATTATAGCTCTTTATTATCAAATGGTCTTATGGTCAGCCTTATGGCAGCAGACATCCTCAAACTTTATTTAATAATGGTGCAATATGCAGAAATTGCTCCGCCAATTCCTGGATGCTAAAATTCTAATAGTTTCCCTAATTTCAGTTTATGTGACAAAACAAGCAGAGAATCATTGTACCATCTATGCCACTGTGAAATATAATTTCAATAATTAAAAATATTACATTTTCAGCTGTGTGAAGCTGGTGTGTAAAACCGTAAGTAAAAGGTACAAAAACTAAACGTAAGAACGGGAAGCATAGAAATAGCACACATAGAAAAGATCCACCGCTTCTTAGACTTCCTTTCAATGAGAATAACAGATCTATAACTAACCTCTCTATGTGAATTTGGTCAGGTCGCTCAAAAAGTTGCAGCTTTTACATAAACATAGACCACTTAAACTGATACAGCACTATCACTCATGGGTGTTCAAAAATAACTAACTGAAAACCACGCACCCACTAAACCACGCCTCCAATATAATGAGGCCCTTCTGTTACAATATTTAAATCGTGTCAAAAAGATGGCACAGGTGGATTCATCATTGTACCTTATGGTGGGTACAAATATCTAAAGTACCTTTCTTCAATACCTTGTCAATTTTACAGATCAGTACCATCAAGAATCATTCGTGCACCCTTGAGGGTATACAAAATACATTTGTACTCTGGGAACCAGAAATGTAACTTCACCGTACCCTTTTTTGTGTGTGATGATTGCACCTTTATATAAAAAATATTCAGTACACAAATGTACCATTATACTATCAGCCGCACATCCGAACAGTACCATGTGAGTTCAATGTGTTCCTCTGAAAGTACATTATGTGTATTTTTATCTTTTTGTACCCCAGGGAACAATAGTGTACCCAAACTGTACTCTGAGTGTATAGATGCCAGGACTGACCATTCTCGACCATTCAAAATGACAGTTTTAACCATGTTTTGAGGCTATACCTTTACAAATAAATTGTTTACAAACAAAGGAGTAAATCAAGATTATATTTTGGGTTCTGATGCGGTTAGACAGTTGAACTAAGCTCATGAGGCACTTATAAGTTATATTCTTCAAGAATAAATGGCTATATATCATGAATTTAAAAGTAAAACAATTGATGTAGCAATTGCAGATTGTCCCTTTAACAGATCACAGTCATTCCTGTATTAAGTAACCACTCTCTCCCCTTTATACATAAGGAACTTGGCCAAAGGGTGTATGCTTTCCCTCTTTGTATGCATTACACAGTCACACTCGCTCAAAAATGACCAGGCCTGTACACCATGAAAAGTGGATTTACTGGGAGTTTTCTGGCCATGCTGTCATAGCTAAGCTTTAATATTATGCCAATCAACATGAGTCAGTTCACGCTCTAGTGGGTCATATCATTAAATGTCAGTGTACCTGCTAACTTGAAACCGTCCACCACCCACACCCCCACACCCACCCATCTAAGCATCATATGGAACCAGAACCTCCTCTATCAGTCTACCCCCCTCTGCCTCCACCTCACCATATTCAAACATGACAGAGGAAAAGAGCACAACTGTATGAAAACAAAGTTTGGCATCTGTGGACTCATGTTAGTGGCCAATAATTCGCAGAAAGAGTACAATAAAGATTGTTTATGACACACAAGAAGGCTGGAACATGCTGATCTGTTCTCTGTTTATGTTCCATGTTCCAATTCCAAAATACATAGGCATGCAAAAGAACAGATGAAGGAGGGAGGGCACATTGCATGATACAGGACGGTATAGCTATACCTTGCATGTAGAATAATGTGGTTAAGACTAGTATCACCAGACAGTCAAAGCCCTTTAGGGATAATCATAATACCAGAAAGATACTCGTCCATACCATGCAGTGAGAACACATTGTTTTCACCACAGGCTTTGAGAGTCCACGCCGGGGGTAGGCTACCCTGTTCCTGGAGTGATGCAGGTACTGCAGGATTTTGTTCCAACTAAGCACCACACTGGACCAACTGAGATAATTGATCAGTTCAGTGATTGCCTAAATTCAACACAACTGGTCTTCCAGGTCAGTTAAATCAAAAACATGAAGTGCCTGTGGCCCTCCATGACCAGGGTTGTCTACACCTGGTCTACGCACTGAGTTGGAATATCACTTTTGTCTGATTTAATGTTGTCAAGTTACTTCCTTTTATGTGACACAGATACTTGTAAAGCCACCATTATTAAATGGATAGTTCACCCAAATTACAAAATGACACATGGTTTCCTTACCCTGTAATCAGTCTATGGACAAGATACACTATATATTCAAAAGTATGTGGACACCCCTTCAAATTAGTCAATTTGGCTATTTCAGCCACACCCGTTGCTGACAGGTGTATAAAATTGAGCACACAGCCATGCAATCTCCATAGACATTGGCAGTAGAATGGTCTTACTGAAGAGCTCAGTGACTTTCAAACGATGCCACCTTTCCAACAATTACTAGAGCTTCGCTGACAACTGTAAGTGCTGTTATTGTGAAGTGGATACTTCTAGGAGCAACAATGGCTCAGTCGCGTAGTGGTAGGCCACAAAAAGCCCACAGAACAGGACCACTGAGGGCTGAAGCGCGTAACGTGTAAAAATCGTCTGTCCACGATTGCAACACTCACTACCGAGTTCCAAACTGCCTCTGGAAGCTACATCAGCACAATTAAATAATTGTTAGTTGGGAGCTTCATGAAATGGGTTTCCATGGCCGAGCATCCGCACACAAGCCTAAGATCACCATACGCAATACCAAGCGTCGGCAGGAGTGGTGCAAACCTCATCATCATTGGACTCTGTAGCAGTGGAAACGCTTTGAATCACCCTTCACCATCTGGCAGTCCAACGGACTAATCTAGGTTTGGCGGAAGCCAGGAGAACGCTACCTGCCCCAATGCATAGTGCCAACTGTAAAGTTTGGTGGATGGAGTAACAATGGTCTGGGGCTTTTTTACATGGTTTGGGCTAGGCCCCTTAGTTCCAGTGAAGGGAAATCTTAACACTACAGCATACAATTACATTTTAGACAATTCTGTGCTTCCAAATTTGTGGCAATAGTTTGGGGAAGGCCCTTTCCTGTTTCAGCCTGACAATGCCCCCGTGCACAAAGCGAGGTCCATACAGAAATGGTTTGTTGAGATCGGTGTGGAAGAACTTGACTGGCCTGCAAAGAGGCCTCTAAGACCTTTGGGATGAATTGGAACGCAGACTGTGAACCAGGCCTAATCGCCCAACATCAGTGCTTGACCTCACTAATGCTCTTAATATGGTGTTGGGGGGACCAACTCCATATTAATGCCCATGATTTTGGAAAGAGATGTTCGACAAGCAGGTGTCCACATACTTTTGTTCATATAGTGTATGACTGCAATCCATGCTTTGGTTTTGTTTACCCGGCCACTGTTTAAATGCTAACATTTTAGCATTTGTCACACAAATCCAATGCAAGTTAATGGTACCTATAGCATTTTCACTTTTTATGTCCAAATCATCTATAAAACGTATTTGAACTACACAATCCATTTAAGATACTTTATGATAATTTAGACATGAAGAGCAGAGGATGGATTGCTGTCATGCCTTGTCCATAGACTACTTACAGTCTAGGGAAACCATATGTCATTTTGTAATTTGGTTAAGCAACAAGACAAAATGTGGCAATATAGGGCTAGGTATCACATTGGAATAATCCATTTTTAATAGCTAATTAGAGTGGAACAAACCACATTAGATTCCTCCTCATCCTGCTTTAACAATAAGCATAGTATTTAAGAGCGTGCATGGCAGTTTTATTACTCAAAACTATAATGGCTGAGCAAAAAATTACTGTAATTCATAGAGGAACAAATAAATAGGCTAAAACATACAATGATGAATACCAATTACAGTGTTTAATTTCCAACACCAGCCAGTGGCCATAAATATAACACAGTTTGACTTGAAATAGATACTCTTCAAATTATAGTGTTGGCATCCATGACAGTAAGGGCTAAAGGTACACAAGAGCAATGTGGATACACTGTATTTACACACGATTTTCACAATGCAATTTCCTTCTTTGATCTGTCTGTCTTGTCAAGTCTGAGGGCCTATGTAATGCATCTGAGACACCACGCAGACGAAGATCATCTCTCTCCTCTGGCAACATCTCAACAGATAAAGTGTTACTCTTCCTACCACTTACAGTTGAAGTCGGAAGTTTACATACACTTAGGTTGGAGTCATTAAAACTTGTTTTTCAACCACTCCAGAAATGTATTGGTTTAGCGGAAGCCAGGAGAACGCTACCTATAGTTTTGGCAAGTCTGTTAGGACATCTACTTTGTGCAGGACACAAGTAATTTTTCCAACAATTGTTTACAGACAGATCATTTCACTTATAATTCACTGTATCACAATTCCAGTGAGTCAGAAGTTTACATACACTAAGTTGACTTTGCCTTTAAACAGCTTGGAAAATTCCAGAAAATTATATCATGTCTTTAGAAGCTTCTGATAGGCAAATTGACATCATTTGAGTCAATTGGAGGTGTACCTGTGGATGTATTTCAAGGCCTACCATCAAACTCATTGCCTCTTTGCTTGACATCATGGGAAAATCAAAAGAAATCAGCCAAGACTTTTGAAAAACAATTGTAGACCTCCACATGTATGGTTCATCCTTGGGAGCAATTTCCAAATGCCTGAAGGTACCACTTTCATCTGTACAAACAATAGTACGCAAGTATAAACACCATTGGACCACGCTGCCATCATACCGCTCAGGAAGGAGACGTGTTCTGTCTCCTAGAGATGAATGTACTTTGGTGTGAAAAGTTCAAATCAATCCCAGAACAACAGCAAAGGACCTTGTGAAGATGCTGGAGGAAACAGGTACAAAAGTATCTATATCCACTGTAAAACAAGTCCTATATCGACATAACCTGAAAGGCCGCTCAGCAAGGAAGAAGCCACTGCTCCAAAGCCGTCATAAAAAAAGCCAGACTACGGTTTGCAACTGCACATGGGGACAAAGATCGTACTTTTTGGAGAAATGTCCTCTGTCTGCAACAAAAATAGAACTGTTTGGCAATAATGACCATTGTTATGTTTGGAGGAAAAAGGGGGAGGCTTGCAAGCCGAAGAACACCATCCCAACCGTGAAGCACGGGGGTGGCAGCATCATGGTGTGGGGGTGCTTTGCTGCAGGAGGGGCCGGTGCACTTTACAAAATAGATGGCATCATGAGGAATTAAAATTATGTGGATATATTGAAGCAACATCTCAAGACATCAGTCAGGAAGTTAAAGCTTGGTCGCAAATGGGTCTTCCAAATGGACAATGACCCAAAGCATACTTCCAAAGTCGTGGCAAAATGGCTTAAGGACAACGAAGTCAAGGTATTGGAGTTGCCATCACAAAGCCCTGACCTCCTATAGAAAATGTGTGGGCAGAACTGAAAAAGTGTTTGCGAGCAAGGAGTTCTACAAACCTGACTCAGTGGGAAGCTTGTGGAAGGCTACCCAAAACTTTTGACCCAAGTTAAACAATTTCAAGGCAGTGCTACCGAATACTAATTGAGTGTATGTAAACTTCTGACCCACTGGGAATGTGATGAAAGAAATTAAAGCTGAAATAAATAATTCTCTCTACTATTATTCAGACATTTCACATTCTGAAAATAAAGTGGTGATCTTAACTGACCTAAGACAGGAATTGTGAAAAACTGAGTTTAAATTTATTTGGCTAAGCTGTATGTAAACTTCCAACTTCAACTGTAGATATGATACATAACAGTGGATAGGTGTGCCGGTATGTATAATGACTACGATTAAAACAAACAGGAAATCGTGATAAATCTGTCCGTGTCCTCCTCGCTGTCAGTGGGAACGTCCATCAAGACCTGAGGATATATTTTGCTGCTTGTGCTTTTCTACACCACTAGATGGTGGTGGTGGTGATGTTGTTGCCTCCATGAGAGAAACCAGGCTGTCTGGCCCCTTCTCAGGCCCATCATGTAGAAGTGTAGCTCACAGCTCTGAGCGGATGTTAGACATGTATTCCTGTCTGAGGGGATGTTAGACGTGTATTCCTGTCTGAGGGGATGTTAGACGTGTATTCTAGTCTGAGGGGATGTTAGACGTGTATTCCTGTCTGAGGGGATGTTAGACGTGTATTCCTGTCTGAGGGGATGTTAGACGTGTATTCTAGTCTGAGGGGATGTTAGACGTGTATTCCTGTCTGAGGGGATGTTAGACGTGTATTCCTGTCTGAGGGGATGTTAGACATGTATTCCAGTCTGAGGGGATGTTCGACATGTATTCCTGTCTGAGGGGATGTTAGACATGTATTCCTGTCTGAGGGGATGTTAGACATGTATTCCAGTCTGAGGGGATGTTAGACATGTATTCTAGTCTGAGGGGATGTTAGACATGTATTCCAGTCTGAGGGGATGTTAGACATGTATTCTAGTCTGAGGGGATGTTAGACATGTATTCTAGTCTGAGGGGATGTTAGACATGTATTCCAGTCTGAGGGGATGTTAGACATGTATTCTAGTCTGAGGGGATGTTAGACATGTATTCTAGTCTGAGGGGATGTTAGACATGTATTCTAGTCTGAGGGGATGTTAGACATGTATTCTAGTCTGAGGGGATGTTAGACATGTATTCCAGTCTGAGGGGATGTTCGACATGTATTCCTGTCTGAGGGGATGTTAGACATGTATTCCTGTCTGAGGGGATGTTAGACATGTATTCCAGTCTGAGGGGATGTTAGACATGTATTCTAGTCTGAGGGGATGTTAGACATGTATTCCAGTCTGAGGGGATGTTAGACATGTATTCTAGTCTGAGGGGATGTTAGACATGTATTCTAGTCTGAGGGGATGTTAGACATGTATTCCAGTCTGAGGGGATGTTAGACATGTATTCTAGTCTGAGGGGATGTTAGACATGTATTCTAGTCTGAGGGGATGTTAGACATGTATTCTAGTCTGAGGGGATGTTAGACATGTATTCTAGTCTGAGGGGATGTTAGACATGTATTCTAGTCTGAGGGGATGTTAGACATGTATTCCAGTCTGAGGGGATGTTAGACATGTATTCCAGTCTGAGGGGATGTTAGACATGTATTCTAGTCTGAGGGGATGTTAGACATGTATTCTAGTCTGAGGGGATGTTAGACATGTATTCCTGTCTGAGGGGATGTTAGACATGTATTCTAGTCTGAGGGGATGTTAGACATGTATTCCTGTCTGAGGGGATGTTAGACATGTATTCTAGTCTGAGGGGATGTTAGACATGTATTCCAGTCTGAGGGGATGTTAGACATGTATTCTAGTCTGAGGGGATGTTAGACATGTATTCCAGTCTGAGGGGATGTTAGACATGTATTCTAGTCTGAGGGGATGTTAGACATGTATTCCAGTCTGAGGGGATGTTAGACATGTATTCCTGTCTGAGCGGATGTTAGACATGTATTCCAGTCTGAGGGGATGTTAGACATGTATTCCAGTCTGAGGGGATGTTAGACATGTATTCCAGTCTGAGGGGATGTTAGACATGTATTCCAGTCTGAGGGGATGTTAGACATGTATTCCAGTCTGAGGGGATGTTAGACATGTATTCCAGTCTGAGCGGATGTTAGACATGTATTCCTGTCTGAGGGGATGTTAGACGTGTATTCCTGTCTGAGGGGATGTTAGACGTGTATTCCAGTCTGAGGGGATGTTAGACGTGTATTCCTGTCTGAGGGGATGTTAGACGTGTATTCCTGTCTGAGGGGATGTTAGACGTGTATTCCTGTCTGAGGGGATGTTAGACATGTATTCCAGTCTGAGCGGATGTTAGACATGTATTCCAGTCTGAGGGGATGTTAGACGTGTATTCCTGTCTGAGGGGATGTTAGACGTGTATTCCTGTCTGAGCGGATGTTAGACATGTATTCCTGTCTGAGGGGATGTTAGACGTGTATTCCTGTCTGAGGGGATGTTAGACGTGTATTCCTGTCTGAGGGGATGTTAGACATGTATTCCAGTCTGAGGGGATGTTAGACATGTATTCCAGTCTGAGGGGATGTTAGACATGTATTCTAGTCTGAGGGGATGTTAGACGTGTATTCCTGTCTGAGGGGATGTTAGACGTGTATTCCTGTCTGAGGGGATGTCAGACATGTATTCCAGTCTGAGGGGATGTTAGACATGTATTCCAGTCTGAGAGGATGTTAGACATGTATTCCAGTCTGAGCGGATGTTAGACATGTATTCCTGTCTGAGGGGATGTTAGACATGTATTCCAGTCTGAGGGGATGTTAGACATGTATTCCTGTCTGAGGGGATGTTAGACATGTATTCTAGTCTGAGGGGATGTTAGACATGTATTCCAGTCTGAGCGGATGTTAGACATGTATTCCAGTCTGAGGGGATGTTAGACATGTATTCCAGTCTGAGGGGATGTTAGACATGTATTCCTGTCTGAGGGGATGTTAGACATGTATTCCAGTCTGAGGGGATGTTAGACATGTATTCCTGTCTGAGCGGATGTTAGACATGTATTCCAGTCTGAGGGGATGTTAGACATGTATTCCAGTCTGAGGGGATGTTAGACATGTATTCCTGTCTGAGGGGATGTTAGACATGTATTCCCGTCAAAGCCCTATTTGATATCAAACATCTATTCTGAATTTTCACTGTACATTCAACTCAAAGAGACTACAGTGCCTGGATAAGGTTGTGGTATCTGACAGGAGAAAGACAATGTTTCCTCGGTACTGCAAAGGTTGACGTAGGACTCCTGGCCCAGTCATAATTTTGGCAGGAAGAATGGCCCATCATCTGATGAATGTGTTTGTACAATAATATCAGGATTTCTGGTCTGTGTTACTCAGTCCATCTAGTCAACAATAGCTACGTTGGGTAAATAATTCAATCTAATAGAGTTTTACAGTGACCACAAAACAGTGTAATGCAGCTCTGCTGGTAAACACCATATTTAGATGAATGATTAAAACAACTTTAGAGATAATTAAATCCAATAGCTTTGAGGAATATGACTGTTAGATGAGTAAGATGTTTTTATTGCCATGTACACCGGATAGGTGCAGTTAAAAGTGTTGTTTTACCATACTACAGTTTTGTGTGTGTGTGTGTGTGTGTGTGTGTGTAACTCCAATACCTTGACTTCGTTGTCCTTAAGCCATTTTGCCACAACTTTAGAAGTATGCTTGGGGTCATTGTCCATTTGGAAGACCCATTTGTGACCAAGCTTTAACTTCCTGACTGATGTCTTGAGATGTTGCTTCAATATATCCACATAATTTGAATTCCTCATGATGCCATCTATTTTGTGAAGTGTAGCAGTCCCTCCTGCAGCAAAGCATCCCCACAACAGGATGCTGCCATCCCCGTGCTTCACGGTTGGGATGATGTTCTTCGGCTTGCAAACCTCCCTCTTTTTCCTCCAAACATAATGATGGTTATAATGGCAAAATAGTTATATTTTTGTTTCATCAGACCAGAGGACATTTCTCCAAAAAGTACGATCTTTGTCCCCATGTGCAGTTGCAAACCATAGTCTGGCTTTTTTATGGCGGTTTTGGAGCAGTGGCTTCTTCCTTGCTGAGCGGCCTTTCAGGTTATGTCGATATAGATCTTGTTTTACAGTGGATGTAGATACTTTTGTACCTGTTTCCTCCAGCATCTTCACAAGGTCCTTTGCTGTTGTTCTGGGATTGATTTGCACTTTTCACACCAAAGTACATTCATCTCTAGGAGATAGAACGCGTCTCCTTCCTGAGCGGTATGATGATGGCTGTGTGGTCCCATGGTGTTTATACTTGTGTACTATTGTTTGTACAGATGAACGTGGTACCTTCAGGCGTTTGGAAATTGCTCCCAAGGATGAACCAGACTGAAAACAAGGTTGAAAAACAAGTTTTAATGACTCCAACCTAAGTGTATGTAAACATCTGTCTTCAACTGTATATGGTTTACCCATGTTGATTTGTTTTCAAATTCTTTGTGGGTCTGTGTGATCTGTGGGAAATATGTGTCTCTAATATGGTCATACCTTTGGTAGTAGGTTAGGAAGTGCAGTTCAGTTTCCACCTCATTTTGTGGGCAGTGGGCACATAGCCTTTCTTCTCATGAGCCAGGTCTGCCTATACTGTAGCAAGGCTATGCTGACTGAGTCTGTTTATAGTCAAGGATGTTCTACTGTGCATTCTCTGTTTAGGGACAGATAGCATTCCAGTTTGCTCAGTTTTTTTAGTTGAATCTTTCCAGTGTGTCAAATAGTTATCTTTTTTTTCTCATATTTTGGTTGGATGTAATTGTGTTGCATCATTAGCGGGTATAGTCCTAATTCCGACCTGCATACATTGTTTGGGGTTTTGCGTTGTACATGAAGGATATTTTTGAAGAATTCTGCAATGCGTGTCTCAATTGGGTGTTTATCCCCTTTTGTGAATTATTGGTTGGTGAGTGGACCCCAAACCCACAACCATAGAGAGCAATCGGTTCTATAACTGATTTATCCTAATTGGGATGTTGAGTTTTATGTTCCTTTTGGTGGCACAGAACGCCCTTCTCGCCTTGTCTCTTAGATTGTTCACAGCCTTGAGGAAGTTACCTGTGGTCTCTTTCTCTCTCTCTCTCTCTCTCTCTCTCTCTCTCTCTCTCTCTCGCTCTCTCTCGCTCTCTCTCTCTCTCTCTGCCAGGAGAAATAGCTTGTCAGACCAAACAGTCTCTGCTTAAGGAATCCTTCCCAATTTGTCCTACTCTTCATCCAATCAAATAATCTATGCCAGGGCTTTTTCAACAGTTGGGTCATCCACTGGTCTTTCCCTGGCTATGTGACTTTTGGAGAGCAACATTAGGTTTTGAGTTTTAATACTTCATACCACTATTTGGGATTTTGATAGGGTTTCTCTGAATATGTTAATGTTCATAATTATAGTTCAATAGATTTGAACAATGCATCCTAATATCACCTGTATGTAGATCTGCCTTGCCATCGCTTTCAAATCTTTGCTCCTTAGTGGAAAACATCATTATCTACAGCCAATCTTTGCTCCTGTGATTCTATCAAAACCTTCTTACAGGAGATGCCACCTCCACCAAACCAAAACAACTGACATTCTTACCACCACAGTTCAATGTGTATCAAGTCTTTAATCTGATTACTGGGCAAGAGGTTTCTTTACCTATCACCTGAAAGGGTTAAGTTAAACTTTTTCTCAATTATATCAGTATTGTCCTGCGCTCCACAGATACTTGAAGGTCTTATTGTGTTTATAATAAACCAATAGCTGACATTCGCCTCAAATGATTTGGCGATAGACCTGGAAGGATAAGGTACTGCTTTGATTTGGTTGAATCCCGATCCGTCATGTAGTCTGTCCTGAGTTCAACCTCAGTCATGAGTGATGCATTGTCACATGCATAACACATGACTTATCCTACAGAGAATGCTTTGGAGAAGGCAGGGAGCAAAGGCCAGGAGAGACTATCTATTTATCCCAGTCTCCTGTTTGTCTCTTGGTCATTGAGGACATGAGAGAAGGTATTTGGGAAGAATGTGTTCTATATCTTTTATGGACATTAAGTACTTTTAGAAACCACTCTTGTGGTCCCTGTACAAAACAAATGGGGCAATTAGGTCAGAGATCAATCCAGAAATTACATCCTTTAATCAAGATGAAAGTTTCTCTGTACCGAATGTTTATATTATTTAGTGTATTTCATGTTTTCAAAAAAGCTCTCTTTCCTCATTTCTTTCCCTGCCATGATAAGTTACTGGGATGTTCCCAGGAACCTAAATAATAAGGGGTTACAGAGTATTGACTAATCAAAACTGTGCCATGTGGGCACGCCCCATTTGGGCACAATAAAACCCCTCCATCAGTCCCCCTTCACAACATAGCGTAGATCCCAGATCTCAGCAGGCTCTGGGTTATAAAGTCATGTCTCCTGGAGATTGTTTAGCCCTGCCCTTGTTTCTATTATACAGCACAGAGGCATTTCCTTGAATTCTGTGCCAGGAGTGCTAATGCCTAAGTATTTGAATTAAGAGGGTTGCTTCCTGAGCTGGTTTACTCTGGCTATGTGAAAGGAGGGGGTCTGAGGTATGGAAGGAGATTTCAATCATGTAGCTTTCTTATTTTGCTTTTGTAAATATCTGGCTAGAAGGAAGTCAGGGAGTGGGAAGCTGTGTATTATGTCTAGAACACTTTCACAGTGAGAAATCAGTCCAGTACATAGATTTCAAACATGACGTCCACAGAGTCATTTTCTTGTCCAGTCCAGCCCGGCCTTCATTTCAGTGTCCACAGACGTCCGGTCCAGACATGATTCGGTACCGTCCGGACCGGCCTTGTTTTGGCCAAAACATAGACGTCTATATTTGGTTCAGATTTGGTCCGGACGGGCCTTCATTTGGTCCCCCAAAAAACAGCTATGATTGGTTCAGATTTGGTTGAAGTTTGGACAGCACAGTACAGTAGAGCACAGCATAGTACAGTACAGTTAAGTATAGTAAAGACAAGTAGAGTATAGTTCAATACAGTAGAGTAGGGTACAGTATAATGCTCTGTATTGTACTGTACTGTACCCTACTGTACTCTATAGTACTTTACTTGCCTAGAAAGTGTTCATTTTTAAAATGACATTTTGGTCATTTAGCAGATGCTGTTATCCAGAGCAAATGACAGTCAGTGCTAAACCACATCAAATCAAATCACATTTCATTTGTCACATTACAGTGAAATGCTTACTTACAAGCCCTTAACCAACAATGCAGTTTCAAGAAAAATAAGTGTTAGGTAATAAATAGATTAGTAAAAAATAACAAATAACAAATAGTCAAAGAGCAGCAGTAAAATAAAGTAGTGAGGCTATATACAACGGTACAGAGTCAATGTGCACAGGTTAGTCGAGGTAATTGAGGCAATATGTACATGTAGGTAGAGTCACATGTATCACAGTCAAAGCAAGAAAAACGTGTCTGTAATTGTTACTGAGAATGTTATTATAGTTGAAGTGTTCTATTGTTTTTTTCTGTTGAACATGATCACTGCCAGTTTAAAGCTTTTGGAAAAGCTAACATAATGGCATGTGACAGATGGGAGTAATCATAAATGTTACACACTGCAATCTTCAGTTGGCTCCATTTTCCATTTTTGGAAGGTGATATAATGTTTTCTTCCTTGAAACGCAGATACAAGTGAATTCATGTACGGTTGAAATTCGGCCATAGAAACAATGACCAAAAAATATGTATTTTCAACGCTTTAAAATACTTTATCAGACTCTGGAAAAGATGTCAATTGTAATTTTGCTCACTGGGCTGTCATGAAAGCTACCTGAGGTCAGCTCCATTTCAATGGTCTACTACACAGTATCAGGCCACTTGAAGGAATCCACTGCTCATTGCCTCATAACATTTATATAACAGGTGCTTAATATTGGAAATACCATTAATATTACGAGCAATGTATTTGTGAGTTATAAGATATACTGCCCAGTGCCTATCCATATCCGATTCCTTCTCCTTTGGCGACTGCACAGGCAAGAATATATTTACGTTAAAGTGTTTTACTGCTACTCGGGTGATTGATTTAAACTTTGAGAGGTTCAAGATAGTGCAATTGTCAGAAGTTGATTTGGTTTAGAAGATAAGAAGAACTCCAAGCTCAGCGGTGTGTCATACTCAGTGATGGGAAGGGGTAGCCTCATTTACGTCAGTGCGTCTGGTTCTGGCGCTTGGATAGTCCGAAAATGTTAAAGCTTTCCTGGAGCAACACCGCATATCTGCGCACGTATGTGAATGTAAATATGTTTACGATGGAGATATGTATTATTGGTCTAGAAACGAGCACTTCTAAAAGTAGTACACATCAAAGTAAATAGTGGAATGACATCGCTGGAGGCAACATTGAACGGCAGCCCCAAAAAATGTAAATTGAATTGCTATATTACAAATTAGGCTATATATTCAATAATGTCGGTTAATGAAATGGGGAACTGATATCAGGTGCTTAGAGATATAGTGACAATGTATTTGTTATGGTGAGTGTTATGATAATATATTAGCATGACATTTATTTTTAGCATGATAGGCTATTTTATTCTTGCGATATAATTCGTGACAACCAGTCTGAAAAGTTTCCATTTGCAATGTTATTCTAATAGTAGGCTAATATGTAGCCCAACCGGCCGGCAGATTGCACTATTATTAATTTCAGTCGTTTGTCATCGCTTCATCTGCCGGCCGTTTGGGCTAGCTAATATGCTTGGGCTCATAAACGTGTTATTTGAGAATGCTCTTGTGGCGAGTTGCTTGCAAGAGGAAAATGTTGAAAAATGGGACTGTTATGTTTCCTACAATTATATTCATCCTGCAAAGTGTGTCACTGACAAATGTAGTAATTTCAAGGAGATATTTAAGTTTTTATATGTTTATTGTCTCTACATTTTACAGATGATTGAGTAGCTAGTTTGAAAGTTGTATTGTTGTAATTATGGCATAGTATACCATTATTATTATATGTAACTCCTCTCTCCATTTTATAGACAGTTGGGCTGGCAAAAACAACATCTCCACTAACTACATTCTTGTTCTAACTTCCATACAGATCTCTGGCCCTTCAATGAAGCTCCACTGCCTAACTCTTGTGACCCTAGAATAGAAGTGACCTACATGGATCACCTGTCTGAGCTGACATCACTCTCTCCCCCCACATCCATGTCCTCTCCACCTCCTCCAAACATGTCTCACACACCACACCCAACCATGTCTCCCCCACCTCCCCCTGCCATCTCCCCACCACCCCCACCTCCTCCACTGCCCAGTGGCCTCCAGAACAGTCGGGATGTCCTGCAACGGTCCAAGTTACGCAACCTGAACTGGGACCTCATTCCGAAGGAGAAGGTAGAGGGCCGTCAGAGTGTCTGGAACAGTCCAGATGAGTTCCACTTCGACCTGAGCTCGTTGGACGAGCTGTTTGGACAACAGAAGAGGTCTCGGCCCCCCAAGAAGGATGGCAGTTTACGGCATGGTCTCAGACCTATTGGCTCCCCTCTACGCAATGCACCTGAAAAGGTCAGTGGACTGGTTTCCATATGTAAATGCACAGTTTTAGGCATAATGTCTATTAGTCTTAATTGTAATGAAAAGTGTATTCCAGGTTGGTGCTATTACCATACTGTGGGTTGTTTCCTTAGAGAATGATTGGGGTGTGGCTGTATGCTGATTGTTGTTCTGACTGGTATTTTCTGTTTCTGTCTAACCCTGTAGGTATCACTTCTGGACGGGAAGCGCAGTATGAATGTGGGAATTTTCCTCCGGCAGTTCAAGAGGTGGGAGAGATATTTTAAGCCCACTTTAATCAGGTTTTCATAATAATGTCACTATCAGATAAATGTTTAATGTCATCCGTGGCAACTCATTATAACTCATGTCTTCACAGTGCAGTCAGGGAGATAGTGGAGGACATCAGGCAGGGTAATGGGCAGCACTATGGGAGTGAGATGCTCAGTGAACTGTGCAAAATGCTGCCTGAGACTGAGGAGGTACTGTGGAGTTCGGTCTGTCTCTCCATATCATCTGGCTCTATTTAGTGGTCTTTATATCTTCATTGTTTTTCCGTCCTACAGTGTACTAACTCATGTGTCCTGTTCTGTAGGAGAGGCGTCTGAGGGCATACCGGGGAGAGCGTAGCCATCTTGAAGACCCTGACCTCTTCATGCTCCTACTAGTGGAGGTGCCCAGGTGATTAAACATATTGTTGGTGTTTAGTCATCACCTTTCTCCTACCAAAAGACAATGCTATCGAATCCTCCTTATCTAATTTCTCTTCTTGTCTTTTGCATCCCCTCAACTTGTCGCCATTTTCTCTCATTTAAGCTGTTTAAAATGTGGGTTTTCCGATACTCTCCTGTTATTTTTCTTGGTCAGTTATCGCTTGCGTCTGGATGCCATGATCCTGCAGCAGGAGTTTGACCCAGCCTTATCTTCTCTGTGTGTGTCAGCACGCTGCTTGGTGTCTGCAGCCACAGGTGAGAAAACAGCAGAGTGATTGAAATGTCTTTTTCCCAGATCCCTGAACTTTTTTTGTGAGATTCCTTCGACTTTTATGTTGATTTATCTTAGTGACATACTATAAATTACTATCCCATCTATCTCTCTTAGAGCTTTTGAGCTGCCCAGAGTTGCACTCCATCCTACGGCTGGTCCTGAGGGCAGGAAATTACATGAATGCCGTGAGTCGCAGTCACCTGGCACCTAGACAGCCAGTGCAGCCAGACAGGCTGATTGGTTGATTTATTGACAACCAATATTCTACATTTTTTTCCAAATGTGTTGAGTGCATGAGTATGAAGAAGTTATCTGATCTTGTCACACCTTCTGACCTTCAACAACAGGGAGGTTACGCAGGCAATGCTGCTGGGTTCCGCATCGCCTCTCTGCTCAAGCTAGCTGACACCAAAGCCAACAAACCAGGCATGAACCTGCTGCATTATGTGGCCATGGTAAAAATCGAATCAATATTTCACAAATGGATGTTAAATACTTTTCCCCAACACTCCTACTACTAGATCTACTTGGGTCTCACAAAAAGAAAATAATACAATATGTCTGTCCTCTCTCAGGAAGCCGTTAGGAAAGACCCAACCCTGCTGTCCTTTCCCCTCAAGTTGAGCCATGTGGGTCTCGCCTCCCGGTCAGTGACACACTTAGGATGTTATGAGTGCTTCATGACAAGTTGCTGACATAGTTCTCACATGCTTGAAAAAGAAAAGAAGCAGCATTATATACAATTTTGTTTTTGCATGTTTTGGGGGTTTACCCAAGTACTCAATGATGTTGATTGATTGATTGAGTCATTCTTCCATTCATTCATTAATTCAGTCCATTGTTAATAACAATGTTAGGTCCCTTTAAATCAGACTAATCTCACCTTACTGTTCTCTCTCACCCATCAGACTGTCTGTGGATGTGGTGCAAGGGGATCTGTCTCAGCTGTGCAGCAGACTAACTGGACTAGAGAGGAGAATTCAGACGGAACCTGTTCTCCAACAGCAAATCAAATACTTCCTCCAGGTAAGTGCTTCCTGTAAAATACGTGTCTGTGGGTTTTTGCTCCTCCCTTGTACTTGATTGATGAATTAAGGTCACTAATTAGTAAATAACTCCCCTCACCTGGTTGTCTAGGTCGTAATTAAAAGGATAAACCAAAAACAATGCAGACACTAGGCCCTGCATGGAATGAGTTTGACACTCCTGCTATAAAATAATGAATAATATGTCAAAATAAGACCACAAGACTGCCCCTTAAATGTTTCATAAAGGACCTTACCATTGCAAGTCATTTGAAAGTACATTTATGGTAATTTGGACTAACAATCATAAGTTGTGAAAGGTGGTTTGCAAGACTTTTGTTGTGGTCTGTTGTCAGAGCGCTGAGGGGAGGCTGGAGGAGGCAGAGGTGGAGGTGGAGGCTCTACTGCAGGCCCAACAGGACCTGTTGGACTTCTTCTGTGAGGATGATGTCACGTTCAAGCTGGAGGAGGCCTGCAGCATCTTTTAC
The DNA here is from genome assembly GCF_057628025.1 of Oncorhynchus mykiss. Classification (NCBI taxonomy): domain Eukaryota; kingdom Metazoa; phylum Chordata; class Actinopteri; order Salmoniformes; family Salmonidae; genus Oncorhynchus; species Oncorhynchus mykiss. Next base: position 35,974,569 of record NC_143031.1, on the reverse strand, counting down.
TCCTTCAACATTCGCTTTCAGAAAGCTGTAGAGGTCAGCACCTAAGCAGCATCTGTTGGTGTTCAACCATGTTTTCATTTCTCCCATTGATATTAATTAATATTTGTTTGCTACAATAATGTGTGCTGGTTGGCAAGACCTCCATTGATGCACTTTTATTTGCCCTAAATGATTCTGTTCATTTTAATTTGATAACTCTTCTGATTTTGTTTCAGGAGAATGCAAAGAGGGAGCTTCAGGAACAGAAGCGAGCAGAGAGAGAGAGGCTGGAGAGGGACCGGGATGGGACAGTGAGACGTCGCTCCATAGCCACCTGTTCAGCCCTGGAGGTGGGACTCAGGGACACCCAGCAAGAAGACCTGGAGAGCACTCTGGAGAGGAGCCTCTACCACACCTGGCAGAGCCGCCACAACGTGCGAAGCCCAGACAGCCGACTACGTGCCATGAGCCCAACCTTACACAACTTACTGGAGAACATCAATGATGATGATACTACAGAATCATGTGACACACCACCACCAACCCTTGCTCACTCACCTCCCCCACCCAAGACAAAGCATCAGCAGACTGTGTCTGCTCCCCCCTCTAACCCCACAAACAGTATGTCAGCCAAGCCTGCCAAGGAGACCACCCCTCCAGTGGACAGCCCACAGTCACCTCTGGAGAGTGCCGATCTGCTGAAGCATGTAGCATCCAAAGTGGTGAACCAGCAGTGCAGTCTACAAGAAATGTCTGACCCAGAGAAACAGCATGACACAGCCTCTGCCCAACCCACCACCAAGGGACAGTCACAGAAGCCTGGGGAATGGGAGCGTCTGTATTCATGCATGGGAGACACAGTAGTGTGTCACACTCTTGTGACTGGCCTATGCTCCTATAAGAACCTGAGCCCAACACAGCCCTGGGAGGAGCCCACGGAAGGATCCCACTGCTTCTTACGGTTGAGGGACAAGCAGGTCAGAGCGGCATCACCCCAGGTCCACAAAGCGGCAGCAGCCCAGGTCCACAAAGCGGCAGCACCCCAGGTCCAGGGGGACAACGTGCAGAACAAAAAGGTGCGCACACCAGCTTCTGGGCTGCAGAGAACTATACCCAGGAGTAGGGCTTCCACACCCTCCACAAGCCCCACTTCCACCCTTTCCTCTACTGCCTCTGCCATCCCCACTCCCACAGCCTCGGCCATTCCCAAAATGCAAGGCAGGTCAGAGGCAGCCTCCACATGGTCCTCACGTCTCCCTCTCAGGAACTCAGTGCGTTCCCCAACTCCAATCACCTCCAAAGATCATTCTGAGGTCAGACCGGAAGGGATTGTTAGGGGAAAAATGCAATCTATGAATGAGCAGACCAAAAAAAAGCATCCTCTTCGTCGACTACTAGAAAAAGCCAAACCAAATGAGAAGGAGAGAGAGAAGATAAAGAAGGAAAGAGAGCTGGAGAGTGAAAGAGAGAGGGAGAGGGAGGGAGTGAGAAAGGAGAGGGAAAGTGAGAAGGAGAAGAAAAGAGTGAAAGAGAGGGAGAAGGTCAAGGAGAAAGAGAAGGAGAAGGAGAGGAAGATGGCGAAGGAGAAGGTGCAGATGAAAACTAAGCTAAAGGGGAAAGAGAAGGAACTCAAAGTGGAGCCAGTGATGGAGTCAGCTCTGTGTGTGTCCAAGCAGCTGCCCCTGCACCCTGACTTTCATACCTCTCTGCCTCGCCGTGCCCTTCAGGCCTCGGTGACCACCAGTGCCAAGGTCATACGCTGTGCCCTCATGGCCGCTGCGGCTGTGAATAAGGACAGGAGCAGCCAGTCTGCAGTCTCAAAGACCACAGTTATAAAGCTGCCTGGCCCCAGGTCAAAGCTCCCAATTCCACTATCCATGTGGAAGTGAGTCTGCCCACACCCACCTAGACATACATAAAAACCCTCAGATCTGATATGGAGAGATGCCAATAGGGAATCAAGAATAGTACCTTTATTTTTGATATCACACCTCATTGGCTTTAGCTAGGTAATCAGGCATCTTTTTAGAAATGACTTTGTACTGAAAGTGTGATAAATATTATAAGGTAGGTAATAAAATAACTCAATAACGTGGAATAACGAAAGTAGGCAAAGGAAAGGAAAAATAAGGTATGGATATGGTGGTATACAGGAAGTTGTACTTAGGGTTATTCAACAAGATACTTGAATATGGAGTGATAGAGAGGGAATGGGCGAAGAGGGGATAAACAGAGAAGGATCTGGTCAGGAATAAGACCCACTTTGATGAGTATTGAAGTTCTCCATATTTCAAATGAGAGATGGAGTGGTGGGGTGCTTGGAGGTGACTGCATCATTGAAGATGCATTGAGAGTGTATTTACATTTCTGTGTCCCAACTATACACAAAACAATAAAAACAGTGATCTTTCAGTTGTGTTTAAATTGTGTGGCTTTTGTTAAATAAGTGTGACCAACTCACTTCTCCACTACTGTATTGTAGCAGCTAGCGACTACAACAACCAGAATAAAATACTATTTGGGGAGGAATCCCCGGATGAAATACCTGCTACAACGAAAGGAGGGTGCCCCCATTATTGTTTTTTGTGAACAAATGTGCAATGCACTTTCCAAACTGAGATGCAGCAATACGAAGCGTCGAGTCTGCCGGGAAACCACAAGAAGAAGAAGAAGAAGAAGGAGGAGGAGGAGGAGGATGAGGATGAGGGCGCGAGTCAAAGAAGCGGTGGGGCAATATATCAAGATAACCTGACTTTCAGCTCAGTTAGCCAATGGGACATTTCAACATCCCTTTTAAATACACTGTGAGTTATATTCTTCATTGAACCTGGTTAAAGATTATTTCCCAAAAGTTATTTGTGTTCTCGGCCAATTTTACAAAGGAAATTGCCAGCTAAAGTTCACAGCTAGCTACGGAAACACAAGCGCGTGCTAAGTGGCTAACTAGCTAGCTGGCTCAAGGTTCTATCGACGTTTTTTTCTGGCGGATAGCTAACTAAATCCCTGGGCTGTACTGCCTGTACATAACCGTTTTATTTTCATTCAATAATACTAGTATGTTTGTGTACTTAGTTAGCTATGTAACTAACGTTAGTGCAACCTTTGTAGTTAACGAGAAATAGTTCGCTAGCTTGTTTGTTAACAAGCAAAATAAGCTAACTAATGTTTTGCTATCAGTTTGTGTAATGTATTTAACTGTCTTATTTCTAATGTTTTCGTTTTGACTTTGTATTGGTAAGCCCTGTCTGCCTCTTTCCATTGAGGACCACATAAAAAAAATAGGTGTTGCAAAAACATGTGTTCTCCTCTAAAATCAATGACTACTCATTTATGATCAGCATTTTATGTGTGTGGCTCTCTCTCATATTGCCCCTTGTTTCAGGAACCCTAGTGGCCAGTGTGGATGAAGGAAGCATGCAGACCATAAAGTGTGTGGTGGTGGGCGATGGTGCCGTGGGTAAGACTTGCCTTCTAATCTCCTACACAACAAACGCCTTCCCGGAGGAGTACATCCCCACCGTGTTCGACAACTACAGTGCCCAGATAAGTGTGGACGGCCGCGCCATCAGCCTCAACCTGTGGGACACGGCTGGCCAGGAGGAGTACGACCGCCTGCGCACCCTCTCCTACCCCCAGACCAATGTCTTCATCATCTGTTTCTCCATCGGCAGCCCCTCCTCTCATGCCAACGTACGACACAAGTGGCACCCAGAGGTATCCCACCACTGTCCTGGAGTTCCAGTGCTGCTGGTGGGCACCAAGAAGGATCTGCGTGGAGATGTGGAGGCGGTGAAGAAGTTGAAGGAGCACGGCCTGGCCCCCACCAACCAACAGCAGGGTAATGCCTTAGCCAAGCAGATCGGCGCCGTCAAATACCTGGAGTGCTCAGCTCTGATGCAGGACGGTGTGAGGGAGGTGTTTGAAGAGGCCGTGCGAGCTGTGCTCTACCCTGTAACCAAGAAAAATGGCAAGAAGTGTGTTGTGTTATAACTATGTGCCTAGACTGTAGGGGGACTGGGGGAAGAGACTAACGATTGGCGCTGCCATTTTGGCTCCCAATATGCCTTCCACGTTCTAACCCTCGCCACTTGTTAGCATTGCCTGGCTTCAATATTAATTGGTTGTTTGTCAAGAGGTCCTCTCCACTAAGATGTGGTTTTAATTGATGCCAACAGCCTTCCTATGGATTTTTTTGTATCTCTGAATTCAAAACTACAGTGACGATGCTGAGGGATTTCAATGGTGCCTTCTCAGCAACTTGCTGCCTTGTCCTCACTGGCTGTATGTTTAAGAAGATTACAATTGATTTGACACCTTTGCTTTTCTCCTTCATCAGGCCAGTCTTGTAATGTGTTGATCTTTTTCTGTGAACTTTGCCCTTGTTTTCATCTGATGTGATTTACAGGAATGTTGTCAATCAGTAGCCACTGTTAAACATTATGTTCATTCCTCTGTGCCATTACAGTAATAGTTGTAGTGTGGATTGTCAATAAGATAGTTTGCCTTTAACGTGGTTCATAAGCCAGGGTCACATGATATCTGCCGAACTAGCCTTGCTGGTATGAGACAAGCACGGGTGTATGTATGACACTGTCACCCTGAACACATGCACACTTTGATTAGAACAGTCTGTCTCCTATTGCTCTGTTACACACTCTCTTACTCTGTAAAACCATGAGCTTGCCATTCTGCTTTGTCAAAACAAAGTCTTGATTGTGTCAGAGTGAATACAGATTTGGGTAGCTGCTAAGTAAACAGATGCCCTAAAGATTGTTATTTTTGTATTGCTGGTGGGAAAAGTCAGGAAGCAATAATTTGAGTGTTTAGTGATTAACACGCCCCCCCCCCCCCAAAGTCTAACTCGCTGTCAGCTGACCTGCTTATGGGTAGTCTTTATTTTTTGTCTGAAGGCAAACAGAAACCACAAGTAAACTATGTTCTATTGTAACTCATTGAAATCGGTGCTGAATAATGCTACACATTAGGATGTCATAAAAGTTGTTTAGTGTTACTGGCCTCATTGAGGAACGCGTGTTGAAGGTACCACATATCAGCAGTAACGCTGCTTATTCCTGGCTAACTGTTAACTTATCTAAGTGTAATGGCAAGTATGTATGGCTAATACTGCAACAGGAGCGGCAATCCTAACAGTTACTTTTGCTGCATGAACATGCTTGTTGGAGAGTGGAAGGCATAGGCCTACATTTTTACCCAAACTACTCTAGCAGGATTTTTTTCATTGTCTGGTGGTATTATTGGTATGAATATTTCTGTCGTTTGCCTCGTCCCTTTGTGATGGCATATGGGATCTGTAATGAGTTGATGTGCAGCTTCTGTAATTAAGAGCCACAGGGTCAGCTGTTTTTTCCCATCAGACCAAATTCAATTTAGTGGTGTGAAGTATTGCATTTTAGGTATAATTCATAGAAATTTGCTGACTGGACAATACATGTGGTGGAAACCTGCAGAGTCTAGCACTTGAGAACTGAAGTTGCGCTTCCTCTGTGTGGAAGTCTTTGCCTTCTCAAACAGATGTAATTAATTCTACCCCAACACTGACTGATAACAGATTGGTTCTGGTGGAATGTAATAGTTTTTTTTAACCAGAAACCTGCTATGAAATGTACATCTAATTGCCAAAATAAAGGAAACACTTGAGTAAATGAGGAATAAAAGTATATTGAAAGCAGGTTCTGCCACACAGGTGTGATTCCTGAGTTTATTAAGCAATAAACATCCCATCATGCTTAAGTCCATGTGTAAAAATGCCCAGTTGCCTGTTATTTTGGCAACCATGGCTAGAAGAGATCTGTTACTTTGAAAGAGGGGTCTCAAATGAGCATGGGGGTTTAAAGGATGTGTGTGTGTGTGTGTGTGTGTGTGTGTCAGTCACCAGATCGCAACCCAATTGAACACATGGGAGATACTGGAGCGGTGCCTGAGACTGCATTTTCCACCACCATCAACGAAACACCAAATTATGGAATTTCTCATGTAAGAATGGTGTCCAATAGATTTCCAGACACTTGTATAATCTATGCCATGCTGTTCTGGTGGTACATTGTGTCCCAACGCCCTATTTAGGCATTTTATGTTGGTGTTTCCTTTATGTTGGCAGAGACCTGTATAACAGGTTATAATGGTTCAATTAAGTATTTTTAAGTAGGCCTACATATTCCCTTATTACTTTGGCGCTCAATTCCATTCTGTACTGCAGACTAAAGAGGCTTGGTTGTGGTATTTATGATCCAAGAGAGACATTTTGGTATTCATTTTATATTCCATTTAATTCCAGATACAAGTGTCATGGTCTTTACCTTTATGTGTAAAGACTCAACTTTATATATTTTTGATTCAATCCTTTTTTACAATAAGTCTGTGTGTACTGTACAATAAATATTTCAGATAAATGATTACCTTACGTTGTGTAGTTAGTTACCTTTACAAAGAATCACATGCATTACCTTTACAAATAATTACTTTGATAAGATGTTTACCCATTTTCTTTTAATTATATAAGCTTAGTAATAAAAGGCAATGTAAAAGAATGTGCAACCAATTTCTTCAATCTATTAATGCGTTGTCAGAGCAGTTGCATCAAGGAAACGTCACCTGGTAATAAAACATAGAAATAAATAAAAAATTGACCTCCTATACTTACAAATCACTGACAGGCTCGGTCGGTCCTGTATGGTACAGTGAACCCAAACCATAGATTTGGCATTACCTAGACTTGCCCTTCTGCATACAGCCATCGTTTGAATCGGTTGCTGTTGGTCTATCAGTGTACAGATTTACTTCATGAAAAGGCACATTCTAGCATTAGGTAGTGCCAAAAACTCTAGTTTTACCTTCTTTAAAAAAAATCTCTACCTGAAAGGAATGACTTGGCATTGAAGTGCCTCAAAGGAGTGTGTGGTTGTTGACTCAAGCACTGTGGAAGTTGATTTGTGAGTTGTAATTTGAACTGCAACCAAACCCACTTGCATTACTAAATCAATGCAAAAGTTTACATTTGTGTGTATTTCATCTTTGTTCTGTATATAATGCCTTCAGAAAGTATTCACACCCCTTGACTTGTTCCACAGTTTGTTTTGTTACAGCCTGATCTTTTTTACATTGCCACTGGCCTACACACAATACCCCATAATGTCAAAGTGGAATTATGTTTTTTGAAATTTGTACAAAAAAAAAAAATGAAAAGGTGAAATGTCTTGTGTCAATAAGTATTCTACACCTTTGTTATGGCAAGCCTAAATTAGTTCAGGAGTCAAGATTTACTTAAGTTACATAATAAGTTGCACAGACTCACTCTGTGTGCAATAGTATTGTTTAACATGATTTTTGAATGACTACCTCATCTCTGTACCCCACACATACAATTTTCTGTACAATCCCTTAGTCGAGCGGTGAATATCAAACACAGATTCAACCACAAAGACCAGGGAGGTTTTCCAATGCCTCGCAAAGAAGGGCTCCTATTGGTAGATTTTTTTACATTTTTAAAACAGACATTGAATATCCCTTTAGAGCATGGTGAAGTTATTAATTACACTTTTGATTGTGTTTCAATACACCCAGTCACTACAAAGATACAGGCGTACTTCCTAACTCAGTTGCCGGAGAATGAGGAAACCAGTGACTTTAAAACAGTTACAGAGTTTAATGGCTGTGATAGGAGAAAACTGAGGATGGATAAACAACATTGTAGTTACTCCACAATACTAACCTAAATGACAGAGTGAAAAGAATAAAGCCTGTATGTAATAAAAATATTCCAAAACATGCATCCTGTTTGCAACAAGGCACTAAAGTAATACTGCAAAAAAATGGCAAAGCAATTCACTTTTTGTCGTGAATACAACGTGTTATTTTTGGGACAAATCCAATCCAACACATTACTGAGTACCACTCTCCATATTTCCAAGCATAGTGGTGGCTACATCATGTTATGGGTATGCTTGTAATAATTTTTCAGGATATAAAATACATGGAATGGAGCTAAGCACAGGCCAAATCCTAGAGGAAAACCTGGTTCAGTCTGATTTCCACCAGACACGGAGACGAATTCACCTTTCAGCAGGACAATAGCCTAAAACACAAGGCCAAATCTAGAGTTGTTTACCAAGAAGACAATGAATGTAACTTCGTTACAGTTTTGACTTAAATCTACTTGAAAATCTATGGCAAGACCTGAAAATGGCTATCTAGCAATGATCAACAACCATTTTGACAGAGCTTGAATAATTTTGAAAGGGAAAATGGGCAAATGTTGCACAATCCAGGTGTGGAAACCTATTAGAGATTTACTAAGAAAGACTCACAGCTGTAATCACTGCCAAAGGTGTTTCTACAAAGTATTGACTCAGGGGTGTGAATACTTAAGTAAATTAGATATTTCTGTATTAAATTGTCAATACATTTGGAAAAAATCCTACAAAAATGTTTTCAGTTTCTCATTATGGGGTATTGTGTGTAGCTGGGTGAGAAAACAATCTATTTAATCAATTATGAATTCTGGCTGTAACACAACAAAATGTAGAATAAGTCAAGGGGTATGAATACTTTCTGAAGGCACTGTATTTGAGGCACTACTGAATGATGAAAACCTCACCTCTGCAGATAAAATGATTAAATATGAGAATATACACATTTTCTATGAACAGGAGGAGCATTCAGCACCTCTATTGACAGAGTCACCAGATTTTTTTTTTTAAATAGCACTTTCAAGATAGTCTGTGACATTTTCAATATATTCTGTGATTTGTTTTACAGTTTGCTCAAAGCCCACAACAAAAGACAGAGAGAGTAGATGCAGTGCATTCTCATTGAACAATCTTACATCCTACCTTGCTGTTACACCACTGTAATGCTGGTAGCATAGTGGTTAAGAGGTTGGGCCAGTTACCAAAAGGTTGCTGGTTTGAATTCCCTAGGTGAGAAATATGTCAATGTGCCCTTGAGCAAGGCATTTAACCATAATTGTCCCTGTAAGTCACTCTGGATAAGAGTGTCTGCTAAATGACAAAAATGTACACAAACATCTCATTGTCACTTTGCTTTGTGAGATGGGCATGGCTGACTGGGCTCTTGCCCTGGTGTTTGTCACACAGATTCTTAGTGGGAACAATAGAATAAATGTTGCAAGACACTGTCATAAAGGCAGAGACACCTCAAGCCAAGGATGTTTGCTCTCTTTCTCAGACCAGTGAGCTTAGTTACTTCTTAAAGGCTAGGAGTCAGGTCAGGTCACATCAGGTAACAACAACACTAATCATGTTGTTTTGATCACGTGTGTCAGTGTGTTACTACACTATCTTCACAGTCAGTGGCTTGCATTGAACGGCCCTGTACAAAAATAATCAAATACGCTATCCTGTAGATGGCGACACGTCACGCGCCAAAGGAAAACAACTGCCGGGGGGCAATCCTTCATGGGGCGGAAATGAATTATGCGCACGCGCATTGAACAATCTCACCAGTGTTGGTTGGTGTTGTCTGCATGGACTACACTTGAAAATACACTTGAAAATAAATGAAACCATTACATTTTCTTTCCAAATAACGGTCTTGTGAATTACTTTAGACTACGTGCAAGCGTACTCACCATTTTACTCCGTGTGGATAATGGCGTAGTGAAAGGAGATCGCATAGGGTGTTATGGCTAACGTTAGCTTGCTAAGCTAAACTTCGGTTAGGGTCCGAAGATATTTTCAAGCTGGCCTCAACCCGAGGCCAACTGGCCTTCCTAACTGAGTAAAAGTAGCGCAAGGTAAGATTAAACCTTCAACAGACCATTTTTTTGTTTTTGCATGCAACTCCTGTCTGTCATTCTATCCCATTTGCTGTGATCATGCATGCATGAATGTCATTGACACCCCCTTTAACTGCGTTCCATTTCTCCTGACAAGTAAGGACTAAATAAACAATGTAAGAGAGAATCTACGAATCACACATTGATATGACTAATTGATCAGTAAATGTTTCTCTCAGGATGTCGGATTCAGACAGTGATGAAGACCAAGACCGTCCCTTCTCTCTCACTGGCTTCCTCTTCGGGAACATCAATGAAGATGGTCAGCTGGAAGGAGACAGCGTGCTGGACACTGTGAGTGATTACTTTGTTACAAGAGGAAAACACTCTGCATAGAGTGCAAAAAACACAACTGTTTTGAATGCATACATTAAAGCAGGAATGGGCAATCCTCATGATGAGTTCACAAAAAGTCTGAACTCATCATGAAGGGCCGCATTGGCTGAGGGGTCTGCATAGCTACATCCTTACTCATATATGCAGTCAGACCCGGCCCTAGCCTTTTGGGGACCCAGAGTAGGGATGTGATAGAAAAAAATGCTTAACTTTTAAACATACAGTGGGGCAAAAAAGTATTTAGTCAGCCACCAATTGTGCAAGTTCTCCCACTTAAAAAGATGAGGCCTGTAATTCTCATCATAGGTACACTTCAACTATGACAGACAAAATGAGAAAAAAATATCCAGAAAATCACATTGTAGGATTTTTAATTAATTTATTTGCAAATTATGGTGGAGAATTGAGTATTATAATTAGAGTATTGCCATACAGGACTTCACTGCTGTCACTTGCCTTTCTCTGCCATTTTTCAGACTGTTAACAATGATGACATTTTATTTTTATTTTTATTTCACCTTTATTTAACCAGGTAGGCTAGTTGAGAACAAGTTCTCATTTGCAACTGCGACCTGGCCAAGATAAAGCATAGCAGTGTAGCAGCATAACAGACAACAACACAGAGTTACAACACATAGTTACACATGGAGTAAACAATAAACAAGTCAATAACATAGTAGGAAAAAAAAATCTATATACATTGTGTGCAAAAGGCATGAGGAGGTAGGCAATAAATAGGCCATAGGAGTGAATAATTACAATTTAGCAGATTAACACTGGAGTGATAAGTGATCAGATGAACATGTGCAGGTAGAGATACTGGTGTGCAAAAGAGCAGAAAAGTAAATAAAATAAAAACTATAGGGATGAGGTAGGTAAATTGGGTGGGCTATATACCGATGGACTATGTACAGCTGCAGCGATCGGTTAGCAGCTCAGATAGCAGATGTTTAAAGTTGGTGAGGGAGATAAGTCTCCAACTTCAGAGATTTTTGCAATTCGTTCCAGTCGCAGGCAGTAGAGAACTGTAAGGAAAGGCGGCCAAATGAGATTTTGGCTTTAGGGATGATCAGTGAGATACACCTGCTGGAGCGCGTGGGTGTTGCCATCGTGACCAGTGAACTGAGATAAGGCGGAGCTTTACCTAGCATAGACTTGTAGATGACCTGGAGCCAGTGGGTCTGGCGACGAACATGTAGCGAGGGCCAGCCGACTAGAGCATACAGGTCGCAGTGGTGGGTGGTATAGGGTGCTTTAGTAACAAAACGGATGGCTCTGTGATAAACTGCATCCAGTTTGCTGAGTAGAGTATTGGAAGCTATTTTGTAGAAGACATCGCCGAAGTCGAGGATCGGTAGGATAGTCAGTTTTACTAGGGTAAGTTTTGAGGCGTGAGTGAAGGAGGCTTTGTTGCGAAATAGAAAGCCGACTCTAGATTTGATTTTGGATTGGAGATGTTTGATATGAGTCTGGAAGGAGAGTTTGCAGTCTAGCCAGACACCTAGGTACTTATAGATGTCCACATATTCTAGGTCGGACCCATCCAGGGTGGTGATGTTAGTCGGGCGTGCGTGCGGGTGCAGGCAGCGAACGGTTGAAAAGCATGCATTTGGTTTTACTAGCTTTTTAAGAGCAGTTGGAGGCCACGGAAGGAGTGTTGAATGGCATTGAATCTCGTCTGGAGGTTAGATAGCACAGTGTCCAAGGAAGGGCAAGAAGTATACAGAATGGTGTCGTCGGCGTAGAGGTGGATCAGGGAATTGGCCGCAGCAGGAGCAACATCATTGATATATACAGAGAAAAGAGTCGGCCCGAGAATTGAACCCTGTGGTACCCCCATAGAGACTGCCAGAGGACCGGACAATATGCCCTCCGATTTGACACACTGAACTCTGTCTGCAAAGTAGTTGGTGAACCAGGCAAGGCAGTCATTAGAAAAACCGAGGCTACTGAGTCTGCCGATAAGAATATGGTGATTGACAGAGTCAAAATTCTTGCCAGGGTGATGAAGACGGCTGTAACAGGCTTGTAACAGTTTGGGTCCAGGGTGTCTCTCCCTTTGAAGAGGGGGATGACCGCGGCAGCTTTCCAATCCTTGGGGATCTCAGATGATACGAAGGAGAACAGGCAGGTAATAGGGGTTGCGACAATGGCGGCAGACCGTTTCAGAAATAGAGGGTCCAGATTGTCAAGCCCAGCTGATTTGTATGGGTCCAGGTTTTGCTGCTCTTTCAGAACATCTGCTATCTGGATTTGGGTAAAGGAGAATCTGGGGAGGCATAGGCGAGTAGCTGCGCGGGGGGGGGGGGGGGGGGGGGGGGATAGATTGGCCGAGGTTGGAGTAGCCAGGAGGAAGGCATGGCCAGCCGTTGAGAAATGCTTGTTGAAGTTTTCAATTATCATGGATTTATCGGTGGTGACCGTGTTACCTAGCCTCAGTGCAGTGGGCAGCTGGGAGGAGGTGCTCTTGTTCTCCATGGACTTTACAGTGTCCCATAACTTTTTGCAGTTAGAGCTACAGGATGCAAATTTCTGCTTGAAAAAGCTGGCCTTTGCTTTCCTGACTGACTATTGGATCCTGACTTCCCTGAACAGTTGCATATCGCGGGGATCCTGACTTCCCTGAACAGTTGCATATCGCGGGGACTATTCGATGCTATTGCAGTCCGCCACAGGATGTTTTTGTGCTGGTCGAGGGCAGTCAGGTCTGGAGTGAACCAAGGGCTATATCTGTTCTTAGTTCTGCATTTTTTTAATGGAGCATGCTTGTCTAAGATGGTGAGGAAGTTACTTTTAAAGAATGACCAGGCATCCTCAACTGACGGGATGAGGTCAATATCCTTCCAGGATACCCGGGCCAGGTCGATTAGAAAGGCCTGCTCGCAGAAGTGTTTTAGGGAGCGTTTGACAGTGATGAGGGGTGGTCGTTTGACCGCGGACCCGTAGCGGATACAGGCAATGAGGCAGTGATCGCTGAGATCCTGATTGAAGACAGCAGAGGTGTATTTGGAGGGCAAGTTGGTCAGGATAATGTCAATTAGGGTGCCCATGTTTACGGATTTAGGGTTGTACCTGGTGGGTTCCTTGATGATTTGTGTGAGATTGAGGGCATCTAGCTTAGATTGTAGGACTGCCGGGGTGTTAAGCATATCCCAGTTTAGGTCACCTAACAGAACGAACTCTGAAGCTAGATGGGGGGCGATCAATTCACAGATGGTGTCCAGGGCACAGCTGGGAGCTGAGGGGGTCGGTAGCAGGCGGCAACAGTGAGAGACTTATTTCTGGAGAGATTCATTTTTAATATGTGAAGTTCGAACTGTTTGGGCATAGACCTGGAAAGTATGACAGAACTTTGCAGGCTATCTCTGCAGTAGATTGCAACTCCTCCCCCTTTGGCAGTTCTAACTTGACGGAAAGTGTTATAGTTGGGTATGGAAATCTCAGAATTTTTGGTGGCCTTCCTAAGCCAGGATTCAGACACGGCAAGGACATCAGGGTTGGCAGAGTAGTGGAGAGTCGATTCCTCGACTCCAGGTGTCAACTCCAATTTCTTAGTGTCAAGATTAAACTCTGCAAGGAATCGACTCCTAAGATTCAATATTTTTGGAACGGAGGAGACAAGTGCTTGACTTGAGCAGTAGCTCACCGGGGGCTGGGTACCGGCACCTCACATTTTCTACTGCTTGAGCTCCCGTTCCTCTTATTTATTTATTTATTCTAGAATATTTGCCCAAAAGTATTGTGGAGCTCCTAAGTGTAAACAATACCGGCCCACAAAATGAGTACGTGCTCGTATTTCAGTCCAGGTCAAGCACTGGAGGAGACTAATTAGTTGCTGTACTTCCTAGAAAACAAAAACTTGCATCTTTCATAGCTAGCGAGGGATGGACAGGGAGGGGAGGAGCACAGTATAGGCAGGTTGGCAGTCAGAACCGTGCACTAGTCCAATCTATTGGTAATCAATAGCTGTATCTCACAATGAAATGCTGTATCTCACAATTTCTTGGCTTGCAATGTCTCGCAACTACAGTGAAGCAGGGCCTATCATTAATGAAGAGGCTAGGATATTGGGATGAGCGAGGTTCAACACTTAACTCTCACACAGTCACACACAGTATCTGCGCATGCTTTTGCTTCACACTGTTCACAGTGTGGCAGCCAGAGATATCAAAAGAGCAGAGAAGTTGAGCATCATGCTTCAGAGCTCTTGGTTGTTGCGGAAATTGACCCACTATGCGGTTTACTTTCTGCATCTACATGAAACATTAATCAATCAAATTGATTTTATAAAGCCCTTTTTACATCAGCAGATGTCACAAAGAGCTTATACAGAACCCAGCCTAAAACCCTTTGGAGCAAACAATGCAGATGTAGAAGCACGGTGTTTAGGAAAAACTCCCTAGAAAGGCTGGAACATAGGAAGATACCTAGAGGGGAACCAGGCTCTAAGTGGAGGCCTATCATGGCTGTGCCGGAGTCATAGTCCTAGGGCTCAGGTCCTCTGGGAGGGGAGAGGGGGAAAGATCCCAATTTCATAAATATATATATACACTGCTCAAAAAAATAAAGGGAACACTTAAACAACACAATGTAACTCCAAGTCAATCACAGTTCTGTGTAATCAAACTGTCCACTTAGGAAGCAACACTGATTGACAATAAATTTCACATGCTGTTGTGCAAATGGAATAGACAACAGGTGGAAATTATAGGCAATTATCAAGACACCCCCAATAAAGGAGTGGTTCTGCAGGTGGTGACCACAGACCGACCACTTCTCAGTTCCTATGCTTCCTGGCTGATGTTTTAGTCACTTTTGAATGCTGGCGGTGCTTTCACTCTAGTAGTAGCATGAGACGGAGTCTACAACCCACACAAGTGGCTCAGGTAGTGCAGCTCATCCAGGATGGCACATCAATGCGAGCTGTGGCAAGAAGGTTTGCTGTGTCTGTCAGCGTAGTGTCCAGAGCATGGAGGCGCTACCAGGAGACAGGCCAGTACATCAGGAGATGTGGAGGAGGCCGTAGGAGGCCAACAACCCAGCAGCAGGACCACTACCTCCGCCTTTGTGCAAGGAGGAGCAGGAGGAGCACTGCCAGAGCCCAGCAAAATGGCCTCCAGCAGGCCACAAATGTGCATGTGTCTGCTCAAACGGTCAGAAACAGACTCCATGAGGGTGGTATGAGGGCCCGACGTCCACAGGTAGGGGTTGTGCTTACATTCCAACACCGTGCAGGACGTTTGGCATTTGCCAGAGAACACCAAGATTGACAAATTCGCCACTGGCGCCCTGTGCTCTTCACGGATGAAAGCAGGTTCACACTGAGCACATGTGGCAGAGTCTGGAGACGCCGTGGAGAACGTTCTGCTGCCTGCAACATCCTTCAGCATGACAGGTTTGGCGGTGGGTCAGTCATGGTGTGGGGTGGCATTTCTTTGGGGGACCGCACAGCCCTCCATGTGCTCGCCAGAGGTAGCCTGACTGCCATTAGGTACCGAGATGAGACAATCCTCAGACCCCTTGTGAGACCATATGCTGGTGCGGTTGGCCCTGGGTTCCTCCTAATGCAAGACAATGCTAGACCTCATGTGGCTGGAGTGTGTCAGCAGTTCCTGCAAGAGGAAACAATTGATGCTATGGACCGCCCGTTCCCCAGACCTGAATCCAATTGAGCACATCTGGGACATCATGTCTCGCTCCATCCACCAACGCCACGTTGCACCACAGACTGTCTAGGAGTTGGTGGATGCTTTAGTCCAGGTCTGGGAGGAGATCCCTCAGGAGACCATCCGCCATCCGTTTTAAGGACATTACATCACATTTGAGTGTGACTCCAAATCCAGACCTCCATGGGTTGATAAATTTGATTTCCATTGATAATTTTTGTGATTTTGTTGTCAGCACATTCAACTATGTACAGAAAAAAGTATTTAATAAGAATATTTCATTCATTCAGATCTAGGATGTGTTTATTTTTTGGAGCAGTGTATATATATATATATGTGTATATATGTATGTATGTATGTATGTGTGTGTGTGTGTGTGTGTGTGTGTGTGTGTGTGTGTGTGTGTGTGTGTGTGTGTGTGTGTGTGTGTGTGTGTGTGTGTGTGTGTGTGTGTGTGTGTGTGTGTGTGTGTGTGTGTGTGTGTGTGTGTGTGTGTGTGTATATATATATGTATATGTATGTATGTATGTATATATATTGTGTAATACTTTTTTGCCCCACTGTGTGTATATATATATATATATATATATATATATATATATATATATATATATATATATATATATATATATATATACACACAGTGCCTTGCGAAAGTATTCGGCCCCCTTGAACTTTGCGCCCTTTTGCCACATTTCAGGCTTCAAACATAAAGATATAAAACTGTATTTTTTTGTGAAGAATCAACAACAAGTGGGACACAATCATAAAGTGGAACGACATTTATTGGATATTTCAAACTTTTTTAACAAATCAAAAACTGAAAAATTGGGCGTGCAAAATTATTCAGCCCCCTTAAGTTAATACTTTGTAGCTTTGTTTGCTGCGATTACAGCTGTAAGTTGCTTGGGGTATGTCTCTATCAGTTTTGCACATCGAGAGACTGACATTTTTTTTGCTGCGATTACAGCTGTAAGTTGCTTGGGGTATGTCTCTATCAGTTTTGCACATCGAGAGACTGACATTTTTTCCCATTCCTCTTTGCAAAACAGCTCGAGCTCAGTGAGGTTGGATGGAGAGCATTTGTGAACAGCAGTTTTCAGTTCATTCCACAGATTCTCGATTGGATTCAGGTCTGGACTTTGACTTGGCCATTCTAACCCCTGGATATGTTTATTTTTGAACCATTCCATTGTAGATTTAGCTTTATGTTTTGGATCATTGTCTTGTTGGAAGACAAATCTCCGTCCCAGTCTCAGGTCTTTTGCAGACTCCATCAGGTTTTCTACTAGAATTGTCCTGTATTTGGCTCCATCCATCTTCCCATCAATTTTAACCATCTTCCCTGTCCCTGCTGAAGAAAAGCAGGCCCAAACCATGATGTTGCCACCACCATGTTTGTGGACAGTGGGGATGGTGTGTTCAACTGTGTTGCTTTTACGCCAGACATAACGTTTTGCATTGTTGCCAAAAAGTTCAATTTTGGTTTCATCTGACCAGAGCACCTTCTTCCACATGTTTGGTGTGTCTCCCAGGTGGCTTGTGGCAAACTTTAAACAACACTTTTTATGGATATCTTTAAGAAATGGCTTTCTTCTTGCCACTCTTCCATAAAGGCCAGATTTGTGCAATATACGACTGATTGTTGTCCTATGGACAGAGTCTCCCACCTCAGCTGTAGATCTCCGCAGTTCATCCAGAGTGATCATGGGCCTCTTGGCTGCATCTCTGATCAGTCTTCTCCTTGTATGAGCTGAAAGTTTAGAGGGACAGCCAGGTCTTGGTAGATTTGCAGTGGTCTGATACTCCTTCCATTTCAATATTATCGCTTGCACAGTGCTCCTTGGGATGTTTAAAGCTTGGGAAATCTTTTTGTATCCAAATCCGGCTTTAAACTTCTTCACAACAGTATCTCGGACCTGCCTGATGTGTTCCTTGTTCTTCATGATGCTCTCTGCGCTTTTAACGGACCTCTGAGACTATCACAGTGCAGGTGCATTTATACGGAGACTTGATTACACACAGGTGGATTGTATTTATCATCATTAGTCATTTAGGTCAACATTGGATCATTCAGAGATCCTCACTGAACTTCTGGAGAGAGTTTGCTGCACTGAAAGTAAAGGGGCTGAATAATTTTGCACGCCCAATTTTTCAGTTTTTGATTTGTTAAAAAGGTTTGAAATATCCAATAAATGTAATTCCACTTCATGATTGTGTCCCACTTGTTGTTGATTCTTCACAAAAAAATACAGTTTTATATCTTTATGTTTGAAGCCTGAAATGTGGCAAAAGGTCGTAAAGTTCAAGGGGGCCGAATACTTTCGCAAGGCACTGTATATGTATATATATATATATATGTGTGTATATATATATATATGTGTGTATATATGTGTATATATATATATATGTGTATATGTGTATATATATATATGTGTATGTGTATATATATGTATATGTATACATACATACATACAGTGGGGCAAAAAAGTATTTAGTCAGCCACCAATTGTGCAAGTTCTCCCACTTAAAAAGATGAGAGGCCTGTCATTTTCATCATAGGTACACTTCAACTATGACAGACAAAATGAGAAAAAAATCCAGAAAATCACATTGTAGGATTTTTAATGAATTTATTTGCAAATTATGGTGGAAATAAGTATTTGGTCACCTACAAACAAGCAAGATTTCTGGCTCTCACAGACCTGTAACAACTTCTTTAAGAGGCTCCTCTGTCCTCCACTCGTTACCTGTATTAATGGCACCTGTTTGAACTTATCAGTATAAAAGACACCTGTCCACAACCTCAAACAGTCACACTCCAAACTCCACTATGGCCAAGACCAAAGAGCTGTCAAAGGACACCAGAAACTAAATTGTAGACCTGCACCAGGCTGGGAAGACTGAATCTGCAATAGGTAAGTAGCTTGATTTGAAGAAATCAACTGTGGGAGCAATTATTAGGAAATGGAAGACATACAAGACCACTGATAATCTTGCTCGATCTGGGGCTCCACGCAAGATCTCACCCCGTGGGGTCAAAATGATCACAAGAACGGTGAGCAAAAATCCCAGAACCACACGGGGGGACCTAGTGAATAGCCTATAGAGAGCTGGGACCAAAGTAACAAAGCCTACCATCAGTAACCCACTACGCCGCCAGGGACTCAAATCCTGCAGTGCCAGATGTGTCCCCCTGCTTAAGCCAGTACATGTCCAGGCCCGTCTGGAGTTTGCTAGAGAGCATTTGGATGATCCAGAAGAAGATTGGGAGAATGTCATATGGTCAGATGAAACCAAAATATAACTTTTTGGTAAAAACTCAACTCGTCGTGTTTGGAGGACAAAGAATGCTGAGTTGCATCTAAAGAACACCATACCTACTGTGAAGCATGGGGGTGGAAACATTTCAAGGTCTTGGAGTGGCCTAGCCAGTCTCCAGATCTCAACCCATAGAAAATCTTTGGAGGGAGTTGAAAGTCCGTGTTGCCCAGCAACAGCCCCAAAACATCACTGCTCTACAGGAGATCTGCATGGAGGAATGGGCCAAAATACCAGCAACATTGTGTGAAAATCTTGTGAACTTACAGAAAACGTTTGACCTCTGTCATTGCCAACAAAGGGTATATAACAAAGTATTGACCAAATACTTATTTTCCACCACAATTTGCAAATAATTTCATAAAAAATCCTACAATGTGATTTTTTTGGATTTTGTTTTTCTTATTTTGTCGGTCAGTTAAAGTGTACCTATGATGAGAGTTACAGGCCTCTCTCATCTTTTTAAGTGGGAGAACTTGCACAATTGGTGGCTGACTAAATACTTTTCCCCCCAAACCTTTTAGCTGCCCCCCTCTTGACAGTGGAGTTTTAGAGTTCGCTTTCATGCAATCTGCTAGTGTTGTACGGTATACTGAAACTTAGGTTATTTTTTTCGATTCTAGAACAGGAAAAACGGTTCGGTATTCCAATTGTTATTACTTTCTATACTTCTGTCAAAATGTGTCCCACGTATCAACTCTATCAGCGCAGCCGATGTCCCCTTATAGCGCAAGGCGTGCCACGTGCCTGCTCCACCTTCCCACTGCTAGCCTGCACTGGGAATCTGGGCTGCATCATGTTAGCTCCACCTACTCACTGCTAGCCTCCACTGGGAGTCTGGGCTGCATCATGTTAGCTCCACCTACTCACTGCTAGCCTGTACTGAGAGTCTTGGCTGCATCATGTTAGCTCCACCTACTCACTGCTAGCCTGTACTGAGAGTCTGGGCTGCATCATGTTAGCTCCACCTACTCATTGCTAGCCTGTACTGAGAGTCTGGGCTGCATCATGTTGCACAGAAGTTAACACCGTTGAATAATGTGTCACGGCTTGTATAAAAATTTAAACAATGTCCATACAGATGAGAACAATGCAACAAGATACCGCTGGTAGTTTCCAGCTTTGTAAACTTTTCTTGCTAGCTTACAGCTTAAGTGAACATCAAATCACTACCCTAGTACTTTGTGATAATATGCAAACCATAACGCAAAATGTGCTGATTTCAAAGCTGATTACCACCGAAAATTTTATTCATTCACTTAATCGGTCTCTCCATTATGTCGTTCCATCAGCCAAAGGTTATCTATTTTCTCAGTGAACTGTCAGTGTGTGTGAATAGGGCTGGGACAGGCCGCACCCCACTTGCCTCGTGAATTACATAGCTGGTTAAAGAGACTTTTATCAAATAAGTTATTTCTATGCTAATGTTGATCAGTACAACAAAATAAGTCCCAAATGAAAGGGAAACAGATTGTTTGTCGTCTGTAGGCCCGTGAAATCTGCCAAAACAGTAATTCAGTAATCCAATACAAGCATCTCTGTCAGATGGCGCCGACAGAGATGGTTGCCTCGCTTCAGGTCCTTAGGAAACTGCAGTAATTTGTTTTTTTATATGTTATTTCTTACATTGTTAGCCCAAACAATCTCAAGTGTTATTACATACAGCCGGGAAGAACTATTGAATATAAAAGCAACGTCAATTTACCAACATTATGACCAGGAATACGACTTTCCCAAAGTGGATCCTTTGTTCGGACCTCCACCCTGGACGTGGGATCTTATCTCAGAGGCCAATCCTAAACAAGGCGGTCTCCGCAGGGAAGGCAGACGGAGCAGCCTACTGGTCAGACTTAGAAGGCGAGCACACCATACACCGCTTCCCAGCATATTACCTCCCAATGTCCAATCTCTAGTCAACCAGCACAGTTACAATACCAGAGCTAGTGTTATGTCTTGTAAAATCGCAAGAGTAAACAGTACTGCGAGGAGCACCTTTTTCTATATATGCATTTGTCTATGGAATAGGCTCCCCTTGGAGATCAATATTTTGTTTTTATAGAAATAACTTGGACAAGGTTGTCTAAGGAAGAGAAACCACTACACTGTCTGCTGGTCAGTTTATTTTATTTATTTATTTAACCTTTATTTAACTAGGCAAGTCAGTTAGTAACTAATTCTTATTTACAATGATGGCCTAACCCTGCCAAACCTGGACGACACTGGGCCAATTGTACGCCGCCCTATTGGACTCCCAATCACAGCCGGATGTGATGCAGCCTGGATTCAAACCAAATCAAATCGAATACAACAGGTGTAGAGCTTACAGTGAAATGTAACTTACTTACAAGCCCTTAACTTCTTGGTGACGGGGGGGGGCAGTATTGAGTAGCTTGGATGAATAAGGTGCCAGAGTAAACTGCCTGCTACTCTGTCCCAGATGCTAATATATGCATATTAGTAGTATTGGATAGAAAACACTCTGAAGTTTCTAAAACTGTTTGAATGATGTCTGTGAGTATAACAGAACTCATATGGCAGGCAAAAACTCTCTGAGCTCTGAGGCGCGGTCACGAGAGTTAGCTCTCGTTCCATTGCTTTTCTACAGACAATGGAATTCTCCGGTTGGAACATTATTGAAGATTTATGATAAAAACATCCTAAAGATTGATTCTATACTTAGTTTGACAAGTTTCTACGGGCTGTAACGGAACTTTTCATCCGACGTTCGACTGGACCTGAACTCGCTTTTGGATTTGTTTACCAAACGCCCTAACAAAAGAAGTTATTTGGACATAAATGATGGACATTATCAAACAAAACCAAAATTTATTGTGGAACTGTGATTCCTGGGAGTGCATTCTGATGAAGATCATCAAAGGTAAGTGAATATTTATAATGCTATTTCTGACTAATGTTGACCACCCAATATGGCAGATATCTTTTTGGCTGCTTTGTTGTCTGAACGCTGTACTCAGATTATTGTTATTTTCCGTAAAGTTTTTTAAAAATCTGACACAGCGGATGCATTAAGGAGAAGTTTATCTCTAATTCCATGTATAACACTTGTATTTTCATCAACATTTATAATGAGGCCTCCCGGGTGGCGCAGTGGTTAAGGTGCCATCAGAGTCCCTGGGTTCGCGCCCAGGCTCTGTCGTAACCGGCCGCGACCGGGAGGTCCGTGGGGCGACGCACAATTGGCCTAGCGTCGTCCGGGTTAGGGTGGGATTGGTCGGTAGGGATCTCCTTGTCTCATCGCGCACCAGCGACTCCTGTGGCGGGCCGGGCGCAGTACGCGCTAGCCAAGGTTGCCAGGTGCACGGTGTAGCCTCCGACACATTGGTGCGGCTGGCTTCCGGGTTGGATGCGCGCTGTGTTAAGAAGCAGTACGGCTGGTTGGGTTGTGTATCGGAGGACGCATGACATTCAGCCTTCGTCTCTCCCGAGCCCATACGGGAGTTGTAGCAATGAGACAAGATAGTAGCTACTACAACAATTGGATACCACGAAATTGGGGAGAAAAAGGGGTAAAATTAAAAATAAAAATTATAATGAGTATTTCTGTAAATAGATGTGGCTCTCTGCACAATCACCGCATGTTTCAGAACTACTGAACGTAACGCGCTAATGTAAAATGAGATTTTTTTACAAAAATATGCACTTTATCGAACAAAACATACATGTATTGTGTAACATGAATGAACGAGAATTTTATCTTTAAAATTGTGTAAAATACTTGTATGCTTGAGGAATTTTAATTATGAGATTTTTGTTGTTTTGAATTTGGCACCCCGCTTTAACTGGCTGTTGGCAAGGTGGGACGCTACCGTCCCACATATCTCAGAGAGGTTTTTAACTTCTTGACGCACCCATCCCTTTAGCGGGATAATTTTCAGCAACACCAACTGAATTGCAGTGCGCCAAATTCAAATTAAATTACAAAAAATATTTAATTTTCATGAAATCACAAGTGCAATATAGCAAAACACAGCTTAGCTTGTTGTTAATCCACCTGACGTGTCAGATTTCAATACAGCTTTTCGGCGAAAGCATAACAAGCGTTTATGTAAGAACATCTCTCTCAGTAGACAAAATATTACAAACACTAGCAGCCAAGTAGATTTGTCACGAAGGTCAGAAAAGCAATAGATTAAATCGCTTACCTTTGATAATCGTCGGAGGTTTGCACTCACGAGACTCCCAGTTACACAATAAATGTTCCTTTTGTTCCATAACGATTATTTTTATATCCAAAATACCTCCATTTGTTTGGCGTGTTATGTTCAGAAATCCACAGGCTCGAGCAGTCACGACATTGCAGACGAAAATTCCAAATAGTATCCGTGATGTCCACAGAAACATGTCAAACGTTTTTTATAATCAATCCTCAGGTTGTTTTTAAAATATATAATCGATAATATATCAACCTGGACTGTCACTTTTTCAAAAGGAGAGGGAGAGACAATGGCTGCCCCACTGTTGCGCAAGCAAAACTCTGCGAACACCCAGCTATCCACTGACGCGATGTTATCTTTCTCGCTCATTTTTCAAAATAAAGGCCTGAAACCATGTCTAAAGACTGTTGACACCTTGAGGAAGCCATAGGAAAAGGAATCTGGTTGATATCCCTTTAAATGCAGGCAAGGCATCCAATGGAACAGAGCGCTTTCAGGAAAAACAGCACTTCCTGGTTTGATTTTCCTCAGGTTTTCGCCTGCAATATCAGTTCTGTTATAAAACTTTAGAGTGTTTTCTATCCTAATCTGACAATTATATGCATATTCTAGTTTCTGGGCCTGAGAAATAGGCAGTTTCAAATGGGTACATTTTTTTTAGCCAAAAATGAAAATCCTGCCCCCTACACTCAAAGTTTTAACCAACAATGCGGTTTTAAGAAGAACAAAAAGAGATAAGAATAACAAATGATTAAAGAGAAGCAGTAAATAACAATAGTGGGACTGTATATAGGGGGTACCGGTGTCGAGGTAATTGAAGTAATACAGTTGAAGTCAGAAGTTTACATACACCTTAGCCAAATACATTTAAACTCAGTTTTTCACAATTCCTGACATTTAATCCTAGTAAAAATTCCCTGTCTTAGGTCAGTTAGGATCACCACTTTGTTTTCAGAATGTGAAATGTCAGAATAATAGTAGAGAGAAGGATTTATTTCAGCTTTTATTTCTTTCATCACATTCCCAGTGGGTCAGAAGTTTACATACACTCAATTAGTATTTGGTAGCATTGCCTTTAATTGTTTAACATGGATCAAAGGTTTCGGGTAGCCTTCCACAAGCTTCCCACAATAAGTTGGGTGAATTTTGGCCCATTCCTCCTGACAGATCTGGTGTAACTGAGTCAGGTTTGTAGGCCTCCTTGCTCACACACGCTTTTTCAGTTCTGCCCACAAATGTTCTACAGGATTGAGGTCAGGGCTTTGTGATGGCCACTCCAATACCTTGACTTTGTTGTCCTTAAGCCATTTTCCCACAACTTTGGAAGTATGTTTGGGGTCATTGTCCATTTGGAAGATCCATTTGCGACCAAGTTTTAACTTCCTGATGTCTTGAGATGTTGCTTCAATATATCCACATAATTTTCCTGCCTCATGATGCCATCTATTTTGTGAAGTGCACTAGTCCTTCCTGCAGCAAAGCACCCCCACAACATGATTCTGCCACCCCCGTGCTTCACGGTTGGGATGGTGTCCTTCAGCTTGCAAGCCTTCCCCTTTTTCCTCCAAACATAATGATGGCCATTACGGCCAAACAGTTCCATTTTTGTTTCATCAGACCAGAGAACATTTCCCCCAAAAGTACGATCTTTGTCCCCATGTGCAGTTGCAAACCGTAGTCTGGATTTTTTATGGCGGTTTTGGGGCAGTTGCTATTTCCTTCAGTGGCCTTTCAAGTTATGTCGATATAGGACTCATTACTGTGGATGTAGATACATTTGTACCTGTTTCCTTCAGAATCTTCACAAGGTCCTTTGCTGTTGTTCTGGGATTGATATGCTCTTTTCGCACCAAAGTACGTTAATCTCTAGGAGACAGAACGCGTCTCCTTCCTGAGCAGTATGACTGCTGCGTGGTCCCATGGTGTTTATACTTGCTTACTATTGTTTGTACAGATGAACCTGGTACCGTCAGACATTTGGAATTTGCTCCTAAGGATGAACCAGACTTGTGGAGGTCTACAATTATTTTTCTGAGGTCTTGGAAGATTTCTTTTGATTTTCCCATGATGTTTAGCAAAGAGGTACTGCGTTTGAAGGTAGGCCTTGAAATACATCCATAGGTAAACCAATTGATTCAAACAATGTCTATTAGCCTATCAGAAGCTTCTAAAGCCATGACATAATTTTCTGGAATTTTCCAAGCTGTTTAAAGGCACAGTCAACTTAGTGTATGTAAACTTCTGACCCACTGGAATTGAGATACAGTGAAATAATTTGTCTGTAAACAATTGTTGTAAAAATTACTTGTATCATGCACAATGTAGATGTCCTGACTTGCCATCAGTTTTAATGACTCCAACCTAAGTGTATTAAAACGTCCGACTTCAACTGTATGTACATGTTGGTAGAGTTGTTAATGTGACTGTGCATAGATAATAACAAAGAGTAGCAGCAGCGTTCCAGATTGGGTAGCCATTCAATTAGCTGTTCAGGAGGCTTATGGCTTGGGGGTAGAAGCTATATAGGAGCCTCTTGGACATAGACTTTGCGCTCCGGTACCGCTTGTCATGCGGTAGCAGAAAGAACAGTCTATGACTAGGGTGGCTGGAGTCTTTGACAATTTTTAGGTCCTTCCTCTGACACGGCATGTTATAGAGGACACTCTGTAGTGCCTTGCGGTCAGAGGCCGAGCAGTTGCCGTGCCAGGCAGTTATGCAAACCGGTTGGATGCTCTCTATTTTGCAGCTGTAAAATCTTTTGAAGATCTGAGGACCCATGCCAAATATTTTCAGGCTCCTGACGGGGAATAGGTTTTGACACCAAGGAACTTGAAGCTCTCAACCTGCTCAACTACAGCCCCGTCGATGAGAATGGGGGTGTGCTCGGTCCTCTTTTTCTGTAGTCCACAATCATCTCCTATGTCTTGATCACATTGAGGGAGAGGTTGTTGTCCATGCACAACACGGTCAGGTCTCTGACCTGCTCCCTATAGGCTGTCTCATCGTTGTCGGTTATCAGGCCTACAACTGTTGTGTCATCAACAAACTTACTGATGGTGTTGGAGTCATGCCTGGCCATGCAGTCATGAGTGAACCGAGAGTACAGGAGGGGACTGAGCATGCACCCCTGAGGGGCCCCCATGTTGAGGATCAGGGTGGTGGATGTGTTGTTACCTTCCCTTACTACCTGGGGGTGGCCCGTCAGGGAGTCCAGGATCCAGTTGCAGGGAAGTGTTTAGTCCCAGGGTCCTTAGCTTAGTGATGAGCTTTGAGGGCACTATGGTGTTGAACACTGAGCTGTAGTCAATGAATATTATTCTCACATAGGTGTTCCTTTTGTCCAGGTGTGAAAGGGCAGTGTGGAGTGCAATAGAGATTGCATCATCTGTGGATATTTAGGTGTGATATGCAAATTGGAGTGGGTCTAGTTTTCTGGGAAAATGGTGTTGTGAGCTTTCAAAGCATTTCATGACTACAGACGTGAGTGCTACCGACGCGGTAGTCGTTTAAGCAGGTTACCTTAGTGTTCTTGGGCACAGGGACTATGGTGGTCTGCTTGAAACATGTTATTACAAACTCAGACAGGGAAAGGTTGAAAATGTCAGTGAAGATACTTGCCAGTTGGTCAGCACATGCTCAGAGTACACATCCTGCTAATCCGTCTGGCCCTGCGGCCTTGTGAATGTTGACCTGTTTAAAGGTCTTACTCACATCGGCTGCGGAGAGCGTGATCACACAGTCATCCGGAACAGCTGATGCTCTCATGCATATTTCAATGTTACTTGCCTCGAAGCAAGCAGAGTTCCCCAGCTGAGTTCCCCCATCCCCGCACAACAATATGCCTAACAACAGGACTGAGATGTCCATTTGCTGATTATGGGTTTCTTGTTACACTATATATACAAAAGTATGTGAACAATCCATCAAAAAATCTGAATGAAATTCTGAAGTGTCTGTCCTATATCTGAGAGATACAGTGAGAGATAGATACAGTATGAGATACAGTATGTTGATCACTTGTCCACTGTCTTTTGTGCAATGGTACTTTTATAAATGGTCTTTCTAGACAGAAATTTTAACACCTGGTATTTTCCAATACACTTTGGCATATCAAATGCTGTGGTTGTTTGACAATGGTATTTCCCTCCACACCCTCAGGAATCCAAAAAGCACCTGGCTGGCCTGGGCTCCCTGGGACTGGGCAACCTCATCACAGAGATCACTGCTAGTGAGGAGGACGATCTGGACGAGGATGGAGACACAGGTAAGAGGGTGAGAGTGAGGCTGTGGGTGGGTTAGTTCCTAGCCCTACAGAGCTCTCTGTCATGTGCAGTGCCTTCAGAAAGTATTCATACACCATGACTTATTCCACATTTTGTTGTGTAACAGCCTAAACCAAAAAAAATCTCACCATCTACACACAATAGCCAATAATGACAAAGTGAAAACCTGTTTTTAGAAATGTTTGCTAATTTATTGAGATACAGAAGTATCTAATTTACATTGGTATTCATACCCCTGAGTCAATACTTTGTAGAAGCAACTTTGGCAGCGATTACAACTGTGAGTCTTTCTGTGTCTCTCTTAAGAGCTTTCCACACCTGGATTGTGCAACATTTTCCCATTATTGTTTTCAGAATTCTTCAAGCTCTGCCAAATTGGTTGTTGATCATTGCTAGATAAATATTTTCAAGTACATTTAAGTCAAAACTGTACCTCGGCCATTCACTGTCTTCTTTGTAAGCAACTCCAGTGTAGATTTTGCCTTGTGTTTTAGGTTATTGTCCTGCTGAAAGGTAAATTCATCTCCCAGTGTCTGGTGGAAAGCAGACTAAACCAGGTTTTCCTCTAGGATTCTGTTTCTATTTTATCCTAAAAAACTCCCCAGTCCTAATGATTACAAGCAAACCCATAACATGATGCACTATGATTGGAAATATGGAGGGTGGTACTGTGTTGTATTGGATTTGCCTCAGACATAACATGTTGTATTCAGGACAAAAAGTGAATTGCTTTGCCACATTTGCAGTATTACTTTAGAACTTGTTGCAAACAGGAATCAGGTTTTGTAATATTTTTTATTCTGTACAGGCTTCCTTTTCACTGTGTCAATTAGGTTAGTATTGTGGACTAACTACAATGTTGTAATGTCCATCCTTAGTTTTCTCCTATCACAGCCATTAAACTCAGTAACTGTTTTAAAGTCACCATTGGCCTCGTGGTGAAATCCCCGAGTGGTTTCCTTCCTCTCTGGCAACTGAGGTTAGGAAGGATGCCTGTATCTTTGTAGTGTAATTAATAACTTCACCATGCCCAAAGGGATATTCAATGTCTGCTTTTCTTTTTACCCATCTACCAATAGGTGCCCTTCTTTGCAAGGCATTGGAAATCCTCCCTGGTCTTTGTGGTTGTATCTGTGTTTGAAATTCACTGCTCAACTGAGGGACCTTACAGATAATGTTATGTGTGTGGAACAGAGATGACGTAGTCATTAAAAAATCATGTTAAACACTATGCAACTTATTATATGACTTGTTAAGCCCATTTTTTACTCATGAACATGTTTATGCTTGCCTTAACAAAGGGGTTGAATGCTTATTGACTTTTCCAACATAGTGACATTATGGGGTATTGTGTTTAGGCCAGTGACACAACATCTCAATTTAATCCATGTTAAATTTAGGCTGTAAACAACTTACAAACACAACTAAGGAGCATATTGACTGTTCATGACTCCTAGACATTTTCCATTTTTTTTTTCTCCATTTTTCTCCAAGTCAAAAAAAAGGAAAATGTCTAGGAGTCATGAAC
Organism: Oncorhynchus mykiss; assembly: GCF_057628025.1. NCBI lineage: Eukaryota > Metazoa > Chordata > Actinopteri > Salmoniformes > Salmonidae > Oncorhynchus > Oncorhynchus mykiss. The sequence continues at coordinate 35,945,467 of NC_143031.1, read as the reverse complement.
AGTCAATATGCTCCTTAGTTGTGTTTGTAAGTTGTATGTTTGTAAATGCTGTGATAAACGAGTGACGGTTTCGTGTCCTGTTTCTTATGCAGGCTGGGTGAAGAACGATGCCGATGCAGTTGATTATTCTGACATCAACGAAGTGGCTGAAGATGAGACTAAGAAGTATCGTCAGGCCATGGGCAGCCTGCAGCCTACGAGGAGAACAGGTGCAGGAATACGCATGCAACTAGACACATATAATGAGTATACAAAACATTAAGAACACCTGTTGTTACCTGGGCGGCAGGGTAGCCTAGTGGTTAGAGTGTTGGACTAGTAACCGGAAGGTTGCAAGTTCAAACCCCCGAGCTGACAAGGTACAAATCTGTCGTTCTGCCCCTGAACAGGCAGTTAACCCAATGTTCCTAGGCCGTCATTGAAAATAAGAATTTGTTCTTAACTGACTTGCCTAGTTAAATAAAGGTAAAAAAAATATATATATATGTACAGTTGAAGTCGGAGTTTACATGACATGAGTCATTAAAACTCGTTTTTCAACCACTCCACAAATTTCTTGTTAACAAACTAGAGTTTTGGCAAGTCGGTTACGACAAGTCAATTTTCCAACAATTGTTTACAGATAGATTATTTCACCTATAATTCACTGTATCACAATTCCAGTGGGTCAGAAGTTTACATACACTAAGTTGACTGACTGTGCCTTTAAACAGCTTGGAAAACTCCAGAAAATGATGTCATGGCTTTAGAAGCTTTTGAAAGGCTAATTGACATAATTTGAGTCAATTGGAGGTGTACCTGTGGATGTATTTCAAGGCCTACCTTCAAATTCAGTGGGAAATGGGAAAATCAAAAGAAATCAGCCAAGACCTCAGAAAAATTATTGTAGACCTCCACAAGTCTGGTTCATCCTTGGGAGCAATTTCCAAACGCCTGAAGGTACCACATTCATCTGTACAAACAATAGTACACAAGTATAAACACCATTGGACCACGTAGCCGTCATACTGCTCAGGAAGGAGACGCGTTCTGTCTCCTAGAGATGAACGTACTTTGGTGCGAAAAGGATGGCATCATGAGGGAGGAAAAATTATGTGGATATATTGAAGCAACATCTCTAGACATCAGTTAAAGCTTGGTTGCAAATGGGTCTTCCAAATGGACAATGACCCCAAGCATACTTCCAAAGTTGTGGCAAAATGGCTTAAGGACCACAAAGTCAAGGTATTGGAGTGGCCATCACCAAGCCCTGATCTCAATCCTATAGATTTGTGGGCAGAACTGAAAAAGTGTGTGCGAGCAAGTAGGCCTACAAACCTGACTCAGTTACACCAGCTCAATTCACCTAACTTATTGTGGGAAGCTTGTGGTAGGCTACCTGAAACGTTTGACCCAAGTTAAACAATTTGAAGGCAATGCTACTAAATACTAATTGAGTGTATGTAAACTTCTGACCCACTGGGAATGTGATGAAAGAAATAGAAGCTGAAATAAATAATTCTCTACTGTTTTTCTGACATTTCACATTCTTAAAAGGAAGTGGTGATCCTAACTGACCTAAGTCAGGGAATTTTTACTAGGATTAAATGTCAGGAATTCTGAAAAACTGAGTTTAAATGTATTTGTTTACGGTGTATGTTAACTTCCGACTATACTATACACAGACCTCTAGGAGTGCTTGTACCCTAGGTTACCAGAACAGATAAATTAAGCTTATTTCATTTCCTCTATCGTCATCAGAGACTTTGCACTGCCGGTAACTGGATACTTTTATTCTCTCTGTCTCAGATGATGAGGATGACTATGATGCGGATTGTGAGGATATTGATGCCAAGCTTATGCCCCCTCCACCTCCTCCATGTCTCCCCACGCCTGGTGGCAAGAAAGACGACTCCTCTCCCACGGCTGCAAGTGGTAAGGATCAGATAAGGAAGGGGCAAAGGGTGGCGGTCAACTGTAATTAATTTTGTCTTTGATCAATCTCGTGCCAGTGAAAATATACTTTGTTCTGTACAAGCATAATTACTGTACAAGCATAATTCTTCATAATCTGTTATAAAGTAAACATGGATATTGATGTATTTAATGTCAAGAATACATGCTAGTAAGTTAGCACTCATCAGAGGGGCTCTAACCCTAGTGTATGCTATTGTGTTGTCCACAGTTGGGGATGAAGGAGACGGGATCATCCTGCCCTCCATCATTGCTCCTTCCTCTCTGGTAGACAAAGTGGACTTCAGCAGTTCCTCAGATTCTGAATCGGAGACAGACAGGCCATCTGCAGGCCCTGGGTCAGGGGGTTCTCCAGCCTGCCTCAGCTTGCCCCTGGCTGGCATCATGCAGAAGGATGCTGCCAAAGCCCTGCCTGGCGTCACACAGCTTTTCCCAGAGTTCAGGCCTGGAAGGGTGAGCTGTCCTTTTTGGAAACACTATATAGTACACCACATAACAGAGAGTTGTGATTGGATGATTAAAACCTTTCAAAATGAATACCTATCCACTCCTCTGAATCCCTCCAGGTGCTGCGGTTCCTTCGACTGTTTGGCCCTGGGAAGAACATGCCGTCGGTGTGGCGGAGCGCACGGAGAAAGAGGAAGAGGAAGCACCGCGACCCTCAGCCAGGGACACCCCCACCAGAGGGCGCTGAGCCCATGGAGCAGCAGGGACCAGAGAAGAAGTCTGGCTGGGACTATGAATACGCCCCACCTCCACCCCCAGAACAGTGCCTGTCTGACGACGAGGTCAGTGTGCAACAACAATGGTCTTAGTGAAAGATATGCAGGACTGTGGAAACTGGTTTGAAATCCCTTTGAAACTGTGTGGTTATTTACCAGTATAGTTTGTCACAGCTAATTTATGAGAGTTTACTAGGTTTAGTAATGTGATTCAGTCTCAGTATAATTATGTATAGGATCTTTCTCCTTACAAAAGGAAATGGACAAAAGTGATTGCTATGAGATATTCTTCAATAGTTCATTCCTTGTGACCCCAGATCACCATGATGGCCCCAATAGAGTCCAAGTTCTCCCAGACCTCTGGAGACGGGGACAAGGTGACAGAGTCCAGGCCCAAGGTGGCAGAGTGGCGCTACGGTCCGGCCCAGCTCTGGTACGACATGATGGGGGTCCCTGACGATGGCAGTGGCTTCCACTACGGCTTCAAACTGAAGGAGGAGGAGGACGATGAACAGGAGAAACGGGAGAGGCCAGAACCACCGCCACCTTTACAACATCCCAAAGAGGTTAACACCCATACACTACACTGACGCTTTAGGATTAGATATCATGGAGTTCCTTAAAGTGGCATTCAGCAGTTGAAACAATAACAAAGCGCTCTCCCACCACTATTTTGGTAAAAAGCTGAGGGATGGGGCTTGAGAAATCTAACCAGTCTTGATAGCTTTAACCATGTAGTGAGGCTATACATATTACTTTGTTTACAAACATTGGAGTTAAACAATCGTATATTTTGGGTTCTGGGGGAGTATGACTGTTGAACTAAGCTAATGAGGCATTAATAAGTTATATTCTTCAATAATCAATGGGTACATTGATTAATTTATAAGTCCACAAATGGATGTAGCAACTGCAGATTGCCCCTTTTTAAGAATCAATCACCCATTTCTAGCAGATTTTTCTGCGAAGAGACTTTCATTAGATAATTTGTTTTGGTGCTGTCCATATGCAGCATGTTTTAGGTCGCAGGTTCAGGAATGGCTGAAGAATTGCAACAATTACCTGGAGCTAACTTTGCAAATAGATGTAATGTAATTATACTCTTAGCAAAAATATTTATCTTAAATTTACAATCTGTAGAAACTATGAGACTGGAAAGGTTCAGAACAACACAGTTGAAAAATATATGGCAAATATAAATCAAAACTGGATGGTGTTCAGAGGTAGATGGGAGGGGTTGAGGGTAGCTGAAGGATGGGACTAAAAACAAACAAAAGATAACTATTGTAAAATGTACAGTCTATAGTATGTATAAGCTGGAAGTAGAAGCCTAAGGGTTGTTGTCCTTAAGTTTACTCCAATTAGGAGACTGGTGGTAGGGTTAGGTGAAAAAATAAAGGAAAATATATTTTAAAATATATACAGTACCAGTCAAAAGTTTGGACACATCTACTCATTTGCTGGTTAAGTGTGCCTTGAATTCAAAATAGATATCTGACAGTGTCACCAGCAAGCACCCCCACACCATCACACCACCTCCTCCATGCTTCACGGTGGGAACCACACATGCAGAGATCATCCGTTCACCTTCTCTGCGTCTCACAAATACACGGCGGTTGGAACCAAAAATCTAATTTGGAGACATTTCCACCAGTCTAATGTCCATTGCTCGTGTTTCTTGGCCCAAGCAAGTCTCTTCTTCTTATTGGTGTCCTTTAGTAGTGGTTTCTTTGCAGCAGGTCGACCATGAAGGCCCGATTCACCCAGTCTCCTCTGAACAGCAGAGGTAACTCTGGGTCTTCCTTTCCTGTGGCGGTCCTCATGAGAGACAGTTTCATCATAGCGCTTGATGGTTTTTGCGACTGCACTTGAAGAACCTTTCAAAGTTCTTGAAATTTTCCGGATTGACTGACCTTCATGTCTTAAAGTAATGATGGACTGTCGTTTCTCTTTGCTTATTTGACCTGTTCTTGCCATAATATGGACATGGTCTTTTACCAAATAGGGCTGGCTATCTTCTGTACACCACCCCTACCTCGTCACAACACAACTGATTGACTGAAACGCATTAAGAAGGAAAGAAATTCCACAAATAAACTTTTAACAAGGCACACCTGTTAATTGAAATGCATTCCAGGTGACTACTTCATGAAGCTGATTGAGAGAATGTCAAGCATGTGCAAAGCTGTCATCAAGGTAAAGGGTGGCTACTTTGAAGAATCTCAAATATAAAATATATTTAGATTTTTTTAACACTTTTTTGCTGACTACATGATTCCATATTTTGAAGGTTTTATTTTTTATTTAACCTTTATTTAATTAGGCAAGTCATGTGCTATTTCATAGTTTTGATGTCTTCATTATTATTCTACAATCTAGAAAATAGTAAAAAATAAAGAAAAACCCTGGAATGAGTAGGTGTATCCCAAATTTTGACTGGTACTATATACAGTTGAAGTCGGAAGTTTACATACACCTTAGCCAAATACATTTAAACTCAGTTTTTCTCAATTCCTGACATTTAATCCTAGTAAAAATTCCCTGTCTTAGGTCAATTAGGATCACCAATTTATTTTAAGACTGTGAAATGTCAGAATAATAGTAGAGAGAGTGATTTATTTCAGCTTTGATGTATTTTATCACATTCCCAGTGAGTCGGGAGTTTACGTACACTCAATTAGTATTTCCAACTGTATATTTACAAAAAATATTTATGGGGATTGGAAATGATGCAGACAATTACATTAATTAAATTTGCAATATTAAAGCTGAACTACCCCCTAAAATGTTTTGTAAATAATAATTTAGAAGAGAACAGACATGACTTAAAAACCTATGTTATTTGTTTGTATTTCTGTCTTTTTCTGTCTAGGAGGGCAGTGGTGACGAAAAGGACAAACAGGCCCTGGAGAATGAGCTCTTCCTGATGGTCACCCAGCTTCAGTGGGAGGACGACATCATTTGGAACGGAGAGGACGTGAAACACAAGGGCACTAAGACCCAGCGAGCCAGTCTGGCAGGGTGGCTGCCTTCCAGCATGACCCGCAATGCCAATGCCTACAACGCTCAGCAGGGTGAGAGACCCACTCACTCCAGTACCAATTAACAGACTGACCTGCGTAATGGAGATTCCTACCTCATTGATATCCTATCACCAAAGCATAAACCCCAATTGTCCAGGGGACTTAGGACAAAAGTGGCAAATATAAACTGTTATAACTGTTGTGTATTTGTCTACTTTGGGTTATCTAGGTATTCATGATGTCTATCTACACTCTACAGGTCTGAGTAGGAGTAACTCTCAGCTGGTGCCCCCCACTCCTCCACCTATGCCCAAAGCCCCTTCCATCGGCTCTGGCTCCAAGAGGGACAAACACCACCACGACCATCATGGTACTATGAGTCTATTTTACCTGCCATCTGTTGTAGAGTGTCATTTACTTTTAGAATGATGAATAATGTGATATTACAACATATCCTACATATCTCCGTTAATTTATGTGTTAAAAAGTACCACTAAAGCAGGGGTCTCCAACAGGTCGACCGCGAGCTACTAGTAGCTCGCAGCCCACCTATGAGTAGCTCGCCAAACAATTCTGAAAGTACATGCAATTTTCACGTGTTTCCACAGCACACTGTCATAAACAAATCTCACAAGTATTAGACACATCAAGCTCCCAGCTACTATGTAATCAATGCAACATTGATATTATCCCAAGGCCTGAACTCGTGGTTAGCCTTTATTTGCTAAAAAAGCCAAACCTAAAACAATATCTGCCAATTAATTTCCAACAATATTGTCCCTGTCTGTCTGTGTGGGCTCACGTTTGTCTATCACTCCCGTGTGTAGCCAGTTGATGTGATAACCATCTTGTGAGTTTGCAGAAATACTTTCCCCAAAACCTTCTCAATTAAATGCTAACTACAAAGTAGGCTTACCTGGAAGAAGTATATCATGAGTAAGTATATACAGTGTATTCGGAAAGTATTCAGACCCCTTGACTTTTTCCACATTTTGTTACGTTACAGCCTTATTCTAAAATTGACTGAATTAATTTTTCCCTCATCAATCTACGTACAATCCCCCATAATGACAAAGTGAAAACAGATATTTAGAAATGTATGCAAATGTTTTAAAAATAAAAAACAGATACCTTAGATACATATGTTTTCAGACCCTGCTATGAGACTCGAAATTGAGGGCAGATGCATCCTGTTTCCATTGATTATCCTCAAGATGTTACTACAACTGGATTGGAGTCACCTGTGGTAAATTAAATTGATTGGACATGATTTGAAAAGGCACACACCTGTTTAGATAACGTCCCACAGTTGACATTGCATGTCAGAGCAAAAACCAAGCTATGAGGTGGAAGGAATTGTCCCTAGAGCTCCGAGACAGAATTGTGTCGAGGCACAGATCTAGGGAGGGGTACCAAAATATGGCCTCCATCATTCTTAAATGGAAGAAGTTTGGAACCACCAAGACTCTTCCTAGAGCTGGCCGCCTGGCCAAACGGAGCAATCGGTGGAGAAGGGCCTTGGTCAGGGAGGTGACCAAGAACCCGATGGTCAATCTGAGAGCGTTCCAGAGTTTCTCTGTGGAGATGGGAGTACCTTCCAGATTGACAACCATCTCTGCAGCACTCCACCAATCAGGCCTTTATGGTAGAGTGGCCAGACAGAAGCCACTCCTTAGTAAAAGGCACATGACAGCCCACTTGGAGTTTGCCAAAAGGAACCTAAAGACTCTCAGACCATGAGAAACAAGATTCTCTGATCTGATGAAACCAAGTTGGAAATCTTTGGCCTGAATGCCAAGTGTCACTTCTGGAGATGACCTGGCATCAGCCCTTACAGTGAAGCATGGTGGTGGCAGCATTATGATGTGTGGATGTTTTTCTGCGAGTCTAGTCAGAACCGAGGGAAAGATGAACGGAGTGAAGTATAAAGAGATCCTTGATGAAAACCTGCTCCAGAGTGCTCAGGACCTCAGCCTGGGATAAAGGTTTGCCTTCCAACAGGACAACGACCCTAAGCACACAGCCAAGACAACACAGGAGTGGCTTCAGGACAAGCCTCTGAATGTCCTTGAGTGGCCCAGCCGGAGCCCAGACTTCAACCCAATAGAACATCTCTGGAGAGACCTGAAAATAGCTGTGCAGCGACGCTCCCCATCCAACCTGACAGATCTTGAGTGGATCTGCAGAGAAGAATGGGAGAAACCCCCCAAATGCAGGTGTGCCAAGCTTGTAGCGTCATACACAAGAAGACTCGAGGCTGTAATCGCTGCCAAAGGTGCTTCAACAAAGTACAGAGTAAACGGTCTGAATACTTACAGTTGAAGTCGGAAGTTTACATACACCTTAGCCAAATGCGTTTAAACTCAGTTTTTCACAATTCCTGATATTTAATCCTAGTAAAAATTCCCAGTTTTAGGTCAGTTAGGATTACCACCTTATTTTAAGAATGTGAAATGTCAGAATAATATTAGAGAGAATGATTTATGTCAGCTTTTATTTCTTTCATCACATTCCCAGTGGGTCGGGAGTTTACATACACTCAATTAGTATTTGGTAGCATTGCCTTTAAATTGTTTAACTTGGGTCAAACGTTTCAGGTAGCCTTCCACAAGCTTCCCACAATAATTTGGTGAATTTTGGCCCATTCCTCCTGACAGAGCTGGTATAAGTGAGTCAAGTTTGTAGGCCTCCTTGCTCGCACATGCTTTTTTAGATCTGCCCACACATTTTCTGTTGGATTGAGGTCAGGGCTTTGTGATGGCCACTCCAATACCTTGACTTTGTTGTCCTTAAGCCATTTTTCCACAACTTTTGAAGTATGCTTGGGGTCATTGCTTGGGGTCATTGCACCCCCACAACATGATGCTGCCACCCCAGTGCTTCATGGTTGGGATGGTGTTCTTCGGCTTGCAAGCATCCCCCTTTTTTCTCCAAACATAACGATGGTCATTATGGCCAAACAGTTCTATTTTTGTTTCATCAGACCAGAGGACATTTCTACAAACTGTCGTCTGGCTTTTTTTTATGGCGGTTTTGGAGCTGTGGCTTCTTCCATGCTGAGCGGCCTTTCAGGTTATATCGATATAGGACTCGTTTTACTGTGGATATAGATACTTATGTACCTGTTTCCTCCAGCATCTTCACATGGTCCTTTGCTGCTGTTCTGGGATTGATTTGCTCTTTTCGCACCAAAGTACATTCAGCTCTAGGAGACAGAATGTGTCTTCTTCCTGAGCGGTATGACGGCTACGTGGTCCAATGGTGTTTATACTTGCGTACTATTGTTTGTACAGATCAACGTGGTACCTTCAGGCGTTTGGAATTTGCTCCCAAGGATGAGCCAGACTTGTGGAGGTCTACAATTTTTTTTCTGAGGTCTTGGATGATTTCTTTTGATTTTCCCATGATGTCAAGGATAGAGGCACTGAGTTTGAAGTTAGGCCTTGAAATACATCCACAGGTACACCTCCAGTTGACTCAAATTATGTCAATTAGCCTATCAGAAGCTTCTAAAGCCATGACGACATTTTCTGGAATTATCCAAGCTGTTTAAAGGCATAGTCAACTTAGTGTATGTAAACTTCTGACCCACTGGAATTGCGATACAGTGAATTATAGGTGAAATAATCTGTCTGTAAACAATTTTTTGAAAAATATCTTGTTATGCACAAAGTAGATGTCCCAACCAACTTGCCAAAACTATAGTTTGTTAACAAGAGATTTGTGGAGTGGTTGAAAAACAACTTTTAATGACTCCAACATAAGTGTATGTAAACTTCTGACTTCAACTTTATGTAAATGTCATATTTCAGTTGTTGTTTTTCTAAAAATCAGTTTTTTCTTTGTTGTTATAGGGTATTGTGTGTAGATTAGTGAAGGAAAAAAACATTTAATCAATTTTAGAATAAGGCTATAACAAAATGTGAAAAAAATTAATGTGGTCTGAATTCTTTCCGAATGCACTGTAAATTGTATGTATACTGAACAAAAATATAAATGCTCTATGTGAAGTGTTGGACCCCAGTTTCATGAATTAAAAGATCCCAGAAATGTTACATATGCACAAAAAAGCTTATTTCTCTCAATTTTGTGATCAAATTTGTTTACGTCCCTGTGAGTGATGTATTATTTGTCAAGATAATCCACCTATCTGATAATCCACCTATAGTGGCATATCAAGAAGCTGATTAAACAGCATGATCATTGCAAAGGTACACAGGTGGACAATAAAAGGCCACTCTAAAATGTGCAGTTTTGTTACACAACACAATGCCACAGATGTCTCAATTTTTGAGGGAGCGTGCAATTGTCAGCTGACTGCAGGTATGTCCACCAGAGCTGTTGCCAGAGAATTGAATGTTAATATCTCTACCATAAGCCGCCTCCACTGTCGTTTTTGGCAGTCCAACCGGCCTCACAACCGCAGACCACATGTATGGCATCATTTGGTCGTGCGGCTTGCTGATGTCAACGTTGTGAACAGAGTACCCCATACCCCACAATTCCTGGAAGCTGAGAATGTCCCAGTTCTTCCATGGCCTGCATACTCACCAGACATGTCACCCATTGAGCATGTTTGGGATGCTCTGGACTGACGTGTACAACAGGGTGTTCCAGTTCCCACCAATATCCATCAATTTCGCACAGTCATTGAAGAGGAGTGGGACAACCTTCTACAGTCAACAGCCCGATCAACTCTATGCGAAGACGATGTGTCGCACTGCATGAGGCTAATGGTGGTCACACCAGATACTGACTGGTTTTCTGATCCACACCTCTACCTTTTAAGGTATTCTATCTGTGTCCAACAGATGCATATCTGTATTCCCAGTTATGTTAAATCTGTAGATTAGGGCCTAATGAATTTATTTCAATTGACTGATTTCCTTATATGAATTAACATCTTTTAAATTAACATCAGTAACATCTTTTAAATTGTTGCATGTTGCGTTGTATATTTTTGTTCAGTATATTATTCCTTAGTTGCGAACTTTGCAATAAAATGAGCAGCAGCAATAGGCTCCAGAACCATCGCTACACCACCACATTGCATGGCACATTCCTCACTCGCTAGATGTGGACGTAAAGGGACAGATTACACACACAATTATTTTATTTTTTTCTTCTCCAAGACCTAAAACAAAAAAGGTATTTTGATGTGATTTAAACATTGATATGGACTCAGAACATCCAATTCAATTGTTTATCTATGAACAATTGTAATTGAGAGTGGAAAACAACAATTCTAAAACCAGGAAAAATCTAACTGAGAACATAATTTGAGAAAATATAGAACAGAATTTGGGGGGGGGGGATCACTGATTTTGTAGGGTTCCCCTTAGTTGTTTATTAACTATTATTTGACCAGGTATATTAACAGAAAACAGTGCACTACTTTATCTTGTACACCAAGGACCAGGGGAAGAGTTGCAGGGCAGAGGAGCTAGAAAACAATGAGTAGCTTGTGACATGTACATTTTTTTTTAAGTAGCTCTCATGCTAGAAAAGGTTGGCGACCCCTGCTCTAAAGAGAGAGAGAATCTATCACTACTTGTTTTCCTATTGGTCTTTCCACAGCCACTCATGAAGAGGATGCCCCCTGGTTCTCCATCTTCCCCATTGACAATGAGGAGCTGGTGTACGGGCGCTGGGAGGACAACATCATCTGGGATGACCAGGCCATGGACCGCATGCTCTCACCCCCTGTCCTCACCCTAGACCCCAACGATGAGAACATCATTTTAGGTATTGCCCCTTTCTTAGTGAACTGTGTGTACACTGTTTTTCAGTCAGTTAAAACAAGTTATGAAATATCTTGATGACCTCTGTAACCTATTGAATGCTTTGATCTATCCACTAATCTCTAAATTTGGCCTCTTGCAGAAATCCCAGATGAGAAGGAGTCTGAGCGTATGTCCCACTCTCCGTCCAAGGAGAACAAGAAGGAGTCATCACTAAAGAAGAGTCGCATCCTGTTGGGGAAGACTGGGGTCATAAAAGATGAGCCTCAACAGGTGCTACAGGACTGGACCATGGAACATACAGTGGGGCAAAAAAGTATTTAGTCAGCCACCAATTGTGCAAGTTCTCCCACTTAAAAAGATGAGAGAGGCCTGTAATTTTCATCATAGGTACACTTCAACTATGACAGACAAAATGAGAAAAAAAATCAGGAAAATCACATTGTAGGATTTTTAATGAATTTATTTGCAAATTATGGTGGAAAATAAGTATTTGGTCAATAACAAAAGTTTATCTCAATACTTTGTTATATACCCTTTGTTGGCAATGACAGAGGTCAAACGTTTTCTGTAAGTCTTCACGAGGTTTTCACACACTGTTGCTGGTATTTTGGCCCATTCCTCCATGCAGATATCCTCTAGATCAGTGATGTTTTGAGGCTGTTGCTGGGTAACACGGACTTTCAACTCCCTCCAAAGATTTTCTATGGGGTTGAGATCTGGAGACTGGCTAGGCCACTCCAGGACCTTGAAATGCTTCTTACGAAGCCACTCCTTCGTTGCCCGGGCGGTGTGTTTGGGATCATTGTCATGCTGAAAGACCCAGCCACGTTTCATCTTCAATGCCCTTGCTGATGGAAGGAGGTTTTCACTCAAAATCTCACGATACATGGCCCCATTCATTCTTTCCTTTACACGGATCAGTCGTCCTGGTCCCTTTGCAGAAAAACAGCCCCAAAGCATGATGTTTCCACCCCCATGCTTCACAGTAGGTATGGTGTTCTTTGGATGCAACTCAGCATTCTTTGTCCTCTAAACACGAGTTGAGTTTTTACCAAAAAGTTATATTTTGGTTTCATCTGACCATATGACATCTGACCATATGACATTCTCCCAATCTTCTTCTGGATTATCCAAATGCTCTCTAGCAAACTTCAGACGGGCCTGGACATGTACTGGCTTAAACAGGGGGACACGTCTGGCACTGCAGGATTTGAGTCCCTGGCGACGTACTGTGTTACTGATGGTAGGCTTTGTTACTTTGGTCCCAGCTCTCTGCAGGTCATTCACTAGGTCCCCCCGTGTCTGGGATTTTTGCTCACCGTTCTTTTGATCATTTTGACCCCACGGGGTGAGATCTTGCGTGGAGCCCCAGATCGAGGGAGATTATCAGTGGTCTTGTATGTCTTCCATTTCCTAATAATTGCTCCCACAGTTGATTTCTTCAAACCAAGCTGCTTACCTATTGCAGATTCAGTCTTCCCAGCCTGGTGCAGGTCTACAATTTTGTTTCTGGTGTCCTTTGACGGCTCTTTGGTCTTGGCCATAGTGGAGTTTGGAGTGTGACTGTTTGAAGTTGTGGACAGGTGTCTTTTATACTGATAACAAGTTCAAACAGGTGCCATTAATACAGGTAATGAGTGGAGGACAGAGGAGCCTCTTAAAGAAGAAGTTACAGGTCTTTGAGAGCCAGAAATCTTGCTTGTTTGTAGGTGACCAAATACTTATTTTCCACCATAATTTGCAAATAAATTTGTTAAAAATCCTACAATGTGATTTTCTGGATTTTTATTATCTTTTTGTCTTTCATAGTTGAAGTGTACCTATGATGAAAAATACAGGCCTCTCATCTTTTTAAGTGGGAGAACTTGCACAATTGGTGGCTGACTAAATACTTTTTTGCCCCACTGTAACATAGATCTGCCATTCAACAGGGACTACAGGACTGGACCATGGAACATAACATAGATCTGCCATTCAACAGGGACTACAGTCCCTGAACTAACCTGCTCTATCTCCTTTTCTGTTTTGTCTGCTGCCTACAGAACATGTCCCAGCCTGAGGTGAAGGACCCATGGAACCTGTCCAATGATGAGTTCTATTATCCTAAGCAGCAAGGCCTGAGGGGCACCTTCGGTGGCAACATCATTCAGGTGGGCACTAGATTCTCTCCTGTGAGCTCTGTTCCTATACAGGTTGATTAGCAGTTAAAGCGTATAATCTTAAAGATGCACTATGCCGAAATCACTCTGCAATTTCCTGATTGCTAAAATTCAAATAGTTCACATAAATTCAGTTTGTGACAAAACAAGCAGTCATTGTGTAGAGAGTAATCTAAACCGCTCTGAAATATATTTTCCATAAAATTATAGTTTTTTCAGCTGTTTGAAGCTGGTGTACAAAACCCAAAGTAAAAGACGCAAAACTTGGTAACGGGAAGCAAGAAATAGCGCACATAGAACATATCTACCACTTTAGACTTGCTTTCAATTAGAATTAAATATCTATAACTCACATTTATATGTGAATTTAGTCGAGTCGCACAAAAAGTTACATATTGTAGCTTTAACCCCCTAAGGTCGATTTCCACACCCCCGCGGAAATCTAATTAGCATAATAATAAATCCTCATAAAATCTGTCAGTTTAATATAGAGATCTGTTTTTTTTGCATTGGATGCATCTCAATCCACCACATCCATCAGTGCCACACTTCCGCATCTGTGGTGAAATGTGACAGAGCTAGAGAGGTGTTTGTCAGACCATGGGACATCCCGAAAATCAGAATGGTTTGGCCTACACGACTTAAATAAAGAGAGATACAGTATCTCTCAGATGTAGAACAGACATTTCAGAACAAACTTCCTTTAGATTTTTTGGCTGGACTATCTGTTGTTCCATGTAGTAAATCTGTTATTCAATGCATTTGTATGGGCTAATAGCCGTAAGGCTGAATTTTGTTTTTCATGAAAGAAATTTGTTCTATTTTTTAAAAATTGTATTTAATTTTTTACTTCAAGGGGTCTTAAAATTCCAAATCAAATAGCAAAATTATCCTTGGTATGACCTTAAAACAATTCCACATAGCTTAGACTGGTTATTGCCAAAAATAAGGGGTTAAATACATGTATTAAAAATAGCTTAGTAGAACCCCCCCGTCCGTCCATCCGTCCGTCCGTCCGTCTCAGACAGGGCTTAGACTCTTATGGGTTAACTATATTGTAGGATAATCTTAACAACACTGTAGTTAGCCTACGCTATATGAAACATTTCCTTGTCTATCTTTCTCTCCAGCACTCCATCCCTGCAGTGGAGCTGAGGCAGCCGTTCTTCCCTACTCACATGGGACCCATGAAGCTGCGTGGGTTCCACCGGCCCTCTCTGAAGAAGTACTCATTCGGGACGTTGTCCCAGCCAGGTCCCCACGCAGCCCAGCCCCTACTCAAACAGATCAAGAAGAAGGCCAAGGTGAGGCCCCAGCACTCACCTCATTCACCTCCATCTTTCTCTCCGTCTTGACACAGGTCGTCAAGAATGCTTCTGCTTCTCTGTCTGTGTTGATAACCTTGTTTGTGTGATTTGTGTTAAATGTCCCTTTTTGTGCCTGTAGATGCGAGAGCAGGAACGCCAGGCTTCTGGTGGAGGTGACATGTTCTTCATGCGGACAGCTCAGGACCTGACAGGGAAAGACGGAGACCTGATTCTGGCAGAGTACAGCGAGGAATACCCTCCGCTCATCATGCAAGTCGGCATGGCAACCAAGATTAAGAACTATTACAAGAGAGTGAGTCACTGCAGTCGTCTTTCAATTACCATTCCCCTTGTATCAACATTGTTTAGCATTTACTATAAGCTGAACCACCTCAGTGGTTATTTTCCTTCCTCTATTGATATGAGTTGTGTTTATGTGAAAAAATGCATTTTAAGATCGAATTAACTTGAAACATGGCTGTTCTCCCACAGAAACCAGGGAAGGACCCTGGAGCTCCAGACTGTAAGTACGGAGAGACCGTGTACTGCCACACCTCACCTTTCCTGGGCTCCCTGCACCCCGGACAGCTGCTGCCGGTCAGTACCACAGTCATTACAGTCAGTCGCATGACAATTCATTGATGTTTGAAAAAGCCATTCACTGTGAATGTGAATAGCCTGATGCCTAGAAAGAGAACGTTTTAGAGACCTAATTGCAAATCTGTGTCTTTCTTTTAGGCTTTTGAGAACAACCTTTTCCGTGCCCCCATCTACCTCCACAAGATGCCAGAGACAGATTTCCTGGTGCTGCGTACACGGCAGGGCTACTTCATTAGAGAGCTGGTAGACATCTTTGTGGTCGGCCAGCAGTGTCCCCTCTATGAGGTCCCTGGACCCAACTCCAAACGAGCCAACACCCATATCAGAGACTTCTTGCAGGTATACCTTACGATACACACACACACACACACACACACACTGTCAAATGAGTTGTTCCACAAAATAAGTCCCTTTTAGGTAAACAAACAAACAATAGGTTTATTTCAGAAAATTGTCAAATTATGTCATGACGAGTACATGTTCCACTTAATGAAAAACATGTTTTCCCATCTCAAGAGGTTAAATAAAAACAATACATAGTATGTGTCTTAAGTGCCAAATAAACAGGGTTGCCCGTGACAGGGTTGACCGTGGCAGGGTTGACCGTGGCAGGGTTGCCCGTGACAGGGTTGACCGTGACAGGGTTGACCGTGGCAGGGTTGACCGTGGCAGGGTTGCCCGTGACAGGGTTGACCGTGGCAGGGTTGACCGTGGCAGGGTTGCCCGTGACAGGGTTGACCGTGGCAGGGTTGCCCGTGACAGGGTTGCCCGTGACAGGGTTGCCCGTGACAGGGTTGCCCGTGACAGGGTTGCCCGTGACAGGGTTGCCCGTGACAGGGTTGACCGTGACAGGGTTGACCGTGACAGGGTTGATGATTTCATCTTAAATCAGCAATAAATCTCACTGTAACAGCTTGTTGTATGCAGCAGGGAGGGACAAAAGAATGCAACAATGGTAACAGGGTTGACGTGTTTTGCCGACCTACTCAGTTTTCCACCACTGAACACCAGAAATTGGAGTAAAACCAGCTTACCTGCTTTAAACTATGATTTGACTGTTAAATGTTTTATTTTGAACAGAATATTTAATGAGAGTTGAGTTGACGTAACAGTGTTGACCTTAGAATGAGGGCCAGATTATTGTTTTCACCTTAAAATGTAATACTAATAACATTAAATAAATAATCATCATCAGAAATGACTTTGTCAAAGCAAAACATAACTAGGACTTTACAATGATAGTGACATGTTTTAGAAGTTCGGAGGTTAAGTGGGTTAAAATGTTCCTAGTCACAAAGAGTGCACAGAGGGACTTCAAAATGCTGAATTTAGAATTTCCCACACTGTTTATATTAAAGGGCACTTCATCTAATATAACAGGCTTTTATAATCAAGCATTTCTACTTCAAATATCAAAGGGACGCAAAAGGGACTCATTTCATGGAATGACCCACATACAAGAGAAAGCACACTTACAGAATACATGCTTGCCTACACTCATGTCTTCTCTGCTCTTCTGTGCAGGTGTTTATCTATCGGTTGTTCTGGAAGAGTAAAGATCGTCCCAGGAGAATCCGCATGGAGGACATAAAGAAAGCTTTCCCCTCACATTCAGAAAGCAGCATCCGAAAACGCCTAAAACTCTGTGCTGACTTTAAGCGTACAGGTAGAAACAACTAACCCTGCCATAACCCAATACAACCGTATAGCCTCATGTTTGTCAATAGTACGGTATGACACTCTGTCCTTCATTGTTTGCCCTCACAAAGATGAATAAGTAATGCAGAACTGTGAATATGCCTCGTGAACGTTGTCACTCACAACTGTCCAACAATCCTGATTTCCTCTTAACGTTTCTACTCCCATGTGATCTCAGGGAAGTGCTGAGGTGTAAGAGAGAGTGTTTAGCTGTGTGAGCTCAGAGATGGTGTGCCTTACTTTGACAGATAGGCGCCAGGAAAGAGAGAGGTCAGCATATTATGGATATGGAGTTTACTGTGGAGGTAAGGTGTGGTCTAAGGAAAGCATCAATAAGGACCCATAGGTTTGCAGGGTCCTTCGTTAATATCTGCTGTTCTGCTCCTGCAACACCTCCGCTATAAGCCTACAAGACACTTCAGTTGAATGGAAGGATGGTCAATTTGATGCAGCAGGGAAGCTTTCTAATCAAAAGTCTTTGGAGGGGGGGAATTGGCCATGCAAAATGCATCCATGAATCTTAAGTAAAGGTGGACTAAAGAGAACTTAGTAATACTTGTTATATGATTGAAACTCATTTGCCCTGCCTCTGTCCCCAGGGATGGACTCTAACTGGTGGGTGCTGAAGCCTGACTTCAGGCTGCCTACTGAGGAGGAGATCAGGGCCATGGTGTCTCCAGAACAGTGCTGTGCCTACTACAGCATGCTGGTGGCAGAGCAAAGACTGAAGGTAAGGCTGACAGGCTCCTTGTGTAGGTACCGGCTGTGATACCGATTCTCTTTATGGCACTGTGTGAACTATACCATAACTTTTCTCTCTCCTCCAGGATGCTGGATATGGTGAAAAGTCCTTCTTTGCCCCAGAGGAAGAGAACGAGGAAGACTTCCAGATGAAGATTGATGATGAGGTACAGCTCTACTGCTTCCCTTTCACGAAACATTGATTTTGATGCTCCATTGATGTTGAAAAAACGATGATCCATGATTTCACCAATATTCTCTGTGGTTCACCTTAGGTCCGCACAGCCCCTTGGAACACGACGCGAGCCTTCATCGCTGCCATGAAGGGGAAGTGTCTACTGGAGGTCATGGGCGTGGCCGACCCCACAGGCTGTGGAGAGGGATTCTCTTACGTCAAAGTACCCAACAAGCCCACTCAACAAAAGGTACTTCTCTCTCTTACCCCCAGTGCTCTGAAACACTTCTGCCAGATCAGGGGGCCCTAATTTCATTCATGCGTTCATAGCCTCCAGAAAAACAATACCTATTTTTCTGTTCTAACCATTCAACGGTGGTTTGGTGATTATTACTTAAGCTTAAGGTTATTTTATTTGTTGTGTTCAGGCCCAAGACGACCGGGAACCACAACCCGCTAAGAAGACTGTGACAGGGACAGATGCTGATCTGAGAAGACTGTCACTCAAAAACGCCAAGCAGCTGCTGCGCAAGTTCGGTGTCCCAGAGGAGGAGGTAATAACACAGTAATAACATAATAATCATCATCATCATTTGGGAGGTGCTTATATTGGTCCTGTTACACACAAGTGTGTAATGAAAAGGAGTTTTTTTGCGTATCCCAACTCCCCCTGAGACACCCACAGAGAGTGGGGTCACGGCCAGGGTCATGATTGTACAGTGACCCTGGAGCATTTAGAGTTAAGTGCCTTGCTCAAGGGCACAGCAACAGATTATTTTACCTTGTTGGCTCCGGTATTCGAACCAGAAACCTTTCAGTTACTGGCCCAACACTTTAACATTGAGGCTACCTGCTGCCATTTAACCTAAATGTCTTCATTCCCTCATTTCATCCACCAACCTACGTATGAAGGCTATATCAATCTTTCAAACCAGTGTTTCTGTGTGTGTTTCAGATAAAGAAGCTGTCTCGTTGGGAGGTGATTGACGTGGTGAGGACCATGTCCACAGAGCAGGCCCGCTCTGGTGAGGGGCCCATGAGCAAGTTTGCCCGTGGGTCCCGCTTCTCTGTAGCCGAACACCAGGAGCGCTACAAGGAGGAGTGCCAGAGGATCTTTGACCTGCAGAACAAGTGAGGCCCTCCCATCCTCCCCTTTTCCAATTAAACATAATTCACTACCCGTTTCTTATAGGGATGCTGTAGTTGTACACTATCTGATGTTCCAGCCTGTCTGCCTTCCCCCCAGAGTATTGGATTCCACAGAGGTCCTGTCCACAGACACAGACAGCAGCTCAGCGGAGGACAGTGACTTTGAGGAGATGGGGAAGAACATTGAGAACATGCTGCAGAACAAGAAGACCAGCTCCCAGCTGTCCAGAGAGAAGGAGGAGCAGGAGAGGAAGGAGCTGCAGAGGATGCTGATGGGAGAGGAGAGCGACCACAAGGGACGCAAGGGCTTCTGTAAGTGTTGTGTTTGTGCGTTTCAGGCTTTTTTAAATGTGTTTACAGGAGTATGTGTTTACAGGAGTGTGTATGTGTCAGGGTTTATGCTAGGAAAATGTGGCGCCGGACAACGTGACCAGGAAGATTCAAATTTACCTGACCCATATGCAATGGGTGCATAACACATTATGGCGTCCACCCACGGTGCTCAGCATGACAGAAATCACATTTATATTATGGTAATGCTCTTAACAGCAACTCATGTAATGAAGCAGCCAATAAAACTGACTTTTCAAACATTTGGCAAAATGCAATTTGTGGGAAACCACCATTCTAAACAGCACACCTGGGAAACCACCATTCTAAACAGCACACTTTGGAAACCACCATTCTAAACAGCACACCTGGGAAACCACCATTCTAAACAGCACACCTGGGAAACCACCATTCTAAACAGCACACCTGGGAAACCACCATTCTAAACAGCACACCTGGGAAACCACCATTCTAAACAGCACACCTGGGAAACCACCATTCTAAACAGCACACCTGGGAAACCACCATTCTAAACAGCACACCTGGGAAAACACCATTCTAAACAGCACACCTGGGAAACCACCATTCTAAACAGCACACCTGGGAAACCACCATTCTAAACAGCACACCTGGGAAACCACCATTCTAAACAGCACACCTGGGAAAACACCATTCTAAACAGCACACCTGGGAAAACACCATTCTAAACAGCACACCTGGGAAACCACCTTTCTAAACAGCACACCTGATAACGGTTGCATAAGTGAACGAGATGAAATCTCAGTTAGAAAAAGAGGGTTAATCTAAAGATGCAACAACTAGGATGGGTTGCTATTATGACTAGTACAGTATGGTGCCTTTGGCTTCTGGACATCAACAGAAAGTTGAGATGAAAACCAATAGAACAGGAGAGAAATGGCATAGCGGTGGATCCAATAGGAAAGTAAAGGGAAATGACTCCTGTCTATACAGAAAAAAAAGAAAACAAATCTAAATACTTCACAAGAAAGCTTGACTTAGCCACAAAGGAATCAATGATCATTAGCGTCTTTTTTTAAATCCTGTGGATCGTTTCAAATCACAAGCTTAGTGGCAACGCACATGGCAATAGTCCTAGCTGATTATTGAGTTGCGACTGTCAGTTAAAAACTTCTAAAATATGTGTGAAGATAATGTGTCTTGAATATAATTTCAAATGTTGAGACAAGAAGAAGGGGAGGGGTGTGTGGCGAAGATATAGGGAGTCTCTCTCCAGAATGTCAGCTGTCTCCTGCCAATTGCTGCACATACATTGTTTCATTGTGTGAATTGTTTGCCCTTTAAAAAAAAAAAAATGTTTTATCAATTCTTCATTACATACAGTACCAGTAGTAAAAATACCGTTAATCCCCGTCATTTGGTTACAGAGTTCACCCCTGCTACACTTGAGTAACAGGTTTTGGTTTATTTCATGGAGTGCTCCTTGTGAGCAATGAACATGTCTGGTTTATCTGTTCTGATAATGTTGAGGGAGAGTGTGCCTGAGTACGCGTAGAAGTACCTGGCCTGCTGCGCAGAAATGTAGGAAAGTGTTTTTTAACATCCATTGCGAATGATAATACACGGAGTGTACAAAACATTACGAACACCTTCCTAATATTGAGTTGCACCCACTTTTGCCCTCAGAACAGCCTCAATTCATCAGGACATGGACTCTACAAGGTGTCAAAAGCGTTCCACATTGTTACTGGCCCATGTTGACGGCAATGCTTCCCACCGTTATCACGTTGGCTGGATGTCCTTTGGGTGGTGGACCATTCCTGATACACACATGAAACTGTTGAGTGGGAAAAACCCAGCAGCTTTGCAGTCCTTGACACACTCAAACCGGTGTGCCTGGCATCTACTACCATACCAATGGAGGCTCCCCAGAGGAGGAAGGGGAGGACCATCCTCATTGAATTTCATAAAAATAGTGAAACATTAAAAAAGTTATCCTTTTTAGATTAAACTATACTAATTATATTCACATCATCAAATAATTTATTTAATCACGCTGTTTTGCAATGAAGGTCTTCAGTATCCTCAACAGAACTCTGTAGGGTAGCACCGTGGTGTAGCCGGAGGACAGCTAGTTTCCGTCCTCTGGGCCGTCTCCTCTTCTCTCTATACACCAAGTCACTCGGCCTAATACAGGCAGTTGTCATCTCCCTGTATTACTGCAACTTGCTGTTGGCTGGGCTCCCCGCTTGTTCCATCAAACTCCTACAACTTATCCAGAACGCTGCAGCCCGCCTGGTTTTCAACTTTCCCAAGTTCTCTCATGTAAACCCACTGCTCCGCACACTCCCAGTCAAAACTCGCACTCCAAGACCATGGTGCTTACCTACGGAACAGCAAGAGGAACTGCCCCTCCCAACCTTCAGGCGATGCTCAAACCAAACACCCCAACACGAGCACTCCGTTCTGCCACCTTAGGTCTCTTGGGCCTCCCACCCCTACGGGAAGGAAGCTCCCGCTCAGCCCAGTCGAAGCTCTTCTCTGTCCTGGCATCCCAATGGTGGAACCAGCTTCCCCCTGGAGCTAGGAAAGCTAGGAAAGAGTCCCTGCTTACAGCCCAACACCGTGCAGGACGTTTGGCATTTGCCAGAGAACATCAAGATTGGCAAATTCACCACTGGCGCCCTGTGCTCTTCACAGATGAAAGCAGGTTCACTCTGAGCACATGTGACAGATGTCTGGAGTCTGGAGACGCCGTGGAGAACGTTCTGCTGCCTGCAGCATCCTCTAGCATGACCGGTTTGGCGGTGGGTCAGTCGTGGGGTGGCATTTCTTTGGGGGGCCGCACAGCCCTCCATGTGCTCGCCAGAGGTAGCCTGACTGCCATTAGGTACCGAGATGAGATCCTCAGACCCCTTGTGAGACCATATGCTGGTGTGGTTGGCCCTGGGTTCCTCCTAATGCAAGACAATGCTAGACCTTATGTGGCTGGAGTGTGTCAGCAGTTCCTGCAAGAGGAAGGCATTGATGCTATGGACTGGCCCGCCCGTTCCCCAGACCTGAATCCAATTGAGCACATCTGGGACATCATGTCTCTCTCCATCCACCAACGCCACGTTGCACCACTGACTGTCCAGGAGTTGGCGGATGCTTTAGTCCAGGTCTGGGAGGAGATCTCTCAGAAGACCATCCGCCACCTCATCAGGAGCATGCCCAGGCATTGTAGGGAGGTCATACACACTACTGAGCCTCATTTTGACTTGTTTTAAGGACATTACATCAAAGTTGGATCAGCCTGTAGTGTGGTTTTCCACTTTAATTTTGAGTGTGACTCCAAATCCAGACCTCCATGGGTTGATCAATTTGATTTCCATTGTTAATTTTTGTGTGATTTTGTCATCAGCACATTTAACTATGTAGAGAAAAAAGTATTTAATAAGAACATTTCATTCATTCAGATCTAGGATGTGTTATTTTAGTGTTCCCTTTATTTTTTGGAGCAGTGTAGTTTAGCCTACTCAAACACCCAGCTCAAACTGAGAGGGATGCGATCTTACCTAGCTGGCTATGGCTATCTAACACTAGAACTCTTCCAAGTCAAGGTAAGCTTTTGGTTTTATGAATTTATTCCCACCGGGTCCCACCGGTATAACTGCTCAACTGCTTGCTAACTGAACACTGTACTGCGTGATTGTAGCGAGTTTACTAACGTGTTAATCCTAGTTACTATGTTTACTTGACGTTAGCTAATATGGTGACAATGATGTAGGCTGTGTATAGTGGTTAGCAGTTTATGATATGAAGGATTGGCTTGGAAAGTTTTTTTTCACCTGGTCACAGACAGCTGATGTGTTGTACACTGAAGTCCACAAGCGAAGGGAAAAGGTGAGAGGAGGAGAGTGTGTAGATGCGAGAAGGAATTATCCAATGATCAAAGGGATCATGCTGTTTGTATGTGGCTGCTAATAAAGTGAACGGACGATTCTGTTGAAAAACGTTTTGTTAAGGAAGCAAACGGAACAAAACGGATAATCATACCTGAATTTGTCCAATAGAAACTCTCGTTTGCAACTTTTGGTGTAATGATTACACCCTAGATCAGCTAGGGTGTAAGGCGGTATAGATTGTGCAAGGCGGTATGGATTGTGCAAGGCAGTATGGATTGTGTCAGTGTCTGTCACCTAGATTACTCAAATTTCTCTCACCTACCTTTGTAAACTGTCATTCATAGGCTAGGTTGTAGCAACCTCATGATGGGTATAGGGAAGATTTGAGTATCATGTAGTAGCATATCGATTTTACATCGAGCTGGGTGAATGGGAATGAGAGTCATCCAATATACTGTAATAGAAATAAGACCATGCTCATAAAAATATATCATCCTCCCTCATCTTCAACGGCACCGACCGCTGCTGTACCATACCCCATTCAAAGGAACTGAAATATTTTGTCTTGCCCATTCACCCTCTAAATGCCGCACATACACAATCAAGGCTTTCACCTGGGTTCCTGGTCAGTTTGTCATGGAAAGAGCAAATGTCCTTAATGTTTTGTACACTCAGTGTATATTAAAAGTATTACTTCCTCACAGTAAGCTATTTGAAAAATCTTTCCAACAATCTCCCCCTCGGTAATCACCACTCCTCAGTGTGAAAGAGCTATAGGCCAATGCAGCCTACTGCTGCGTTGGCCTGTAGGCTATGAGTTCCATGCACAAATGTCTTGTATCATTGTAGATGGATCACAGTGTATGATCACGCGCTGCCTAGGAAGTCCTTATAAAATAATTGCCTCCACGTTTCCGTGGTCGGATTTTGCCTTTGGGCTACTTTGTAGAAAGGTAAGATATGCCTCATAATATGAAATATAACATTCCAGTTTCAAACAATTAAGTATGCTTTCAAAATGCATCCTGCCTCCAGCTCATATTGTAAAGTGGTGGGTGACGGGCTGATAGCCTGTTGCCTGCACTTGAATGGCAAATGAGAGCGCTTTAAATACCAGTTGAGAAATAAAAATAGCTCTCTTTATTTTTTAACACACAATTGCATTTAGAATTGTTGCATAATGAATGGGCTGATAAAAAAAGGTTTTACTCCATCGGCAACCAGCTGAGGAGCTGCAGGTGAAATCCAGCTTAAAATGTACACGCGTGATAGTTGTGTTAGATAAATCAGATACATGATGACCTACAAATTGGCAATTGCCGGCTAACGGAAACTCTGGTGTGTGTGACTTATATCTCTCTCTGTGTGTCCCTGCAGCCAGTGCCTTGTCCACAGGCTCCCATAAAGATGACGACACGTCCTCGGTCACCAGCCTGAACTCGTCCGCTACGGGACGGCGCCTCAAAATCTACCGTACCTTCAGGGACGAAGACGGCAAGGAGTATGTCCGCTGTGAGACGGTCCGCAAACCCTCCGTCATAGACGCCTACACCAGAATCAGAACCACCAAGGATGATGAGTTCATGTGAGTCCGTCCGTCTGTGTGGTGTGTGTGTTTGTGTGCGCATGAGGTCTGTTGTGTCTGCGCATGCGGTCTGTGTGTCTACGCCAAGTGTGTGTGTCCAACCTGTCACTAAGTCTCTGTCCAACCTGTCACTAAGTCTCTGTCTGCCTCTACAGAAGAAAGTTTGCTGTGTTTGACGAGCAACACAGAGAGGAGATGAGGAAGGAGCGGAGGAGGATCCAGGAACAGCTGAGGAGGCTGAAGAGGAACCAGGAGAAGGACAGGTTCAAGGGCCCCCCGGAGAAGAAGGCCAAGAAGATCAAGGAGAGGCCAGACCTCAAGGTAAAAGTAAGCTTGCCAGCCCATAATGATTCAACTCTAAGACTATCCTCCCCTGCTTTTCCATAACCTACTGTCTGTTTTCCTGCTGACCTGCTCTGTTTCTAAAATAGGATCATTCATTTCAAGATAAACCTTCCTCACTGTTTTCATACTTTCCTTTAGTAGCAATATATTATATTGCTTATAATAAGCATGATAATGTAGTGTTTGCATGTGATGTGGCAGTTATTGTGCCATGTGATGCAGTGAGTTGCAGTTTCCATTCCTGTATAGCGTGTTTGTCTGATTGTTAACTACATCTCCTTTTCTTCCTCCCCTGCCCTAGCTGAAGTGCGGAGCTTGCGGTGCCATCGGGCACATGCGAACCAACAAGTTCTGCCCGCTATACTACCAGACCAACGCCCCGCCCTCCAACCCGGTTGCCATGACAGAGGAGCAGGAGGAGGAGCTGGAGAAGACTGTCATTCACAACGACAACGAGGAACTCATCAAGGTGGAGGGAACCAAGATCGTCCTCGGCAAGCAGCTTATCGAGAGGTACAAACACACACAGGCTAGACATTCAGGAGAAAAGGAAACTTAAACTGAAATATTTCCATGTTACTAGAGTGACCAAAGTTTTTTTTACTATATTTTCTCTTTTACTGAGTCGGTAATGCCAGCTTCGAAGCACCAAAAGGTATTGCACAGCTAATTGAGCTTCTGTAGATCTGTCCATTATGCGCTGTACGTCTGTCTAAATAACCACATTTCCATCCAACCATTTCATGCGGATGAATTACCTGTCACATTAAAAAAGTCACAACCGGGCTGATGGAACATGAAATGGCGGTACAATTTTATAAATGCTGACAGACAATTTGTGTCTATAAAATTTAAAATAAAAATTATATGAGAAATGGTGGCAGAAACGCCTTGATGCGCATGTATTTATATAACAACCATCATACCATCATGACTAGTTAAATAAAGGTTCAATAAAATAAAAAATACAGAAGTAAACTTTGAGTCAGGCGGTGGATGATATGCTGTGTGGTCCTCCCACTACGACTTGGGAAAGCATGCAGTTTATTAGGCTACAGATGTAAATGATGATGAAAGTGCACGGTGATGAGATTGATGCTCCTTTCCAATGAGAGAGTCTTATTCTGGTGAGATGATGATCGATACTTGGTTGCTGTTTGACAAATACAAATAATATTGCTCTTATCCATAAAAATCTCATAGTGTAGGTAGCCTACCCGCACTCTATCTGTGAGCTGTTGGCTAGAGACCATGTGCCATGACCAAGGGAGGCACATTTTCTATAGAACGCAACAGTTGTTGTGACAAACCAGTAGAGTTGAAAATGTGATGGAAACCCATGTAACTTGTATTTTTCATTCAGTACATGGGAATTTAATGGCAGTTACTTGTAATGTGCACACAGAGCCGGTCCTGACCTCCCCGGGGCCCTAAGCAAAATGCTGCTACGGGGCCCTCCTACCTGACCTGTGAGACATGTAAACCATTTACCACTGCCACACAGTCACACCTGACAAACCAGTGCTCCCACTACAATCCTCCCTCCTTTAAAACAGTTTGCTCCATCTGTCAATATTTATTGAATGGAGTATTTTCTATAGAATCTTAAGATAAGTGAATATTAAAATTTACATAAATAAGAAATTGTAGAAAATATAACATTTGGAAAATAATAAAATATAACACTGAGCTTTTGCTCTGCTGCCTGGTAATTAGTCCAGTCCTCACAATATTATACAATTAGCTTTTTCTAGACAATGTAAATATAAGCCTATAGGCTATGGCTATAGCTACAGTGCCTTGCGAAAGTATTCGGCCCCCTTGAACTTTGCGACCTTTTGCCACATTTCAGGCTTCAAACATAAAGATATAAAACTTTATTTTTTTTGTGAAGAATCAACAACAAGTGGGACACAATCATGAAGTGGAACGACATTTATTGGATATTTCAAACTTTTTTAACAAATCAAAAACGGAAAAATTGGCCGTGCAAAATTATTCAGCCCCCTTAAGTTAATACTTTGTAGCGCCACCTTTTGCTGCGATTACAGCTGTAAGTCGCTTGGGGTATGTCTCTATCAGTTTTGCACATCGAGAGACTGAAATTTTTTCCCATTCCTCCTTGCAAAACAGCTTGAGCTCAGTGAGGTTGGATGGGGAGCATTTGTGAACAGCAGTTTTCAGTTCTTTCCACAGATTCTCGATTGGATTCAGGTCTGGACTTTGACTTGGCCATTCTAACACCTGGATATGTTTATTTTTGAACCATTCCATTGTAGATTTTGCTTTATGTTTTGGATCATTGTCTTGTTGGAAGACAAATCTCCGTCCCAGTCTCAGGTCTTTTGCAGACTCCATCAGGTTTTCTTCCAGAATGGTCCTGTATTTGGCTCCATCCATCTTCCCATAAATTTTAACCATCTTCCCTGTCCCTGCTGAAGAAAAGCAGGCCCAAACCATGATGCTGCCACCACCATGTTTGACAGTGGGGATGGTGTGTTCAGGGTGATGAGCTGTGTTGCGCCATTTACGCCAAACATAACGTTTTGCATTGTTGCCAAAAAGTTCAATTTTGGTTTCATCTGATCAGAGCACCTTCTTCCACATGTTTGGTGTGTCTCCCAGGGGGCTTGTGGCAAACTATAAACAACACTTTTTATGGATATCTTTAAGAAATGGCTTTCTTCTTGCCACTCTTCCATAAAGGCCAGATTTGTGCAATATACGACTGATTGTTGTCCTATGGACAGAGTCTCCCACCTCAGCTGTAGATCTCTGCAGTTCATCCAGAGTGATCATGGGCCTCTTGGCTGCATCTCTGATCAGTCTTCTCCTTGTATGAGCTGAAAGTTTAGAGGGACGGCCAGGTCTTGGTAGATTTGCAGTGGTCTGATACTCCTTCCATTTCAATATTATCGCTTGCACAGTGCTCCTTGGGATGTTTAAAGCTTGGGAAATCTTTGTGTATCCAAATCCGGCTTTAAACTTCTTCACAACAGTATCTCGGACCTGCCTGGTGTGTTCCTTGTTCTTCATGATGCTCTCTGCGCTTTTGACGGACCTCTGAGACTATCACAGTGCAGGTGCATTTATACAGAGACTTGATTACACACAGATGGATTGTATTTATCATCATTAGTCATTTAGGTCAACATTGGATCATTCAGAGATCCTCACTGAACTTCTGGAGAGAGTTTGCTGCACTGAAAGTAAAGGGGCTGAATAATTTTGCACGCCCAATTTTTCCGTTTTTGATTTGTTAAAAAAGTTTGAAATATCCAATAAATGTTGTTCCACTTCATGATTGTGTCCCACTTGTTGTTGATTCTTCACAAAAAAATACAGTTTTATATCTTTATGTTTGAAGCCTGAAATGTGGCAAAAGGTCGCAAAGTTCAAGGGGGCCGAATACTTTCGCAAGGCACTGTATATGTCTCAAAATAGCACAATAAAGCCTATACAGTGTGATTAACTTTGGTTCCCTCTGCAGCCTGGGAATTTTCAGCATCAGCATGGCCACCAGCCTGTCTGGGTACCAGTCTATCTGGACTGTCTGGAAGTAATGGAGAAAGTATGTCACATACAGTGCATTGCGAAAGTATTCGGCCCCCTTGAACTTTGCGACCTTTTGCCACATTTCAGGCTTCAAACATAAAGATATAAAACTGTATTTTTTTGTGAAGAATCAACAACAAATGTTTTTTGAGCAGTCTGGCTTTACTCCTTGGTGCTTGCCCTTCATGTTGGCCCCATTATCATAAGCTTGCCCTTTACAATCTTCAAATGGAATCTTCAGCTCATCTCAGATGACCGTAGACAGATTCAAGCCTGTTGTAACCTCAACATTCACAAAGTAGAGGAAGTGCTCTTTGATCTCTGGCTTTCCCTTTAAAGCCACGCTTCTCAGAATAATGGACATTTGCTCCTGGTGACTAATCTCCTCTACTGACAAACTTAAGCAAATCACCTGTCAATTATAGATAACAGTACTATTATTAATTTTATCAGCTGCATCAGGCCCATTTAAACTGGCTCCCCCAGATTTCCATTTATAAATTTTCAAATATAAAATACTTTTTATACTCTGGCTTGGCTGAATACTTGATGGTTATTATTTACCCACAATCCATTTTGTACAGTATGCCCAGCTAATCACCATTTTAAATTCAATATATAAATCAACAGTCAAGGGCAATCCATTGCTTTTCTTCTTGCATTAGTCCAGAGTTGTAACTAAACCTTGACTGAGAGACTAGATAATCATTGTCTTGTTTTAAAATGATGTCCGCCTATGAGGAGTGCAATCACGCCCATATATTGTCTGGACTGGTCCCCACAGAGGTTGCTGCATGGAAAGCGCAAGTTTAATTTCATGCACGCACATATGAACACATGTTCACACGCGACGCGGTTATCTTTTCCCAAGCTGCAATTTATAAACACCATTGCCCGTTGGCGTTTATCAAATGTAATAAATAGTTGTATTTCACTATCACTTTTGTCAGGCATAAAGTCACAGAACACAGCCCTGGAAGTGGCTGGCAAGCAAGACACTGACAGACCAAGAGATGCACTGCCCAGCTAGGTTAGCAAGACAGACAGACGAGAGGGAGATACACTGCAAGCTAGCAGATCAACTTAACGTTACTGTTATTTGCTGACATCAAACTTGGAGAAGTTTACCTGATCGCTGTTCCCGCAATTCACTTTCATTGTGTTTTGTTTCTCTCTCTTCGTGACCAGAAGGGTAGTTCCGCTTCATCCTCTCATCCAAGTTGTAAACATTGACACCCGCTTTGACACGAGGGGGAGGCGGGCCCTTGCATGATTTGCAGGGCCCTACTCAACTTGCGTAGTGAGCGTATAGGGCCGCCTTGCTCTTTGTGTACTATGTCATCACACACAGCCTTTTATCCGCAAAAGGTCTGTTTGATGGAAAAGCATCTCTGGTGGATTTAAAAAAATATATTTCTGAATATTCACATGGAAATCTGTCACAAATTGGATGGAAATCTAGCTAAAGTTTGTGATCTATCATGTTGTGCTGCTGTGTAAAGGACCATGTTGTCTCCTCTTCCAGTGCTGATGAGGTGCGCAGGAAGTCTCTGGTGCTGAAGTTCCCCAAACAGCATCTTCCCCCCAAGAAGAAGAGACGTGTGGGGACCACTGTACACTGTGACTACCTCAATGTGAGCCTAGTTGTCACTATATTGACTGTTGTTGTATATTCAGTTCAAGCATGGTCTAGAAATCTTTAACACTGTGATTGTTGTTTTGTTGTTACTTGTCGTCCTCTCACAGAGGCCCCACAAATCCATCCACCGCCGACGCACTGACCCCATGGTCACCCTGTCCTCAGTCCTGGAGAGCGTCATCAACGACATGCGGGATCACCCTAATGTAAGCTACACACACATTCACACAATTCACTGCTTGCTTACTGACTGACTGACTGACTGACTGACTGGCTGGCTGGCTGGCTGGCTATATAATAAAAACAGCCTTACACTGCAGTTCCTCTTGGCACTTCAGTCATTCCTAGAAAATAAATAAAACTTTCCCTTCAAAATATAATTGTCCGTGGTGCAACAGTGCAATCCGTTTTGTCACCAAAGCCCCATATCCTACCCACCATTGCGACCTGTACGCTCTCATTGGCTGGCCCTCGCTTCATACTCGTCGCCAAACCCACTGGCTCCACGTCATCTACAAGACCCTGCTAGGTAAAGTCCCCCCTTATCTCAGCTCGCTGGTCACCATAGTATCACCCACCTGTAGCACGCGCTCCAGCAGGTATATCTCTCTGGTCTCCCCCAAAACCAATTCTTCCTTTGGCCGCCTCTCCTTCCAGTTCTCTGCTGCCAATGACTGGAACGAACTACAAAAACCTCTGAAACTGGAAACACTTATCTCCCTCACTAGCTTTAAGCACCAACTGTCAGAGCAGCTCACAGATTACTGCACCTGTACATAGCCCACCTATAATTTAGCCCAAACAACTACCTCTTTCCCTACTGTATTTATTTAATGTTTTTATTTATTTTTGCTCCTTTGCACCCCATTATTTTTATTTCTACTTTGCACATTCTTCCACTGCAAATCTACCATTCCAGTGTTTTACTTGCTATATTGTATTTACTTTGCCACCATGGCCTTTTTTTGCCTTTACCTCCCTTATTTGCTCACATCGTATATAGACTTGTTTCTACTGTAATATTGACTGTATGTTTGTTTTACTCCATGTGTAACTCTGTGTCGTTGTATGTGTCGAACTGCTTTGCTTTATCTTGGCCAGGTCGCAATTGTAAATGAGAACTTGTTCTCAACTTGCCTACCTGGTTAAATAAAGGTAAAATAAATAAATAAACACACAATTGTGTTGTCTTTACCTCGGCACAGACATACCCCTTCCACACGCCGGTCAATGCCAAGGTGGTGAAGGACTACTATAGGGTCATCCCTCGTCCCATGGATCTGCAGACGCTACGGGAGAATGTGCGCAAGCGTGTGTACCCCTCCCGGGAGGAGTTCAGAGAGAACGTGGAGCTCATCATCAAGAACAGCGCCACATACAACGGTACAACTTAAAACCACTTGAAGCCTTAGAGAATGACTGTAATATTGGACTCTGTGCGACCGTTATGTAACTTATTGAGACTGTAATTGTTTTTGTGTATTCAGGTGCCAAACATCCAATAACCCAGGTGGCGCAGACCATGCTGGACCTTTGTGATGTGAAACTGAAAGAGGTACGTGTGAACGCAGAGGAATTCCTGGATTGGTGCCATTTTGGACACCGCCCAAAGTCTGCTGCGCTGTTTGCAGAAGGACGAGGCAAATGTTCAGCAACTCTTGGAAGAGAATGGAGGTGGCCTTCAATAGTAGTACTTGTTTATTATTAAAGGGGTAAATTCCTTTGTCTTGTGCAGAAGGAAGACAGGCTGGTGAGACTGGAGAAAGCTATCAACCCCCTGCTGGACGATGACGACCAGGTAGCCTTCTCCTTCATCCTGGACAACATCGTCACTCAGAAGATGATGGCCGTGCCTGATGTGAGTGGAGCCACCCGTCGTCAGGGTTTCTACTTTCTTTCGGACGCTTCAGGTGTCACAGAGAGAATATCTGCTATTAGTATTTTCTCTGTGTCCAAGTCATTTTAGTGAGCCTAGCAGTTAGAGCGTTGGGCCAGAAACCAAAAGGTCGCTGGTTTGAATACCCGAACCAACAAGTTCACAAATATGTAGATGTGCCCTTGAGCAAGGCACTTAACGCTAATTTGCTTTAGGGGTGCCGTACTTCTATGGCTGACCCTGTAAAAACACATTTCACTGCACCTATGTGCAATAAAATATTTATTTTGAATGTATTAAAATATTGACAATTGTGGCAAAACTTCAATCAAGCACTCAGTTGGATGATGTTATAACTGTCCTTACTCTGCCTCTGTCTCCTCTTCAGTCTTGGCCGTTCCACCATCCAGTCAACAAGAAGTTTGTTCCAGACTACTACAAAGTGATAGTCCAACCCATGGACCTGGAGAATGTCCGCAAGGTGAGTTAGTTAGGGGAAGTGGACTTCAGTGTCAGCTTTGAGGAAAACCACAACAAAGACACCTTTTGGATCCTTCCATGCCAAGATGGATCAAACCTATATGTCGTAGATGATTATACACTGAGTGTACAAAACATTAAGAACACCTGCTCTGTCCATGACACTCACCAGGTGAATCCAGATGAAAGTTATGATCCCTTATTGATGTCACTTGTTAAATCCACATCAATCAGTGTAGATGAAGGGGAGGAGACAGGTTAAATAATTATTTTTAAGCCTTGAGACAATTGAGACAGGATTGTGTGTGTGTTCCATTCAGAGGGTGAATGGGCAAGACAGAAGATTGAAGTGCCTTTGAACGGGGTATGGTAGTAGGTGCCAGGTGCACTGGTTTGTGTCAAAAACTGCAACGCTGCTGGGTTTTTCACGCTCAACAGTTCCCTGTGTGTGTCAAGAATGGTCCACCACCCAAAGGACATCCAGCCAACTTGGAAAGAATCAACATGGGCCAGCATCCCTGTTCTGAAGCTGTTCTGAGGTCAAAGGGGGGGGGGGGGGGTGCGCAAATCAATATTAGGAAGGTGTTCTTAATGTTTTGTACACTCAGTGTATATGTAATATACAGAATATATTACAGAATGTGGTAGATGGTAATATGTGTAATATAATAATGTATGTTATTTAAAAGTCTCTGTGTGCTGTGGTCCAACAGAACATATCCAAACACAAGTACCAGAACCGGGATGTGTTCCTGTTTGACGTCAGCCTGGTCCACACCAACAGTGTCAAGTACAACGGTCCAGACAGTCCTTACACCAAGACGGCCCTGGAGATAGTCAACGTGTGCAAGCAGACCCTGGCAGAGGTGTGTGTATGAAACAGCGAGAGAGGGACATAATGAAACTCTTTATACTTTGTCAAATGACGAATCATGTTTATGATCCTCCAATAAGGATCATTTGACTGTTGCTTGATATCTCCCCAGTATGATGAGCACCTGACCCAGCTGGAGAAGGACATCTCCACAGCTAAAGAGGCAGCTCTGGATGCAGCAGACCTGGATTGCCTGGACCCCATGACTCCTGGAACCTACACATCACAGGTAGCAATGTTCCTGTCCCATAAGTATGGGCCAGAAACCAGACAGATACAACCAATGGGCCCTTACATCCCTATCACCCCCAGTCACCAAATAAAGTACTTCAACTCAACCCTCACATGCTCCAGAGTTGGGGAATGCAACTCCTCTCCAAGGACCTACTTTTTAACCTCCGTCTGCTGTAGTCTCTCTATTACATAGCCTCTTCACATTCTAGTCTTTCTCTGCCTCGTAGTTCCTCTTTAGCACTGTTGTCTGCAATTCAGTAGCTGTTTCTATAGCCTCTGTATATCTTAATTTCCATGCTATCCTTCCTACCCTGTGGGTTATCTTTTCTCCTCCCTCTTTCCTGTGTGTGTGTGTGTGTGTGTGTGTGTGTGTGTGTGTGTGTGTGTGTGTGTGTGTGTGTGTGCAGCCTGCCGATGTGTTTGACAGCAGTGCCTCTGTGAGCCTGCACAGAGAGCCCAGACTCTTCTCTGAGGTTAAGGCATCTCTTATGGCTGTTCCAGAGAAGAGGGGGTTAGGGAAGGTACGGAGAGATCCCCCAGGAGTATAACGGCGTCTGACCTCTCCTTTAACCGCCCTCTCGCCTCCCATCCATCCTTTCCTCCCCATAACTCATTTGGTTCATGTGTCTGCCTGTTTTTTCTTGTGTGTTACTTTTGCTCCTAATTGTGACTGCTTGTCGTACTAGTGTTCTGTTTGCCCTGACAATTATCCATTTTCAGCCATCATCTCTATTGCTTCACAAGTCATCACTCTGTCTTTCCCCAGAAATATCCCTCATGTCTCTGTCAGTGTTGCTTAACTTCTCTGTGTGTCTCCAGGGTCGTCATAGAAGACTAGGAGAGGAGGAGTCAGACGTGGACATCGAGGGCTTCGAGGAGGAGGAGTATGACTGCAAGCCCAAGACACCAGCGCCTGTAAGACTCTGATCGTGGAGAAACAATATGGGGTTTAGAGTGGATGGATTTTGAAAGGGAGGGATTATGTATTTGGAGACAGACTGATCTACAAACAAACTAGTCCTTTTGATGATGATGACTGTTCCCCAGGCTGAGGATGGTGAGGGAGACCTGGAGGATGAGGATGATGAAGAGGAGATGCTGTTGCCGCCGCCCCGCAGACGACTGCAAGGCCACAATGATGATGATTATGACGAGGATGAAGGCTCCAGTCGGCCAGCCCAGGCCAGCGTGCTGTACCAGGACCTGCTCATGTCAGACGGAGAGGATGACGCCAGCGAAGAGGAGGGAGACAACCCGTTCTCCTGTGAGTCACACTAGGGTGGAGATTGTCATAGGATGGAGTGAGATTATAAATAAAAATTAAATTGACATTAAGAAGTATATCAAGGTTAATTAAAACCTACATCCTATGATTTGGGGATATCTGTAGGACACTACAGACTGTATGTGAGATATGAGTTTCTAATGGTGTATCCGGCCCTGTCCCACCCTAGCGATCCACCTGTCAGAGAGTGGCAGTGACTCAGACAGAGAGGTGGAAGTGCGTCCCCTGCCCCCTCCCAGACCCCACCAAGAGACAGCCCGCATGGG
Source organism: Oncorhynchus mykiss (assembly GCF_057628025.1). Lineage (NCBI taxonomy): Eukaryota > Metazoa > Chordata > Actinopteri > Salmoniformes > Salmonidae > Oncorhynchus > Oncorhynchus mykiss. The sequence goes on along the minus strand of NC_143031.1, from coordinate 35,909,861 downwards.
CCTGGAGCAGGACGACAGCATGATGTCATACGGGGAAGATGTGCCGGATGAGACCCACCTGGAGGACAGTAATGTCAGGTACAACATGGAGCCGTCAACCACCATGGCCGACATTATGTACATGGTGGATTTGCATCGTTGGTTGGCTCTTGGGCCCTATTAACCCACACTTTACCCATCCCTCTCTTTCTCTCCCCCTTCACCATAGTTATGGGAGCTATGAGGAGCCGGAGAGTCAGACCCAGACCCAGACCTCCAGCATGGGCAATGGAGAGGGCTACGGCATGAGTGAGGAAGAGGAGGAAGATAAAGAGGCAGCTCGAAGGAGGGGTCCCAGTGTACTTTCCCAGGTGCAGCTGAGTGAGGATGAGGAGGACAGTGAAGAGTTCCGGTCCATCGGGGGTGACAGTGACATGGACTCAGACAACTAGAGAAGTGTTCCACAACACACACACACACACACACACACTTAAAGATGCAAATGTCCTCTACAATCATTATAACAGACAGATCCACATCCATACACATTAATTCAGGCTCACTAAAAGAATACACCTTAAAATTGCAGGCTGAATTACATGCACGTACTGTCATCATAACTTTATCTCATGTCAGTCAATCCCCCAATGATAGTTAAGACTGTTTGCTGTCCGGTCATTACCACACCTATGAAGTCTCTATGATAAACTCCTGTGAGATCAATATTGTACAAAATGTTCAATCAAACTGAAGTGAGCTTGTTTATCTATAATGGCAGGATTAAATTGGAGTTGATGCTTTAAGTCAATGTTTTCTACTGGTTATGCTCTTTTCAGTGTACCGACACATGTATATATATTTTTTTTTACAATTGAATAGCGTTTTATTTTATGGTTGTGCAGAACTTTGGCCAAAATGAAGATATTTGAATAGTCAGCTTTGACAATTGTTTGTTTTCAGTGCCACGTCTCATCTCAACCTTTTGTCTTGAGACACTGGGTTGAGTGATCGAAAAATACTGTTATTCCCCATGAACTATTATGATTGCAGCCTGGATTTTCAGGCATTTGAGATGTTTCCAGCACTGTTACTAGGAAACTCAAACTTCCAAGGAGATCCTAAATAAAAACCAGAGATAAGACCATCTTTTCATTGTTTGTTTTGGGGGATAAATGTTAGCTGTATCTGATGTAACCACGTTGAAGTTGTCCTTTCGTGTTATGCTGTGTTGCTTATCGAAAGTAAGAGGCACTGTTGAATACCAATCTGCACTAACGCATTAACAATAATATTAAATGTTATTACAGAAGTCTGTTGTGTGTTATATGACCAAGGTGCTTCCTGTTTCCCTGCTTTTTCCTATCCTGCCATACCTTACAGGCTTGCCCTCGCTCATATCTTAGAACAGTGGTCATACAAGCTGAACATGAACTCTGCTCCACCGTAAACTCATTATGATTGTAAGGAGTCACGTAGATAGTGTGTTAAGTATAAAATAGTACAGTACGTGTGTGAAGATGAAGGGCTATAGTTTGCTGTGTTTAATATTTCTGCCCCCTGTCACAGTTATTGGACAAACGACACCAGATCGTGAGTAGTAATTTTTTTCTGTTGAAATCTGTAAAGAAAGCCTGTCTTTTAGTATGAGTAGGATATGTATTACTGTAGCATTGAATCAGATGACACCTCTAAAATGAACATGTAAACATACTGTAGGTTGTCCTGCTGCTTTTTGAGGTTTTGGGGGGGGTAGGTTAGGCCCTCTGTTTGAAGATAGTGCTTTTTATCAAATTGTGTCTTCATTTTCTCATGATGTTGCTGGGCCAGATCACTATCACGTTTCAGTTACATGTTTTCTTTTTACATCCAGCAAGTTGTGTAACAGTAGATGACTTTGAAGTGTGCACAGGAACTGCATATCCATGCAATGTTGAGAAAAGCAAATGCTACTGTAAGGACAAGAAACCTTTCTGTAGGTACGTTTCAACGCTTCCCACATTTGACTCTACAGCTTTATCCTCAATATTTGTTTATTTTTGGAATTCAGATATATTAAATTCTTATATAAATATGACAGTTAACTCTGTTATGCTGTTCTTTTCAGGTGTAACAACTACATAGACAAGTGGTACATAGGGGAGAAGTGTGACTTTGAGTGGACCATATTGAACTTTGCCCTGGTAACATCTCTACCAGGACTGGCCCTGGCTTTTATTGTTGGTGTGATGGTCCAGTGTGTCCATTACTTAAGGAAACCAGCAAAGAAACAAAAGGATCGGACAACGGGGTGAGAGGGGGAGAGGGTTTGGACAAGATAGAATTCAGAGGCTCAATATTTACATGTGTTTTGCACAGTGCATGGCACCTAGTATCAGGAAGTTGGCTTGTTAAAAAATAATAAGAAAAGAAAATTAAGATGTTGGGCATTAACTAAATAGATTAATATTTGTCCACAGTCTTGTTTCAGGTTTGATATGACTACTCATCATGTCTTTCTATTTTAATTTTCACTTTTTTCAGTTACACAAACTATGCAATGTCACCGACAACATATTATGAAAATAACCAAGATGACATGTTCTCCAACACAGTGTTTGCCTCAGACATGCCGGTGAGTAGCTTGAGTAAATACCAAATGGTATTTCCAATGGTGATGTCACATCCAGAGATCCTGCTAAGTTAGGGTTTCCTTATCTCCCAGTAGTCATACCGCCAATTCTGTCGAATCAAAAGAATTTGCTAAAAACAATCCGATTTGGACAGAAATATGGCTGAGATGCAAAGAAAATTCAAGGAGAGGGGGTACAAAAATGGTCAAATTAATACTGCCATTGAGAAAATTCTAAACAAGACATTACCTTTTCTTCAAGGTCAGTCTTACAAAAAGAAGCATTCTAACTCCCCGCTATTCAAAGTGCTCTGAACAAATGAAGGGAATCGTTCACAAACATTGGCACATTCTAAAATCCGATGATAGTATCGGTAATGTGTTTTCGGAACTTCCCTTGGTAGTAATTCTCGCTGGGCAGATATCAATTGGTAAACTCTGATTTACCACCCCATGATATCCCTGCACAACGTGTATTTGCGCCCCTACTGGATGGAAATACAAGTGTAATGGCTGTGCTCAATGCAATGGCACTTATACATGTAGATCCTTCACACCCAAACAGGGAAACAGATCCCAATCAAAGGTGTTATAACGTGCTCCACTAAAGCAGTTATTTATCTTACAACTTGTCCTTGTGGTAAAAATGATGTGGGTAAAACAAAGCGTGAATTAAAAGTACGAATTTCAGATCGTCGTAGCACTATTAGATGCAAAAACTCGACTTACCCAGTTGCGGCCCACTTTTTGGAAGCAAACCACTCGACTTCGTCTCTGTTATACTGGCATCGAACATGTCACCCTCCCTAGGAGAGGGTTGACCTCAATAATTAGTTGTTAAAACGAGAGGCTGCTTGGATCTTTAATTTAAAGACTCTTGCTCCCTTCGGTCTCAATGTAGACTTTAATCTGAAGCCATTCTTGTGATTCTTGTGATTTTGCTGTTGTAAATGTTTGTAGGCTTATGCAGCCAAATTGTGTCTATGACCGTAGCCTATCCATTTATGTTTTTTGTATGCTATTTTAATATATGAGAATTAACCAATGATATCAGGCCACACCCGGCCATGATTACAGACACCTGTGTGTGTCTTCTCACACTATATAAATGAGTCATCCTGCAATGTTTGTCATTATACCCTGATGAAGACAGCTTGTCTGGCAAAACGTTGGACATTATCATTTTTGCATCTGACTCCTAGGGTGTGCGGCTCTCCTTTATTTTTCAAGATGTCTTCCACACCATCTCTTAAAGAGCAATTTGAATCTACTGTCTCTCCTGGACGTGGTTTGTGTCGTCCAAGTAGTGTAGTGTAAAGATGCCATAAGTGCAGATTCAGAGCAGACACATTCAGTAATAGACATGACTGTCAATGTTGCATAGTAAACATGGCCTTGGGAAACTGTTTCTATTTTTCTTATTTCTTCAGAATCGGCCAAAGCCTCCCAGTGTCCAGCCCACCCAGGAGAGGTTTCCCATATCCAACTTACCCAACTGCCCTTACAGGTTAGCTGTCTGAACACAATTCAACATGCCATTGGTTTTCACTTTCATTATAGGGGCCCTTATTATAGTGTGCAATGTTATAATGTGCTTTCATTGAAATGTTGATCTCTCTACTCTCTTAGCCTTCAACTAAACGGCATGCGGCCCACTTTAGACAGATTGTCTTTGACCAACCCTACAAGCCAGCCATACAAGTAAGAACCTTGGTGGTGTTTGCTTTCTGTCTGATACTTTGTTCAATGGCAGTGATGTCATACCCATTCTGTGCGTATAACCATGTTCTGGGTGGTGGACTAAAAATGGAAACAACATTAGAGACGACAACAGGGCAACGCCCCCTCGACAGAGAATGAGTAGTCACCCAGTCATTTGAGGAGCATGAGTCATGATGACACGGACCTTATCAAATCTTATTAGTCACATGCTCCGAATACAACAGGACACCTTAGTGAAATGCTTACTTATACAAGCCCTTAACCAGCAATGCAGTTTTTAAAAAAAGTATGAATAAGAATTGAAAGTAACAAGTAATTAAAGAGCAGCAGTAAAATAACAATAGCGAGTCTATATACAGGGGGTACTAGTACAGAGTCAATGGGCGGGGGCACCGGTTAGTTGGGGTAATATGTACATGTAGGTAGAGTTATTAAAGTGACTATGCATAGATGATAACAAGAAAGTGGGAGGGGGGGGGGGGGGGGAGCAATGCAAATAGTCTGGGTGGCCATTTGATTAGATGTTCATGATTCTTATGGCTTGGGGATAGAAGCTGTTCAGAAGCCTCTTAGACTTGGCACTCCAGTACCGCTTGCCGTGCGGTAGCAGAGAGAACATTCTATGACTAGGGTGGCTGAAGTCGTTGACAATTTATAGGGCCTTCCTCTGACACCACCTGGTATAGAGGTCCTGGATGGCAGGAAACTTGGCCACAGTGATTTACTGGGCCGTTCGCACTACCCTCTGTAGTGCCTTGCGGTCGGAGGCCGGGCAGTTGCCATACCAGGCAGTGATGTAACCAGGATGCTCTGGATGGTGCAGCTGCAGAACCTTTTGAGGATCTGAGGACCCATACCAAATCTTTTCAGTCTCCTGAGTGGAATAGGTTTTGTCGTCCCCTCTTCACGACTGTCTTGGTGTGCTTGGACCATGTTAGTTTGTTGGTGATGTGGACACCAAGGAACTTGAAGTTCTCAACCTGCTCCAGTATAGCCCCATCGATGAGAATGGGTTCGTGCTCGGGTCCTCTTTTTCCTGTAGTCCACAATCATCTCCTTTGTCTTGATCACGTTGAGGGAGAGGTTGGTGTCCTGGCACCACACGACCAGGTCTCTGACCTCCTCCCTATAGGCTGTCTCGTCGTTGTTGGTGATCAGGCCTACCACTGTTGTGTCATCGGCAAACTTAATGATGGTATTGGAGTGGTGCCTGGCCGTGCAGTCATGAGTGAACAGGGAGTACAGGAGGGGACTGAGCACGCACCCCTGAGGGGCCCCCGTGTTGAGGATCAGTGGGGTGGATGTGTTGTTACCTATCCGTACCACCTGGGGTGGCCCGTCAGGAAGTCCAGGATCCTGTTGCATAGAGAGGTGTTTAGTCCCAGGGTCCTTAGCTTATTGATGGTGAAGCAGTAAGACATGCTTGTTTTTGTCCCATGAAAATCTTGTATTTTTCGGGGGGTTTTGTATACATTTCATTATCTCAATCTCTTTTTTTTCCTTTTTCAAATTAAATATACCTTCCTGCAACTCGCCTCACCCAATGTGGTACGGATCTGCTATTATTTTTTCTTTTTAAGACCTTATAACTGGAACCTCCATCAGCAGCTAGCCAGCTAATTAGCTACTAGCTTTTTAGTAATTGTTAGCCACTGCTAGCGGTCTTTACCTTTTGCTCGGACTCCAGCCGCTTTAGCCCGGATAGCCCGAATAATACCTGCCGGTCTGCACAGCACGATATCAGCCCTGAGCATATCGAACTGATTTTATTCCCCCCCCCCACACTACATCACCAGATTCCTGCCGCAAGCTCTGGACCATCACACTGGATCTTCGCTGCTAGCTAGTTACTACCGAGTGGGTAGTAACTAGAAGCATGCACCAGCTAGCCTCGAGCTAGGCCCATTTCCCTGCAAGTAAACAAAGTACACCAACTACAATACCTCTCTTGCCAATTGGCCTGGACCCTTTGTCGACACGGAGCCCCGCCAATCCATCACGACTGGTCTGCTGACGTAATTCGGCCGATGTGCGTCGTGGATGTTGGTGTTGATCCATCTGCTAGCCCCGGCCTGCTAGCTTCCTGAACGCTGTGTCTCCCGCTCTCCTTACGTAGTAATCGACTACCTGAAGCTGCTCCCTGTTTCATCTTTGCTGCGCATTGGATCCTATGATCACTCGGCTACACAGCTGATGCCTGCTGGACTGTTCATTAACACGGTACTTCATTTTGTTTATCTGTCGGCCCCAGCCTTGAACTCAGGGCCTGTGTGTAGCTATCTGACCCTCTCTGCCCATTCATCGCCATTTACCCATTGTTGTTGTCCTAGCTGTTTACCCGTTGTTGTCTTAGCTCTCCCAATCAACACCTGTGATTGCTTTATCAAGTCAAATTGATTTATATAGCCCTTCGTACATCAGCTGATATCTCAAAGTGCTGTACAGAAACCCAGCCTAAAACCCCAAACAGCAAGCACAAAAACTCCCTAGAAAGCACAAAAACTCCCTAGAAAGGCCAAAACCTAGGAAGAAACCTAGAGAGGAACCAGGCTATGAGAGGTGGCCAGTCCTCTTCTGGCTGTGCCGGGTGGAGATTATAACAGAACATGGCCAAGATGTTCAAATGTTCATAAATAACCAGCATGGTCAAATAATAGGTCTGGGACAGGTAGCACGTCCGGTGAACAAGTCAGGATTCCATAGCTGCTTGCAGAACGGTTGAAACTGGAGTAGCAGCACGGCCAGGTGGACTGGGGACATCATGCCAGGTAGTGCAAGGAGTCATCATGCCAGGTAGTCTTGAGGCATGGTCCTAGGGCTCAGGTCCTCCGAGAGAGAGAAAGAAAGAGAGAATTAGAGAGAGCATATTTAAATTCACACAGGACACCGGATAAGACAGGAGAAGTACTCCAGACATAACAAACTGACCCTAGCCCCCGACACAAAAACTACTGCAGCATAAATACTGGAAGCTGAGAAAGGAGGGGTCAGGAGACACTGTGGCCCCATCCGATGAGATCCCCGGACAGGGCCAAAGAGGAAGTATATAACCCCCCCACTTTGCCAAAGCACAGCCCCCACACCACTAGAGGGATATCTTCAACCACCAACTTACCATCCTGAGACAAGGCCAAGTATAGCCCACAAAGATCTCCGCCACGGCACAACCCAAGGGGGAGCGCCAACCCAGACAGGAAGATCACATCAGTGACTCAAACCCACTCAAGTGACGCACCCCTCCTAGGGACGGCATGAAAGAGCACCAGTAAGCCAGTGACTCAGCCCCTGTAATAGGGTTAGAGGCAGAGAATCCCAGTGGAAAGAGGGAAATGCCTTTCTCTAATGTCAATATGCCTTGTATACTGTTGTTTAGGGCAGCTCTTATTGTTTTATTTTACAGCGGAGCCCCTAGTCCTGCTCAACATGCCTCAGATAGCCCCCTTGTCCGACCCCCCACACAGGCGGAGACCGCACCTAGCTTAACTGGCGCCTCCAGAGATGAAACCTCTCTTATCATCACTCAATGCCTAGGTTTACCCCCACTGTACTCGCACCCTACCACACCCTTGTCTGTACGCTATGCCTTGTATCTATCCTACCACAGCCAGAAATCTGTTCCTATTCTCTGTTCCAAAAGCACTAGATGGCCAGTACTTATAGCCTTTAGCCGTACCCTCATCCTACTCCTCCTCTGTTCCTCTGGTGATGTAGAGATTAACCCAGGCCCTGTGTGTCCCAGGCGCTCTCATTTGTTGACTTCTGCAACCTTAAAAGCCTTGGGTTCATGCATGTTTACATCAGAAGCCTCCTCCCTAAGTTTGCTTTATTCACTGCTTTAGCACACTTTAGCCAACCCTGATGTCCTAGCCGTGTGTGATTCTTGGCTTAGGAAGGCCACCAAAAATGTGGACATTTCCATCCCCAATTACAACAATTTCCATCAAGACAGAACTGCTAAACGGGGCGAAATTGCAATCTTTTGTAGAGGTAGCCTGCAGAGTTCTGTCATACTATCCAGGTGCCCAAACAGTTTGAGCTTCTACTTTTAAAGATCCATTTCTCCAGTCTTTAGGAATCTCAGACGATACGAAAGAGAGGTTGAACAGGCTAGTAATAGGGGACTAGTAATAACAGACTAGTAATCTCTGTCAAGCGCTCCCTAAAACACTTCTGCGAGCAGCACTTTCTAATCGACCTGGTGTCATGCCCTGGCCATAGAGAGGCTTTTTATTCTCTATTTTGGTTAGGCCAGGGTGTGACAAGGGTGGGTGTTCTATGTTATTTTTTCTATGTTTTCGTATTTCTTTGTTTTTGGCCGGGTATGGTTCTCAATCAGGGACAGCTGTCTGTCGTTGTCTCTGATTGAGAACCATACTTAGGTACCTCTTGCCCACATGGGTTTTGTGGGTAGTTATTTTCTGTTTCCGTGTGAGTGTTTGGACCACACGGTACTGTTTCGGTTTTGTATATTTCACGTTTATTATTTTGTTCCAGTGTTCAGTTGTGTTTTTGAATAAATCAATATGGACACTTACCATGCTGTGTTTTGGTCCGATCCTTACTCCTCCTCAGACGAAGAGGAGGAAATCCGTTACACCTGGCCCGGATATCCTGGAAGGATATTGACCTCATCCTGTCCATAGAGGATGACTGGTTGTTCTTTAAAAGTGCTTTCCTCACCATCTTAAATAAGAATGCCCCTTTCAAAAAATGTGGAACTAAGAACAGAAATAGCCCTTGGTTCACTCCAGACTTAACTGCCCTTGACCAGCACAAAAACACCCTGTGGCGTACTGCAGTAGCTTCGAATTGTCCCTGCTATATGCAACTTTTCAGGGAAGTCAGGAACCAATACATACAGTCAGTTAGGAAAGCAAAGGCTAGCTTTTTCAAACAGAAATATGCATCCTGCAGCACTAATTCCAAAAAGTTTTGGGATACTGTAAAGTCCATGGAGAGTAAGAGTACCTCCTCCCAGCTGCCCACTGCATTGAGACTAGGAAACACTGTCACTACTGATTAATCCATGATAATCGAGAATTTCAGTGTTTCTCTACGGCTGGCCATGCTTTCCGCCTGGCTACCCCAACCCCCGGCCAACAGCTCTGCACCCCCCACAGCAACTGGCCCAAGCCCCCTGCCCCGCTTCAACTTCACCCAAATCCAGACAGCTGATGTTCTGGAAGAGCAGCAAAATCTGGATCCCTACAAATCAGCTGGGCTAGACAATCTGGACCCTCTCTTCCTAAAATTATCCGCCACCATTGTTGCAACCCCTATTACTAGTCTGTTCAACCTCTCTTTCATATCGTCTGAGATTCCTTAAGATTGGAAAGCGGCCGCGGTCATCCCCCTCTTCAAAGGGGGAGACACTCTTGACCCAAACTGTTACAGACCTATATCCATCCTGCCCTACCTTTCTAAAGTCTTCAAAAGCCAAGTGAACAAACAGATCACCAACCATTTCGAATCCCAGCGTACCTTCTCCGCTATGCAATCTGGTTTCCGAGCTGGTCACGGGTGCACCTCAGCCACGCTCAAAGTCCTAAACAATATCATAACCGCCATCAATAAAAGACAGTACTGTGCAGCCGTCTTCATCGACTTGGCCAAGGCTTTCGACTCTGTCAATCACTGTGTTCTTATCGGCAGACTCAGCAGCCTTCGTTTCTCTAATGACTGCCCTGCCTGGTTCACGAACTACTTCTCAGATAGAGTTCAGTGTGTCAAATCGGAGGGCATGTTGTCCGGACCTCTGGCAGTCTCTATGGGGGCGGGTTAAATTCTCGGGCCGACTCTTTTCTCTATTTATATCAATGATGTCGCTCTTGCTGCAGGTGATTCTTTCATCTGATCCATATCACTACTCTGGACGGTTCTGACTTAGAATATGTGGACAACTATAAATACCTAGGTGTCTGGCTAGACTGTAAACACTCCTTCCAGACTCACATTAATAAGCATCAATCCAAAGTTAAATCTAGAATTGGCTTCCTATTTCGCAACAAAGCCTCCTTCACTCATGCTGCCAAACATACCCTCGTAAAACTAACTGTCCTACCGATCCTTGACTTCGGCGATGTCATTTACAAAATTCCTTCCAACACTCTATTCAGCAAATTGGATGCAGTCTATCACAGTGCCATCCGTTTCGTCACCAAAGCCCCATGTACTACCCACCACTACGACCTGTATGCTCTCGTTGGCTGGTCCTCGCTACGTATTCATCGGCAATCCCTCTGGCTCCAGGTCATCTATAAGTCTTTGCTAGGTAAAGCCCTGCCTTATCTCAGCTCACTGGTCACCATAGCAACTCCCACACGTAGCACGAGCTCCAGCAGGTATATTTCACTGGTCATCCCCAAAGCCAACACCTTTGGCCGCCTTTCCTTCCAGTTCTCTGCTGCCAATGACTGGAACGAATTGCAAAAATCACTGAAGTTAAAGACATATCTCCCTCACTAACTTTAAGCGTCAGCTGTCAGAGCAGCTTACCGATCGCTGCAGCTGTACACAGCCCATCTGTAAATAGCCCATCCAAGCATCTACCTACCTCATCCCCATATTTGTATGGTGTAGTACGATTCGATCTTAGTCTTGTATTGACGCTTTGCCTGTTTGATGGTTCATCGGAGGGCATAGCAGGATTTCTTATAAGCTTCCGGGTTAGAGTCCCGCTCCTTGAAAGGGTCAGCTCAAGCCTTTAGTGCAGTGTGGATGTTGCCTGTATGGCTTCTGGTTGGGGTATGTATGTACGATGACGTCATCGATGCACTTATTGATGAAGGCAGTGACTGATGTGGTGTACTCCTCAATGCCATCGGAGGAATTCCGGAACATATTCCAGTCTGTGCTAGAAAAACCATTGTAATTACTTCGCCTCTCTTCGACCATTTTTTTACATTTATCGAGTCACTGGTGCTTCCTGCTTTAATTTTCGCATGTAGGCATGAATCAGAAGGATAAAATGATGGTCAGATTTGCCAAATGGAGGGCGAGGGAGAGCTTTGTATTCATCTCTGTGTGTGGAGTAATGGTGCTCCAGAGCTTTTTTTCCCCTCTGGTTGCACGTTTAACATGCTGATAGAAATTTGGTAAGACTGATTTGAGTTTCCCTGCATTAAAGTCCCCTGCTACTAGGAGTGCCACCTCTGGGTGAACGTTTTCCTGTTTGCTTATGGCGGAATACAGCTCATTCAATGCTGTCTTAGTGCCAGCATCAGTCTGTGGTGGTATGTAGACAGCTACAAAAAATACAGATGAAAACTCTCTAGGTAGATAGTGTGGTCTACAGCTTATCATGAGATACTCTACCACAGGCGAGCAAAACCTTGAGACTTCCTTAGATATCGTGCACCAGCTGTTATTTACAAAAATACATAGTCCGCCACCCCTTGTCTTACCTGACGCCGCTGTTCTATCCTGCCGATACAGCGTATATCCATATCCATCATGGTCATTTCTCTGTTGTCATTGAAGAAAGGGAAAAGTCCACGAGTATGCGACCCAATTTAGATAGATCATCTTTATCCAACCCTGAAAGCCAGCCATACAAGGAAGCCTCTGTCTTTTGATTTGTGTGTTTTCAAGCTGATATAGTTCTTTTTTCCATGACAAGTTATGATTGGGGGACCTTTGAACTACATTATTAGAATTGTTTTTATATGGTTTGTCTGCTTCTGAAAGTTGAATAGTTTTCTGGATTCAGCTACGCTACAGGTATGACGCAGCCCTTGGGTAACCCCCATCCCAAGTCTCCATCGCCAAGGAACCCGTATGAAGACAGAGCACCACCTCCAGACTGTTATGACGACCAGCACATGAGACCAACACAGCCCCCACCAGGACACAAAGGCATGATGGTGAGTGATTGATTCCCCCTAGTGAACAGTAGGATGAATTCAACTGATCAACTGGACAAGTAAACTGCAGGGTGAAACTCTGGCTAAAACATTTGGTTTTGATCTTAGCCTAAAGGTCCATATTAGTTAGACCCTAGGTGACCAGGCTGATATAGAAAAGCAGTTTGACATGAGATCTGTTTCTATCTTCCAGAGAGAAGGCATGTCTGGGTATCCTGCGCCCAGTTCACCTGCTCCCCTCTATTCGGCACTGGAGTACAACCCCAGTTCCCAGTTTCCCAGAGCCCAGATAGGAAGACACTACTGAGGACAAACAGGGGTGACCATGGCCTGAATTAGAACGCAACAAATTTCACTATCACTATTCAAAAAAGTTCAACTCGTATATAATTTAAAGTGAGTGGAAAATGTAAACATTCAAGGACTTTGTAAACTTTAATTTAACGTACTAAAAAATGTATTGTGGCTGGCCGCTAAGTTTTATGAGTAATCCCCATTGACTGATTATGAAATTGGCTCATATTTTTGCTGTTTTAAGGTTTATTGTTTGACAATTTTGTTACTAATAAAGGTTATTATTCCTAGATTCAATCCGTAGCGTGGATCCATACACGCGATTGAAATGTAAAGGCAATGTTCCAATGTTTCAATTTCCAGTCGCTTTAACTCGGATTTCCACACTACAGATTGAATCTAGGCCTAAGTAACAGGGTTTGAGTCAATTCCAATTTCCAGTCGCTTTAACTCGGATTTCCACACTACAGATTGAATCTAGGCCTAAGTAACAGGGTTTGAGTCAATTCCAATTTCCAGTCGCTTTAACTCGGATTTCCACACTACAGATTGAATCTAGGCCTAAGTAACAGGGTTTGAGTCAATTCCAATTTCCAGTCGCTTTAACTCGGATTTCCACACTACAGATTGAATCTAGGCCTAAGTAACAGGGTTTGAGTCAATTCCAATTTCATTTGAAATTCAAATTCAATTCTTGAATTCACTTATGAAGTGGAGAATTTAAGTTGAATTCAATTCAAATTTCAACAATCTTCAAGTTTTGGAATTGGAATTAGACTGTTTGAATTGTAAAACAAAAATGTAGTATTTGGAATTTCATTTAATTGGAATTCAATATTTGTACATTTCCGAGTTAGATTTGGTTTAAATCATTTCAACGTACATTTCTATATTTACAGTATAGCTACACAAAAAAACATATGGAAAACCGCTTTGTGTAAACTTAAACGACTAAAACCAAATTGAAAGTATGTAGAAAAGATAATACCCTATAATCTGAGAATTTACAATCAGCAAAATAAAAGCTAGATAATCAGGCACCCATTAATTTTATGTTTGAGGATAAGAACACGTCAAAATGTGTAGAATTGACTGAAATTAGCTTAAGTGAAAATTCTCAGCTCCTTGGAAAAATGAATAGAATTGCAACCTTTCATTTCAGCGCCATGGCAAAATGTGTAGAATTGCTGGAAATTAGCTTCTCTCTGCTGCCAAGATGATGTTCTATGTATATTTTTTTCACCGCTCAAGACACCTCAATTGGTTGGTCATGAAACAAAAAAGTTGTATACAATGGTAAGTCAAGCAACATCAATTAAAGATACTTTCAAAAAGAGCATTTATTTTCTACAAATCAGATGTTAATCATTTTAAATCAATAAACAAAATACAATCTTAATTTCACCTCTAGGTCAATCATGGGATAACTTGGTGTCAGTAGGCGCCCTTATTGTAAGATGCAAAATACTGTCATCTTAACACAAATCCACTTGTTGGTACATTCTTTGTTACTGAATGATGGCAAAAAGAGTGAATGAAAGTAATAGGTTGAGGTGAACAATTATTCAGGAGATGTCTTTATTTACTAAAGAAGCTCCTAATATTTCAGTTGACAGACATAGAGAATAGATAACACTGATTTGGATCTGATACATGAGACATTCCTGATAGTAAACATGTTATTGGCTTTGAGCAACATGATTTTACACATGGGAAAATTAAAACCCCTGATTGTTTGACAAGCGATTATTTCAAAGGACAAATACAAGTAAAAAGCTGGGTTGTCCACATCCCCTTTTCATGCTTTTGAATACAGAGAAAACTGATACAGATGACTGTTTACGTTTGAAATTAGAACTGGGTCTTTAAATGCATGTTTTTCACAATTTGCTAGCAGTAGCATTACTAAAAATCATACAATGACTTGTCAGATAATGGTTACCCCAAGGTCAACAGTGAGAATACAGTCAACAGATAAATTACAGCGTTATCTTACCACTGATACTGCATATGACAAGTGGTGTGCTATTCAAACAACCCAGACAAGCATACTACTGAGAAAATGTGTGCTTTCAAGCAGTGTTCTGATTCAGGATTTATCTGACTTGAGGTTTGTTTGAATAGCACCCCAGGTTTGAGTACTAATGGTGATGTGAGGACAAGTTAATAAATTACTAATGCAGTTCGAGGAAAATGTGACAATTGTCATTCTTTATTTATCACATTGAAATAATTGTATTTCCCTGCTCTATAGTGAGTGAGAATCAGATTGTTCTGAATATGGGAAAGGGTGTGTGAAGAAGCACTTTACATGAAAACGTCCTTGTGATGCCGCGCAATGTGCTGGCTCTTTTCAGAGGGCCTACGGAAGCCTTTAGTGCAGTAGTCACAGCGGTGGGGATAGTCCTTGGTGTGGATGGATATGACGTGCCGTTTGAAACCTGAAGCGTCCGAGGAGCTGTACTCACAGTACTGGCACTGGTACACTTTCCGCCCACTGTGGGTCTTCATGTGCTTCTTCAGTTCCAGCTGATGCCTGAAGCCCCGTCGGCAGCGCTTGCACTTGAAGGGCAAGTCTTTGGTGTGGACGGACAGGATGTGGCGACTGAGTATGAAGGGGTCTGGGGTCTTAAAGTCACAGTGGCGGCATTGGTGCAACCTGGCACCTTTGTGAGTCTCTGTGTGTTTTTTCAGCTCCGAGGGCCGGTGGAAGCCCTTCTCACACACGTCACACTTGTGAGGGAAGTCCTTGGTGTGCACGGAGATGATGTGGCGCTTCAGGTCGCTGGAGTTGGTGCTCTTATGCTCGCAGTGCGGACATTGGTGTGTCTTGTGGCCCTGGAATATCTCCATGTGCTTCTGCAGCTCCCGCTCGTCAGAGAAGGCCTGGGGACAGTGGCCACACTTGAAGGGCAGCTCCGCTCCGTGCTTGCTCTTTATATGGGTCTTCAGGTTAGACTGGTCGGCACAGCAGAACTCACAGTGCTGGCAGTGGTAGGGCTTCTCACCCGTGTGGGTCCTCATGTGCTTTTTGAGCTCAGAGGGGTGGCGGAAACCTTTAGCACACTCCACACACACATGGGCAAAGCTCTTGCTGTGGACAGCCAGCAAGTGGCGGTTGAGAAGGCCCTGCTCGGCTGTCTCATAGTCACAGTACTTACAGTGGTGCAGCTTGGGCTCCTGGTCACGTAGGATGAGCTTATTGGAGCTGAGTGGGCTCTCCACACAGTAACGCCTCGTGACCTCCGTGAACTCTGGGACCCGGTCACTCTTCACTATGAGCTTATGGCCCTCCAGGTGGTTGTGGAAGTTGACCTTCTTGTTGGTGGTGAAATCGCAGTCTGTGCACTGGTACTTCTTCTTGAAGATGTGGTCGGGGTGGTTCTTCATGTGGATCTTCAGGAAGCCTCGCGATCTGAACTTCTTCCCGCAGATGTGGCAGGGGTACACAGTCAGAGGCTGGCCATCTGGACCAATGATCACAGCTGAGGAAAAGTGTGGAGGCAAAAAAGAACAGGAATTGTTAGGCCTACATCTAAAAAGAAAAGTATAATCTTACAAAATGATGCAAGCTTTTAGAAAATGTTTTAATGAACATAGAACCCCATACTTGTCTGACACTGACGTGTGTCTCCCTTTTTCTTTTTCTTGATCTTCTGTTTGAGAGCTCTACTTGTACTCAGGCTGTCGCTGATCTTCAGGTAATGTGTCCCTGTGTTGGTCTTGTTCTCCAGCCTGGAGTCCAGACTGTTACCTAAGGAAAAGTATACACCAATTCAACACACTTAAAAATCGTTACATGAACAGATCTAAATGTTAGGCTAAATGTAGAATTATCTTACGCCATACTGAATGTATGTATCTGAGTAACTTGTGTCTATGGAGAAAAGGATTAGGCTTTACCATAAGCTGCAGCCCAGGCTACAGTGCCGAAGGTCTTATTGTGGCTGGAGTCATCCAGTGAGTCCTGGATGGCAGGGGCATCCTCCTCTCCCACTATCACCTCCATGTATACCTCATCAGCCATCTCAGTGCAGTCTGCTCACAGACAAGGAAAACTCAGTCACTTAATTTAACACTACAACCATCTATTGGGACAAAAATAATAAGGCAGCCATATCGTTTAATATGTTGTGCTGTATAAGGGATTGGAGGAAAGGCTGCTAATTCAGGGGACTCACTGATCTCTGAATCCTCCTGCGATGGGTCTTTCACTGCCATATAGACCATCTTCTCTCGAGACAGCTTGCCTATGCCCCCAGTCTCCAGCACTGCGTGACCGTTGTGGAAGTCACTCTCAGCTACAATCTCTGTGCCACCTGCACTCACAGTAAATGTCTGAATTCAGAGAAACCGAACAGAGGTGTATCTTTCAAATTGATCGGAACTTGTAAGAGTCTTTACCTATATCATCATCAGCCTCTGCCTTGAAGATGTAGACTTTGATGCACTCAGAGTCATAGTCACCCTCTTTGGAGCCATCCTCCATCACCTCAGAACCCATCTTCAGGGGCGTGTCCTCCATGTCCAACTTCTCCCCAACATCATCCACTGCACAAACAATAGCACACTCATCATTTTACACTATCAGATTCATCCTATTATTAGAGTCAAAATTTGTGTTGGAGCAGTCTAGTAGTACCAAGAAAATAAGACATGTGTCTTACAGGAGATCATCAGGTAGTCCTCGGAGACGCTCTCTCCAGCCTCGTCGTCCGGCTCCTGGATGGTGACTGCAGAGTCTTCAATCTCCTCCTGCTCCTCCACATACGTCTCTGAGTTGCAGTTGGAGACCATGACCTCCTCAGTGACAATTTCAAACACCTGGTCAGGAACCCTATCAGATTCCTCTATGAGATCTGTTGTCAGCACATGGTGATGGTGGTCAGAATCCAGCACGTCCTCAATGGCGACCTCGGCCCCCAGGACCGACTCAGTCATGATTATGCCGTCAGGATCGTCGCTGCAGCAGATGTCTGGTCCCTCTACAACCTCTGACCCCAGGTCATGCTCAAACATGATTCCCTCCTCGTCAGTCACATCTGACACCAGCACCGCCTCTGGCACAGAAACCACAATGTGATCACCGTCAATGTGGGCCATACCTGCCACCGGGAAAATCAGGAGGAACTGTTATCAGTTCGAGCACACAGACACAATCAAATAAACAAAAGGCCATGGACTATTAGTTCTCTGCATTGATGGAATGGACTTACCAAAATCCTGCATTATCATTGTGTGTGGCATCTTTGAGTCTTGCATCTGAAAGTTCAAGACCCCTCCACCGTGGTCCATTCTCTTTTTATCCTGTCTGCTACCAACACAAATGAGGAGGATTATTTTATTTTTCTTACTAGCTCTGACTTTGCTGGTTGCTACTTTATTGAGGACTTACTATGACTGTGATATATGGTTGTCCAACCTAGCTATGAACGCACTAACTGTAATTCGCTCTGGATAACAGCGTCTGCTAAATGACGTAAATGTAATGTAAATTATTAAGTTGATCTAATTTTATCAGATCAATTAGGACCTCTGTCAATGCATAACTCATTACAAATGTCTCAACGCTGAATGAACATTGAATAATGCATTGTTGGGTTTGGAGCTTGCAAGAAAGACATTTCACTGTACTCGTTCATGTGACATTAAAGCTGTAACAAAATGTTAATACTGATAGATTAAAAACACATTGCTAATGACAGTATTTCACCACTCCATATTTGATTTTGAGCTCTCAAACCATCAGGGAAGTGTTATGTTTTTTTTAATCAGCTAGGGAGGAGAAACACCTGAAATAGAGAAAAGAAAAATACATAACAGATACATCAGCTTCAATGATTTTATCTATCCTGAAATATAATTGTGGTAATGGAAATAAAGAAGACTGCTATTATCCTTTATTACTTATAAGAATGTGACTTTATAATGTCTTAGTATCAGGAGACATTATGGTTTGGGGGCGGAAGGTAACCTAGAGTTTAGGCCAGTAACCGAAAGGTCGCTGGTTAGAATCCCAGAGCCAACTAGGTGAAAAATCTGTCAATATGCCCTTGAGCAAGGCACCTTAGCCTAATTGCTTCTGTAAGTCGCTCTGGATAAGAGTGTCTGCTAAATTACTAAAATGTAAAAAATTAGAGAGGGTAAACTATTTGATAAATGTAGAAGTATATTATGTTATTACGTTGTCGTCTTTGGTCTCTCTTTATGTAGTGTTCTCTCTCGTCATGTGTGTTTTGTCATTTTTTAGTCCCCACTGGAGGCCTTTTGGTAGGCAATCATTGCAAATAAGAATTTGTTCTTAACGGACTTGCATAGTTAAATAAAGGTTCAATTAAAAAAACAAGTAAGGTGGTTGATGATGCAATGATAAATCTAATGGGAAGCAAAAAGCTACAATGTGTTTATATTCACACACTCACAGGTGATACTCCTTGGTTTTGATAAATTGAGTAGACTGGTGTTTACAAGTAAAGGGAGACTTCTGGCACCAACAAATACATGCCTCCAGGGCTAATTTGTCAATATAACATTATTTGCACTGTGGGTGATAGTAATGGGGCGTTGGACTAGTAACCGAAAGGTTGCTAGATCGAATCCCCGAGCTGACCAGGTAAAAATCTGTCGTTCTACCCCTGAGTTCCCCGGGCGTCGAAGTCGATTAAGGCAGCACCTCTGATTCAGATTCCCTACTGAATCAATACCACTTTATTACTTATAAGAATGTGCCTTTAATGTCCTAGTATCAGGAGACATTGTGGTTTGGGGGCGGAAGGTAACCTGGCGTTTGGGCCAGTAACCGAAAGGTCGCTGGTTAGAATCCCCGAGCCACGCTAGCATAGATATTGTTCTATCTGTGTCTGTAGTTGCAGTGACAGATACGGGAAAGTAGCTGGCAAGTCACACGCACTGTTTTCGCCCAATGCAGTAGTTGACTGACCGTAGAGAGCGCGCGCAGACGCATTAAATATGGCGGCTTCTGTTTACATTGTGGACACAGAATCCCGACAACAAAGGCGCTTGAGTGCATACGGTGAATTTAGCTAAATTAATGGCTATGCATGAATGATAAGCATAAATCGTATCTATGCTAAATTTAATGAAATCCAAGCTATGCGCTTGTTTCAAGACTCCAACAACAAGCGTGCAAGACTGACGCTCTGCGACATCCTGACCGTAATGCATATTTTCTGCCCAGTCTGGGCCATTGTTGGGCTAAATTAGCAAGCTAACTAGCTAGCAATAGCATTCCCAGCAATTGCAATCGATATCATTAGTAAAATACACGCAGTAAACCTACCATACTTTCGAACGTGTGCACTGGAAGATGGCACAAATGACTATCGTCTTACAAAAGTCACATATTTCCGAGCGAGCTAGCTATGTCGTTAGTTAGCATAGCTATCGAAGGCTAGCTAGCAGTCATTGTTGTTTTTTCGGCTTGGGTAGAGGCCCATAAGCCTTCGTGACAAGGCCCCATCGTCATATCGCATTAAATGTAATATATACTTACCAAATCAAGTCACTACTGTCTTGTTTTAATTCCACTTTTCCGGTTTGAACAGTATTTCCGCAGTCGTATTATTAAATTAGGTTATATTTCTCATGGTGCGAATGCAAGGCCTGTACAACATTCTAGATCCTGAAGGCTGTTTTTCAGGCCTGGACCAATCACGTAGCTCGCTGTTAGCTCGGAAGGGTGGGGGCGGTGGGGAAGTAGGTGACAAACTGCACTCGGTCTTCAACAGTTTATTCTAAAACTGCTGGCCCGTTTTTTACAACTTCACATACGTAATAATATAATTGTAAGGACTAGAAACATTAAATGAATGTGTCTGGATGCACTAACTAAAAGGTGGCACAGTAGTGTATACCAGAACTGATCAATTTGCAACAAAAACTAAATAGGGCTCAATACTGTAACTGTCCTCTGTTAAATTATGATAGTTTCAACTGAAACATGTTGTGGTATAACTTTTAGTATGCAGAATTAGATGGTGTTTACAACCAAGCCCTGTGAGATACTCTACAGTGACAATGTAATAATGATATACTGTATCAGTTCTAAGTATGTGAATTTGTGTGTCAATTCCCAAATTTGAATCAAATTAAGATTAATTTCATTGGTGATCATTTGGATTTTAGCATTGAGCAGCACCTTGCATTTAAGATAAATTATGGATAAGGTGTCCAATTGCAGTGGAAGGGATTGTGAAGCCACACAAAATAAACCAGCACTGCATGATTGGCAGAAGAAAACAATAATTAAATTGAAATTCACAGAAACCAAACCTACTGTTTAAAGTGCTTTAATACATTAAGTGGAGTTATTTTGAGTGAGAGTATGTTACAGATTACTGAGGAATTACTGTGAAACATTGAGTATACCTTTTTACCTATGGGTATTGGCAGGCTGCCCCAGTCTGCCCCAAGCCATGGTAGTCGACCTCTCAGGGGAGGCATAGACATGACTTGATAGGTACCCTCCAACTGAAAAGTCCTTACTGGGACAGGGGATCCTCAAACCAGAGGGGATGAGGGACTGGGCTCTCGGCAGCCCTCTAATAGACAAGGCCTGAAATGATTCTCTCAGGGACTGCCGTGCTGCTCCAGTTGCAGGGGGGTCACTGGAGTTCAAGGTTTTGGCAGAAACGGATGAAGATCTGCCACCACTCCTAAGCCTGACTGAAGACTCACCTAGGAGGCAATCACAAGTTTGGAAATGTTATGGACTAAACATGTCTTGTCTGAAATAAAGCCAAGTAAAAAAAAAAAAGGCAGCTCCAGAATCTTCTATAAAAGTGTTTGATTGGGTTGAGATCTGAACCCGTATCCACAAAGCATCGCAGAATAGTTCCTAGGAATCCTGTTAAAACCTGTTTTAAGACAACAACAAAAACTCCCAGGTCAGTTAGTTTAAGGATGATGGTAGCCCTATCCTGCAGTCAATGACCAAAAGTGCCTTGTTTGGCCTCATGGGTGGAATGTTCATATTTTTCATAATTTCAATTTTTTTTAAACTGACAAATCCGGTGTTTCTATGTCAAACAGTTTTGTTATATTTCAGTCTTCTGTGATGTATATAAAGTGAAATATTGGGATGCAAACTCCACATTGAATACACAAGCATTTCGCTACACCCACAATAACATCTGCTAAACACGTGTATGTGACCAATACATTTTTTTATTTGAATTAAACTATAAATGACATGGTACAGGTGTCTTCTTTTTTTAAGACCGTAACCATGTGTGTGAGTTGTAATACTTTTGTTTCAAAATAGATCTGTTTAAGACTACCAAGAATCACTCTGTGACCCCGATTAAGCCCACTGCAGTAAAAGGCTAGACACTGCTCAGACAAACTCTGAGCCAGGAGTAAAACCAACTCCTCTGTGGAGATGGGAGAACCTTCCAGAAGGACAACCATCTCTGCAGCAATCCACCAATCAGACCTTTATCGTAGAGTGGCCAGATGGAAGCCACTCCTCAGGATTAGGGTTGCAAAGTGTCGGAAACTTTTCGGGAAATTTCCAGAAATTTTCCATGGCAAGTTAAGACCGGGAATTTTTCTTAAATTCATCAAAAAAGTTTGCTTATTACAGTGAACCTTTTTTTGTGGGACACACAAAAGGCAATTCTAGGTCTTGTGGCATATTTTGGTTAAACTATCCCCAATTCAATGGAATTGCAACCCTTTGCATGCATAGTGCATTCTTCCATCACATGTACAGCTGATCTTCAAGATCTTGCTCACTAATGAGATGCTATTGAGTCCACACTACTACACTGTCTGAGCCAAGGACTACATGCTTTTGATTACAATACTGGGTGGGGTGAATATATTTTATATGACATACATTATTTTTTTGTTAACTAGTAAATAGTAGCCTACAGCAAAATGTGTTTAAATCATTTCTAACTTGTTAATTTCTGCTAGTTAGTTGATGCTACCATGTGGGTTTTAGCTTGCTTGAGCCCTTTTGTGGAGTGTTAATTCACCTGTTTCCATACATGTTTTATTTTAAAACATGTATCTTACAAAGGAGTTGTTTAATCTAACTGCTTAACTATCTATCTGTACATGGAATTGTATTTGTTATTTTTTTACTATTTTTTTTCTCATCTTTACAGGAAAATGCCACGGGCACTATCTTATGTGTGGTGACATTTCACTGCAGCTAATGTAGAAGGGAAAGCTGTGTACATTTGCAAATACTGTGCCAAATCATATGTGAAGAATGCAACAAAGATGCATAACCATCTGGCCAAGTGCATAAAGTTCCCTCAGTGCTCACAACAAGCAACCTCTGACAAAAGTCCCCCTACTTCTATTTGAGGTGAAAATGATGAATCAGACACCTTATCGATAGCAACAGCTCATGGTCCTCCTGGAATCAGAGTTTTTTTGACTCAATGGAGGAACGTAGTCAGAGAAATGCTGATGAATGTCTTGCTCGAGCAGTGTATGCAACTGGTTCACCTCTGATGCTCACAGGCAATGTGTATTGGAAGAGATTTCTGAATGTTCTTCGCCCAGCATACACCCCTCACACCAGACATGCGTTATCTACTAATTTGCTGGATACAGAGTTCAGCAGAGTTCAAGTGAAGGTCAAGCAAATCACAGAGAAAGCAGACTGTATTGCAATCATCTCTGATGGGTGGTCGAATGTTCGTGGCCAAGGAATAATTAACTACATAATCTCCACCCCTCAACCAGTATTCTACAAGAGCACAGACACAAGGGACTACAGACACACCGGTCTCTACATTGCAGATGAGCTGAAGGCAGTCATCAATGACCTTGGACCACAGAAGTTATTTTCACTGGTGACAGACAATGCTGTGAACATGAAGGCTGCTTGGTCTAAAGTGGAGGAGTCCTACCCTCACATCACACCCATTGGCTGTGCTGCTCATGCGTTGAATATGTTCCTCAAGGACATCATGGCACTGAAAACAATGGATACACTCTACAAGAGAACCAAGGAAATGGTTAGGTATTATCAGCAATCTACCTCACCAAGCAAAGTGAGAAGAATAAGAGCACCACATTGAAGCTGCCCTGCAACACCTGTTGGGGTGGTTCATCATGTTTGACAGTCTCCTGGAGGGGAAGGAGTCTCTCCAAGAAATGGCCATATCACAGTCTGCCGATATGGACAGCCCCATCAAGAGGATCCTCCTTGATGATGTATTTTGGGAGAGAGTGGTAAGCAGCCTGAAACTCCTAGAACCTATAGCAGTAGCCATTGCACGGATTGTGGGAGACAATGCCACCCTGTCTGATGTTCAGACTCTGCTTGCAGATGTAAGAGAAGACATCTGTACAGCCCTGCCCACTTCAGTGGTGCTCCAAGCAGAGGAAACTGCAATTCTGAAATACATCAAAAAGCTTAAAGACTTCTGCCCGAAGTCTGTTACATCTCATCAGCCACCTGGTGGAAGGGACTTTGTGGATCTGAGGCTCTTTCCCCTGTTGCCTCCATCATCCCCCAAATCCCACCAACACCAGCCACCTCAGAACGCAACTTGTCCTTGTTAAGGAACACACACACCAAAACACGCAACAGGCTGACATTGGTCAAGGGTTGAAAAACTGGTGGCCATCCGGGCAAATTTGAGGCATTTTGAGCCTGACAACGAGCCATCCTCAACAAGGTTGGAAAGTGACAGTGAAGATGAGGCCTCATTTTACAGATGTATGTTGAAAACGTTTTTGGGAGATGTGATGGATCAATGAGGATCATTCAATATTCCCTTTCTTTTGTTGTTCAGTGAAATCATCCCATGTGAAGAGTCAACTCATTTAATTAAAGTTACATTTGTAAGTAAATTGTTTTTAAAAATGTATATTGCAAGGATTTAATCATTTGCAATTATGTCTACTTATGATAAGGTAAAATGTTTATGTTTCTGTCTCCATATAGTAAATAGAGTTGAAGTCGGGAGTTTACATACACTTAGGTTGGAGTCATTAAAACTGTTTTTTCAACCACTCCACAAATGTCTTGTTAACAAACTATAGTTTTGGGAAGTCGGTTAGGACATCTACTTTGTGCATGACACAAGTAATTTTTCCAACAATTGTCTACAGACAGATTATTTCACGTATAATTCACTGTATCACAAGTCCAGTGGGTCAGAAGTTTACATACACTAAGTTGACTGTGCCTTTAAACAGCTTGGAAAATTGCAGAAAATGATGTCATGGCTTTAGAAGCTTCTGATAGGCAAATTGACATCATTTGAGTCAATTGGAGGTGTACCTGTGGATGTACAGTGGGGCAAAAAAGTATTTAGTCAGCCACCAGTTGTGCAAGTTCTCCCACTTAAAAAGATGAGAGAGGCCTGTAATTTTCATCATAGGTACACTTCAACTATGACTGACAAAATGAGAGAAAAAAATCCAGAAAATCACATTGTAGGATTTTTAATGAATGTATTTGCAAATTATGGTGGAAAATAAGTATTTGGACAATAACAAAAGTTTATCTCAATACTTTGTTATATACCCTTTGTTGGAAATGACAGAGGTCAAACGTTTTCTGTAAGTCTTCACAAGGTTTTCACACACTGTTGCTGGTATTTTGGCCCATTCCTCCATGCAGATCTCCTCTAGAGCAGTGATGTTTTGGGGCTGTTGCTGGGCAACACAGACTTTCAACTCCCTCCAAAGATTTTCTATGGGGTTGAGATCTGGATACTGGCTAGGCCACTCCAGGATCTTGAAATGCTTCTTACAAAGCCACTCCTTCATTGCCCGGGTGGTGTGTTTGGGATCATTGTTATGCTGAAAGACCCAGCCACGTTTCATCTTCAATGCCCTTGCTGATGGAAGGAGGTTTTCACTCAAAATCTCACGATACATGGCCCCATTCATTCTTTCCTTTACACGGATCAGTCGTCCTGGTCCCTTTGCATAAAAACATCCCCAAAGCATGATGTTTCCACCCCCATGCTTCACAGTAGGTATGGTGTTCTTTGAATGCAACTCAGCATTCTTTGTCCTCCAAACACAACGAGTTGAGTTTTTACCAAAAAGTTATATTTTGGTTTTATCTGACCATATGACATTCTCCCACGTCTGGCACTGCAAGATTTGAGTCTTTGGCGGCATAGTGTGTTACTGATGGTAGGCTTTGTTACTTTGGTCCCAGCTCTCTGCAGGTCATTCACTAGGTCCCCCCGTGTGGTTCTGGGATTTTTGCTCACCGTTCTTGTGATCATTTTGACCCCACGGGGTGGGATCTTGTGTGGAGCCCCAGATCGAGGGAGATTATCAGTGGTCTTGTATGTCTTCCATTTCCTAATAATTGCTCCCACAGCTGATTTCTTCAAACCACCAAAGTACGTTAATCTCTGGGAGACAGAAAGCGTCTCCTTCCTGAGCGGTATGACGGCTACGTGGTCCCATGGTGTTTATACTTGCGTACTATTGTTTGTACAGATGAACGTGGTACCTTCAGGCGTTTGGAAATTGCTCCCAAGGATGAACCAGACTTGTGGAGGTCTATAATGTTTTTTCTGAGGTCTTGGCTGATTTTTAAAAAAAAATCCCATGATGTCAAGCAAAGAGGCACTGAGTTTGAAGGTAGGCCTTGAAATACATCCACAGGTACACCTCCAATTGACTCAAATAATGTTAATTAGCCTATTAGAAGCTTCTAAAGCCATGACATTGTTTTCTGGAATTTTCCAAGCTGTTTAAAGGCACAGTCAACTTAGTGTATGTAAACTTCTGACCCACTGGAATTGTGATACAGTGTTTCCAATTGTTGGAAAAATGACTTGTGTCATGCACAAAATAGATGTCTTAACAAACTATAGTTTTGGCAAGTCGGTTAACAAGAAATTTGTGGAGTGGTTGAAAAACACGTTTTAATGACTCCAACCTAAGTGTTTGTAAACTTCTGACTTCAACTGTACATGGTGGCGGGCAAGGTTTAGTCATATCTTATCCCTACTAAAATGCCAACCCACCTGGTGGAGATCTGGTTGAACCTGCTACAGGATAGGTGAGGCGGGAGGTTGGGTGGTCTGTGAGGAGCTGGCCATTGGTCTCCAGGTTGCGGCTGTTCCTGACTGCCTGGAGAGAGCGGAGGCTGGTGCGAGGAGGTGAATCCTGGTTGGACATGCTGCTTCTCAGACCCTCTACAACAACATTCTGGGTTAACTCCCATTCCACATACAATCGGGTGAAACACACATAGCAGATTATGATAAACTGATAGGAGTAAAGAATGTTCTATGTGACATCACACCACTTTAAAGAGTGCTGTTGATATGTAAAAAAAAATGATGTGTATATTTGTGTGTCAAAAGGGATTTTCCATGTTGCCTGTTATTGGTGCTCTTTTTACCTCTGCTCTTTGCAATCTTAAACAGCTTAGATTGAGTGGTCACTTGACTGGGATTTGAATGCACAGAGATACTGTGGCGAGATCCTGAGGCCCATTGATGTGCCATTCATCCACCGCCATCACCTCTTGTTTCAGCATGATAATGCACAGCCCCATAACGCAAGGAGGATCTGTACACAATTCCCGGAAACTGACAATGTCCCAGTTCTTCCATGGCCTGCATACTCACCAGACATGTCACCCATTGAGCATGTTTGGGATGCTCTGGATCAACGTGTACGACAGCAGTAGTTCCTGCCAATCTCCAGCAACTTCACACAGCAATTGAAGAGGAGTGGGACAACATTCCGCAGGCCACAATCAACAGCGTGATCAACTCTATGCGAAGGAGATGTGTTGGTCACACCAAATACTGACTGGTATTCTGATCCACGCCACTACTTTTTTTTAAGGTATCTGTGACCAACAGATGCATACCTCTATTTCCAGTCATGTTAAATCCATATATGGGGCTAATGAATTTATTTCAATTGACTGATTTCCTCATATGAAGTGTAACTCAGTAAAATCGTTGAAAGTTTTGCATGTTGCGTTTATATTTTTGTTCAGTATATGAATCAAAACTTTCCATACTCACTCTCTTCCTGCATGCGAGCCATGATCTGGACATCAGTGAGGTCCTGCAGCCTGTAGCCCATGGTGATGGAGTCATCTGAGAAACTTGGCTCATTCTCGTCCATTGATGGTGGTAAAATGGCATCATTGCCATCTGAAATACCAAGGCAATAGAGACACTGAGTAAATACAACCAGGACAATCTGGAACTTTATTTGGTTGGAGTTACAGAGCATTTGGAAAGATTGATGAGGAAAATCAATCTACACACAATACCCTATAATATCAAAGCGAAAACAGGTTTTTAGACATTTTAGCAAAGTTATGAAAAATTGAAATAACTTATTTACATAAGTATTCAGATCCTTTGCTATGAGATTCGAAATTGAGCTCAGGTGCATCCTGTTTCCATTGATCATCCTTGAGATGTTTATACAACTTGATTGGAGTCTACCTGTGGTTAAATTCAAATGATTGGACATGATTTGGAAAGGCACACACCTGTCTATATAAGGTCCCACAGTTGACAGTGCGTGTCAGAGCAAAAACCAAGCCATGAGGTCAAAGGAATTGTCCGTAGAGCTCCGAGACAGGATTGTGTCAAGGCACAGATGTGGGGAAGGGTACCAAAACATTTCTGAAACATTGAAGGTCCCCAAGAACACAGTGGACTCCATCATTCTTAAATGGAAGAAGTTTGGAACCACCAAGACTCTTCCTAGAGCTGGCCGCCCAGCCAAACTGAGCGATCAAGGGAGAAGGGCCTTGGTCACTCTGACAGAGCTCCAGAGTTCCTCGTGGAGATGGGAGAACCTTCCAGAAGGACAATAATCTCTGCAGCACTCTACCAATCAGGCCTTTATGGTAGTGGCCAGACAGAATCCACTCCTCAGTAAAAGGCACATGACAGCCCGCTTGGAGTTTGCCAAAAGGCACCTAAAGGACTCTCAGACCATGAGAAACAAGATTCTCTGGTCTGATGAAACCAAGATTGAACTATTTGGCCTGAATGCCAAGCATCCCGTCTGTAGGAAACCTGGCATCATCCCTACGGTGAAGCATGGTGGTGGCAGCATCATGCTGTGGGGATATTTTCCAGCAGCAGCGACTAGAAGACTAGTCAGGATCGAGGGAAAGATGAACGGAGCAAAGTACAGAGATATCCTTGATGAAAACCTGCTCCAGAGCGCTCAGGACCTCAGACTGGGGTGAAGGTTCACCTTCCAACAGGACAATGACCCTAAGCACACAGCCAAGACAACGCAGGACTGGCTTCGGGACAAGTCACTGAATGTCCTTGAGTGGCCCAGCCAGAGCCCGGACTTGAACCCGATCGAACATCTCTGGAGAGACCTGAACATAGCTGTGCAGCGATGCTCCCCATCCAACCTGACTGAGCTTGAGAGAATCTGCAGAGAAGAATAGGAGAAACTCCCCAAATACAGGCGTGCAAAGCTTATAGCATCATTCCCAAGTAAAGGGTCTGAATACTTGTGTATATGTTGCAAAAATTCCTAAAAAGCTGTTTTTGCTTTGTCATTATGGAGTATTATGCGTAGATTGATGAGTAGGAATTTTAAAAAAAATGTATTTTAGAATAAGGCTGTTACGTACATTTTTTGGGGGAAAAATCAAAGGGTTTGAATACTTTCCGAATGCATGTACAGGCCCCATGGGAGAGAACAGTTTTACGAATTGGGAATTGTTTTCTCCAGATTGCACCCTACCTGAGCTGTTAGGTTTGTTGGTTTGTTGACTTCTGTCAGTTGATCTCTGGTAACGAGGGGAAGGTGAGCCCATGCATCGATGGCCAGTGTCAGGGAAGGCTATAGGACGTCTGTGGTAGCGACTGCTAAAGATACTACTCCATCTCGTCTCTAATGGAAAGAATAAGGAAATTAAATGAATAGGAGTTACCTGTTCAAGATGATAAAGAATTATGGCCACTTTTAGTCTGTGTCCATTTGTGTGAGAGAGATTGTAATATACTGTGCAGTACTTACTTTGGTCCAGGATATTAATTAGTGTGCGACATGCCACCTCTGTTTCAGGGCTGGGGTTGTCCAGGACCTGTCTGCACCACTTTATAGGGGACTCATTACTTCTCTCAGCAGATGCCTCTTTCTTGGGTGACTCATATAACCTAATGATTAATGAGAGATTCTACTTAAGCACTGAATTATAATTAAGCAACTGAGGTATTAAAAAAGGTGGTTTGCAAAGGCATGGACAAAAATGTTGCATAAAATAGTGAAGTTGCAAATTCTTGACACTATACAGTTTAGTTTTATCAACACATTGTGCAGGTACCTACCAGCTCACTTCATTCTCCACCTCACAACACTCCTCTAGGTCCAGGAGGTCCACTTGCTCCAGAGAAGAGTGCTCTGCTCTCTTCTCTGTGTCCCTGACCACCAGCTCCTCTGACCCCATGCATCCCTGCCTGTGTGTCTCCTCCAACATGTCACTGTGGGGCAAGTGTGTATAACAACCATCCTGCCTCACTAGTGTATCTCTGGGGCTTTCAAGAGGAGGTGGAGATATACCATCCCCACCGTTGACCTCTGCTGGTTCAGGGTCTGGCAAATCACAGCAATTTAGATTTTCCTCCAGTGAAGAGGGACAGCTGATAAGCACACCAGAGAGAGCTTGGTTTTTGGTGTTGATATTTCTTCGCCTCTCCGTTAGAGATTCATTTTGAATTTCTAGTCTCCGCACTAATTCATGTAACTTTCGAACTTCTACCAGCTCCAGTGCAGCAATGTCCTGCTCCATCCCGATATCTGGCCTAAACTGCTCTCCAATTCTCCAGTGTTCTTCACTTTTCACTGACTGAAAAACAAAAAGCAGCTGAATTGTACACTAAATTCAGAACACAAATCAAACATTTATTTCAGTGACATCAAGTAAAAGCGATATATCAATGTCCAAAGTAGCTCTCAAAATGTAGAGCCACTGAATGTTACCTCCACTACACTCAGTACTGACCCAGATTTGCAGCAGGAGACTCAACAGCTTGGATGGCTTTAAAGCAGTGTCAGGGTCTTATGTGGATTAAAGAGTCGACAAGCTGCCTCTGAGAAAGGATCAGACTTGGTGACAACAGCAGTCATAAGTGATGAGTAACGTTAATGACTTGCTAGCAATCACACAGGAGAAGTCAGATCACACACCAGTCACTCATCAATCTTGTCCTCGGCCATAATATACCCCTAACGTTACTTGACCAGCCTGTACTGTAGCAGATCCGATAGTGTTGACCTCTAATAAAACCGCCCACTGGGACTACTTGTCAAGACATTTTTCAATGACTAAATCAAGGATATAAAATGGGGTTAACCGTCTTGATTTAGTCATATAGCTTGCTTATCTACATCTCAACATACCCTACAAGACTGAAAATACTAGCTAGAGCACACATTTGGCTAGTACAGTACCTAGCTACAGTAACGTCAAAGTTTAAAAAAAAAGTTAGCTAGCGATATAAACTTCTGGTTTAATTAATCTCTAGCTAGCTAATGCTCGTATTCCAACATGCTACACGTTATATACCGACACTTGGATACATGGCTCCATTAGTACAAAAAATTTGCTTTTGTTTGATAGGGATTATTTCATACCATCCACAAGACAAGGACCACAATCATGTTGTTGCCTGGCTTGCTGGCTGTTGTTGATAATGGTAACCAACGGCGGAAACTCCCCCGGCGTTCCATTGAGATGTATTTATTGTTAGCAGCGCCCGGTAGGCTTCACAACTACTGCTGTGGACACCTTGCTTGACTCATTATTTGGTAGAAGGCACGCAGTGTTTTTGTGTGATGCATCTATCCCAAAGGAAATGGTTTTATTACACATCAAGGGAATACAATGCATACATATGAACATAACAGGGACTTTAGACTAAACCCTCTGACTGCCAAATTCCCCACTCCCAGGTCGGTAATTTGAATTGCATAGATAAACTTTTTATCTATTCAAAATTCCAGATATAATTTTATTGTTCCCAGTTCATAACCCAATACATTCAATTCTAGTCTCGATGTTGTGGAGAAGGCAGGAAATCTTATAGAAACAATATTAAATCTGGCACATTCTCACTTTAAGGCAACAGGGATCCTCAAACCAATCAAGAGGTGTCAGAGTAGGTTTAAAGAACTATAATCTCAGCTAAAATCAGACACATTTACACACATTGGCTTAAACAGTAAAATCAGATTCGATTCTGGGGTATAATGGGCTTGGTGTGGATTGCATTTACCGAGAATTGAAGCAGCTACAGCCGTGTTTGAGAGTTATAGGACGGACTGACAATACTTAATACTCGAAAGAAAAATATGTAAGCAGGCCTTACACATGGGCAGGCTTTGAGCTACACAAGCCATTGTTTTCGAAATAGAAGACTGAAGTTTTGAAAGGGTGCATGCTACCCCAAGTGGCGAGTGCCCTTAGGATTCCCGAGTTTTAGCGTGGAAATGAATATAATTTACATTTCCAATACCGCTACGCAAAACCACTTGGATTCGTAAAGCTCAAATAATGTGACAGTTACATTAGGCTCCATGCACTACATGCCTTATTGCTTGATGAATAAAATATGGCAGATGTGCATGATATTGAATCACATTCATTCATTAGGTACCAAAATAAAAGGAAATACTTGAGTGAATGAGGGATTCAAAGTATGTTGAAAGCAGTTGCAACCACACAGATGGGGTTTCTGAGTTAATTACGCAATTAAAACATCCCATCATGCTTAGGGTCAAGTATAAAAATGCCCCGTTTCCCATTATTTTGGCTACCATGTCTAAAAGAGATCTCAGTGACTTTGAAAGAGAGGTCTCAAAGGAGCATAGGGGGTTTAAAGGGTCTCAAATGAGCATAGGGGGTTTAAAGGGTCTCAACCCAATTCAACACTTATGGGAGATTCTGGAGCAGTGCCTGAGTGTTTTCCACCACCATCAAGAAAACACCAAATGATGGACTTTCTCGTGGAAGAATGGCGTCGCATTCCTCCAATATAGTTCCAGAGACTTGTAGAATCTATGCCAAGGCACATTGAAGCTGTTCTCGTGGCTCGTGGTGGCCCAACGCCCTATTAAGACACTTTACAGTGTATGCTGGTGTTTCCTTTATTTTGGCAGTTACCTGTATGTGTGCACTGCAAGTCATGCTTTGATTACAACTACATAAAAATCATGCAACTAAATTTTAAAATCATGGTATCAACACACCAAGGCATAGAACTAAGGACACTTGGAATTGGAACTGCAAACACGTCCTAGAATATAGCTTGAAATACAAAGGCATGAAAACAACTAAAGTCTAACTAAAGCGTGGATGTAAACAGTACACAATGCTTTGTTGTTGAACTGTGTAAACGCAGAGTTCTATCAGTACAAGCATCTCAAAATTAGAACATTATCTAGGAAATGCAAGTAGATAGACCGCCCTGTAGCGGAAAACAGATCAGTAACAAAATAACAAGCTCCTTAAACATAATGCCATATTGGCGTGAACATTTCTCTCAAAATGGCTTTCAGCAGCAATGTAAACTAGAGCTTTTCAATCTTGTAATACACAATGCCTATGAAACATGGCAGACAATGCCAATATGAAACAGCCTGGCATATTAATACACCAATTAACTAAAATCTTCATTTGGTAAGTCAAAAGGTCAAACCAGTTGATAGCCAGTGCACTGTAACAGAATATTGGCAAGGAGCTATTTTTTAAATTGACCCCACAGTATGTCCTTCCTTCCTTCCATGGGGAATAAATGGATGGGTTGAGATGATGGTGGTGCTCCAGACATCCGTCCTTTGGTACAGGTTTCCGGTGAAAGCAGGGTGGGGTTGTTCAAGGGATGTTACAAGGGAACATGGCTGAAGAGATACGACACTGACTCGCCGTTGTGTGTCCGGCGAATAGCCTCGGCTAGAATCATGGAGATGTCAATAACCTGAAGGGTGGGGGGAGAACAAAAAAAATATGTATAAACCAAATTATCACCCAAACTTATTTCCCCCACAGATAAACATTTCAAACCAGAAAGAAAGCAATTGGTTAACGAAACATCACCACCAGTAGGTCAGTGGCGTTGCGCCAAGGCAAAATCATTGCACTCAAAAAAATTTTGAACAAAATGTTTTGCCAAGGCACACTTTGAAGATCCAGGATCAGTCCACATTTACTTCCTCTGCAAACAAAATGAGTAATGAATAGAAAATTCAGACAACCCCATACTAGAATAGTTTATACATTTTTTGTCATCGTGTTTTTGTGTGTTCTTACGCGAGATAAATATTCCGAGGCCCATTCAAGTTACAGGTGCCATAGGGCGTGAAACATGCATTCTGACAAGCAGTCAATGCACAACAATTCTTCCTATCACGGGGAAAACAGGGGGATCTTAGCTTTCGATTCCTACTTTATTTCTCATCTCCTAAATATGCATGAACTGCACCATTTTAAACCCTGAGTTTTTTGCAGTGGCATGGTTAAGCGTGTTACCACTCCACAATTTGCTGTTAGTGCATAGGGGAGAGTGGGGCTAAATGTAACACGGGTCAATTGTAGGGTAACTTGGGTTAAAATGCCATCATAACTCAAAATAATTTTTGGGGAGTGACTTCAATTTTGATGAGATTTTGATGAGATTTTTTGTTGAGTAGTGGTAACCGGGGGTGGTGGGGTCCTTTAAAAAAAAAGTCACCAGAATTGAGTTTAAGTCCTTCATAAATATTATAGAATCCCTATTACAAATTCTTCCAGAGGAAACACTGCAGTAACTAAACTCAAAGATTTGGAAACGTTCAGAACAGTAAGGAGTTAGACACAGTAAGAATCAATCAAGCAGAAATGTAAGTAGTCCAGGCAACATGCTGAGCCATTGAAATTAAGATTGTTGACAGCCTGCTGCTTAGGTAATCATTGAACATTGTTTGGACAAAGTTTGAATTGTTTTCATGAGGTGGAGGGAGGTTGGTATGTGCTTGAGTGTCATGTGATCTGTTATTTGTGAAAGAAAAACATTTGTCAAAACAACTTATAATTTTTGAAAATAATGGAATGTTTATGTTTCAATTCCCCAAGTGATCTAAACTCTGCAACTACAAGGAAACATCAGGTGTTGAGCTACTGTGATGAGCTTGCGATTCTAACCTGTATTTTTGAACAGTGTTTCATCTTATCCTCCTGAGGGATGGTATTTGTGACAACCACAGCCTCAAAACAGGCGTTGTTGATGCGGGTGATAGCAGGGCCTGAAAAGATCCCATGGGTCAAGATGGCATAGACCTTTGTGGCTCCAGCAGACACTAGCCTGGATATTCAGAAACAAAACATTTGGTTGAATCTTCACATTCTGTTTGTAAAAAATAAAAATAAAAAAACTTTGCGATCCATACATTTTCTTTTCAGAGACTTCCTTAAAAACGGATGTAATAGCTCTTGTCTGTATTTGTTGTACATTTAAAATATGTTATATTCAGTCTCTGTAAATGTATGCAGCTTAAACACAGTAGTGACTCACTTATCTGCAGCGTGGCAGATGGTGCCGCATGTGTCTGCCATGTCATCAACCAAGATGGCCACTCGGTCCTTCACGTCCCCCACCAGGACCATGCGGTCCACCTCGTTAGCCTTCTTCCGCTCTTTGTGGATTAGGGCGAAGTCCACATTCAGCCTGTCTGCTATAGAGGTGACCCTGCAAAGGGAATCCACAGATTGGTACGGTTATGGTACTTGCAAGTGATGTGACTTTGTGGAATGGTTGACATCTATAGGAGGAAGGGAATATATAGTAAGACACAGTTTTATGATTCTATGATTAATCCAAGCACTGTAAGGACAGTATCAAAAATAGTTTCCTATTACTTTCCTATTCAGCCCATTCCCATAGGCTGAATGAGGTGAACTTGACAAATCCCTTAAATAATGAATTGAGCAAGAACAATCCTTTCAATAATGCTAATATTTCTAACAACTCAAATCTGTCATTTTGACCCACTGTAATGATGAAGCATCTACAGGCCCATTGGCCTCCTCCAATCTACCTTTTGGCTCCTCCAGCATCAGGAGACACAATGGTGCAATTCTTCCACTCATTGATGTTCTCTTTGATCCATTTCAGCACAGCTGGCTCCGCGTATAGATTGTCCACAGGGATATCAAAGAACCCCTACAGAGGCATACAGTGAGCAAACCCGTGATAAGATAAAGGATCGCTAGTCAGTCAGAGTCTTCAAACGGCCTTACTTGCAACAGATTTTTGGAGAAACTTTCACGTGGCTCACTATTGACAGCATGTTGTTTAGAAACAAAACCGATGCACGCACCTCTTCGGGGCAATACAGACGGGGTTGACAACATGTAAACTATATTTTGATCCAAATGTTTATTAAAAACAAATACATTTGCAAAATAAGCACTTATACAGTTGACATGTTTACAAAATAAGTCTCAAATACATCGTAACAGTTGTTAGTTAGCAAAATGGTCATATCATAGACGTGGCATAAGTCAAAATAAGACATGGTATCATGAACAAGATACTAGTGCGGCGGAAATAACTTAATTTGAGACGGTTTTCGGTTATTAAACAACTGACTAACATCGGTTCAATTGCACTGAACCAAAATTATACAAACATGTTAAGTATTGATCCCATGTTTCATGAGCTGAAATAAAAGACAACAGAAATGTTCCATTTAAAAAAAAAAATGGTGACCAAATTTGTTTACATCCCCGTAGTGAGCATTTCTCCTTTGCCAAGATAATCCATCCACCTAACAGGTGTGGCATATCAAGTTGATTTAACAGCATGATCAATACACAGGTGCACCTTGTGCTGGGGACAATAAAAGGCCACTAAAATGTGCATTTGTGTCACTCAACACAATGCCACAGATGCCTCAAGTTGAGGGGGTGTGCAAAGCAACCTCAAATGTCATTTGAGAATTTGGCAGTGCGTCCAACTGGCTTCACAACCGCAGACCATGTGTAACCACGGCAGCCCAGGACCTCCACATCCAAATTCTTCACTTGCGGACCATCGGAGACCATCCACCCAGACAGCTGATTAAACTGAGGGTTTGCACAACCAAATAATTTCTGCGCAAACTGTCAGAAGCAATCTCAGGGAAGCTCATCTGTGTGCTTGTAGTCCAGGGTCTTGACCTTAGTGCAGTTCAGCATCGTAACCGACTTCAGTGGGCAAATGCTAACCGTCGATGGCCACTGGCACGCTGGAGAAGTGTGCTCTTCGCGGATGAATGCCTGTTTCAACTGTACCGGGCAGATGCAGACAGCATGTGTGGCATCAGAATGCTGATGTCAACATTGTGATTTCCCCATGGTAGCGGTGGAGTGATGGTATGGGCATGCATAAGCTGCGGACAACGAACAATTGCATTTTATCGATGGTAATTTTAATGCACAGAGATACCGTCACGAGATCCTGATGCCCATTGTCGTGCCATTCATCCGCCACCATCACCTCATGTTTCAGCATGATAATGCACAGCTCCATGTCGCAAGGATCTGTACACAATTCCTAGAAGCTGAAAATTCTTCCATGACCTGCATACTCACCAGACATGTCACCATTGAGCATGTATGGGATGCTCTGGATCAAGGTGTAACGACAGCGTTTCAGTTCTTGCCAATATCCAGCAACTCCGCACAGCCATTGACGAGGAGTCGGACAACATTCCACTGGCCAATCAACAGCCTGATCAACTCTAAGCGAAGGAGATGTGTTGCGCTGCATGAGGAAAATATGGTGGTCACACTGACTGCTTTTCTGATCCAAACCCCTACCTTTTAAGGTACAGTATATGGTGACCAACAGATCCATATCTGTATTCTCAGTCATGTGAAATACTTAGATTTGGGCCCAATGCATTCATTTAAATTGACCGATTTCCTCATTTCACTGAAACTAAGTAAAATCTTTGAAATTGTTGCATGTTAGGTTTATATTTTGGTTCAGCGTACTTGAATCCCATTTAGTTCAGGCGGGTTTTGTGAGCCCAATGCAACATTTATCTAGAGACATCAAATCAGTCATGAGAGAAATGAAGTCAAGAACTATATGGGATGCTGGGCTGAAGGGAGTTGTACTTTTCACTAAGAAAATATTCAACCTAGTTCAGCACAGAACAGTAGTAGTTAACTACAATGACCATAATCCATTGCGCCGGTTCTTTTCCGGCTCACAGATAGATTCACTGATGCCTGCTACATTAGGTTAGATACACCCAAGACCACACGGGAGGAATGTAGACAAAACGACAAGAGGGATAGAGAGTTTGTGAAAGTATGCCTCATCTACTTTGAAGAACTAGCAGAATGATTATCAGACAGCTCTGCAGCATATTTAGGCCGGCTGGCCTAGCTAAATAGGATGACTAAAGACAGTAAAGTATGGGGAGAACAGAGATAACGTTTTTCTGGCTGGCTGCTACTGCCTCAGTAGTGATGAGATTACTTTTAGGAATGAAAAAAATATACATTCCTATGTGGACCTGACAGACAGGGAATATTTTCAATGTTTTGGCAATTGAATGTTCACCATTTTTGACTGGCTTTTACATTAAAAAGCTCTAAATAATTGTATAATGCATTTAATGTAAAATACAAAAACAAATATAGAAACTGAAAACCATGATTATTTTGTAATAATCTAGCTAAAACCAAACAGACGTCAAAAAGCTCTTATTTCTCAGCACTACAAAAATACATTTATCTGAAACCAGCCACCTAGGATTCCCCACAAGACAGCTTCTTGTCAAGCAACAATTACACCTGATCGCTCAGAATCCTAACACAGCCTTCTACACTTGCGATGTGCGTGCATCATTTGTGACGTTGTCAGGCAACCCGTTTATAGTACTTAACTATCTCATTGCCTAATCAATCATTTGTACTTAGTTGTCACACTAGTGACTGCAATATAGATGGAACAAACCAAATAATGTGCCAGAAGGCTCACCTGTATCTGCGAGGCATGCAGGTCCATGGTGATTATGTGATCGGCTCCTGACACTGACAACATGTTGGCTACCAGCTTTGCAGAGATGGGAGCCCGACTCTGTTTAGAAAAACATTGCTAATCTCTATTCTCATACAATGCATGCAGAAGGTCCATTGAGAAAATGCAATTAAAACAATTTACTAAGAGGGAGATCAATCTCCTTTCTGAATCAGCTTTGGCAGTTATATTCGAATCAACCAAATTGGTTTGCCCAATATGGCATTTCTGTGAAGCAGTCAAATATATGAAATCAAAGCAAATAGACTGATTTATATGGATGTGAAGTGTGTTGATGCTGTGAACAGAACAAACTATTTAAGTCTCCCTCACCCCCACCTTGTCCTTCTTGTCTTGTCTTGCATATGGGAAACAGGGGATGACAGCCGTGACTCGTGAGGCAGAGGCAATCTTACAGGCATTGATCATGATGAGGAGCTCCATTAAGTTATCATTAATCTCACCGCAACCACTCTGGACAATGTAGACATCCTCTCCTCTGACACTCTCCCCGATCTCCACGCTGCAGGATCAAATCATAGATTGTGTCAGACAGTAGGCTAAACATGGTGACAGGTAGAGAACATGAAGACCAATCTGTTAATGTACATAAATCATGGCATCATGGGCTTCCAGGTCAATAGACAAAAACACTCAACGAATGATCCATATATTCACAACAAAAAAAGAAAATAAATGCTGTTCAAAATTTTAAAATCCCTCTCACGCGCACTCTCAATAAAATCAACTATATGTAGGCTACTAAGATTGTCTGATGCTTTAAGCAAACGGTGATTCAATAATTAAGACAAATTACTCAAGAGGGAGCCAGAGATCAAGATAGCCTAACCAGCAGGGGGAAAGGGTTCCTGAACCACCACCTCCCACTGGCCTTCACAGATTCTGCCATTATGCTCCCGAAGTTTCCGATAATAGGTTACACCAGGGGTCGGCAACCTTTTCCATTTGGAATGCCAATTTATCTTACCCTTTCTAACGATCTGCTCGCCAGTTATGATTTTCATCTGCACATTTGTGAAAGCGTTTCATTTATTTTATAATAAAGCCTTCATATCGCAAAATCATTGTCATGTGATTAATAAAAATTATATAAAATGAATTATACAAATCTAGAAGTAAGCATTGCCATCTATGTAAAAATAGCCTACGTAAATTCAACAATAAAAATATTGCAGCCAGCAGTAAGAAATATCCTGATAAAAAATAAAATCACATGGTTATGCATGGGCTGTCTGCAAGAAACTTGAAAACATTGTATCAACTAGGTCCAGCCACAAGCTTGCACAAATAAACTTAAGACATTGTATAAAATATTCTGGACCCTCAGAGTTTTGCCAGTGAGCTTCAGACAGACACAGATGTGGGCTATTTGCGCTAGAGATAAGAAGCAATCAGGTAAGACAATTTTATGGTGTTTCCACCGGATCAGAGCGTGAGCGTGGGCACATTTATAAGCCTACATTTGTAGCCAGGTAGCCTAGGCCTACTTCTATGCGTATTCAGGTGTGCATCCTTAATCAACATTGACAGGAGCACTCCAAACAAAACAATGAATAAATTGACAAATCGTAAATGGAGCAAAAATAAACCAAAACTTGTTTTTCACAAGTGTAGCCTAGGTTGTGTGCTCTGCAAACAACGTGTCAAACTCTGAAAATGGGAACTGTAAAAGACAAATAATAATAAAGAATGTATTACCAGAAATGAAATTACCCAAACAAACATTGTAGGTTACAAATTCTGGGAATTAACAGTAAATGTACTACCGGTGGTATTGGTGTGCCATCCCCGCGGCCTCCGCAATGGATTAGTCCACTGAAACAGGCGTCAATCAAGACGTGCCATTTTTTGCAACTGCTCAACAAAACAATCTCAGGTTGACCAACAGCCCATCAACCAGTCAACTAAATGGGGTCAGGCCTAATTCAGTCATACATTCCTGTCCTAACATTTATTCTGTCGTTTAAAGCTGCGATATGTAATTGTTTGGGCGACCCAACCAAATTCACATAGAAATCTGAGTTATAGATCGGTCACTCATTTAAATGCAAGACTAAGGAGCAGTAAATACCTTTTGTGGACATTTTCTATACTTCCCATTCTTACATTTTCTGCATCTTTTACTTTTCAGTTTTGTTAACCAGCTTCAAACAGCTGAAAAATACAATATTTTTTTTTAGCGAATATATTTTTCAGCGGTTTAGATGGTACAGTGACTATTTTATACATTGCTTGTTTCTTCACAAACTGAAATTAGGCAAACTATTAGAATTTTAGCAACCAGGAAATGGCAGAGTGATTCCTGCATATTATACCACCACCATTTAACTTCAAGAAACTGTGGAGTTTGAACAACCCTATGGATGTCAACGCTCAGGATCAGCACCATCATTACAAACCTCCAGGTAAACCAACTCCTCAGGCTTTTTACATCTCAAAAGGCACTTGTTACTTATACCGGCCACAGGTAAGCAAGTCAAAGACTACTGGATCATGGGATTTTATATCACTAATAGGAACAGTACAACAACTCACGAGTAGCAAGTAATATGGCAATATGAAAAGATAACTGGTTTGATAAGACAACTTTCAATTATGTTGAAGGGAAAATCAGTTGTTACAAATCAACTACCCTTAGTAGAGCAGTGGTTCCCTACCCTTTCCGGTTACACAATTTTGCTCGGTCCAGAGTACACCCTCATGTGCATTTTACCAGTAGAGCTATGGTCTTTTGTAGCCCAAAGGACACCAGATGACGGTATTGAGTAGTGTCATCTTACCGTCCAAATGCATTGTAAGCAGCCTGCAATACATTTGTATCTCTCGCTCTCATGAACCGGTTCGTACCTAAAACATACCCCATTACAGAATCCGGTAGGCTTCAATTTCCTCAACTTTATTTAATGGTAAGAAGGCGAAAAAAATAATAAATAACAGGGAAAATATGCATACTTTCCTTGTGAAACACCATTTTCTGCCAAAATGCTAGTAAGCTAAATACTAGATAGATAAACTAGTAATATCATCAACCATGTGTGGTTAACTAGTGATTATGATTGACTGATAGTTTTTTTATAAGGTAAGTTTAATGCTAGCTAGCAACTTACCTTGGCTTCTTACTGCATTCGCGTAACAAGCAGGCTCCTCGTGGAGTGCAATGAGAGGCAGGTGAAGCGTTGGACTAGTTAATTGTAAGGTTGCAAAATAAAAAATAAAAAAAATCGGCCAAATCGATTTCCGATTGTTATTTAAACTTGAAAATCGACCCTAATTAATCAGCCATTCCGATCAATCGGTCGACCTCTAGTGTGTATATGTCAATTTCTACATTTAAAATCATGAGAATCTCCACTGTCTAATTATGTAAGTCTGGGCAGCGAGTACATAGTACCGGTATAGTGTCCTTTATCCCTGAAAAAAAGATGCAGGAATGGCCCATATGCAGGAACTCCCAGGGCCACAATCACACACTATTGGGCCTTTGTGATAGGTCTCGAGTCATAATTATGCCTAAACCACTACGATTTCTGCAAACAATTATTAAAATCTGATTTGAAACCTAACCTTAACTACACTGCGCCTAACCCTAACCTTATGACCCCAATTTTTGTTTTGGGCTGTGGTAACCAGTGACAACCTGCGAATTGTTACTTTCCTCTTCCACCCTTGTTTTGGTCTAACATGCTGAGTGCACATTGGCTAATGGCAGTAGTCCTTGACCAATCGCGTCGTAGCACTGCTCATACTACAAGAAACATTATCGGACTATCATCCGACAAGGGTCTGGAAAACACAACAGCCACCATCCGCATGCCCTTCACCCGCTCAAACTGCGCGAGTCCAGAGGTACTGATCCTAGTCCAAGTTCATACATAGGATTTCACCCCGATCATGAAATTCGTCTAGGCCGGCAAAAAACGTGTTGTGTATGCCCGGCATTACAATAGTCCACATGGATTTTGGGCTGTTGCAGTTCCAACGTTAGGCCTCCTGCCCTTACCGTCTACTTTTTTAACAACAAAGCTAAGTAATGCTAGTTAGCTAGCTAGATTAGTTGTGGAACACGTTGGCCGTAAGCTAATTTAGTTAGCTAACTAGCAACAATAACTACCACACTCACTCGCGCTTTCAATCGGCCATGTGGGCTAACTTTAGCTAACTGGCTAACGTTACTGTAGACTAGCTAACAACCAAAGCAACATTCCCAGGCAGAACATTCACCCACTGGTAAAATAAATAACCGTAGCTAGCTGGTACTCGGTCAAATATATTCATTGTTTAAAACACTTTTAACCTACCATGTCTCCTGGTTGCTGAACTTTTTGGTCACAACCTTCCCCAGCTCAAGTCCCAGGCGGTCGGAAATTTTTTGGCCAAGGTCCGGATGAGAGGTACCGCTGAATATCTTTATGTTAGGCATTTTGGAGGAATCGGGATTAAGTAACCAAACAACACCCTCACATAAATACACGGCTAACAAGCAAAACAAGTTCACTAGCTTCTCTGTATCTAACCCACCAACAGGAGCCTAGAACTTGCGACGGTGACTCTTTTCCGCTGTGGTTTAGTTTCAGCTGCCAAACGAGAATGAGTTGGGTCGTTGTCTCATGTCTTTTTCGGATTCTTTCTTCTTATTAAAATGTGTATTGTCGGATCGCAACCAGCTGAAAGCTGCATACACCGCCACCTACTGTACTGGAGTGTGAGGCCGACCACTTCTACCTCGATGAGGTTTACCGGTGGTTGGCATCCAATGTCATTGGTGCATTACTGCCACCAGCTGGACGGGGTATTGAATGAGAAAATTAAAAAACTGCGTGAAAAACGAGATCATATAAAATACCAAATTAGACACGTCAACTAATAAAACCCATCCTACTTCTTCAGTCACAGTCCACTCCAAAATACATCCTTACACAGGCTCAGAGGTCTGTGATAGCGGAACATTTACCGACAGGATTTCTTGAATGTCCTCGGCTATGAAATCCCGAAGACCACAAAAAAGGTTCAGCTGCATTCACAATGATTCCTATTTACTTCCACTTCTTCTCCACTTGTGCTGTACAGATTATGAACACTGCAATAAATAATACAAAGTTCACTTTTTTAACATGTAGCATTTCACTATCCCTCGGTTCACTGGTCTTGGAGGCTCTACTACCATTGCTTCTTCCCCGCCACTCGTTCCTTCCAATCTTCTCACCGCCTCCAGATAGGAGACACACTGGACACTCCTTACCCTCGCCACCTCATTCTCACTCACCCTAACAAGACACCCCAGGAATTCAGGCACATGTTCACCTCCACAGTTGCAGCATTTCCCTTCATGATACTCTTCCCTTCTGCACACACTTGACACGTGACCAAATCTTTTACATTTATGACACTGAAGGGGCTTGTGCACAAAAGCTCTTACAGGGT
Source organism: Oncorhynchus mykiss (assembly GCF_057628025.1). Classification (NCBI taxonomy): domain Eukaryota; kingdom Metazoa; phylum Chordata; class Actinopteri; order Salmoniformes; family Salmonidae; genus Oncorhynchus; species Oncorhynchus mykiss. The sequence goes on along the minus strand of NC_143031.1, from coordinate 35,865,939 downwards.
ACCTTAGGAATCCTAACTTATATGAGAAGGGAGAGAGTCTTTATCAAAGAACAGTAGCATGGATGAAGTGAATTTCTTTTCTCCGTCCACCAACCGGCCAGTCGACGTGCACCAACCACTCCATTTACACTACCAGTCAAAAGTTTGGACACACATTTACTCATTCAAGGGTTTTTTTTTTTTTTTTTTTCTACATTGTAGAATAATAGTGAAGACATCAAAACTACGAAATAACACATATGGAATCATGTAGTCACCAAAAAAGTGTTAAACAAATCTAAATATATTTGATTGATTCTTCAAAGTAGCCACCCTTTACCTTGATGACAGCTTTGCACACTCTTGACATTCTCTCAACCAGCTTCATGAGGTAGTCACCTTGAATGCATTTCAATTAAGTTTAGGTGCACCTTGTTTTTTTGTGGAATTTCTTTCCTTCTTAATGCGTTTGAGCCAATCAGAAGATAGCCCTATTTGGTAAAAGACCAAGTCCATATTATGGCAAGAACAGCTCAAATAAGCAAAGAGAAATGACAGCCCATCAGTCAATCCAGAAAATTTCAAGGACTTTGAAAGTTTCTTCAAGTGCAGTCGCAAAAAACCATCAAGAGCTATGATGAAACTGGCTCTCATGAGGACCGCCACAGGAAAGGCAGACTCAGAGTTACCTCTGGTGCAGAGGATAAGTTCATTAGAGTTACCAGCCTCAGAAATTGCTGCCAAAATAAATGCTTCACAGAGTTCAAGTACTAGAAACATCTCAACATCAATTGTTCAGAGACTGTGTGAATCAGGCCTTCAATGATCGAATTGCTGCAAAGAAACCACTACTAAAGGACACCAATAATAAGAAGAGACTTGCTTGGGCCAAGAAACACAAGCACTAGACATTAGAATGGTGGAAATCTGTCCTTTGGTCTGATGAATCCAAATTTGAGATTTTTGGTTCCAACCGCCGTGTCTTTGTGAGACGCAGAGTAGGTGAACGGATGCGGAGATCACATGCGGAGATCATCCTTTCACTTACTCTGCGTCGAGTAGGTGAACGGATGATCTCTGCATGTGTGGTTCCCACCGTGAAGCATGGAGGAGGAGATTTATTTAGAATTCAAGGCACACTTAACCAGCATGGCTACCACAGCATTCTGCAGCGATATGCCATACCATCTGGTTTGCGTTTATTGGGACTATCATTTGTTTTTCAACAGGACAATGACCCAACACACCTCCAGGCTGCGTAAGGGCTATTTGACCAAGAAGGAGAGTGATGGAGTTCTGCATCAGATCACCCAACCTCAACCCAATTGAGATGGTTTGGGATGAGTTGGACCGCAGAGTGAAGGAAAAGCAGCCAACAAGTTCTCAGCATATGTGGGAACTACTTCAAGACTGTTGGAAAAGCATTCCAGGTGAAGCTGGTTGAGAGAATGCCAAGAGTGTGCAAAGCTGTCATCAAGGCAAAGGGTGGCTACTTTGAAGAATCTAAAATCTAAAATAGATTTGGATTTTTTAAACACTTTTTGGGTTACTATAAGATTTATGTTATTTCATAGTTGTTATGTCTTCACTGTTATTCTACAATGTAGAAAATAGTAAAAATAAAGAAAAACCCTTGAATGAGTAGGTGTGTCCAAACTTTTGTCTGTTACTGTATGTCTTCAATTACATCCTCAGCCTTTACTTCTTGCACCACCCCAGAAATAACACCCTTGATAGGCGCACTGCTACAAAAAAAACTATACAGGAAACATTCCACTCCGATATCTTTTTCAGTCTTAAAACAAGTTTCTTCTGATCCGCAGACACACACACATAAAAAGCCCCCTTCTTGTGAATCTCACCCACACTTCCTCGAGAAGTTAAACGGATTTCCCAGGTAGCATTGATTCAAAACGCTCACTCTGAGTAAAACAAATCAAGTGGCTTCCTGTTTTCCTCCACAGCTTTACTTCTCTAGTTTCCCTTTTTCTTTGCCACTGTAACCCTCTCATTCTCACTCTCTGTGCTATTATCTTCACCCGACTCACTAGCAGTTTCAAACCAAACCTCCATTTCTGCCATCTTCCCGCTTCCTATCGTGAGGCCGCCCTATTAATCAATTTATCTTATCTAGCCCTGTGTTTCCTCCTACTGTTCTGGAGTGTGAATTCATTACAGTCTGTGACACAAAAAGGGAAGGGGAAAAAGGACAGAGAAATGTGCCTTACCAGCTAACCCTACACCCATTAAAACCTCACCACTATTCCACTACTTGGCCCTATCGTGTTCAACGCACTGTGGTATCCCGGGGGGTCTACCCCGGGGGTTGGTGATAGAGGGGAGGTACATGCCGCGACGTTGGCTCCCTCTGCTGGGAGTACCCAGGCTGGGCACCCCGACGCTAATGGCACCAATTAGGGGTAATTAGGGGAGAGTGCCAACCAGCCGCGCAGGCCACATAAATGGAGCACCGTAGCGCAACACAAGAGAGAAAAAGAGAGAGGCAAGGGGTGAGCCTATAGGGGGAAATAAAACTCCCAGAGACACGGAGCTGAATATGAGAAGGACCGAGCCAACCCTAAGTTATTATGTTGTGGTGGAAATCTGTCCTTTGGTCTGATGAATCCAAATTTGAGATTTTTGGTTCCAACCGCCGTGTCTTTGTGAGACGCAGAGTAGAGGTACCCATTTTTTTGTTGCCTAGTAAAGTTGTGTTTTCTGACTAGAACCTCCCTGTCCCTGTCTCTGTGTCCATCTCTGTGCGCTCAACCCAACACTCCACAGTTTACCACATACGGTAGAGAACACAAGCATCTCAGTAGCTTTGGGTGCCGTGGGGTCGAGCATACGCAGATTACCATGGAGGAACTGGTGGCTCAGTTTATCCTCAGCCAGCAGAAGCAACAGGCTCTCCAGGTTAGGTAATCCAGCTGAAAGGTGGTACGGCCCAGGAGTCTAGCCCGAATCAGTTCCTGGTCAAGCTAACGGAGAAGGATGTATTTGTGCACCTTCGAGAGGACGGCGCAGCGGGAAAGGTGGCCCAGCCTTTTGGCACCCTACCTCTCCGGGAAGGCCCAGAAGTCCTACCTCGACTTGAATGCCAACCAGGCAGCAAATTATGAGGGACTCAAATGCAAGATCCTGAGCTGTTATGGATTCAGCCTCGCATGCCGTGTACAACTGGTCCACGACTGAGTGCGGCAAGCCGGGACACCTCGCATGGAGCTGCCCCGGCCGGGAGGAGCCATGCCTGCCGCATCCCCCAGTTCCAGGGTAACCCGGATGGAGAGTTACGTCACCTCCTGTTGGGCACACACCGAGACGGCCCCTCCGATGGTTCCAGTACGAATTGATGGTGTCGACACCAGTTCTCTGCTGGACTCCGGCAGCATGGTGACCCTGGCCCAACCGCAGGGGCTCACACAAGAGGGGAAAGACGAACTGTGGGATGAAGAGATGACGGTCTCTTGTGTACATGGGGACAGGAAGAGGTACCCAACCGTGCTGGTATGGATAACCACCCTGAGGGGGGGGGGGGGGGCAGATGCGTTTGGGTTCCTAACCTGCCCATCTCCTCAGTAGAGATTGCCCGATCTTTCAGGCAGTGGGGAGGAGGGACCTGGAGAGGCGCGTGAGGACTGTCGCCTGCGCAACCCACGTCCCGCCGTATGAGGTGTCCACTGTCAGACCAGGAGGAGGGAGATGACCCTGTGCATGGAAACGAGCCATCGTCAGAGGAGGACCTCAGGGTCCCCTTTATGGAGGTGGAGGCACCAAATGGGCCGCCCGACAGAGGAATCCTCACGGGCCAGTTCGGAACGGCCCAATTAGAGGACACCAACCTCCAGAACGCGAGGGGCAGGTGATCGCGGTGAAAGGCGCGCTGTTACCTGGGGTAAGTGAGTGGCGCTACCCACACTTCGCCATCAAGCCTAATTTATTATATCAGATAGTAAAGCGCAATGAGGAGACAAAATAATTGTTCCTCATACCCAACCAGTATGTTAGTACAGTCTTGCAGCTCGCCCACACCTGGGGAAGGAGAAAACCAGTGAGCAGATTGGGAATCAATCCCACTGGCCCGGAGTCAAGTGCGCCATTGAGGACTACTGCCGTACCTGCCCGGAAGTGCCAGATCACAGCTCTGAGGGCATATTATAGAAACCCTTTCGTTCCCCTGCCCATTATAGAGGTGCCGTTTGAGCGGGTGGCGATGGATCTGGTGGGTCCGTTGGTGAAGAGCACGAGGGGACACAAATACATCCTGGTAATTGTGGATTATACCACCCGGTATCCAGAGGCGATCCCGTTTTTATTTATTTATTTATTTAACCTTTATTCAACCAGGTAGGCTAGTTGAGAACAAGTTCTCATTTGCAACTGCGACCTGGCCAAGATAAAGCATAGCAATTCGACACATACAACAACACAGAATTACACATGGAATAAACAAAACATAGTCAATAATACAGCAGAACAAAAGAAAACAAAATGTCTATGTACATTAAGTGCAAATGAGGTAAAATAAGGGAGTTAAGACAATAAATAGGCCACGGTGGCGGAGTAATTACAATGTAGCAATTAAACACTGGAATGGTAAATGTGCAGAAGATGAATGTGCAAGTAGAGATACTGGGGTGCAAAGGAGCAAGATAAATAAATAAATACAGTATGGGGATGAGGTAGGTAGATAGATGGGCTATGTACAGGTGCAGTGATCTGTGAGCTGCTCTGACAGCTGGTGCTTAAAGCTAGTGAGGGAGATATGAGTCTCCAACATCAGAGATTTTTGCAGTTCGTTCCAGTCATTGGCAGCAGAGAACTGGAAGGAAAGACGACCAAAGGAAGAATTGGCTTTGGGGGTGACCAGTGAGATATACCTGCTGGAGCGCGTGCTACGAGTGGGTGCTGCTATGGTGACCAGTGAGCTGAGATAAGGCGGGGCTTTACCTAGCAGAGACTTGTAGATAACCTGTAGCCAGTGGGATTGGCGAGGAGTATGAAGCGAGGGCCAACCAACGAGAGCGTACAGGTCATAATGGTGGCTAGTGTATGGGGCTTTGGTGGCAAAATGGATGGCACTGTGATAGACTGCATCCAGTTTGTTGAGTAGAGTGTTGGAGGCTATTTTATGCTCCCGTTACGCACAATGACAGCGAAAGGTATTGCACGGGAGCTCTTCCATCTATTCAGTCGGGTGGATATTCCACGGGAAATCCTGATGGACCAGTGCACCACATTCATGTCTCGTGTAATGAAAGATGTCTGAATCAAACAGGACCAGTGTGTACCATCCACAAAAGGATGGGCTAGTGAAACGATTCAATAAGACCCTAAATCAGATGCCTAAGAAGGTCATCGAGAGAGACGGGAGGAACTGGGACCAGCTGTTGCCCCACCTGATGTTCTCGGTGAGCGAGGTACCACAAGCGTCCACTGAGTTCTCCCCCTTTGAGCTCTTGTATAGCCGTCGGCCTTGCGGACTGCTGGACCTAGCCAAGGAGGTCTGGGAGGACCAACCGAAGCCCCTTTACAGCGTGGTGGAACACGTGGAGGAGATGACGGAGAGGATTAAGGTGATTTGGTCAGTGGTGAGGGAGCACATGGCCCTGGCGCAACACGCCTAGGAGCGTGTATACAACAGAGAGCAAATTCCTGGCTGCGTGGCCCTACGACATCGTTGAGCAGGTAGGCGACGTCCATTATAAGGTCCGCCAACCATCGAAGTTTCCATGGGGGAAGACCACAGCCCGACCCAACGAAAAGCTCTCTGAGAGTTGGTCCAGTGGAATACGACCGTGTTCTCCAAGGCGCCAGGGCACACGGATCTTGTGGAACATCATATACACACACGTCCGGGACAAAAAAGTGTGTGAATGGCCATACTGGATACCAGAAGGGTGGCAGTCTAGAGGGAAGTGACGCCAATACTAGCAATGGGGGTACTGGAGGAGTCCCAGAGTGAGTGGTATAGCCCTATAGTGCTGGTACCAAAACCGGACGGAACTGTCAAATTCTGAAATGACTTCCGGGGCCTGAACGAGGTCATTAAATTTGACACCTACCCCATGCCCCAGGTGGACGAACTGATCGACCACTAGAGGGGAAGGCGATATACAGTTGAAACCGGAAGTTTACATACACTTAGGTTGTAGTCATTAAAACTTGTTTTTCAACCACTCCATACATTTCTTGTTAACAAACTATAGTTTTGGCAAGTCGATTAGGACATCTACTTTGTGCATGGCACAAGTAATTTTTCCAGCAATTGTTTACAGACAGATTATTTCACTTATAATTCACTGTATCACAATTCCAGTGGGTCAGAAGTTTACATACACTAAGTTGACTGTGCCTTTAAATGGCTTGGAAAATTCCAGAAAATATGTCATGGCTTTAGAAGCTTCTGATAGGCTAATTGACATAATTCGAGTCAATTGGGGGTGTACCTGTGGATGTATTTCAAGGCCTACCTTCAAACTCAGTGCCTCTGCTTGGCATCATGGGAAAATCAAAATAAATTGTAGGCCCCCACAAGTCTGGTTCATCCGTGGGAGCATTTTCCAAACGCCTGAAGGTACCACGTTCATCTGTACAAACAATAGTACACAAGTATATATAACACCATGGGACCATGCAGCCGTCATACCGCTCAGGAAGGAGACGTGTTCTGTCTCCTAGAGATGAACGTGCATTGGTGCGAAAAGTGCAAATCAATCCCAGAACAACAGCAAAGGACCTTGCGAAGATGCTGGAGGAAACAGGTACAAAGTATCTATATCCACAGTAAAAACGAGTCCTACATCGACATAACCTGAAAGGCCGCTCAGCAAGGAAGAAGCCACTGCTCCAAACCGCCATAAAAAAAGCCAGACTACGGTTTGCAACTGCACAATGGGACAAAGATCGTACTTTTTGGAGAAATGTAATTTGGTCTGATGAAACAACAATCGAACTGTTGGCCATAATGACCATCGTTATGTTTGGAGGAAAAAGGGGGAGGCTTGAACACCATCCCAACCGTGCAGCGCTTTGCTGATGCACTTCATAAAATAGATGGCATCACGAGGATGGAAAATTATGTGGATATATTGAAGCAACATCTCAAGACATCAGTCAGGAAGTTAAAGCTTGGTCGCAAATGGGTCTTCCAAATGGACAATGACCCCAAGCATACTTCAAAGTTGTGTCAAAATGGCTTAAGGACAACAAAGTCAATGTTTTGGAGTGGCCATCACAAAGCCCTGAGCTCAATCCCATAGAAAATGTGTGGGCAGAACTGAAAAAGCATGTGCGAGCAAGGAGGCCTACAAACCTGACTCAGTTACACCAGCTCTGTCAGGAGTAATGGGCCAAAATTCCCCCAACTTATTGTGGGAAGCTTGTGGAAGGCTACCCGAAATGTTTGACCCAAGTTTTAAATAATTTAAAGGCAATGCTACCAAATACTAATTGAGTGTACATAAACGTCTGACACACTGGGAATGTGATGAAAGAAATAAAAGCTGAAATAAATAATTCTCTCTATGATTATTCTGACATTTCACATTCTTAAAATAAAGGGGTGATCTGACCTAAGACAGGGAACTTTTACTAGGATTAAATGTCAGGAATTGTGAAAACTGAGTTTAAATGTATTTGGCTAAGGTGGATGTAAACTTCAGACTTCAACTGTACGTCAGTATCCTGGACCTGACGAAGGGGTACTGGCAGGTGCTGCTGGCAGCAGCCTCCCAGGAGAGGATGGCCTTCTCCACCCCAGGGGGGCTATACCACTACCGGGTACTTCTTTTTGGGCTTCACAGGTCCCCAGCAACCTTCCAGTGACTCATGGACAGTGTCCTGCGCCCACACCGTGAGTACGCTGCTGCTAATTTGTATGATATAATCGTGCACAGTGACAGTTGGGAGTCCCATCTCTGTAGGCTACAGGCGGTGGTGGATGTGCTAAGGGATGCGGGGCTGACCGCGAACCCCCATAAGTGCAAGCTGGGCTATGCCAAGGTGGAGTACATGGGCTATCTGGAAATGTGAAGCCCCAAGAAAAAGAATGCCGCCATTGATGAATGGCCGGTCCCCCGAACCAATAGGCAGGGTGGAGGCAAGTTGTTCCTGGGGTTAGCAGGCTATTACAGTCTATTTGTACCTAACTTTGCCGCAATAGCTTCTCCCCACACAGACCTAGCGAAGGCACGCCTACCCCAGACGGTGCGATGGACGGAGGACACCGAGTCGGCATTCCAGGCCGTTTTCACCCGATACTCGCCACCCCAGACTTCTCAAAAAATCTCCTGGTCCACACCAACGCGTCTGACACGGGTGGAGGCCGTCTTGTCCCTAGAGCAGGAAGGCGAGGAGCACTCCATGTATGTTCTCCAGAGGGAGAAGTACTCGATTGCCGAGAAGGTGAAGTGGGTGCTGGACACCCTCAAATATTACCTCCTTGGGAGGAATTTCATCTTGGTCAACATGCCCGACTCATGTGGATGGCAAGAGGTAAGAACACGAATGACCGCTTCAACCGCTGGTTCCTGTCCTTATAGCGATTCTCTTTCTCTGTTATCCACAGGTCGGGGGCCTGGCACGGCAATGTGGATGCCCTCTCCAGGAGGGACGCAAACCTAGTCCTAAGCACACGCAAACCTAGTCCTGAGCACGCCTCACATCTGGTCGGGGGTGGGTTGGTATCCCGGGAGGTCTACCCTGGGGGTGGGTGATAGAGGGGAGGAACGTGCTGGACCCGGCTGGACACCCTGACGCTGATGGCACCAATTAAGGGTAATCACGGCTATAAAACCAACCTTACTGAAGCACATTGATGGTTATTCCTATCACTGTCTATTGTCCTCGGCCTACTCACAGGGGTCCTCTTAGGATCCCTCACCCTGGACCCATCTTCCTCTACTACTCTCTTCACTGCCTCAGCATATGACACCTGTACTACTCTGATCCTGGCAACCTCAACTGCTTTTCTCTCACCGGACACTTCTGATCTCCAGCACCATGGGTACCCTTACAGTTAACACACACAATGTTTTGCACCAATACTACACATTCCTTTGACTCATGCCCACCTGCACACTTACCACATCTAGGAATATCCCTCCTACACACTGCTGCAACATGACCATAAGCTTGGCACCTAAAACACTATAATGGGTTTGAAACAAAATCTCTCACAGGATAACTGACACATGTCTCTGTTTCACCACACTACCTACCAGGTCTGTCACTCACTCGTGTGTGTCAAATTTTTTGGCAAAACACATGCGCATACAATCTGACTGGATAGGAATGTTAGGGGCTCGTTCTCCGCTCTGGTTCAGTGGTGGGCGGGGATGGACAGTACAGTGTAGGCTAATGTCTACGGTAGTACATTGCAGGAAGAAATATAGATAGAAGCATTGTATTGGAGGCCAAGCATTTGTTTCACCTGTCATGATCAGTGTTGATGAAGACAAGGAGATAGACAACCCCTCTCAATGTGAAGCCCTTGGCCTAGTAGTGCATTGATCTGCATAGGCCAAAATGTTGTCAGAACCTGTCTACTAACTGTATTGGCAATAAATAAAAATGGTTTGCACCTTCATATATACTACAGTCATTGGTTTGCACATATATCCTCCATCCATGCATCCTAGTGGAAACTCCTATGTGTAAGTCTGTTTTTTCCCTTGTGATTTTTACACCCCTCCTTACCTTGAGGAAAAAGGGAGCCAACAACTAGTTGTACAATGCACCCTGAACCCCCCCCCCCCTCCCCTACAAGTTACATTAATAAACCATCTGTTGTGTTCCTCTCATTAGTAAACAACTAGACATTCTTACTCCTCTCACTCGACTACTGAGCATTCTGACCTTGGGTTTGCCTGTTACCATAAATAATAGATAAACAGCAGAATATTTGACATTTGGTTAGATTTTTTTGTTGTTGCAGTCAACATTCACACACATTCCTATTTAGCTGTTATTCCATTCAAATGTATGCAGCAGTGGATGAGCAAAGTATATGAACATAGCTATTGTGCAATGTATAATCCATGCTAACCATATGTTACAGGGCCTAGCAATGTACCAGGATAGTCTGAACTATTCCTCATAAAGAAAAAAAGATTGAATGCTGCCATCTGCTGAGGGGAACTAAAACTTCATGATAACTAGTCAACAAGTTTGACCGGTTTATCCAAGGCTTCTATAATCTAAAGTAAATATATTGTAGTCTCTCTAAACAAGTGCCTATTCATCAAAGCAATGTCTGAAAAATATATATACTGTATCAGTCAAATGTTTGGACACAGCTACTCATTCAAGGGGTTTTCTTTATTAAAAAAAACATTTATACAATGTAGAATAATAGTGAAGACGTCAAAACTATGAAATAACACATATAGAATCATGTAGTAAGCAAAAAAGTGTTAAACAAACCAAAATAGATTTTATATTTGAGATTATTCAAAGTAGCCACCCTTTACCTTGATGACAGCTTTGCACACTCTTGGCATTCTTTCAACCAGCTTCATGAGGTAGTCACCTTGAATGCATTTCAATTAAGTTTAGGTGTGCCTTGTTTTTTTGTGGAATTTCTTTCCTTCTTAATGCGTTTGAGCCAATCAGTTGTGTTGTGACAAGGTAGGGGTGGTGTACAGAAGATAGCCCTATTTGGTAAAAGACCAAGTCCATATTATGGCAAGAACAGCTCAAATAAGCAAAGAGAAATGACAGTCCATCATTACTTTAAGACATGAAGGTCAGTCAATCCGGAAAATGTCAAACACTTTGACAGTTTCTTCAAGTGCAGTCGCAAAACCCATCAAGAGCTATGATGAAATTGGCTCTCATGAAGACCGCCACAGGAAAGGAAGACCCAGAGTTACCTCTGCTGCAGAGGATAAGTTCATTAGAGTTACCAGCCTCAGAACTTGCAGCCCAAATAAATCCTTCACAGAGTTCAAGTAAGAGACACATCTCAACATCAACTATTCAGAGGAGACTGTGTGAATCAGGCCTTCATGGTCGAATTGCTGCCAAAAAAAACTGTACTAAATGACACCAATAAGAAGAAGAGACTTGCTTGGGCCAAGAAACACGAGCAGTGGACATCTGTCCTTTGGTCTGATGAATCCAAATTTGAGATTTTTGGTGCCAACTACCGTGTCTTTGTGAGACGCAGAGTTGGTGAACGGACGATCTCTGCATGTGTGGTTTTCACCGTGAAGCATGGAGAAGGTGTAACGATGTGGGGGTGCTTTGCTGGTGACACTGTCTGTGAATTATTTAGAATTCAAGGCACACTTAACCAGCATGGCTACCACAGCATTCTGCAGCGATACACCATCCCATCTGGTTGCGCTTAGTGAGACTATAATTTGTTTTTCAACAGGACAATGACCCAACATACCTCCAGGCTGTGTAAGGGCTATTTGACCAAGAAGGAGAGTGATGGAGTGCTGCATTAGATGACCTGGCCTCCACAATCATCCAACCTCAACCCAATTGAGATGGTTTGGGATGAGTTGGACCGCAGAGTGAAGGCAAAGCAGCTAAAAAGTGCTCAGCATATGTGGAAACTCCTTCAAGACTGTTGGAAAAGCATTCCAGGTGATGCTGGTTGAGAGAATGAGTGTGCAAAGCTGTCATCAAGGCAAAGGGTGGCTAATTTGAATAATCTAAAATCTTAAATCGATTTGGATTTGCTTAACACTTTTTGGGTTACTACATTATTTCATATGTGTTATTTCATAGTTTTGATGTCTTCACTATTATTCTACAATGTAGAAAATAGTAAAAAATAATAAAGAAAAATCCTTGAATGAGTAGGTGTGTCCAAACATTTGACTGTTACTATATATGAAGTAACATATTTAGCATTTTGTGGAGTCAATCTATTTGCAGACAAACTACACAGACTACAAGTAAAATGTAATATCAACACTTTTTGAGGGTCTTTAAGATCCATGCAACATAAGGACTGTATACATTCTCAGAAAGATGTCATACAGTCCGCGGAGAGAAGAAAATGGAGACCTCATCTGAAAGCAGGAATCAAAACCTCATTTTTATTTTATATTTATTCCATAAACATTATTACAAAACTCAGCAAGTTACCAATATTACATTGTCACCATACAGGCTTGTTCACAAATATTTAAACCTTTGCAACAGTTACAACAAAACAAAATGATACTAGAATGATTTATAAAACAGCAATAAAATCACAAATATGTCTTTATTTCAGTTTTTCTTTTTGTTTTATCATACTTTTTACACAGTAGCACTACACTCCCACAACAAGATTGGTCTGATTACAAAACTTCCGACAAAATGTTACAACTTTTTTCCCAGTGTTTTCCCTCTCTCCTTTTATAATTTTTTTTGTCATGTTTGTTATTTTGGTTTTTAAAACCAAAGGCATGTCATTATACATCCCTTTCACTGCCTATAAAGGCGAAAAAAGGGTATCCACATTTACAAATACTTCACAACACTTTCTAAGAAAAATATACACTTAGAAAATATTTTACAAATTGGCACACTGAAAAATATACAAGATTCATGGAGGATGTCAGGAGTTCTTGTGGAATCCCTCTGGCAACAACTCTGACAATATTTATAAAGCTCAATATTCTTTTCAACAAAAATGGCAAAACACAATTCTAATTAATGTCAAAATCATGGCAGAATTACATCAAACATAACAGTATCTTATACATTCATAAATAGGGCACAGAGGATTTCTTCATCCTTTTTTCAGTTACCTGTAAGTTCATTTGCTTTCAAGCACCTTTCACAGGCAGCTCAACAGTGGTACATCATATAAAACTCGTGTTGGAGAGGAAGTCAAATACATTCAATTAACAATGGGCAGGGATGATATAAGGCAGTCTACTCCACACCACCTGGTGGTGACACCTGTCCTGATCCCCAGTCTCAATGGCTAGCCTGGCAACTTGGAGAAGATGGAGGGGAAGGGGGGTTTCGAGAGACAAAAGGTCTTCACAATAAATATTCAATCTCTGATGGATAGTATCAATTCATGTAAATTGAAATAAATTGTAGAAATCTAATACAGAGCTCCATGTTTGTGCAGTGGTAGGTGAATCCATGAGATTACATGAGATTACATGAAGCAGTATACTAACCTTGAGTAGAGTACAAATTCAAACCTCAAGATTGAACTAACCTGTTAGAGCATAAAGATTTCTTATTGACACAGTGCTACTTTTTAGTTGCTGAAACAGCTTATGGCAGCTCTCCACAGGACCTATTTAATCCCCTTCTCTGTATCGCCATGCTGGCTGTTGATTTTGAGTTCAGATGGCAATCGTTTCATAGGAATGTATGAATGAAAAGACAGTCATTTGCATTTTGGTAAAAGGTGTATCACTGTCAGCTGCAGGTGCTTGGCAAACGGAATGAAGTGTAAGTTCTCTAGAATGTCGACCGGCCACCGAAGTCCAGAACCCCCACCCCCCAACCCTAACAAAAAGAACATGAAACAGCCAATATACATATAGATAGAAAATGTTTATACAGATACTTGTTCAACGTTTGGCACATAATTCCATTTTTAACAATTATAATTATCGTCATATTCTGCAAATAGTGCATATGTCTCTGTACAATAGCATTAACAAATTGCAATTCTGGGTACTTACTCCACTTACCCTCCCACCTCCTCTCCCCAAACCATGGCAAAAAGCCAATGACAAATAATGCCATTTCAAGATATTAAGAAAATTAGGACAGTATGAGAAAGTCGTCTTATCGTTAATACAAAAATGTCCCTTTTTTATTCTGAAAAGTCTGGTTCCCAGCTGAACAGCGATACAGTTCTCCTACACCAGTAAAACATCCACAAATGGAATGGCTGGGTGGTATCAGTAATGATAGGACACTTCTATTGTTCCCTCATGACTAACTCTACTCCACTCTCGCTTTGTACACTGAAGGCAACCATTGACTAAATGTAAGGACGGACAACTTTTGAACTGTTATTTTAAACATTTGTGGAGAGCCACAAACTGAATTTTGACATTGTTAAGGAGGGGCAATCTGTTCCGCTGAAATGGAGAATTGAAAAAACAAAGCAAACCATTAAGTATCACAAAAATGGTTTTCAAAACAGGTTCAAGGCAATTTTTCTTATTATACAAAAGTCAAACTTAAAGTAACAAAAAACAAAACAAACTAAAGACCAAGAAAGGTGAATCAAGCAGCAGTCAGAAACAAAAAGCAGCCACGGTAGTTCGAAATCACAGTCAAGCTAGAGACAATCAATCACACAATAGGTAGTTTTGCCGGAACAAATAAAAGCTCACATGCAAGTTGTTTCAGGGTAAAAGAAGGAGGTGGGGTAGTCAGGGTTAATGTCTTTGCCATGCAACACTTGGATTTAAGTCAAAAAGTGAGAGCAGTAAGGGAACCCAGGGAACTGAGCAAGAGGCGGGAGGAAATAGAGTGAGGGGGACGTATTTTGCAGCCACTGTTACAAAATATTACCTCAGTTTCTCATAAGAGGCCATCAGAGCTACGTTCTTGCTCGAGTCCCGCTTCCCTGTATTGTTTTCGTCTCCAGCAAATTTTGCACTGGTTTTGTGACGGTACATTTTTTTGTGTGCGGGCCCACAGATGCCAGGTATACCGAGGCTGGACTTGTTAAACATGTTGCAGTCTAGAGTGAGAGGGGGGAAGAAGGGGTTTGAAGGAATGAACTTGGATTGGTTTTTGGCTCCCCTGCCAGTTGCCTTCCTGCCCCTTCCTGCCCCAGGGGAGGTGGCATAACCACCCTTTTTCCTGACGTCAGCTGTTGTGCCCGCCAGGATTTTGAGTGTCTTAGTTTTAAGGCTGTTGGCCTCTGGAGGCTGACAGAGTCCAGACATGGGGTCCCATAGTGGCTCGATGGACACCTTCATAAACCTCTCGACCTCTGCCATCCCAGAGACTATGTTGGACAGGATGTTGGAGGGCTCCTCAAACTCTCGCTGGTCGTCATCCACAGCACTGTTGTTGTTGTTTCCGCCATCTACCCAGCCCCCACCGTGCTCCACCAGTAAAGGCCAGTCTTCTGACAGTCCAGCAAGACCTTCACTTTCTTCACCTTTCGCCTTTGCCTTTGCATCAAGCAGGGCTTTTAGCTTTTTGGATGATCGAGAATTCTGTCTAGGGGCTTTGTTCTTCTCTGTCTTGGGGGCCCTTGGAGTCTTGGTTTTCTGTTTACTGGTTGTTTTCCTTTTTGACTTGGGACCTTTAGTTCGGTCTCCAATAGATTCAGCCTGCTCATCAAAGACGTCCGTGCCGTCAATCTTATCACCTAACCCTGTGCCATCATTGTCATTGAAAGTATGGAACTGGAACTGATGATTGTTTATCGCTCTGCCATCATGGTTTTGTTGTGGCAGGACATTACAGTCCCACTTAGTCCCATCAGGTGTAGTTGAGAGAGTCATGTCTCCTGTCTCTCCTTGAAACTCCCTGGCCTTTCCTAGGCTTTCCCTCATTTCTGGACCCATCACCTGTGGGGAGAGATTTGGTGTGTCGGGTGGCGACATCTCTGACAACGACGAGTGCCTGAACTTATCGGGGGTGAAGTTGGAGATGTCCAGTAGGTCTGTGGACTCCCTAAGGGGAGTGATTTCATCAGTACTTTGCTGGATCACCAGTTTGGGACTACAGTGGGCCAAGAAGTTCTCGTTCACATCCTCTTCACTCTCCTTCTCACAGGACTTGTGACTCATAGTGCTGTAGTTGCTAGAGGAGGCCGACAGTGAACCCATAGAGTCATAGCTGGCCAGCCTGCTGTTCTCTGTGTTTAGAGTGACTATATGGAACTGCACCTGTTCCTCTTCAGCTGACCGGCTGGCCTGTAGGGTTGAGTCTGGTCCTGGTGGCTCTTCAGGTAAATGTGCCTTATCATTCAGCAGTCTGTTACCATCTACATTGACTTGACTATATCCTGACAAGGGCAAGTTGTTTGTCATTGGCAAAGGCATGGTGTTGGAAAAGCCAGCAGATTCAGGTGGAATGTCAGATGTAAATGGTAGCTGTTCACCTCCAGACTGCCATGATATGTGAGTGAAGTTTGGCTCCATCTGATTGGAGTTAGAGGGGGATTGTTGGAGCTCGGACTCTGAGGGAGGAGATAGAACACAGCTCTGGGCCAGCTGTAGGTTAGTGAATGGATTCTCTTCCTGGTAGAGCCCATGGGGAAACTGTTGTCGGGGATTCTGCTGCTGCTGCTGCTGGGAGTAATATGACAGTCCAGTGTTACTGGATGAGTCAGAGGCATCTAGTAATGTCTGTAGGTAGCCTCCGGGGATGACAGGCAGACCACTATTCACATTTACAGGATGGGTCATTGTGCTGGAAGAGGAGCAGGGGGCTGGTGTAAAAGTAGACTTTTCAGTGGGGTCGACACTGACAGTAGAGTCATCACAAAGCTGGGGGCTACCTGCTTTAGAGTAAACTATGTCAGGGTGCTGACTTGGGGATAGTGGGCCAACCTCATGTAGGTGAACCACAGTTTTACCATCCTCCTGCTGAGCCTCTGTCATTTTTTTCGACTTCAGTCTGGCCTCGCTTTTAAATTTCCTTAGTTTCAAAATCTTATTTCCAAGTCTTTTCCCCTCCCTCTCTAGCGATCTGCTTTTTCCTGTCACACTTCCTTGGTCTAATCTAGCAGCACAGTCGGAGGTTGTTGTTGTTATTGATGCCATATCTGTACAGGCAGCCTGATCCTCAGCTGCTCGCACCTCTTGCTTGTGATCGGCGTGGTTTGGCGAGAGCTCTACAGTGTGAATTCTTTGAATCCGGACTCTATTTGCAATCCTGTATTTTCGTTTTGTCAGGCTAGAATTAAGGGAACGCCTGCAGCCATTCGGAAATGTGTTTTTATCACCAGCAGCCAGCCTGCGCTGCTCCTGCATTTCCTGGCGCCTCTTTTGCCAGTAGTCTTTCAGAGGGGCCATTCTATGGTACTTATGAACTAAGTCCTTACTTAAGCTTACTGTTGTCTCTGATGTGTCAATTTTTCCCAGCTTTACTAACATGTGCTTCTCCCCTTTAAATCGGTTTATGATGATGTATTTGATTATCACCGGAGGCTCTTTTCGTGAGGATTTTCTCCTCTTCTTTGGACACCAGTCGTCATCCTCCTCTTTTTTTGGACCCACCGGCTGCTTCTCCTTTTTCTCCGTGTTCTTCTCGCTCTCGATAGAATCCACGTCGTACAGATAGTCGTCGCTGTATCGGACTTTCCTCTTGGACCTCAGCCCATAGCTCAGCTGACTGGAGGAGCTGGAGTTCTCCCTGGAGAGGAAGCAGTGTTTCCGTTTGGTCTGGCAGGTGTCAAGGGAGGATCCAGTACAGGAGCTGTCATCGCTGTACTCTCCAGAGTCCTCTGTGGAGTTGTTGAAGTCAAACAGGTAGCTGCTCTCTGGACTGACACTGGGCATCACTTCAGCAGAGCTGCTGCTGTTGTTTTTGTCAACCTTTTCTCCAGCCGCCCAGACTTCGACCTTCTCTCCATTCACCTGCGGCACTTCAGCTTCCTTCTTCACTGCTCCCTCTCCCTCCTTTTTGGCGACGACACTTGGGAAGAAGTTGAACTGGGTTTCCTCCTGAATGGTGTTGGTCTTCTCTCGGACGTTGTCCTGGAAGGACTCGTAGCGGATCTTCAGCGAGCACACGTCGCTGCCCAGGGTGGAGTCCTCATCATCAAACATATAGTTGTCTACGTCCTCTTCTGAGAAGAGGTTTACAGAGAGCTCGTTCTTAGAGCAGAGGTCCAGCAGCTCGATCTTACTCTCGCTGATAAAGGACTCAAAGCAGCCCCAGTCCTGGCTGGAGTTGGCCAGCAGAGCCTCCTCCCCGTTGCACTTGTCCAGGAGCAGGCCTTCGTAGATACTCTTTGACGTGGCATCCTCCGAGTCACTGTCCTCCGCTGACTTCTCCTCATCTGTCTTCTCCACCGCTCTAACCTTGTGCTCTGGGTAGCTGAGGAGCTGGTCTGAGAGTAGCTGATCCCCGTAGCGGATACCAGAACTCATGCACTGCATGGCCATGTCAGGACAGGAGACAGGACAGGGGTCATAGTCCCGGCCCAGGTCCAGCCCTGGCTCAGGCTCTGTAGCGTCCTTGCTCTCAATGAAGCAGCCCAGGCAGGTGCGGCTCTGTGGCATAAGGCAGTCCCCCCCAGACAGGGCCGAGACACTCCCTGTCTCCATCATGGTGAAGGCAGCCTTGTCACTACAGTCCTCTGGAAGAGCCCAGTGACTCACCAACTTGGTGGAGCAGGAGGAGGTGAGGGAGATGGTGTGAGTGGAGGAGGAGTCATCAGCAGTAGTGGTGCTGGGCTCAGGGGTCTCTGTTGGGCTGAGAGGTGAGGATGGGCTAAGTGAGGTCCTCTCACTCTCAGGGCCTCCTTTTGGTAGATTGGCTTTAGGAGTGGTGTCGGGACTGTCTAGCTTCAAAGAACTGTCCTGGTTGTGTGATTCTGTAGAGCGGAACAAAGAGATAGTATCAGATATCAACTAATTCCCTTGTGAACTCACTGATGCACAATGTGAGAGTACTTTAACATACTGTATTTCCTATATAAGATGACATTTTAATATACTATACTATTTCCTTTCTTTCATTATTTTTCATTTTCAGCTCAATGTACACAGTGTACAAAACATTAGGAACACCTCCCTAATATTGAGTTGCACCCCCTTTTGCCATCAGAACAGCCTGAATTTGTCGAGGCATGGACTCTACAAGGTGTCGAAAGCATTCCACAGGGTTGCTGGCCCATGTTGACTCCAATGCTTCCAACAGTTGTGTCAAGTTGGCTGGATGTCCTTTGGGTGGTGGACCATTCTTGATACACACAGGAAACTGTTGAGCGTGGAAAACCCAGGAGTGTTGCAGTTCTTAACTCAAACCGGCACACTTGGCATCTACAACCATACCCCTTTCAAAGGCACTTAAATATTTTGTCTTGCCCATTTACCCTCAATGGCACACATACACAATCCATGTCGACACTTGTCTCAAGGCTTAAAAATCCTTCTTTAACCTGTCTCCTCCCCTTCATCTACACTGATTGAAGTGGATTTTTCAAGTGACATCAATAAGCGATCACAGTTTTCCCCTGGATTCATCTGGTCAGTCATGGAAAGAACAGGTGTTCCTAATGTTTTGTGCACTCAGTGTATGTTCCTAGCCTCTCTTTCATTTGGTAAAATGCACAGGTCATGTTTTTTTCAAACAGGCTGCACAAAGTAATAGTTTTGTACAAAGACGAGGCATATTAGAGTTGATTCAAGCTGAAAAGGGGAATTCATCTTTTTCTTGAGAAAAATGAAATGCTCATCATTAATCATCATCATTGTGTTTCTTGTGCTCTATAATTTGTGATAAGAATGCAATGAGAATAAAATAAAAGCCATTATAGAAAGTAATCATGGGACAAATTTTGTGGAAATATAGAAATCATTAGCCTATTTGTTCAATCTTAAATAAGGCCTTTTCTATTACTCTGATTGAACATCTTTATGTTGATGTATTTACAGGATGAACGGAAGGAATGACAAAGTAATAACCTTTCCCCTCCTCTGTGTGAGTGGCCTTTACCCTTTGACATTCAGGGTCGTTAAGGATGGGAGTGTCGTGCGAAAGGATGATAAGTTCTTTCAGAATTAAAAAAACGGACGAAAACATTCCACACATTCATTAGACCGTCTCTGGGCATTAAAACAGGCAGCAAAGGTTAAGGTCACTAAATATCAAGGCTGAGGCTTCTTGCCTTTCAGCTTTGTAAAGGTCACAGCCAAGCTAAATAGTGGAGGTGAAAACAATGCGTACTGGAGCATCTTGTTCCATATAAGAACTCGTACTACGATTGTGACATAATGTACCGTGATAATGTAGCAGCATTCCCTCTGTTCCTTCATAAAAACACATTGTAAAATGCTATAACATACAGTACAATATGATACAATATAGCTACACCTGTGGAGAAGAATTAGGTCTTGGTGTGTCCATTTGTTTTTTAATTTTTTTTAAAATTCAAGTAGGCCTAATGTGTTTCTAGCAAAGCAACATACACATGTCTTTACCATTCTCGTCCCCTTTGTTGATCTGTTCCAGGTTTGAAGCCAGCACAGCAAAGTTGGGTTCTTGAAAAACATCCATCAATTTAGCGTGGTTCTTGTCCCTTACATTATTACCACTATCCAACCTGCAGAGGAAAAACACAAGACACATGAAAACACTGGTGCTGACCAAAGGAAAAGGTGTATTATGTCATCATAATAATATATACTGCCATGCAAAGCCCTTGTTGACTCTCGCCTTTCTCAACTGCTGCATGAGCAGCAGCTACTCTTTCTGGGGCTTCTAAAGAGGCCAGGGAATATTCGGGATGCTATATTTCTACCTTTAGCCCAAGATTCTACTCTTTGTTCCTGTAAAATATATGTCCCCATCTATGGGCTACCAAGGGATATTGTTTTGGGCACCATTATAGGAGACTGCCTTATACTGTATCTAGTAGGCTTTTAAACACCTGAGCCTCAGTCTGCATGCAAATTGCAGGCACATCCTCCTGGCCTTTTGTTGCTCGCTTTAAGTGTTTCTCAAATCTCAAAACTCCTCAATAACATGCTTGCTGAATGATAATTGTTCTAAGCAAATGTCAGAAGTAACAATTGTATAAAATCATGCCCCAAAAAAATATGATTTCTGTTCTCTAACTAGCTCTCTAACTCTCTTGTTCACGCTCTCAAACTCCCCGTCCTCCTCCCACTATCCCCTTTCTTGCAGCCAGGGAGAAAAAACAAATGGCCAGATTAATGGAGACGGAAAAGAAGCAATAAGAGGTTGCATAAAATTAGCCCTATGTCCAACGATCATGTCCAATTTAACACATTATTAAGCCATGTTGTTTCTCCTGGAGGCAATTTGCGACAAAGGTTTGTGAGCCGCATGAAACAAGACTCTCTGCCAGCGCAGTGCTGACTCACTGCCAGCTAGAAAGATACTGTTAACCTGGCCTGGCTCTCTGTGTCATTAACCTGGGCCTCTGTCTGTGTTAACCTGGCCTGGCTCTCTGTGTCATTAACCTGGGCCTCTGTCTGTGTTAACCTGGCCTGGTTCTCTGTGTCATTAACCTGGGCCTCTGTCTGTGTTAACCTGGCCTGGCTCTCTATGTCATTAACCTAGGCCTCTGTCTGTGTTAACCTGGCCTGGTTCTCTGTGTCATTAACCTGGGCCTCTGTCTGTGTTAACCTGGCCTGGCTCTCTGTGTCATTAACCTGGGCCTCTGTCTGTGTGAACCTGGCCTGGTTCTCTCAATGTTTTAACCTGGGCCTCTGTCTGTGTTAACCTGGCCTGGCTCTCTGTGTTAACCTGGCCATGGGTCTGTGTGATAACCTGGCCATGGATCTGTGTGATAACCTGGCCATGGGTCTATGTGATAACCTGGCCATGGGTTTGTGTGATAACCTGGCCATGGGTCTGTGTGTTAACCTGGCCATGGGTCTGTGTGTTAACCTGGCCATGGGTCTGTGTGTTAACCTGGCCATGGGTCTGTGTGTTAACCTGGCCATGGTTCTGTGTGTTAACCTGGCCATGGTTCTATGTGATAACCTGGCCATGGGTCTGTGTGTTAACCTGGCCATGGTTCTATGTGATAACCTGGCCATGGGTCTGTGTGATAACCTGGCCATGGGTCTGTGTCTACCACTGTCCACTAATCTTACTGGGAAGACTCTAGTCAGTATGAGCCATTGGTAAGCCGTTTGAAAATCTTAACATTAGAATTGTTGAATCTCAGCACTGCATAGAGGGACCATTGGAAACATAGTAGTATAGGGAGAGAGTTTGCAGAGACATGAAAAATTATTCAGTGGGAGATGCTCAGCATCTTTTTACAACTAAAAACAACACCTGGCGGGCCCAAGATGACAAATGCGTGAAAGTATAACTGCCAGACTTGAATCCATTACTGGCATGGGGTAGCATCTGTGGTTATCAGACCCTTGTGAGGCACATTCAATTTATTTTTTTCCATTTCTGTATGCAGAGAAAAGGAAAACACATCCCATCATATGAAATGAAATGATGTTATTTCTAAGAGGCCCAGGTTATCAGAGCTTTCTCTCTGCTCAGAGTGCGGGCCACTGGCCCAGAGGCTCTGAGGTGATTAAACAGAAGGGATCACTGCTAATGCAGGAGATTCACTTTCAGTCCACATCCACATCACCTGATCCATCTGCTGCAATCAGGGCTCTAAATGGGAGTATATGTGACACTGAGTCTTTCTTCTCAGGAGGAACAACTGAATTCCCAGAGAAACACTGAAATCACAATTTTAGATGAACCAGAAATCAGCCAAATGGTGGTGCTGGGCTACAGCATAGCAAACATAACGTATGATTGACCAGTTTCACTTAAAATAATGAAACACTACAGTATGGGTTTGTAGTGGGGCATAGCAGTACACCATTGCAGAGGTATGATGATGTTATAGAAAATGAAGTCTTCAATAATTAAACTTTCAAAATCCTACAGAGAACTACGTCAACCACTGCATAGTTACTGTATATTTGACTATATTACATCATACTGCACTCTGCATGCACTCATTCCTTTGTTTGAAGCCATATTGAGCAAAATTTGGAAAAACAGTGTGTTCTTAGCTGCTGAGCAAGGGAATAAAAACACATCTCCTGAAATGTTGCTTATTGGTTTAATTTACTTGAGGACACATACAGTAGAGTAAGTGTATGAGAGGCTGTAGGCACCTAATTAATCATGGATGCATACTAGGGCTGGGAAATGCCAGGGACCTCACCATACGATATTATAGCGATACATAGTTGCCGATACGATACGTATTGCGATTCGATACTGTGATTTTTATTATGATTCGATGTTTCAAACATATTGCTCACCATATGTCTGCTGCAAACAAGTTTTGATCAGTCTGTCACATCGGTATGTATGATTCGGGAGACAGGCGCAGGAATGCGTAATATTTTTTTTTATTACACCCAAATTAAGGCGTGCCGTGCAAGGGCACGGGGAAGAAGACCAAACAAACATGTATACAACACACAAGGTTGAAACCCAAACAAAAGAGCGAGGAGTACTTCGAATAAATAACACAAGCGCACAATGATTAACACACAGGACGAGACCCGTAATCATCTGCGCAATCCACAATGGTATGAAATCCAAACCACACAGCACAGGTACTCACACGAACCAACGGACATTGTATCAATAATCGACAGCTCAATGGAAACCAAAGGGCACATATATACAAATACAATCAGTGGAAATAGGGGCCAGGTGTGCGCAATGAAAGTTCCAGAGGGATCCGTGACACAGTCATGGAAATAAAACTGCTGAAAAAATGTGCTCCCTATTTAAAAATAATCTGGAGGATAAGCAATGAAGGAAAAATACTGGATTGTTGGTGCAGGTACAGCCAACCAGCGCAAAAATAATATTATCAATATTGTCAAAATGGTAAGATATGATATATCCCAAAAATAATATCCAGATATGTAACTGGATCTATTTTTTCATGAATTGTTACCATCGTTGTTCATGACTTGAGTTTAGAAGCTGTTTCAATAGTTTTGCGTTCTAATTCATAGCAACAAATCAAATCAACCCCCCTTGGGTTGTGCCGTGGCGCAGATCTTTGTGGGCTATACTCGGCCTTGTCTCAGGATGGTAAGTTGGTGGTTGAAGATATCCCTCTAGTGGTGTGGGGGCTGTGCTTTGGCAAAGTGGGTGGGGTTATATACTTCCTCTTTGGCCCTGTCCGGGGTTGTCCTCAGGTGGGGCCACAGTGTCTCCTGACCCCTCCTGTCTCAGCCTCCAGTATTTATGCTGCAGTAGTTTATGTGTCAGGGGGCTAGGGTCAGTTTGTTATATCTGGAGTACTTCTCCTGTCCTATCCGGTGTCCTGTGTGAATTTAAGTATGCTCTCTCTAATTCTCTCTTTCTTTCTCTCTCTCGGAGGACCTGAGCCCTAGGACCATGCCTCAGGACTACCTGACATGATGACTCCTTGCTGTCCCCAGTCCACCTGGCCCAGGCTGCTCCAGTTTCAACTGTTCTGCCTGTGATTATTATTATTTGACCATGCTGGTCATTTATGAACATTTGAACATCTTGGCCATGTTCTGTTATAAGCTCCACCCGGCACAGCCAGAAGAGGACTGGCCACCCCACATAGCCTGGTTCCTCTCTAGGTTTCTTCCTATGTTTTGGCCTTTCTAGGGAGTTTTCCTAGCCACCGTGCTTCTACACCTGCATTGCTTGCTGTTTGGGGTTTTAGGCTGGGTTTCTGTACAGCACTTTGAGATATCAGCTGATGTACGAAGGGCTATATAAATACATTTGATTTGATTTGATACATATCAACCTTCCATACATATCAAGAGGGGTATCAAGGCCAATGGGGAGCGGCTGTATTTCATATCAAAGCAGCTAATATATATCCTGATAAGAGAAGCTCTAATCTGTAAACCCATAATAGCACTTTATTGTGACTAGCCACAAGCGGCTTAGAAGAAAGGAGTAAATACAGAGTAAAGAGGTAGGTTGCAGAGGTGGAAAACCTGTGGTGATGAACAGGAGGAACTGAAACTGGAGGTACTGAGGATGAAATTATGTTTTATGAATTTTATGAGTTATTTATTAGTATTACCCCTACCTGTCACGTCTGTCCCCGCTCCACTTCTCTGGCGCTCGAGGTCGCCAGGCTGCTCATCATTACGCACACCTGTCATCATCGTTACTCACACTTGTCATCATCGTTACGCACACATGTCATCATCATTACGCACACATGTCATCATCATTACGCACACCTGTCATCATCGTTACGCACACCTGTCATCATCATTACGCACACCTGTCATCATCGTTACTCACACCTGTCATCATCGTTACGCACACCTGTCATCATCATTACGCACACCTGTCATCATCGTTACGCACACCTGTCATCATCATTACGCACACCTGTCATCATCATTACGCACAACTGTCACCATCGTTACGCCCACCAGTGCTTCATCGGACCTGGACTCCATCACATCATTGATTGCCTCCCCTATATCTGTCACTTCCTCAGTTTCATTCCCATGTCTGCATTGATGTTGTTTTGTTTCTCTTGTCCAGACGCTGTTCTTGTTTTGTTTCATGTCTATTTATTATTAAATCCCCACCCTGTACTTGCTTCCCGTCTCCCAGCGGCTGTGGTTACAGAACCGTTACAGAATGTAGACACCACAATTGGAAGCATCAGGGAGTTATTATAATTTGTTTTGGTGACATCGGGTCCAGGTGCCATTGCCGAAGCAACCAGGGATGCCTCAGCTGGCTCTTCAGTCTCCCAAGCCTCGGTTGGCTTGGTAGGGTCCCACGCCATGCCTCAGACGGCTCGTCGGGTTCCCGCGCCTCAGCCGGCTCGTCGGGCTCCCGCACCTCGGCTGGCCCGTCAGGCTCGCCCAGGTAGGACGCCAGGTGGCGTCCCTAGAAGGGGGTACTGTCACGTCTGTCCCCGCTCTCTGGCGCTCGAGGTCGCCAGGCTGCTCATCATTACGCACACTTTTCACCATCGTTACGCGTACCAGCGCTTCATCGGACTCACCTGGACTCCATCACGTCATTGATTGCCTCCCCTATATCTGTCAATTCCTCAGTTTCATTCCCGTGTCTGCATTGATGTTGTTTTGTTTCTCCTGTCCAGACTCTGGTCTTGTTTAGTTTCATGTCTATTTATTATTAAATCCTCACCCTGTACTTGCTTCCCCATCTCCCAGCGTCTGTGGTTACGGAAACGTTACCCCTACCAAGAACATTACTTTGAGCATACAGACGACCATATCTGCCGGGTTTTTCTTCTGTCTTGCATCATATCCTGATTCATGTAATCAATTTTGCATGATGGATTGATTACTCGCACAGACTCAAATTGACAGTCCCACATAGAGTACTACCTGTATATAGGGCCTACACATTTGTCTGTGAGAGTGTGTCTGTGTGTGTTTGTACACTGTATAGCACGTACAGCTGAAGGTGGGAGGTAGAAGTGATTCATAATTCTGGTGCAGGAGGGCATCCTGACAAAGCTTAACTCCAGTGTACTAAGAGGCCAGTCTGGGAAGGCGCTGACTGACTGACTGATGCAACAATAGTTTTTTCACTGCAGGGAAATAACCCCATAATCCATCTCATATACTATTACACTGACAGCCGCCAGGGCAGCGCAGAGTGGGGATATGAAAGACTTCCCGAGTGATTCCACTACCAAGGCATAAACACAAGAAAAACAGAATAGAATAGAACAAAACTCCACAGAGAGCTGGAGAGGAGGGAGCACTACCCACATACGGACCGAACAAGACTTCCCTGGCTGAATACACTTGAGTACTACGAACACAAAACATCAGCTACTTTATAACCATTTAGTATGACCCCCTTGATCCCTCATTTTGCTGACTTGAAACACTTGGGACACAACCATTGTTTTCTAGCTGTCATATCCTGAAACCTGAAACACCAGCCTCTCAATATAGGAGCTGACAACGGATCATTGTGATACATATTTTACAGAGAAAGAATTTCCAGTGTTCAGAATAATCATTGCCTGTGCAGAGCTGTGGTGTAGTGGTAACACTCAAGTCAGAAATACCATGCCCCACTGGAGACTGGGGTTAAATCCACCTACCTGTATCTGCTTCTGATTTCCAAAGTGTCTCAATAATAGTGTCCAATACCCAACAAAAATACGTTTAAAATTATAATCATTGCCCTTCCAATTTGTCTAAATTACTAAGGAACAGTAGTCAGCTAATACAGTGGGCAAGAAAACGTTTATAAACCCTTCAGAATGACCTGGACTTCTGCATAAACTGGTCATAACACTTGATCTGATCTTCATCTAAGTCACAACAATAGACAAACACAGTCTGCTTGAACTAATAACACACAAACAATTATACGTTTTCATGTCTTTATTAAACATTCACAGTGCAAAGTGGGAAAAGTATCGGTGAACCCTTGGTGTTAATAACTGATTGACCCTACTTTGGCAGCAATAACCTCAACCAAATGTTTTCTGTAGTTTCGGGTCAGACCTGCACAACGGTCAGGAGGAATTTTTGACTAGTCCTCTTTACAAAACTGTTTCAGTTCAGCAATATTCTTGGGATGTCTGGTGTGATTCGCTCTCTTGAGGTCATACCACAGCATCTCAATCGGGTTGTGGTCAGGACTCTGACTGGACCACTCCAGAAGGCATATTTTCTTCTGTTGAAGCCATTCTGTTGTTGATTTACTTTTGTGTTGTGGGTTGTTGTCCTGTTGCATCACCCAACTTCTGTTGAGCTTCAATTGGCGAACAGATTCTCCTGCAAAATGTCTTGATAAACTTGTGAATAAATGTTTCCGTCGATGATAGCAAGCTGTCCAGGCCCTGAGGCAGCAAAGCAGCTTCAAACCATAATGCTCCCTTCACCATACTTTACAGTTGAGATGAGGTTTTGATGTTGGTGTGCTGTGCCTTTTTTTCTCCACACATAGTGTTTTGTGTTCCTTCCAAACAACTCAACTTTAGTTTAATCTGTCCAAATAATATTTTGACCGGTAGTGCTGTGGAACATTCAGGTGCTCTTTTGCTAACTTCAAACGTGCAGCAATGTTTTTTTTGGAGAGCAGTGGCTTCTTCCGTGGTGTCCATGAACACCATCATTTAGTGTTTTACGTATCGTAGACTCGTCAACAGAGATGTTAGCATGTTCCAGAGATTTCTTTAAGTCTTTAGCTGACACTCTAAGATTCTTCTTAACTTCATTGAACATTCTGCGCTGGGCTCTTGCAGTCATCTTTGCAGACGGCCACTCCTAGAGAGAGTAGCAACAGTGCTGAACTTTCTCCATTTATGGACAATTTGTCTTACCGTGGACTGATGAACATAAAAAGCTTTCAGAGATACTTTTGCAACCCTTTCCAGATTTATTCAAGTTAATAATTATTAATCTTAGGTCTTCTGAGATCTCTTTTGTTAGAGGCATGGCTCACATCAGGCAATGCTTCTTGTGAATAGCAATGGCCAAGCTGTGTCAACCATAAAATAAAAGTACATCTATCATGCTTTGCAAACAAATTATAGTGTTAAAAAACGAATGTAATGTTTTATTGTTGCATTTAACTGCCGAAAATTATGTTATCGAGGTAATTGCTCAGTAAGTGACATCAGAGGTCAGCATGTGGAAGAAGTCGGAGTTCAGGGATGATAGACAAGTTTCCCACTAGTAATTAACAGATGGAGGGGCATAGAAGTGAATTTAATTTTTTGTATAATATTTTTTTTAAATGCATTGTATGTGGTAAATACCACCTTCCCACTTGGCTATGAACGCAGGGTTAGTGAACATACACTATATATTTCAGCCACATCCATTGCTGACAAGTGTATAAAATCAAACACACAGCCTTGTAGTCTCCATAGACAAGAATGGCCCTCCTGAAGAGCTCAGTGACTTTCAACAATGCACTGTCATAGGATTCCACCTTTCCAACAAATCAATTCGTCACATTTCTGCCCTGCTAGAGCTGCCCCGGTCAATTTTAAGTGCTGTTATTGTGAATTGGATATGTCTAGGAGAAACAACGGCTCAGCCGCGAAGTGGTAGGCCATACAAGCTCACAGAATGGGACCCCCTAGTGCTGAAGCGCGTAGCGTGTAAAAATCGTTTGTCCTCGGTTGCAACACTCACTACCGGGTTCCAAACTGCCTCTGGAAGCAATGTCAGCACGAGAACTGTTCGTCAGAAGCTTCATAAAATGGGTTTCCATGGCCGAGCAGCCGCACACTTGCCTAAGATCACCATGCGTAATGCCAAGCGTTGGCTGGAGTGGTGTAAAGCTTGCCGTCATTTGACTCTGAAGCAGTGAAAACACGTTCTCTGGAGTGATTAATCACGCTTCACCATCTGCCATTCTGACGGAATTTGGGTTTGGCGGATGCCAGGTGAATGCTACCTTCCCAAATGCAGAGTGCCAACTGTAAAGTTTGGTGGAGGGGGCATCCCGAGTGGGGCAGTGGTCAGAGGCACTGCATTGCATTTGCTAGCTGTACCACTAGAGATCCTGATTCAAGTCCAGGCTCTGTCGCAGACGTCCGTGACCGGGAGACCCATGGGGCGGCGCACAATTGGCCCAGTGTTGTCCAGCCTAGGGGAGGGTTTGGCCGGCAGGGATGTCCTTGTCCCATCGCACTCTAGCGACTCCTGTGGCGGCTTGGTCGGGTCGTGTTGTCGGAGGACGCTCTCGACCTTTGCCTCTCCCCAGTCCGTACAGGAGTTGCAGCAATGAAACAAGACTGTAACTACCAATTGGATACCACGAAATTGGAGAGAAAAAGGGGTAAAAGTAAAATAATACATTTTTAAAAACAGTTTGGTGGAGGAGGAATAATGGTCTGGGACTGTTTTCATGATTCCAGCTAGGCCCTTTAGTTCCAGTGAAGGGAAATCTTAACGCTACAGCATACAATGACATTCTAGACGATTCTGTGCTTCCAATTTTGTGGCAACAGTTTGGTGAAGGCCCTT
The DNA here is from genome assembly GCF_057628025.1 of Oncorhynchus mykiss. Taxonomy (NCBI): domain Eukaryota; kingdom Metazoa; phylum Chordata; class Actinopteri; order Salmoniformes; family Salmonidae; genus Oncorhynchus; species Oncorhynchus mykiss. The sequence continues at coordinate 35,836,336 of NC_143031.1, read as the reverse complement.
TCCTGTTTCAGCACAACAATGCCCCTTGCACAAAGCAAGCTCCATACAGAAATGGTTTGTCGAGATCGGTGTGGAAGAACATGACTGGCCTGAACAGAGCCCTGACCGCAACTCCATCGAACACCTTTGGGATGAATTGGAATGCCGACTGCGAGCCAGGCATCACTGCCCGACCTCACTAATGCTCGTGGCTGAATGGAAGCAAGTCCCCGCAGCAATGTTCCAACTAGAGGTTGACCGATTCTGATTTTTCAACGCCGATACCAATTATTGGAGGACCAAAAAAGCCGATACCGATAATCGGCCAATTTTATTTATTCTTTCGTAATAATGACAATTACAACAATACTGAATGAACACTTGTTTTAACTTAATATAATACATCAATAAAATCAATTTAGCCTCAAGTAAATAATGAAACATGTTCAATTTGGTTTAAATAATGCAAAAACAAAGTGTTGGAAAATAAATTAAAAGTGAAATATGTGCTATGTAAGAAAGCTAACGTTTCAGTTCCTTGCTCTGAACATGAGAACATATGAAAGCTGGTGGTTCCTTTTAACATGAGTCTTCAATATTCCCAGGTAAGAAGTTTTAGGTTGTAGTTATTATAGGAATTATAGAACAATTTCCCTCTATACCATTTGTATTTCATTAACCTTTGACTATTGGATGTTCTTATAGGCACTTTAGTATTGCCAGTGAAACAGTATAGCTTCCGTCCCTCTAGTTAGCGCGTGCTAACTAGCTAGCCATGTCACTTCGGTTACACCAGCCTCATCTCGGGAGTTGATAGGCTTGAAGTCATAAACAGCGCAATGCTTGACGCACAACGAAGAGCTGCTGGCAAAACGCACGAAAGTGCTGTTTGAATGAATGTTTACACGCCTGCTTCTGCCTACCACCGCTCAGTCAGATACTTGTATGCTCAGTCAGATTATATGCAACGCAGGACACGCTAAATAGTATCTCGTAATATCATCAACCATGTGTAGTTACTAGTGATTGTGATTGATTGTTTTTTATAAGATAAGTTTAATGCTAGCTAGCAACTTACCTTGGCTTACTGCATTCGCGTAACTCCTTGTGGAGTGCAATGAGAGAGAGGCAGGTCGTTATTGCGTTGGACTAATTAACTGTAAGGTTGCAAGATTGGATCCGGTCGACCTTTAGTTCCAACATCTAGTGGAAAGCCTTCCCAAAAGAGTGGAGGCTGTTATAGCAGCAAAAGGGGGACCAATTCCAGATTAATGCCCATGATTTTGGAATGAGATGTTTGATGATGCCCACATACTTTTGGTCATGTAGTGTACTTTATCTGTCTGCTAGCTACTGTATGCACGGTTTGACATCATATATTAGGGCAATTCCACAGTAAGAGTGATACTGAGGCTAAGATTGTCCACTTTAAAATGTATACCAAACAAAAAGCTATGACTGCAAAGTTAAACAAACCATTCAACTCTATGCACGAGGACTACTTTGAACAATTTCCACTAAACATTTTACAAAAACACATTTACTTGAAGAACAGTGAAGATGCAAAGTTTGGTAACAGAATGACTGTTTGCGCCGTCATTCTGTTACCAAACTTCGCATCTGCACCGTTCTTTAACAGTTCTGAAAAATATCAAATTCCACTTGTGATTGTGTATTCTCCTGGGGAAATACCAACGCTGCAACTGACTCAAACTGAGAGATTCACTGGATTCAAACTTCATAGAATTGTAAAGCTAATTCTGAGACATGAAGTCATTTAAGAGCCCTCAAATGAATACTGGATGAAATATCCTGAGAGACGTCAGAAAAGCAAGCAGAGAAACAAAGGTTGCTTGGGAATGGGATGTAGGCTAGTCGATATGATTTGGTGACAATTGAAGCAAATTTAAATCCTGACAGACTATATTTTGCCCTCTATCTTTTGCTGGAAGTAAAGACTTGGCTCTCCAATAGACACCCCCGCCCCCTCCAAGCATGGTGCACTAGACTTGGAAAGCTTGCCAATTGCCTACCCAGCAGAAACAAAGCAACACAAAAAAAATAAATGAGAAGGTCTTAACAGTGCAGTTAACTGCATCCACCCTCAACTGTCAATTCACCCACTGACTTATGGAAGGAAAACACAGCACAGGGCATACATTTGCAAACAAAATCAAATACATGCATTTCAGTTAATCCAAAACACCAGTTTCCCTCTGTTTAAAAAACTTCAAAACAAGACAATGGGTCACTTTTAGTACTTTCAACACCCCATCAATCGTTAAATATTGCAGATAATCATTTTATGAATGTATAGTATGTTGAGATATGTTGAAATAAATGACTCAAACTCATTCAAGTTATACTCCAAGATGATGATGGTCATCCCAATACGGTAGGTATTTTGGTCTCAATTCTAGCTCCAGGAATAGCTCATGTACAGATATAATATCGGTTGCAGAAAATAATTTTCCTGCGCTTATAGATTTCCATAAATTCAATGAAAACTTGCAGTTCTCTTTCTCTCATTAGATCTCACACAAACAATAGCCTACAGTAACCTTTTACACCAGCGACAAAACTGATCAAATTAAGATCCCATATCTGTATATGGCTATTTCAACTACCCATCCCCCTGTATGACCAGACAGCATTGCATCTATTCAAAACGTTCCTCGTGTCTGGCAAGAACTGCTGTGGCAGACTGACTGCATATGGGACCCTAAGTGACAGATCGGGAACTCCACATGGCCGACTAGTCCAGAACAGAGCACAGTCATAGGGAACAAAAGAGAGGGACCACATCTGAAAACATCTCAGCAACTCAGCTTGAAACTACCTGCATGGTAGTCCACATTTATCTCACTTTAGGAGAATGAACACAAGACAAAGCAAGCCAAATGACCTAGATAACGTAGGGTTGGCTAAAAGCATAGGAGCATGTGCAGTGATGATTGGATGGATTGGCCAACATGTTAAAATGTTGACATTTGTAACGATCATTTCATTATTATTATTATTATTATTATCATTATTATTATTATCATTTCATTTCATCATACCATTCTTATTCTGATATCAATAGTGATAGTGTGAAGGGAAGAGTGTAATAGCTATGAATTGCTATTACACTATTCCAAGTGACAGTCAGAGACCAAGCCCTGCAATACTAGTTAAATAAAGGTTCAATAAAATGAAAATAAAATACAGGAAAAACCTAGTCAGTTGCACAACTGACTGCATTCAACCGAAATGTTCCTTCCGCATTTAACCCAACTCCTCTGAATCAGAGAGGTGCAGGGGGCTGCCTTAATCAAGGTAATCAGCACCCGAGGAGCAGTTGTTGATGGGGTTTAACTGCCTTGCTCAAGGGCAGAATGGCAGTTTTTTTCCCCCACCTTGACAGCTCGGGGACTCGAACAAGCAACCTTTCGGTTACTGGCCCAAAGCTCTTAACTGCTAGGCTACCTGCCGCCCACGTGACTCAACCTCTTATGTAGAGTCATTTACAAGTATAGAGAAAGGATTTATGCTGAACAACGCGTGGAATCTGGAACTAAAAAGAGAGTCAACGTGATGTTGTCCTTGAGAGAACCCAACAAGAGGGGCCGGAGATCATAGCAACAACAACCTTGTAAACAAAATTATTTTGTTTTCAGCCATTCATTTTTCTCCACAAAACATAATGAAGCAAAGGTGACATAAGTAACATACTGCATTTAACTTGGCTGTAAAGCCGAGACTTTAAAAGCCTCGGCTCTCATCTGGTTCAATAAGCAATTATAATGGCTACAGTTTGCGGCATGACTCATGATTCTGGATTTCTCTCAATGTTTCCAAGTGGAGTCACCGAGACAGACCAGGGCTTGAATCATAGCATCTATTATTTCTGCCTTTTAGACAATAATATATAGAGAGAACATATGGAGCAATCCATGTTATCCAAGGGTGCTACATTTATTGTATTTTTTGTTGTAAATAACAAATATGTTCAACTAGCAAATCCACAGAATGTGACATTTTCTGGTCCTGTTTTTCCCGTCTCTGGCGTCTTTTGTAGTCCAAGCCTCTTTGGCCCATTTGTGCTGCTGTATTAAGAGGCGAAAACTCGAGCTAATTGTGATTCAGCCTCTCCTCTCTCTGCACCCATACAACCCCCTCCACTTACACACACAGGCCACATCTCAAACAGAGTGGGGCGGGTAAGGAGGGTGGGGGGAGTGTGACAGAAAGGGGGGCTTTAGAACAGAGAAGCAGAGGGGTTGCATGCCGATTGCACAATACAGCCCATATAGGAGATGTCCTGGTTAGAACTGGAGACCTGACAATAGAACATGTTTTCTCCTTATTCCTTCAGGTGGGAACTGGGAAGGACTATATACCCATGATAAGAGGAGGTTCTGCAGTAAACAAGAAGCTCTTCCTTATTACAGTCAATAATACCTCCAGCATACACAAACAACAAACCTACTACTACACACACTGTGGAACAGTGCCATTCGTTATCCCTCTGACCAGTTTGGGGTGTTAAATAGTGTATTGAAGAGAACTGTCAACATTGCTGGCTGACCAGCCCTTCGTTCATTCTCCCATCAGCTTCCTCTTCTGTTTCACTCCAAATCATGAAGCAGCTCAAAAGACAAATGAGCAGTTATGTTCACCTCCTATGAAATGTACCGTATGCATTATGAGAGTATAATCTAATAGAGTGTATTATTTAGGCCTTCATACATATTGTGTACATTTTGTACATCATTGAAGAAATGTATTACATTCCTCCCAAATTTTCGGTGCAAAAAAACCCACCAAAAAACAATCAAAAACAGAATTGCTGGTGACTGCATATATCTTTTTCCTCCATTGTTATAACCTATTTGTCATCAGGCGTATGATTATCATTTTATTTCAAATCAAACCAGAGGACGAAAAAAGGAAAACAATTGTGACTGTAACAAAAGTCTACAGTTTCGCATGGCCCCCTGTAAGGTCTGAGCAAGCCCACCTTTGTAGCTAATCTCATGCTATTCTACACATTTTGCCTTAAGGCCGAGAGAAAATGTTGCAGTTTTAAAACTATTTTCCTGCAATTCTACACATACTACCATGGGGCAGAGAGAAACATGTACAGTTTTATAGCTAATCTCATGCTATTCTACACATTTTGCAATGGGACAGAGAGGGAAATGTGCAGTTTTCAATCAAATTCAATCAAATGCATTTATAAAGCGAATTTTTCATCAGCAGACGTCACAAAGTGCTAATACAGAAACCAACCTCAAACCCCAAACAGCAAGCAATGCAGATGTAGAAGCACGGTGGCTGGGAAAAACTCCCTAGAAAGGTTGGTACTTAGGTATAAACCTGGAGAGGAACCAGGCTCTGAGGAGTGGCCAGTCCTCTTCTGGCTGTGCCGGTGGTCATTAAGGCCAGATTGTTCTTAAAGATGTTCAAACGTTCATAGATGATCAGCAGGGTCAAATAATAACCACATGTTCATATCTAAACATTCTTGCCATGGCTTATGACATGTTCAAATCCTATCTGGGGAGGCGGGGCGACCTCCAGGTCGGGGTAGGGTGGGGGGGGTTGTGGGCTCCCAGAGCCCCTTGGCCCCCCTGCTTTGAGGGGGCTGCATGGTACGCCAGTGAGCAAAAGCTCAATCTGCTCATTAACATGCAAAGACCCCCATCCCAGGGCTTTTGAAATGAGTTCTTCATTTTAGTCACAAATGTGATAACTTTTCCATTATGAAGCACAAAGACTTCATTCTGGGGTGCCTGATGTTGCAAATGATGGAAATAAAAACAACTCCACACAGTGAGACGTCTATAACAAATCAACTCCCCACTCCATTCAGTTTAGAGTGTATCTTTACTGTGTAGTTGAGTGATCGAAACATGTTTTCTGGCGATGTGAAAAGGACTAATATCTGAAAAGGAATAAAAGGCCATGTGAAAGGACTTTAGCTAAAGTATAATTACTTTCACGTGAGATGAAAACGTACAGTGCATTCGGAAAGTATTCAGACCACTTTACATTTTCCACATTTTGTTATGTTAGAGCCTTATTTTAAAATTGATTACATTGTTTTTTCCCCTCGTCAATCTACACACAGTACCCCATAATATCAAAGCAAAAACTGTTTTTTAGACATTTTTGCAAATGTATATAAATAAAAAATGGAACTATAACATTTACATAAGTATTCAGACCCTTTACTCAGTACTTTGTTGAAGAACCTTTGGCAGTGATTACAGCCTTGAGTCTTCTTGTAGGTGGACACTACAAGCTTGGCACACCTGCATTTGAGGAGTTTCTCCCATTCTTCTCTGTATATCCTCTCAAGCTCTGTCAGGTTGGATGGGGAGCGTCGCTGCACAGCTATTTTCAGGTCTCTCCAGAAATGTTTGATTTGGTTCAAGTCAGGGCTCTGGCTGGGCCACTCAAGGGCATTCAGAGACTTGTCCCAAAGCCCCTCCTGCGTTGTCTTGGCGGTGTGCTTAGGATCATTGTCCTGTTGGAAGGTGAACCTTCACCCCAGTCTGAGGTAGAGGTTGACCGATTAATCGGAATGGCTGATTAATTAGGGCCGATTTCAAGTTTTCATAACAATCGGAAATCGGTATTTTTGGGCGCAGATTTGCCGATTAAAAAATAAATAAAAAATGTATACCTTTATTTAACTAGGCAAGTCAGTTAAGAACACATTCTTATTTTCAATGACGGCCTAGGAACGGCGAGTTAACTGCCTTGTTCAGGGGCAGAACGACAGATGTTCACCTTGTCAGCTCGGGGGATTCAATATTGCACCCTTACAGTTAACTAGTCCAACGCAATAACGACCTGCCTCTCCACATGGTTGATGATATTACTAGATATTATCTAGCGTGTCCTGCGTTGCATATAATCTGACTGGGCATGCAAGTATCTAAGTATCTGACTGAGCGGTGGTAGGCAGAAGCAGGCGTGTAAACATTCATTCAAACAGCACTTTCTTGCGTTTTGCCAGCAGCTCTTCGTTGTGCGTCAAGCATTGCGCTGTTTATGACTTCAAGCCTATCAACTCCTGAGATGAGGCTGGTGTAACCGAAGTGAAATGGCTAGCTAGTTAGCGCGCGCTAATTGTCGTTGTGTTGCTGGTTCGAGCCCAGGGAGGAGCGAGGAGAGGGACGGAAGCTATACTGTTACCCTGGCAATACTAAAGTGCCTATAAGAACATCCAATAGTCAAAGGTTCTTCGTTGTGCGTCAAGCATTGCGCTGTTTATGACTTCAAACCTATCAACTCCCGAGATGAGGCTGGTGTAACCGAAGTGAAATGGCTAGCTAGTTAGCGCGCGCTAACTAGAGGGACGGAAGCTATACTGTTTCACTGGCAATACTAAAGTGCCTATAAGAACATCCAATAGTCAAAGGTTAATGAAATACAAATGGTATAGAGTGAAATAGTCCTATAATTCCTATAATAACTACAACCTAAAACTTCTTACCTGGGAATATTGAAGACTCGTGTTAAAAGGAACCACCATCTTTCATATGTTCTCATGTTCTAAGCAAGGAACTGAAACGTTAGCTTTCTTACATAGCACATATTGCACTTTTACTTTCTTCTCTAACACTTTGTTTTTGCGTTATTTAAACCAAATTGAACATGTTTCATTATTTACTTGAGGCTAAATTGATTTTATTGATGTATTATATTAAGTTAAAATAAGTGTTCATTCAGTATTGTTGTAATTGTCATTATTACAAAAAAAAATAAAATTAAATCGTCCGATTAATCGGTATCGGCTTTTTTGGTCCTCCAATAATCGCTATCGCTATCGGCGTTGAAAAATCATAATCGGTCGACCTCTAGTCTGAGGTCTTGAGAGCTCTGGAACAGGTTTTCATCAAGGATCTCTCTGTACCCTTCCCTCAATCCTGACTAGTCTCCCAGTCCCTGCACCTGAAAAACATCCCCACAGCATGATGCTGCCACCACCATGTTTCACCGTGGGGATGGTACCAGGTTTCCTCCAGACGTGACGCTTGGCATTCAGGTAAAATAGTTCAATCTTGGTTTCATCAGAACAGAAAATCTTGTTTCTCATGCTCTGAGAGTCTTTAAGTGCCTTTTGGCAAACTCCAAGCGTGCTTCGGTCTGGCCTGATTGGTGGAGTGCTGCAGAGATGGTTGTCCTTCTGGAAGGTTCTCCTAATTCCACCGAGGAAATCTGGAGCTCTGTCAGAGTGACCATCGGGTTCGTTGTCACCTCCCTGACCAAGGCACTTCTCCCCCTATTGCTCAGTATGGCTGGGCGGCCTGCTCTAGGTTGAGTCTTGGTGATTCCAAACTTCTTCCATTTAAGAATGATGGAGGCCACTGTGCTGTAGACATTTTTTGGTACATTTGTGCCTTGACACAATCCTGTCTCTGAGCTCTATGGACAATTCCTTTGACCTCATGGCTTGGTTTTTGCTCTGACATGCACTGTCAACTTCCAAATCATGTCCAATCAATTAAATTTACCACAGGTGGACTCCAATCAAGTTGTAGAAACATCTCAAGGATGATCAATGGAAACAGGATGCGCCTGAGCTCAATTTCGTGTCTCATAGCAACGAGTTATGTTTCGCTGTGTCATTATGGGGTATTGTGTGTAGATTGATGAGGATTTTTTATATTTTTATCCATTTTAGAATAAGGCTGTAACGTAACAAAATGTGGAAAAAGTCAAGGGGTCTGAATACTTTCCGAATGCACTGTATACTACTTTCTTTGACCCTTTACTGATCCTAGAAATTAACATGCATCGGCATGCAAATCAAGGCCCGTTGACACAGAGGGTTCATTTCCTTACAGGAGGGGTGTCAAACAATCCGTCCCGCGGGTGGCTTGAGTAAAAAAATTAATAAACTCAATATACTTTTAAATGACTAAATTCATACAGTGTCTGGACTGGATCCAGTTCGCTAATAATCACCAAAATGGAAGCTATGAAACTATTTTTTTCAGATTTTTTTCTGATTTTGACAACGTTCAAGACCGAATGCAGCCCCTGTGGCATAATGAGTTTAACACCCCTGCCCTACAGTTTATCCTTCATAGTCCCTGGGATGTGAACCATTGTACCTATCCACTATGTATGACGGGAACAGTGTATTTCTGGTCAGGAGAAAGCAAACAGAAGAGCAACCTCTCCATGTATGGGGGTTAGGATATGAAATTCGGACCCAAAAAATCAGAGAGAGACAAAATATTTTGAGTTTACATGAGAGTAAAGGGGTGGAACACACAAGATTGTACTAATGGCGTGTGCACACTGATTCTGTGTTACTGTGCTATTCCACAGGTCTTAAAACCAGTTTACTTTGTTAATCTTGTTGATTAATAATGTATTTTGCATACCAGTGCACAAAAAAATCAAAAAATTAAAAAAATAAAAGCAGTAAAATTATAAAAAATCCAATAATTGAGAAAATAAAAGCAGTGAAATGACAATAAGCCATCTGTCTTGCTCTAGCGCATACCATAAGTAACAAGGAAGAAATTATATTTCAGATAGTGTTGTGTACAATACACAATTGGTTGACAGTGCTTAGGTTTGATTCCCATGTTCAATAACCAGAGAAATAAGTATGCTGAAAAAACACAATACAGAGGTCAGGTCACACTTCAATCATTTCAATTTGTGTCCTGAAGCCGAATACTCCCACTTTATCTTCTGATATAATCATATGCTAACATATTCAGCACCCAGTAGCTTGGATTGTTAAAATATGAAAATATTAGGATGAATGAAATATATTTGTTAGAAGAGATTAAATATCATCCTAGACTCAAGGATTAAGGCCTCAGAAGGAGATGTATCCTGAGACAAGTGGATAAACTGCCATTCTGGCCAATACAATACACCGATGAACATACAACTCTGGTGTGGATGTGTGACTGTGAGCATATTGACGCCACATCTCAATCTCTGTACCACAGTAAATATATTATTGGGTAAAAAATGAGTAGGGGACCAGTTAACCACCAATCTGAGGTTAGCATGGGGTTAGTCAGGTTCCATGGGAGGAGGCATTGGTTTCTCTTGGACAAATACAAACAATTGAAGCATGGCATGGTGACTCACAGCTCTAATGAAGCAGTGTATTGACTCACTAAATTCCCCCTCTGTCTGCGAGGCGTGCATCCCAGCTGCCCCTCTGAATACCAATTACTGTACCGATGGGCTGCTCTGTCACTCAGCCCAAATGCCAGTGAGGAGCCAAGGAGCTGGTGTGTGTGTGTGTGTGTGTGTGTGTGTGTGTGTGTGTGTGTGTGTGTGTGTGTGTGTGTGTGTGTGTGTGTGTGTGTGTGTGTGTGTGTGAAAGAGAGAGAGCGAGAAAGGCTGGGGGTCAAAAGCTCAGTGGATGCAGAGAGGAAAGAACAGAATGTGTGAAGCTAGAGGTTTAGATTTTGATAACTGAAAATAACTAAATTACTTTTCAGTTCCATTTTCATATCCTATCAAACCACCTAGTCTCAGAAGATCTTGGATATTTTGGAGTGTTATAATCTATTACTGCTCAGTGCTCTATCTATAGAACTAAATACTGATGAACCAAGAGGCCCAAAATGCTACAGAACATTTTCTAACTTATATTAGTTGGTGTGATGGTGTGCTGACATAATTACATAGATTCAATGGCACAGTGACTAAGAGGAGGAGATGATAAGTATTTGGCCTCTTCAGCATAATCTCTACATGGAATTGGTAAAGATTCCCTGTAAAGTACTGTAACTGTCAGGGGACAACTACACTATATATACAAAAGTATGTGGACACCCCTTCAAATTAGTGGATTTGGCTATTTCATTCATTAGTGGATTCGTTGCTAACAGGTGTATAAAATCGAGCACACAGTCATGCAATCTCTGTAGAAAAACATGGGCAGTAGAATGTCCTTACAGAAGAGCTTAGTTTCAATGTGGCACCACCATAGGATGCCACCTTTCCAACAAGTCAGTTCGTCAAATTTCTGCCCTGTTAGAGCTGCCCCGGTCAACTGTAAGTGCTGTTATTGTAAAGTGGAAACAACGGCAGCAACGGCTCAGCCGCGAAGTGGTAGGCCACACAAGCTCACAGAACGGGACCACTGATGCACATATCGTGTAAAAATCGTCTGTCCTTGGTTGCAACACTCACTACCAAGTTCCAAACTGCCTCTGGAAGCAATGTCAGCACAATAACTGTTTGTCGGGAGCTTCATGAAATGAGTTTCCATGGCCGAGCAGCCGCACATAAGCCTAAGATCCCCATCCGCAATGTCAAGCGTTGGCTGGAGTGGTGTAAAGCTCACCGCCATTTGACTCTGGAGCAGTGGAAACACGTTCTCTGGAGTGATGAATAACGCTTCACCATCTGTCTGGCCGACAGCAGAATCTGGGTTTGGCGGATGCCAGGAGAACCTGCCCCAATGCATAGTGCCAACTGTAAAGTTTGCTGGAGGAGGAATAATGGTCTGGGGCTGTTTTTTCATGGTTCGGGCTAGGGCCCTTAGTTCCACTGAAGGTAAATCTTAACGCTGCAGCATAAAATGACATTCTAGACGATTCTGTGCTTCCAACTTTGTGGCAACAGTTTGGGGAAGGCCTTTTCCTGTTTCAGCATGACAATGCCCCCGTGCACAAAGCGAGGTCCATACAGAAATGGTTTGTCGAGATCGGTGTGGAAGAACTTGACTGGCCTGCACAGAGCCCTGACCTCAACCCCATTGAACACCTTTGGGATGAATTGGAATGCCGACGGCAAGCCAGGCCTAATCGCCCAACATCAGTCCCCGACTTGTGGCTAAATGGAAGCAAGTCCCTGCAGGATGTTCCAAAATCTAGCGGAAAGCCTTCCAGGAAGTGTAGAGGCTGTTATAGCAGCAATGGGGGGACCATGATTTTGGAATGAGATGTTTGACGAGCAGGTGTCCACATACTTTTGGTCATGTAGTGTATAACTGTTGTTCAATATTGTAGCTCCTTTAATTCCCACCCTTTGGTTTTGTAGGAGGTCTTTGTATGATTTCTCTTGTCGTCTCTCCAAACAAAAATATAGGAGCTGAATAAAGATAATAATAAGAACTCTGAGTGGGCCAGGAGCAGGACAGTACAAAGCCTAGTAAACAGCCATTGATTTGAGCAGGGCAGGGCTGTTTACTAGGCTTTACCTCACTTCCCCTGACGGACAGGCCTGACAGCAGCTTCTTCAGCAAACTCCTTTTATTAAAAATGTGATTAATATTTATCCAGCATTAGAGCCTTGCTTAAGACTGAAACTAGACGGATTAGACGATCCCCCAGACAAGGAGTTATGGAAGAAGGGAAAACCAGCTGAAAGTAATTCTTCTTCTTCAAGCCTTAAAGATTTATCTGAATAATGGATGTATTGTGAACCATGGTTCGATTGTACTGTATGTCCACGAGGCTGGAGAAGGAAGGAATTTGAGGAATATCAGTTAATCGTTTACTAAAAGTGTTATGCAAATGTCACTGACAGAATTACAGTACATAAAGGTAAATGTCTATGCCGTCAATATCTTTGTGGGAGAAGTGATATTTGCATTTTGTTGATCATATGCTCAATGCAAGGTAAGGTTGAAAATAAGATTAATGTCTTCCCCTTAGGTGTTGCAGAACAACAATGAGTAAAAGGTTTTATCCTTACCCCACTTAAAAAGGGTTATCAAACCTCTGACCCATGCACCGCTGAACCTTGACCTATGTATCAATACAACATGTCATTTAGAAAATGGTCTCAGAGACTGTAGAGTATGCTCATTTACTGAGAGGTTGACCTGAGAGGTTAACCAATATTCTGAGGTATCTGATTGTGAGAGACAGAACATAACTGCCATACCTCTGAAAACACGGACCCTATCCAAATAGAAACGTAAAACCTTGCTGTTATTTTCGTCTGGAACTTTTCTGATGACCAAGGTCATTAATGGTTGGCTGAACGACTCCTCCCCCTACACAGCTCTAGTGCATTAAACCGGAGGCTCCAGCTTCAAGGGGGAGAGGAACACAAAAGCCTCCTGTTATTCCTCTGTGCTGCTGCTTTCACCAGGACCTGTCTTTGCCAAGCCTCTCTGAGTACATGGCTCTACAACGACGGCAACAGGGCCCCTTTACAGAAAGACGTCTGATGGACAGCCTGACATTCTGCAGCAGCCCACAATGGCAACATGTACTCACCCTACAATATCAACACCTCCCCCCTCAATCTCCCTGTGAATCAAAGCCATTTGTCACATATTTGTTAATAATAGAGCGTGCATGAGTCCTCAGCTAAGAGACATTGGTAGTAGGTTATTTAGCAACCAAAGCTGAGAGAAAAAGCTTTTTTCTAAAGGAAGAGATGCAACAACTGTCTTCCCTTCTACTAACTCTCTAACGCTTGGAGACCTTAGGAAATATACAACAAGTCACCGTTGTTTTGAGTGTGTGTGCCCTATTCATGCCCTATGGGTGTTTTGAGTGTTTTATACAGCAAGGGAGGAGCTACCAAAAAAAGATACAGACAAGAGTAGTCCAGGACCACAGCAGTGGGGTTGGTATCTGCCTGCCTGTGAGAATGATAGAGGAGCATTGTGAATGAAACAGGCCCAGCATGGGCAGCTAAAGAGCTCAGCACTCTGCTCTGCTCTAATGTCTGTCTGTCTGTCTGTCTGTCTGTCTGTCTGTCCCACTAGAGAGGAAGCTCGGCTCAGACTCTTTCCCTGCAGTCATGAAAGCAATCAAAAGGGGCTGAGCCACCCGTCTCCCGGGGTTGTTACCTTTCTGTTAATTACAGCACACTGCCTCCACTCCCTCTGACGCCGAGCAGCGCCGCAGTCACCGCAACGGTGCAGTACTGAGGGAGGGAGGGGGCGCTCTCTAAGGGAATGAATGAGAGAAAACCAGGCACAATAGCATTTCAAATCAAATCAAATTGTATTTGTCACATGTGCCAAATACAACAGGTATAGAGATCTTACTGTGAAATGCTTACTTACAAGCCTTTAACCAACAATGCAGAATAAGAAAATGCTAAATAAAATAAATGTACAATATAGTAACACAATAAAATAACGAGGCTATATACAGGGGGTACTGGCAGCGAGTCAATGTGCAAGGGTACTTGCCCACTATTCAACAGGTTAAATCGTATGAAAACATGTCTGTTCATGTTCTGTATAGCCATTTTAAAAGGGGTGAAATTCAAGTTGATAGCATACATACAGGGTCCTATATAGAAGACTGAAATGTATTAAATCAGTGTGACATCTGCCCAGGTATTGGTACAACCCCTCACCCAACCTCCCAGGCAGCCTCACTCCTCCCCCTCTGGCACTACTTTCAGACAAACACAATGCAGTGCTGTGTGCAGCCCAGCCTTCAGAAACCTGCTCTCTCTTTGGCTGAGAACCTTGGGCTGCTGAAGTAAGGAAGACAAAACCCATAGAACGGTGGGACAGAGGATACATTAAGAGGATGGTTGTTGTCTCACCCTGAACATGCCTCCTCATTCACATGAGGAGAGATGGGATGGGAGGACCAGGAAAGGAAAGAGGAATTGATGCATGGGAAAATGACCAGCATATTTCTTCAAAATGACTTTGAAACCTTATTGCATCAATGGAGCGACCTGGGGCAACACAACCCCTTGGGACAGTAAAGGACACGTACTAGGTCTGGCACTGGGATAGGTAGGCTTTAGCAGGAACCATGCTTGAGTTGATATACAGACCTGATCAAATGAAAGGATGTTCAGGGCCTATTAATGGGGATACTCTGAACTAAATGAACAGGGTTAGTTTGGTCCTCTTATCTGACGTATTTTCCAAAACACAAAACCAATGAATTAACCTTCAATTTCAAATAAACACTTGTGCATAATTAAGCCTGATAAACAATTCCCCAGCCATTTCACAAAGGAATGTTGTTGAGTTAAAGAGAGTAGAAGCCCTTTATCCAGGCATTATTCTGGAAAGAGGGTGAATCATCTAGTTGAGCTCTCCCTCCCCTCAATCCAGCAGAGAGCTTGAAGTATGTTATTGCCATACATGTGAGAAGTAGGATAGATGAAACCTTACAATGATAATAATACTATAATAACAATGAAATAATTTGTGTGTCATTATTGTACACAAAGAGAGTATATTTCTGAGTGTGGCCGGTCTGAACTTATGTCACATACATATGTGAACTGAAATTGAACACAGCATCTAACCACAGGGGAAGATGAAAAGCTGGGAACTCAATGCTGAAAATAAATGAATCTGGGAGCACAGAGAAATGGTCGATTTCATGCCAAGGGGAGCACATTATTCAGTGAAATGTTCAAGTTTAAGCACCTTGTTTACTGAACTAAGCACTGCCAAATACCGCAAGGGTTGTCCACGACCTGTACTGACAATTCTCATATTGCCTCTGTGTGTCTCTGTGTGTGTGTGTGTGTGTGTGTGTGTGTGTGTGTGTGTGTTTGTTTTGGGGGATGGGATGTGGGGTGCAGTTTGCAGGTGCTCTAATGCTCCAATGTAGGGTATCACTTTTAAACCATAACATTTAAGGAATGATGCCTCTTAATGCATTTTATAACAATTGATGTCCCTCTCAGTTTAAAAGTGAAGTAACTGTAATACATGAAATACATGGTTAAAATACACATTCCCCAACAGATGAATGTTGATCTAATGTGATGCATGAAATACATTGTTAAAATACACATTCCCCAACAGATGAACGTTGTTCTAATGTGATGCATGAAATACCCGCCCCCTTTTATTTCGAATGAAGCCATATGAAGAAATTGCAGACTACGTTGAATATTCTTCACGCAAGTGTTTCCCTGAACTGAAAAACCATATTCGTTACTGTACATTTAACTTACCTCTATATTCACACCGGCTGCGCTTTTCCCGTCGCCAGCATTTCAATTACACAGTTGTTTATTTGACAGATGGAAACTGTATCTTCTCCTCTATGCAGCAACCTCACCATGTTTTTCCCAAGCCCGGACTCCCTGTATCAGCAGGTGGACGCGCCTCCCTATGATGGAGACAGCGCGCCTCGGTCCCCCTACCACTCCATTTTATTCTAGTCTTCTTTGTAATCCAGGAAATAAACAAAATATCTTGACCATTCCATGTGTCATGTGTAGGTCATGTTTTATAAAGCGCCATGGCCATGTTCATTTCTTATTAGGCTCCCTGGATTCATGTATACCGATACTGGATGCTGCTATTGTTATGCCATATATTTTTTTCCCAGATGCACCCTGTCCCTGACAACGACGGCAGGCTCGTGTCAGTTTGCTCCCCCTCTTTTGCGACCTGCCATAAAGAGCGCGCCCACAAATTCCACTCGTGACCGCGCTTCTACGTCGTTGACGCGCCCAGTTTAACGGTGCAGTTTGGTTCTCAAGGAAAATAGCTATTACAATGTCATCACACACGTTGAAACGTTAAATGACAAGCAGAGCTCTCTTCTCTTAAAATGTATATTTAGCTAAACCTGGAACCTAGTTTATGGGCTTATAAATTGGATGGATTATATTTATTAGAGTTTTACCATTCTTCCTAACATGAAAAGCATGATTGCAGCCTGCAATTCGGGGCGTTCCTGCATGTGCACCCTACCTCGAGCATCCCATTGGTTCCTGCATGAATGCCGCCCCTCGAGCACACGATTCATGCCTGTGTGACACTTTTGATATTCTGGATTTCCACTAATTGCCTGTGCAATAAAAATGTGTGTCAAAGGAGAAATAAAAGTATTATCTGAGTTTTTGGGGTGCAAGGGACACTATTTGTACCTAGCACACAGTGTCCTTCGCTACCGCCTGCCAAACACCTGCCCTCACCGTCATTAACAGAACTGCTGGAAAGCAGTGCCCAACAGACAGGGGCGAAGACACTGCCTTACCGGTGTCCTAGCTAGCTACCGTTGTCACCCCCGCCTCTTCTTCTGTGGGGTTTATCGGCGGTTGCCACCCAATTTTATGGTGCATTGCCTACTGTACTGGAGTGTACCACAGTCCTAGCTTAAAAATGGACCAATTGAAGTATAAAAAGAGGGGTTCCTGCAGATGCAGAAATGCCCACATGCAGCAACGCCACGAATTGCGGGCTGCAATTGCACCCTTTTTCCCGGGTGCAACTCCAGTCCTAGAGGGCCAGAGTCTGACAGTCATGGGACAACAGTTTTCTGCACAATTAAATGCAAGATGAAACCAAAATAACCTGGGCTGGCCACCTTCAAGGAGCTGGGCATGTGAGTTAGAGATGTCCAACCTTGTAAGAGAATGGCATTTGGGGATAAATATAAATTGCAGGTGAGCTTTTTGTTCAGTGGTATATTCTTATTCACTCTCTGAGAATATGCTGCTCCTAAAAATCATCCAAGGCAGGGCTGTCTTGGCATGGATCCATCTAGTTAAAGGTACGGAGACAGGCTGATTTAACTATTCATATTCTCAAATCAAAAGAGATGCAGGAAAATCTGGCAAATTGTGGATGTGATGATTTTAATCTTTAAGTTCTTCTTCAACTCAGACGATAATCATTGTCGACCACCTAGACCTGCAATTATGATTACGTTTTGGAGAGGCTGCAGGATCCTCGAGTTAAGTGAACAAAGTGTTTTTCATTTGTCACATAAGAGCACTCCATACTAATCTAGCTACTAACCCTTCCTCTAACTACCAACTTTTCATTTTGAGCAGCCTTTTCCCAGGTATCCTTGAGATTTGACATGAATGCACCTGAGCTCTCCTCATCAATGGTGCCTGACTCACTATAACCACATGATACATATTTTCCAGAAATAACACCAAGAGAACTGAACTGGCAGTTCTGATAACCTGCAGTGGCATAGTTTGAGGAGAAAAACATATTGTGCAGAGAATGACATATCCCTTGTATCCCATTTTTAGACATGATTACAATATGTTAATATTCACTGAGTATACCAAACATTAGGAACACCTTCACCTGGATTCACCTGGTCAGTCTGTCAGTATATGTACAGCAGTAGTTATATATACTGAACCAAAATATAAACGCAACATGTAAAGTGTTTTATGAGCTGAAATAAAAGATCCCCGAAATGTTCCATATGCACAGAAAAAGCTTATTTCTCTCAATACTTTTGGAGCTCACATACAGTAAGGTAAAACATTTAATTGACTTAAGAGGCTTACTAAAGACTCAATTCTGACTGTTGACAGAGAGACCCGAATTTCAGTTTGAAATCAATCATCACTGAAATTGTATTAATTCATGTCATAATTAATTTTAGTTGTATGCTGCATAGCTTAGACACTGATATAATCAGTCTATTTTGTCTGAGTATGATACCCCTTGTGAAATATCTTATGAGAGATATGGATAACAAGAAGCAAGCCCTGCTGGCAGACTGGGAATTTGGGGTTATGGTCAACCTTCCTACTAACCTTCTCCATATTTAATTTACTGAAACCACTCAAACATCTGCTATATTCTCTACCCCAGATGCTGCAGGTGCTCTTGTTATATCATGCCCTGTGTAGTGGCCTATCCCTGTTGGGAACTTTGTTTAATACTGCCATACTGTTGTTATGATACTGTTTTGCCCAACTAAGTGTTGGTTCTCCCTTCCTCATTATCCCACAGAGTTACACAGACTGTGAGTGGGTGGCTGGCCCTTTACAGTGGCAGCTTTAAACTGGGTCTTTAAACCTGCTCAGCACTGGGATGGGGGCACAACAAAGCCTTCACTGAGGGAGCAGTCGCTTCTGAGATTACAGATGCAGAGGGAGAAAGGAATTAATGAGCAAGAAAAAATGTATCCTTGTATCTCAGCGATTACACATTTCTGATTGTCTATCGATTCATATAATGACTGACAACAATAATCTCATATTATATACAGTGCCTTACAAATGTATTCACCCCCTGTTTTTCCTATTTTGTTGCATGTAATTTAAATGGATTCTTATTTGGATTTCATGCAATGGACATACACAAAATAATCCAAATTGGTGAAGTGAAATTAAAAAAAGAACTTGTTAAAAAAATTCTAAAAAATAAAAAACAGAAAAGTGATGTGTGCAAATGAATTCACCCCTTTGCTACGAAGCCCCTAAATAAGATCTGGTGCAACCAATTACGTTCAGAAGTCAAATAATTAGTTAAATAAAGTCCACCCGTGTGCAATCTAAGTGTCACATGATCTGTCACATGATCTCAGTATATATACACCTGTTCTGAAAGGCCCCAGAGTCTGCAACACCACTAAGCAAGGGGCACCACCAAGCAAGCGGGCACTGTGAAGACCAAGGAGCACTCCAAACAGTTGGAGAAGTTGTGGAGAAGTACAGATCAGGGTTGGGTTATAAAAAAATATACGAAACTTTGAAAATCCCACGGAGCACCATTAAATCCATAATTTCAAAATGGAAAGAATATGGCACCACAACAAACCTGCCAAGAGAGGGCCGCCCACAAAAACTCACGGACCGGGCAAGGAGGGCATTAATCAGAGGCAACAAAGAGATCAAAGGTAACCCTGAAGGACCTGCAAAGCTCCACAGCGGAGATTGGAGTATCTGTCCAAAGGACCACTATAAGCTGTACACTCCACAGAGCTGGGCTTTACAGAAGAGTGTCCAGAAAAAAACACCTCTCATCACCCTGAGAACACCATCCCTACAGTGAAACATGATGGTGGCAGCATCATGCTGTGGGGATGTTTTTCATCAGCAGGGACTGGGAAACTGGTCTGAATGGAAGGAATGATGGATACAATACAGGGAAATTCTTGAGGGAAACCTGTTTCAGTCTTCCAGAGATTTGAGACTGGGACGGAGGTTCACCTTTCAGCGGGACAATGACCCTAAGCAACACTAAAGCAACACTCGAGTGGTTTAAGCGAAAACATTTAAATGTCTTGGAATGGCCAGGTCAAAACCCAGACCTCAATCCAATTGAGAATCTGCGGTATGACTTCAAGATTGCTGTACACCATCGGAACCCATCCAAATTGAAGGAGCTCAAGCAGTTTTGCCTTGAAGAATAGGCAAAAATCCCAGTGGCTAGATGTGCCAAGCTTATAGAGACATACCCCAAGAGACTTCAGCTGTAAAAACAAAGTATCGAGTTTGCTCAAGTTTTCTGTTTTATTGTCTTATTTGTTGTTTGTTTCACAATAAAATATATTTTGCATCTTCAAAGTGATAGGCGTGTTGTGTAAATCAAATGATACAAACCCCCAAAAAATCTATTTTAATTCCAGGTTGTAAGGCAACAAAATAGGAAAAATTCCAAGGGGGGTGAATACTTTCGCAAGCCACTGTCTTATTACGTCGATTAAGTTACAAACCCAAAATATTCAGGTCCCATTTTCCTAAGGTTATGTCTTGTGGAAATTCATATAAGCAACATCCACTTATTGTTTAATACATTTGTTAAACTATAGGGCTACATGTAAACTCCCCCACCACAACTATTTCACTAATAAGTGAGCTCTAAACAGGCCACCCTCTGGTTACCATGTCCCTAATCCTTAGTGATCTAAACTTTCCACAGATATTAATGCAGTTAACCCTGAAGGCTTCAGACGCGACTAGACGTTTAACAGCAACTTACTCTTTATACTGCCATTTTAAATATTACATGTCATATATCTATGATGTTCAAGTACCAGTATAATGAGAGTAATCTCTGTTGGTTTATGCCCCTTTGTAGAATTTGAATAGAGAGTGGAACTAAAGACTGACGAAGACCTTCTGTTTGAAACGTCACACTCAATAAAACAAAGGTTGCATTCAGGATATGGGTATGTATTTATTTTTCAGGATGGTTAGTCCAGGAATAAAATATGATAGGCCAGAGAGTTTTCCTGTCTCTTATGCTCATTAACTAGTATAATCAGAAAAAGATTGGAGCTGCAGAGTTCCATACCCCATCCAGAGGGGTTATTTTGTAATAATGAGGGTTAATCCGTCTACATTTCTTAGAAACACAGTGTTCAGACAGACAGACAGTGAGGGCTACAGCAGTCAGGTGACACTGGTGAACCTAAAGCTCGTTATGACTGGAGTATCAGGAGTTGTTACAGGAGGTGGGACTCAGGTGAGCTCTGACCCTGGGTGTTGTCAATACACAGTGTTCATACAGGCGCCTTTTGTAGAAAAGGCTCTTGTAGTCATTATCATTTTCTACAAAGGAGATTTCCTACTGTAGCATATTATGCAGTTTTGCACAAACATTTAATTTTTTTCCATTTACATCATACCTACATGGTGGTGCAACGGTCTAAGGCACTGTTTCTCAGTGCTAGAGGTGTCACTACAGACCCTGGTTCAATTCTAGGCTGTATCACAACAGACTGTGATTGGGAGTCCCATAGGGTGGCAGGCAATTGGCCCAGTGTTGTCTGTGTTTGACTGGGGTAAGCTGTCAATGTAAATAAAAATTTGTTCTTAACTGACTTGCCTATAAAAATAAATAATATACATTTCTAACATTTAATTCACAATGAACTAACATGGGATGGGCACAGAAGCTGTCCTGTTATGTAGATATCACATTGGTTGTTGGAATACTGTAAGTGTTTTCATGCTGACTGTGGGACTGTATAGCCAGCCATGGTTACTCAGACCTGGACCCACTGAAACCAGCCAGGCTATTTGCATATCCATGTGCTTTCAGTGTTGATGGTTTATGGAAATCTGACAATTCACAAGTTTCTACAGGACCAGTGTGTTAGTAAGGCTCCTGGTGCCCAGTGTTACATTGCACAAATGTAACATATTCAGAGATGGAACACACAGCACACTGACATAATCTGACAAAATAAGCTCTTTTCTGTTTTTACTGTCATTAAGGAACAGAAAAGTTAGCAACACAATTCCACTCGGATGCTGAGGAGATTTGGAAGCATTTCAAATAAGCTGCTTACATTCATTCTATTTGAGGAGCCAGGCTTTTTGTCATTTGTTTTTAAAAATGGTGTTTTGTCTTTGTTTTCCGCAAGAGCCGTCCCTCCCTTTTCACAAAACCAATTAATCTCCACACAGAGTTCTATACACAAGACTTAAAACGGTTTCATTAAAATATCCAGCAGCAGCAAAATTTAGGCTGCTGTGCTGCATTTTATTATACAAAAGACTGAGTTACATATACCGCCAAATGCTACTGTCAAGAGATGATGTTCAGGATTAATTTAGGATATTTGAAATTAACATAATACAATTTAAATGTTAAAGAATGTATTGAATACATTCACAGATGCTACAGTGGGTGCTTGTATTTATTGAGAGTATGTCTTTTTTTCCATAATTAAGTTGAATGATAAAGCCCCACTGGGCACACCACGTCATTTCAATGTGGAAATGTGGGTAATATTTGGTTGAGACTTTGACCAAAAATATTTCAACCTTTATTCACCCACTAAAAAAGACAGCCAGAAGTTTTGGAATTGAACAATGTGTTAACCATCTAAAATCAAATTCCAATGGAAAAACAATGTCTGATTTTTGGTTTAGTTGTCATCTAAATGTGTTACCACTGCACATTCAACCATTTAAAAGCACAGCAAAGTTTAAAAATGGGAATTGTTTTATTTTATACCACAGATTGTGATATCACTGTGCTTCATCTAATAGCAGAACCAAATGACCTGGATTACAGTTGAGATTACATTAAAAGTACATGTTGCAAGTGATCAATGTTGTTCGAGATTCTGCACAGATTATTACAGCAATTGTGAATATCTCCACAGACCTGTGACGACCTATGCACGCACGCACGCACGCTATCTTGAACATGCACGCTTTATATGATTACATAAAAATAAATGCACAGTTACAATAACTTCAAAATCTGTCCATGGATGTCTTACTCATTTTAAGGTTGAATATTACATTAGTTTGCAAAATAGTCTTAACTTTAGGTTATTTACTATATTACAAAAGCGTTATAAAATGTGTTATATTTGCGCTTTATCTAATATCACAACCAAATTACCTGGATTGCAAATAAGATTACATTGCAACAGATTGGAGATTCTGCACATATTATTATTATAGCAATTGCAAAGGTCTCCACAGAACTGCACCCTTTGCATGCCATCTTAACATGCAAGCTTTCTATGATTACACAAGACAATTACAGTAACCTGAAAACGTGGCCATGGACGTGTTACTCATTTTAAGGTTGAAAAAGTAAGATAACATTAGGATATTTACTGTATTGCAAAAGTGATAATGAATTGTGTTTGGTTGTCAACACAACCAAATGTCAACATTTTAAGGAGATGTATCTTTTGTGCCACTGACTTAGTCTGGGTTTAATTCTACAAACTAATCATTTACATGTTGGATGCACGTCTCCATCTCAACCAAAGTTAAAGAATAGGACTAAATCTAATCAAATTTGAAATGAACTTTAAATAAAGTTTGATTTAGTCCTATCCTTTAACTTAGATATTTGGTTGAGCCGGTGAATCCAACATATAAATTATTTGTTTATAGAAAAACTGGAATTAAACCCAGACTAAGTCATATGCACAAAATATACATCTTCAAATTTTGACATTTGGTTGCGTTGACAACCAAACACAATTTGAAATCAACCAAAGCTTGAACCCTTTGACTATATGTATTGTCAATTTTAGTTGAACTATGGGTTGAATTTAAACAATCGCTGTAGACCTACATTCTATCCCTGATGACACATGACTAATAAAGTATGGTTTCATTTAAATTGCTCTGTTTAACCGACACTTTGGAATGACTTTGATAGCAACAGTGAATCTATTTAGAGATCTCTCAATAATCATTCTCAAGATAGCACATTGGTAGTAGTTAGTGACAAATATCAAAGCTAGGCTTGGTTAAAACCCTGAATGGGAGATCAAATGGATAGCTGTAGATAAATCAACTCCCCAGTAGGAGGTGCTGCCCAGCCTATAGTGGATATAACTTTGAAGATCTGACGTCTCAAATGTAGAAATTCAACATATATTATAGAATATTTGTTTGTCTATGTTGAAAATTGGTTACCATGATGACATAATCCTGTGGTTGAAATTTCACCCTCAAAATAACAGTTGATTACTTTTTTCAAATCCAATGTATATTCCAGATAGATTCCACATCACAATATGTTAACAAATTACATTGAAACAATGTTGACTTAACCCGTTTGTGGCCAGTGGGGCATCCACTCTTTTTAAATATACAGTGCATTCGCAAAGTATTCTGACCCCTTGACTCTTTCCACATTTTGTTACGTTACAGCCATATTCTAAAATTTAGTTTAAAAAAATGTCCTTCATCAATCTACACACAATGACAAAGCAAAAACAGATTTGTATACATTTTTTCAAATGTATAAAATAAAAAAAACTGAAATATCACATTTGCAAAAGTATTCAGACCCTTTACTCAGTACTTTGTTGAAGCACCTTTGGCAGCGACTACAGCCTTGAGTCTTCTTAGGTGTGCCAAACTCCAAATGGGCTGTCATGTGCCTTTTACTGAGGAGTGGTTTCTCTCTGGCCACTCTACCATAAAGGTTCTCCCATCTCCACAGAGGAACTCTGGAGCTCTGTCAGAGTGACCATCGTATTCTTGGTCACCTCCCTGACCAAGGCCATTCTCTCCCGATTGATCAGTTTGGCCGGGCGGACAGCTCTAGGAAGAGTCTTAGTGGTTCCAAACTTCTTCCATTTAAGAATGATGGAGGCCACTGTGTTCTTGGGGAGGTTCATTTTTTAATACCCTTCCCCAGATCTGTGCCTTGACACAATTCTGTTTCGGAGCTCTACGGAAAATTCCTTCCACCTCATGGCTTGGTTTTGCTCTGACATGCACTGTCAACTGTGGGACCTTACGTAGGCAGGTGTGTGCCTTTCCAAATCACGTCCAATCAATTGAATTTACCACAGGTGGACTCCAGTCAAGTTGTTTGAAACATCTCAAGGATGATTAATGGAAACAGGATGCACCTGGGCTCAATTTCGAGTCTCATAGCAAAGGGTCTGAATACTTACACAAATAAGGTATCTGTTTTTTATTTGTAATACATTTTCAAACATTTCTAAAAACCTTTTTTCGCTTTTGTCATTATGGGGTATTGTGTGTAGATTGTATTTAATCCATTTTAGAATAAGGTTGTAACGTAACAAAATGTGGAAAAAGTTAAGGGGTCTGAATACTTTCCGAATGCACTGTACGTGTCCAATCAAAACAACAGCAACAGTTATTAGATGTCCTGTAAAAAAGCCAAAGCCACTAATTTCCCGGGTACATTTCACTTCGAGACCCAACGACCCTGCAGTCACAATTGAGCAAATTAACAGGGAAGTGAACAATTGGAAAGCCAGACCCTGCATTAAGTGACAGGGAAGGGGCAGAATTAGACAATACACAGCAAATAAGAGTACCATTGAAATGGCTTTTCTGTAAGAAACCAGCTGTTGTCTACGATTCAGCAACCTTTCGGAGAGGAACCAGCCCCTGCCAAGGGACAACTAAGCTAAGCTGGCTCCTCAGCCATGCAGCCAGGGGAGAGGTTGTCATGGGTGATGCAGTTTTGGTGCCAATTCTGTGTATTTCATCATGACATCTGGAACTGGCCTTTCACTGCCTGTAGATCAAAACATGCCAGGCATCATGCTGGTCACCTCTTGAATAGATCTCAATAAAAGAGAAGTTGTTATTCCCTGACACAGAAACATGCTCGTTATCTCTCTCATTCTCTACCTACACCATGCATAAGGTGAACCATACATTGAGACTTTAATATCTTTAAAGATACATTCAACTAAATGCAAATGAAAATACAAAGGCGAAATAGAAAGTAAATGGTTTAGATCTAGGTTGTCTGTGTGATTGTCTTTCAGGCCAAATTAAGACATTCTATTGAAACAGAGCACAGAGGTTTATTCACAGGCTTTTCACCCACATACAGTATGGTTGGTGTTAATCGTTTAGGAGCTACCGCCTGACAGGGGCCACAGGAGCCCTGGGCACATTCTTTCGTGTTAATGGTCTGTCGTCAATCTTCATTTGTCCCTCTAATTTGACGAGGAGTTCTACGGATTTATCACACACTCTCACACCATGAACAATACTTCCCACCTTCTTGAGATTCTGTCCCTGCCTTTTTCAATACAATGAACATTCATAAAATTCAAATAATTACAGAGAAATTTGACAAGAAATTAGACGTACATTTGCTGTATACGTCAGGAATATAATTCTCACATCACCAGAGTGCTTTGAAAAGCAATATAACTCCCACACTGCTGTTACAAACTATGCCAATCACCCCTGATGATGCCATCAACAGCTCTAACACCTGTTTGAAAAGGACATACAAACAACTGTTCCATGAGCAGACATCTTACACAAAACTGTAAAAAAAAACATGAATTTTAATTCCTAAAAAACATGAATGGTAGTTAGAGTATAGTTTGTGGTATGTGACAGGGAACTGTTTGCCCTCTCATTGCCCTCAATCAGTATCAATGGCCTTGCATTAGATTAGCATTTACCAATTAGCCAAACCACAAGAGTAACCTTCCTTCCCCTCACTGATCATTTGGCAAGCTCAACTCTGAAGGACACAACCTAGGTTGTTCCTGCAGTCTTCTTCTCATGTGGCACTAGTCCAAATCAGATGTTTCAACACACACACACACACACACACACACACACACACAAAAGACAGCTTTCAGGTGAAAATATGAGAATGTCCACAACCTTCAAACCAACAACTCATCAGTTGTGAAGAGAGTACCAGTACTAGTATCCTTTCTGAAACCGTAATTAGTGGCGTAAAGTGGTGCTACACAACAGCAGCTCAGGTTCCAGATGATCGGGGGTACTTGTCTGTCAGTAGAGACGCAGTCAGGCAGGCAGAGAGAGGGATACCAACATGACTATTTACTCTGCTGCCTATTGTCTAATGCCAGCTGCCACTGGGATGACTGCGGTCTCAGATGCATGTGCAAATTCCTCTAATCCAGGCAATATGGCACCCTAAGACTGCAACATGGCGTTAATATATCTAATCTAAAACTAAACTCATTTTCGAAAGCACTCCCGAAAGAAGAACCAACACCTTCTGACGTTTTCCAAAGGGCAATGAGTGATGAGTCTATTTTCCTCAAGAGGTTAGATATTTGTTTAACTAGATCAGGTGATCTACTTGAAAGATTATTTTATTTTCATTACTGGAACCATGTTAAAAAATACGGCGTTGTTTCAATAGGAAGCATTTTTGTCGATAAACTTCTAATGTAATGGCTTCTTTCTAAAGCATTTATTGACAAGACAAGTTGGCAAATTCAAACATGTTCTGGTATTTAGTTTTAATTTCTGGAAATATTAATTACCCAAAGATTGGTTTGAATTTGTGATTTATGGGGCATGTGAAAATAGCATATAGAGAGCAATAGTGAAGGCGTCTTTTTGAAGGCATCAACTCTGGGGAAATTCATGTTATGTTTCACTATATTGGATCACTCCAATATATTGATACCACTCCACGGCGGATGGATACATTTGAGGTGAGGATTTACAGATTTACTCCCGTGTACACCTGTGTCACGGCTGGGGTCCGCCCCTATATATAGACCCCATGGCCACGACACACGTTCTCTTTCATTTTCTCGGTGGACGTCCGTATGGTTTGAGGTACAAACTTTCTGAAGTTCGCTTGGTAAGTCACTGGTAAGTGTAATCTCCTGTGTGGAAGTATACTCCCCGACTGTTTGCAGCCTGGAGCAGCTGGCCACATGGCCAGCCCCTCCTCTTGAGTGCTCAACTCACAGTGCACGTTTCTTCTGTATCTTCTGCCCGTGGTTTGTCGTACTTGTGTTTTGTTAGCGTTACACTATGACTCTGTGTGCATCCATTAGTATGGTGGCTCTTGCTGCCACAAACTGTAATTTACCTTACACAACTTGTCGACTGGCTTGTTCTACTTTCAAAAAGTGCATGGATGCTCTCCTGGCAAATCTCACCTACCGAGGATGGTTGATTCTCAATTACCTGGATGATTGGCTGATTTGTGCCCCGACAAGGACCTAGATCCTGTCAGACAGAGATGCCCCTGACCCACATTGGCGGGATGGGCATTACTGTAAACTACAAGAAGAGTCGTCTGACGCCCACCCAGAGGGTGGCCATCGACATGGAACTGGACTCAGTCCTCATGAGAGCATGCCTGCCCACCAGAAGGTTCCAGGCGGTCTTATCTTGCCTCGACCACTTTCGGCAGGGGCGGGTGGTATCTGCCCTGACCTGCCAACGCCTGTTGAGGTTGCTGACGGCGGCCTAATTGCTGATTCCCCTGGGCCTGCTCCATATCCGGCCTCTAACGGTGGTTCAACTCCCACCGGCTGCACCCGAAGCGCCACCGTCACCGCCAGCTGCAGGTGACCGCACAGTACCTCAGGGCATTGTTGAGGTGGCATTATCGCTCCTTTCTCTCAGGTGGGGTGGAGATGCTGAGGACGTGCCGCGGTGAGCTGGTCAGCACAGACGACTCCCAGATCGGCTGGGGAGATGTGACCAAGGGCAGGTTGGCCAGCGGCTGTTGGTGTTAATGTAATTTCATAATTCCAATGTTTTCATTAATTGAATTCACTTAGTCCATTTTATGAGAATTTGTAATATTCTTATTTGCATAAAATAGACAGAGACCAGTCTTATCAAAATTAGATAATAGTATTTATTCTCGGAGCGCGCTGCCATGAAACCACGAACAACAGTTTATATACAAAATATGACATCAAGCTGTGCTTGTCAGTACCAGGATGACGGAGCATCGTCTGCTGCTGATGGCCCCATACTGGCCCAGACGACCCTGGTTCAGCCTTCTCCTGTCCCGGTTGTCTGGGACACCTTGCTGTCTCAGGCCGGGGGAACTCTGTGGCATCCGAGACCGTACTGCCTCAGTCTGTGGGCTTGGCCGCTGAACGGCACCAATGGTCCATGTTAGGACTACAGGAGGGTGTAATGTACACCATGCAGATCGCAGGGGCACCGGCTACAACCGTGGCATACCAGTTGCGCTGGCGGCGGTTCTGCTCTTGGTGCACTAGTATTGAGGTTGTGCCCGAGTCATGCGGTGTACAGTATGTCCTCCAATATCTGCAGTCTCGCGTGGATGAGGGCCTCAACACAGAGGGTATTTGGCCGCTATATCTGCCTGCCATGTGGGGTGGATGGACAGGCCAGTGGGGTACCATCCCTTGGTCTCCAGGTTTATGAAGGGGTTCGTCGCCTGCGTCCAGCTAGGATCCACTCAATGGCGAGTTGGGATCTGGATGTGGTCTTGGCAGCTTTGGCAAAGCCGCCTTTTGAACCGTTGGAATCTGCCTCCCTGAAACCCCTAAGGTGGCTTTCTTGGTAGTGATTGCTTCCATGAAGAGTGTGGGTGAGCTCCATGCTCTTTCGGTAAGTTCTGAGTGCTACTGGATGGACCCTGGTGGGAGGAGTATATCTCTCCGCCCCAACCCTTCATTCTTCCTGAAGGCCCTCCCTCTGTGGTTGGTTTGATGTAGAGAATGTGTGTCGCAGCCATGAGGTCTATATATAGGGGCGGACCCCAGCTGTGGACACGGGAGTAAATCTGCAAATCCTCATCTCGGATGTATCCCTCGGCTGCGGAGTGATACCAATATATTGGAGTGATCCATATAGCTCACACAACCATGGTTAACCATTTTTTTGTAGGGTTCTTGGATAAACACCGAAAATAAGGTATGTGGTTAGTAAACACAGGCTTAGAAGATCTATGTTTTGTTATATGATATAATCTTCATCAGCTAACATCACTTGTTGTGAATGTTAAAGCATTTATGTAATCAAAACAAGTACAAAGGCTTCATAATTCATAAAGGTCAGGTTAATGGACTGATATCATCTCATAGAACAAAACTTGTAAAATCTCCTAAACTGTGTAAACCTAAAACCTTATTTTCAGTGTTTATCCCAAACCCCATTCTTTCCCCCCCTAGGAACAGTCATGTCTAGATGGGATACAGCTTTTCAAATGGACTTGTTTTTATTTTTTTTTTGTTGTGCATTTTAGCTAAGCCCAACCCTTTTCCTAACCTTAGCCTAATTATCCTAACCTGCCACGTTAATTCCCATAACCTGCTACGAAAAGCCAATTTTGAAAAAAGCTGTACCCTTCTAGACAAAACCCATAGGAATGACTGAACGAACCATAGGTAAATAATTTTCGTTTTTTAGGACTACAAGCTGGGGAGCTCTGTTAGGGGTTTGTGAATGGTGATAAATGTTTAAAGAATGGCACTTAACTGTCCATCAATGCCTAGGCATTGAAAATATTCTCAAGCGCTGACAGAATGCTCCCGGTTTCCACTAGATAACACAGTCAACCTTTGACATAAGAACTCATTCATGCAATATATGACTCTGTGGCTGTGTTAACTAGACCTACATCATTCTGGCCAATATGAGGCGAGAATCAGGTGTGACGTTACTTCCTGTTACAAAGTTTATGTTCCTGTAGGTTTATACTAACATAGATGTATTTATAATGACGAGATACTCGTTTCCGCCCTAACAATGAGTCGTTGTCCCAAAAGCGGGAAGGCAGGCGACATGGTCCAAAATAAGCATATAGAAACGCTAAGGGAAACGCTTCTATTGAACAGATTTAGGCGAGAGTGAACCCTCTCGTTTCGCCTCTTCCTCTTTTTGCTGCGGCCACCCAATGGCCACGACCCAGAATCAGAGAAGACAAAAATGCCCAACAAGACATTTAGCTATATGAATAGCAAAACCGCAGAGAGCCTAAACTGCTCAACTATTTAGCGTTTTCTTAATTCTATGGAAACGTATTTTGAGAGCGGAATTGCTACGGAAATCAAAATGCCTTGTCAAAATCAGCAGCTGAACAACAATGACAGACAAGAACACGCGGCAATGAGCAGCACCAAGCAGGTTCGGTTTGCTAGCTGCGGAAACAGCGTTCTGACAGAGTCCAATAGAGATGCAGAAGTAGCCGAAACTTGTGAAAATGTATTCAACAGTGAACTACAGAGGCAGATCGGATCGCAATTAAAACTGCTTCCTTTGAATGACCAAATACGAGAATTACAGACCATCATTCGAGACAAGTGAGTCATCATATTTTGTCAAAGATAGCAACCACATTATCTGACAGATAATGGACCTGTATTATCATGCACCAGATAACTGTCTAATGATGTGGAATTGAATGATGCATTGTAAACCAAGTGAATGGCCAATCGACGCCATGTTACTATTTATAACTGTCATATTACACTGCACTTATATGGTTACGGTAGCGTTATCTGGGATCTTTGTTACCCAGAACTGTAAATACACCTGGTTATTTCTATGAAGACCTAGGCAAAATGTCATTATAGTCTGCCCCATTAGCGTAAACGTGGCCAGAACTTCTTTGTCTAGCATGAGGTTTAATTTCAAATCATGTTAGACCTACTGACAACAATAGACGATAGTGATAACAGAACATTGAATGAGTACACTAATCACAATTTGAGTTTCTGTTGTAAGGTGATACCACGAATAGGCCTACATTTTTGGGGGGTGAAAGTGGATCATGCATTGATTTCCTCTTATGTAACCCTTACTGTAAGCATACATGTTATTCTTGTTCTTTTACAGGTCTACTAGCAGGGGAGATTTTGTATTTTGTGCTGATAGATTGGTAAGAAACGGTCTTGGTTCAATTGACACTGTTGTTTTTACTCTAGGTTAAATACTAATATATTATGTTTTTAATTGAATGACTCATTTGTATAATGCACACTGTATTGTTTTGACCCACTCGGTTTGTCCACAGATCAGACTAGTGGTTGAAGAGGGACTCAATCAGCTGCCATACAGCGAGTGTACAGTGACCACTCCTACAGGTTAGACCTATTAGATGAAATTCGTCAGAAATGATAGAAATTGGGCGAATACTATGTATTACAGGATTACTGTTACATTTCTCACCAAGAACAGAACTGTCTATTTCAATTGCTCTCCCCTTCCCCCTCTTCTTCAGGGCATAAATATGATGGTGTCAAGTTTGAAAAAGGCAACTGCGGTGTCAGCATTATGAGAAGTGGTAAGGCACTGATCATATAGGATATTAAAGGAAGATTCATCTGAATTGGTCTCTGAATAGAATCCCTGGCTGGTGGACTTGCCTATACCTGACATACCTAGTGCTATCCACTCAACTGTTTGACCTATCAGTTTGACTGTTTGACTTGCTCACCATTACTACATCTTGTATGAGGTTTCCCTTGAATGAATTGAGTTTAATGCAACATCTATTAATTGCTGTGTGTGTAGGCGAGGCCATGGAGCAGGGCCTCAGAGACTGCTGCCGGTCCATCCGTATCGGTAAGATCCTAATCCAGAGTGACGAGGACACCCAGAAGGCCAAAGTCTACTATGCAAAGTTCCCCCCAGACATCAGCAGGAGGAAAGTCCTCCTCATGTACCCCATTCTCAGTGAGTATGGATATATGGTACTTGTGTACCCCATATTCTCAGTAAGTATGGCGAGAGTAGTACTCACATTCCCCATCCTTAATCAAAGTCCAGGGGGATTACACGCATGTAAACAACTAATGTCTTACATGTCTTTAGGCCAAGTATGTTGTAAAACCCTGCCGTGGAAAAGCACTAATAGAAAATCTCAATACAGTACTAACTCCTCTTGAGGACAAAGAGTTCAGGTGAAGTGTTGCCCTGCCCTGTGCCTGAAGAACTGTCTCTTTTTAATGAACCAGAAATGAAGACTTAATTGCTCCCGTTAGCAAGACAATAGTGTAATCATAGGCATCCTCTAAGATAATTGTGGGAAGGTGTCTTTTATTCGGCTCTGATAATGACCTTAGTAGTTAGCATGCTGCATATTTTTCATCATAATTTACCCCAAGAAAATAATTACAAGTTTATCTGCTTGGGGTAAACCATAAAGAGCTCACTGCAAGGCCATGAAAATGATAAATAGGACAAATGAAGCCACCGAGAGAAGTAATGTTAATCTTTTTGGCCTCTAACTAACATCCCTCTCTGAAAGGATGAAAAACTGCCTTGAGAAATCAAAATTACATTTTGTTCTTTTATAGAAAGTAGCAGCAGATGAGTCATAGTAATGATCACAGGGCTAATAAGGGCAGACTTTTCTTCAATACTTCTATAATGTTGCCTGTTTTGTCAAGTCACTGATATCTGTCCTGTGTTTATGCTATCTATACATCTATTCTGCCTTCAGGTACAGGTAACACAGTGATTGAGGCTGTGAGAGTTCTGACTGAACATGGTCTTCAGCCCAAACATATTATCCTCCTGAGTCTCTTCTCCACCCCTCACGGTACGCCTCATCTACAGTCCCTTGCTTAATATTGAAGTAGATTCTGTAATGTTCATACTACTTCAGCCTGTTTTCCATTCAGTTTTATTGAAAGCACTGCAAGTCTAATGGTTGTGTCATCTCACCAGGTGCCAAATCCATCATTCAAGAGTTCCCAGAAATCACCATATTGACCACCGAGGTGCACCCTGTGGCTCCCACACACTTTGGCCAGAGGTACTTTGGGACAGACTAGTCAGCCCTCTAGGGCCATTCAATGGGACACCATACTATGAGAACCAACCATTGAATGGTCCCTCTGTCCGTTTGTCCACTTATTTCAAAAGGAGTTGTTATCCTGCTGAAGATTCTTGCTTTGCTGTGTATGCCGCCTTAACCTGTGCTCCTCAGTCTGACAAACAATGCAAAGATTTTCCTGGAAACAACAAAAAAGCACATTCCATGTAGGTCTTTTAGGAACTAGTCTAGCGAGCTTGCATGTACTGCTGCCATTTTATTTATTCAGTAATGGTAGTTCATTCTAGGTTGTTTTTCCTAATTTGAAAGTCTAAATAATTTAAATATATATTTTTTCAATATATTCTATTCAAAGTATGTGAGCGGAGTTGAGCAGACGGAAATCCTGCTCGTCGCTTATGGAGCGGTGCTCCACGTCCTTTCCAACCACTCCGCTAAAAACCTCTCCGCACTCACAGGGGGAAAAATGCCGCTCCAAATTCTCTCCAGTCATTAAAATCACCATCTATTTTTTTACTACCTGGACCTAGCATTTGGTTTTGAAGTATTGAAACCAAACCATATGATTTGAATGAAAAGTATTATAATAAACATGAAACGGTGAATGTAAGAAGCGCTCATCATTTCAAATAGGCTACATGTCATATTAAACAACATATAAACACTCAACAGGTCAGGAGCCTAAGAAGGAACAAAAACATGTTATTTAGGCTATATTTCAGTTATTTCAAGGCTATAGCCTACAAAGAAATGCATTGTGCAGCATTTGCGAGTGCAACACAATAGGCTGATAGGGACAAAGCGCTCAGCATTTAAACAACGTTTAGTTGCATTCAATCATTAGTCTATAAATTGTGCTTTTAGGCTGTGACTTAGAATTAAATGAAAACATTATTAGGCTCAGTCTACAGTGCCTTTGAATTTATTTTTAGAAACATCAGTTTGTGGCTTCATGCTCATGTGATGATGCGTGGAGAGCAGGCCAGCAGCTGAGAATATCCTCTCTGAACTTGCAGAGCCACTGGGGATGCTAAACACCCTTTTGGCCACTCTGGGTAGTGATGCAGAGTTGTATATTTATTTTTCTATTGGTAGGCCTAAAGGTTTTTAGGCAAAGTAACCCAATCAAAACAGAACGCTCCTTGAATGTTGGAATATGCCAGGCTTATTGGGCCAAAATCAATTATGGCCTAGTGTGTGTGTGTGTATAGAGCTAGATATATGTAACATAACTTTTAGTTTATAAATACTTTGCTACAATGACACACTTAGTTCCTTTCTTTTAGCATGTGCACTTAATAAGTACACCATCGTGCTTTCAGGATATGTTTTCAGTTTCCACAATGATTCTTTAGTTGTGGACACTACATCACCACAATCCCTCTCTTGCTCTTGGTCATCATCTTTGTAAGTCACCTTGATTTTGCACCTGTGTGTTCTATCAGTTTCTTTATGAAAATATTTAGTGAGCTATAGCAGCACACAAGTAAACTACAAATGCATGCTACGCCAGCCATGTCCTTGAAGTGAGCGCTACTTGAGCGAAATTGGAGCGGGCGAGAAGGCCGACGTTCCAGCCTTTGGGAATCTCGCTCCGCGCTCCAGTCAAAAGGGCACGCTCTGCTCACATACTCTGATTCTATTGTCTTGTCTTTTTTTTTTTTTTTTTTTGTCATTATTATTGCCACAAACAGATTTAATGTATCATAACACCGAAAAGAAACAAACCAATCAAGAGAAACTCTGGCCAGATCTGAAGTGCAATTTGATGGAATATGCAATTTGGACATTTCAGAGTGGAAAAGGCTGGGAAAAAAAGCTCAGAAATACATTGCCCTTATGACATCTATGTGTAGTTAAGGAATCATCAATCCTCCATCGTTAACACAATGGAAAGGTCAAATGCTTTATCTAAATGTTGAAAGTGCGTGGGCGAAAGAAACAAAACGGTGCAGTTTGAGGCCGTGATATGGGGGTGTGAAGTCGAGGTTTCTGTGTGTCTGTATGCTGTTTGTACGTTTTATATCATTCAAGAAAAAAATAAAGAATACACAGAAAACCCATATACAAAAATAAATGGTTAACTACATTGTGATAAATGATTCAGTCTATTGGATGTATTGACAAAGCATACCCCTTTTCTTTCAGAGTGAGTTTGAGGTTGGAATGTATCATCTTTGTATGGGAAGAGTCATCTTCACATATGCCTGCCTGGCCCAAATGCTGTTGAGACAAACAAGTTACTACTAGCTAATAACCACAAAGAAGTAAAGGTTTGGAACATATTCCTCATATCATGCAAACACTTAGAATAAAACATTATTGACAACGACAGAGAAGTCCCTCACCAGATTCTACCAATCCCACTTCATAGAATGTCTTTCTCCCCATGACTCACTGGCTCTGTTATTGACATCAGGGAGGTCTCTCAGAGGTGCTGAAATCATACAATAGATCAAATGTCAATACTCCAAACACAGACAGAAACAACACAACACCTCTGCAAACACATTTCAGTCCCGCAGTTCCTTGTTTTCTGAGAAATGATTATGCACTTTGTCAAGCACTCACCATGACAAACCTTATGGCCACTAGGTAGCACTACACCTGCACATGTTCTGGTGGCCTGGCATGATTTTCATGCACATTACATTGTGTTGAATGTCATTCTTAGGTCTAAGTGGCAAGGATAGAGAGCATGATTGTTTTTAATCATCAGTCGCCAGTTCATCATGCATTGTGACAATTTGACTTCTAAGGAGTCTATCTGTCTGGGATAAAATGAGAGGAAAATAACCACTTAATCAAATCTAAGAGTGTACTTTCCAAGAGCTCAGAGAGAAGGAGCCATCTCATCCACAGACCATTTAGCAAGGCTGCCTGTCATCATACTAACCAACCTATCCTATTTCAGGACTGCTATTACATGTAGATTACCAATAGGTACACCAGTGAACGAACGTGTGGTGTGTCTTTACAATGAGTGAGTGTGGTTGTTACTGGACTGCTGGTAGTCATACACTTAGGTTGATGAATTAGACATTAACAACAGACATGATGATTTCCCAAAACAAGGGATCAGATTCAATCAAGACAAAGGCCCATTAGAATAGCTTTAAATATTCACCAATGAGAGACTGCTTTTATAGCAAGTCATTTTTTGGTTCCGTGACCACCACCAAGGTATGTCGTCATTGTCAGCGCAACTAGTCTCTTAGGTTTTTACCAAGTACTGCATTAGCCATTAAATCAGGGAGAAAAGTATAACTTCCAGTTGCCATAGACACCTAGAAACTGTTTACCATATTATCCTTCCTATTGCCCCAAGGGCTCACTAAACGTAGAAGCCATTCACCCAATCACAGGCAGATGAACAGTAGCTGGTTATGTAATCCTCAGAGGTGAGGCGCCACAGAGCTCTTCTCTGCTGGAAAGTGTTCAGCACCTCCCCAAGATGTCCATCTACATTAATTGCCTTGGATTGGTTGCAGTAACTGTGAAGTGTTTTATTCTATTCTAATGACTGGGACGGTTTCCCAAAAGCATCTTAAGGTTAAGTTTATTGTTAGAGCTACATGGTTCTAATGATGAACTTAGCCTTAAGATGCTTTTGGGAAACCGGGCCCAGAGTAGCACCTTGGATTCCCCTGGCCTACTGGGCTCGACTTACCCAAGCTCTCCTCTTCAGATCCTGCCTCCCTCTCCCTCCACCCCCCATTAGCTAACAATGGATTGTGGGATTCATTGTTGCTCCTGGTGGGAAAATTGTGTCCATCACCCTGGCTGGGAAACAAACACAGAGGCCAGATTCAAGATGGAGGAAGGAACACAGCCTGGAATGATACTTACTAAACTGTAGGTATCAGAGGTCCTATTTCCTGCCACAAAGAATATTCAAATAAAATTGTCTTTGTTACATGCTTCGTAAACATCAGGTGTAGACTAACAGTGAAATGTTTACTTAAGTATAGTTCCAAAAAATAAAGAGTTAAAGGTAATAATAAAAAATGCAGAGTTAAAGGTAATAATAATAAATAGATAGTGACGAGGAATAAATACACAGTGAATAACGAATAGCAATAACATGGCTATATACAGTATCAGTGCCGAGTTGATGTGCAGGGGTACGAGGTAATAACATGGCTATATACAGTATCAGTGCCGAGTTGATGTGCAGGGGTACGAGGTAATAACATGGCTATATACAGGGAGTATCAGTGCCGAGTTGATGTGCAGGGGTACGAGGTAATAACATGGCTATATACAGGGAGTATCAGTGCCGAGTTGATGTGCAGGGGTACGAGGTAATTGATATAGCTACAGTACGTACTGTACATATACGGGGCTCCCGAGTGGTGCAGCGGTCTAAGGCACTGCATCTCAGTGCTAGAGGTGTCACTACAGACCCTGGTTCGATTTCAGGCTATATCACAACCAGCCGTGATTATGAGTCCCATAGGGCAGCGCACAATTGGCCCAGCGTCGTCCGGTTTAGGGTTTGGCCGGGGTAGGCCGTCATTGGAAATAAGAATTTGTTCTTAACTGACTTGCCTAGTTAAATAAAAAATATATAGGTAGAGGTAAAGTGACTATGCAACAGGATAGATAAGACAGTAGCAGCAGCGTATGAGGTGAGTGTGTGGCGTCAGTATGCATTTCTGTGTGTGTGTTATGTGTTCGGGGTGCTGGGGTGTCAGTGTAAGTATGTGTGAGTGTGTGGGTAGACTCCAGTGGGTGTGTCCATTTGATTAACTATTTAGCCGTCTTGTTTAGCAGTTTATAGGCGTAGGGGTTGAAGCTGTTCACGGTCCTGTTGGTTCCAAACTTGGTGCATTGGTACCGCTTGCCGTGCAGTAGCAGAGAGAACAGTCTATGGCTTGAGAGTCCTTGACAATTTTTGGGGCCTTCCTCTGACACTGCCTAGTATAGAGGTCCTGGATGGTAGGGAGCTCGGCCCCTCTCGCCACCCTCTGCAGTGCCTTGCAGTTGTCGTACCAAGCAGTGGTGCAGCCAGTCAAGATGCTCTCATTGGTGCAGCTACAGAACTTTTAGGATCTGAGGACCCATGCCAAATGTTTTCAGCCTCCTGGGGGGGGAAGAGGTGTTAATTCCTTAGTGATGTGGACATCGAGGATCTTGAAGCACTCGACCCGCTCCACTACAGCCCCATCAATGTGGATGGGGGTGTGCTCGCCCTTCTGTTTCCTGTTGTTCATGATCAGCTCCTTGGTCTTGCTGACATTGAGGGAGAGGTTGTTGTCCTGGTACTACAATGCCAAGTCTCGGGACCTTCTCCCTCCCTCGTCGTCGTGATCAAGCCATCCACTGTTGTGTCTTCAGCAAACTTGATAATGGTGTAGGAGTCGTGCGCGGCCTCACAGCTGTGGTTGAACTGGGAGTTCAGGAGGACACTAGGCACACACCCCTGAGGGGTCCCAAGTTGATAGTCAGGTTGGCGGACGTGTTGTTGTCTATCCTCACCGTCTGGGGGCGGTCCATCAGGAAATCTAGGATCTAGTTGCAGAAGGTGGTGTTCAGTCCCAGGGTCCTGAGCGTGGAGGGGACTGTGGTGTTGAATGTAGTCAATGAACAGCACTCTTACATACAGTAGCTGTAAATAAAAATCAGTACGATGCAAGAAAACTAACTGCATATCATGACTTTTGGCCCTAATAGCCAAGCACACCTTGAAAAGGTAAGAATGAACCAGGGCATCTTACCTTCTCCAAACACCTGGAGGAAGTTCTCCAAGAGCCCAATATTGAAGCCATTCCTGTCAGGAAAGAAAGGAGCAGAGTGGCTCTGAGGGAGGGGAAAAGAGCGGAAAGAGGACGATGAAGACAAACACACCGTTCCATAAAACAACACCCAAACCTCTGCATGTTGTAAACTGATAAGAACATGTAAAAAATCTATAGCATGCTTAAAACATCTTTGATTTAGCTAAATGTTTATATCATATATCAAGCTGGAGTTGAGTGTAGCTGTAAAGGCAGAACACTCTGGGTATTTATACTTACCCAATGTAGATTTGTTCCTGGCCACCAGTCAGCAGTGGTACCCAAACAGGAACAGAGTCGCCAAGAACATCAGAGCTACCAGCATGAGGAAGAGAACATGTAACTTAGCAGGCCCATTAGGGAGCCCCCTCAGAGAGAGAAACACAGAGGGAGAAAGAGAAGAGAAAAAAGAAAGAGCCATTGAGACGACAACACAGAGCCGTAGATGGATATTAATGCAACGGTTGCTCTGCCTTCAGACAAACATCCTCAAATCACTTGCCACCCAGTACTTAAAAATAAAATAGAGTAACACTGTTGCAGGTGAGGAACAGCAGAAAGAACTTGGAGAATCCTACGCAGTTGTTCAACCTGGGGATAAAACAGGAGTGAGAGAGGTGACAAACAGTGACATTACAATGAATGACTTCCTCTGCAGTTTGAGTTTCTAATAGCATTTTGGAATTACACTATATATACAGAAGTATGTGGACACCCCTACAAAATAGTGGATCCTGCTATTTCAGCCACACCTGAAAGGTATATAAAATCGAGCACACATCCATGCAATCTCCATAGGAAAACATTGGCAGTAGAATGGAGAGCTCAGTGACTTTCAACAATGCACCTTCATAGGATGCCACCTTTCTAACAAGTCAGTTCGTCAAATTTCTGCCCTGCTAGAGCTGACCCGGTCAACTGTAAGTGCTGTTATTGTGAAGTGGAAACGACTAGGAGCAACAATGGCTCAGCCACAAAGTTGTAGGCCACACAAGCTCACAGAACGGGACCCCCAAGTCCTGAAGCGCATAGCGCGTAAAAATTGTCTGTACTCGGTTACAACACTCTACCAAGTTCCAAACTGCCACTAGAAGCAACATCAGCACAAGAACTGTTCGTCGGGAGCGTCATGAAATGGGTTTCCATGGCCGAGCAGCTGCACACAAGCCTAAGATCATCATATGCAATGCCAAGCATCGGTTGGAATGGTGTAAAGCTCGCCACCATTGAACTCTGGAGCAGTGAAAACACGTTCTCTGGAGTGATGACTCACGCTTCACCATCAGTCTGATGGACGAATCTGAGTTTGGCGGATGCCAGGAGAATGCTACCTGCCCAAATACATAGTGCCAACTGTAAAATTTGGTGGAGGTAGAATAATGGTCTGGGACTGTTTTTCATAGTTTGGGCTAGGCCCTTTCGTTCCAGTAAAGGGAAATCTTAACGCTACAGCATACAATGACATTCTAGATGAGTAAAGAAAGTGTGTCTATGTATACGGGTGACTCATCACAATACAAGTCAGCTAGTACAGCGACTGAAATGACTGCAACCCTTATAGGACTGCAGTTAGTTTCAGAATGGGACTATTTAGAACTATTTAAAAAAAAC
Source organism: Oncorhynchus mykiss (assembly GCF_057628025.1). Taxonomy (NCBI): domain Eukaryota; kingdom Metazoa; phylum Chordata; class Actinopteri; order Salmoniformes; family Salmonidae; genus Oncorhynchus; species Oncorhynchus mykiss. The sequence goes on along the minus strand of NC_143031.1, from coordinate 35,795,341 downwards.
TAAAAGCATTGTATTTGGGACAAAATCATTCACTAAACCTGAATTAAATCTTGTAATGAATAATGTGGAAATTGAGGTGACTAAACTGCTTGGAGTAACACTAGACTGTCAAATCAAATGTATTTGTATAGCCCTTCGTACATCAGCTGATATATCAAAGTGCTGTAAAGAAACCCAGCCTAAAACCCCAAACAGCAAGTAATGCAGGTGTAGAAGCATTGTAATCGGTCATGGTCAAAACATATTGATACAACAGTAGCTAAGATGGGGAGAAGTCTGTCCATAATAAAGCGCTGCTCTACCTTCTTAACAGCACGATCAACAAGGCAGGTTCTACAGATTATCCAAGTTCTTTCTGCTGTTCCTCACCTGCAACAGCGTTACTCTATTTTATTTTTAAGTACTGGGTGGCGAGTGATTGGAGGATGTTTGTCTGAAGGCAGAGCAACCGTTTCATTAATATCCATCTACGGCTCTGTGTTGTCGATTTCAAGTCTCATAGCAAAGGGTCTGAATACTTATGTAAATATGGTATTTTTTTTATTTTTTATACATTTGCTAAAAATCTGGTTTTGCTTTGTCATTATGGGTTATTATGTGTAGATTGATGAGGGAAAAAAAATATTTAATCAATTTTAGAATAAGACTAACATAAAATGTGGAAAAAGTCAAGGGTCTGAATACTTTCCTGAATGCACTGTGTGTACCGCCCCCTGGTGGTGAACAGAATTGGTATTATGACATACTGGAGCCAGTACAAAGTATAAACATTTCATATATACACTGAACAAAAATAGAAAACACAATATGTAAAGTGTTATTCCCATGTTTCCTGAGCTGAAATAAAAGATCCCAGAAATGTTCCATACGCACAAAAAGCTTATTTCTCTCAAATTATGTGCACATATTTGTTTACATCCCTGTTATTGAGCATTTCTCCTTTGAAGGCAAGCCATCCACCTGACCTATCCAGACAAGCCATCCACCTTATCCAGGTGTGATATATCAAGAAGCAGATTAAACAGCATGATCCTTAATTACACAGATGCACCTTGTCCTGGGGACAATACAAGGGCACTAAGATGTGCAGGTGTCACACAACAGAATGCCACAGATATTTCAAGTTTTGAGGGAGTCTGCAATTGGCATGATGACTGCAGGAATGTCCACCAGAGCTGTTGCCAGAGAATTTAATATTAATTTCTCTACCATATGCTGTTTTAGAGAATTTGGCAGTATGTCCAACCGGCCTCACAACCGCAGACCATGTGTAAAAATGCCAGCGCAGGACCTCCACATCCGGCTTCTGCACTTGCAGGATCGTTGAGAGACCAGCCACCCAGACAGCTGATGAAACTAAGGAGTATTTCTGTCTGTAATAAAGCCCTTTTGTGGCAAAAAACTAATTCTTATTGGCTGGGCCTGGCTCCCCAGTGTGTGGACCTGGCTCCCAAGGGGGTGGGCCTATGCCCTCCCAGGCCCACCCATGGCTGCACCCCTGCACAGTCATGTGAAATCCATAGACTAGGGCCTAATTCATTTATTTCAACTGTATGATTTCCTTATATGAACTATAACTCCGTAAAATCGTTGAAATTGTTGCATGTTGCGTTTCTATTTTTGTTCAGTATAAATACCTAGGTAGTAAATGTTACTGGGTTTGCTACTATAAAGAACTCAACTGACAATTCATATTTACCCAAAATGTTATTTATTGGTGTCTTTGGGATAACTTCCAACATAACATTTGAGTAAATACCTGGTCTTTTCTGTAAAATAAAGTGCTACCGAGTCCCTTTGAACTGTAAAGAATGTCCTTAATACAAAAACCAAACATTCCTATGTAGCCATTCAACAGTCAATGTGAAGAGATATGAATACAAGTTTATGGATTTGATCTAATGAAAAGGTATTGTTGCTAATGATACTATAACAAGACTGTCACATCTTTAATGCTCCCGAAAGCAAATTAAGTTCCAGGTTATACAGTCACATCACAAGATTTAAAACATGTCAGATGTCAATGAAGGTAAGGTGTGTTGATTGTTTCTGTAAAAAAAACATTACGCAGGTCTGCCTGTTCAGAATCCTTGAGGTTATTTCAAGTCAGGTTCCTACTTCAAAATAGACCAGGAAGAGATATGTAATACATATTGCATCAACCACCCTGACTTTATGAAACTCCAGAAGACCAAGTCAAAACAACAATTTCTTATAACATACCTTTAAAACTAGTGTCCCTCTATAAAACATGGTAATACTCACTTGATCTTTTTTAAATGTATTTTTTTAAACACTCCGTTAAAGAATCCACACTAAACAACAAAGAGAAACAAGACTCCTCTGTATTCACAAATTACTCTCAAAAGAGTATCGCTTAAATATAAAACAGGCCAAACTAAAATATAAAAAAACAAAAGCACAGGAAAAAAATGTATTCCTTTTTTCAAGGGATGGTTGGGGGTCTAGCATGTCAGGGGTAGGGAGTAGTCTCTGGCACCTGTACACTCAAACAGTGCTGGACAGTAAGTCCTTCAGTGAAATTCAAGGCTTGTCCTTTTCGGACTCTGCATCATCCTTCATTTTCTGTTCCTGCATACGGGTCCGAGTGGAGCCTGAAAAACAGAGACAACCTTGAGTTTCATGGCATACATACAGAACAACAGACAGTTAACAGAAAGACAGACTACAACATTTGAGGTAGATAAAAGCAAAGTCTATTGGATTACAATGTTTGAGGGATGGTAAAAGAAACGTAGAACTGATAATATACAAAACGAAGGATGATGAAAGCAGAATTCAGGTAAAGCCAGAAACAAACGTACCTATCTCTGCAAGTTTCTGTATCAGTCTCGACTCTTCACCAGGTTTGCTGTGAGGAGAGCAAGATGAGATCAGCAACTTATTTCAACCGTGCCTCACCTCTGCATGAACACAACATTCTGCAGCCTAGTATAACCAAAATGAAAGATGGCTATCTCCTACCTCTCATCAGATTCATCCTGTCCTTCTACATCAAAGCGCAACCTCTTCAGGGGCTTGGGGGCGGAGCTCATATCCAAACTCCTCTTCAAGGACCTATCACTGCTGTTCACCATCGCATTGATCTTCTGGAACTTATCAGAGGTCTGCAGAGGAAACAAGACAGAACATCATTTTAGTGCACTGGACACAATGCCCATTTCAGGAAAGAATATTTTCCACTATGTTGATGAAAATGATCACTTACTCCAAACGATTCACCGATCGATACCAGGATTCTGTGGAGAACAAAACACAGGGGGGAAGTTAAAAAAAATAATGATTCATAGAGATTTTTTATTTTATTTTTACATTTACTAGTTAATAACGCAAAAAATTTAACAGACATTACCATAACAAAATAGGAGAGAAATTCACAAAATTTGCTCACATCTTTGCCAGTTTGGAACTGAAACATCAAGATAATGAAATGTGCCTCAGCTATAAAATCGGTTCATCACTAAGCGCATACAAAACAAGGTGTCAGCCTGGTTCATGGGTGGGAGGGTACTGACCTGGTACGTGGGGTCATGACTGGAGACATGCGTGTTGGGCTCTTCATGGGAGAGATATAGACGTTGTTGCTGCCAGGCACTCTCAGGGGGGAGTTGGGGAACTTGTAGGGGCTGCGGGGGATGTGTGGGATGGGAGACAGTGTGGGGGGCTGGGGGAGAGAGACCGTAGGGAGTGTGTCAGTAGAGAATACTAGAACATTAAGACGGCAAGCATTTTGAACCTGCGTGTGAGAGATCAGGACCATGTGAAGTATGTTGCGGTGCCACAAAGGAAAACGCTAACTGTCCGTCTCACCCTGGGAGAGGCGTACTGCAGGATGTTGGTCTTCAGTTTCTGCATGAACACCAGGTTGTAGAAGACAATGATGGAGTCATACTGGCCCTCCCGGATTAACACGTGCTTAAATGTCTGCAAGAAAGACGGGGAGATGAGATGTTCTGCATCTGTGGTAATCCTTCCTCTCATCTGACTTAATAAAGCCTGCCACACTAGCCATATGGAGCAAGTCCTTTTAAGTCCCTCATGTCTACACTACAGCTCCACAGCAGGAGTAGATAGTTCATACCCCTGTGTACTCACCTCTTGGTTGGTGTTGGGCATGTTCTTGTAAGCAGTGACGATGGTCTTGAAACGCAAGTCCACGTTCTTCACCTTGCATATGGCGTACATGGCCGACATCATCAACTGTTTGGGGATAAAAAAGCCACAGGTGTCAAAGTTGTACATGATCATGTATAGAGTGTTTTGATCGCACAAATTGCATCAGAGTACGTGTGTGAACACAGCACAGTACCTGGTCCAGGTGGCGGTCTCTCATCAGTTCATACTCATTCTGCAGTGTGTGCTGGAACAGAGTCCACATGATTGGCTCCAGCTCAGGGTGAGAGGTCAAAAGTTGTGTGTAAAGCATCTTCAGCCTCATGTAGGCCAGCCGGTACACTACAGGAAAAACACAGAACGAGTTAGAAACCGGGTTACAAAGACAGACAACCAGTCATACACAAACAACACCCCACCGACGACTGTAGACCAACTACCAGCTAGTGAAATCTTACATTTTTTGTAGAAGAGGCTGAGAGAGTTGGACTTTGGGTGCCTAGGGGTCTGATGGGGCGCCGGGGCAGAGGGCTGAGAGGAGGGTGGGGCTGTAGATTCAGGGGCTGGCAGGGTACGGCTACTGGGCCGCACAGGGGAAAGATACCTGCCAGAGAGGAATAACAATATTAGAAAAACAATAGTACAAGCTTCAAGCATAACAATGAGATGGATCAGTGACGCACAATTATTTCTTAAACCATGTTCTAAAAAAGGTTAAATGGTCAATGTCCTGGAGAGATCTTCACAGGTTTTCAACCTAACCTCTGACCAGTCTTTCCCAAAGCCTGGGGCTTTGATATCGGTTACTGTTGGTCAGTGTTCATGTGGCCAGACAAGCCCATTATCCCCCACCCTGTTCACTTCACCCATTCACAGACTTAACATTCCACAACTACTTAGTTTATGCTTTGTCAGGGTTCCGCAAAACAACTTTGATAAGATACATGTTGTTCCTAAATGCAAGTTACAAGAAGACAAGGCTGAAAGTGTACCGTGCTTTTTTGTGAGCATTAAAATGCAAGAGCATACCAATCCATCTTATTAACCTCAAATTGGTGGTTATCAATCCTTTGGGAAGAAGTACAACTTGCGTGCCTTCCCAAGCCTGAAAGGGATGCCATTTGAAAAACAAACAACATTTACTACTCAGATCTCTGGCACCCATCCATGCTTGACCGGATCTTACTCCAGCTTTGTAACAAAAACATTGTAACAAAACAACGGTCAATGAAAGGTTGTGAGTGTATGACCCAATTAAGGTTGGGCAATATTACGATAGCATCGTCTATTGATGATGCTTGACATAGATTGTCGATGATGACATTGAGAAGTGACAAATTGTACCAACTTCTGTATTCATGTAAGCAACTGATTGAACAAATCCTCACTTATCAGTATCTGCAATTTGGCAGTAAGCCCAGACCTTGTTTTGAGAACAAAAGCTATCAGTTTCAAGGTCTCAACATAGAGAGAAGAAGCTTTGTGAGGTATTGGTCGGTCACAAGAATGAAGCAAACGTTAACCAATTATGAACGATGAATAAGCTAAATCATGCAAATTTGACGTATACTGCAGATAAGGGAATGGGACTGCCCCATTCAATGGTGCATTACGTTTGTTGGAACCTCTCCAGCTTGCCGACAATTATTAATTTAAGATTGACTTAGAATGTCCCTGTGTAAGAATTTCCACAGCAGCTTTCTCACAATGAATCTAAGTTACATCTCAAAAAGTTGTTTGAAATATATATGTAATAATGACAATTACAACAATACTGAATGAACACTTATTTTAACTTAATATAATACATAAATAAAATCTATTTGTCTCAAATAAATAATGAAACACGCTCAATTTGGTTTAAATAATGCAAAAACAGTGTTGGAGAAGAAAGTAAAAGTGCAATGTGTGCCATGTAAAAAAGCTAACGTTTAAATTCCTTGCTCAGAACATATGAAAGCTGGTGGTTCCAGTTCTTCAATATTCCCAGTTAAGAACGGCGAGGATAGCTGTGCTACAAGCCCAGCTTCAGACGCAATCGCTAAGCAAGGGTAATTTCAGTGTAGGAAAGGATGAAACAGCGTCTGTGCCACCAGTAAGTGCAGATAGTATAAATCCCCTGGCACAGTCCCCGCAGCCAGACAACTTTCTCACTGTTTCTGGAAGGAAACGCTGTAGGAACGCTCAACCGGTGTCGCTCATTCAGCCGACAGAAACTTTCAACCGGTTTTCCCCATGAAGCAGCGGGTCGGAGTCAGAGGCCGAGTCTTCTCTGGTCTCTACTCCTCCCGTTACGGGGTCTGAGACGCCGAAGCTTCCCACCATTAGCTCTGACAAATTGAAAACTCTAGTCATTGGCGACTCCATTACCCGCAGTATTAGACTTAAAACGAATCATCCAGCGATCATACACTGTTTACCGGGGGGCAGGGCTACCGACTTTAAGGCTAATCTGAAGATGGTGCTGGCTAAAGCTAAAACTGGCGAGTGTAGAGAGTATAGAGATATTTTTATCCACGTCGGCACCAACGATGTTAGGATGAAACAGTCAGAGATCACTAAGCGCAACATAGCTTCAGCGTGTAAATCAGCTAGAAAGATGTGTCGGCATCGAGTAATTGTCTCTGGCCCCCTCCCAGTTAGGGAGAGTGATGAGCTCTACAGCAGAATCTCACAACTCAATCGCTGGTTGAAAACTGTTTTCTGCCCCTCCCAAAAGATAGAATTTGTAGATAATTGGCCCTCTTTCTGGGACTCACCCACAAACAGGACCAAGCCTGACCTGCTGAGGAGTGACGGACTCCATCCTAGCTGGAGGGGTGCTCTCATTTTATCTACCAACATAGACAGGGCTCTAACTACTCTAGCTCCACAATGAAATAGGGTGCAGGCCAGGCAGCAGGCTGTTAGCCAGCCTGCCAGCATAGTGGAGTCTGCCACTAGCACAGTCAGTGTAGTCAGCTCAGCTATCACCATTGAGACCCGTGTCTGTGCCTCGACCTAGGTTGGGCAAAACTAAACATGGCGGTGTTCGCCTTAGCAATCTCACTAGGATAAAGACCACCTCCATTCCTGTCATTATTGAAAGAGATCATGGTACCGCACTTCTCAAAATAGGGCTACTTAATGTTAGATCCCTTACTTCAAAGGCAATTATAGTCAATGAACTAATCACTGATCATAATCTTGATGTGATTGGCCTGACTGAAACATGGCTTAAGCCTGATGATTTTACTGTGTTAAATGAGGCCTCACCTCCTGGCTACACTAGCGACCATATCCCACATGCATCCCGCAAAGGCGGAGGTGTTGCTAACATTTACGATAGCAAATTTCAATTTACAAAATTTTTTTAAAAAAAAATGACGTTTTCGTCTTTTGAGCTTCTAGTCATGAAATCTATGCAGCCTACTCAATCACTTTTTATAGCTACTGTTTACAGGCCTCCTGGGCCATATACAGCGTTCCTCACTGAGTTCCCTGAATTCCTATCGGACCTTGTAGTCATAGTAGATAATATTCTAATCTTTGGTGACTTTAATATTCACATGGAAAAGTCCACAGACCCACTCCAAAAGGCTTTCGGAGCCATCATCGACTCAGTGGGTTTTGTCCAACATGTCTCTGGACCCACTCACTGTCACACGCTGGACCTAGTTTTGTCCCATGGAATAAATGTTGTGGATCTTAATGTTTTTCCTCATAATCCTGGACTATCGGACCACCATTTTATTACATTTGCAATTGCAACAAATAATCTGCTCAGACACCAACCAAGGATCATCAAAAGTTGTGCTATAAATTCACAGACAACACAAAGACTCCTTGATGTCCTTCCAAGGACGCCAGAGGACAAAAATCAGTTAACCACCTAACTGAGGAACTCAATTTAACCTTGCGCAATACCCTAGATGCAGTTGCACCACTAAAAACCAAAAACATTTATCATAAGAAACTAGCTCCCTGGTACACAGAAAATACACTAGCTCTGAAGCAAGCTTCCAGAAAATTGGAACGGAAATGGCGCCACACCAAACTGGAAGTCTTCCGACTAGCTTGGAAAGACAGTACTGTGCAGTACCGAAGAGCCCTTACTGCTGCTCGATCATCCTATTTGTCTAACTTAATTGAGGAAAATAAGAACAATCCGAAATTCCTTTTTGATACTGTCGCAAAGCTAACTAAAAAGCAGCATTCCCCAAGAGAGGATGACTTTCACTTTAGCAGTGATGAATTCATGAACTTCTTTGAGGAAAAGATGATGATTATTAGAAAGCAAATTACGGACTCCTCCTTAAATCTGCGTATTCCTTCAAAGCTCAGTTGTCCTGAGTCTGCACAACTCTGCCAGGACCTAGGATCAAGAGAGACGCTCAAGTGTTTTAGTACTATATCTCTTGACACAATGATGAAAATAATCATGGCCTCTAAACCTTCATGCTGCATACTGGACCCTATTCCAACTAAACTACTGAAAGAGCTGCTTCCTGTGCTAGGCCCTCCTATGTTGAACATAATAAACGGCTCTCTATCCACCGGATGTGTACCAAACTCACTAAAAGTGGCAGTAATAAAGCCTCTCTTGAAAAAGCCAAACCTTGACCCAGAAAATATAAAAAACTAAATTGGCCTATATCAAATCTTCCATTCCTCTCAAAAATTGTAGAAAAGGCTGTTGTGCAACAACTCACTGCCTTCCTGAAGACAAACAATGTATACGAAATGCTTCAGTCTGGTTTTAGACCCCATCATAGCACTGAGACGGCACTTGTGAAGGTGGTAAATTACATTTTAATGGCATCGGACCGAGGCTCTGCATCTGTCCTCGTGCTCCTAGACCTTAGTGCTGCTTTTGATACCATCGATCACCACATTCTTTTGGAGAGATTGGAAACCCAAATTGGTCTACACGGACAAGTTCTGGCCTGGTTTAGATCTTATCTGTCGGAAAGATATCAGTTTGTCTCTGTGAATGGTTTGTCCTCTGACAAATCAACTGTAAATTTCGGTGTTCCTCAAGGTTCCGTTTTAGGACCACTATTGTTTTCACTATACATTTTACCTCTTGGGGATGTTATTCGAAAACATAATGTTAACTTTCACTGCTATGCGGATGACACACAGCTGTACATTTCAATGAAACATGGTGAAGCCCCAAAATCGCCCTTGCTTGAAGCATGTGTTTCAGACATAAGGAAGTGGATGGCTGCAAACTTTCTACTTTTAAACTCGGACAAAACAGAGATGCTTGTTCTAGGCCCCAAGAAACAAAGAGATCTTCTGTTGAATCTGACAATTAATCTTAATGGTTGTACAGTCGTCTCAAATAAAACTGTGAAGGACCTTGGCGTTACTCTGGACCCTGATCTCTCTTTTGAAGAACATATCAAGACCATTTCAAGGACAGCTTTTTTCCATCTACGTAACATTGCAAAAATCAGAAACTTTGTCCAAAAATGATGCAGAAAAATTAATCCATGCTTTTGTCACTTCTAGGTTAGACTACTGCAATGCTCTAATTTCCGGCTACCCGGATGAAGCACTAAATAAACTTCAGTTAGTGCTAAATACGGCTGCTAGAATCCTGACTAGAACCACATTTTTTTTATCATATTACTCCAGTGCTAGCCTCTCTACACTGGCTTCCTGTCAAAGCAAGGGCTGATTTCAAGGTTTTACTGCTAACCTACAAAGCATTACATGGGCTTGCTCCTACCTAATCTCTCTGATTTGGTCCTGCCGTACATACCTACACGTACGCTACGGTCACAAGACGCAGGCCTCCTAATTGTCCCTAGAATTTCTAAGCAAACAGCTGGAGGCAGGGCTTTCTCCTATAGAGCTCAATTTTTATGGAACGGTCTGCCTACCCATGTCAGAGACGCAAACTCGGTCTCAACCTTTAAGTCTCTACTGAAGACTCATCTCTTCAGTGGGTCATATGATTGAGTGTAGTCTGGCCCAGGAGTGGGAAGGTGAACGGAAAGGCTCTGGAGCAACGAACCGCCCTTGCTGTCTCTGCCTGGCCGGTTCCCCTCTTTCCACTGGGATTCTCTGCCTCTAACCCTATTACAGGGGCAGAGTCACTGGCTTACTGGGGCTCTCTCATGCCGTCCCTGGAGGGGGTGCGTCACCTGAGTGGGTTGATTCACTGATGTGGTCATCCTGTCTGGGTTGGGTTGCTGTTTGGGGTTTTAGGCTGGGTTTCTGTACAGCACTTTGAGATATCAGCTGATGTACGAAGGGCTATATAAATAAATTTGATTTGAAGAAGTTTTAGGTTGTAGTTATTATAGGAATTATGACACATCGACTATCTCTCTATACCATTTGTATTTCATATACCTTTCACTATTGGATGTTTTAATAGGCACTTTAGTATTGCCAGCCTAATCTTGGGAGTTGAAAAATGGCACCGGAAGAAATGGCAGCAGTTTTACAGGAGCCCAACCAATTTTACCATTATGTGTTTTTTTCCGCGTTACTTGTAACTTATTTTGTACATAATGTTTCTGCAACTGTATCTTATGGCAGAAAAGAGCTTCTGGGTATCAGGACAGCGATCACTCACCTCGGATTAGACAAAGAGCTTCTGGATATCAGGACAGGGATCACTCACCTCGGATTAGACAAAGAGCTTCTAGATATCAGGACAGGGATCACTCACCTCGGATTAGACAAAGAGCTTCTGGATATCAGGACAGGGATCACTCACCTCGGATTAGAGAAAGAGCTTCTAGATATCAGGACAGTGATCACTCACCTCGGATTAGACAAAGAGCTTCTGGATATCAGGACAGCGATCACTCACCTCGGATTAGACAAAGAGCTTCTGGATATCAGGACAGGGATCACTCACCTCGGATTAGACAAAGAGCTTCTGGATATCAGGACAGTGATCACTCACCTCGGATTAGACAAAGAGCTTCTGGATATCAGGACAGTGATCACTCACCTCGGATTAGACAAAGAGCTTCTGGATATCAAGACAGGGATCACTCACCTCGGATTAGACAAAGAGCTTCTGGATATCAGGACAGTCAGTGATCACTCACCTCGGATTAGACAAAGAGCTTCTGGATATCAGGACAGGGATCACTCACCTCGGATTAGAGTGTGTCTGTGCATATTTGTAAACAACAGCTGGTGCACGAAATCTAAGGAAGTCTCTAGATTCTGCTTGCCTGTAGAGTATATTGTGATAAATTGCAGGCCACACTACTTGCCTAGAGAGTTCTCAGCTATACTTTTCGTGGCTGTTTATTTACCACCACAAACAGATGCTGGCACTAAGACCGCACTCAGTCAGCTGTATAAGGAAATAAGCAAACAGGAAACCACTCACCCAGAGGCGGCACTCCTAATGGCCGGAGACTAATGCAGGGAAACCTAAATCAGTTCTACCAAATCTCTATCAACGTGTTAAATGTGCAACTTGGGAAAAAAATATATTAAAAAAATAATCACCTGTACTCCACACACAGAGACGCGTACAAAGCTCTCCCTCGCCCTCCATTTGGTAAATCCGACCACAACTCTATCCTCCTGATTCCGGCTTACAAGCCAAAATTAAAGCACGAAGCACCAGTGACTCGGTTTATAAAAAAAGTGGTCAGATGAAGCAGATGCTAAACTACAGGACTGTTTTGCTATCACAGGCTGGAACATGTTCCGAGATTCTTCCGATAACATTGAGGAATACACCACATCAGTCACTGGCTTTATCAACAAGCGCATCGAGGACACTGTCCACATAGTGACTGTACGTACATACCCCAACCAGAAGCCATGGATTACAGGCAACATTCGCACTGAGCTAAAGGGCAGAGCCGACGCTTTCAAGGTGCGGGACTCTAACCCGGAAGCTTACAAGAAATCCAGCTATGCCCTGCGACAAACCATCAAACAGGCAAAGCATCAATACAGGGCTAGGATTGAATCATTCTACACCGGCTCCGACGCTCGTCGGATGTGGCAGAGCTTGCAAACTATTACAGACTACAAAGGGAGGCACAGCCGCGAGCTGCCCAGTGACACGAGCCTACCAGACGAGCTAAATCACTTCTATGCTCGCTTTGAGGCAAGCAACACTGAGGCATGTTCCGGGCGACTGTGTGATCCCGCTCTCCGTAGCCGATGTGAGTAAGACCTTTAAACAGGTCAACATACTCAAGGCTGTGGGGCCAGACGGTTCACCAGGACGTTTGCTCTGGGCATGTGCTGACCAACTGGCAGGTGTCTTCACTGACATTTCCAACATGTCCCTGATCGAGTCTGTAATACCAACATGTTTTAAGCAGACCACCATAGTCTCTGTGCCCAAGAACACAAAAGCAACTTGCCTAAATGACTACAGATCCGTAGCACTCAGGTCCGTAGCCATGAAGTGCTTTGAAAGGCTGGTAATGGCTCACTTCAACACCATCATTCCAGAAACCCTAGACCAACTCCAATTTGCATACCGCCCAAACAGATCCATAGATGATGCAATCTCTATTGCACTCCACACTGCCCTTTCCCACTTGGACAAAAGGAACACCTATATGATAATGCTGTTCATTGACTACAGCTCAGCGTTCAACACCATAGTACCCTCAAAGCTCATCACTAAGCTAAGGAACCTCGGACTAAACACCTCCCTCTGCAACTGGATCCTGGACTTCCTGACGGGCCGCTCCCAGGTGGTGAGGGTAGGTAGCAACACATCTGCCACGCTGATCCTCAACACTGGAGATCCCCAGGGTTGCGTGCTCAGTCCTCTCCTGTACTCCCTGTTCACCCACGACTGCATGGCCAGGCACGACTCCAACACCATCATTAAGTTTGCAGACGACACAACAATGGTAGGCCTGATCACCGACGAGACAGCCTATAGGGAGGGGTTCAGAGACCTGGCCGGGTGGTGCCAGAATAACAACCTATCCCTCAACGTAGCCAAGACTAAGGAGATGATTGTGGACTACAGGAAAAGGAGCACCGAGCATGCCCCCATTCTCATCGACGGGGCTGTAGTGGAGCAGGTTGAGAGCTTCAAGTTCCTTGGTGTCCACATCAACAACAAACTAGAATGGTCCAAACACGCCAAGACAGTCGTGAAGAGGGCACGACAAAGCCTATTCCCCCTCAGGAAACTAAAAAGATTTGGCATGGTTCCTGAGATCCTCAAAAGGTTCTACAGCTGCACCATAGAGAGCATCCTGACCGGTTGCATCACTGCCTGGTACGGCAACTGCTCGGCCTCCGACCGCAAGGCACTTCAGAGGGTAGTGCGCACGGCCCAGTACATCACTGGGGCAAAGCTGCCTGCCATCCAGGACCTCTACACCAGGCAGTGTCAGAGGAAGGCCCTAAAAATTGTCAGACACTCCAGCCACCCTAGTCATAGACTTCTCTCTGATACCACACGGCAAGCTGTACCGGAGTGCCAAGTCTAGGACAAAAAGGCTTCTCAACAGTTTTTACCCCCAAGCCATAAGACTCCTGAACAGGCAACCAAATGGTTACCTGGACTATTTGCATTGTGTGCCCCCCCCCCTCTTTTACGCTGCTGCTACCCTGTGTTTTATCATAAATGCATAGTCACTTTAACTATACATTCATGTACATACTACCATAATTGGCCCGACCAACCAGTGCTCCCGCACATTGGCTAACCGAGCTATCTGCATTGTGTCCCACCACCCGCCAACCCCTCTTTTTACGCTACTGCTACTCTCTGTTCATCATATATGCATAGTCACTTTTTTCAAATGTCTTTTTACTGTTGTATTTCTTTAGTCGATTTTTTTTAGTCGAGAAGTACCGAAAATATATTTTATGGGACAAGAGACACCCATTTCATTCACACCCATTTCAGTGAACTAATCCATTGTGAGGCAGACTAATCTATTGCAGAGACTGCGGGGATGGCACAGTCCAAGAAAGGGAGTGTGGCTGGACAATGCAGGTCTCCCTCCAGAATTCACTCTCTCCCACCAATTTGTGCACATTCATTGTTTCATAACTTCATTGTGTGAATTGTTTGCGTTTGTTTGCTTATTCCTAATCTACAATGTTTGTTTGGTTACGGTAATGCATTCAATACATTATTCCTTTTACCGTTCTCATTGTCAGAGGGAGTGGACACGTTTGCAGAGCGCACAACCTATGCTACACCTATGAGAAACAAGTTTTGGTTTATTTCATTATTTTTATGAGTTTTGTCAATTTATTCATTGTATTTTGTTTGGAGCCTCCAGTCAATGATGAGTAAGGACATGCACCTGATTATGCACAGAAGTAGGCCTATAGGCTGCCTGGTCTGCGCACAAATGTAGGCAAAAAAAATGTGTCCATTTGGGGATCTGAATGTATTTCTGATTGGCTTAATGCACAACCACTAATGAGCTGCGGAGCTTCTCAAAGTAATGTTTTCTTCACCTCAAACAGCAAGCAAAGTTGGTTTTTACAGCCATTGAGATTTTTTTTATTTCACCTTTATTTAACCAGGTAGGCCAGTTGAGAACAAGTTCTCATTTACAACTGCGACTTGGCCAAGATAAAGCAAAGCAGTGTGACACAAACAACAGAGTTGTTACACACATGGAATAAACAAACGTACAGTCAATAACACAGTAGAAAAAAATTGATATACAGTGTGTGCAAATGAGGTAAGATTAGGGAGGTAAGGCAATAAATAGGCCGTAGTGGCAAAGTAATTACAATTTAGCAATTAAACACTGGAGTGATAGATGTGTAGTAGATGAATGTGCAAGTAGAGATACTGGGGTGCTAAAGAGCAAAAAAATAAATAACAATATCGTCATGAGGTAGTTGGATGGGCTATTTACAGATGGGCTATATACAGGTGCAATGATCTATGAGCTGCTCTGACAGCTGATGCTTAAAGTTAGTGAGGGAGATACGAGTCTCCAGCTTCAGTTATTTCTGTAATTCGTTCCAGTCATTGGCAACAGAGAACTGGAAGGAAAGGCGGGCCAAATGTTTTCATTTGTTGGCTTTATAGGCTATTTTTACATAATTGGAAATAGATAGATTAACCAAATGAAATTGATTGAGATACAAAGACGTTGTTATAAATTATATGACAATGTTCCACGAAAATGTTCATATGAAAACCATAACTGGCACACATATCGGTAGAAATGGTAAGATAAATTGGCATTCCACATGAGAAAGTTTACCGACTCCTTGTGTAGCCTATTACCGGCAACTTCAGGAGAGTAATGGCAGAATCTACAAAAGCCAGTAGGAGTGGGAGGAGAATGGTCAGGACAGCTTCAGTTCTCCCTGTTCTTGTTATCTTGATCTCTGGTTCCCTCGAGTCATGTGTCTTATTTCATCAAACAGTGAGCTTAAACCATCAGACAAGCTCAATGCATATATATAGTTGATTTTATACACATAGGGTGTAATATGTTTTAATTTACAGTAAAAAAGTTAATCTCAGATTTTTTTTATTATATATAAAAATAAAAAAAATGTGTATATATATATATATATTATTCAATTGTAGTGATTCACATGATTTCAGGATAAATCCAGCAGTTCCCTATGCTGGGTAGTGAAAGCAAACACTCAAAGCAAACACTCAACCATGAGCACCACGGAGCCTTCAAAAGAACTCTGGGACAAAATAGTGGAAAGGCAGATCAGGAGTTGGGTATAAAAATATTTCAAAAGGCCTTCAATTAAGAAGTGGAATGTGTATGGCACCACCAAGACCCTGCCGTCTGTCAAAACTGGATGACCGAGCAAGTAAGAGACTGATCAGAGAGGCTACCAAGAGTCCAATGGCAACTTTGAAAGAGAGATAGGCTTTTACTGCCAAGACTGGTCAAAATGTGCATGTGATAATATCCCAAGCACTCCACCAAATCTGGCATGTATGGTAGGGTGGAAAGAAGGAAGCCATTACACAAGAAAGCCCACCTTGAATGCAGTTTGAATTATGCAAAACAACACAGACATCATCATATTTCACAATGGAGACTGTGAATAAGGTGCGTTAGTGTCAGATGAGGGTGGGGACTTACAGGTCCGCTGCAGTGTGGTTGTGCTGTAGGGGCTGGTTGAGGGTGGCAGGGGGCTCTGCCTGCTCCACTGGACCCTCCTCACGGGTCCGTTTCAGCAGCTCAAACAGTGGCGAGTCCTAGGGAGAAACACACGGAACAGCATTCATTAGACAGGCACTACAGCATTTCACACATGCACCGAAGCACTACAAACACAACAGCAAGTAATACCAATTTCATGGAACTTGTTCCTAAAGCTCATAATGTCATAATCAACACAATGTACATTACACTATGTGCCTAAAAGTTATTACATTATACCTCCATTATTGGCATTGTATTACATTATCAGAATTTAATACATTATAGATGCAAAAGTTATTACATTATCAGCAACTATTACAATCGCATTTTATAACATTAGTTGCTACAGGGTTAACATCCCGTCCTCATGCCACTGGTGATATTGGGTTTGACCTTTGGAACATGGACACTCCCTAAGCCTCTATGTATTAGATGTTATCAGACACACGTAATATTCAATTAAACTATATTCATACAAAAGGGTGGGTGTGTTTATGAAAGCAGGCCTATATGGTTATCTACGCTAAGACTTCACCAGGAACTGCACATTCAACACTTTCAGTTGTTCCCCGTGCAATATGCAACATAAAAGGCAGACAAACTTCCTGTGGCTGTTTGTCAAGCTGCATTTTGGGCCAAGATCAAAGGTATGACATTTATTGAACACTCACATGCACGCCCACACTTGCACACAAATAGACGCATACAGCACGGCTCTGTATCGGAGTCAGTGAAAGCCGCACCTAGTCGCCTGCCTCATCACGTTAGTCTGCAGGCTCAGGCTTGCCATCACTGAAACCTTCCTCTTCCTGTCATTCTGAGGCAGCTGCTTCGGTGACGCCACCGACTCCAAAACAGCTCAAGAAAGTACACTGGGCTCTGGGGCTGACATGAGAGTATGACTTAACTGATTCCTTTCAGGGGTAGGATAGCTCTTAGATATCAAACAAAATAAAGACAAAATAATACACTACATTTCATTGCTTGATATAAATTTGATATTTTCATGAGATCCTGACAGCATGCTAAGGGCACAGAAAACAAGCTAACACATATCTAGAGTTACTTCAGCCTGGGGATATAAGGGGTTAAAGATGACATTTTCAACACAAACATCAAGAGAGAAAGTGAGCGAGAAAGACTGTAGGTCTTTCAGCTAAAGCTGTGGGCCGGGCTTGGAGGCGTGGTGGCCTACTCCTCCCAGTGTGTGAGCAAACAGTCGGTTAAGCTTCAGTCTAAAGGTAGAGCTTCAGAACAGAACACTGACTCCACTGAACTTAAGGCTGCATCACCGGTGGACAGGCAGGCTGCAGCAGAGCCGAGTGTAGGGTCAGTAGGAACACCATGCCCCCAAGGGCTGCAGCAGGAAGAGACTGGAAGAGGGCTGCCAGAGGCAAAGCAGGAGGCCGGGAGAGAGGGAGGGACCCAGAGGGGCAGCAGAAAGCCTCTCAGCTCACAGACCCGAGGAGAGGCACATGACTCCCCCCTCTTTCACTGGAGCAAGGAACACCACTGACTCTGGAGTGAGAGAAGAAACTCTCCAGACTCAGAAAAGACAACCTCAAGGCTGTTCACAAGAAGACCACAGGACATAAAAACAGACCTGGGATCTTACAATTACTTTAACTAGATACATCTTACTCCTGCCAATGGATTAACTGAGAGGACTGTTATCTTTTTGGATACTAGCACAGGTATTGACAGAGTTGCTTGCTGTTCTTTTTAAAACGCTGGGCTTTCTGAAAAAGCAAGTTGACGGTGGTATTTGGATCAGAGCACATTATTATGCTTAAAAACCATTGGATAGAATGAAAATGATGGTGTACTTTTATGCTGGGGGATGAGGCTAAATCTTAACTGGAAATTACATAGATAACATCAACGGATGTGTACCCCTGAAAATAAGGAAACTTATTTTGTACTCTATTCTTTGGAATTATCTTGTACAAGTGATTGCTGCTTTCCACAGAAACGTTCCCATTTTTGTATTGACACTCCCATCCTCCAAACCCTACACCACTCCTCCCGAAAGATGTATAACAGCACTCTGGAGACTGATGGCATCAGTTCTCTGGGCTTGAGCCAAAACAACACGAGCTGCATTAAGAGTGACGGCTTCAAGTACACTATGTACACTTCAGTCTTCAGCCTGGTCTTCATAGTCGGGTTGCTCTTCAACATGGTCGCAGTCTACATCTTTGCCTGCACGCTGAAGCTGCGTAACGAGACCACCACCTACATGATGAACCTGGTGGTGTCCGACCTGCTCTTCGTCCTCACCCTGCCCTTCAGGATCTTCTACTTCATCAACAGAGACTGGCCGTTCGGCAGGGTGCTCTGCCAGCTCTCAGTCTCCCTCTTCTACACCAACATGTACGGCAGCATCCTCTTCCTCACCTGCATCACCGTGGACCGCTTCCTGGCCATCGTCTACCCATTCCGATCACAGGCGCTGCGGACAAAACGGAACGCCAAGCTGGCCTGCTGTGCCGTGTGGGTGTTGGTGCTGTCTGGCAGCCTGCCGACGGGCTTCCTCCTGGACACCACCTCGCTCAGAAACGAAAACTCCAACTCCTCCGTCAACTACTGCTTCGAGAACTTCTCCAACAAGCAGTGGCAGTCCAGTCTGTCCAAGGTGGTGGTGTTTATTGAGACAGTGGGATTCCTGATTCCGTTGTTACTCAACGTCTTCTGCTCGGTCTCGGTCCTCCAAACACTGCGCCAGCCCCAGGCCATCAGCCGTGGTGGCCAGCTCAACAAGACGAAGATTCTGAGGATGATCGTGGTTCATCTCCTCATTTTCTGCTTCTGCTTCATCCCTTATAATGTCAATCTGGTGTTCTATGCCCTGGTCCGCACCAAGCTGCTGGAAGGCTGCGCTGTGGAGTCAGTGGTGAGGACCATCTACCCTATCGCCCTCTGCATTGCGGTCACCAACTGCTGTTTTGACCCAGTCATCTACTACTTTACATCTGAGACCATCCAGAACTCCATCAAACGGAAGTCGATGGCAGTTCGCAACAATAAGATGTCCGTGGGGCTTCAGACAGACACGCTGAAGAGCCACAGCACCATGCAGAACAACCTGACGACTCTGAGAGAAAAAGTATTTCACAATGAATCCACTGTGTGATGTCACCACCTTGATGAGGCATCAATATTTCAGGTGACTCAATTGTTGGTGCAACACACCCAGATGATCTAAACGCAAAAGATGGGAGATCGGTGGTCTGGAGTGGATTCTATAAGAACCATAGCATCACAGGAAGCAAGTGCAGTTGCATTAAGGGTACCCACTAAGTCCACTGACTCAGCTCTGAGTGTTGTCGTGTTAAGGGCAATTCCACGGTATCAGTGACACTAACTAGGTTTCCATTCAATTGGCGAAAGATTTATGCAAATATTCTAAACATCTGCACAAATAAAATGTGAATTCACCCACCAGTGGTGCGTTTCCGCCAAACAAACTGGTGGATAGATAGATATTTATCTCTCTCTGTGTAATGCCATACTGCACACAAAATGTAATTTCTCTTCATTTTCATGTACCGAATAAAAATCTAAAAGTTCAAAGTGTTTCCATCGCATTTTCAACTCCACCGATGGCTGTCAAAAACTGTTGTGTTAAATAGCACGTGTGTCTACTCTGGTCTGGGCACTTGTGCTCCAGCCAACAGCTGACAGAAACAGTGCGGTTAGGCTGTGCGGGTAGGCTAGTCTTGTGAGATTATTCTGGATAAGAGAGAGAATATTTTTTGTAAAAACGGCAGTCAAGCAACGGTCATCATGTCAACAGAATAAGAGGCGCGATATTTACTGGAAAGAAGCTCAGGGTGCACTTTCACCACACTGAAGTTAATCATTTATTTCATCTGTAGCCTAATAAAACTTCATGGTTTCCCGAGTCGTAGTGGGAGGACCACACATTATCGCGACGCCAAGTTTACTTCGACATGATGGTTAATTATATCAACATTTGCGCATGAAGGCATTTCCACTGCCATTTCTCATATAATTCGTTTTACAGACAGACAAAGGATCACCACATCGAATGAACAAATTAAAATTGTTACCAAAAAGTTGTTACCAAAATTCGTATCTACACGGTTCTTCAAGTAAATGTGTTTTGTAAAATGTTCAGTGGTAATTGTTAAAAGTAGTCCTTGTGCATAGTTGTATGGTTTGTTTAACTTGGCAATCGTTGGTTTTTGTTTGACAAAGATTTAAAGTGAAAAATTTGAGTCTCAATATCCCTCTGTTACCATGGAATTGCCCTTAAGGATTGCATCAATAGCGGTGTTGGCTGTCAGGATTTTCCTACATGATACAGGTCTGGGGGGGAACCCTGGACTGTGGTGCTACAGATTTACAAAACAAAGTGTGAACATTTACCCACAACACACTTTGTGACTTGTCAAACAGTGACTCAGGTGTCTAAATGTGGCTCTATTGAAATACTTTATACCAGGCAGTGGTCAGTATTTTCCCTGCAACAATAAGTACAGAATATTGTATAATAAACTAAAATAATGAAATAGCACTTTATAGAGCAACACATTTTACTTGCACCCCCCGTCCCCGCAACAGTGATTGTGACACCAATTTAAAAAATAATAATAATGAAAGCAAACAAGTTCTCATCTATTTTGTTGAGTCACCAGAAGTGAACAGTCGGTGGTAAATATGTATGACATTACCCAGGTTTACCTTTGCACGCCATATATTGATTTGTGGGTAATAAAACTGAGTGAGATATTTAGGGCATTTTACAAAGACATGTGGTTATCAGTCCTTCAGATTTATGACGCCACCTCACTAGCTTAGCGATAACGTTCTCCCTTGCTCATATTAATCATACAACTGAACGACTAAATAGCTAGTGCACACAGAAACCACCTCAAACCATTGCCAAGCATGACAAAGAACGTCTGGCTAGCTAATGACAACTGAGTTAAGAAGGATTTGCTTGCTGTTGATACAGTTCATCATGCATGTGTTAAATCATTGTTTAATTAAGTTGAGTGTCACACCATAACTAAATCTCGCCTTCGAGACCATAAAATTGAGTTCAGGGGGTGAAACAAAAAACAAACAGAGTAAGAAAGTAGATTTAAGTCTGATCTAATGGGTTGCTGGGTGGTTATTTTAGAACAAAAAAAATTGAACTAATATATATTTGAGAAAACCAAAGAGAATAAGGCTGTGAACACATTCTGGCCCTGTTCAGCAACATAGAATAGCTAGACTACCACAGCCACGGGCTGCTACCTGAAGAAACATTTACTTCGACAGCATCAGCCATGAGGGAAATGTGAGACGCATCTGGCCTCTGTTATACAGCCAGAGGACAAGAGGTATGTGAAACCTGTGACACTGACTAACTTTGCCAGTGGTGGGTGGCCAAAATGTACCAAAGTCAACCAAAGTGAATACAACATTGATTCAACACTCAATGATTATGGAAAAGAAAAACAGCTCAATGCTGTATTTTAGGGCATCAACATCTTATTCATACACTGAACAAAAATATAAAAACAATTTTACTGAATTACAGTTCATATAAGGAAATCAAATCAATAAGACCCTAATCTGTGGATTTCGCATGACTGGGCAGGCGCACAGCCATGGGTGGGCATAGGCCCACCCACTTGGGAGCCAGGGACACCCACTGGGGAGCCAGGCCCAGCCAATCAGAATTAGTTTTTCACAACAAAGGGGCTTTATCACCGACAGAAATACTGGGTGGCTGGTCTCTAGACGATCCCACAGGTGAAGCCAGATGTGGAGGTCCCGGGCTGGCATGGTTTCATGTAGTCTGCGGTTGTGAGGCCGGTTGGACTTACTTCCATATTCCCTAAAACGAAGTTGGAGGCTTCTTATGGTAGAGCAATTAAGATTAAATTCTCTGGCAACAGCTCTGGTGGACATTCCTGCAATCAGCAAGCCAATTGCATTCTTCCTCAACTTGAAACATCTGTGGCATTGTGTTGTGTGACAAAACTGCACATTTTAGAGTGAAATTTTATTCTCCCCAGCACAAGATGCACCTGTGTAATGATCATGCCTTTTAATCAGCTTCTTGATATGCCACAACTGTCAGGTGGACGGATGATCTTGGCAAAGGAGAAATGCTCACTAACAGGGATGTAAATAAATTTGTCCACAAAATTGGAGAGAAATAAGCTTTTTGTGTGTATGGAACATTTCTGGGATATTTTATTTCAGCTCAGGAAACATGGGACCAACACTTTACATGTTGCGTTTATATTTTTGTTCAGTATAGATTGGGTTTTAACTGGGTAGTTCTGTTCAATAATCTTTTACCAAACCCATATCAGGGTTTCTTATGAACACTTTTCCCTTCACTTTTCCCACATTTTGTTCCATTTCAGCCTTATTCTAAAATGTACCCTCACATCTACACACAGTCAATAGTCAACAATGACAAAGCAAAAACAGTTTTAGAACTTTTTGCAAAAAACTAAAATATCACATTTACATAAGTATTCAGACCCTTTACTCAGTACTTTGTTGAAGCATCTTTGACAGCGATTACAGCCTCGAGTCTCCTTGGGTATGACGCTACAAGCTTGGCACACCTGTATTTGGGGAGTTTCTCCCATTCTTCTCTGCAGACCCTCTCAAGCTCTGTCAGGTTGGATGGGGAGCGTCACTGCACAGCTATTTTCAGGTCTCTCCAGAGATGTTTGATCGGATTCAAGTCTGTGCTCTGGCTGGGCCACTCAAGGACATTCAGAGACCTGTCCCGAAGCCACTCCTGCATTGTTTTGGCTGTGTGCTTAGTGTCATCGTCCTGTTGGAAGGTGAACCTTCGCCCCAGTCGGAGGTCCTGAGCACTCAGGAGCAGGTTGTCATCAAGGACCTCTGTACTTTGCGTCGTTCATCTTTCCCTCAATCCTCACTAGTTTCCCAGTCCCTGCCTCTGAAAAATATTCCCACTGCATGATGCTGCCACCACCATGCTTTACCTTAGGGATGGTGCCAGGTTTCTTCCAGATGTGACGCTTGGCATTCAGGCCAAAGAGCTGAATCTTGGTTTCATCAGACCAGAGAATCTTGTTTCTCATGGTCTGAGAGTCCTTTAGGTGCCTTTTTTCAATCTCCAAGCTGGCTGTCATGGAAGCCACTCATTGAAAGTCACGTCTGGCCACTTTACCATTAAGGCCTAATCAGTGGAGTGCTGCAGAGATGGTTGTCCTTCTGAAAGGTTCTCCCATCTCCACAGAGGAACTCTGGAACTCAAGAGTGACCATCGGGTTCTTGGTCAACTCCCTAACAAAGACCCTTCTCACCCGATTGCTCAGTTTGGCCGGGCGGCCTGCTCTACGAAGAGTCTTGGTGATTCCAAACTTCTTCCATTTTAGAATGATGGAGGCCACTTTTCTTGGGGACCTTCAATGCTGGAAAAGAGCGTTGGTACCCTTCCTCAGATTTGTGCAGCGACACAATCCTGTCTCGGAGCTCTATGGACAATTCCTTCGACCTCATGGCTTGGTTTTTGCTCTGACATGCACGGTCAACTGTGGGACCTTATATAGACAGGTGTGTGCCTTTCCAAATCATGTCCAATCAATTGAATTTACCACAGGTGGACTCCAATCAAGTTGAAGAAACATCAAGAATGATCAATGAAAACACCTGAGCTCAATTTCGAGTCTCATAGCAAAGGGTCTGAATACTTATGCAATAAAGTTTTTTCTGTAAAAAAATAAAGAAACTTTTGGCTTTGTCATTATGGGGTATTGTGTGTAGAGTTAAGAGGATTTTTTTTCTCTCCATTTAATCACTTTTAGAATAAGGCTGTAACGTAACAAAATGTGCAAAAAAGTGAAGGGGTCTGAATACTTTCCGAATGCACTGTACATTTGAGCAATCTATGGCTTTAACTCAGTGTGTTGTAGTACTTGAGATCGGTCTTGGTCGAGACCACATTGAGTGTCTCGGTGTCAGATACATTTGAACCCGGTCTTGACTCTGTCCTGGACAGTGAGGAAACGTAACTTCTTCCAGAGACCAGCAGAGTTAAAAAAGAAAAATGATCCGCTTCCATGCAGTAAGAGCATAAACCCGCTTCCAAATAGATACACTCCTTTCTTGAAACAATACCTATTATAGACATGTTTGCACAGTGGTGAACCTATTGGACCTCCAGTGTGTGACAAGTTTGTGATGCTTAAAAAGGACAGCAACGGTAATACCAGCCACTCATGTGAGAGTGCACTTTCTGTAAAACACAAAGGGCCAGTGGTGTATTGGAGGCTATAAGCAGGTATAGACACTTTATATACTCACTTAATCCCCACTGATACACATCAAAGTAGTGTAGTGGAGGTATATGACTTACCAATTATGTAGTACATTAGTGAAATCATGCACAAAGTAACCTACACATGAAATATATTCACGTGTGCCGCACACGGCCTCGTTTCTGCAGAATATCATCTGCAGGCAGCAAGAGCGCCCAACTGGTTTTGGCATGGAGCAGCTCACAGAAGAATGACATTGGTAGCAGGTGGGGTAGTTATGAAAGACATTTCAACATACAATATTTACCAGTAATTGCTAACTAAGGCAACAGTGGGTATGCAAACCAGGTATTGAAAAAGTTTAGTCCTAAATCTTGGTTAGTAGGCTATTTGTGATGTCCAATTCAGTCATCATGCCTGGTTTGCATCAGAAGCGTAGGCATGGGTGGGCACAGGGCAACCCACTGGGGAGCCAGGCCCACCCGACCAGATTGGGCAAAAATAATATAAATTCTTCCCAGACCTCCAAAATGTTCTCCTGGTGTAGTTTAAGCATTGTGGACTTTAAAAAATGTTCTATGTTGAAAAATATAGCATATTTCACACAGGGTGCTTTCCTTCACTGGGGAGGCTGTTTGGGAAATGTTGGGCATAATGTTTGTACCCATTTCTCCAGGCACCACCACACCACTGCATAGCACAAATGGAAAGACAGCAGGCACACACAGCATGATGTTCAGGATAAGCAGTCCATTCACGCTGCCACTAGGTCCCAATCACAAGAATACAAACACAACCATTAGGCTACGCATTTCCTAATCTAAATGTACCTTGTCAGCTCGGGGATATGAACTTGCAACCTTTCGGTAACTAGTCCAACGGTCTAACCACTAGGCTACCCTGCCGCCCCGATAATGAATGTACAGTATGTATTTGGGAATTACGGTGTCCATACATGAGCGTAAACTGATATGAAACGGTTACCGTAGCCTCTCCATTTCAAAATGGACCAAGAACACAGCAAAATCAAACCAAGCATAATTTCACTATAGGACAGAGGCAGGACACCAATACGCCACTGACCATCAGTCTAACGGAATAAGAGAATTTGGATCACAATTTTTCTGAAACATAAGGTCATGTGCTCCTTTCCTCAATATCTGTTCAAAGATGACTCTTTACACACAATTCCTGTAGCATCCCAAAAAATTGGAAGTGTCATTCAAGATTGTTTTCCTGCATGGGATTTATAATAACTACAATATACAAATATAAATAACATCTCTGAGGAAACTATTGAGATGTTGCACAGCTAAGAATATTAGGTTGTAGTCTATAGAGGCTGTAGTCTGTAGAGGTTGTAGTCTAGAGGTTGTAGTCTGTAGAGGTTGTAGTCTGTAGAGGCTGTAGTCTGTAGAGGTTGTAGTCTGTAGAGGTTGTAGTCTGTAGAGGTTGTAGTCTGTAGAGGATTGTGTAAGAGTTCCTTTTCCAAGGAACTAGGAAGGAGAGACACTTGGGATAAGGGTTGTTCTCCAGGTTAACATGGAGTAACCACATCAGCATTTGTAAATATTTTCTCTGCCTGGAGCATGTGCTTCAGGATCTCTGACCGACACACAATACAATTGAATGGGTGAAGTTTCATGTAAGTTCAAGTAAAACCTTGACATTTTTGTTACTTCCTACATATACATTTCGTGACATCTATCCACTTAAACATCTATTTTTCTTATACATTATAAAACAAAATGCACTCCAACATTAAACTCACCAATAATGTAATACCTTATAAAATAAATGATAACAATACTAATGTGTGGAAATGAATGAGTGCAGTCTGCACTAGAGTAATGGTGCTTGATCTGCAGTATGGACTCTAGGCTGCACTAGAGTAATGGTGCTTGATCTGCAGTATGGACTCTAGGCTGCAC
This sequence comes from Oncorhynchus mykiss, assembly GCF_057628025.1. Lineage (NCBI taxonomy): Eukaryota > Metazoa > Chordata > Actinopteri > Salmoniformes > Salmonidae > Oncorhynchus > Oncorhynchus mykiss. Next base: position 35,768,911 of record NC_143031.1, on the reverse strand, counting down.
TAGAGTAATGGTGCTTGATCTGCAGTATGGACTCTAGGCTGCAGTAGAGTAATGGTGCTTGATCTGCAGTATGGACTCTAGGCTGCACTAGAGTAATGGTGCTTGATCTGCAGTATGGACTCTAGGCTGCAGTAGAGTAATGGTGCTTGATCTGCAGTATGGACTCTAGGCTGCAGTAGAGTAATGGTGCTTGATCTGCAGTATGGACTCTAGGCTGCAGTAGAGTAATGGTGCTTGATCTGCAGTATGGACTCTAGGCTGCACTAGAGTAATGGTGCTTGATCTGCAGTATGGACTCTAGGCTGCACTAGAGTAATGGTGCTTGATCTGCAGTATGGACTCTAGGCTGCACTAGAGTAATGGTGCTTGATCAGCAGTATGGACTCTAGGCTGCACTAGAGTAATGGTGCTTGATCTGCAGTATGGACTCTAGGCTGCACTAGAGTAATGGTGCTTGATCTGCAGTATGGACTCTAGGCTGCACTAGAGTAATGGTGCTTGATCTGCAGTATGGACTCTAGGCTGCAGTAGAGTAATGGTGCTTGATCTGCAGTATGGACTCTAGGCTGCACTAGAGTAATGGTGCTTGATCTGCAGTATGGACTCTAGGCTGCACTAGAGTAATGGTGCTTGATCTGCAGTATGGACTCTAGGCTGCACTAGAGTAATGGTGCTTGATTTGCAGTATGGACTCTAGGCTGCAGTAGAGTAATGGTGCTTGATCTGCAGTATGGACTCTAGGCTGCACTAGAGTAATGGTGCTTGATTTGCAGTATGGACTCTAGGCTGCAGTAGAGGCTGTTCGCCTCTGCTCCACTGACTGAAAAAAAACATTAAAAAAAAAACGTAATTCCCTCTATATTACTACACTGCTCAAAAAAATAAAGGGAACACTTAAAACAACAATGTAACTAACTCCAAGTCAATCACACTTCTGTGAAATCAAACTGTCCACTTAGGAAGCAACACTGATTGACAATACATTTCACATGCTGTTGTGCAAATGGAATAGACAACAGGTGGAAATTATAGGCAATTAGCAAGACACCCCCAATAAAGGAGTGGTTCTGCAGGTGGTGATCACAGACCACTTCTCAGTTCCTATGCTTCCTGGCTGATGTTTTGGTCACTTTTGAATGCTGGCGGTGACTTCACTCTAGTGGTAGCATGAGACGGAGTCTACAACCCACACAAGTGGCTCAGGTAGTGCAGCTCATCCAGGATGGCACATCAATGCGAGCTGTGGCAAGAAGGTTTGCTGTGTCTCCAGAGCATGGAGGCGCTACCAGGAGAAAGGCCAGTACATCAGGAGACGTGGAGGAGGCCGTAGGAGGGCAACAACCCAGCAGCAGGACCGCTACCTCTGCCTTTGTGCAAGGAGGAGCACTGCCAGAGCCCTGCAAAATGACCTCCAGCAGGCCACAAATGTGCATGTGTCTGCTCAAACGGTCAGAAACAGACTCCATAAGGGTGGTATGAGGGCCTGACGTCCACAGGTGGGGGTTGTGCTTACAGCCCAACACCGTGCAGGACGTTTGGCATTTGCCAGAGAACACCAAGATTGGCAAATTCGCCACTGGCGCCCTGTGCTCTTCACAGATGAAAGCAGGTTCACACTGAGCACGTGACAGAGTCTGGAGACGCCGTGGAGAACGTTCTGCTGCCTGCAACATCCTCCAGCATGACCGGTTTGGCGGTGGGTCAGTCATGGTGTGGGGTGGCATTTCTTTGGGGGGCCGCACGGCCCTCCATGTGCTTGCCAGAGGTAGCCTGACTGCCATTAGGTACCGAGATGAGATCCTCAGACCCCTTGTGAGACCATATGCTGGTGCGGTTGGCCCTGGGTTCCTCCTAATGCAAGATAATGCTAGACCTCATGTGGCTGGAGTGTGTCAGCAGTTCCTGCAAGAGGAAGGCATTGATGCTATGGACTGGCCCGCCCGTTCCCCAGACCTGAATCCAATTGAGCACATCTGGGACATCATGTCTCGCTCCATCCACCAACACCACGTTGCACCACAGACTGTCCAGGAGTTGGCGGATGCTTTAGCCCAGGTCTGGGAGGAGATCCCTCAGGAGACCATCCGCCACCTCATCAGGAGCGTTGTAGGGAGGTCATACAGGCACGTGGAGGCCACACACACTACTGAGCCTCATTTTGACTTGTTTTAAGGACATTACATCAAAGTTGGATCAGCCTGTAGTGTGGTTTTCCACTTTAATTTTGAGTGTGACTCCAAATCCAGACCTCCATGGGTTGATAAATTTGATTTCCATTGATCATTTTTGTGTGATTTTGTTGTCAGCCCATTCAACTATGTAAAGAAAAAAGTATTTAATAAGAATATTTCATTCATTCAGATCTAGGATGTGTTATTTTAGTGTTCCCTTTATTTTTTTGAGCAGTGTATATTCAATGAGGACATTGTGCAATATTTAGATTCTAACTAATGTCTGAGTCTTTAAAGGAAATTAAGTTAATGTATATATAATTTGATATACAGAAGAATATACATAACTGTCTTATGATTTATATTATCTTGTTTAGTACAGGAGGAATTTGACTGCCATCTTCTTTCCCAGTCAATCACTGAGACACCAAAGTCCTAGTTGATCCCTTTACAATACAGATGATTATCATGGAAATTAAAATGCAAATCAACCACTAAAATGAATGATTCTTTTCTACAGGACATTGAAGTTAATTACACACCTTACAGGCACAGTGTGTTTTATTAGGGAGAACAGTTACTGGGATGGAAATTACCCTGATATAGCCCATGTGTGTGCGCTTGTGAGCTGTAGACTTTTCACGTCCCATCCGGCACATTCAACACACCACAGCTGTGCCAGCAGACCGCTCTCAAGATCACCACTCTCAAGATCACCACTCTCAAGATCACCGATGTGCAAATATTGAAATAGCATAAAGTACCAGAAATAAAATATGAAAGTCTATCTAATTAAATATATAGTATACCTGTTCTGTATGGTATTCTGCCCTATTTTCCTTCATATTCCCTTCATTTTCTCCCCAGACATGAGGGAGACAAAGCAATGAGCCGCAACTGGAAAGACCAAAGCTATCCATGGATTTGACGAACCAGACAGACGTGGTGGACCTTTTTCCTGGTCTGCATGGCTGTAGACCGTTATGTTGCCATAGTGCATCCTCTGATGACACCACCTTGCAGGCTGTGTGCAGCGGCTGCTGAGCGGAGGGATCTGGTGCGGCCCACCACCACCAGTCCTGTCTTCTAGACCCGTCGTCCCAAAGCCAGCGCTCCTTTATCCTCATGGCTCTGTGTCTGGTGCAGGGTGTCAGCCTCGACACTGCTCCCGCTCGCAGCACCGCAGCCGCCAGTGCACCCTCACCCTCATCTACTGGGTGCTGGGGGTCTTCCTGCTCTGCTTTGTCCCCTACCACCTCAACCTGCTGGGCCACACCCTGACCCACGTGGGCCTGCTGCCCAGCTGTGGCCTGGCTCGGACCACCAATGCTCTGCACCCAGTAGTGTTGTCCCTGGCCAGCTCCAACCGCTGTCTCAACCCACTCATCTACTACTTCTCCTGCAGCCTGGTGCATAGGGAGCCTAACAGCAGCACAGGCAGCTGCCAATGATGACCAATGCTGGGGCTAACCCCAGAGAGACTGTCGATTCTATTACAGTACGATCTATAATCTATACATGCAGAAACAAGTCCCCCTGACATCAATCAAACCAAGCACTGCTCTGGTAGCACTGGCTTGGAGGTGTTAAACTGCTGATAGAAAGTGAATGCAACCCGTCCTTGAGTGCTGCAGTTGTGTCATAATGTAACTACGTGGTGATAAGACTTGCTGTGTGACCTACCTCCCTCCAGGCGATGGTCTCCATGATGAGGTGTTCGCAGCGCTCCAGGTGCTTGACGATGTCTTTGCTCAGGCTGGGCTCAGCCTTGATGAAGCTTTCGATGACCTTGTAGAAGTCAAACGCTGTCAGCTGGAACACGTCCAGGATCCATGGGAAGCACAGGTCCGTCTCCACGGGAACACCACCGTTGCTGTAGCCACCATTCTTGAAGGTGCTCCCTGATTGGAGGACAACAGAGGCAGTGAAATCATGACTCATAGCTCATCAGTGTTATATTGATTATGATCCTGTTTAGAAATGTTATTAAAAGGGAAGTAGTTACAACTAATGACAGACTGCATTGTAACATATATGCATGTTGCTAATTCTATTAAATACTATTAGAGAGTCCTATGAGAAGTGAGCATATGGAAACTAAAGGGCGGTAGAATAATCTATACGGTCATCCAGACAACTGCATCCATTAGCAGTGAGTGAATGTGGCTTCTGAAGAAACTCACCACCATAGGTTGCCATGACGACCTCCAAAGCACAGGCCAGGAGCGAGGTGTGGAATGTGGAGTCATTGAGTAGTTTACTGGAATGGAAATCACATGATTTAGGTCAGGGAAATGGGCAGTACACTGCGGTATAAATTCTGCAGCTATATTATTCAAATGTTTGCTTGTTGAGGGTAATTAAAGAGCAAATCCTTTTAATTCTGGTGAGAGGAGCACATTTTGTTCTCTTGCATACCTGAAATTCTGCACCGACAGCCTTTTTTCTTCCTATTTGGGGAAAAATAGATTTTTCAGAATATGTCAGACATTTCAGAAAATATAAAGGTAGAACCGAAATAGGAATAAGACCAGGTCATTTACCGATTTCAGCATGGACTCCATGACTCTGTAATACAACCGGATGCCAAGGGTGAACCTCTGATGAAAAGAAGGAAAAGACATGAATGAGTTTAGGACTACACAGTATCATATAGTGTTGTCTGCCTGCTCTGTATCATGGGGTGAGTTTAGGACTACGCAGTATCATATAGTGTTGTCTGCCTGCACTGTATCATGGGGTGAGTTTAGGACTACGCAGTATCATATAGTGTTGTCTGCCTGCACTGTATCATGGGGTGAGTTTAAGACTACACAGTATCATATAGTGTTGTCTGCCTGCACTGTATCATGGGGTGAGTTTAGGACTACGCAGTATCATATAGTGTTGTCTGCCTGCACTGTATCATGGGGTGAGTTTAAGACTACACAGTATCATATAGTGTTGTCTGCCTGCACTGTATCATGGGGTGAGTTTAGGACTACACAGTATCATATAGTGTTGTCTGCCTGCACTGTATCATGGGGTGAGTTTAAGACTACACAGTATCATATAGTGTTGTCTGCCTGCACTGTATCATGGGGTGAGTTTAGGACTACACAGTATCATATAGTGTTGTCTGCCTGCACTGTATCATGGGGTGAGTTTAGGACTACGCAGTATCATATAGTGTTGTCTGCCTGCTCTGTATCATGGGGTGAGTTTAGGACTACACAGTATCATATAGTGTTGTCTGCCTGCACTGTATCATGGGGTGAGTTTAGGACTACACAGTATCATATAGTGTTGTCTGCCTGCACTGTATCATGGGGTGAGTTTAGGACTACACAGTATCATATAGTGTTGTCTGCCTGCACTGTATCATGGGGTGAGTTTACGACTACACAGTATCATATAGTGTTGTCTGCCTGCACTGTATCATGGGGTGAGTTTACGACTACACAGTATCATATAGTGTTGTCTGCCTGCACTGTATCATGGGGTGAGTTTACGACTACACAGTATCATATAGTGTTGTCTGCCTGCACTGTATCATGGGGTGAGTTTAGGACTACACAGTATCATATAGTGTTGTCTGCCTGCACTGTATCATGGGGTGAGTTTAAGACTACACAGTATCATATAGTGTTGTCTGCCTGCACTGTATCATGGGGTGAGTTTAGGACTACACAGTATCATATAGTGTTGTCTGCCTGCACTGTATCATGGGGTGAGTTTACGACTACACAGTATCATATAGTGTTGTCTGCCTGCTCTGTATCATGGGGTGAGTTTAGGACTACACAGTATCATATAGTGTTGTCTGCCTGCACTGTATCATGGGGTGAGTTTAGGACTACACAGTATCATATAGTGTTGTCTGCCTGCACTGTATCATGGGGTGAGTTTACGACTACACAGTATCATATAGTGTTGTCTGCCTGCACTGTATCATGGGGTGAGTTTAGGACTACACAGTATCATATAGTGTTGTCTGCCTGCACTGTATCATGGGGTGAGTTTAGGACTACACAGTATCATATAGTGTTGTCTGCCTGCACTGTATCATGGGGTTAGTTTAAGACTACGCAGTATCATATAGTGTTGTCTGCCTGCACTGTATCATGGGGTTAGTTTAAGACTACGCAGTATCATATAGTGTTGTCTGCCTGCACTGTATCATGGGGTGAGTTTAGGACTACAGTGTCCTATAGTGTTGTCTGCATGCACTGTATAATGGGGTGAGTTTAGGACTACAGTGTCCTATAGTGTTGTCTGCATGCACTGTATCATGGGGTGAGTTTAGGACTACAGTGTCCTATAGTGTTGTCTGCCTGCACTGTATCATGGGGTGAGTTTACGACTACACAGTATCATATAGTGTTGTCTGCCTGCACTGTATCATGGGGTGAGTTTACGACTACACAGTATCATATAGTGTTGTCTGCCTGCACTGTATCATGGGGTGAGTTTACGACTACACAGTATCATATAGTGTTGTCTGCCTGCACTGTATCATGGGGTGAGTTTAGGACTACACAGTATCATATAGTGTTGTCTGCCTGCACTGTATAATGGGGTGAGTTTAGGACTACACAGTATCATATAGTGTTGTCTGCCTGCACTGTATCATGGGGTGAGTTTAGGACTACACAGTATCATATAGTGTTGTCTGCCTGCACTGTATCATGGGGTGAGTTTAGGACTACACAGTATCATATAGTGTTGTCTGCCTGCACTGTATCATGGGGTTAGTTTAAGACTACGCAGTATCATATAGTGTTGTCTGCCTGCACTGTATCATGGGGTTAGTTTAAGACTACGCAGTATCATATAGTGTTGTCTGCCTGCACTGTATCATGGGGTGAGTTTAGGACTACAGTGTCCTATAGTGTTGTCTGCATGCACTGTATAATGGGGTGAGTTTAGGACTACAGTGTCCTATAGTGTTGTCTGCATGCACTGTATCATGGGGTGAGTTTAGGACTACAGTGTCCTATAGTGTGATCTGCCTGCACTGTATAATGGGGTGAGTTTAGGACTACAGTGTCCTATAGTGTTGTCTGCATGCACTGTATAATGGGGTGAGTTTAGGACTACAGTGTCCTATAGTGTTGTCTGCATGCACTGTATCATGGGGTGAGTTTAGGACTACAGTGTCCTATAGTGTTGTCTGCCTGCACTGTATCATGGGGTGAGTTTAGGACTACAGTGTCCTATAGTGTGATCTGCCTGCACTGTATCATGGGGTGAGTTTAGGACTACAGTGTCCTATAGTGTGATCTGCCTGCACTGTATCATGGGGTGAGTTTAGGACTACAGTGTCCTATAGTGTTGTCTGCCTGCACTGTATCATGGGGTGAGTTTAGGACTACACAGTATCATATAGTGTTGTCTGCCTGCACTGTATCATGGGGTGAGTTTACGACTACACAGTATCATATAGTGTTGTCTGCCTGCACTGTATCATGGGGTGAGTTTACGACTACACAGTATCATATAGTGTTGTCTGCCTGCACTGTATCATGGGGTGAGTTTACGACTACACAGTATCATATAGTGTTGTCTGCCTGCACTGTATCATGGGGTGAGTTTAGGACTACACAGTATCATATAGTGTTGTCTGCCTGCACTGTATCATGGGGTGAGTTTAAGACTACACAGTATCATATAGTGTTGTCTGCCTGCACTGTATCATGGGGTGAGTTTAGGACTACACAGTATCATATAGTGTTGTCTGCCTGCACTGTATCATGGGGTGAGTTTACGACTACACAGTATCATATAGTGTTGTCTGCCTGCTCTGTATCATGGGGTGAGTTTAGGACTACACAGTATCATATAGTGTTGTCTGCCTGCACTGTATCATGGGGTGAGTTTAGGACTACACAGTATCATATAGTGTTGTCTGCCTGCACTGTATCATGGGGTGAGTTTACGACTACACAGTATCATATAGTGTTGTCTGCCTGCACTGTATCATGGGGTGAGTTTAGGACTACACAGTATCATATAGTGTTGTCTGCCTGCACTGTATCATGGGGTGAGTTTAGGACTACACAGTATCATATAGTGTTGTCTGCCTGCACTGTATCATGGGGTTAGTTTAAGACTACGCAGTATCATATAGTGTTGTCTGCCTGCACTGTATCATGGGGTTAGTTTAAGACTACGCAGTATCATATAGTGTTGTCTGCCTGCACTGTATCATGGGGTGAGTTTAGGACTACAGTGTCCTATAGTGTTGTCTGCATGCACTGTATAATGGGGTGAGTTTAGGACTACAGTGTCCTATAGTGTTGTCTGCATGCACTGTATCATGGGGTGAGTTTAGGACTACAGTGTCCTATAGTGTTGTCTGCCTGCACTGTATCATGGGGTGAGTTTACGACTACACAGTATCATATAGTGTTGTCTGCCTGCACTGTATCATGGGGTGAGTTTACGACTACACAGTATCATATAGTGTTGTCTGCCTGCACTGTATCATGGGGTGAGTTTACGACTACACAGTATCATATAGTGTTGTCTGCCTGCACTGTATCATGGGGTGAGTTTAGGACTACACAGTATCATATAGTGTTGTCTGCCTGCACTGTATAATGGGGTGAGTTTAGGACTACACAGTATCATATAGTGTTGTCTGCCTGCACTGTATCATGGGGTGAGTTTAGGACTACACAGTATCATATAGTGTTGTCTGCCTGCACTGTATCATGGGGTGAGTTTAGGACTACACAGTATCATATAGTGTTGTCTGCCTGCACTGTATCATGGGGTTAGTTTAAGACTACGCAGTATCATATAGTGTTGTCTGCCTGCACTGTATCATGGGGTTAGTTTAAGACTACGCAGTATCATATAGTGTTGTCTGCCTGCACTGTATCATGGGGTGAGTTTAGGACTACAGTGTCCTATAGTGTTGTCTGCATGCACTGTATAATGGGGTGAGTTTAGGACTACAGTGTCCTATAGTGTTGTCTGCATGCACTGTATCATGGGGTGAGTTTAGGACTACAGTGTCCTATAGTGTGATCTGCCTGCACTGTATAATGGGGTGAGTTTAGGACTACAGTGTCCTATAGTGTTGTCTGCATGCACTGTATAATGGGGTGAGTTTAGGACTACAGTGTCCTATAGTGTTGTCTGCATGCACTGTATCATGGGGTGAGTTTAGGACTACAGTGTCCTATAGTGTTGTCTGCCTGCACTGTATCATGGGGTGAGTTTAGGACTACAGTGTCCTATAGTGTGATCTGCCTGCACTGTATCATGGGGTGAGTTTAGGACTACAGTGTCCTATAGTGTGATCTGCCTGCACTGTATCATGGGGTGAGTTTAGGACTACAGTGTCCTATAGTGTTGTCTGCCTGCACTGTATCATGGGGTGAGTTTAGGACTACAGTGTCCTATAGTGTTGTCTGCCTGCACTGTATCATGGGGTGTGGTGTATCAACCAAACATTATACACCAGTTTCACAAGGTGGCATGATAAGTATTTCTGTCAGGTCTAAAAGTGGAAAAACCCCTCTGTATGAACAGTTTATACCACCCCCCTTGTCTCAAGTAGTGCAATTCCTCTGTATAGTGTGCTGTATTTAAGCCAGGTGGTACCTGTTTGCCCAGCCCCACACAGCGTGGTCCCACAGCCTGACCAAACCTCTGGCTGAACAGCAGACCAAGACTCTCCACACGCTGCAACACCTCCTCTGTTGGGTCCACTGTGCAGTTCTGTCACAAGATGGGAAGGAGGAGAGTGTTAAAAGGGCAGGAACATGCCCCCAAAATGACTTGAGCTATATGATTCAATGGTAAGGCAGGTGCGGTTAACCTTTAAACACAGGCGTGGTGAAAAATACCTTGAAATACACTGCCAGGTTGGAAGAGGGCTGGTCGCCAGAGGTGATGAGATCAACCCTCAACTGTGCGATGGAGTTCATGGCAGCTCTGCAAAGACATGGGGTGAAACACACATGATTAATATAATGTTAGGACTCTACGAGACAGAAACGGTTTAATCAACTGGCATTAGAATGGGCACACGCATGCATCCACGTGCGCATGTTAATTTTGTCGATCCACAGACGCGATCAGGACACTGGTTGAAATATAAAAACAAACTCTGAACCAACTATATTGCTAGCTAAGTTGTCCTGGAATGTAAATATTGTGTTATTAAGATCTTTGGATTGTTGTAGAATTATGACCCATTTTGAGTCCTCTACTTCGACAATGAATCCACAGATAAAAGGGGAAACGTAGTTAGTTTCTAGTAATCTCGCCTCCATCAGTCTTCTTCTGTGGACTTTATATGGCGGTTGGCAACCAACTTGAAGGTGCATTACCACCACCAACTGGACTGGAGTGTGGACCTCAGTTCATTTTCCAATCACCCACAAGTTCTATTTTAGAGTCTGGCTACGCAGACGCTCGTTGACGTGTGCGAGAAGTTTAGATGAAATGATTAACTTGTACATTTATTTTGCAACGTGACCAACATGTGACTTGTATACCTTTCTAGGGACACAAGATTTAACACTAATTTTAGAAAACCTGAAGTTAGCAAGAGTGTGAAATATCTACACAGGACTAAAATCCGAAGCCATGAACTGAGTCATTTGTGTGTGATTTTCAACCCCTGACCCTTCAGAGTGATTGACAGCGGTGTTGGTTTTTTCACCAGCATCCTTTCAGTTACAACGATCTAACCACTAGGCTACCTGCCGCACAAATGAAAACACGCAAGAGCCACGTCAAAACATCAAAGCAGATCTCTCCTTGTGGTATTCAGGGTCACGTGAACTGACACATATAGATTTACAGACTCAACGCACACCCATACAGGTAATCCCATTTATAAAGAGAAGAGGTGGAAGTAATTAAGAACCCATTTCATATCGCCAGGGTTTTTCTATCAATAGTTTCTGCTTAATACACATGACTTTGAGAAGGCAAAACTACCTATCAAATATCATAGGTAGGTAAGCCTCGTTTGAGCCAGAACAACCCATAGGGCAGGAGCTCCTTGTTCTGTAGTGTGAAGCAGTTGATGTGCAAGTACACCCCAGTGGACAGGACTCTCAAACATCATCGGAGTAGGTATCTGTTGGTCCAGGTGAACACGCTGTTCTAGCCAGTGGAGGTCAGAGGGGGCTCACCTGACAGGCGTCTGTGGGGGGATGAGAACAACATCTTCTGGCATGTTCTTCCTTGGTGTCCTTTCCACGGGCATTCTGAGAGGTGAGGGGACATTATACACTATAAAGTACTAGGTATAGCGAGACTTTCTTTGTCAGAGAAAATACTTCAAAAATTATGTAAACATCATTACTTGTGGTTCTACTTACGGTTCTACTTTGGGAGTGAGAAGGGTCTCGTCATTATCCAAGAACAGCCTACTGTCAAAGTCTCTACTCTTGAAGTAGAGTTCCTCATACTGCTTGCTGAGGTCAGTCGCCTGAAACGTCAACAGGAGGTCAAGACAGGCTCTGACAGGAATTCATTAACATCATGGGTATTCCAGGTAAATTTCACAATTACACAGAAACTGCAGCAGTTTAGTATAAAGGTGTGGCTTTGTGTTGGGGGGGTGGAAAAGACCTCTACCATGACGATTTAGGCAGACTGCCACCATGAATCATAATACCCATGACTGGAGACCATTCGTTATCGAGTCGTTACGACAAACCAACATTACACGTGAAAATGTAGCTACTGTCCTGGCAGAGATCGGATAAACAGCACATTAAACCGCCGCCTTTCTCAACCCTTGTGACTGTTTCCTGGCTAGTGGGGAAATAGTCCTGAATTAAAACAAATCGTTGTCAATTCAAAGTCAATATTAAAACCTATTTCTTCTCCATACCTGCCCCTGTAATTTACTGTCCTGAGATAGCACATCTAATGAAAATCCAGCTGCCAAACATTGCAGTACAAACACATCCTGACAGAACAGCTTTCAGACACGCACACTGCCTGAAAAACACTGGTCTGTTTTGCGATGGCTGTCATATAGTTATGAAATATGGTGGGTCTGCTAGAGATATTACTACTAGCAACTTGCCACTGATTATTGAACAGACACCATTGTTAGTTAACTTATTTTCTATATAACCTGGGTCATAGCAATAAGCTCCAGCATTTAATGTAGTGTGTGGTTCCTACCTGAGGAAGGTCCCGAGTCCCAGAGAGGCTCATGGAGTCCAGGAAAGCAGAGAAACTGGTCTGGTACACGCTCTTCACCTTGAACACAAGTACAACAGACAACCAATGAAACCAATGAGATGACACGCAAACAAACACAGCCCTGTAAATGAACAGGCTGAACCACAAACATTAAGCCATTTTATACACTGTGTACAGAAAGTATTCAGACCCTTTCACTTTCTCTACATTTTGTTAAATTACAGCCTTATTCTAAAATTGATTAAATTGTCGTCGTCCCCCCCCCATCAACACACAATACCCCATAAAGACAATGTTCCCAAATATAAAAAAAACAGAAATATCACATTTACATGAGTATTCAGACCCTTTACACAGTACTTTGTTGAAGTACCTGTGGCAGAGATTACAGCCTCGAGTCTTCTTGGGTATGACACTACAAGCTTGGCACACCTGTATTTGGAGAGTTTCTCCCATTCTTCTCTGCAGATCCTCTCAAGCGTTGTCAGGGTGGATGGGGAGCGTCGCTGCACAGCTATTTTCAGGTCTCTCCAGAGATGTTCGATTGGATTCAAGTCCGTGCTCTGGCTGGGCCACTCAAGGACATTCAGAGACCTGTCCCGAAGCCATTCCTGCGTTGTCTTGGCTGTATGCTTAGGGTCGTTGTCCTGTTGGGAGATGAACCTTCACCACAGTCTGAGGTCCTGAGCACTCTGGAGCAGGTTTTCGTCAAGGATCTCTGTTTTTTTGCTCCATTCATCTTTCCCTAGATCCTGACTAGTCTCCCAGTCCCTGATGCTTAAAAACATCCCCACATCATGATGCTGCCACCACCATGCTTCACCGTAGGGATGGTGTTAAGTTTCATCTAGACGTGACGCATGGCATTCAGGGCAAAGAGTTCAATCTTGGTTTTCATCAGACCAGAGAATTGTGTTCCTCATGGTCTGAGAGTCCACTTTCCAAGTGGGCTGTCATATGCCTTTTACTGAGGAGTGGTTTCCGCCTGGCCACTACCATAAAGGCCTGATTGGTGGAGTGCTGCAGAGATGGAAGAACCTTCCAGAAAGACAACTATCTCCACAAAGGAACTCTGTCAGAGTGACCATCGGGGTTCTTGGTCACCTCCCTTACCAAGGCCCTTCTCTCCCGATTGCTCAGTTTGGCCGGGTGGCCAGCTCCATGAATAGTCTTGGGGGTTCCAAACTCCTTCAATTTAAGAACGGAGGAGGCCACTGTGTTCTTCGGGAACTTCAATGCTGCAGAAATATTTTGGTATCCTTCCCAAGATCTGTGCCTCGACACAATCCTGTCTCGGAGCTCTATGGACAACTCCGTCGACCTCGCGGCTTGGTTTTTGATCTGACATCCATTGTCAACTGTGGGACCTTATATAGACCAGTGTGTGCCTTTCCAAACCATGTCCAATCAATTGTATTTACCACAGGTGGACTCTAATCAAGTTGTAGAAACAAGCCTCCCGGGTGGCGCAGTGGTTAAGGGCACTGTACTGCAGCGCCAGCTGTGCCACCAGAGACTCTGGGTTTGCACCCAGGTTCTGTCGTAACCGGTCGCGACCAGGAGATCCGTGGGGCGACGCACAATTGCCCTAGCGTCGTCCGGGTTAGGGAGGGTTTGGTTGGTAGGGATGTCCTTGTCTCATCGTGCACCAGCGACTCCTGTGGCAGGCCGGGCGCAGTGCGTGCTAACCAAGGTTGCCAGGTGCACGGTGTTTCCTCCGACACATTGGTGCGGCTGGCTTCCGGGTTGGATGCGCGCTGTGTTAAGAAGCAGTGCGACTTGGTTGGGTTGTGTATCGGAGGACGCATGACTTTCAACCTTCGTCTCTCCCGAGCCCGTACGGGAATTGTAGTGATGAGACAAGATAGTAGCTACTAACAATTGGATACTACGAAATTGGGGAGAAAAAGGGGTGTAGTAAAAAAAAAAGTTGTAGAAACATCTCAAGGATGAGCAATGGAAACATGGAATACTCATGTAAATAAAGTATTTCAGTTTTGTTATTAATTTACAAGATTTCTAAAAAGCTGTTTTGTCTGTAGATTGGATTACATAATTTTTCCTCGTTTTAGAATAAGTCTAACGTAACAAAATGTATAAAAAGTGAAGGGGTCTGAATACATTCCAAAAGCACTGTATTCTTCACATAGCTCATTCTAATACATCTACTACTGTACATATCATTCTTCGTATATCTTTCTGCTGTATATAAGCATGGATTACTGATACAGTTTTGTTTGGGTTAACTAAATTCACCCTGACATTCGTGATTTCGTGGTTCTATTTTTGATTATTATTATTTTCTTACTTGTCTGACTGCATAAATAAATGACAGATCGCTTGCATGTCGTTATCCCAAATTTGATGATTTTAAAGAGACCGTGCACAATTTTCAACATTCACCTCAATAGGAAAATAGTGTTTTTACACAATTTAGAAACCTAATATTCCACATGTGACTGTCATTTCGATGACAGGTATTCATATCAACATTTTAGCTTTTATTTAAAGAAAAAAAAAGTATTTGATGTTACATATTAGTGTACCACTTATATTGGGCCTCAATGAATTATATCTCAAGCAATGTAAAAAATATTTTAAGTTGGGAGCACCAGTACTACCAATGATTTTTTATTTAGAACACTAAAGGGGTAGTGAATTTTGACGACTGGGCGACTGGGATCTAAAGCTACAACAAGCTTGACAAGCCATAAGTGTAAAGGAGTGAAAACGTTGTGTGAACCTCTTCCACGCTGCAGTCGTTCTCTTTGCAGAGGGTCTCCAGGAGCTGCACATCCACCTCTGGCGGGGCTTGACGGGGTTTGGCTTTGCTCTGATTGCGACGGGAGGTTCTTGTTGGGGGGCTTTGGGCTGTGCTGATGACCGATTCTGAGGGCAGGGGTAAAAGGTTAGATTTTATAACCATTCATCTACAGAACGTATCAGACCTGTGGTAATAGAACACACTGAACGTATGTGTTATGTTAAAAAGGTAACTTTCCCGTTTTTAGTTGAGTAATGAGAGTGATAATATATTCATAGGGGCAGTTGACCAATGCAAATGGAAGAGCATGTCTATCCCAGGGCCCGAGGCTTGCAGTAGTAGAGGGAAAGGAGTCTGTCTTACGGTAAAGTGGTTGCAGAAGGCTGGGCGGGCAACGCCTGATGAAGAACTCCAGAACACACACCATCAGATGGAAGGATATGACCAGGTCATCCTCCATCTGCAGAGCCCTTCCTGCAGACAGACACAACGCACATCAGGAGCAGTATCATAATACCGGCTAGTCTTAACAGCGTCATGGGAGAAACAGACCGATGGCCAGAAACCTGCTGTTTATCTCGCCAGAACTCTTGAGTAGACATGGAGAGGGAAAACATAACGAGTGGAAGATGGAAACCATCTCAGAGCCCTACATCTACAAACGTGTATGTTGTTCTTCGCCTTGGAAAAAAACATTTACAACGTTAGTGATCAACAAGTGCTGACCCACCCTTAGCCAAAAGGAACATTGTCCAGCAGCTCCGCAGTATTTCTTTCCCCCTGGAACAGAGAGCATTATTGACATTACACAACATGTTGGGAGCAAACTCCCCATTATCAACATTGACCCTCATTTACTATTGGATAACCAGGACTGAGTGAAGACACGGTTTAAAAGATAGCAATGATCAGCATTGTGGCAGGGATTATCATTCAAATGAGTGGTATTCCTGTACTTTTTATTCACTTACTTTGCTTCTGAGTCTTCTGCATAGATTTTGCTGCATGTCCTGAAGCAAGATAAGTGGTGATAAATATTGCATTTCAAAACCGTTTTGTGAACATAATTACATTACTAAACAGCTCAAGTTCAGGTTGTGTACTCTGAAGTTTGCATTTTTGTGAAAATCTAAAGTTGGATAACAATAAAAGCTGTCAAAAGGGTCCAGAGAAACTACACTGCCATCTAGAGGTACAGCACAGTTAGATATCAAAACTAGGCATTAGGAAACATGACGTTACGATATTCCCACGCACTTCTCAAACCTCTGGTAGAGTGCCCGTGACACGTCATACTTCTTCTCCAGGCGTGTCACTGCGGAGTTCACCTTGGTGCTGATGGTGTCCAGGTTCACATCCATCTTCTTCAGCAGGCCCAGGAACTGCTTCACGCTGCACACAAGAGGACACACGAAACTGCTAGAACTGCATCTAATTGTAAACAAGAATTGGAATGTGTTCACTTGGCCGAACACCAGTTATGTTTGCGTTAAGGCCTGAACTTTCAACAGAGACTTCGGCTGATATATGCATTCCTCATTATAACAGAGGCAGGCACATGCACAGATAGGGCTCTACTGGAGCAGAGCACATGCCCTTTTGCCCTTCCAGTCTCTAAAGTTACCTTTTGGGTGGTAGTACAATCCCCCCCCCAAAAGAAAATGTGTTGTTGGTGTCGTAACCCACTGCCTGCAAGTCATTGTGATGCCGTCAAGTTCGCCGTCCCCCACCTTGTCCGTTGGTTTGTCCTGTACGGAGCTCGCACGAACGGTTATACCCGGTTACCAGCCTGTCTCCCGGTATCCAAACATGCATGGCTTGAGAGATGCAGTCACCAGGCAAGTCCCTGTAGTTAGCTAGCTAGTTTAAATTTCCACAGTACTGCCACAGCAGCATAACATTGAATTAACGCTTGATATACTTAATTTAGCCTACATCATCAATATCCATCCAGTTTGTCTAATGCACACAGCATAAAGAGGCAGAAAAACAGAAGAGCGGCTGCATCAACGACTCCCCGACCAAACTCCACGGTTCGTGGGAAACGAGCAGGAATAGGCTATTGTAGGCTAAAGTTCAAGCTGTCTTTCAATGGCGCAACTGCTGTCGGCATCGAAAGATTATCCAATTTGAATAAAAGTTCTGAGGTAATGACAACAGCAGCGAAGCCTTCGGGCAATACAGATTTACATTATTGATATAGCTACAAAGTGCATTGATGTGAATCACACTGCTGTTCTCTCATTTAGCTATTTGCCCCTTACAGATTGTAGTTATGGATGGCTGTTCACAAATGTATGTGTACTTTAACCCAATAATAGTTGAATTGAAGAAGTTTAAGCTGCCTATCAATCCTTGTTTTTGCGACCAGGACAGCCAGTGAAAAATGCACTCTTGTACCACCTGCATAGTGCGGATCCCAGCCAATAGAATAAAAGTTTGAGGAAGTTTTATTTTTATTCTCAATACTGTCAAGAACCGGCTTAATTTAAGAAGACCATGAGTGGGGCTTTTATTTATTACCTAATTCATGCAACAACAAAAAAAGTCCATAGGCCTAACAGACATATGCTCAAACTCACACGTTGATTATTTAAATATCACCAACAAAAACATAATCAATAGACCTATAGCAAATGCGGCATATGGCATACATATTTCACATGCAAATATCACTTTTTGGTAGTGCTCAAAGCATACCATTCCGAAATCAGCATTTATTTTCCAACTCAAAGCAATGAGTCCAATCAGTTGTTCATGACAACAAAATCAAGAACAGAGCACGCTAACAAGTCCTTAGTTTTTGGGTTATGCTCAGGTAAAACAGTTCGGCTAATCTATATTTCCATGTCCTATTATTGAAGATCAAGGGGTATTAAATGAATTGTAATGACAGTAAATGTGACAGATGTTGGGTAATAATGTAAAGACAGCCTAACTGTATTATTATCTGTTGTAGAAAGAAATGGGTTAGAAGAAGCCTACATAACCAACCCATAAATTAAAATGGAACATCCAATGATGGCCATCTATGTAAACTTTAATATTGATTTATCCTGCAATATATGTTCAATTGGTAATATTAATTTTTGTCTTCTTCTAATGCCTCTTAAGGGGAAAGTCATCTGAAAGTAATTAGATTGTTACTGAGTTTGAGTAACCCAAGTTGTTACTGATTACAATTTTGGACAGGTAACTAGTAAATTTAACGGATTACATTTAGAAAGTAATCACCCCAACCCGGCCAGTGAGTAAGCGACTCAAAAGAGTGTTGCCAGGGGAAAACATCAACTGATCTGGGAACTGGTACTGACAAAGGCCCTACTGGAACGCCTGAATCTAGTACTTACTTCAGATCCACTGCCTTCAGGATTTGAGTAAAGGTAAAACTTGCAACTTCCAAGTCTATCACAGCCACAAACAGACAAGCAGCCCAAAGCCTTTTTTGAGTGTCCTGTGTCGAGAGAGAGAGAGAAGAAAAACAATGTATCGTCAGTCTGTGTGAATAGCCTTGAATATAGTTTATTTCAGAGACAGAGAGTTATGGTTCAGTTGTTTATTCACTATAAGCTTTCCATCATCAGAGCAGACAGAAAGGGTATCAGTAGGTAAAACACATTGTATAGTCTACTAGTAACTTGGAGACAATGGGTGAATACATACAAGCACTTTGTCCACTGAGGCCTGAACTGCCTTCCATATTGTCCAAGCACGATCACACACAGCATCTATCACCTGGAGACTCTGACACAGAGTCATAAAGTCCGCATCCTTCTCTTGGTGCCTGATGATTCAAAAAAAGAAAAAAAAAGTCAGACACATTTAGATCAACCATACTTAGTTTGGACATGGTGCACTCAGAATAGTAACAAATTCACTTTTGACAGTCATGATTTTGTGAGGGGGGCAATAAGTACATGTAGTTGTTGATGTAGAATTAGTGTGTTTTGTCATTGTCTTGCCATATCCATTTTTGTACTTATGAATGATATATACCCATTGATTCTTAAATAATATAACGTATAAATGCCTCATGAGCATAGTTCAATTGTTGCACCCCATCAGAACCCCAAATATAAGCTTGTTTTACTCCAATGTTTATAAATAACGTAAATGTAAACAAACGATATCGCCTCAAAACATGCTTAAAACTATACTATTGATATCATGGATGTTCAGTCCTTGCATCCATAGATGTTTATGAATATGATAGCAGATATATTTTCTGGCGCATCCCTCATCTTTTTACCAAAACAGAGGCAAGGGGTTCCCCTTTGTTATGGTTTCAACTACGTACTCTAGCTTTAACACCATCAACACTCAATGGTAGGCCTTGTAGTTCAGACCCAAATGTTGCGGTGTCCATTCTTACTAACGTTGAACACGATTTCTGAAGTGGGAAATAATATTTATGAACCGTGATCAGGGGCTCTATGGAAGTTGTGTTCCCATTAGTGAAAGTGATGACTGTCGTGAGATGGCTATAGTAGCTAAGTTAGTCATTTGGCAAGATGCTTAGTTAGCTAGTAGCTAGCTACTGAAACAAATTTGTTTTAGAATCTAGCTATCTAGCCACCTAAAATAGCCAAATAGCTGGAAAATAACAGCTTGATGTTACTAAACTTAAAAAGTAAACTTGTAACAAATAAGACAATGGGCATGTCACATATTCCCAAATAATAATTAGCTAGCTACTGATTGATAACTAGTTAGCATGTTTTCCCAGCTGTTCGTCTTGACTTGTTTTCGTAGGGGGGGGGGTGTTGTTGGTAACGTTACGTTAGCTAGCTAGCTATCAAATAGTTAGCAAACGATCGTTTTACGGAAAGAAAATAACGTTACATTGTAGTCAGTAACATAACCGGGTACGTTCTATGTTAACAATTATCTTGTTAAATACGATGGATGGACGGGCTGCTTACTTTTCAATTGATAAATCTGGATTCTCCTTGTCCGGGGAGGCGTTTTTTATGCTGGGCTTCATTTCCTTGTTCTGTGCTGCTCCAGAGTTGCGTTTTTTGGGAGGCATCTTTGTGGGTTATCAGATTATTAAAGCTAAATTATCAAATGGATCTGTTTTCTATTGTATGGCCTTTTTAATAGTTTACTTCGTTTATATCCCAATTTGGTCCCGTACAAACCCCGGTGTTACTTGTCAGCTTCCTGAAATCCTACTACGGATTCAGGTCTTCGATTCTCAGAAGAAAGAAACCGCGGGAAAATGTCGCATACGTGACATCCGCCAGACGTCATCTCCGCGCCAATGTGACATTCGTCTTTGGCGCCATCTGTGTGTAGGTCCAAATGTAAAACCACCAGAGCAATTTATACATTGTGCCATGTATTGGGGCAAAATAAATGTCTTAGTAAAAACTACACAAAAAAATAATGTTCAAGAAACCCCAAACATGTGCTGCTCCAATGTTGTGTTGCTGCCATGCTCTTTATGTAGTGTTGTGGTGTCTCTCGTCATGATGTGTGTTCTGTCCTATATTTTAAATGTTTTACCCCAGCCCCCTCCCTGCAGGAGGCCTTTTGGTAGGCAATCTTTGTAAATAAGAATTTGTTCTTATCTGACTTGCCTAGTTAAATAAAGGTTCAAATAAAATAAATCTCTGTAGTCAAAGTTTCACCTAGCTATACAGTCAATAAAGAACTGCCCTCTGTACACCCACCACCAGCACTAAAACATGACAAAACAGATGTACAGTAGCCTAATATTAAAATGATATATGTTTTATTTCTTTGCACAGCTAGTCCTCTGGTGAGCAACAGATCAGAATAGAGATGAGATTAAGACCACACACAGTGATTCTCGTCCTATAGCACGTCTCTTTGTTAGCGGACACTGAAACAGCCCTGCACCGCTACATTTGTCCTCTCATGAAGAAAAACATGGGGTGTAATCATTAGACCAAAACATTTGGCAACAGAAACAATTTATTTCAAATGAAAAATGTAGCCTAACAGTTAATAGCATTGGGCCAGTAACTGAAAGGTCACTGGTTTGAATCCCTGAGCTGACAAGGTAAAAAAATCTGTTGATGTGCCCTTGAGCAAGGCTGTAAATCGCTCAGGATAAGAGTGTAGACTAAAATGTTTTGCAGTAAAAACGAGTTTCTATTGGAGCAATTCCGGTAGGTCCCTCCCCGTTTCATTCTGTTAAGTTCTTAGTGAATATACCCATGGTCTCTGTGTATGCATGCTGCAGCCATGGCCTTTAGACTATATACACACTAACACAATTGCAAATAGACAATGCAAAATGTATTTTTAAAGCATAAATAAAACCACCAATTCACATTGTCCTGAAGGACAATCCGATACATTTTCTAAGTAGTCTTTGTTTTAAAAATGATCTTTAAAGTGTCAGTATAGCAAATGGCAAAATGGTATCCTTCTGGCTGGCAGGGTATGATGCCTGGACAGTGACATCCTTACTTTGTCTCTTCATACAAAGTTCTGCAGGTGATGATATACTCTTCAGCTCCACCAGTGAGGAAGGGTCATGCCTCTGTCCCATTTTCCCAGGCTATAGCTGTGAAATCCACCTCGGTAAGGTTGACAGTGTCTCTGTCTGTCAGGTTTACCGTGAACGGTGCCTCCATCCTCTCCGGCTCTACTCGTTCCTCTCCTCCTCCACTGTTGTTCAAGTTGTTCCCCCTCCAGGAATTTAGAGGTCGAATGGATTTCTTAAAACGCTGAATGGAGAGAGAAAGATTAATAAAGAGATTTTTAAACTGAATGGCATGTGACTGTTTATTTTCATTACTGATGTAACCCTTAAATTATTTGCACACTGGCATCCTTTTAACCTATCAAGTGTTTAATGTGTTCTTAGTGTGGCTTCAGTATTCAAGTCATTTCAATACAGATTTATTTGTCACCATAGGACAATTCGTATAGCCATGTAACATGGCTTGTGTAATGACAGACAAGGGGAAAATGGGGCGGACGTTACTGACGTTTTTCAGTGTCCCCGACTCCTTGCTGATGGCCACGATGGCCCAAATGGGGATCTGCAGACAGCAGGTGGCGCCCATGCACACGCCCAGTGCCTTGCCCCAGCGAGGATACACATAGGCACCATACTGCAGCGGGGTGTTGTACATCTCAATGAAGATATAGGTCAGAATGATCTGGATGCACAGGAACACAGAAACAGAGGGGCATGTGAAACAAAGGCAACTACACTAAGAAAGTTTAACAGCAACCATGGAATCAAAGCAGTGATCAAAAACTCACAGTAGCTTTGGAGAGATAGACCAACACCCAGACAGACGCAGCAGAGTGCGGCTGAGCATGCACAGACTCTTAAACAGACGTCTGTATGATAATCCAGGCAGAGCCTCTATGGTATGATCCATTCTCTCTTTCTGGCTCAGGACACTTGGTTAGTTCACTCATTTATGTTTCTATTCAACAGCTACTACATATGTTTTTTTTATTCAAATACACATATCAGACAGACTGTGCATACATGAGGGGTGATTGAAAATAAACCCATAGAGAACACAGCCGGGGGAAAAGGGGATAGAATGTCAGTCTCTTTAAATTATTCACCACTGTCAGGGTGCAACAAAGGGTGGATTTTAGACAGAGGGATGCTTTTTCAGAGACATAATGTAAAGGTAGAGGGTCTGACTCACCAGTAGGAGAAATGGGGTGCAGAATACCCAGCATGCTTTGAAGTAGAGCAGCACTTTGCTGCACCAGGGAGGACAGCGACAGATCATGTCAATGATGTCCTGGCAAAACTGGTTCACTCCTGTGAATGTTACGGTATGCAGACACACATGCATGCTGATTAGTCAGAGTATCTGAAGACACTATTGACATACAGTAAGTGTGTGGCATGTCTGAATAGTGGTTAGTATGTTTAGTTAGTATGTGGAATGTAGCATGCAGGGTATGGAGCTGGAGTTGCATGGTGTACCATAGAAGAAGGAGATGCCAATGCACATGAAGAGGGTGATGATGATGAGGCCGAAGCTAGTGGCGAAGGAGTCGATGAGGGTGAACCAATAAATCCCTCCCTATGGAGAGACAGACATCAGTACACACACACACACACACACACAAATACTTCAATACAAACTCACATCAGTGATCAACAGCAGTCCCATTAGATAGAAGCCGAAACACAGCAGTCCCAGGAACAGAGACTTCTGCTTCATGTTAGCTCTGAGCTGTGGGAACTCATCCAGCACGGCCGTGGTGATGCCCTCCATGTTACCAAACTACAGAGTGAAAACAGGGCCAGAAGACAGGGAGCGGGATGTTAGATGTATATGTTTTGTTAGTTCAAAGAGATAGGGGTTCAATACAGAACAAGGCTGTGGTTTACCAGAGTGTCGACCCCCAGCATGAAAAGCATGAGGAAGAAGAGGATGGACCAGAACACTGATCCTGGCAGTAAAGCAAGGGCTTCTGGGTACGCCACAAACGCCAAACCAGGACCTGGAGCCAGAACAATAATGAGCTTATTTTTGCCATAAAAATAGCTTTTTAATGCCATGATAATAACTGGGTATATTGTTATAACCATGTCATAACCGTAACAGAAATGTGATTCTACATCTGCATTGCTTGCTGTTTTAGGCTGGGTTTCTGTATAGCACTTTATGACATCGGCTGATGTAAAAACGGCTTTATAAATACATTTGATTGATTGCTTGTTAATACAAGTGGAGTGACTGGCTCATCGAGAGCTACCTGTATCTGCCACCTCGCCAACAGGCACTCCCTTCCTCCAGGCCATGTGACCCAGGATTGAGAATATGGCGAAGCCCGCAAAGAAGCTGGTGCTGCAGTTCCCTATGGTGATGACCAGACAGTCCCTGAAAGCAACACAATGTTTGATATACTCAATTTCCCAGCATGCCTGTAGCCTCAGAGAGAACAGTAGTAGAGTAGAGTACAACTGACCTGATGACATTGTTGTCAAACTTATTGTAGGAGGCCATGGAGAGCAGCCCCCCAACACCAATCCCCAACGAGTAGAAGACCTGTGAGGCAGCATCGTTCCATACCTACAAGGTGAACGGTGACAGTTAAGACATGCTGTCTACTTTGTTGGCCAGCACCAAGAGCCTTGACACTCATCATTACAGGTAGACAAATACACACAAAAAACAAACTAACTTGACTTTACTCTAGAGATTCTACCAGCCTGTCTCCACTAGGGGGATGTAGTTTACCTGTGCACTGGCCAGCCGGCCCCAGTCAGGGGTGAGGTAGAAGGCCACACCCTGAAGTGACCCCTCCAGTGTAGCACCCCTGATGATCAAAACGATCAGCACGAAGTACGGGAACGTCGCAGTCACATAAACCACCTACAAAGTTAAAGTAACAGCTCTTAAGTACATAGCAACACCAAGCGCAAGGATGTTTGTTTTGAGGGCATGTTTGCGTAACATGAGTATGTCTGTGTTTAAAGGTGTGTGTGTATTCTGATGACGTGTGTGTTATATCACCTTGCCAGAGCTGCGGATGCCCTTGAGCATGCAGAAGAAGATGATGACCCAGGCAGCTAGGAGGCAGAGAGCCAGGGGCCACCTGACAGGACCAGGGTCATGGAGGCCCTTACTGTTCACCACACCCAGAACACGCTCACTGGAACACAACACACAGAGCAAACACACACAGAGTATTCAGACCTCTAGCCAGAACTAGTTGGATAGACCCAGCTAACAGAGACATTTTTAACAGGAGATTGATGTTACATCATATAGTAAAGTCAGCTCATCTCCTTAACGACATGAACACATACAGCACAGTGTACACACAGCACAGACTTTTTGAAGGAGAACATTTCAGGCATTTCATGGTCGTCAATATTTCAATACAGTTGAGGGCCAGCATGACGCTAATTCCCCCACGATAAACCAATCCTAATCTGAATTCAATCATGCAAAAGACATTCAATCATTTTTTGCGAAAAACACTCTACAGTGATGGAAGAGCCCTTACTTCCAGAAGACCTCTGAGGGGCTGAGGGCTCTGCCAGAGGAGCTGTTCAGTGTGGCGTTCCCACAGAGGTAAGCATTGGCTGGGGCATCACAGGACCAGGGCAGGGGGCTCTGGAAAGAGCTGCCCAGGTAGTAGAAGGTCCAGGCTATGATCACGTTGTAGTAGAGGCACACCAGCATAGACACACAAAGCATCCCAATGCCAATGCCTATAAAGAGACACACAGGCAGATTGATGTGTGTAGTCCAGATGAGGGAGCTTTCGATGTTGGCGAACATAAGATTGAGGCTAATCAGTGTTGGTGGACAATTACGGAGTGTTGAGAGGACAATGGAGGCATGGGGGTCGTGGAGGTTTACCTTTGAGGAGGGGACAGCACTTCCACACTGTGATTGGTCCAGCAGCTCCATACTGGCCTAGACTTAGCTCCATGAGAAAGAGGGGGACACCGGTGAAGAAGAGCATGATGAAGTAGGGGATGAGGAACACACCTGCGGACAGAGGAGGCCACAAGTCAAACAGGAAATGGGATGATACAAGAGGCGACATCCCTCATTAATTTGATTGTTATAACACTGAGCTGCTAGTTACACGGAAACATGGCATGTACGGGTATGTCCTACAAATAGCACTATGGCTATATAATCACTTACTACATCTGGAAAGCTGCCAGCCAGCAGAGGGTTTTTCTATCCCTCAACTATTGAAGTCTCAGCAAGTGCTAGCTTCACACAGGGAGCTGAAGTTTGTTTACTATAGTTTTGAATGAACCATTCAGTAGACTGTCTTAAGGTGTGTTTTTCTGTGCACAGGTGTGTGTTGGCTTTCTAGCACCACTGGCTGCCTGTGATTGCGTGGCTTTGGTTTCCACTCTCAGATGAACTCTCCAGCACAATCCACAGAGAGGAGAGGTCAGTGCAGACCGGAAGGCCAAGGTAACATAATACACATCCATTTCAATACAATAATACAGCTTCATTCATACTTAGAGTCTGAGGGGCAGTGTGAAGTGTATGAGGGCTAAAAGCCAGCTTGGCTGTGGGTTACTCACCTCCTCCATTGCGGTAGCAGAGGTAGGGAAACCTCCACACATTCCCCAGTCCCACACAGTAGCCGATACAGGAGAGCAGAAACTCATACTTCCCACCCCACTGCTCTCTTGGGAGAATAAGTGGGTCTGGTGGGGGTGCAGGGGACGGGGGGCGGGACTCAAACTGTGGCTGGGATGAGGGATTGGTGACATCATGAGCTAAATTAAACCCATTCAGCTGTGCTGGACTCTAGAACAGATAGAACACATTCAAAACTGTCAGACAGATCCTCTATCAGAATAACCTATAACGATGTCATGCCTTAATGTTGAAAAGTTGGATTCCATGTCACAAGTAAAGTACCCCCCCTCTATTTTAACTTGTATGAGACACTGGGACTGCACATTGTTTAAGGTGAACACAGTCAGTGACAATGGTAGGCATAGCTATAGAGTCCAGGTTTACAGATATGGGTGTGGTTCACACATCAGGAAATATGACATTGTCATGCAGTCTTTGTAAACCATTGCGTGTGACCTCTAGAGCTGTGTCACTGTTGTGCCTTCCAGTGCAACTGATGCAAGCACTCATTCTGCTTCCTCCCCAGCAAGGCAAAGAATTTAACTCACAACAAAATAGGAACTATTGCCTCTATTTATGCGTGTGTGTTGTCAGTGGACCAGTCGGCTAAACAGACAGAAAATAGAAGAACTAAGGACACCAAGAGGATGGAGGTCAGGTGAAAATGGCAGTTCAGTTTTGAGAACTGCCATTCATTTGATTTAGGCCACTACCATCCGCCTGCCTCATCATCATGACACATTGTAAGTCATAAAAGGAGTAGAAAGAGTAGCCTACAGGTAGTTGTTACACAATGGGCTACAATAGGTTATGCAAAACAAACAATAAAATGAGATCAATGTGATGGATTGATGATAAGTCTGTATCAACTGAAATGTTGATTGTCTTAACTTTGATTATGTCTCTGAAATAAACATTGAGAGGTTTACCCAAGGTAGTTGTATATTGGATATTTGAACCAAGCATGCCATCACTCTGAAGATGGTATATTCTGAACGCACCATGACAATGACAATTATATATAGAATTGTCATTGTCATGGCGCACTTTGTGTAAGAGCTATTGAAGATTGAATCCCCTACCCTTCAAAAACAAAATCAGAATTTCCAAAAACCAAAAGCCATGGATTTTTAATCCATCCTCCCCCCGATTCAGAATATATCATTTTCATAGTCATGGCACGTTTTGTGTAAGAGCTATTACAGATTTTTTTTAAAAGCTGTGGGTTTTGTCCATCCTTCCCTGATTCAGAATATACCATCTTCATAGTTATGGCATGCTTGGTTCAAATATCCAGTATAAAACTACCTTGGGTATAAACCTCTCAATGTTTTTTTTTACTGACAAGTCTGGTGTTTCTATGTCAAACAGTTGTGTTATATTTAGTGATGCAATATTACTTTTTATATACAATGCAACTCAAAATTGAACACATTTAACATATTTTTTTAGGCCCATAACCATGTGTGAGGTGTATACTTTTGTTTCAAAGTAGATTTGTTTAAGACTACTAAGAATCACTGTGTGGCCCTGGTTTAGCCCACTGCAGTAAAATGTTAAATAGCAGGTTGGTGAGATGGAGGAGGCAGGTGATCAAAATTAAAATGTTTAAAAACAAAAGCTGTAGATTTTTGTAGATCCTCCACCGATGCAGAATATATCCTTTTCATAGTCACGGCATGCTTTGTGTTAGTGTTATTAAAGATTGAAAGCCTCCCCCCAAAAATAAAATGTCATTTGAACAAAAATAGCTGTGAATCTTTGTCCATCCTGTTCCGATTCAGAATATATCATTTTCATTATCATGGAACGTGTTGTGTAAGAGATATTAAAGATTAAAAGCCCCACATTTCAACAACAATAAGAGCTGTGAATTTTTATCCATCCACTCCTGATTCAGGATACATCATCTTCATTGTCATGGTATGCTTGGTTCAATAGCTATCGGGTAGAGAAAACCGAATATCCAGTACAAAACTAATTTTACTGAGGTAGAAAATGGTGACCTATAGGCACTTTCCACTACATCGGATGTCAGAGGAATGAGGACATACGGGTTAGATTACTTTATAGAACTACAAATACAAATAACGATGGTTCCATTCGTTTTCCATAAATTCCAAAACAATCCAATATTCACAAAGAGGTGAAATTAGACCTTTTAACGACGTTTAAAAAGTTTATGTTAACTAACAACAGGTTGTTTCCTTGCTTACCCCTTGTTGATGTGTTGATTTTTTCTCTGTAATGTTCCCAGGTGCCGTTTTTGTCTGCTCGCTCGGCATTTTCCCGGGGAGAGATTCACTTGGTTTCTTTGGATGTTCGATACATTGTTCAGATTAAAGTTAATGGTAATATATTCGTGCTTTGACGGAAATGTTCGTCAGTGATGATTGAAATCGGCACTTTTGGTAATGACCGGGAAATTACAGTAGAGCGCAGGTGCAGTCACTGAGGGGATTCGATTAATATGGCCCGGGCGCCCGTTATCGTGTTTTACACCGGGTGAAGCTTGATTGCATTCGTGAGCCCGTTCAAAGCCCACAGCGAAATTGGCCCAAAACAAAAGTGACATAATTAAGCACGTGGAGTAACGAGTAGGATTCTGTATTTTCAGATGTAAAAGTGATTGCTTTTGATAAAAACGATTTATCCGCCTTCCCAGTTAAAATTTGTTTGACAATTCAAACATATATTTTATGGAAAAGAGATGTATGTTTCTGGATGATGCACCATGCTGCCTTGTTGACAACATGATGGAGCTGCGCAGATTACTGTTCATTTGAGAAGGTCGCTCCTGTCTCACTGCTTTTGCCCGGAAACGTCATCGGCCATAGACGGGTGCACCGCAGCTCAGCATAATCGAATCTGCCCATTGAACAAAAGGGGGAAACACACCCTCTTTTTAAAACACCTTTACTGAGCCACACCCTTTCTACAACTGCACCCCTTCACTAAATGTTTTGCCTACTGTATCTGTCTGTCGCAATCTATTTTCATCAGGTTATTGAGCAGCTACAGCACGTCTAATCAAACCCTGCTTCTTCAAAGACGGTCTTTTTTCTATTCTGAGAAAGCGTTGCTCAGAGCACCAGTAGAGGAAACCAACTGCAACAGCAGGAAATTGCAGCCGTTGCTTTTTCTATGAAATGAGAAACCACATATTAAGCTCCCCTGTTTTGTTGCATGGCCAAGAAGATGGAATTGTGTATGTAACATGTAATAAGATATCTAAAAAAAAAAAAAATCAAACAGCAGACCGTATGAACAAATTGGCTAAACGAGGAAAAAATAGGTAATGCCTTAATTTGTATGGCATCTTGGCTTGCGATGGTCCATGGCCATATATTTAAATCAAGTCAAGCTTCATTTATACAGCACATTTCAGACACTGAATGCAACGCAATGTGCTTTACAGGGGGGAAAAAAACAAAAAAAATATGAAAATAAAAGCTAAAATATTTACTACAAAACAAACATAACATAAAAAACAAAATAATGACAAATTGAACAACTAAAAAGCACCCTAAGGAAAAGCAAAGCCAAAAATAGATGTTTTAAGATCACTTTTGATTATGTCCACAGTTTCGGCTCCCCTCGGGTTCTCTGGCAGGCTATTCCAGAGGTTGGGGGCATAGTAACTAAAGGCTGCCTCTCCATGCCTCTTGGTCCTAGACTTTGGGATGGTTAAAAGGCCAGTGCCAGAAGACCTTTGGAATCTACTGGGTACATATCTTAAAAGCACGTCTGACATGTATTGGGGTGCACAATCGTGGATTGATTTAAAAACCAATAGAAAAATCTTACAATTAATTCTCAAACTCACAGACAGCTAGTGCAGAAACCTTAAAATCGGTCTAATGTGTGCTCTCCGTATGGTCTTGGGACCAGTGCTGCAGTATTCTGTATGTTTTGCAGTTGACCAATGGCTTTCTTGGGTAGACCAGACAGGAGAGCATTACAGTAGTCAAACCTGCTTGTAATAAAAACATGGATGAGTCTCTCTGTATCAGCCTGAGAGAGAAAGGGCCTCGCCTTGGCAATGTTCCTCAGGTGGTAAAAAGCCATTTTGGTCACATTCCTAATGTGTGATTCGAAATTGAGTTCAGAATCTAAAATAGCACCTAGGTTTTTTATCTGGTGTTTTATCTATGTTGCCTGTGAATTAAAATGTGCGGCTAGATTCTCTCTCTGTGCTTTGGCTCCAACAATAAGTACCTCGGTCTTGTCTTGATTTAGCTGTAGGAAGTTGTGAGCCATCCAAGTATTTAAATCACTAATACAGTCTAAAATGTATCCGTGGAGCTAAAATCCTCTGGTGACACAGAAATGTAAAGTTGTGTATCGTCTGCATGACAGTGAAAATCAATGCTTTGCTTTCTGATATCATCACTATCATCAAAAAGATTGTGACACCTGGAAAACCCTTGTTACAGAAACCTTTACAGGAAAGTCCCAGTCACTTCACACCAAGGTAAGTGACATTGGCAGAGATGCAGCCTTTATGAACCATGCAGCCAAACCCGCCAGCTACCAGTCTGTAACCTCTGTTGGGGACAGCCAGCAGAGAGGAAGAAGAAAAGCCCAAGAATGACTTTTGAGCCTGAGTTCATGACCAGATAGGGATCACGTAGTCCAAATAACCCAGGGCCCGTATCCACAAAGCGTCTCAGATTATGAGTGCTGATCCTGCATCAGTTTGGACTTTTAGATCATAATGAATAATATAACATGGACAGATCCTAGATCAGCACGCCTACTCTGTGGAGGATGTGCTTATGATGGTTAAATTATTATATGTGACTGACCACCTTGATTCGGTCTTATGTAGCAACATTTTACATTTATTTTTTTACATTGGATAAAAGCAGAGACACAGAGCTACAAAATGGTAACATACACTGCATTTGAGGAACAATGGGAAAGTAATTATCCTTTGAAAGTTGATAAACCTGAAACCCCACTTTTGAGAAAATGGTCCTTGAATGTTTTGGTACACCTACTGGAGAGCTCTTCTTTGTCTACACCCATTCAGCATTGTTCACACCCTCTTAAGCCAGCCCCACCCAACAAGGATTCACATGTGAGGTAATGTGCTAAACAGTGAGTGAGTGTAGTAAAGATTAAGACTATAAGTGGTAAAAGTAGTAGCCTACAGTAAGGACAAATTCCAGGTAAACTGAAAGTGTCCAGACAAAAATATGTTATAAATATTAGATGACATAGTAGCAATATCAAAAATAGTGTCAATATAAAAAAACAACAAGTGTCAATACCAGTAGAGAAATAATTACATAATATACAGTATGTACAAGAACAATATCAATAACCATATCAGTGATACTGGTGATAGATCAGGTAGTAATATGCATACAATAAGGGGTAAAGTGGCTGAGCAGCAGGATAAAATTATAAATAGTACCAGCAACATATGGCGTGTGTGTAAGGAGAGAGTGATTTGAGTAGAGGCACTGCAGATAGTGCTGATGACTGGTCCGTGCGAACCACATATGAACAAAGGAATCTATATTCAGAGAGCCTGTTTTTGTCCTGCCCTTGACTTTGTTGCAGGGCATGTGATGTCCATAGCTTTTTTGTCGCAAAACCCCCTGATCTTCTCAAAAATATACGTTTGTTTAGCTGTGTCCAGTCCAGGTGGTGCTTGTACAGGCAGACCATCTATGGGAGGAAGGATGTCAGCAGCTGAAACCTGGTCCTGACTGAGTCCGAATGCTCTTTGGTGACAACAACACCAGGCTCCAGAGCATCGAAGTTATAAAACAGGAAATAACAACAACAAAAAAATTGAGAAAACATTACAACCTTGCATAACATCAATTCACCTCCCAAGTTTAAATAATAAGAAGAATCTCATACAATCAGTGGTGGTTTTAGCAGGTAAATCTTGGTGGGGGAAAAAAAAAAGAAAATGTGGGATGCATGTCAGCAAAGCCACTACACAACACAGCAATTGCACTATAACAATGACAAACGGTTCCCACAAACTGTTAGGGACTGCATAAAGCTGTCCCAACAGCAGAGTCCCAACAGCTGTCCCAAAACCTTACCACTGCTACACCTGGCTATCAGCAGAGCCTTGTCTGTCAGAAAAACAGTTCAATCAACCTAATTTACTGCCTTTTAAAAAACCATGATAGCTGATGTGGCTGACTTGCTTAAATAAATGTGCTTTCTACTGACAATTTAGATGTACACATTATGGTATGAGGGGACAACAAGCAGATAAGAGGCCATCTGTAATTTCAATTAAGACATTAATGAGCGAGCTAGGATGAACGTAGTCAATATGACTATTTGTTCAGCACTTTTGAAATGTACAGCGACAGAATTCAGAACATGGGCCATTCTTACAGTGGGCCATTCAGAACTGCCAGATAAATATAGGGGGCATATAAGCAGACAATGAAATCTCTTATAACATTTGTTGATTACATTTCTCTAAAACAGGTTAGAGGCTACATGTGCACCACCAAGTCAGAACAGTAGGCAAAATTAAGAGGGGAAAATTAAGGTGAGGCACATGGGCTACTAACAACTAACTACACAACATACACTTAGTATTACTTTCTTAGCTACACTATACATATCTCGCTGGCATATAACAGACTTTATGCAGAAGCATACAAGACATTTTTGGACTCACCTTGTTGTGCTGTGCTCACTTGAATAAGAAGGTTGCGCGGAAGTCCTTCGTGGGCAAATTTTGTCATCAAACTTAGTCATCAAAGCCTAGCTTTCTCTGGATTTATGGTGCTTTCAAGACAATTGGGAACTCTGAAATAAACCAGGTTGAATTATGATGACGTCAGTGATCTTCATGTCGTAGCTCTAGAAAGAGACCAGAGTTCTGGATTTACACTTCAGAGTTGGATGACTGTTGAAAACGTATTTTCCCGGTCGGAGCTCGTTTTTCCGATGTAAACAGTTGTTTTAAGCAAAGCCCAAATCATGCTGGATTGACAGCATGGCCAATGTTGAATGTTTATCATTTTATGCTTGGAAAAGAGACCTTTAATCCAAGATTTAGGACCATACAGCCACCTCACTGAATAGCAGGCCAGTGATGGCATTGCAATGCTTGCAGTTAGCCACTGATTTCATCCAAACTACTTATTGTTGAATTTGCGATTTCCAACCTGCTGTGTAATGTTTATGTCCAATGGCCGATGAGAACGGATATGTTTTATCTATTCTTTCTCTTCATTACTTCTCTTCATATGACAAGGATTAAAAAGGATTTGCCAGTAGATTATCAGCTTGATTCATGATGATGACTGCTAGCTAAGATTCTGAAAGTATGATGTTGACATGTCCAATTGATTTATTTTACCTTTATTTAACTAGGAAAGTCAGTTAAGAACACATTCTTATTTTCAATGATGGTGGGTTAACTGCCTGTTCAGGGGCAGAACAACAGATTTGTACCTTGTCAGCTCAGGGATATGAACTTACAACCTTTTGATTACTAGTCCAACACTCTAACCACTAGGCTACCCTGCCGCCCCAATCAAAGCTACTGTAGATATGACGTGATTTGATGTCATTTTATCTGTGGCCAATGACATAGAGCCTTCTTGGATGGGCACTTCTAATGTAAATCTATGACAGCAACCAAGGGGCTTGAATTTTCTAGCTCTACCCTTAGACTTGGCGGTGACATAGTGTCCCCATGAGTGACAGAACACTGAGCCAATCACGGCACAACAAGAGAACATTACCAACACCTACTCACTGTATTTTCCGCTGAATACCCCACCACCACAGAAAGCACTGAGCTAGGCTGAAACACCTGCATTTTGGAGTTGCCATCGTGCATAAATTCATTTTGCCCCCCCCCCCACACCAAACGCGATCACAACACGCAGGTAAAAATATCAAAACAAACTCTGAACCAATTACATTAATTTAGCTAGCTAGCTTGCACTTGCTAGCTAATTTGTCCTATTTAGCTAGCTTGCTGTTGCTAGCTAATTTGTCCTGGGATATAAACATTGAGTTGCTATTTTACCTGAAATGCACAAGGTCCTCTACTCCTACAATTAATCCACACATAAAACGGTCAACCGAATCGTTTATAGTCATCTCTCCTCCTTCTAGGCTTTTTCTTCTCTTGACTTTATATTGTGATTGGCAACTTTCATAAATTAGGTGCATTACCGCCACTGACCTTGTTTGGCTTTCAGTCACCCACGTGGGTATCAATGAGGAGATGGCACATGGGTACCTGCTTCTATAAACCAATGCGTAGATGGGAGAGGCAGGACTTGCAGCGCGATCTGTGTCACGAATAGAACTGACTTCTATTTTAGCCCTTGGCAACGCAGACGCTTGTTGGCGTGCGCAAGCAGTGTGGGTGCAATAATTGAATAATATAGATTTCTAAATTTACTCACGACGTGAGTGGTGTAGTCAGCCTGTTACTCAAGAAATTAAAAAATACACCATGTTTGTATGTGGCTTTATTAACTCAATGATTTTTTTTTTTTTTTACATTGTTTGCAAACTGATATGTGACATGTATTAATTCCAAAATAACATGCAAAACAGACAAGCCCCACCCCCACCAAAAAATTGCTCTAAAAATGTGGGGCTCCAAAGCCCCACCTGCACTGAATGACGGGTTGCCACTGCATACAATCCAATGAAAATGATATTCACCTGAAGTGCTGGAACTGCTTGATCTGTGGTCACTCCTGTCACAGTGCTGTCCTTCACAACACCAGCAATCTTGGACAAAGTGTTCACTCTGGTCTTTCTGAAGCGCTGCTTGATGAGGCCGAAGCACCTTTCGGGGGCAAACTTGGTGTGGCCTGTGATCAGGAAGAGCACAAACTTGTTCTTGTTTTGGCCACTGCAGTTATCACAATTCAGGTCCACATGTGTTTCCCAACTCCGTAGTTGGTGAAGAAATGGTGCATGTAGTTGATGACTGTAATGCTGCCTTTGCTGGATGACCGCCTTTATCAATCAAGTAGTTGACTTGTTGTGATATTCCTTCACAGCAGACACCCTTGTCAGTCTGTCTTTGCACAACTCAGTGAAAGGCATTTGCCTGCTTCCCATATATACACTGCTCAAAAAAATAAAGGGAACACTAAAATAACACATCCTAGATCTGAATGAATGAAATATTCTTATTAAATACTTTTTTCTTTACATAGTTGAATGTGCTGACAACAAAATCACGCAAAAATTATCAATGGAAATCAAATTTATCAACCCATCGAGGTCTGGATTTGGAGTCACACTCAAAATTAAAGTGGAAAACCACACTACAGGCTGAACCAACTTTGATGTAATGTCCTTAAAACAAGTCAAAATGAGGCTCAGTAGTGTGTATGACCTCCCTACAACGCCTGGGCATGCTCCTGATGAGGTGGCGGATGGTCTCCTGAGGGATATCCTCCCAGACCTGGACTAAAGCATTCGCCAACTCCTGGACAGTCTGTGGTGCGAGACATGATGTCCCAGATGTGCTCAATTGGATTCAGGTCTGGGGAACGGGCGGGCCAGTCCATAGCATCATTGCCTTCCTCTTGCAGGAACTGCTGACACACTCCAGCCACATGAGGTCTAGCATTGTCTTGCATTAGGAGGAACCCAGGGCCAACCGCACCAGCATATGGTCTCACAAGGGGTCTGAGGATCTCATCTCGGTACCTAATGGCAGTCAGGCTACCTCTGGCGAGCACATGGAGGGCTGTGCGGCCCCAAAAAAGAAATGCCACCCCACACCATGACTGACCCACCGCCAAACCGGTCATGCTGGAGGATGTTGCAGGCAGCAGAACGTTCTCCACAGCGTCTCCAGACTCTGTCACGTCTGTCACATGTGCTCAGTGTGAGCCTGCTTTCATCTGTGAAGAGCACAGGGCGCCAGTGGCGAATTTGCCAATCTTGGTGTTCTCTGGCAAATGCCAAACGTCCTGCACGGTGTTGGGCTGTAAGCACAACCCCCACCTGTGGACGTCAGGCCCTCATACCACCCTCATGGAGTCTGTTTCTGACCATTTGAGCAGACACATGCACATTTGTGGCCTGCTGGAGGTCATTTTGCAGGGCTCTGGCAGTGCTCCTCCTGCTCCTCCTTGCACAAAGGCGGAGGTAGCGGTTCTGCTGCTGGGATGTTGCCCTCCTACGGCCTCCTCCACGTCTCCTGATGTACTGGCCTGTCTCCTGGTAGCGCCTCCATGCTCTGGACACTACGCTGACAGACACAGCAAACCTTCTTGCCACAGCTCGCATTGATGTGCCATCCTGGATGAGCTGCACTACCTGAGCCACTTGTGTGGGTTGTAGACTCCGTCTCATGCTACCACTAGAGTGAAATCACTGCCAGCATTCATAGGTGACCAAAACATCAGCCAGGAAGCATAGGAACTGAGAAGTGGTCAGTGGTCACCACCTGCAGAACCACTCCTTTATTGGGGGTGTCTTGCTAATTGCCTATAATTTCCACCTGTTGTCTATTCCATTTGCACAACAGCATGTGACATTTATTGTCAATCAGTGTTGCTTCCTAAGTGGACAGTTTGATTTCACAGAAGTGTGATTGACTTGGAGTTACATTGTGTTGTTTAAGTGTTCCCTTTATTTTTTTGAGCAGTGTATATATGTTTTGTTGTTGTCTGTCTGTCTGTCTGTCTGTCTATCTGTCTATATTTTTCAGGACCCTGTCTTTCATAGATCATTTGTAAAAATCAAAATAACTTCCCAGATATTCATTTTAAAGGGTTTAAAAACCGTTTCCCATGCTTGTTCAAGAACCATAAACAATTAATGAACATGCACCTGTGGAACGGTCGTTAAGACACTAACAGCTTACAGGCGGAAGGCAATTAAGTTATGAAAACTTAGGACCCTAAAGAGGCCTTTCTACTGACTCTGAAAAACACCAAAAGAAAGATGGCCAGGGTCCCTGCTCATCTGCGTGAACGTGCCTTAGAAATGCTGCAAGGAGGCATGAGGACTGCAGATGTGGCCGGGGCAATAAATTGCAATGTCTGTACTGTGAGATGTTTAAGACAGAGCTACAGGGAGACAGGACGGACAGCTGATTGTCCTCGCAGTGGCAGACCATTTGTAACAACACCTGCACAGGATCGGTACATTCGAACATCACACCTGCGGGACAGGTACAGGATGGCAACAACAACTGCCCAAGTTACACCAGGAAAGCACAATCCCTCCATCAGTGCTCAGACTGTCCGCAGTAGGCCGAGAGAGGCTGGACTGAGGGCTTGTATGACTGTTGTAAGGCAGGTCCTCACCAGACATCACCGGCAACAACGTCACCTATGGGCACAAACCCACCGTTGCTAGACCAGACAGGACTGGCAAAAAGTGCTCTTCACCGACGAGTCGCAGTTTTGTCGCACCAGGGGTGATGGTCGGATTCACGTTTATCGTCAAAAGAATGAGCGTTACACCAAGGCCTGTACTCTGGAGCGGGATCGATTTGGAGGTGGAGGGTCCGTCATGGTCTGGGCCGGTGTGTCACAGTATCATCGGACTGAGCTTGTTGTCATTGCAGGCAATCTCAACTCTGTGCGTTACAGGGAAGACATCCTCCTCCCTCATGTGGTACCCTTCCTGCAGGCTCATCCTGACATGACCCTCCAGCATGACAATGCCACCAGCCATACTACTCGTTCTGTGTGTGATCTCCTGCAAGACAGGAATGTCAGTGTTCTACCATGGCCAGCGAAGAGCCTGGATCTTTATCCCATTGAGCACGTCTGGGACCTGTTGGATCAGAGGTTGAGGGCTAGGGCCATTCCCCCCAGAAATGTCCGGGAACTTGCAGGTGCCTTGGTGGAAGAGTGGGGTAACATCTCACAGCAAGAACTGGCAAATCTGGTGCAGTCCATGAGGAGGAGATGCACTGCAGTACTTAATGCAGCTGGTGGCCACACCAGATACTGACTGTTACTTTTGCCTTTGTTCAGGGACACATTATTCTATTTCTGTTAGTCACAAGTCTGTGGAATTTGTTTAACAGTTTAACACAGTGCCCTTCTTTGGACACTGTGTTAACTAACCTCCAAACGAGTTTCAATGCCATACAACACTCCTTCCGTGGCCTCCGACTGCTCTTAAACGCTAGTAAAACCAAATGCATGCTTTTCAACCGTTCGCTGCCTGCACCCGCCCGCCCGACTCGCATCACTACTTTGGACGGTTCTGACTTAGAATATGTGGACAACTACAAATACCTAGGTGTCTGGCTAGACTGTAAACTATCCTTCCAGACTCATATTAAGCATCTCCAATCCAAAATTAAATCTAGAATGAGCTTCCTATTTCGCAACAATGCCATCTTCACTCCTTCAAAGTCGCCAAACATACCCTCGTTAAACTGAGTATCCTACCGATCTTTGACTTTGGCGATGTCATTTACAAAATAGCTTCCAATACTCTACACAGCAAACTGGATGCAGTCTATCACAGTGCCATCCGTTTTGTCTCCAAAGCCCCTTACACCACCCACCACTGCGACCTGTACGCTCTAGTCGGCTGGCCCTCGCTACATATTCCCACTGGATCCAGGTCATCTATAAGTCTATGCTAGGTAAAGCTCCGCCTTATCTCAACTCACTGGTCACAATAACAACACCCACTCGTAGCACGCGCTCCAACAGGTATATCTCACTGGTCATCCTAATTGTCCCTAGGATTTCTAAGCAAACAGCTGGAGGCAGGGCTTTCTACTATAGAGCTCCATTTTTATGGAATGGTCTGCCTACCCATGTGAGAGACGCAGACTCGGTCTCAACCTTTAAGTCTTTACTGAAGACTCATCTCTTCAGTGGGTCATATGCTTGAGTGTAGTCTGGCCCCGGAGTGGGAAGGTGAAGGGAAAGGCTCTGGAGCAATGAACCGCCCTTGCTGTCTCTGCCTGGCCGGTTCCCCTCTCTCCACTGGGATTCTCTGCCTCTAACCCTATTACAGGGGCTGAGTCACTGGCTTACTGGTGCTCTTTCATGCTGTCCCTGGGAGGGGTGCGTCACTTGAGAGGGTTGAGTCACTGACGTGATCTTCCTGTCTGGGTTGGCCCCCCCTTGGGTTGTGCCGTGGTGAAGATTTTTGTGGGCTATACTCGGCCTTGTCTCAGGATGGTAAGTTGGTGGTTGAAGATGTCCCTCTAGTGGTGTGTGGGCTGTGCTTTGGCAAATTGGGTGGGGTTATATCCTTCCTGTTTGGCCCTGTCCGGTGGTACAGTGCCTTGCGAAAGTATTCGGCCCCCTTGAACTTTGCGACCTTTTGCCACATTTCAGGCTTCAAACATAAAGATATAAAACTGTATTTTTTGTGAAGAATCAACAACAAGTGGGACACAATCATGAAGTGCAACGACATTTATTGGATATTTCAAACTTTTTTAACAAATCAAAAACTGAAAAATTGGGCGTGCAAAATTATTCAGCCCCTTTACTTTCAGTGCAGCAAACTCTCTCCAGAAGTTCAGTGAGGATCTCTGAATGATCCAATGTTGACCTAAATGACTAATGATGATAAATACAATCCACCTGTGTGTAATCAAGTCTCCGTATAAATGCCCCTGCACTGTGATAGTCTCAGAGGTCTGTTAAAAGCGCAGAGAGCATCATGAAGAACAAGGAACACACCAGGCAGGTCCGAGATACTGTTGTGAAGAAGTTTAAAGCCGGATTTGGATACAAAAAGATTTCCCAAGCTTTAAACATCCCAAGGAGCACTGTGCAAGCGATAATATTGAAATGGAAGGAGTATCAGACCACTGCAAATCTACCAAGACCTGGCCGTCCCTCTAAACTTTCAGCTCATACAAGGAGAAGACTGATCAGAGATGCAGCCAAGAGGCCCATGATCACTCTGGATGAACTGCAGAGATCTACAGCTGAGGTGGGAGACTCTGTCCATAGGACAACAATCAGTTGTATATTGCACAAATCTGGCCTTTATGGAAGAGTGGCAAGAAGAAAGCCATTTCTTAAAGATATACATAAAAAGTGTCGTTTAAAGTTTGCCACAAGCCACCTGGGAGACACACCAAACATGTGGAAGAAGGTGCTCTGGTCAGATTAAACCAAAATTGAACTTTTTGGCAACAATGCAAAACGTTATGTTTGGCGTAAAAGCAACACAGCTGAACACACCATCCCCACTGTCAAACATGGTGGTGGCAGCATCATGGTTTGGGCCTGCTTTTCTTCAGCAGGGACAGGGAAGATGGTTAAAGTTGATGGGAAGATGGATGGAGCCAAATACAGGACGTTTCTGGAAGAACCTGATGGAGTCTGCAAAAGACCTGAGACTGGGACGGAGATTTGTCTTCCAACAAGACAATGATCCAAAACATAAAGCAAAATCTACAATGGAATGGTTCAAAAATAAACATATCCAGGTGTTAGAATGGCCAAGTCAAAGTCCAGACCTAAATCCAATCGAGAATCTGTGGAAAGAACTGAAAACTGCTGTTCACAAATGCTCTCCATCCAACCTCACTGAGCTCGAGCTGTTTTGCAAGGAGGAATGGGAAAACATTTCAGTCTCTCGATGTGCAAAACTGATAGAGACATACCCCAAGCGACTTACAGCTGTAATCGCAGCAAAAGGTGGCGCTACAAAGAATTAACTTAAGGGGGCTGAATAATTTTGCACGCCCAATTTTTCAGTTTTTGATTTGTTAAAAAAGTTTGAAATATCCAATAAATGTCGTTCCACTTCATGATTGTGTCCCACTTGTTGTTGATTCTTCACAAAAAAATACAGTTTTATATCTTTATGTTTGAAGCCTGAAATGTGGCAAAAGGTCGCAAAGTTCAAGGGGGCCGAATACTTTCGCAAGGCACTGTATCATCGGATGGGGCCACAGTGTCTCCTGACCCCTCCTGTCTCAGCCTCCAGTATTTATGCTGCAGTAGTTTATGTGTCGGGGGGCTAGGGTCAGTTTGTTATATCTGGAGTACTTCTCCTGTCTTATCCGGTGTCCTGTGTGAAATTAAGTATGCTCTCTCTAATTCTCTCTTTCTCTCGGAGGACCTGAGCCCTAGGACCATGTCTCAGGACTACCTGGCATGATGACTCCTTGTTGTCCCCAGTCTACCTGGCTGTGCTGCTACTCCAGTTTCAACTGTTCTGCCTGCGGCAATGGAATCCTGACCTGTTCACCGCACATGCTACCTGTCCCAGACCTGCTGTTTTCAACACTCTAGAGACAGCAGGAGTGGTAGAGATACTCTTAATGATCGGCTATGAAAAGCCAACTGACATTTACTCCTGAGGTGCTGACTTGCTGCACCCTCGACAACTACTGTGATTATTATTATTTGACCATGCTGGCCATGTTCTGTTATAATCTCCACCCGGCACAGCCAGAAGAGGACTGGCCACCCATCATAGCCTGGTTTCTTCCTAGGTTTTGACCTTTCTAGGGAGTTTTTCCTAGCCACCGTGCTTCTACACCTGCATTGCTTGCTGTTTGGGGTTTTAGGCTGGGTTTCTGTACAGCACTTTGAGATATCAGCTGATGTACAAAGGGCTATATAAATTGATTTGATCCCCAAAGCAAACACCTCCTTTGGCTGCTTTTCCTTCCAGTTCTTTGCTGCCAATGACTGGAACGAATTGCAAAAATCGCTGAAGCTGGAGACTTATATTTCCCCTCACTAACTTTAAACATCAGCTATCTGAGCCGCTTACTGCAGCTGTACATAGCCCATCTGTAAATAGCCCACCCAATCTACCTACCTCATCCCCATATTGTGCTTATTTACTTTTCTTATCTTTTGCACACCAGTATTTCTACTTGCACATCATCATCTGCTCATCTTTCACTCCAGTGTTAATCTGCTAAATTGTAATTACTTTGCTACTATGGCTTATTTATTGCCTTACCTCCTCATGCCATTTGCACACAATGTATATAGACTTTCTTTTTTACTATTGTGTTATTGACTGTACACTTGTTTATT
Organism: Oncorhynchus mykiss; assembly: GCF_057628025.1. NCBI lineage: Eukaryota > Metazoa > Chordata > Actinopteri > Salmoniformes > Salmonidae > Oncorhynchus > Oncorhynchus mykiss. The sequence continues at coordinate 35,726,751 of NC_143031.1, read as the reverse complement.
CCATGTGTAACTCTGTGTTGTTTGTGTCGCTCTGCTTTATCTTGGCCAGGTCACAGTTGTAAATGAGAACTTGTTCTCAACTAGCCTACCTGGTTAAAAAAAGGTGAAATAAAAAAATAAAAGTGTCTCAGTTGTTGAATCTTGTTATGTTCATACAAATATTTACACATGTTTTTTTTGCTGAAAATAAACGCATTTGACATTTCTTATTTTGCTGAGTTTATATATCGGAGTATCGTAGGTGATAGCTGTGGTGACGTTCTCAGAGCCCAAGGCTTACAACAAGGGTCAGGATAAAGATGAGTCTGTGACAGTAGGAGTAAAGTTTTTGGAAAAAGTAGACCCTTGCCTTTAGTCTGATCCATTTGTGGTTTCAGGGTAGATGAAAACAGAGTTGGGTGCTGTGGAATCGGTGAGTGTAACCAGAAGTGGTCTTGTGATAATTGTTTGTGTTTCTGCTAGTCAGAGGGAGCAGGCTCTTTGCATTAAGCGAATGGGGGCAAGAGATGTGAATTGTGGGGGTAGTGGAAAATGTAAAAGCTGACAAACTGAAGGGGAAGATTCCCAGTGCTTGTGATGCTCATCGTTTGGTGTGAAGCAGACAGGGTGGCGTCAGTGGTAAAACAGAAGAGTCGTTGCCTGTTCTTTTGAGTTTTGATGTGGATTCTTTACCTGAGAAAGTCATGTTGGGATATATAAGTTATCCTGTACGAGCTTTTGTGCAGAATACATTACGTTGTTACAGGTGTCAAGCTTATGGGCATGTGGCAGCAGTGTGTAGGAGGAAGGTTCACAGGTGTGAGAGGTCTGCAGAAGGGCAGGAGACAAAGCAATGTGTAGCATTGGGGAAAGTAGTGGTATGTGTTAATTTTAGGGGTTCACATGTGGCTGGGGATCAGAAATGTCCCGTGCGAGAGAGGCAGGTTGAGGTTTCCAGGGTTAGAGTAGTGCAGAAGTTGTCATATGCTGAGGAAGATGGGTTAAGGGGGAGGAGCGGTGAGAGTAGTAGAGATATACCAGTACAGAGGGATAGGCCAAAAAGTGATATAAGTTTCAGTAAGATTGGATTTTTAGCATTTATAGCAATGTTATCAATTGTACAGCAGGGATGGAACGTAAGTCACAGAAAATTGAGGTTGTGGTGGCAGCTGCAAAGAGGTATTTGGGTGTGTGAGATTTGACATCAGAAGAGTTAAAGGGTGTGTTAAGTGGTAATGTCCCATCCTTTCAGGATGATTGCATGAGGTAGGAATACATACATTTAATTAGTGGAGTAGGGTGGTGTTAATTTGATTTTATATCATTTTGAAATTAGTGAGTGTAGTGTTAGATGGTAGGGTATTTATTTTTATTTTTCAAGCAAAGTATAAGGAAGTTGTACTCCAATCTAGTAGGTGGCGGTAATGCAACAAATTGGATGCCAACCGTTGTTAAACTTCATAGAAGAAGAAGCAGTTATTCGCGGTTTATCTTCTGCACTTGAAGTCTTCGACGGCTGTTAGCGTGAGACTCTCTGTACATTCTAAGCTATATATCAGTATTCTTATTTTTCGCACTTTCTCTGGAAAGAAAACAACCCTTGTCAACATGCATGTGATAAAGCGAGGTAGGTCATTTCTAGTAGGAATAATAGCAAAAGCTAGCTAAGTTTGCAATTTGACTGACTCTTGTCTTTTTTTCTTACAAGCAACCTTTTGAACGTGTATTATTATATCGTTGGCTACTGTACTGTCATTAACCACGTTGAATGACTTTGCCTAATTAGGTAACTAATGTTATTGAATGCGTTAGCTAGCTAGAGAAGGACCGCTGTCGTCGTTTAATAAGAACGATCAAAACAGGTTATTGACAGTCTTGCAGCAATGTTCCTTTTGTCAAACTTGGCGCCAAATTTGTCAACGTTTTGTAGTTTAGCTAGCCAGTTAGGTGCTTCTATCTAGTGCATTTGATTGGAAGTATCCGTGACTATCACATCAATTAATCATATAGCTAGTTAACATTTTCAAGTATTTAAATTATACTTTTTTTCCCCAAAACAGCTTTCTGGGTTACACAACAGGACGTTTGCTAGTATCCGTGACTATCCCATCAATTACATAACTAAATTAACTTAGTTTTTAAGCTTTGTGGCAATTACTGACATTAACTTGTAAATTCCTTTTCCATGGCGCGCACATATTTTATTGTTGATTTTCTGTTTAACACTTCCGTCATTACATCATTTTCAGATGGGCGCGAAGAGCGTGTCATGTTTGACAAGATCACTTCCCGTATTCAGAAGCTGTGCTATGGACTCAACTCTGACTTTGTAGATCCAGTGAGTCGATATTTTATGTTCATTGTATTTCCGTTGTTTGTTAATTCTAGTGTTTCTGTGTGCTGTGTTCCTCTAACGCACCCTTTACCCTGCCTGTTGTCCCACGTTTAGACCCAGATCACCATGAAGGTAATCCAGGGTCTGTACAGTGGGGTCACTACAGTGGAGCTGGACACACTGGCTGCAGAGATTGCTGCAACCCTCACAACGAAACACCCCGACTATGCCATCCTGGCTGCCCGCATCGCCGTCTCCAACCTGCACAAGGAGACCAAGAAGGTGTTCAGTGGTAAGTCTCTCTTGCAAGTTATGCATATTTCTCCATTATCAGGCTCACTCAAAGTAGCCAAGATTCAGCCTGTCCACTCATTCAGTGGCACGGATGTCGAATTTGCCAGTGAGCTGACAATCGCACTTCTGGTAACTGAAGAAATTGGTACCTAAAAGTAATTTCTAAACCCTGGGTGTGAAACTAAGGTATCTGGAAATCTCTTCATTTTTTCTGTCAATGCTGTTTTAGATGTGGTGGAGGATCTCTACAACTATGTCAACCCACTAAACAGATGCCACTCTCCCATGGTTGCCAAGGAGACACTTGACATTGTCCTAGAAAACAAGGATCGCCTCAACTCTGCAATCATCTTCGACCGGGACTTCTCCTACAACTTCTTTGGATTCAAGGTCATTTTTACAGTACACGGTTTATAAACCATAATAATTTAAAAGTAAATTCTGCAATCGTAGGAAAGTAAACACTTTTTTGTGTTTTTCTACATAGACACTTGAGCGGTCGTACCTTCTGAAGATTAATGGGAAAGGTGAGCCGGTTACATAAATTCTGTCCCTGTAAGAATTGACATCTTGTCATGATACGAACCTATGCTGCACTGGATTAGGGCTCCTCACCAGTGGCACCTGGCCAAACACGCATATTTTCAGAGCTGTTTTTTTTATGTGGTTCAGATGAGCTCCATCCCTCATGCTGACCTGTTCTGTTTCTGTGTAGTTGCCGAGCGACCCCAACACATGCTCATGAGGGTGGCAGTTGGGATTCATCAGACTGACATTGACGCTGTCATCGAGACTTACAACCTGCTGTCAGAGAAGTGGTTCACCCACGCTTCGCCCACACTCTTCAACGCTGGCACCAACCGCCCACAACTGTCCAGGTAAGCACTTCATATTTTGGATCTACTTTTGCCATTCTACTAGAAGCCATTCCTCAGGCTATGATTACTGAATTGCAGAAAATTGCAGACTTCTTTGACAGTTCTAAGTGCAAACCAGAAAAGCGCTTGATTGGTTTTAAATTAGTTGTCCTTGTTGACTTTTCAGCTGTTTCCTGTTGGCCATGAAGGATGACAGCATTGAGGGCATCTACGACACCCTAAAGCAGTGTGCCCTAATCTCTAAATCAGCAGGGGGCATCGGAGTGGCAGTCAGCTGCATCAGAGCCACGGGCAGCTACATTGCTGGGGTGAGGATCACGTTCATAAAAAGACTGCCCGATTAAGTGTCAGGAGGGGTGTGGAGTGATGGGGCTATGTCTACGCCGAGGACCCAGAACAGTGGGTACTTGGCGTGATTGATGGCTCTGACCGATTGTGGGGAAAGTTTGTACATGAGAAAAAATGACTCGTGTTTCATTGATGCTTGGCGAGTCACTCAGTTACTGAGGCTTCTTTGTTTTTGTTTTTAAGACAAATGGTAATTCCAATGGGCTGGTTCCCATGCTCCGAGTGTACAACAACACAGCACGCTATGTGGACCAGGGAGGCAACAAGGTGAGAATGAACTTAGATTTGAATACGGGTTTTGTTATTGACTCTGGCCACAGGATGACCTCATAGATATGCATTAGCGCTCTGCGCAGAGATGACCCACTATCTATCACCCAAGTCTGATGGCTCTGAGAACATGTATACGGTCTTTCAGACTCTGGCCTGTGTTTACTGTACCGTCATCAGGCATTTAACTCCCGCTCATTGCCCTCCTTCTCAGAGACCTGGTGCGTTTGCCATGTACCTGGAGCCGTGGCACTTTGATGTGTTTGACTTCTTGGATCTGAAGAAGAACACGGGGAAGGAAGAGCAGAGGGCCAGAGATCTGTTCTACGGCATGTGGATCCCTGACCTCTTTATGAAGAGAGTGGAGAGCAACCAGGTATGCAGCAACATTTATCAACTGAAGTATTCAAACCAGAGATGGAATTTCATGAAATTCGAGCTCTAGTATATTTTGTACATCGCTCTTCAAGGTTGAATTAAAGAAGGGAATAAGGAGTGGTTCTGTTTAGATGAATATCTTGAAAGATATCAGTACTCATTGGTGTATCATACCCACAGGACTGGTCCCTGATGTGCCCCAGTGACTGCCCTGGACTGGACGAGTGCTGGGGGGAGGAGTTTGAGAAGCTCTATACCATGTAAGACCGGTGCTCCTGACCTGGTATAACTGCTCCATACCAGTCTACTCCCTGTGCAATGTCTCACTGGGCCTGTCTCTGTCTGTCGTCAGGTATGAGCAGGAGGGTCGGGTCAAGCGGGTGGTGAAGGCCCAGCAGGTGTGGCATGCCATTATTGAGTCCCAGACTGAGACGGGCACCCCCTATATGCTTTACAAGGACGCCTGCAACAGGAAGAGCAATCAGCAGAACCTGGGCACCATTAAGTCCAGTAACCTTTGTACCGAAATTGTAGAGTACACCAGCCATGATGAGGTGAGGGCAATCGATTACCTAAACTGTTTGAACTACTGAAGCTGTCTGAAATTGCACCCGATTCCATATTTGGTGCACTACTTTTGATCAAGTCCATACTAGAGGTTGACCGATTATGATTTTTCAACGCCGATACCGATTAATCGGGCGTATTTTTTAAATTAATTAATTCACTTTTATTTGTGTAATTACAACAATACTGAATGAACACTTATTTTAACTTAATATAATACATCAATCAAATCAATTTAGTCTCAAATAAATAATGAAACATGTTCAATTTGTTTTAAATAATGCAAAAACAAAGTGTTGGAGAAGAAAGTAAAAGTGCAATATGTGCTATGTAAGAAAGCTAACGTTTCAGTTCCTTGCTCAGAACATGAGAACATATGAAAGTTGGTGGTTCCTTTTAACATGAGTCTTCAATATTCCCAGGTAAGAAGTTTTAGGTTGTAGTTATAGGAATTATAGGACTATTTCTCTCTCTACCATTTGTATTTCATATACCTTTGGATGTTCTTATAAGCACTTTAGTATTGCCAGTGTAACTGTATAGCTTCCGTACCTCTCCTCGCTCCTACCTGGGCTCAAACCAGGAACACAATGACAACAGCCACCCTCGAAGCAGCGTTACCCATGCAGAGCAAGGGGAACAACTAGTCTCAGAGTGAGTGGTGTTTGAAACGCTATTAGCGCGCACCCCGCTAACTAGCTAGCCATTTCACATCACATCGTTACACCAGCCTAATCTCGGGAGTTGATATGGTTGAAGTTATAAACAGCAGCACTGCTGGCAAAACGCACGGAAGTGCTGTTTGAATGCTTATGAGCCGTTTACGTATTTTATCTAACGGGTGGCATCCATCAGTCTAAATATTCCTGTTACATTGCACAACCTAAAATGTTATGTCATAATTACTTAAAATTCTGGCAAATTAGTTCGCAATGAGCCAGGCTGCCCAAACTGTTGCATATACCCTGACTCTGCGTGCAATGAACGCAAGAGAAGTGACACAATTTCACCTGGTTAATATTGCCTGCTAACCTGGATTTCTTTTAGCTAATATGCAGGTTTAAAAATATATACTTCTGTGTATTGATTTTAAGAAAGGCATGGGTGTTTATGGTTAGGTACATGTTGAAGCAACGACAGTCATTTTTCGCAAATGCGCACTGCATCGATTATATGCAATACAGGACACGCTAGATAAACTAGTAATATCATCAACCATGTGTAGTTATAACTAGTGATTATGATTAAGTTTAATGCTAGCTAGCAACTTACCTTGGCTTCTTACTGCATTCGCGTAACAGGCGGGCTCCTCATGAGGCAGGTGGTTAGAGCGTTGGACTAGGTAACCGTAAGGTTGCAAGATTGAATCCCTGAGATGACGAGGTAAAAATCTGTCGTTCTGCCCCTGAACAAGGCAGTTAACCCACCGTTCCTAGGCCGTCATTGAAAATAAGAATGTGTTTAACTGACTTGCCTAGTTAAATACATTTCAAATAAAGGTGTTAAACCGACCAAAATGACCGATTTCCGATTGTTATGAAAACTTGAAATCGGCCCTAATTATTCGGCCATTCCGATTAATCGGTCGACCTCTAGTCCATACCTGTTCCCTGTATCGGGGCCCTGGTTGAAGGTAGTGGACTATACAGAGATTAGGTTGACATTTTGGACGCAACCGGAGACCAGCCTCAGATTGTGTTATTGACTCTGGCCACAGGATGACCTCATAGATATGCATTAGCGCTCAACGCAGAGATGACCAACTACAGTATCTATCACCCAAGGATGATGGCTCTGATAACATACATACATAATCACAGTGCTGTTTGAATGGCATCCTTTTGATTTGTATATTGTTGAAAATAAATGTTGGATCACATCAAAGAATGTTTAAATGGCCTAAGTGTGACGCTAATCTATCTGGCTCCTATTTTCCAATCTCAGGTGGCAGTGTGTAACCTGGCATCCATCGCCCTCAACATGTATGTCACCCCAGAGAGAACATTTGACTTCAGCAAGCTGGCCTATGTCACCAAGGTCATCGTCAGGAACCTTAACAAGATCATTGAGATCAACTACTACCCTGTGGTCGAGGTAATGTCTAGCGTTCAACTTAGTGATACTAATAATATGATCAGCAAGACTGATGATTCTACAGGTTATATCTTCATGTGGACCAGTAACTGATTGTCCCATGCCTCGCCTCCTCTCTGACCAGGCTGAGAACTCCAACAAGCGCCACAGGCCCATTGGTATCGGTGTGCAGGGTCTTGCTGATGCTTTCATCCTGATGCGTTTCCCCTTTGAGAGTGCCGAGGCCCAGAAGCTCAACACTCAGATCTTTGAGACCATCTACTACGCTGCCCTGGAGTCCAGCTGTGAGCTTGCTGCTGAGCTCGGTGCCTACCAGACCTACCCAGGCTCCCCTGTCAGCAAAGGAGTGAGTACCACCACCCTTACACCTAACTGAGATGTTAGATATCCTGTGTAGGGTTTTTGTTTACGGTAACTAACTTGTCGATAGTTAATTTTGGATTAAGGAGAATGTTCTGGTGTGGGTCTCGGGCTTAAATGGTTATTTTCCCCAGATCCTTCAGTACAACATGTGGGACAAAACCCCAACTGACCTGTGGGACTGGACAGTTCTCAAGGAAAAGATTGCCAAGTAAGTTCTCAACCTTGTCCTCCATTTTCCAACTCAACTACAACTAGTCTCAACACATACATGACCAACCAAGTGGATTTAAATGTTGTCGCGTTTTTCATCACCACATCACTCACCCTTCTGCGTCGTCTCTCCAGGCACGGTGTGAGGAACAGTCTGCTGCTGGCCCCCATGCCCACGGCCTCTACAGCCCAGATCCTGGGCAACAATGAGTCTATCGAGCCCTACACCAGCAACATCTACACCCGCAGAGTCCTCTCTGGAGAGTTCCAGGTCAGTACCAGTCTGTGGGTTCCATAGACAGTTAGACTTCTGCACACACAGCATACTCAAACACTAGAAGGCTCTGAGTTTGGGAGTGTAAAAAGCTAAAGTTGTGTGTATGTGAGGACTAATGTTCTTTGTGCTCCTTGCAGATTGTGAATCCCCATCTGTTGAAGGACCTAACAGAGAGAGGGCTGTGGAATGAGGAGATGAAGAACCAGCTGATTGGTCAGAATGGATCCATCCAGGTGAGAACCCAGACCATCACAATCAATGAAGACTAATCAGAGTGCAATTATGCCCTTTGACTGTATTTTGTGAAGGTCATGTCTAACTTTTTTGTTCGATTTTAAAAGCGCTATCCTTTTTTAGTAGTTGTCGTCGTTCTATTGTTACTTGTCTTTAGGGCATTGCTGAGATCCCAGATGACCTGAAGGAGCTGTATAAGACTGTGTGGGAGATCTCCCAGAAGACCATTCTGAAGATGGCTGCTGACCGCGGGGCCTTCATAGACCAGAGCCAGTCCCTCAACATCCACATCGCTGAGCCTAACTATGGCAAGCTCACCAGCATGCACTTCTACGGCTGGAAGCAGGTGAGTCAGCTTGCCTATTGAAGTTTCTATAAGATTGCATTTTCTTAGCCCAGGGCCATCCTTAACTCTGGTGTTAAAATGGCTGGCTGATGCTGCCCCTTGAAGCATTGTAGTCTGACTGAAAGTGTCGAGCATGTGTCATGAGGGGCGGAGAGTGACAGGTCTACGCCGAGGACCCAGAACAATGGGAACTTGGCGTGATTGGCTAGGGAGGCAATGTATGAGGATCAAAGTAGTGCTAAATATGAAATAAACCACTAACCTCTTTTCTGCTCCTCAGGGTCTGAAGACGGGCATGTACTACCTGAGGACCAAGCCTGCAGCCAACCCCATCCAGTTCACCCTGAACAAGGAGAAGCTGAAGGAGTCTCAGTCGGCTAAGAACTTGGAGGCGATCAAGGAGCTCAACAGAGCCGCAATGGTGTGTTCCCTGGAGAACCGCGACGACTGCCTGATGTGTGGCTCTTAGACGGCACCCCACTCCTCCCCGCTCTTTAGTTAATTAACCATAGCAGTGGACCACTGAAGTCCTCAGGATCTTTGAACCCCACTGTCATTGCCTTTAGGTCAGGTAACATTATACAGTAATCTGCCCTGATGTCAGATCAGACTCTTAATAGAACAGGCTTTTGTTTGTGGGAATGCTAATGTAGCCTAACTATAGTGCTGTACAAGGTGTGCGCTGTCTGCTAATACCAGATTATTAACTGTAAACTTTTCTATTTATCTTTCACAGTTACACTGTCTGTGTGGATTTGTTTTGTATAGGATTGAGTTTCCAAACTTTTTGTCTACTCCATTGTTAATATGTAAATCTAAGGATCTCATAACTTGCTGAATGAACTTAAACAAAATTTGTGTATATTATAAGTATTTTGTATTTGACCTGTGGGGAAAATAAAATTGCTTTGTATGCTGAACAAAAATATAAACGCAACATGCAACAATTTGAAGTTTACTGAGTTAATGTTCATATGAGAAAATCAGTCAATTGAAATACATTTCTTGGGCCCTAATTTGTGGATTGAACAAAACTGGGAATACAGATATGCATCTGTTCATCACATATACTGTACCTTCAACAAAAGGCGTGGATCAGAAAACCAGTCTGGTGTGACCATTTGCCTCGTGCTGCGTGGCATCTTCGTATAGAGTTGATCAGGCTGTTTGTGTTCTGTGGAATGTTGTCCCACTCTTCAATGGCTGCATGAAGTTGCTGGATATTGGCGAGAACTGGAACACACTTGTACTTGTTCATCCAGAGCTTTCCAAACATGCTCAATGGGTGATCTGTCTGAGTATGAAGGCCATAGAAGAGCTAGGACATTTTCAGCTTCCAGGAATTTTTGTACAGATCCTTGCGATATGGGGGCTCAAGGGCATGGCGAAGTGCCTCAGGATCTTGTCACGGTATCGCTGTGCATTCAAATTGCCATCAATACAATTTGTATCTAGCTTATGCCTGCCCATACCATAAACCAACCATGGGACAACGTTAACCTCAGCAAACTGCTCGCCCACACTATGTCATCTGCCCAGTACAGTTAAACTGGGATTCATCCATGGAGAGCACACTTCTCCAATGCTCATCTAGGTGAGCATTCCACTGAAGTCGGTTCAAGACCCTGGTGAGGATGACGAGCACCCAGATGAGCTTCCACGAGACTGTTTCTGATGGATTAGAATGCTCACTAACAGCAATGTAAACAAATGTGTAACATTTGAGAGAAGCTTTTTGTGTGTTGGTTATATTTTTGTTCAGTGTAATTCTTTTTTTTCTCCCCAATTTCATGATATCCAATTGGTAGTTAGTCTTGTCCCATAACTGCAACTCCCATAGGGACTCGCTAGAGGCAAAGGTTAAGAGCCATGCGTCCTCCGAAACACGACCCTGCCAAGCTGCACTGCTTCTTGACATACTGCTCGCTTAACCCGGAAGCCACCGCACCAATGTGTCGGAGGAAACACCTTACAACTGGTGACCGTGTCAGCGTGCATGCGCCCGGCCTGCTACAGCGCAATTGGACAAGGACATCCCAGCCGGCCAAACCCTCCCCTAACCCGGACGACGCTGGGCCGAATGTGCGTCGCCTCATGGGTCTCCCAGTCGCAGCCGGCTGCAACACAGCCCGGGATCGATCCCGGATCTATAGCGATGCCTCATGGGTCTCCCAGTCGCAGCCGGCTGCAACACAGCCCGGGATCGATCCCGGATCTATAGCGATGCCTCATGGGTCCCCCAGTCTCAGCCGGCTGCAACACAGACCGGGATCGATCCCGGATCTATAGCGACGCCTCATGGGTCTCCCAGTCGCAGCCGGCTGCAACACAGACCGGGATCGATCCCGGATCTATAGCGACGCCTCATGGGTCTCCCAGTCGCAGCCGGCTGCAACACAGACCGGGATCGATCCCGGATCTATAGCGACGCCTCAAGCACTGCAGTGCCTTAGACCGCTGCGCCACTCGGGAGGCCCAATGTAATTAAGTTTGTGTTCATGCAATGTCCTGTGGTACTTTTGTCAAGGTGTACAGTAGTTTAGTAATAACAGTACATGGCATAAGGTGATGCTATTTTGTACTTGATGGGAATTGTATCAGGAAGATGGGGCTTCTTTCACTCTTGATATTTTGAAATGGGTGATTATATCCACAAGTTAATACATACCATTTGAAAAGTAACATACAAAATGGAGTGTCTTGGATTTACTTATATAATAATACGAAATGCTCTGTCCAGGTTGTTTTGCCTTAAGTAACCATCTTTGTGAATACTTACCAAACGTAACACACCATACTAAACGAAGTACTTCGGATTTACATACAGAATTATACGAAATGCTCTGAGACCAGGTTGACCAACAGAGAAGAGACTGTCAGAGCAGTATAGCCAGTTTTACTCAAATTATTTACTTTATATAATGAACACACAAGGACATTGTATATATTTTTGTTATTTTAATATTGGTTTGAAAATATGTATTCAAAGTGAAATTGTAATTCTCTATCCTTTCTAATTGTTAGGTTGGAATGTCTATAATGACAATGAATAAGAGTTAGTACTGGTCTCAAACAGGTGGTCCAATGGGAGCAGACATCGGTATCACTAGGTGTTCATAGATCATGTTTAATTTGGCTACATCACTTAACAATATTGTTTACAGGGTAGTGGAGTATCTGATTACAAGTACTCTGATTACAAAAAACTAATCAGTGTACCAGCAGCAATATTGTAATCAGATTACAGATACTCAAAAAAAACTAGATTACTAAATTCAGAAAGGATCTGTGTGAATAAATACATTGACACATTTCTGTTTTCTCAATGACATTCAATTCAGCATTGAAAAAAGGTGCAAGTTTAAGTTTGTTCCACCTCAGTGAGTCTGACCACAAGTCAGAGACCACTATGATGACACACCTGATGCATTTGATGGATACTTTTAGTCTTCTTCTAATGCCTTTTAAGGGGAAAGTAATCCTATTCCAAAAATGACATTGCTTAAAAGTTTGGACAGGTAACTAGTAATTGTAACAGATTACATTTAGAAAGTAACCTACCCAACCTTGCGTGTATATACATGCCTTTGAATGATTTGTAGCTCATTTTACAGCAAAATAGTTTTATGCTATCTACTGCAAGTGTATATTGCTGCTTTGATGTAAAGATCTCATGTAAACCTATTAAGGGACTATGGAGTTGACTGAAACAATGCTAACTGGCTGACACTTCTAATCTGAAGATGATGCACTCAGATGTGCAGTTCTCATTGGTCCTCCATTGATGGACCCCTCCCCCTCCTGCACAAGCCGAAGACAGTGTCCTGTGAGCTGCTGCTGCCATCGGTCGGGAGGGAACCACCTTCTCCACCAGGATCTTCACCCCAGCCCTGGCAGTATTCTCCACCACCACGCTAGCTGTGGCAGCCTTCTTCTTAGTCACATTCTCCAACGCCCTCCCCGGGCCCTTAATCCACCTCTTGGTCATGTTGATTTTCCCCACCACTCTTTTCTCCTTCAGTTCCATCACCTTGACCTTCCTCTTTCAGATCTCCCAGGCCCATGTCTACTTTCCCTTCATTCCCACGTCCTCCCATATCATTCACTTTTTTGTCACCTCCTACAAGTCCTTTCCACCAGATTGTATTATCCACACTGCGATCTACCTTTTTCCCTTTACCTTCTTCCATCCTTACTTCTGCCTCCACTGGATTGTCCTTTCCCTCCACCATCTCATTGGTGCTTACCTTTTTATATCCGAATCTCCCCCTTCCCCTCACTGTCTCCTCTCTATTTTCTGCTCTGACTCCTTCACTACCCCCCTCCACCCTTCTCTCTCCCTTCCCTCCATCTTCACAACATCCATGTCTCCTACCAGCTTCTTCCCCTCTGCTCCATCTGGCCCCACCTCCTGTTCTGCTCCATCTGGGCTCCACCTCCTGTTCTGCTCCATCTGGCCCCACCTCCTGTTCTGCTCCATCTGGGCTCCACCTCCTGTTCTGCTCCATCTTGCCCCACCTCCTGTTCTGCTCGATCTGGCCCCACCTCCTGTTCTGCTCCATCTGGGCTCCACCTCCTGTTCTGCTCCATCTGGCCCCACCACCTCCTGTTCTGCTCCATCTGGCCCCACCACCTCCTGTTCTGCTCCATCTAGCCCCACCACCTCCTGTTCTGCTCCATCTGGCCCCACCACCTCCTGTTCTGCTCCATCTGGCCCCACCTTAACCTGGGGTCAGATATAAAAAGGTAAGCGCCAACGAGATGATGGGGAAGAAGGTGGAATAGAAGGTCCTGCTTCCCCTCCAGCCAGACAGGTTCCCACACCAATTAGAGGACAGAAGGTGGAATATGAAATATGAGATGAAACTGACCTTTGAGATAGAGGTTGTTCTATTGTTGGTAGAGGAAGTTGGCTGTATGACACACATACACACAGTATAACCTACCGTATGAGGTAGAAAAAGGCCTTAGGGGAGGGAATGATGTTAAAGGGGACAGGCATGGTGAGACCTCTGAAGTAACTCCGAGAGCTTAGATCGGGCAAATTTCCACTCAAGGTCAGCGACATCCTGAGAGGGGACAGGTAAGCAGCAGTCAGGGCCCATCCTAGAATCTCTCCTAAACTTTACCTTTGTGTCACAAAGGTCTAGAATTTGAGCTTTGAAACATTTTTATCTGCTACATTGGGAAGCAGTTTCTTCCATTCTAAGGCATTATCCTGCCCTTGAGGTGGACAAATTAAGAGCCAGGTTTCTTGAGTTTAATCTGATCTCGCCTCAATCTTCTGGCAGGAGTTGGTGATCATTGATGCAATGAGCATATTGTGCAGCACGATGACGAAGTTGAAGATGCCGTAAAGGATCATGCCACCACAAACTCGGACATGTCCATATAGTCCTGGTTTGCCACCCCAAACATGGTCCAGAACAGGAAACGAAAAGTCTCATTAAACCTATGGAATGGAGTTAGGGTTGGGAGGATTATGATTATCATGAGTGATCTAACAAGAATGAAGCTAGGTAGTAGTGTACTTCAACATTTTCTTTCCCTTCCAAGATATGATTGTGTGACTTAAGGAACATATATGTTATTGATACCACAGCGGAAAGCTATTCCAATTATCATGAATATGAACACGAACCTAGATAGAGAGAAGAGACTAATTTCTATAGACCAACAAACTAACCTATCGACCACCCACACCATGTGGAATGAGCAGTGCGAAGCAAACTGGTCTCTATACAACTCCACGGTGATGGACTCTCCCAACAACGTGATGAGGAACCACATATAGGAGGCCGAGTGAAGAAGAAACTTAATCACTGAAATCTAAAGTATCTTTCCCACCTGAGAGACATACAGTAGAATATGTCACAGGAGGCTGGTGGCCCCTTAATTGGAGAGCACGGGCTCGTGGTAATGAATGGAGCAGAAAAGGTGGAACGGTATCAAATACATTGTTTCCATGTGTTTTAAAAAATAAAAAATAAATAAAAAAATTATTTTACCCCTTTTTCTCCCCAATTTCGTGGTATCCAATTGTTGTAGTAGCTACTATCTTGTCTCATTGCTACAACTCCCGTACGGGCTCGGGAGAGACGAAGGCTGAATGTCATGCGTCCTCCGATACACAACCCAACCAGCCGTACTGCTTCTTAACACAGCGCGCATCCAACCCGGAAGCCAGCCGCACCAATGTGTTGGAGGCTACACCGTGCACCTGGCAACCTTGGCTAGCGCGCACTGCGCCCGGCCCGCCACAGGATTCGCTGGTGCGCGATGAGACAAGGAGATCCCTACCGACCAATCCCTCACTAACCCGGACGACGCTAGGCCAATTGTGCGTCGCCCCACGGACCTCCCGGTCGCGGCCGGTTACGACAGAGCCTGGGCGCGAACCCAGGGACTCTGATGGCACAGCTGGCGCTGCAGTACAGCGCCCTTAACATTAGCCATTCCATTTACTCCATTCCAGACATTATTATGAGCCGTTCTCTACTCAGCAACCTCCACTGGAGTATAAACATAGCCAAGAACAAATACTTGAGAAAACTGAGCCATACATCTGCAGGCCCAAGACAGACCCAAGCAGAGTCACACAACATCACCACCTTTACAGAACTTCAGGACATCTGAGCTTGGACGTGGATGCAAGAGATAACACAAACAACCACTCAGACAAACAACCTAATAACACTTCACATAACAGCACAGAATAGATCAAATCAAATTATATTGGTCACATGCAGATGTTATTGCGGGTGTAGCAAAATGCTTGTGTTCCTAGCTCCAACAGTAGTATCTAACAATTCACAATACACACATATCTAAAAGTAAAATTGTCACGGCTGTCGTAAGAACAGGACCAAGGTGCAGCGGATGTTGAGTTCCACATATTTAATTAAAAGAGAAACTTAAAAAAATATATATAACAATAAACGAACAACTAAACGTGACTACGTGGTGCACATGCACAAACACAAAGCAATTTCCCACAAATGCAGGTGGGAAAAAGCCTACCTAAATATGATCCCCAATTAGAGGCACCGATTACCAACTGACTCTAATTGGGAACCACACAAACCACCAACCTAGAAATCTATAAACTAGATACCCCCCCCCCCCCCCAGTCACGAGCTGACCTAAGCACCATAGAGAACCGAGGGCTCTCTATGGTCAGGGCGTGACAAAAATGGAATTAAGAAATATAAATATTACGACGAGCAATATACAGTAGAATAGAATACAGTATATACAGTGCCTTCGGAAAGTATTCAGACCCCTGGACTTTTTCCACATTTTGTTTGGTTACGGCCTTATTCTAAAATTGATTAAATTGTATTTTTTTCTCAATCTTCACACCATAACCCATAATGACAAAGCAAAAACAGTTTAAAAAATATATTTGCTAAAAAATTAAGCCGAAATCACATTTACATTAGTATTCAGACCCTTTAGTCAGTACTTTGTTAAAGCATCTTTGGCAGCGATTACAGCCATGAGTCTTGTTGGCTATGACGCTACAAGCTTGGCACACCTGTATTTGGGGAATTTCTCCCGTTCTTCTCTGCGGATCTTCTCAAGCTCTGTCAGGGTGGATGGGGAGCATTGCTGTGCAGCTATTTTCAGGTCTTTCCAGAGATATTAGATCGAGTGCAAGTACGGGCTCTGGCTGGGCCACTCAAGGACATTCAGAGACTTGTCCCAAAGCCACTCCTGCATTGTCTTGGCTGTGTGCTTAGGGTCGTTGTCCCTGGAAGGTGAACCGTCACCCCAGTCTGAGGTCTTGAGCACTCTGGAGCAGGTTTTCATTAAGGATCTCTCTGTACTTTGCTCCATCCATCTTTGCCTCGATCCTGACTAGTCTCCCAGTCCCTGCCACTGAAAAACTTCCCTACAGCATGATGCTGCCACCACCATGCTTCACCTTAGGGATGGTGGTAGGTTTCCAGGCCAAAGAGTTCCATCTTGGTTTCATCAGACAAGAGAATCTAGTTTCTTATGGTCTGAGAGTCTTTAGGTGCCTTTTGGTAAACTCCAAGTGGGCTGTCATGTGCATTTTACTGAGGAGTGGCTTCCGTCTGGCCACTCTACCATAAAGGCCTGATTGGTGGAGTGCTGCAGAGATGGTTGTCCTTCTGGAAGGTTCTCCCATCTCCACAGAGGAACTCTAGAGCTATGTCAGAGTGACCATCGGGTTCTTGGTCACCTCCCTGACAAGGCCCTTCTCCCCCGATTGCTCAGTTTGGCTGGGGCGGCCAGTTCTCTTCCATTTAAGGATGAAGGAGGCCACTGTGTTCTTGGGGACGTTGAATGCTGCAGACATTTTTTGGTACCCTTCCCCATATTTGTGCCTCGTCACAATTCTGTCTCGGAGCTCTACGAACAATTTCTTCAACGTCATTGCTTGGTTTTTGCTCTAACATGCACTGTCAACCATGGAACCATATAGACAGGTGTGTGCCTTTCCAAATCATGTCCAATCAATTGCATTTACTGCAGGTGGACTTCAATCAAGTTGTAGAAACATCTCAAGGATGATCAATGAAAACAGGATGCACCTGAGCTCAATTTTGAGTCTCATAGTAAAGGGTCTGAATATTTATGTAAATAAGGTATTTTTTTTATACATTTGCAAACATTTCTAAAAACCTGTTTTCACTTTGTCATTATGGGGTATTGTGTGTAGATTACTGAGGATTAAAAAAAAATCAATTTTAGAATAAGGCTGTAACGTAACAAAATGTGGAAAAAGTCAAGGGGTCTGAATACTTTCCGAAGGCATATGAGATTAGTAAAGCAGTATGCAAACATTATTAAAGTGGCCAGTGATTCCATGTCTATGTATATAGGGCAGCAGGGAATAAAATGGTAACAACATGGTAATAGTATGGTAACAAGTTATAGTTACAATTAAAACATTCATTGCCCAGTATGGTTGTATTCCTGTTCCAGGGTAATATCGGTTTAGCCAGAATTCAAATCTTGCATACTTTATTTTTACGTAGTCTGTCCAAGAGAGATTAGTTCCAGGGTAATGCACCACATACTTTGTGCATAGTGACTATATGGGCATATGCACAAACAGTATCTAACCTTGAACTCAGGTTCCTTCTTGGAAGCTTACGGATCTCCCTTCTGAGGCCGAAGGCACTGAGCATGGCGTTGTATGAGGTGATGGACAGATAGGCCATACTGTCAATGCCACGGTAGGTGTTGAGACAGGGAGAACTTCATCAGGTCATACTGCCGCCCATTCCAGCACTCTACAGGCACAGGTGATCTTGTGTGAACGTGGGATGACGTGGCCCTTCTAGGTCCGCATGGTGACAATCTCATACAGGTCCTTCTGACAGGCCAGGGTCAGTGGGATCATGCCGGGGGCAAACTGCAAGTCGTCAATGGAGTGGTCGAAGATGGTCAGGGAGAAGGATTGCACGTCCATCTTGTTGCTCTTCTCCTGGTCCAGGCAGTGGAGGAGCCTCTTCACCACACAGGGCTGGTTGGTGTTGACGGCGACCAGTAGAGCCTCATGGATCTGGCAGTAGTCAAACTTGTTGCCCAGGTGGATGGACAGGTTGAGGGCCTCCAGCTGATGGATGATGCCGTCGCCAGGCTTCAGCAGGCCACACCATCATTACGTTCCCATCCTGGATGGCACTGATCCACGCCTCTTCTTGTTCACCATCTCCTGCTCTAGCTAAAACCACAAGGAGACACAGAGTTCATTGCTTTGATATTTCTGAATCCAAACCATTAATTAATACAAAAATGTATAATAAAACTGCGAAACACAAATCACTATTAAGTCATTTGTTTGCACTGGGTAGTCTACAGATGAACATTAAGATATTCATGAAGGGAATTTGTGAGTACCATGCAGTGTCAAGGTATGACACAGGATAAAATAGCATTATAATCTGAGAAATTAACAGGAATAAACATTATGAAGACATAAGTAGACACAATGTAATGTTACTATGAGGACCACTCCTAGATGAAATTGCAAGATACTATCAAGACCATCAGTAATAATAGGTTTCTATTCTAGTAAATCTGTTCATATTCATTCCTGTCATTTTTTTCCTTCATTTTATGTATTTTGTTTACTGATTTTTAAATCATTTGTAGTCTCATTGTAAAGCACTTTGAGCTGCAAATAATGTATGAAAGAAGCTTTACAATTTAAGTTTATTATTGCAGTATTAAACTAAATTAACTTACATTCCACTACAAAATTCATACCATACTTCTTTACACATTTTACATCATATTTCAATCTGTTTCACATCTTTTCTTTGCTAAGTTTGTTTCAAATACACTAACCTTGAGGTTTCCCAATGTTTCTTTAGTGAAAGTGACAGACAGTAATTGTTGTCCGTAGTGGGAAGGTAACCTCACATTAAATCGGTGGAAATCCAAGCGCCCTGGTTATTCTTGAGGCTAAGAGGTTGGTAGGAGAGAACGGCAGTGAGGTCCACTGACTGCTGTTTGGGCCTACTGTGGTAATGTGCTCTTGGCTGAGTACACAGGTTAGAATGTCTCGCCACAAACCAAGTAACACATCTCTACTCTCCTGGGACAGGACTAATTAAAAAGCAACCATTTCAGTGTTCCACACATGGCAAGACCCAAACCAGGGAGTGGCCCCTGCCTTCCATACCAAGCCTCTAACATTATCATTGGAAATGCTCCCCAGTGGAAACGTTGCAGATGAGACGCTGTTAACAGGTAGCAGGAGTAATTAACATTCCCTGTGCAACAAGTTCAATGGTGAAGAAAAACAAGGAACAGCCAACAAGACAATATAAATCACAGTTCATTTAATTGATCATTTCAATTATGTGATAACTTCCGAAAAAAGATGAACTGAACAGTCTATGATTGACGCTGTTTATAGTATACAATATATTATAGGTCATCATTAGCACATAGCATGTGTAAACAGTGCAATAACAAACAGCCTTCAATGAGCTCAGGAGAGAACCAATCACTCAGAGCAGAGTGGTGAATAGAGGTAGGCAGAGAGAGATTCATTATTTGTCCAGGTATATATAGCTACAGAACAAGTCAGTAAAATACAAATATACATACAGTATATTAAAAACAAAAGATTGTCCACGTTTGCTGCACTGCCCACTGATGAAAAGCAAAAACGTGTTACTATACAATGCATTCTTTCCTAGTCCACCCAGATAACATGGGGGTCCACGGGGTCTCCACAGGTGCTGGCGTGCATCTGGATGAGGGACAGAGGGAACGTGAAGGAGCAGAGAGGGCAGGGCACCATGGACTCCTCTAGGCTGGCGAGAGAGAGAGGGAAGGGGTGTGGAACAGGGGTCACAATCCCCCCAGGGAGCTTCCTGGTCTCCACCTGCTGGCAGGAGGCAGCGTGGAGCGGCAGGTACTCTGCAGTAAAGAACACTGCAGCATAGAGAAAGAACAGACAACGGGTGTCAATACTACTGTTGATTGTAACAGTGAATCAATATACAGTATGTCATACAGTCCATGAAGAGACAGAATAAGAAACCAACATAAACACACCTCCGCATATTGGGCATGTGGTCTCAAGGTCACCAGTGTCCTGAGGCTCTGGAGATGAGTGAGGATGAGGGGCTGTGGCAGTGTGTTGTAGAGTAGCTATTGGCCTCTTACAGACTGCAGGTTTTCCATGCTTACTAGAGGTGGTGCTATTCAGCTGGTTCTGCCTGGGAGGGAGGTAAAGAACAGAGATTCATGCTGAGAGATACTTGTGAGATAGAAGTTGCTCCTATGTGCAGATCCAGGATAAACTTACCCTCCCAAAATGATCCATGGGGTGGAGTATAGAGGAATACCTGCTTTTGGAGTTCGGTTTTCTCTTCAGCTGTCTTTGAGAAGTATTTTCCTTGGAGCTGCGAACTGTGCTTAAACAAGCCATTGAAGCTGAAAAACATCACAACTTATCATTTGTCAAGTTTAGTGTTGCCAAAACAAAATTACCACGCAAATTGCAGGGTATTTCTGAGAGCTGAGGTGTTTACCTGTGTGAGGGTGTATATTTCCCATATTTCCAACTGGCTTGCCTTTGTTGTGTGTATGAGCCCCTGGCTTTCCCTGGTTGGGGATATGAGTAGTTGCATCTGGCTTGGCTGTGGGAGGGGAAGAGATTGCTGTATTCTGAGTGCCAGAGGATGATGTGTGACTGGGAGACAAGGAAGTGGAAGGAAGGGGAAGGGAACGCCTGGCAGCCTGGGACGCTGTGAGGACCATACGAGCTGTCCGGCTCAGAACCACACCCTCCCTGACAGCAGGGGGAGACAAACCAAGGTGTAAGTGATTTTCTGTAAAAGTATTTATTAATTCAATGCCGTCTAATCTGTTTGACAGTTCCTCATACAAAACTTTAAATTCCTCCACTTACCCTTTCGCTCCCCCAAAGAAGGTTCTCTGCACAGCAGGGCTCGACAGCCATTCTCTCACGCCTGATGCTGATTTGTCTGGGGTTGTCTGAATAGAGAGAAGGTCAAAGGAGAGTGAGAATACAAGCACACACTTCTGGCCTCTGATGTTTACCAATAATACATATCTCTTTTATATTCCCAAATTATAAACTGGGTTGTTCGAGCCCTGAATGCTGATTGGCTGACATACTACGGGTATGACAAAACATGTATTTTTACTGCTCTAATTACGTTGGTAACCCGTTTATAATAGCAATAAGGCACCTCAGGGGTTTGTGGTATATGGCTAATATACCACGGCTAGGGGCTGTGTCCAAGCACTCAGCGATGCGTCACGCATAAGAACAGCCTTTAGTTGTGGTATATTGGCCATTTATCACACCCCCTTGTGCCTTACTGCTTAAGAATACACACACTTACATTTTTCATAACAGTCCAAATCGATCACCATAGGGTCGTTCCATATGATTTCAATCACCTAAAATCAGATTTTCACAAATGTTGGAGCTTAAACCCTTACATCTGTAGTGTTTGTGTTGTGCCTGTTATTGGTTGAGACACAGTATACTCTTGAATACAGGGTAAAAGTAAAAAAGATAGAAATCATATGGAACAACCCCATAAGACAAATCTACAACTCTTATCTGGTTTAAATATAATTCAGTCATTTAGCAGATGCTTGTAACCAGAACAAAACATTTTTGGGGGGGGGAATAAGACAGATGTCTTATTTAACATACTATTTGAGGTAGGGTTCAAACCGTTTCGCAAGATGGGCAGGGACTCTGCTGACCTAGCATCAGGGGGAAGCTGGCTTCACCATTGGGGTGCCAGGAAAGAGAAGCGCTTTGACTGGGCTGAGTGGGAGCTGACCACCCGTAGGGGGTGGGTGGACCAAGAGACCTGGGCCTGGTTTCCCAAAAGCATCTTAAGGCTAAGTTTATCGTTAGGACCTCCGTAGGAACAAGTGATGTATAAAAAGACGCTTCAAATGAAAATATAAACAGTAAGCTATAGACAGACTCGTGTTCAATCATTTCATTTATATTCTGCTACTTGTTGGCTACTGTCTGTAAGTCTCAATATATTTCATGTGTAGTCCAACATGTGGGCAACGATGTGACAAATTGGTGATTTAGTGCATTTTTATAGGGTAAGCATTAGAATAAGCCACCTCGATATTTGCAGCCGTAGGTGGTAATGTCTTTCTAGTAGCTGTTCCGTCGTCAAGTATTGTGAAATAATTATAATGTTAAGGTAAGATTTGAGTAGAGAAAGCTGACCCGAGAGCAGCACTCCCTTTCTTTTGATCATATCAGTACCAACACACACTCTAACAACGCACTTAGCGATCGTTCTCTCTGCATGGTGTTTTGGGAAACGCATGTTATATCTTTGGCCTTTGTAAGAAAGATGCAACAAGAACTACTGCTATCATGAAACCGGGCCCAGAGGTGTTCTCTGCAATTTACTGTACCGCTCTCTCTGAAGAGTTCACTGCCAAGCCCCAGGTATACACACACCTGACCCTGGTTCTCTTTGCAAGTCTGTGTGGAGCCCTCCTCGCTCTCCTCCAGGGGGCTGCGGATGCGCAGGAAGGACAGGCCAAACTGAGAGCGCTTGTTAAAAGGCTGGGTGCAGGTTACTCTCACCCGGTCCCAGCTGTCCTCTGCACCTTCTGACAGGAAATCACCTGGGGGGGGGGGGGGGGGGGGGGGGGGGGGGGTCAATTGTTTTGTCTAAAGGAGGGTCACTAAAAAAGCATCTTCGGACACTGATTCTCAATCCCTTCATCTATATTAAATGACATATCAGTCCTACTATTGTCATAGGGCTGAGATCCATCCAGTATATCTGGTCTCACCTTTCTTGAACATTCTCACTCCTGTAAGCCCAGTGCCTTGTCGCGATTCTGCTGGACTCATCAGTGTTGCTGTTGGCAACAGGGTGATATAGGGCTGGTCCAGGGGCCAAGAGGACCGGCCGACATCAATCTGAATGAACGCAGATCCACAGTTCCCTACAAATTACACAGTAAGTTGGGAAACAGTCATTAAATTATATGGAACATCAAAACAAAACGATAACAGTGTCCCATTGTGCGTTTACTACAATACATAAACTTCATTGTCAATCTTGAGGAGCCTTACCCACATCGATGTATCCAAAGTATGAGGCTCGCTCCAGCTGCAGTTCTGCTCGGAGGACTCCACTTCGGTCTTGGGGGTTGCACAGCCACGACCTGCTGTCTCCACCCACAACACATAGGTTCTCCACACAGTTCTTGGGGTCCTGCACCATTTCAATACAATTAGCTAGGAGCTACATGTATAGCTACTGATGCAACCCATGTGACATGGCTACATACGCTGTCCAGTAGTTGAACCTTTCTCATCATGCCAAATGCATTTGGTTAATGCTAGCTGCCTAGATAATTTAACTACCTAACGTTATTGAGCTTCTAACTTTAGTTAGCTAGCTACTCATTGCTAGCTAGCCCTAGTCTACTTGCAGTAAGCTAAGTTAGTTGACAGTTAAATACATGAACTTACCTGTGACGTGAATGAAACGACGTGTTTAATTTTCACTGGGGCCATATTAATGTCAAATTAATTAGCTGTCTGTTTATGTAAAATCCAAGAGACCATCAGCTGAACCGTTTGTTACTCGTACTTTTTCCCCGCCACCAGAAAACAACCACTGCTGTGAGTGTTGCCAAACGGAAAAGGAACTCGCGTGCAGTGTTTATGGCCCTCCGGTTTTCCAACCCGGAAATGGCATGCGCTAGGAATTTACAACACTCCCGAAGATGGCGGGGGTGTTTGAGGTGGAGGTTGATGGTGTAGAACACGATCATGGACACCACGATGAACCAAATCAGGTTAGGGTGTTACCGTTGTAGAATCAGAAAGAAAAATAATTGCGTGAATTGTAAAGTGCGCACGTTGCTGCCAATATGGAATAGACGTGCCTCTTCCACCGGCGAGTAAGCGTCATACGGTGTTAGTTTTATCTAACATCACAGTTGTCTTCCCATTTTAGCCAGACAGGTAGGCTATCATTGAGTGCATTAGGAAACCAAGTATATATCCAATCATAGTGCAGTCAGCTAAGACAAATGTACAAGACCATCATTACGCCCTGTGTGGGTATAATTTGTGGAACGTTCCAACAGAAATTTGTTCCATAACCTAAGTAAATAACAAGGTTGCCAACAAACAACACATATAAAGTTGTATAGCGGCAGAATAAAGTACCGGGTAGGAGTGGGCTATTACATTAAGGTTTTCGCTCACCACGTTTAAAAATGTCTGTCCTCACTCTGGTAGCCCATGAACAAACATTAAGAATAAGCTACTTGGTGATTTGATGCTTATTCGTTAGCTAGATTAATTTATCATGCTCTGTATGCGTTGTTTGTTGGCGACCTTATACTTTACGAAGTATTCGGAACAGATTCCTGTTGTAACGTAACACGTTATACCCACCATCAGGCCCTTGCCTTGTACTGTACGTGGTAGTTAACGCTAGCTAGCTAGGTAGCCACAGATAGTTAAATTGATAATTCTGGTTTACCTGCCCCAAATTCGCTGCTTTTACTTGACAACCCTTTTTTGTCATATTAAGACAGCAATTGAGTCAATGATGTAGCAACGTTAGGGTTGTCACGAAACCAGTATCGCGATAGCATATTTTCCATGACGCATAAAGGAATACACAAAGCAGACCAAACTCTTTGGTCCTTTAAAAAAACACTTCTGTATGTCAAATATTGTGTGTTATAGTTTGGAAAATAAACATGTGATTCTGGGTGACACACAAGGCTGCTTGTTTCCAACATTAAGACTGCTTTCCTCAGGAAATTTGTTTCATGGCCAAGATACCGCTGAGTATTGCATACTAGTATCTTGACAACCCTATTTTAGCTAGCACTCATTAGATGGCATGTCATACAATGTGGCAGACTCGAGCTCTCTAATCAATGCTTTGTACCAAAGGCCAATTTCTTTCACCATTTAGCACTAATGGACAGAAACTGTGCATGTTCTCTTTGTTGGACAGCAGTGTTCATTTCTTTTAGTGTTCACGTCTGTCCACTATCAACAGCCTCCCAATTCACATAATCACTGATTAGATTACAGACAGTTTTGATAACATGGCCATTTTTTTTAATGCATGCCACCATTGTATTTAGTAGATGAATTGTGACAGTTTATTTACAAGGTTCTAAATGAATGTATGTTCATGTATGTAGAACATTACTAATGGAGTTAGAAGCCTTTGGAACTGTCGTGATTGTCTGGCTTGTTCTCACTTCAGGTCGACCTATCCCATCTGTCACCGGAGGAGAAGTGGAGGTCAGTCTCAAAACACAATTATTCATTCTGGCTGAAAATTTGATTTGTGTCACACTTTAAATCACAAAAGTCAAGTGAAGTTAAACATGATAAACTAAGGGCTCTAAAGTATATCAACAATGTTTCCTTTCAATGAAAACTGGTAATGTGTTACAAATATGTCAATTTATAAGAATCTATCCAGATACCCTGGCCTGAGCAGTAGGTTGATTGTTGTGTGTGTGTCCATACTGTAGGTTGGAGCATGCCAGGATGCATGTGAAACACAAGGGCCATGAGGCCATGCACGCTGAGATGGTGCTTATCCTCATTGTCACCCTGGTCATCGCCCAGCTGGTCCTTGTGCAATGGAAACAGAGGCACCCCAAGTCCTACAATGTAAAATAATCTCACTCTCTCTCTCACACCCACACACATACACACTGCACAGTCATGCTCACGCAGACACAAACACATGCTCTCTTATGGGCAGAAAGAGGGAATAGACAGCAAGCCTGCAGGCAAATCATACAAATCTCACTTCACATACTGTATAGACAAACTGTCCACAGACCAGTTCCTTCCACTGTACACAGTCTGGTTCTCAGTGTTATTCAGTCTCAAATTTACCCAAGTGTGTCTGTACTTTAAAATGTGTGTTCTTTTTTATTTTTGTAGCTGGTGACTCTGTTCCAGATGTGGGTGGTTCCTCTGTACTTCACCACCAAGCTTCACTGGTGGAGGTTTCTGGTCACGTGGTTCATCTTCTCTGTGGTCACTGCATACGTTACCTACCGGGCCACACGCAAGCACCTGGAGTGTACCACGCCTAGGTAAGGCCCCATACACAAGCTCAGGTAGTGTCTACACACATCCGTATAACACCACATATGAGGCGGCAGAGCCTAGTGGTTAGGAGTGTTGGGCCAGTAATCAAAAGGTAGCTGATTCAAAACCCTGAGCCGACAAGGTGAAAATGGTGTCCATGTGCCCTTAAGCAAGGCACTTAACCCTAATTGGTCCAGGGTTGCCGTCCAATAATGGCTGATACCTTGCTCTGACCCACTCTTCGAGGGTGTGTCAGGGGGAGTGGGATATGCAAAAAAAAAAACACATTTGCACTTGTACATGTGTGAAATGGGAGAAATGTAAGCACCCACCTAATTATTTTATACCGAATGCCTAGGTGATGCATGATAGAATAGTCATGGTAAGAGGGCCACCAATCCCAAGCCTCAAATCTAACCTGCCATGCAGCCAGTGCTGCTCTAGGCAAAATACTGATCTATGTTTCTTCACATTACCTCTGCCAGTTAGCTGAAATATGTCTGAATGTTCCCTTGTATTTCTGTGGACAGGCTGGTCTACAAATGGTTCCTCCTCCTCTACAAGATCAGCTATGCCACAGGGATAGTGGGCTACACTGTCGTCATGTTTACACTGTTTGGCATCAACTTGATATTTAGGTATGTTCTGGTTATTTCTAGGCACAATTGTGTATTTATGGACAGTACCAGTGGTTTACAAGGATTGTGCTTGTGTAGTTAGTAACTTTCTCTCAAAAACCTTCAAATAAGTTTAGATTTTAAGAGGAGGTGCCAGAGCTTTCTTTGATAAGTAGTAACATGTTGATCATGCTAATAGTATTGATGATGCTTTTGGTTGACTTTGTTTCCAGAATAAAGCCAGAGGACGCAATGGATTTTGGTGTGTCCTTACTGTTCTATGGTCTGTACTATGGCGTCCTGGGTAGGGACTTTGCTGAAATGTGTGCAGACGTCATGGCATCGACAGTGGGGGTGAGTATACAAGTTCTCGTTTTTTTTGTTTTTGTCAAGGCTGTGTATCTGTCCAGCCACGTTATATTGTGTCCCTGACTTCTCTAGTTCTACAGCGCGTCTGGAATGCCCACCAAGCACCTCTCAGATAGTATCTGCGCTGTGTGTGGCCAGCCCATACTGGTTGATGTCAGCGACGAGGGAATCATCGAGAACACATACAGACTATCCTGCAGCCATGTGTATTCTTTTTCTTCTAAGAAAAATGCTCTAGATAAATATGAACATATTTGACCTAATTTGAATAACACACAGGAGCATGATGTGGTAGAACTGATTTGTCTGTTGCATAAAAGCCGTAACTGGCAGTCAGTCAGTCGTGGAAAACAGGTGGTTTACGCACACAAACACCAAAGGGAAATTGACCAAACATGAACTTTATCTCTGACATGTGACTGTTGTTCGCA
Organism: Oncorhynchus mykiss; assembly: GCF_057628025.1. Classification (NCBI taxonomy): domain Eukaryota; kingdom Metazoa; phylum Chordata; class Actinopteri; order Salmoniformes; family Salmonidae; genus Oncorhynchus; species Oncorhynchus mykiss. The sequence continues at coordinate 35,699,150 of NC_143031.1, read as the reverse complement.
TGACTCAATAACACTATACCATGAGCCCGTCTCACTTCCTGTTTCTGTAAATAATGTTGCCCTATGTCATCTCCTGTATTGACTGCCTGTACTAGACTTCCATGAGGTGTAATGTCACATGTTTCATGGCATTTGTGTTAACTATGTTCACATTTGGAGGACATCAGATTTGAATAGCTTACTGGTGATGTTGCTGATATGTTTATTACAGTGTGCCACAGGGAAGTAGGAAGAAACTTTCCAGTATGCCCTTACGCTATGCCTACAGCATTTGACCCAATTTCACCTGTTTCATATTTGGCCTCATTTTGTAGTTATTCTAATGTTTTTAGGGTTGAATACATGATTTCCGTATTTTGAAAGTTCTATATCTTAACTTGATTGCTGACAAGCAAAACATTTTGGGACTATGTCAACAATGGGCTACTGAAACAAATACCAAAATATTTTTTTGGGGTGGAATTTTCCCTTAACTCTCTCTGCCTCAGATTCCATGAATTCTGCATACGAGGATGGTGCATCGTGGGAAAGAAGCAGATATGCCCGTACTGCAAAGAGAAGGTGGACCTGAAAAGGATGTTCAGTAACCCGTATCCTTTACTCTTCTGCTCTCATATGACATGTTTGTGTGTTTTTTAAAATGTAGTTTTCACTTTTATTTATATAGGTAAGTCAATTAAGAACAAATTCTTATTTACAACGATGACCTGTCAGGGAGCGAGCACAGCACATATAACACACAGGTTAAGTAATATCCTACAAACAGTCAAAAATACACAATGCACATCCAGTAAAACATTCAGTAATAGGCAGCATTTAAGAGGCAGGGGGAAAACGCATGCAGTTATCAGTTAAAATCTGTGTGCTTGTCTATTTAATATTCTCATCTCTTGTAGTGTGTCTTAGTGTGTGACTTTTTTTGTGTTGTGTGTCTTTAAGATTCAGATGGTCTCACTCAAAGTGGCCCTTTGTCACTCATTGTTTCACCCACTCTCCCTCTGTTTGTCAGCATGACTGGAATTCGCACAGTCCAAAGCACATAAGATGGCAAATGTTGAGGCCGGGTTATTTTGCTTGGCTGTGATGGGAATAGGTTGTTTCCTGAAAATGCTTCAGAATTGGAGCATTTATACAGTGATGTTGTTCATGGGACTTTTGAGCCACATTGATATGTAAACACAAACTGGAACAGGATATTATGGGAAGGGACCTCGGGTGAAGTCCTCTGAAAACAAGGTTAGCCATTGTCTGATAGTTGTGGCTTTGTCTTCATGGATACCTTTCATAAAGTAGTTCCAGTTCCTATTTTGCTGCTGTAAAAACTCAACAGCTGTCTGCTATTTCTGATTTAGGGGAAAGGGTTTCCATTGCAACCACTCAATACACAAATCCTTTCTTGACCAACAGAGCATACATACCGCATTTAATTTCACACAATTTCTACTAAATAACACCCTAGAGCAGGGGTTCTAAAACTTTTTCAGCCTGGGACCCAAATGAGAAATTCTGTGTTTTCCTGTGTCCCAAGCCACGGGGATGCCTGTGGGGTCAATGTTGAGGCAGGGTTATTTTTGCTTGGCTGTGATGGGAATAGGTTGTTTCCTGTAAATGCTTCAGAATTGGTGCATTTACACAGTGATGTTGTCCATGGGACTTTTGAGCTACATTGATATATGATCAGGGCCCCTGGGTACGTGCCCGGTTGATATTCGGCCATGATTAGTACAAGTTTAGTTAGTCTAGCCAGCTAATTTACCAATCTAAAAATTGTTGAGTTACTGACATAGCAAGAGAGAAACTGCTGAAGCACAACCAAATTTTGAAATTGCACCTTGTGTATTCAACTGTTCTAACTCTTAACAGTAAGTTGAGACCCTGACTGAGTCCCCCACCCCCCCCCCCCAATTAATTTTAATTTGTATATATCAATAGGTTTTTTCTTTGACCTGTCGCGGCCCACCATTTAGCATGTCCACGACTATACTTTAAGAAAGGCTGCCCTAGAGCAGAGTTGTTAATTGATGTTAAGAAATGGTTCATCATATCCAGTGCATTCGGGAAGTATTCAGACCCTTTGACTTTTTCATGACCCTTTACCCAGTACTTTCTTGAAGCACCTTTTGGCAGCGATTACAGCCTCGAGTCTCCTTGGGTATGACGCTATAAGCTTGGCACACCTGTAATAGAGAAGTTTCTCCCATTCTTCTCTGCAGATCCTCTCAAGCTCTGTCAGGTTGGATGGGGAGCGTCGCTGCACAGCTATTTTCAGGTCTCTCCAGTGCTGTTCGATCGGTTTCAAGTCCAGGCTCTGGTTGGGCCATTCAAGGACATTCAGGGACTTGTCCCGAAGCCACTCCTGCATTGTCTTGGCTGTGTGCTTAGGGTCTTTGTCCTGTTGGAGGGTGAAACTTCTCAGTCTGAGAACCTGCTCCAGAGCGCTCAGGACTTCATCAAGGATCTCTGTACTTTGCTCTGTTCATCTTTCCCTCGATCCTTACTAGTCTCCCAGTCACTGCCACTGAAAAACATCCCCCCAGCATGATGCTGCCTCTACCATGCTTCACCATAGGGATGGTGCCAGGTTTCCTCCAGATGTGACACTTGGCGTTCAGGCCAAAGAGTTCAATCTTGGTTTCATCAGACCAGAGAATCTTGTTTCTCATGTTCTGAGTCCTTTCGGTGCCTTTTGGCAAACTCCAAGTGGGCTGTCGTCCCTTTTACTCAGGAGTGGCTTCTGTCTGGCCACTCAACCATAAATGCCTGATTGGTGGAGTGCTGCAGAGATGGTTGTCCTTCTGAAAGGTTCTCCCATCTCCACAGAGGAACTCTAGAGCTATGTCAGAGTGACCATCAGGTTGTTAGTCACCTCCCTGACCAAGGCCATTCTCCCCCGATTGCTCAGAGTGGCCGGGCGCCCAACTCTAGGAAGAGTCTTGGTGATTCCAAACTTCTTCCATTTTAAGAATGATGGAGGCCACTGTGTTCTTGGGGTCCTTCGATGCTGTAGACATTTTTTGGTGCCCTTCTCCAGATCTGTGCCTTGACACAATCCTGTCTCGAAGCTGTACAGACAGTTCCTTTGACCTCATGGCTTGGTTTTTGCTCTGACATTCACTGTAAACTGTGGGACCTTATATAGACAGGTGTGTGCCTTTCCAAATCATGTACAATCAATTGAATTTACCACAGGTCGACTCCAATTAAGTTGTAGAAACATGTCAAGATGATCAGTGGAAACAGGATGCACCTGAGCTCAATTTCGAGTCTCATAGCTAAGGGTCTAAATACTTACGCAAATAAGGTTTCATTTTTTAATTTGGAATGCATTTGCAAAAAAATACAAATAATCTATTTTCACCGTGTCATTATGGGGTATTGTGTGTGTATATTGATGAGGAGAAATGTATTTAATCCATTTTAGAATAAGGCTGTAATTTATCAAAATGTGGAAAAGGGGAAGAGGTCTGAGTACTTTCTGAATGCACTGTATGTATTGGGAAGATGTTATCCATTCCCCAATATCCAGCCTGATTCTAGTAGTGTCCTGAAGGATCTATAATAATCATATTGTCACAGGCTGGATGTGTTTTATTACAACTCTAAATGAATTGCTTAGTTAAGGTTTGGTTGGGTCAGATTGGTTGGAATCAGGGGTGGGGTAGTCACTTAATTATCTGCCTCCTTGACCCATCATCTGAAGCTGGGAGAGGCCACATGTCATGTATGGACAACTCCTGGACTGGCTCCGCTACCTTGTCGCTTGGCAACCAGTAATCATTGGACTTGTGCAAGGCATCAACTACATCCTGGGGCTGGAGTGACCTGGGAGAGTGGGGAAGGACACACAAGCCATATGGAGATGGTAGATAATGCACTGGCCTGACTAGGAGGCCTCACCATGGACTTATAAGAACATCTATTATAAACTGTGTCTGTACATGTACTATTTGTATATATGTATAGGCACGTAGTATCTGTATTTGAGATGTTTTAGAATTTGACTAGTACCCTGGGTTTGGATATCCTTTTATTGTATTTTTGTTTAGTCAATCAAAACGTTTTAAACAAATGCAGTGTACATTTCATTGCTTAGTAAAATGGTCCTCAGTTTTTTGGAGATGCTTTTCAAAAGTAATTTGTCTTAACTTTTGCTTTCTATGGTAATGAGTGGCTGACACGGCCCAGATACGTGAGGGGAGCGTTGTAGAATGCCAGTCTTCGTTTTGTGTGTTAAATCTGTACCTTTTGTTAGTGGAGGTCCTGGTTGAATGTGGCTGCTGGGGTGAGGGTTTCTAGTCTCTCAGGAGCACTGGGCTCAAGACAGTGTGTCCTATCCTACTACAGACTTCATCTCTTTAAGAGGGGAACTACAATATGTCCCCCTCACGCCTCCCTCAGACGGCTGCTCGTGTCTGTGTTCAGCCCAGATGACTCTCAAGGAATAGGTACCGTAAAAGAATATGCAAAAAGGTGAATATAATTTGATCATTTTGGTTGTCTATTTACTTTTTTGTCATGTTTTTGTTCTTTTGATTGTCTGTTATTAAATGTGACACAGTCAAGATCAGGTGTAGACATTACTTAATTCAGACCAGATCCACTAGTATAGACCCTTCATGACCTGGGGGATTTTGTGTATCATTTCCAGAATATTATACTTCCTGTTCCGTTAAGATGCAGTATAGTTCTCGTCATATGAAGAAACATACCAGACTGATGCCAGTCAGGCCACCCTGGACTAGGATTGAGTGTGGCCATTGAAATATGACGTTCTTCTTTTAGACTGCTCTTGTGAAGAATACAGGTAAGCAGTGAAAGTATGTGTATTTCATCACAATATTTCACATTTCTTATGATTCATATCCATGTGTTAAATGAGTCGCACTTAAGTCATATGGTAGAGGGTATATTACACTTGAGAAATGTGACCTGCAAATATCAAAGTAACATTTGAGGTCAAAATGTCTAACTAATTTAATCTTGATTGTGTCTAACATAAATATGCTAAATAACTTGATAGGGAATTTCCTTGTGTGTTGTTGGTCAGCGTGGGTGAGTTAAGAGGAAGTAACTGTGCATATATAGTAAGTAAATGAGACGGTGTTGTTACAACTAGCTTTGTTGACCAACTCGCACAGTAATCGGACAGAAGCAAGTATGCAGTTGACGATTCTTCTCCTAGGTAAGAGATCCTCTAACATTCTCACACACACGTTCACTGATGTATGTGGATGTTTCTGCTGCATATGTATTTACATTTCTGTGTGTATGTGCCTGTGTTACGCAATGGCTGAGGGTGTGCTCCATCTCTTCTACAGCCTTCATGGGGTTTTTTGGGGTCCTGCGCTCAGAGGCCACTGCAGGTGTGTGTGTGTCCGTCTATCTTCCTGCATACAACATTTTTTTATGTTTCAAAGTGTCTCTAACTTCAGTTGATATTGTCCAGGTTCCACAGAGGTGCCGTCTCCCAGAATCCTCCAACCCCATAGGTCCAAAATAAGAGCTGTTCCAGGTAAAGAATTCTGTCATCTCAGTTTATTTTTATTTTTTGAGTGGCCTATCAATCATGGATACTCTTGAGTGTTTGAACTCAAAGATTACCTGGTCTTTACCTCCAGTGTTGCTGGGTGTGCGGTCAGATAATTATATTCCGGTGTTGGTTAGGAACCACCGTTTATAACAAACAGTATGTGTTTGTCATACACAGGAGAGCCGTTGATTATTGAATGTAAAGCAGACCCAGGCCTTCCTGATGACTTTACCCATGTCTACTGGCTGGTCAACAGAACCTTCCCAGAGGTAGCCTTCTCTGATGGCAGAGTATCAGAAACAGAGGAGTAAGTACTGGGGGTTGTCTTCACATACTTTATTGGAAGCTTTTGAAATCCACACTAAACCATGTCCCTTAATTTCTTCTCTTTTAACGATGCTGTTAATACTGTACTGCTGTTTTTATATTTGAACCACACATGTAGAGTAGGCAAATTCCACAGTGTGAGTTCTGTTGAGATGTTATACTGTGGCGGGATAGTTGGCTAAGAGTTGTAAATGTGGTGGTTTCAGATCAGCATCAGAGGACGGCAGGGTGATCCAGAGGAGTCTGGTGTTAAAGAATGTGACTGCAGAGGATTTTAAGTCCACTTTCACCTGTGTAATAAGTAGCCTAGCTGGGCTTGACCGAAGGACTGTCACACTGATGCCAAATCACAAGGCTAGTTTTCCCTCACTACCTCACGTCCTCTCCCTTCGTCCTTCACTCACTCCCAACTCAAAACACCAGGGGAAACCGAGAAAGGAATTTAAGAAGAAACCTAGAAAAAAGGATCAGGGGAAAAAAACAAAACCACGCTAGCAAGAAATTAGGTTAGATGGATTGTCTTAGTCCAGTACTTAACCCTTGTGTGGGTTAATGATACAATGTAAATATTTTTTTCAACCTGTTCTTGGCACATTTTCTATGAACAACATGTAAAATAACACTTTCATTGAGTGCACACTGCACATTTATATTACATATGTGGTGTTCGATTCACTGGACCCGAGGGTAATAAAAGTGCCTGTCTCCCTGCCTGTCTCCCACTCTTTACCCTTTGTAGTGTGTGAAACGACACAATGTCTTGTGGGAACTTCCACAATGTTATTTCAATACATTGTAAAAAATGCAGTTTTTACCCACACTACCCCAGCCAGGTGCAAGTTGGGGGAGGAACACAACCAATAATTAGCTTTATATGTGTGGCTCCTTACCACAATCAAACATTATGGATAAAAATCATCTCTGCTCAAAGGCCCTTAGAAACATTTTTTGCAGAGAGAGAAGCTAGTGTGGACAGTGCATCTTCAACTTTAGAAGATGAAGAATTTTCAGAATATCATGTCACTGTCAATTCGGAGTCTGACGGTGAGTTGGAAGAAATGGATGAGATTGACCCTTAGCCAGCCCGTCAGCAGCCAGGACCAGCCTGTCAGCAACCAGCTCATCAGCAGCCTGCAGGAGGAGAAATGTGGTTGTAAAAAAATTGTGAAGTTGAATAGTCTTGCCCAAGGAATGAGCGACCCAGCATGGCTGCCAGTGTGATAAGGATGCAACCAGGGCCAACGTGAATGGCGGTTACTCATGTGCAGTGGCGACAGGGTAGGTTAGGCAGAGCCCCACCTGTTTTGAGCCACACATTTTAAGCAAAAAAAAGTCATCAGTTTGCACACAATGTACAAAATATATAGAATTGAGTAAATAAAGCCGCATACAAACAAGGTCTCCTTTTTTAACGTTTTTTTTTTAGTAGGGCAGCTCCAAAATGCAGGAGTTTCAGGCTAGCTCAAGCTTTCTGTGTTGGTGGGGCAAGCCAGCAGAAAATATGGAGAGCGCTGTGCCGTGATTGGTCAGTGTTCTGTCACTCATGGGGACACTACGTCACTGCCAAGTCTAAGGGTAGAGCTAGAAAATTCAAGCCCCTTGGGTGCTGCCATAGAGTTACGTTAGAAGTGAAGGCTCAAGTTCATTGGCCACAGATAAAATGACGTCAAATCACGTTATATCTTTGATTGGACTGATCATGTCAACATCATACTTTCAAAATCTTAGCTAGCAGTCATCATGAATCAAGTTGACAATCTACTGGCAAATCCTTTCTAATCTGTGTCATATGAAGAGAAATAACGAAGAGAATAGATATAGATAAAACCTATCCGTGCTCATTGGACATAAACATTACAACAAGTTGGAAATCGCAAATTAGACAATGAGTGGTTTGGAAGGAATCAGTGGCTAACTGGAAGCATTGCAATGCAATCAATTGCCTGCTATTCAGTGGAGTGGCGGTGTGGGTCTCTTTTCCTTGTTTAAAATGATAAACATTCAACATTGGCCAGACTGTCAATTAAGCATTATTTGTACCACGCTCAAAACAACTTAACTCATAAGGGGGGGGGGGGGGGGGGGGTATAGGGGGGGACATCTTCCCTCTTTCTTTCAATGTGTCCTTGTTTTGTATGTCGTGTTTTGTATTATTTGTTCTGCACCCAGAACTCTGGGTCTTGTTGTTCTTGTATGCTCTTTTATGTTTAGATAAGAATTGTATACCTGTCTTGTATACCTATTCACCATTCTTGTGTGTGTTTAATAAAAATATTTGAAACAAAACAACTTAACTCAGAACTGCAAAATCGGACTTTAGTGAGTTCAAGACAACTGGAAACTTGCGAAAAACAAGATACGACCGGGAAAATACGTTTTGAACTTTCATCCAACTCAGAATTGTAAATCCGGAACTCGGGCCTTTCTAGAGCACCAACCTAAAGATCATTGACGTCATCATGATTTTTCAGAGTTCCCAGTTGTCTTGAAAGCACCATAAATCCAGAGAATGCCAGACTTTGATGACCGAATTCGCCCACGAAGGGCCGCCGCGCCATCTTCCTGTTCAAGGGAGCACAGCACAACAAGGTGAATCCATAAATGTCTTATAATGCTGCTGCATAAATTATGTAATATGCAAGGGAGATATGTATACTGTAGCTAAGAAAGTAATACTAAGTGTATGTTGTGTAGTAAGCTGTTAGTAGCCCATGTGCCTCACCCTAATCATTTGGTCTATTTTCACCTCTTAATTTTGCGTACTGTTCTGACTTGGTGGTGCACATGTAGCCTATAACCTGTTTTTGAGATATGTAATCATTGAATATTGTCAGAGGTTTCATTGTCTGCTTATATGCCCCCTTTATTTATCCTATGGTTCTGACTTGGTGTACAGGGCGAAAGAACACTAAAAACACCCCATGTTCTAAATTCTGTCGCTGTACATTTCAAAAGTGCTGAACAAATAGTTCTATTGACTACGTCCGTCCTTGCTCAGTCATTAATATCAATCGAAATTACAGATTGCCTCTTATCCGCTTGTCGTCCTCTTATGCCAGTTTGTACATCTCAATTGTCAGTAGAAACAACATTTGTTTAAGCAAGTCAGCCATGTTTTTTTAAAAGGCAGTAAATGAGGCTGAATTAACTGTTTCACTGCCAGACAAGTCTCAGCTGATAGCCAGGTGTAGCAGTGGTAAGGTTTTTTTATTTTATTTTTTTATTTTTACCTTTATTTAACCAGGCAAGTCAGTTAAGAACAAATTCTTATTTTCAATGACGGCCTGGGAACAGTGGGTTAACTGCCTGTTCAGGGGCAGAACGACAGATTTGTACCTTGTCAGCTCGGGGGTTTGAACTCGCAGTCCAATGCTCTAACCACTAGGCTACCCTGCCGCCCCAAGGTGTTGGGACTCTGCTGTTGGGACAGCTTTATGTAGGCCCTAACAGTTTGTGGGCACCGTTTGTCACCGTTATAGTGCAATTAATGTATTATTTAGTGTTGTGGCTTTGCTGGCATGCATGCCACTTTTCTTTTTGCTCCACCAAGATTTACATGCTAAAATCGCCACTGCTCATGTGCAGGACAAAGTCTTCTTTTGAACTGTTCATCCCAGACACCATCCAGAAAATCATTCTGGACTGCACTAATTTGGAGGGAAGGTGTGTTTTTGGAGTGAGATGGACCAAACTCATTTACATGCATATTTTGGGGTTCTTATCCTTGCTGGTGTTTTCAGATCCAATGAGGAATCCCTGTGGGATGCAGAAACTGTCAGGGAACTTTTACCTGCAACAATATCTCTGGAAAACGGCATTATTTCCAGGATTATCCGCTTCAATAACCGAGACACCAGACAAGCTAGCTGCAATCAGGTCAGTGTGGGACAAGTGGGTGGACTGCCTTCCCGTTTTATAACCCTGGGCCCAGCGTTACTGTTGATGAGCAGCTTATGCCATTTAGGGGCCGCTGCCCCTTCAGGCAGTACATACCATCTAAACGTCTACCGCATGGAATCAAGGTTTGGGCTGCCTGTGATGCTGCTTCATCGTATGCGTGGAACTTGCAAGTGTATACAGGGAGGCCAGATGTAGGAGCCCCTGAAAATAACCAAGGGATGCGGGTTGTCCTGGACGTGACACAGGAACTCTGTGGCCATATCACATGCAATAACTTTTTTTTACTTCGCACAAGCTGAGACAGGAGCTCAAGAGGAAGCTGATGATGGTAGGAACAGCATGGAAAAAAACAAGCCAGAGGGGATGTGAACGCTGCTTAGGGATGGTAAAATCTGTGGCCAGGAACATCAAAAACCAGAAATCATAATGGATTACAATGCCACAAAAGGAGGGGTGGACAATTTAGACAAGCTGGTGACTGGCTACAGCTGCAAAAGAAGAACTCTATGCTGGCCACATCTTGGCGTACAACGCGTTGGTCATCTGGATGGTGTTGAACCCATATTGGAACAGAGGGAAGCTCCAAAGGAGATATCTCTTTCTCGAGGAGCTGGGCAAGGCATTGGTAAGATCTCAAATCCAGAGGACGCAACATATCCCAAGGACCCCAGCTGCATTGTGAGGAGGATTCAGGAGGAGGATGCTGGTGCCCCATCCGCCTGACCCACAGAAACAACTCCAATACCGGAAGTGTGAGTGATGTTGCTTGTGTGTGTGTCTTACTCTCCTACCATGGCCTGCTGTAACTATATATGTGAGTGAGATGTTAGTCAAATTCCTGAACTAAGTGTTTTCATCCATCTAGATTGCAGCCGGTAGTAACAAGAAAAAGCGCTGCAATGCATGTTGACCCAAGGACAGGAAGACACAGTACACATGCATCAAGTGCAAGAAATACATTTGCAACACACACACAGTAAAACTCCGTCCCTCGTGGTGTGTAGGCCGGCCTTAATGTGTTCAATGGGGCACATTTATAATTTCCATAAATACTAAGTCAAATGTATCCTTCCAATTGGTTCAGTTCAAAGCAATAAACATCAAGTGAAAACCTTGTTTCTTTTACATTTGTTCAAGATCAACATGATTTATTCCACCTATGTCTTGATAATAGATTAATTTACAAAAATCACAATTTAAAATATAAACTAATTGCGCTTTTATTGATGTGTGATCTAGCAGAGGTAAATGGCAAATGTTAACCATGTATGCTGTCTACATGAAGTATTTTTACAAATTGTTATGGCTGTGTTAACCCAATAATGTTGTGGGTCCATCAGACCTGCAAACATTGGATGATAACAAAACCCTTCTGTGGTGTTCATGTTTAAGAAAAATACTTTAAAGTACTACTTAAGTAGTTTTTTAGGGTATCTGTACATTACTATTTATATTTGACAACATTTACTTCCCTACATTCCTAAAGAAAATATTGTACTTTTTTGCTTCAAACATTTCCCCTGAAAACCAAAAGTACTTGTTACATTTTGAATGCTTAGCAGGACAGGAAAATTGTCAAATTCAAGCACTTATCAAAAGAACACATGGTCATCCCTACCGCCTCTGGCCTGGCAGTCTCAATAAACACATGGTCATCCCTACCGCCTCTGGCCTGGCAGTCTCAATAAACACATGGTCATCCCTACAGCCTCTGGCCTGGCAGTCTCAATAAACACATGGTCATCCCTACCGCCTCTGGCCTGGCAGTCTCAATAAACACATGGTCATCCCTACCGCCTCTGGCCTGGCAGTCTCAATAAACACATGGTCATCCCTACCGCCTCTGGCCTGGCAGTCTCAATAAACACATGGTCATCCCTACCGCCTCTGGCCTGGCAGTCTCAATAAACACATGGTCATCCCTACCGCCTCTGGCCTGGCAGTCTCAATAAACACATGGTCATCCCTACCGCCTCTGGCCTGGCAGTCTCAATAAACACATGGTCATCCCTACCACCTCTGGCCTGGCAGTCTCAATAAACACATGGTCATCCCTACCGCCTCTGGCCTGGCAGTCTCAATAAACACATGCAACTTTCGTAAATAATGTCTTGAGTGTGCACCAGGCTATCCATACATTTTTAAAATGGTGCTGTCTGCTTTGCTTAATATAAGGAATTGTTAATTATTTATACTTTTACCTTTAATACTTAAGTATATTTTAGTAATTACATTTACTTTTGATACTTAGGTATATTTAAAACCAAACACTTACTCTATTTTACTGGCTGACTTTCACTTTGACCTTTTTAATAGAAAGTTACTCAAGTATGATAATTGGGTACTTTTTGTACCACGTAGCATTTCTATTGCTCCATCTAGTGATAATAGTCAAATATGGATTCTAATGCGATCTTGAGAACTCACATAATAGGGATAGATAAATACATTAAATTGTTGACTTTTTTGCCACAGACTCTGTAACCTAGATTAGACAATTTAGTTCAGAGGGAACTTCTCTTCATCTGCCCTTATTTTTTCACATCTGTTAGAAATTGATTCAATTGTGTTTTATATGACAGAGAGACCACAACTGTTCTGGAAGTAGACAGCCATTGCAAATAAGGTTGCACCTTGTAAGCACATGTAAATGCATCATTAGTGTTTTATATCAGCTCACCATTGTGTAAAGCAGGGAGGCCCCCCTTCTGTAGGCCTGCGAATCAATTTCCAAATGTTTTTTTTTTTTTTTTTTTTTAGGAACTCAGTTGGGATCTCAACTTGCTGTGAGTTAGAATACACAAGGTGCCAGGGTTGGGGTCAATTCCATTTCAATTCAGGAAATACAATAATTCCAACTATCATCTTATGCTTTTCAATGAGGAAAATGTGGAATTGGGTTTACTTTCTGAATTTAAATGTAATTGACCCAACCCTGCAAGGTGCAATTTTGAAATTTGGTTGTGCATCTGAAATGTCACTTAATTAAATTGGTAAGTAAGTCTAGCCAGCTATCTAAAGTTGTAGTAATCATGGTCAAATTACCATCCAGGGGCCCCCTGATTTTATTAGTAACTCTCACTCAGATATCATATTCAAAAACTGCTAACATTTCTCTCGACCGCATGGCAAAATGTGTAGAATTGCCGAAAACTTGCTTTAAAACTGCAACATTTGCTGTAAGCCCCATGGCAAAATGTGTAGAATTGCAGGAAATTAAATTGTTTCTCTTCCTTGTTGAGGGGTCCACTAAAATGTTTTGCCCGCAAAAGGCTTGGGGCCGGCTCTGACTGCATGTGTGGGTACACAGACCTGTGCGCTACTGCGGCCTGTCGTGAGTTAGGATTTTGTGACCCCCCACCCCCATCAGTTGCACATACCTGGTTTAAAACATCATCACAATGTTATATTAAGAATACAGTCAATACATGTGACTGCCTATGAATATGTAATTTGTCACACATCCCTTTCACTCTTCTGTGTCTCAGTAGTATAGTAGTGTAATGCTACTGCCACCTTGTGGCTACTTCTCATGACATATTTCCACAATACTACCACAGTTGAGTATTGTTACAAAGCAACCCTGAAGTATCCATATCTTTCTTCCCCAATTCCCTTATAAAAGTTTGTCTAACTATACAACCCATATTTCAAACCTAATATATACATCTTTATAAATACTGTAGTCAGAGTATTGTCAGTCATTGGTTCTTCACAGAGTTTGAGCGGCTGCGTCTGGGAGCTTCAGCCCCAACACCAAGCTCGTCCAGGCAGCACTGCAGGTTGGCGTTCCTGTCAGGGTAGTGGTTCTCTTTAATCTTCTTCCTGATAATGGCGGCCGTCTCCTCAGAGGCTGACGAGCATTTGTTATTATCGGGTAGGAAGCGTTGTAGCAGCTCCTGATTGGCTGTCTGTGCCATGCCCAACAGGAAGCGCAGGAAGACATCCAGGTTTCCATCGGGGCTCTGTAAGCTTCTCTCTATAGCACTGCGGTGCATGTCCAGCAGCCCGGGGTCCTTGAATATGCGTGAGAACTTGCTATTCCGTGGCTGCTGCAGGACGTTCTGCCCCGTACACCTCCAGGTGAGGAACACGTAGAGGGCAGCCAGGTATTCTTGGATGGTGGGGTGGATGAAGGTCTGGATCCTCTCCTGGTACATGACAAACTGCTCAATCAGGAACTCAATGCACAGGCCACTATTGGTGACAGCCTCAGCGACATCCACGCCGCAGTCCTTCCAGGTGGCCTTGCCAATGACCATCTGGTTTTTCTCCAGCATTGTAAAGGCTAGTTTGCCCAGGTTCATCAGGAAGTCCCTCTCCTCTTCCGGGGTGCGGGAGGCTGAGCCCCTGGCACCACGCACATGCAGGTGCACCAGCAGCAGGCGAGTGTACATCAGGGTCAGCCCTTTGGGCAGCTCTGCATCCGGCCCCTTCTCCCTAAACGTTTGCTGGAAAACCTCCCGCACCACACAGCAGAACATGGGCAGATGGCACATGATGTGGAGGGTCTTGCAGGAGGTCAGGTGGGCAATCACCTTATCTGCCTGCGCCGGGTCCTGAAACCTCCTTCTGAAGTACTCTTCCTTCTGTTCGTTGGTGAAGCCACGGACCTCCAACACCTGGTGCACAGACTCTGCGGGCAGCCGACTGGAGGTGAGGGGGCGAGAGATGATCCAGAGGAGAGACGAGGGGAGCAGGTTGCCCCTAATCAGGTTGGTTACCACCACGTGCATGGCGGCTGGTTCAGTGCTGTCACACCAAGTCTCGGTGCGGTGGAAGTCCAGGGAATGTGCATACTCGTCCAGCCCGTCACAGATGAACATGACCTTGCCTTCGTCACACTCGAAGGTGGGCAACGCCTTGGTCTCGGGGTAGAGAGTGTGGACGATCTCCAGGAGGCTAATCTTCAGTTTCAGCATGAGGTTGAGCTCTTTGAAGGGCAGTGGGAACAGGAAGTAGACATGATTGTGCTTGCGCTCCTCTGCCCAGTCCATGATGAACTTCTGTACGGCCATAGACTTCCCTACCCCGGCGATGCCGTTGGTCACTATATGACTCACATGCTTCTCATAAATCACATCGGGGTCAAAGATCTGGCTACAGGTGATCCGCTTCTCTTCCTTGCGATTGGTGGACAGCTTGTCGATCTTTCTGACCTCGTGCTCGATGTTGGGCCCAGCATTGCCTCGGTCTGTTATATAGAGCTCATTAAAGATACTTTCAAAGGCCTTATGCTCTCCCTGCTGGGCAACACCCTCACACATCCAGCTATACTTCCTCAACAGAGTAACTCTCAGCTCATAACGCACCTCATCTGCACAGAGAGAACACAGACATTAAAAAAGGCACAGTCTAGTATATTTCCTGTTCAATGGCCATTTAAATTCAACATTTTAGTGTATAACCCATTGGTTCTTGAAGTACTGTATAATGTATAAATAGCTCAACTACTACCCTATCATAACTCAAAGTATACATTTGTTACTTATCATTATTACATGAATCAAATGAAATAAAGCCAACGTGCATACTTTTCTTGCAGAGGTCCGTGATGTAGGCATCCAGGCGTTTGAGGCCCATGTCCTTCAGCAGGGCCTTGGTGAGCTGCAGGGCCACCTCTAGGTCATAAAACTCCAGTAGTCTATCCACCAGGTCCACCATGTCCATGCCCTGGGGAGGAGAGCTGAATGACTCTGGGTAGCGCTTCCACAGAGTGATCTTAAATATCCTCAAATCATCCTTCCCCAGTTTCTCCAGTGTCTTCCTGATGGCCTGGGGTCCACAGAATACAATTAAAACAAGAGAAAAGCAATTCTCATCCACTACACTTAACTTTAGGGACATGTTAACATTTATTGCTGAACATACAGTACATCACCTAGACTAGAGTGAAGTGTGAGCCCACCTTGAAGGTGAAGTCTACAGTCAGGGCAGGGTGCCTCTTCTCGTCTGGGTTTTTGATCAGCTCTGGTCTTGGAGGTTCCACTGCAGGACCCTCTTCTTTAGGTGCAGCGTCTTGAGACCTGGAGAGGCGGTGGAAGATTAAATATTGCTACACATACTAGTGCATGAGCCTATCCACCGATTTGACCATTTGTAAACAAATGGACATACATGCACCAACGTTATACTCAGGAATAAATACTCAGATAAACGTATGCATAATTACACCATCATAACACACTTCAACCGATTGCATCCTGTCTGTGCCTGATCAAACATGGATGACTTTTCTTACTTCCTGGTTCTGGTCTCACAGTCACTGTCCACGGAGTAGCCACTGGAGTAAGACTCTGTTCTTTCCAGCTGGACTCTAAATAGAACATCACATGGAAAATGAATTAATCATCAGCAGTAGTGAACTAGTGTTGCTTCAAGGAACCGTTCACATAATATAACAAATATGTTCACGTACTGTAGTCCTTTAACGGTATGTGTTCCTGTTTCGTGTTAATACTTTGTAAAGAAAAATGTAACGCAAGTGTATGTATTTTTTGTGTGACTGAATGCTTTTCATTTTACTGTATGTTAATTTAAGTGTATGAGTGTCTATAAATCAACATGTTTTAGTGTACCTAGTAGCAGACAGCTCAGTTTCTTCATCCAGTTCATCAGATGGCCAGAATTGTGTATCACTGTTTACCGAATTGTAGCTGTGGACCGGGGATTGAGCCCTTTCCACATCATGCCTGCCAAACACACCAAATAAACACACACACACAAACTATGAATGATTGAGGATGGGGAAAGGGACAAGCTTAATTCTGGGCACATGACATGTGCTGTGTGTTGTGGTATGGTCAGTGCCTCACCAGTGAGTAGTGTCCATGGGTCTCAGGCCATCTCCCAGGTCCAGGGAGGGTCTCCTCTCAGGCACATAGAAAGCCTCCTCTCCCTCATCAGACATAGAGATTGTACTTCTTCCGCGGCCAGACACACCCTCTCCCAAGGGAAAACTGACATCTGATATAGTTTCCCCTCCATCATGCTCCATCGTGTCAGAGCCTCGCCCAGCCATCCTGGAGGACCTCTGGTGTACAGGTTCCGGGTCACAGTTCAAAGTCTGACGTCAATGGCTACTTGAATGTTGCCAGACAGAAGACCTGTGTTACAAGAAAATAAAAAAACACCCATACCAGTCGATCACATTTTTACCATTATCATAAGTAATCCTATAACAATTACAGACTTGTTGCAACTTGCGAATAGGTCTCTCTTACCAAGAAAAAAAGCTGAAAATATCGAAGTTTTCTGTCCCGGGCGAGCTTGTTTTGAAACCTCTGGCCTACTAAATTCACCTGTTTGCCTCATTTATGGCGATTCACTTTACTAAAGCATAATGTGTACGCGTTCAAAATAAACGTAACATAACCCTAGAGCTAATAAACGGCAAATGTTCCCGGCTAAAATGCTAAATATAGACCACAGACAGGGCCGCAGTAACTTTTGACTCCGACAAACAGGAACAGTAAAGTATTATCACAGATATAATAATGAGACAGATATTTCACCGGATGTTTAAATGTGAAGCATCCGGTTGGCGTTTCCACTCACTGCCAAATATGGTAGAGAGGAAGCCCAATGGCCGGCAGTGGGAAAAGATGGAACGAGATACATTTGGCCGATATTCTAATGATTTACTCATCGATTAAACGTTTAATCTCAATTTTTCTGTTTCCCAGAACTACAATCTGTTATAGACAGAGTGGACTAAGTTTTGTGAACTTTACCCTTTGCCAAAGTTTCACAAAATTGCGTTGTTTAGAAGAAGTGCAAAGGCGAATTGAGTTATTGCACACGCGCACTTCACAGAATAGGCGTTCCCTAACGGAAATATGCAAATATTGTCTAGAACGGGCCAATAGAATCTTGCTAGTTCTGTCCACTATGGCTAATTTGTTCCCATTTGAAATGACAGGCTGTGGTATATCTTGGTTTAGTCATAAAAATCTTTGGTACTATTCTGCCAGTAGCATAACGCTGACGTCACTTTAAAAGAAAATGTTTTATGATAAAACCTTCAAAATAAAAGCCCACATTGTAATATCATCAGCTGATTAAAAATGTATTGAATGTTATATCAATGGCCACTTGTATTGTGTCAACAAGAAAACATAAGTAATTTATGAAAACAAATAACAAATATGGTTTTAAATTATCATTATTTAAAGACCAATAATGAAACAATACAATGTTGACACTGGTATGTTAAGTACATTGAACTGTAGAGAGTTAACTTTACTACCTGTCTCAGCTAAAGGGGTGGGAAATAATTTGTAGTGTCTACTAACCAAATATGATTCGTTTTTGAGGGGGCTCCACCCCCTACATAGCCCCCGATACAATACATATTGGATTGTAGAGAGAACTTTTCTACCTGTCTCAGCTAAAGTTAGGTGGGAAATACTTAGTATGATTCGTTTTGGAGGGGGACTGTGTCATACATATCCAGGAGCACTTCTCCACCCCCTCCCTTTAGCTGAGACTTTGCTTCCGAGTGGCGCAGCGGTCTAAGGCACTGCATCTCAGTGCTGGAGGCGTCACTACAGACCCTTGTTCGATTCCAGGCTGTATCACAACCGGCCGTGATTGGGAGTCCCATAGGGCATCGCACAATTGGCCCAGCATTGTCCGGGTTAGGGTTTGGCCGGGGTAGGCCGTCATTGTAAATAAGAATTTGTTCTTATCTGACTTGCCTGTTAAAAAAAAAAAAAAAGCTGAGAAAGGTAGAAAAGTTCTCTCTACAACCCAATATGTATTAATATATAGTGTCTTGCGTTGGGTGCTATGGAAGGGGTGGAGTAAAAAGCCAGCAGCAGGTCGTGTGACACAGCCTCCCTCAAAAACAAACTATATTTGGTTAGTAGAGACCCTAATGAATATTTTCCACCCCACTTTAGCTGAGACAGCTGTATTTTTCTCTCTACAACCAAATGTGTATCCCATGTACATTGCAGTGAATGAAGTGGGTTGAGTAAGGAGCACTCTGTATTAAACCCATCACTCAACACAAGAGTCCAATTTAAGTTTTTGCAGAAGTAAATGCAATATAGCAAGCAAAACACTGGAATGGTAGATTTGCAGTGGAAGAATGTGCAAAGTAGAGATAGAAATAATGGGGTGCAAAGGAGCAAAATAAATAAATAAATATATTAAGGGGAGAGGTAGTTGTTTGGGCTAAATTATAGATGGGCTTTGTACAGGTTCAGTAATCTGTGAGCTGCTCTGACAGCTGGTGCTTAAAGCTAGTGAGGGAGATAAGTATTTCCAGTTTCAGAGATTTTTGTAGTTTGTTCTAGTCATTGGCAGCAGAGAACTGGAAGGAGAGGCGGCCAAAGGAAGAATTGGTTTTGGGGGTGACCAGAGAGATATACCTGTTGGAGCGCGTGCTACAGGTGGGTGATGCTATGGTGACCAGCAAGCTGAGATAAGGGGGGACTTTACCTAGCAGGGTCTTGTAGATGACCTGGAGCCAGTGGGTTTGGCGACGAGTATGAAGCGAGGGCCAGCCAACAAGAGCGTACAGGTCGCAGTGGTGGGTAGTATATGGGGCTTTGGTGACAAAACGGATGGCACTGTGATAGACTGCATCCAATTTATTGGAGGCTATTTTGTAAATGACATCGCCGAAATCAAGGATCGGTAGGATGGTCAGTTTTACAAGGGTATGTTTGGTAGCATGAGTGAAGGATGCTTTGTTGCGAAATAGGAAGTCAATTCTAGATTTAACTTTGTATTGGAGATGTTTGATGTGAGTCTGGAAGGAGAGTTTACAGTCTAACCAGACACCTAGGTATTAGTAGTTCGCCACATATTCAAAGTCAGAACCGTCCAGAGTAGTGATGATTGATGGGCGGGAGGTGCAGGCAGCAATCGGTTGAAGAGCATGCATTTAGTTTTACTTGTATTTAAGAGCAATTGGAGGCCACGGAAGGAGAGTTGTATGGCATTGAAGCTCGTCTGGAGGGTTGTTAACACAGTGTCCAAAATGTTGTCTGAAAATGTTGTAGTTAGGGATGAAGATTTCAGAATTTTTGGTGGTCTTCCTAAGCCAGGATTCAGACACGGCTAGAACAACCGGGTTTGCAGAGTGTGCTAAAGCAGTGAATAAAACAAACTTAGGGAGGAGGCTTCTAATGTTAACATGCATGAAACCAAGGCTATTACGGTTACAGAAGTCATCAAAAGAGAGCGCCTGGGGAATAGGAGTGGAGCTAGGCACTGCAGGGCCTGGATTCACCTCTACATCACCAGAGGAACAGAGGAGGAGTAGGATAAGGGTACGGCTAAAAGCTATGAGAATTAGTCGTCTAGAACGTCCAGAACAGGGGGCGATAAAATAGCTTCAAGGTATAATAATAATACAAAGGTATGGTTGGATGTGAATACAGTGGAGGTAAACCTAGGTATTGAGTGATGATGAGAGAGATATTGTCTCTAGAAACATCATTGAATCCAGGTGATGTCATCGCATGTGTGGGTGGGAGTATCTGGAGCATCAGCATTTATGGGTTTGATTATAGGCTCAAAATGGCCAGAAACAAATAACTTTCTTCTGAAACTCATCAGTCTATTCTTGTTCTGAGAAATGAAGGCTATTCCATGAGAGAAATTGCCAAGAAACTGAAGATCTCGTACAATGCTGTGTACTACTCCCTTCACAGAACAGCGCAAACTGGCTCTAACCAGAATAGAAAGAGGAGTGGGAGGCCCCGGTGCACAACTGAGCAAGAGGACAAGTACATCAGTGTCTAGTCTGAGAAACAGACGCCTCACAAGTCCTCAACTGGCAGCATCATTAAATAGTACCAGTCTCAACGTCATCAGTAAAGAGGCGACTCCATCGATATACAAAATCTCATTCATACCACTGAACAAAAACATAAACCCAACATGTAAAGTGTTGTTCCCATGTTTCATGAGCTGAAATAAAATATCCAAGAAATGTTTCATACGCACAAAAAGCGTATTTTTCTCAAATGTTGTTCACAAATTTGTTTACATCCCTATTAGTGAGTATTTCTCCTTTGCAAAGAGAATCCATCCACCTGACAGGTGTGGCACATCAAGAAGCTGATTAAATAGTCAGGTGCACCTTGTGTTGGGAACAATAAAAGGACACTCTAAAATGTGCAATTTTGTCACACAACACAATGCTACAGATGTCTCAAGTTTTGAGGGAGTGTGGTATTTGCATGCTGAATGCATGCATGTCCACCAAATTTGTTGCCATATGATTTAATGTTCATTTCTCGACCATAAGCCTCCTCCAACATCGTTTTAGAGAATTTGGCAGTACGTCCAACCGATTTCGCAACCACAGACCAAGTGTATGGCGTCGTGTGATCAAGTGGTTTGCTGATGTCAACGTTGTGAACGGAGTGCCCTATGGTGGCGGTGGGGTTATGGTGTGGGCAGGCATAAGCTACGGAGAATTAATACAATTGCATTTTATCGATGGCATTTTGAATGCACAGAGATACTGTGATGATATCCTGAGGCCCAGGATTGTCGTGCCATTCATCCGCCGCCATCACCTCATGTTTCAGTATGATAATGCACGGCCCCATGTCGAAAGGATCTATACACAATTCCTGGAATTGTGAAAATGTCCCAGTTCTTCCATGGCCTGCATACTCGCCAGACATGTCTCAAATTGAGTATGTTTGGGATGCTCTGGATTGACGTGTACGACAGCGTGTTCCAGTTCCCAACAATATCCAGCAACTTTGCAACAGCCTGATCAAACTCTATGCGAAGGAGATGTGTTGTGCTGCATTAGGAAAATGGTGGTCATACAAGATACTGACTGGTTTTCTGATCCACTTCCCAACTTTTTTTTAGAGGTATCTGTGACCAACAGATGCATATCTGTATTCCCATTAATGTGAAATCCATAGATTAGGGCCTAATGAATTTATTCAGACCCCTTGACTTTTTCCGCATTTTGTTACGTTACAGCCTTATTCTAAAATTGGGGAAGGGTACCAGAAATGTCTGCAGCAATGAAGGCTCCAAAGAACACATTTGCATTCGTAAATGGAAGAATTTTGGAACTGCCAAGACTCTTCATAGACTCTTCCAAACTGAGCAGTCGGGGGGGAATGGTCAGAGAGGTGACCAAGAACCCAATGGTCACTCTGACAGAGCAACAGAGTTCCTCTGTGGAGATGGGAGAACCTTCCAGAAGGACAACCATCTCACCAATCAGGCCTTTATTGTAGAGTGGCCAGACAGAAGCCACTCCTCAGTAAAAGGCACATGACAGCCCGCTTGGAGTTTGCCAAAAGGCACCTAAAAACTCTTAGACCATGAGAAACAAGATTATCTGGTCTGATGAAACCAAGATTGAACTCTTTGGTCTGAATGCGAAGCGTCACATCTGGAGGAAACCTGGCACCATCCCTACGGTGAAGCATGGTGGTGGCAGCATCATGCTGTGGGGATGTTTTTCAGCGGCAGAGACTGGGAGACTAGTCAGGATTGAGGCAAAGATGAACGGAGCAAAGTACAGAGAGATCCTTGATGAAAACCTGCTCCAGAGCACTCAGGATCTCAGACTGAGGTGAAGGTTCACCTTTCAACAGGACAACGACCCTAAGTACACAGCCAAGACAACACAGGAGTAACTTTGGGACAAGTGTCTGAATGTCCTTGAGTGGTCCAGCCAGAGCCCAGACTTGAACCTGATCGAACATCTCTGAAGAGACCTGAAAATAGCTGTGTTTTAATGCTCCCCATCCAACCTGACAGAGCTTGAGAGGATCTGCAGAGAAGAATGGGAGAAACTCCCCAAATACAGGTGTGCCAAGCTTGTAACGTCAAACATAAAGAAGACTCAAAGCTGTAATCGCTGTCAAAGGTGCTTCAAGATCAAGATGGCGCAAAGAGGAAGGCTGACATTTTACATGCCCGTGACTAATTGTGCTATTTTTTGTTGTTTTTGTTGTTTGAAACTTATTTTTTTACTTATTTTGTACACAATGTTGCTACCATCTCTTATGACCGAAAATAACTTCTGGACATCAGAACTGGGATTATTCACCACCAACTGGAAGAAGCTTTTTCCTTTAATGAGTCCGACAAGAAAGATATACTGCTCTCCCTGGAACAGGCCCAGATTTCAGTCATTTGCGTGAATAAAAGAAGAAGGAAAAGAGGACGCAGATCAGGCTGCTTTTTGAGAATTCTGCCATCCTACTTGCTAACATGCAATCATTGGAAAATAAAATTGATGATCCACGATTAAGATTATCCTACCATGGGACATTAAAAACTGTAATATCTTATGTTTCACAAGTCGTGGCTGAGCGACGACACGGATAATATAGAGCTGGAGGTATTTTCAATGCACCGGCAGAACAGAGAAGCTACGTCTGGTAAGACTAGGGGTGTGTTTGTGTGTCTTTTTGTCAATAACAGCTTGTGCGTAATGTCTAATATTAAAAAAGTCTTGAGGTATTGCTCACCTGGGGTAGAGTACATTATGATAAGCTGTGGACCACACTATCTACCAAGAGAGTTCTCATCTATATTATTCGTAGCCGTCTATTTACCACCACAGACCGATGCTGGCACTAAGACCGCACTCAACCAAATCTATAAGGCCATAAGCATACAAAAAAATGCTCACTCAGAAGCGGCGCTCCTAGTGGCCAGGGACTGTAATGACTGTGTGATAACGCTTTCCATAGCCGATGCAAGACCTTTAAACAGGTCAACATTCACAAAGCCGCAGGGCCAGATGGATTACCAGGACGTGTACTTAAAGCATGCCCGGACCAACTGGCAAGTGTCTTCACTGACATTTTCAACCTCTCCCTGACTGAGTCTGTAATACCTGTTTCAAGTAGACCACCATAGTCCCTGTGCTCAAGGAAGCGAAGGTAACTTGCCTAAATGATTACCGCCCCGTAGCACTCATGTTGGTAGCCATAAAGTGCTTTGAAAGGCTGGTCATGGCTCACATCAACAGCATCCTCTTGGATACCCTAGACCCACTCCAATTCGCATACCACCCCAACAAATCCATAGATGACGCAATCTCAATCGCACTCCACACTGCCCTTTCCCACCTGGACAAAAGGAACACCTATGTGAGAATGCTGTTAATTGACTACAGCTCAGCATTCAACACCATAGTGCCCATGAAGCTTATCACTAAGCTAAGGACCCTGGGACTTAGCAACTCTGCAACTGGACCCTGGACTTCCTGACGGGCCACCCCCAGATGGTAAGGGTAGGCAACAACACGTCTGCCACGGTGATCCTCACCACTGGGGCCCCTCAGGGGTGTGTACTTAGTCCCCTCCTGTACTCCCTGTTCACCCACGACTGCGTGGCCAAACACGACTCCAACACCATCATTAAGTTCGCTGACGACGAACAGTGGTATGCCTGAACACCGTCAATGATGAGACAGCCTATAGAGAGGAGGTCAGAGAACTGGCAGTGTGGTGCCAGAACAACAACCTCTCCCTCAACGTGAGCAAGACAAAGGAGCTGATCTTGGACTACAGGAAAAGGTTGGCCGAACAGGCCCCCAATAACATCAAAGGGGCTGTAGTGGAGCGTGTCGAGAGTTTCAAGTTCCTTGGTGTCAACATCACCAGCGATCTATCATGGTCCAAACACACCAAGACAGTGGTGACGAGGGCACGACAAAACATTTTCCCCCTCAGGAGACTGAAAAGATTTTACATGTGTCCCCAGATCCTCAAAATGTTCTACAGCTGCACCATCGAGAGCATCCTGACCGGTTGCATCACTGCCTGGTATGGAAACTGCTTGGCATCTGACCCTAAGGCGCTACAGAGGTTAGTGCGCACGGCCCAGTACATCACTGGGGCCAAGCTTCCTGCAATCCAGGACCTATACAATAGGCAGTGTCAGAGGAAAGCCCATAAAATTGTCAGAGACTCCAGTCACCCAAGTCATAGACTGTTTTCTCTGCTACCGCATGGCAAGAGGTACCAGAGCGCCAAGTCTTGGATCAAAAGGCTCCTTAACAGCTTCTACCCCCAAGCCATAAGACTGCTGAACAACTAATCAAATGGCCACGTGACTATTACATTGACCCCTCCCCCCCACACCCCCATTTGTTTTATACACTACTGCTACTC
This sequence comes from Oncorhynchus mykiss, assembly GCF_057628025.1. Taxonomy (NCBI): domain Eukaryota; kingdom Metazoa; phylum Chordata; class Actinopteri; order Salmoniformes; family Salmonidae; genus Oncorhynchus; species Oncorhynchus mykiss. Next base: position 35,674,268 of record NC_143031.1, on the reverse strand, counting down.
GCTGTTTATTATCTATGCATAGTCACTTCACCCCTACCTACATGTACACATTACCTCTAATCTGCACCCCCGCACACTGACTCGGTACCTGTACCTGTATATAGCCTCATTATTGTTATGTCATTGTGTTACTTTTTTTTTTTTTTACCTTAGTTTATTTGGGAAATATTCTCTTAACTCTTCTTGAACTGCACTGTTGGTTAAGGGCTTGTAAGTAATCATTTCATGGTAAGGTCTACACTTGTTGTATTTGGCGCATGTCACAAATAAAGTTTGCTTTGATTTTTGAACTAACTACTGAGTAAAGGGTCTGAATAATTATGAAAATGTAATATTTCCGTTTATTAAAAAACAGTTTTTGCTGTTTTGGCAGTACGTCCAACCGATTTCGCAACCACAGACCAAGTGTATGGCGTCGTGTGATCAAGTGGTTTGCTGATGTCAACGTTGTGAACGGAGTGCCCTATGGTGGCGGTGGGGTTATGGTGTGGGCAGGCATAAGCTACGGAGAATTAATACAATTGCATTTTATCGATGGCATTTTGAATGCACAGAGATACTGTGATGATATCCTGAGGCCCAGGATTGTCGTGCCATTCATCCGCCGCCATCACCTCATGTTTCAGTATGATAATGCACGGCCCCATGTCGAAAGGATCTATACACAATTCCTGGAATTGTGAAAATGTCCCAGTTCTTCCATGGCCTGCATACTCGCCAGACATGTCTCAAATTGAGTATGTTTGGGATGCTCTGGATTGACGTGTACGACAGCGTGTTCCAGTTCCCAACAATATCCAGCAACTTTGCAACAGCCTGATCAAACTCTATGCGAAGGAGATGTGTTGTGCTGCATTAGGAAAATGGTGGTCATACAAGATACTGACTGGTTTTCTGATCCACTTCCCAACTTTTTTTAGAGGTATCTGTGACCAACAGATGCATATCTGTATTCCCATTAATGTGAAATCCATAGATTAGGGCCTAATGAATTTATTCAGACCCCTTGACTTTTTCCGCATTTTGTTACGTTACAGCCTTATTCTAAAATTGGGGAAGGGTACCAGAAATGTCTGCAGCAATGAAGGCTCCAAAGAACACATTTGCATTCGTAAATGGAAGAATTTTGGAACTGCCAAGACTCTTCATAGACTCTTCCAAACTGAGCAGTCGGGGGGGAATGGTCAGAGAGGTGACCAAGAACCCAATGGTCACTCTGACAGAGCAACAGAGTTCCTCTGTGGAGATGGGAGAACCTTCCAGAAGGACAACCATCTCACCAATCAGGCCTTTATTGTAGAGTGGCCAGACAGAAGCCACTCCTCAGTAAAAGGCACATGACAGCCCGCTTGGAGTTTGCCAAAAGGCACCTAAAAACTCTTAGACCATGAGAAACAAGATTATCTGGTCTGATGAAACCAAGATTGAACTCTTTGGTCTGAATGCGAAGCGTCACATCTGGAGGAAACCTGGCACCATCCCTACGGTGAAGCATGGTGGTGGCAGCATCATGCTGTGGGGATGTTTTTCAGCGGCAGAGACTGGGAGACTAGTCAGGATTGAGGCAAAGATGAACGGAGCAAAGTACAGAGAGATCCTTGATGAAAACCTGCTCCAGAGCACTCAGGATCTCAGACTGAGGTGAAGGTTCACCTTTCAACAGGACAACGACCCTAAGTACACAGCCAAGACAACACAGGAGTAACTTTGGGACAAGTGTCTGAATGTCCTTGAGTGGTCCAGCCAGAGCCCAGACTTGAACCTGATCGAACATCTCTGAAGAGACCTGAAAATAGCTGTGTTTTAATGCTCCCCATCCAACCTGACAGAGCTTGAGAGGATCTGCAGAGAAGAATGGGAGAAACTCCCCAAATACAGGTGTGCCAAGCTTGTAACGTCAAACATAAAGAAGACTCAAAGCTGTAATCGCTGTCAAAGGTGCTTCAAGATCAAGATGGCGCAAAGAGGAAGGCTGACATTTTACATGCCCGTGACTAATTGTGCTATTTTTTGTTGTTTTTGTTGTTTGAAACTTATTTTTTTACTTATTTTGTACACAATGTTGCTACCATCTCTTATGACCGAAAATAACTTCTGGACATCAGAACTGGGATTATTCACCACCAACTGGAAGAAGCTTTTTCCTTTAATGAGTCCGACAAGAAAGATATACTGCTCTCCCTGGAACAGGCCCAGATTTCAGTCATTTGCGTGAATAAAAGAAGAAGGAAAAGAGGACGCAGATCAGGCTGCTTTTTGAGAATTCTGCCATCCTACTTGCTAACATGCAATCATTGGAAAATAAAATTGATGATCCACGATTAAGATTATCCTACCATGGGACATTAAAAACTGTAATATCTTATGTTTCACAAGTCGTGGCTGAGCGACGACACGGATAATATAGAGCTGGAGGTATTTTCAATGCACCGGCAGAACAGAGAAGCTACGTCTGGTAAGACTAGGGGTGTGTTTGTGTGTCTTTTTGTCAATAACAGCTTGTGCGTAATGTCTAATATTAAAGAAGTCTTGAGGTATTGCTCACCTGGGGTAGAGTACATTATGATAAGCTGTGGACCACACTATCTACCAAGAGAGTTCTCATCTATATTATTCGTAGCCGTCTATTTACCACCACAGACCGATGCTGGCACTAAGACCGCACTCAACCAAATCTATAAGGCCATAAGCATACAAAAAAATGCTCACTCAGAAGCGGCGCTCCTAGTGGCCAGGGACTGTAATGACTGTGTGATAACGCTTTCCATAGCCGATGCAAGACCTTTAAACAGGTCAACATTCACAAAGCCGCAGGGCCAGATGGATTACCAGGACGTGTACTTAAAGCATGCCCGGACCAACTGGCAAGTGTCTTCACTGACATTTTCAACCTCTCCCTGACTGAGTCTGTAATACCTGTTTCAAGTAGACCACCATAGTCCCTGTGCTCAAGGAAGCGAAGGTAACTTGCCTAAATGATTACCGCCCCGTAGCACTCATGTTGGTAGCCATAAAGTGCTTTGAAAGGCTGGTCATGGCTCACATCAACAGCATCCTCTTGGATACCCTAGACCCACTCCAATTCGCATACCACCCCAACAAATCCATAGATGACGCAATCTCAATCGCACTCCACACTGCCCTTTCCCACCTGGACAAAAGGAACACCTATGTGAGAATGCTGTTCATTGACTACAGCTCAGCATTCAACACCATAGTGCCCATGAAGCTTATCACTAAGCTAAGGACCCTGGGACTTAGCAACTCTGCAACTGGACCCTGGACTTCCTGACGGGCCACCCCCAGATGGTAAGGGTAGGCAACAACACGTCTGCCACGGTGATCCTCACCACTGGGGCCCCTCAGGGGTGTGTACTTAGTCCCCTCCTGTACTCCCTGTTCACCCACGACTGCGTGGCCAAACACGACTCCAACACCATCATTAAGTTCGCTGACGACGAACAGTGGTATGCCTGAACACCGTCAATGATGAGACAGCCTATAGAGAGGAGGTCAGAGAACTGGCAGTGTGGTGCCAGAACAACAACCTCTCCCTCAACGTGAGCAAGACAAAGGAGCTGATCTTGGACTACAGGAAAAGGTTGGCCGAACAGGCCCCCAATAACATCAAAGGGGCTGTAGTGGAGCGTGTCGAGAGTTTCAAGTTCCTTGGTGTCAACATCACCAGCGATCTATCATGGTCCAAACACACCAAGACAGTGGTGACGAGGGCACGACAAAACATTTTCCCCCTCAGGAGACTGAAAAGATTTTACATGTGTCCCCAGATCCTCAAAATGTTCTACAGCTGCACCATCGAGAGCATCCTGACCGGTTGCATCACTGCCTGGTATGGAAACTGCTTGGCATCTGACCCTAAGGCGCTACAGAGGTTAGTGCGCACGGCCCAGTACATCACTGGGGCCAAGCTTCCTGCAATCCAGGACCTATACAATAGGCAGTGTCAGAGGAAAGCCCATAAAATTGTCAGAGACTCCAGTCACCCAAGTCATAGACTGTTTTCTCTGCTACCGCATGGCAAGAGGTACCAGAGCGCCAAGTCTTGGATCAAAAGGCTCCTTAACAGCTTCTACCCCCAAGCCATAAGACTGCTGAACAACTAATCAAATGGCCACGTGACTATTACATTGACCCCTCCCCCCCACACCCCCATTTGTTTTATACACTACTGCTACTCGCTGTTTATTATCTATGCATAGTCACTTCACCCCTACCTACATGTACACATTACCTCTAATCTGCACCCCCGCACACTGACTCGGTACCTGTACCTGTATATAGCCTCATTATTGTTATGTCATTGTGTTACTTTTTTTTTTTTTTTACCTTAGTTTATTTGGGAAATATTCTCTTAACTCTTCTTGAACTGCACTGTTGGTTAAGGGCTTGTAAGTAATCATTTCATGGTAAGGTCTACACTTGTTGTATTTGGCGCATGTCACAAATAAAGTTTGCTTTGATTTTTGAACTAACTACTGAGTAAAGGGTCTGAATAATTATGAAAATTTAATATTTCCGTTTATTAAAAAACAGTTTTTGCTTTGTCATTATGGGGTATTGTGTTTAGATTGATGAGGGGAAAAAACAATTTAATCAATTGTAGAATAAAGCTGTAACCTAACAAAATGTGGAAAAATACTTTCGGAGTACTTTGTGAAGGCACTGTATGACCTTTGACACCTAGGGTATGAGAATAACCTTTATAAATGGCTTTAAAAAGGGAACCCTGATACATTTTGAACTTTGCTTGACAAGCGGTTCTGAAAGGTCATGAAATTACCTTTCAAATTATAGCTAAAATAACCAACTTTGAAAGCACTAACTACAACTATTGTTTAAAAATCACCCATATTGTGCCATTGACATAAGATTGTTAGCAGATAGAGGCACCAAATTGCACATTCACAGCTAGAACATGGATTTGTAGATACAGGGCCATCACAGGATTCAGGAATTAACCCCACAGAAGCCATTTTCCAATATGGCCTCCAAACAACTCAATGGGATCTTATTGGATCAGTTTCGCATGATCATACATGTATGAAATATAACTGCAGTATGCCCAACAATATCTTGAAAGGTTCGTAGTGATGTAGAATACACAACCAAATGAGCCAGGTGTGCCAGATATATAAATATGTTAAAATGTTTTTTTAAATGTGCCCAAAAAGCTGTCAGAATCACTGATTTCTGATTATGTTTTGATCCTTAATTGCAATATTTAATCTTCAAACATTTAAAATGGATTCATATGTGTAAATATTCATGGGTATGGGCTGATTAAAATGATATACAATGCTATCCTATTAACTGTTTTCATTAGGAGGACTATAAGAGTCTCAGCTGAAAATGTAATGTCATGTTTGATTAACTGAAACAAAGATTTAACCTACTGTGAAATATGTGCTCACTAATTTGGGAAATACTGTATGTCCAAAAACAGTTGTATACAATTTCAGAGCAGATGAAGAGCCACTTTCAAAACACATTGGGCTACTTCAGCCCAATTCTGATATTTTTTTCACTCCGATCAGCTCCGAAAAATATCTGATGTGATTCGTCAAAATACCAATTAGTGGAAAAAGATCAGAATTGGGCTGAATTAGCCCAATGTGTTTTGAAAGTGGCTCTTCATCTGCTCTGAAATTGTATACAACTGTTTTTGGACACACAGTATTTCCAAAAATACCAGTAATATTATGAATTACAACTTAGTTCACAAATCATTCAAAGAAACCTAACAGACTTTTGGATGTAGACTTCGACCCATTTCGGCTCACACCCACTCAGAGGACAGGGACAGGTACGAGTCTACGAGGGCAGAGTAATAATAGCTGGAGAGAAGAGAGAGCTTCCTTCCCCAAGGATATAAATTATTCACAGAAAATGGGAAAAATAATAGCGACATAAAAGCCCATCCATTCATAACTTGCAAGGACAAAATGGACTGAACAGCTGTAAGGCTATGGTATTTCACATGCCCGCCTTGCAATGCAGATGACACATTCTTTGGATTAAATTTGTCAGAGATGCTGACAACGATACCCCCACACAGAGCAAATGTGTTCACATACCCATGGGGGTGTGACAGAGGGACAGGAACCATCGCTAAACTTACATAAACCAAACAAAGAACAAGCCAAGATGCTTTGATTTAACAAAGCAAGACTTGGTTAACAGCTTGTCCTAAGAGAGGCCTATTTAATATCTTATGTCTTGTCTCTTGTTTGCTGTATATCCTCGGACTTCAAACACTACTTTTTTTATATACATCTTGATTGATATCACTGAGAATTAGTCTTCAAGGCATTTTAGAAACCTAGACTCTTTGTTGTGCCATTATTCTGGACGGAACAAACATTTTTGTTACATGAATAACATGATAGTGTCTAACTTCACCTCAAATTTAACCAGACCGGAGCATAGACTGAAAAAAAGACTGAGCAAAGCCTGAACAGCCTGTGATATTGTGCCCAGGTCAGGGGTTATGGGAAAATAGTTTCTCTTTGTTCTGATGACACGTCTCTCTCTATACTCCATAGTCTCTCTCTCTCTATCTACGCTCTGTAGGCTCTCTGACAGAGGTATTGTGCGTTTGGGGCTAGTGTGCAGGCTAAGGCTGTGAGTGAGGCTCAGCTCTCTGAGTAGAAACTTCCTCACAACAGCCTAACTACCAATACTGAGGATTCTGAAGTGGCTGTGTCCCTGCTTTAGACTAGATTATTAATTAAGGAATTCATATGATTTATAATTGTTCAGTGCACAGGTGTATTACATCACATCTTGCCAAGGCCATGAACGCCACATACTGTTTGCACATTATACCAGACCACCAGTGAAGCAAAACCACTTCAAAGTAATCTGAGTTTGTTGTTTCTTTAGGCCTACTTCGTGAGGCAGCATCTCAACCTATGGTAAGCCTATTCATATTGTGGTAGTGGGATGCATTCATGGCAGTATTCTATAGCTTCCACCTGAGTGAGTGGGATGTCTTTGTTATGTCAAAGAGATTCATTGTAGTCTCGACGGAGTCTTGAGTCTGTTGGTGGATATGTTAAATAGGGAGTGTAATCTATGTGATGTGTCAGCTCCCAGCGCTCTCGCCACACTGTTGTTGACAGGTGTATAAAATTGAGCACACAGCCATGCAATCTCCATAAACAAACACTGGCAGTAGAATGGCCTTACTGAAGAGCTCAGTGACTTTCAATGTGGCATCGTCATAGGATGCCACTTTTCCAATAAGTCAGTTGGTCAAATTTCTGCCCTGGTAGAGCTGCGCCAGTCAACTGTAAGTGCTGTTATTGTGACGAGGAAACTTCTAAGAGCAACAACGGCACAGCCAATAAGTGGTAGGCTACACAAGCTCACAGAACGGGACCGCCGAGTGCTGATGCGCATAGCAGGGAAAAATCGTCTGTTCTCTGTTGCAACACTCACCGCCAAGTTCCAAACTGCCTCTGGAAGCAACGTTAGCACGAGAACTGTTCTTCGGGAGCATCATGAAATAGGTTACCATGGCCGAGCAGCCGTACACAAGCCTAAAATCACCATGCGCAATACCAAGTATCGGCTGGAGTGGTGTAAAGCTCGCCGCCATTGGACTCTGGAGCAATGGAAACGCATTCTCTGTAGTGATGAATCATGCTTCACAGTTTGGAAGTCCGCCGGACAAATCTGTGTTTGGCGGATGCCCGGAGAACGCTACCTGCCCGAGTGCATAGTGCTGACTGTAAAGTTTGGTGGAGGAGAAATAATGGTCTGGGCTGTTTTTCATTAGTTCCAGTGAAGGGAAATCTTAACGCTACAGCACACAATGAGATTCTAGACTATTTCTGTGCTTCCAACTATGTGGTAACAGTTTGGGAAAGGCTCTTTCCTGTTTCCCCCATGCACAAAGTGAGGTCCATACAGAAATGGTTTGTCAAGACACTGTGGAAGAACTTGACTGTCCTGCACAGATCCCTGACCTCAACCTCATCGAACACTTTTGGGATGAACTGGAACGCCGACTGCGAGCCAGGCCTAATCGCCCAACATCAGTGCCCGACCTTACTAATGCTCTTGTGGCTGAATGGAAGCAAGTTCCCGCAGCAATGTTCCAACATCTAGTGGAAAGCCTTCCCAGAAGAGTGGAGGGTGGGGGGGGTTAACTCCATATTAATGCCCATGATTTTGGAATAAGATGTTTGGTGAGCAGGTGTCCACATACATTTGGTAATTTATTGTATCATTCGTTTTAAGTCTAAAAATCAATGTATCAATTACAGATTTTCTCTTTAAGCAAGGACAATTAGTTCATGTTAATAATCAATTAAAATAAACGCCCATACGTTCATTATTATCTTATAATAGGGTAACCTATACCCTACCTAAGTCCAAAAATGAATGTAGCAGCAATTGCTGATTGCCCCATTAATAATTAATAGGCTTTTATCAGAAGCTTTCAATAAAATCTCATAAGTGCAAGTATACCATATTATTATACATCTTGTGCTATTAAATTGATTATCTGTTATTTCCAATAAAAATACATTGTAATAGGCTCGTTCTTCTCTTTCATAATGTTAATTAACCAGATCAATTAATGTTTTACTGAATGCCTAAATCTTGCTTCCCAGAAGATTAGAATAAGAGAAGGAGATATTACAGTATCCTCGCTTCAGTTACGAGTGTCGTTTCCATTAGGCAGCGCTTGCTTGCATGATGGAGGCGTGAGCAACGACAAAGACGCGAGGGAAACATGGGCGAGAGGGAGAGAAAGAGGAGGGAGATACAGTGGACGTACGTCTGGCGAGGGGGAGGGGGAGAGGGAGAGGGAGCTTGCAAGCGCTTGTGTGACTCAGATGGGGTGGTAGCAGTCTAGAAGGAGAATGCGTGGACCGCACGGTGCGATTGGGAAATAAACCCACAGACGCCACTACATGCCTTCTCTTTAGGGTAGTATGAGATGAATTGGCGAGAGGGTCGCGGACGGTGCCACCAGAATCGTGCAGCCGCCTGGCATTAATGACAAACAAGGGAGCTATTCGAGCGCACAACACAACAAACACCGACCGCAGAGGAATGTGTATAACTCTATCCGACTCGAATCAAGCCACCCAGAAAATAACGTAGTCTCAGATCCGTTGGACCTCCTTCGTCGTTGTTATAAAACAGGAAAACGGATTACAGAAACAAACATTTGAGAATTTTGGGCTTGTTGGAGCGTTTATTTTGTCAGGCGAGACCCGAAAAACTTCTACAATGGCTCTGGTCATGGAGCCTGTGAGCAAGTGGAGTTCGAGTCAAGTGGTGGACTGGATGAAAGGTACGCCACGGTTTCAAGATGTGCATTAGATGTTGCCAATCAACCTGCACACAAAATGCTGGGAAATATATATTCTCTGGACTCAAGTATAACGGCACCAAATGCGCCTAACACTGATCAATTAACAGTGCGAGGCTAGTGCCATCATTGGCGACTAGGTGAAACAAAAACACCTGCTGGACCTCAGAAATAATGTATTAAATTATAATGGCAACAAATTGATAATCTATTATATTATATTATTTACTATAATGGGCTCTCTATACCACCAATGGAATTCAAATTTCAATTGAAATGTGGGCTGTGGAATTGGCAGTGATATAGACTTGGACCCGAGAAAATGTCAAAGCACTGGTGGATGAGTTGGTTTATTGGTAATTGAAAGAGTTCTGTGTGGAGGCAGTCTTTGCCTTTTAAATAGCATTTCAGATCGGTCTGAATATTGGCATTATGGGAGAAATGATCCACTGAAATGAAGGCATTGGGATGAATGACACTGAAGGGATAAAAGTATTTACAGTAAAAACCTGTAGGTATTTGAAGTGAAGCAGTTGATGTTTCCGAATATGCAGAATATAATTAATGGAACAAACCGAAATGTCTAGAAGAGAGACACTAATGTATTTCATTTCTGTGGATGTGGAGCTGAGATAGTTGTTTGATTCTCTGAGTCCCATCTAAGTGAAAGTCAAAGATGGACTCTAGAGAATATATTACTAATAGCTATTACATCATCACTCTGGAGTGGATCTAGTGCATATACCAAATGCATCCATTATTTATTAACTACATCCAAAAATACTATTTCAGATCTGCAACACAGGTGGTGGTAATAATGCAGTAATAGCTTCATCTTAGATGAAGAAGATAAGATGGATGTGGTGCTACTTCGGGTGATTCATATGAGAGGTGTATTGTGTGTGAGGCAATGGATAACGGTTGGCAGTAGGCCCATGTTGCTTTGGAGAGATGCTTAACCTGATGGTGGTAGTGCCCTATGTGCTTTTGAGCCACTGTGGCCTGCGGTAACTGCAGTTGGTAAGCCTATCTTTAACACTCACTAGGCTCCCCTGGGCCCAGAACCTGTGGCTGGGCCAGCTCTCTGAGATCCAAGCTCAATTTCTTTCAGTCAACATCACCTTCCCACTGGGCACACACTGGTTGAATCAACGTTGTTTCCACGTCATTTCAATAAAATTAAGTTGTACCATTGTGGAATAGATGTTGAATTGACTTCTGTGCCCGGTGGGTCTCCATCTCTTCCAATATGTAATCTCTTTCTCTTCTCTCCATCAGCTCTGAATATCATCATTATTGTCCTTTTACTGTCTCTTCTGCCATTTCCTCTTTCTCTTCCATTACATCCCTCTAATCCTCCTGTTCCTCTTGTCTTTCCAGGCAAAAAAACACACGCACGCACGCACACACACACACACACACACACACACACTGACGCCTTGACTACTATGTTCTCTTGTACTGAACTCATGAACTACTTTGTGTCTGATCCCAGCAGTCAGGCACTAGTGTGCCTGTCTCAGTCAGCCAGCTGAGCTGTTGTGTACGTTTGGAGATTGACTGAATCTTTGAGTGAGTGTGTTTTCAGGCAGTGGAGGCGTGAATAAGTAAATGAACAAGTGGTTGGAGCATCACTGCGAGGTTAGAATCCTCCACATGAGTACTCTGCTCAGCAGAGACAAACAACACATTACACAGTAATGACGACATATATGAAAACAGACATACACAGGCATGTGATACACACAAAACACATTACAGCAACACACAATTAATGTAAACAATAACATAGAATGGACAGAAAACATACCCTCTCTCAAATGAATATGCATGACCCCCCCCCCCCCTGAATATGCATGCGTTTTGGCCTACATTATCTAAACACGTCTGAGAAGTGTATTAAGTGTTACCGCTCCACTTAATTCTAAACTGGAGTCAGTAGTTCATACAATTCATATTGGAAGAAGAGGTGAAAAACATCTATTTGAGGTGGCGTGTGTGTGTGTGTGTGTGCGTGTGTGTGTGTGTTTTTTTGCCTGGAAAGACAAGAGGAACAGGAGGATTCGAGGGATGTGGAAAGAGGAAATGGCAGAAGAGACAGTAAAAGGACAATAATGATGATATTCAGAGCTGATGGAGAGATTATTATATTGCATATTGCAAGAGAAGGAGAGGAGATGAGGTCTGGAAGAAACTGAGCGTGGATCTCAGAGAGCGGGCCCTACAGTGGCCCAGCCACATCTGATGAGTGGAGCTGAGACAAGTTATAGGCCCAGAGTCTAGTAATGGGGATGTGAAGTGAGGGATGTAGGAAGATGCCACAGTCACAAAGGAAAGGAAATGGAGTTTGTGTAATCTTGTCTCGTATCCATTCATATACTCCCCGTCGCAAGGGCCCACAGCATCTCCACCTCATCATTACCATTCAGAGGTTCCATTATTAGCATAGGGCTCAGTGATGTCACCTGAGGCCAAATAGGAGCACCCAGTGACCTTCCCATAATGCCACTCTCTGCATCCTCCTGGCACTGTCCAAGCTCTCTACTCTCTCAGCACCTACAAAGACCTCTCCACTGAGAAACCCCTCCACTTATTTGAAATGAAGGGTGAACTGTGCATTGTGCACATATAATTTATTTACCCATGTATTGCATTTTAAACCAGGGGTTGGAACGTTCTGAACAGAACCGCTATTGTTTTTGTTTCGTTCCACTCTTCCGACCAGCAAATAAAGTTCTGAACCGGTTTTAACCTTCAAAAAGTACCGGTTTATATCGTTCCTTTCTGTTCCTTTTTTAACCTGTGAAATATATATATATATATATTACAATTAGCTCATTAAATGACTTCACCAATCAGTGCAGATAGAGCAGGCAAGCTAGTTGATTACATGCGTGATGGACAGACAAGTGTAGCCTATGGTGCAAGATACCACTGAAAAATGCCTGGAATGTAAAATAATGTTATTAACCGGTTCCCATGCTTTTAAAATAATGTTTCTGTTCTAGAACAGTATGGATAACTTTTGTTCCTTGAAAATGTTTGGTCTTTTCCAGTTTTCGATTCCGTTCCCTGAACCGGTTCCAGCCCCTGTTTTAGAAAGCTGCAAATACTTGGCTAATGTTCCAGCTAAGGGTTTTATAAAAATATATATTTTTTATCTTAAATGTGTTATTTTCACACAAACACCTGCCATACATTTGTGCTAAAGGCAATTACTGAGATGATTGTCAAGCTAGCTAAGCTGTAATGCACTGCCCTAGCAGAATCATGTCGAAAATTAGACACATTTCCTCACTTGTGTTGGATAACATTGCATGCATTTGATGTTTGAATATTATTATGTGATTAAAAAACATGAGCTGGCCGACACCCTGAAAAATGTGTTTGTGTGGAGGTGCTGACTAACGGCGAATAAACTTTAAACTATCCAAATAAAGAGAAGTCACACTGGCCCTGAGGAAGGCACAGTGATGCCGAAACGTTGGTAAATACCCATCACATTGCTGGTTTATACATGGAGTGGGCGACATTCTTTATTTATTGAATATTATTATGTGCCATATGTTGGGTAAGTGAGTGTATGTATAGACTATAGAGTATGTGTGTACACATTTACAGCATGTTTCTCTGGTTAAAGTGTGTTTATCGTCTTACACTTTGAGTGTGTGTGTGTGTGTGTGTGTGTTTTGATCTGACTGGCTGGCACCCTGCCCATGTCTCTTGACATTGATAAATGATGTAGATTAGCATAGTGCCCCTCCCCTACAAAGCCAACACAATAATGTATCACAGCACTAAACACAACTTACTCACCGCAGCCTCAATTGCTAGCAAATTAATAGTCTCTTAATCAGATCTCTCATCTCATCTCTCTCTGTGTCTCTCTGTGTGCTCTTCCCAGTCAGGGTGGCTGTCTGTCTCATCCATTGGTCTCATCACAAAGAATAGCTCTGTTTGTTTAGGGAGGCCAGGCCAGTTGATTAACGGGGAATTTCTCTGCAAAGTGGGGGGAAGGCTCTATGCAATGTGGGGTAAAGCAAGGCTAGTTTGTTATAGAAGGGTTGCTCTGCCCATTTAGAATGACAAAGCCCATCTCTGAATTGAGGTGTAATATAGGTGTTTAAAGGACAAGTACGTATTTGTCCTTTAGAACAGATTACTGTGTTTATGCAGGGAGATAGCGCTGTTATCTGGCGAGGCACAGCATTCATACTTTAGACAATGTCCCTGCTTGTTTTGGTGGGAAGATGTTAGAAGGGTCTTTTCTTTCTCTCTACCTTTTCACTTACATGTTTAGTTACAGTATTGTTGGCTTGTTGTCTTGCAGGAGCCACTACTCCAAACCCCACTGCATGGTTTCTATAGCAACATGGGGTTTTCTTCATTGACAAATGCTTCTTGATTAACTGGGTAAAGAGGCTGATTTGTTAAGCCCTTAAATTGTATGCAAAGCCATGGAACTCTCCTCTTTCTGCTTCTCCACAATTTCTCTGCCAGCTGAACTTGAGCCGAATGCTTCATTAGGTCCAGGCCAGAGAACACACTGAGATTGAATCAAAAGGAGGAGATGAGGGCTCCACAGCCTTCTTTGTGGGAGGCTGACCGAGGGAGGAGAAAGGAGAGAAAGAGTGTGGGAGAGGGAGTGTGGGATGAGAGTGGATGAAGGAGAGATTGAGAAACACTGAGACTGAGAGAGATGAGGAACATTGTATATGTGTGTTTAAACATGTATATGTGTGTTTACGTGTGTGTGTGTGTTTACGTGTGTGTGTGTTTATATGTATATCGGTATCTTTCGGTAGCCAATGTGAGGACAATGTCACCATCCATGAAGAGCGGGGGGGGGGGGGGGGGGGGCGTTTCCATGACAACATCAAGCTCTGCCAAGTAGGTCTGCCCCTATTTGAGGCAACGGTCCTTGAGATGAGATCCATGATGTGTGTGTGTGTGTGTGTGTGTGTGAGACAGCAGTGTGTGTGAGACAGCAGTGTGTGTCAGTGCTGGAGCGAATGTTTGTGTCTGCGTGAGTGTTGAGTCCAGATTGAGACAGTGACAGATAGCGTTTGTACAGCTGTGAATGAAAGCTTTCAGAGATAATGACAGAGATGGTGCTATCGCTGTGTTTGCATGCCAGTGGGATAGGAGGATCAGTTTGAACAGCTCCTCTGTTCAAACTGGGGAGGGAAGGACGGAAGGAGGGAAGGATGGAAGGATGGTACTGTGTTTCAAGTGGGTTTAGTGTGGGGCTAAATGTTTACTCATGAATGACCTGTGCCAACTGTTGGTTATGAGTGGGCTGTAAGTGTGCAGTAAATGTGAGAGTGTTTGAATGTGTCATGATCTTAATAAAGATATGATACTTTTTGTGTAGTTCTTTGTGTGGAAAGAACTACACAATAATAGTAGGACGGTTGTATGTAATGGTATGCGTAGGGGTTATGCGTATGTAATGGTATGTGGAAAGGGTTGGTTGTTTGTGGGTTGTACATACCACTGTAATTTGTTGGACATGTGTGGAGGTCTGTGTGACGTGGTTGATTAAAGCTTGGTGAGTCTGTGTGTGTATATCTGTTCAGCGATGCCCAGAAAGGCACTATGTTCATCTCTGAGATCTCTGTTTGTCCATTTTCGTTAAACCAAGCACTGGCACACACTCACAGGCTGCAGTTTCAAAGCCCAGAAATGAGAGACACAAACACACACACAGTCAGTGATAGAAAGAGAGAGTGGGGGGGGGGGGAGACAAGGTGGAGCGATAGAGTCACTGTAAACCCCTCAGGACTGCAGAGCTGACAAGAGAAAGTTTCTTCACACTGCCCCGACCAGATAACATAACATCTTCACACACAATATTTAGAGTGATGCCTTTGAGGGACTGAGGTTGTTGGAGCTTACATTTGAAACACACTGCCTGCATTGGTCTTGGTAGTAATCTGGATAGATGGAGTTGATACCAAGATTACTGTTACTTAAATTATATTATGTTGTCTCTCAAAACAATATGCTAAATATGCTATTTCTCAATTATACATGCATCAATACTTGTATAAAGCAGTAGCAGATAGCAGCAGAGAGGAGTAAGCCAATACAAATCTGTTTACCTGAACATATCCCTATGCAATGAGACTTTTCACCGTGTCATTTCCTCCTCTCCCTCCAGGGCTGGATGACTGTCTGCTGCAGTACATTAAGACGTTTGAGAGAGAGAAGGTGGGAGGAGACCAGCTGCTTCGTATCACCCACCAGGAGCTGGAGGAGCTGGGGGTCACCCGCATCGGACACCAGGAGCTCATCCTGGAGGTTGTGGACCTACTCTGTGCCCTGGTGAGTCCTCCATCCCTTTCACTCAGTCATTTCATTCCCCTCCAGAGCAGGTCTTCAACCTGTTGTTACCAAACTTTTTTTTTCATATCTTGTCTTATCATCAGGTGAATGATAATGGCAAGGCGAAGTAATCAACATTTTTTTATTTTTATTAATAGATATGGTAGATCGTTTTTCACTATTTTGACCTCCCCACATTATTATTGGAAGATGAAGTTTACCTACTCTGTGCCCTGGTGAGTCCTCCATCCCTGCCTATTAGCTAGAAAGTTAGAAAATAGCAGCTAAAAAATAGCAGCTGTTTAACTGGTTAAACAAAGGTTAGCCATGTTTTTGCAAAAATGATTTACCAAGTCAAGAAAGCTTACCAACAACCAGTAGCATTTGCCACACTGGTAGCCTATTCGCGGGGGCTTTTTCAAAGTCTATGTCAGATACTCCAGTGATTGTAATTTGCTCAATATTAGGAGTTGAGAATCATTGAGGACTGATGAACCCACCAAAGAGTGTGAATCAAGTCAGGAAGTCAGAGAACCATCCTTAGACCAACTCAAAAACTCTAGGTCTAGGCTTAATCTGTGTCCGGGAAACCAACCCCTTATTTTTTGGCCATAGTGAAGACCCCTTTCTGGAGAGGTCAGACAGGCAGCTGGCGTAGGGCTCAACTGTAAGAGTCTTTACAGTTTAGGATTGAAGTGCTGTGATATGTTAAAGCATTTCTGTGCTGACAGCATTTCAGACTCTTGTTCCATCTTGTATGTTTTGTTTGTCTGACATCTGTGTCCATTTTAGGACATTCTATCATTCAATATTCCCTTTAGGTTGGATTTTCTTTCTGATTATTGATAATTAGTTGTTGACATATTCACAGTTGGCTAATATCTGTTTTAGGCTGACAAGTGTTGTGACAGATCAGGTAATTGCCCTGTTTGTCAGTTAATTTCCCTTGTTCCACCTGTATGCCGGAGGGATAGTTACTCACAGAAAATAAACATTGATAATCTCTGATAATCCCCTGGACTAATTTTCCATTCTCTCTGCCACCCCACACATACTGTACAGACACAATCACACCACCCCAAACACACAACACAATCACACCAGCTTCTAGGGTGGTTTGGGTGGGTGTGACACATGGACGATAAAGAACGATGACCAACAGAAGATAATGGATATAGAGAAAGAGGGGGAGATAGAGGATGAGAGAGAAGAGAGAGGATCCGAGTAAAGATTGAGTGGGTGAGATTGATGGGAATAAAGGGAAACGAGTGAGGCGGGATATCTATTTAACTAACTATTTAGCAGCCTTATGGCTTGGGGGCAGAAGCTGTTCAGGTTCCTGTTGGTTCCAGACTTGGTGACTTGGTACCATTTGCCAAGCGGTAGTAGAGAGAACAGTCTATGACTTGGGTGGCTGGAGTCTTTGACAATTTTTAGGGCCTTCCTCTGACACGGCCTTGAACAGAGATCCTGGGTGGCAGGGAGCTCGGCCCTAGTAATGTAGTGGGCCATACACACTGCCCTCTGTAGCGCCTTGCATTCGGATGCCAAGCAGTTGCCATACCAAGCAGTGATGCAGCCAGTCAAGAAGCAGTTGTATGTGGTTTAAATGGTGCAGTTGTAGAACTTTTTGAGGATCTGAGGGCCCATACTGAATCTTTTCAGCCTCCTGAGGGGGATGAGGCATTGTCATGCCCTCTTCACGACTGTGTTGGTGAGTGGACCATGATAATTCCTTAGTGATGTGGACACAGAGGAACTTGAAGCTCTCAACCTGCTCCACTACAGCCCCATCAATGTGCATGAGGGCGTGTTCGGTTCTCTGTTTCCTGTAGTCCACCATCAGCTCCTTTGTCTTGCTGATGTTGTGGGAGAGGTTGTTGTCCTGACACCACACTGCCAGGTCTCTGAACTCCCTGTAGGCTGTCTCATAGACTGTTCTCTCTACTACCATATGGCAAGCGGTACAGATGCACCAAATCTGGAACTAACAGGACCCTGAACAGCTTCTACTCCCAAGCCATACGACTGCTAAATAGTTAGTTAAATAGATAACAAATACAGTTGAAGTCGGAAGTTTACATACACCTGAGCCAAATACATTTAAACTCAGTTTTTCACAATTCCTGACTTTTAATCCTAGTTAAAATGCCCTGTCTTAGGTCAGTTAGGATCACCACTTTATTTTAAGAATGAGTGGGTTAGAAGTTTACATACACTCAATTAGTATTTGGTTGCATTTCCGTTAAATTGTTTAACTTGGGTCAAACGTTTCGGGTAGCCTTCCACAAGCTTCCCACAATAAGTTGGGTGAATTTTGGCCCATTCCTCCTGACAGAGCTGGTGTCACTGAGTCAGGTTTGTAGGCCTCCTTGCTCGCACTTGCTCTTTCAGTTCTGCCCACAGATTTTCTATAGGGCATTGTGAAGGCCACTCCAATACCTTGACTTTGTTGTCCTTAAGCAATTTTGCCACAACTTTGGAATTATGCTTGTGGTCATTGTCCATTTGGAAGACCCATTTGTGACCAAGCTTTAACTTCTTGACTGATGTCTTGAGATGTTGCTTTAATATATCCACATAATTTCCCTGCCTCATGATGCCATCTATTTTGTGAAGTGCACCAGTCCCTCCTGCAGGTTATGCTGATACAGTATAGGACTCGTTTTACTGTGGATATAGATACTTTTGTACCTGTTTCCTCCAGCATTTTCACAAGGTCCTTTGCTCTGGGATTGATTTGCACTTTTCGCACCAAAGTACATTCATCTCTAGGAGACAGAATGCGTCTCCTTACTGAGTGGTATGATGACTGCGTGGTCCCATGGTGTTTATACTTGCTTACTATTGTTTGTACAGATGAACGTGGTACCTTCAGGCATTTGGAAATTGCTCCCAAGGATGAACCAGACTTGTGGAGGTCTACAATTTATTTTCTGAGGTCGTGGCTGATTTCTTTAGATTTTCCCATGACATCAAGCAAAGAGGCACTGGGTATGAAGGTAGGCCTTGAAATACATCCACAGGTACACCTTCAATTTACTCAAATTATGTCAATTAGCCTATCAGAACCTTCTAAAGCCATGACATCATTTTCTGGAATTTTCCAAGCTGTTTAAAGGCACAGTCAATTTAGTGTATGTAAACTTCTGACCTACTGGAATTGTGATACAGTGAATTATAAGTGAAATAATCTGTCTGTAAACAATTGTTGGAAAAATTACTTGTAGATGTCCTAACAGACTTGCCAAAACAATAGTTTGTTAACATGAAATGTGTGGAGTGGTTGAAAAACTAGTTTTAATGACTCCAACCTAAGTGTATGTAAACTTCCGAAGTCAACTCTAGTTACCCGGGCTATTTGCATTGACCCTTTTTGCACAAACTCTTCTGACTCATCACATACGCTGCTGTTACTGTTTATTATGCACTGAGTGTACAAAACATTAGGAACATGACATAGACTGACCAGGTGAATCAGGTGAAAGCTATGATCCCTTATTGATGTCACTTGTTAAATCCACTTCAATCAGTGTAGATGAAGGGGGGGAGACAGGTTAAAGAAGGATTTTTAAGCCTTGAGACATGGATTGTGTATGTGTGCCATTCAGAGGGTGAATGGGTAAGACAAAATATTTAAGTGCCTTTGATCGGGATATGGTACTGTAGTAGGTGCCAGGCGCCCCGGTTTGTGTCAAGAATTGCAACACTGCTGTGTTTTTTACACTCAACAATTTCCTGTGTGTATGAAGAATGGTCCACCACCCAAAGGACATACAGCCAACTTGACACATGTGTGAGAAGCATTGGAGTCAACATGGGCCAGCATCCATGTGGAACGCTTTCGACACCTTGTAGAGTCCATGCCCCAATGAATTGAGGCTTTTCTGAGGGAAAAAGAGAGGGATTCAGTTCAATATTAGGAAGGTTCCTAATGTTTGGTATGCTCAGTGTATATCCTGTTGCTTAGTCACTTTATTCCTACCTATATGTACATATCTACCTCAATTACCTCATACCCCTTGACATCGACTCGGTACTGGTACCCCATGTATATAGCCAAGTGATCTTTACTCATTGTGTAGTTATTCCTCGTGTTATTTTTTTTCTATTTTCTATTATTATTATAATATTTTTTTTTTTTTGTCTCTGAATTGTTCGGAAGGGCCCGTAAATAAGTATTTCACTCTTAGTCAACACCTGTTGTTTACTAAGAATGTGACAAATTAAATATTATTTTGTTTGATGGTGAGAGGGAAGGAGAGAGAGAGAGATGAAGGGATAGAGAGAGAGGAGGGAATATAGAGGGAGAGAGGAGGGGATAGAGAGAGAGGAGGGGATAGAGAGAGGGGGGATAGAGAGAGAGGAGGGGATAGAGAGACAGCGAGAGAGAGAGAGAGAGAGAGAGGGGAATAGAGAGAGAGGAGGGAATACAGAGAGAGAGAGAGAGAGAGAGAGGATGGGATAGAGAGAGAGGAGGGAATACAGAGAGAGAGAAAAATAGGAGGGAATAGAGAGAGAGGAGGGAATACAGAGAGAGAGATAGAGAGGAGGGGATAGAGAGAGGGGGATAGAGAGAGAGGAGGGGATAGAGAGACAGATAGAGAGAGAGAGAGAGAGAGCGAGAGAGGGGAATAGAGAGAGAGGAGGGAATACAGAGAGAGAGAGAGAGAGAGAATGGGATAGAGAGAGAGGAGGGAATACAGAGAGAGAGAAAGAGAGGAGGGAATAGAGAGAGAGGAGGGAATACAGAGAGAGAGATAGAGAGAGAGAGAGAGAGGATGGGATAGAGAGAGAGGAGGGGATAGAGAGAGGGGGGGTAGAGAGAGAGGAGGGGATAGAGAGACAGAGAGAGATAGAGAGAGAGGGGAATAGAGAGAGAGGAGGGAATACAGAGATAGAGAGAGAGAGAGAGAGAGAGGAATGGATAGAGAGAGAGGAGGGAATACAGAGAGAGAGAAAGAGAGGAGGGAATACAGAGAGAGAGAGAGAGAGAGAGAGAGAGAGAGAGAGAGAGAGAGAGAGAGAGAGAGAGAGAGAGAGGATGGGATAGAGAGAGAGGAGGGGATAGAGAGAGGGGGGTAGAGAGAGAGGAGGGGATAGAGAGACAGAGAGAGAGAGATAGAGAGAGAGGGGAATAGAGAGAGAGGAGGGAATACAGAGAGAGAGAGAGAGAGAGGATGGGATAGAGAGAGAGGAGGGAATACAGAGAGAGAGAAAGATAGGAGGAATAGAGAGAGAGGAGGGAATACAGAGAGAGAGATAGAGAGAGAGAGGAGGGGATAGAGAGAGGGGGGATAGAGAGAGAGGAGGGGATAGAGAGACAGATAGAGAGAGAGAGAGAGCGAGAGAGGGGAATAGAGAGAGAGGAGGGAATACAGAGAGAGAGAAAGATAGGAGGGAATAGAGAGAGAGGAGGGAATACAGAGAGAGAGAGAGAGAGAGAGAGAAAGAGAGAGAGAGAGGATGGGATAGAGAGAGAGGAGGGGATAGAGAGAGGGGGGTAGAGAGAGAGGAGGGGATAGAGAGACAGAGAGAGAGAGAGAGAGAGAGGGGAATAGAGAGAGAGGAGGGAATACAGAGAGAGAGAGAGAGAGAGAGAGGAATGGATAGAGAGAGAGGAGGGAATACAGAGAGAGAGAAAGAGAGGAGGGAATAGAGAGAGGAGGGAATGCAGAGAGAGAGAGGATGGGATAGAGAGAGAGGAGGGGATAGAGAGAGAGGAGGGAATACAGAGAGAGAGGAGGGAATAGAGAGAGGAGGGAATACACAGAGAGAGAGAGAGGAGGGGATAGACAGGGAAATAGAGGACGGGATAGAGAGAGAGAGGAGGGATAGAGAGAGAGGATGGGCTAGAGAGAGGGAGAGAGAGGAGGGGATAGAGAGAGAGAGAGAGAGAGAGAGAGAGAGGAGGGAATAGAGAAAGAGGGGAGGAATAGGGCGAGGAGGGGATAGCGAGAGAGAGAGAGAGGGGGAATAGAGCGAGGAGGGGATAGAGAGAGAGGATGGGATATAGAGAGATAGGAGGAAATAGAGAGAGAGAGAGAGAGAGCGAGAGGGGAGGGGATAGAGAGAGGGATGGGATAGAGAGGGAGAGGATGGGATAGAGAGAGAGGAGGGAATGGAGAGAGAGGAGGGAATACAGAGAGAGAGAGAGGAGGGAATAGAGAGGGAGAGAGGAGGGGATAGAGAGAGAGAGATAGAGAGAGAGTGAGAGAGAGAGAGAGAGAGAGAGAGAGGAGGGAATATAGCGAGGAGGGGATAGATAGAGAGAGGAGGGGATAGAAAGAGAGAGAGAGAGGAGGCGATAGAGAGAGGGGAGGGAATGGAGAGAGAGAGAGGAGGGTATAGAGAGAGGAGGGGATAGAGAGTAACCAGTCAGAGGTCACAGATGTTATCTGAAGCCCACTCATCCTCCCTAGCCGTACGGGTAAGCTCGCCTTCACTCCCTAAGCCCCTTATGTAACTCGGATTTGGTTAAGTCAGTCAGTCAGGCACAGTTAGGCACTGTATTAAATATGATTACTCATCGGCCAGCCCCCCTCCAAGAAACCCTCTCATGACAGACGCCCACAGGCCCCCACGTGCAGCGGGGCATTGTGGGTAGCGGGTAATGAGTATTCTGGTTTCCCCACACATGCGAGGTGACAGCTGGAGGGGGAATGGGGGACGGGTCTGATGGGTCACTCGTTCTGTTAGATCCTCGCATGTTTGTCACACATTGAGGCAGGCATAAGCAGGCAGGCTAGACTCCCTGTGAGCCCCTGTCAGTACAATTGGCTTTTTATTTACCACACTTTTAATCCCTTACTTTCTCTGCCTTTATGGAAAGAAACATGCTACAGTGAATTGTGTGTTTATGCCACATTCCCTTCCTTTGAATGAGGGTGAACAGTGTTAACGTGAAAGTGAGTTTAAGGAGCATCTTTATGATTACTGTTGACTTGATTATCTAAACAACATTGTCATACAGTATATTTACAGCTTTTGGGAAAGTTAGTACTGTCACGACTTCCGCCGGAGTAGATCCCTCTCCTTGTTCGAGCAGGAACGCTGGTCGACGTCAGCGGCCTTCTAGCCATCGCCGATCCACTTTTCATTTTCCATTTGTTTTGAAGGCGTCTAGACATTGGCTTGAGGGGGCTAAACACCCTTTTCTCATCTGGACGGACCACCGCAATCTGGAGTGCATCCGGGCGGCGAGGAGACTGAACCCTTGCCAGGCAAGGTGGGCCATGTTCTTTACCCGTTTTGTTTTCACCCTGTCCTGCAGACCAGGTTCCCAGAACGCTAAGACAGACACACTGTCCCGGATGTATGACACAGAGGAGCGGTCTAGGGATCCCACTCCCATACTCTCGGCCTCTTGCCTGGTGGCACCGGTAGTGTGGGAGCTGGACGCGGACATCGAGTGGGCGTTACGTACAGAGCTCACTCCCCTCCAGTGTCCAGCTGGGCGTCTGTACGTTCCGTTTGCTGTCCGCGACTGTTTGATCTATTGGGCCCACACGTCACCCTCCTCTGGTCATTCAGGCATCAGTCGGACAGTGCGCTGTGGGAAGTACTGGTGGTCCACCTTGGCTAAGGAAGTGAGGGTTTATGTTTCCTCCTGCTCGGTGTGCGCCCAGTGCAAGGCCTCTAGGCACCTGCCCAGAGGGAAGTTACAACCCCTACCCATTCCACAACGGCCGTGGTCGCACCTGTCGGTGGACTTCCTGACGGATCTTCCTCCCTCACTGGGCAACACCATGATCCTGGTCGTTGTGGATCGGTTTTCTAAGTCCCTCCGTATCCTCCCTTTGCCCGGTCTCCCTACGGCCCTACAGACTGCAGAGGCCCTGTTCACACACGTCTTCCGGCACTACGGGGTGCCTGAGGACATAGTATCTGATCGAGGTCCCCAGTTCACGTCAAGGGTCTGTAGGGCGTTCATGGAACGTCTGGGGGTCTCGGTCAGCCTTACCTCAGGTTTTCACCCCAAGAGTAACAGGCAGGTGGAGAGAGTAAACCAAGATATGGGTAGGCTTCTGCTGTCTTATTGCCAGGACCGGCCGGGGGAGTGGGCGGCGTTCATACCCTGGGCAGAGATGGCCCAAAACTCCCTCCGCCACTCCTCTACCAACTTCTCCCCCTTCCAGTGCGTACTGGGGTACCAGCCAGTTCTGGCGCCGTGGCATCAGAGCCAGATCGAGGCTCCTGCGGTGGACGACTGGTTTAGGCGCTCGGTGGAGACAAGGGACGCCGCTCATGTGCACCTCCAGAGGGCCGTGAGGCGTCAGAAAGCAAGCGCAGACCGTCACCGCAGTGAGGCCCCGGTGTTAGCACCGGTCTGGCTCTCGACCCAAAACCTGCCGCAGCCCTGCCGGAAGATGGGCCCGCGGTTTGTGGGGCCATTCAAAGTCCTGAGGAGAGTGAACGAGGTTTGTTACAGTTTACAGCTTCCCCCAGATTACCGTATTAACTCCTCGTTCCATGTGTCTCTCCTCAGGCCGTTGGTGGCTGGTCCACTCCAGGAGCCTGAGGTGACAGAGGTTCCTCTGCCCCCTCTGGACATCGAGGGGGCCCCGGCGTATGCAGTCCGATCCATACTGGACTCGAGGCGTCGGGCGAGGGGCCTTCGGTACCTCGTGGAGTGGGAGGGGTACGGTCCGGAGGAGAGATGCTTGGTGCCGGTGGAGGACGTGTTGGACCCTTCAATGCTGCGGGAGTTCCACCGTCTCCATCCGGATCGCCCTGCGCCTCGCCCTCCGGGTCGTCCCGAGGCCGGTGTCGTCGCACTGCTGGAGCTGCACGTCAAGGGGGGGGGGGGGGGTACTGTCACGACTTCAGCCGGAGTCGGTCCCTCTCCTTGTTCGAGCGGCGTTTGGCGGTCGACGTCACTGGCCTTCTAGCCATCACCGATCCACTTTTCATTTTCCATTTGTTTTGTCTTTGTTTTATACACACCTGGTTTTAATTTCTCCATTACATGTTCATTATTTAACCCTCTGGTTTCCCCCATGTTTGTGTGCGTGTTTGGAACCTTTAATTTTCTCCTTTAGTTGCCTTCACATGTAAAGGATGTGACTTACTGGTTAGTGTGCACCTTGTTCTACACACACACTATAGTCAAGATTTTCTTTGGCAAAATGCACTCCATGGCAGGGAACTTCCTGTAATTATGTATTATATTGGCTCTGAAGTTTCTGTAGTTTGTTTTGAATTGTTATCGACAGGTTAAAACCAGTTGAGACTGCGGCCTCACTGCGGTGACGGTCTGCGCTTGCTTTCTGACGCCTCACGGCCCTCTGGAGGTGCACATGAGCGGCGTCCCTTGTCTCCACCGAGCGCCTAAACCAGTCGTCCACCGCAGGAGTCTCGATCTGGCTCTGATGCCACGGCGCCAGAACTGGCTGGTACCCCAGTACGCACTGGAAGGGGGAGAAGTTGGTAGAGGAGTGGCGGAGGGAGTTTTGGGCCATCTCTGCCCAGGGTATGAACGCCGCCCACTCCCCCGGCCGGTCCCTCTTCATGAGGGTTCTGTAGAGACATACAACAACAGAAATCATCCAAAATCCCAAATAAAACTACAATAACATCCCGGTAATAAATGACAACGAGAGTCAACCAAATCCTCTCTCTCTCTCTCTCTCTCTCTCTCTCTCTCTCTCTCTCTCTCTCTCTCTCTCTCGCTCTCTCAGAACTACGGTCTGGAGACAGAGAATCTGAAGACTCTATCCCACAAGCTGAATGCCTCAGCCAAGAACCTGCAGAACTTCATCACAGGGAGGCGTCGCAGTGGTCACTATGACGGCCGCGCCACCCACAAGCTGCCCAACGACTTTCTCACCTCTGTGGTGGACCTCATCGCTGCAGCCAAGAGCCTGCTGGCATGGCTGGATAGGTGAGATTTGCAAAGAGCTACAGTACACACACACACACACACACACACACACACACACACGTAATCGCATACATCGTTTTTCACTTCAAAGTAAAACAAGTAAATCATTCAAATTAATGTTGTTGGTGGCAAGTGATTCTCTTTACTGTGTAATTTATCTCACCTGTGGTAAGTTTCAGGTGCCTACAGGGTAGAAAAGACATTCCACCAGTTTTGAAAAGAGGAAACAGAACATTCTGCTCCATTGCACTTCATTGTAAAGTGCAATAACATATTTGACAGCATCTGCACTGTACATGCTCAGAGACACACTATCATACACAGACTACTCTCAAAGGTTGTTTTTCAAATCACACAGTCCCCTACAACTGAATGCATTCAACTGAAATCTGAATAAGAGAGGTGCGGGGGGCTGCCTTAATCGACATCCACGTCTTGAGTGCCAGGGGAACAGTGGGTTAAGTGCCTTTCTCAGGGGCAAAAAGACAGATTTTTACCTTGTCAGCTTGGGGATTCGATCCAGCAACCTTTTGGTTACTGGCCCAACTATATAGGCTACCTGCTGCCACGTAGTCAATATACTTGAACTATTTGTTCAGCATTTTTTAAATGTACAGTGACAGAATTCAGAACATGGGCCGTTCTTACATACAAACAGACAATGAAAGCTCTTACAATATTTGATGAATACATTTCTCTTAAACAGGTGATAGGCAAACAAGCACACACCGGCCACGAACGATGTGTTTACAGTACCGCGCTGGTGAAAATTGACCAAATGATTAGGGTGAGGCACATGGGCTACTAACAGCTTACCACACAACATACATTTAGTATTACTCTCTCAGCTGCAGTATACATATCTCCCTGGCATATTACATAATTTATGCAGCAGCATACAATACATTTTTGGACTCACCTTGGCTTGTGATTTGCTCACTTAAACATGAAGGTGACGCTGCGGTTTTGTCATCAAACTTTGTCATCAAAGTCTGTCATTCTCTGGATTTATGGTAGGAACTCGAAAAGAAAACACACAGCCACTCGATTGAATAGCAGGCTGTTACTTATTGCTTCGCACTGCTTGCAGTTAGCCACTGATTCCTTCCATAAGACTCATTGTTGTATTTGCGATTTCCAACTTGATGTGTAATCTTTATTTCCAATTGAGATGAGCATCGATACGTTTTATCTATAATTTCTCTTCATTATTTCTCTTCATATGACAAGGATTAAAAATAATTTGCCAGTAGATTGTCGACTTGATTCATGATAATAACTGCTAGCTAAGACTTTGAAAGTCCAATCAAAGTTATTGTAGATATAACGTGATTTGATGTCATTCTATCTGTGGCCAATGATCTTTTGCCTTCTTGGATGGGCACTTCTAATATAACTCTATAGCAGAAACCAAGGGGCTAAAATTTCCGAGCTCTAACCATAGAATTGGGGGTGACGTACTGTACCATGAATGACAGAAAACTGAGCCAATCATGCTGGCTACCCCCACCACCACAGAAAGCACTGAGCTAAGCTGAAACACCTGCATTTTTGGAGCTGCCTTACTCAAGAAAATGTATGCAGCTTTATTAACTCAGTTACATTTTTGTTTATTTACATTGTTTGCAAACTGATATGTGACATGTAAATGCGAAAATAACAAGCAAAACAGGCAAGCCCCCCATTTTTTTTTTTGCCACACCTGACCTAAATGACGAGTCGCCACTGGTCCAGACCCATAGGGTGTCATATGAACATTTACCCATAATTAATTCAGAGGTCAAGGGTCAGCGATGGCTCACTGGGTAGCAGACAGACAGGGTCTGTTTTCGACCACTCAAAAGTCTATGTCCTTACATAATCTCCATGAGCAATCAGCTGACGAACAAAGGATGAGTAAAGCCTTTATGTAAGGGTTGTTTTTGAGAGGTTGGCCATGAGAGCTGTTAAGAGCTGCTGTGTATCCTCCTCAGGTCCTCTGTGAGTTGCTGCCAGACAGTGTGTATGTGTGTGTGTTTGTGTGTGTGGACCGGCGTGTGGGTGGGTGTATTAAGACTATCATATGCAGTAGGCAAACTTGTATGAAAGCTGCATTATTAGTTTGATTCCCTAGACTTGCACTCTAGTTGAAGAACTGAACAACACCGGCTTCATAGATAACGGTCATTGTCATATATAATATGGCACACGAGACACACTTCATACTCACCCACATGCATTGTCCACTCAAAGGGATCAGAATGAAGAATGATCTAATGGTTCATTCCAGGTGCTACTTCTTTTTCAGGTCTCCGTTCGCAGCAGTGGCAGACTACTCCATGACAAGAAACAATGTGATTCAGCTGTGTCTAGAGCTCACCACGATTGTACAGCAGGCAAGCCATCAAACACAATCCCATATACAGCTGTACCACTAGCTAGCATTAACCACTGTTGTAACAAACATGTCTCAAAGGTCTTTTTAAATGGAGTTAGTCAACACAGGACCTGTGTTCTCTGCTCTGCTATTGGAAATAACTGTATGTGTCATCATGCCAACTGAGCAAAGACAGCCTCTGGCTACTCAAATGGAGCCTTTCCTTTTGTAAAGAGCATGACAGCCTGCCTGCCTACCATACAGTATGTGTGTACGCTGGGAGGATGTGGAAGGGTTTCTCTGTGTTGCTCTAATTCCTACTGCGGGAGCAGAACTGAACTGTTCCAATAGATATAAATAGGGGAAGGCTGTGACTGTATAGAGGCATCCGTCTTCACTAGAGCAGGACAACGTACTGTAGGAGGAGGGCTGCAGGGAGGGAGGGAGGGTGAGTTCAGGCCTGGTCCTGCAGGGATTGGCTCGGGTACAGGCTCTACAAGAGGGCCTGGTCCAAGGCTGCAGAGGTGTTTACAAAGAGCAGCAGGTAGAGCAGCAGAGGTTTCATCCATGTGTGGCTGTCTATGGAGTCTATCTGATGGCCAGGAGATATTGTCTGTAGAGAGAGAGAAGGAGTGGAGAGAGGGGACACATGCCCCTGACAAGGCAGAGTGACTCGTAGCGGACTGTTTGTGTGTGTTTGTGTGAGAGTGGGGCATCAGTGCTGAACTTCTCTGTTCTTTTCATATTGCCACCTTGTTATAACTGGAATAAGCACTTCTCTGACACGTTGTCCTGTGGTAACCTCTGCCTCTCCATCTCCCTCTGTTTGGCAGGACTGTTCTGTGTATGAGACAGAAAATAAGATTCTGCATGTGGTGAGTGGGCCCACTTATTTCCATTCCTTTCAATGCATCCAAACATAATTAAAGTCCCCATAACTCAGTTACTGTCTGGCGACTCATCCCTAATCCATCTAAAATCCCTGTTTTCTCTCTTTCCCTACTCTCCATCCTTTCTGTCTACAGTGTAAGACTCTATCTGGAGTATGTGATCACATCATCTCCCTGTCCTCTGACCCGATGGTGTCCCAGTCAGCCCATTTGGAGGTGGTTCAGCTGGCCAACATCAAGTCCACTGAGGGACTGGTAAGACTCCCCAGATACTCAGACGTACAGACTAGAAGGTCTTGTACCTTTTACTTACCTTCTCTCTTTCTCTAACACAACTACAACACATGCACTCCTTCTGGGTGACAGATCACTCTTCTGGGTAATAGATTTTGGAGAGTAACTACTATGTATTTACTTAGTATATTTGTCCTGTACAGTACAGTATGTGGATATAAACCGTTATCTAAAACCTGCATGTTTGCCCTAACTTGCACTTACAGTTGAAGTCGGAAGTTTACATACACTTAAGTTGGAGTCATTAAAACTCGTTTTTTCAACCACTCCACACATTTCTTGTTAACAAACTATAGTTTGGCAAGTCGGTTAGGACATCTACTTTGTGCATGACACAAGTAATTTTTACAACAATTGTTTACAGATTATTTCACTTATACTTCACCTTATCACAATTGCAGTGGGTCAGAAGTTTACATACACTAAGTTGACTGTGCCTTTAAACAGCTTGGAAAATTCCAGAAGATGATGTCATGGCTTTAGAAGCTTCTGATAGGCTAATTGACATAATTTGAGTCAATTTGAAGTGTACTTGTGGTTGTATTTCAAGGCCTACCTTCATACCCAGTGCCTCTTTGCTTGATGTCATGGGAAAATCTAAAGAAATCAGCCAAGACCTCAGAAAAATAATTGTAGACCAGGTACCTCTTTCATCTGTACAAACAATAGTACGCAAGTATAAACACCATGGGACCACGCAGCCTTCATACCGCTCAGGAAGGAGACGCATTCTGTCTCCTAGATATGAACGTACTTTGGTGCGAAAAGTGAAAATCAATCCCAGAACAACAGCAAAGGACCTTGTGAAGATGCCGGAGGAAACAGGTACAAAAGTATGTATATTGTAACGGCCGTTGGCCCCCCCCAAAGATGCGGACTCCGGCCACAAAACCTGAACCTATAGGGGAGGGTCTGGGTGGGCGTCTGTCCGCGGTGGCGATTCCGGCAGCACCGGAGTGAAGGGGGGCTCTGGCAGCTCCTGACTGATGGACGGCTCTGGCAGCTCCTGACTGGCGGGCGGCTCTGGCAGCTCCTGACTGACGGACGGCTCTGGCAGCTCCTGACTGACGGGCGACTGTGGCAGCTCCTGAATGACGGGCGGCTCTGGCAGCTCAGGACAGACGGGCGACTCTGGCAGCTCAGGACAAACGGGCGACTCTGGCCGCTCAGGACAGACGGGCGACTCTGGCAGCTCAGGACAGACGGGCGACTCTGGCAGCTCAGGACAGACGGGAGACTCTGGCCGCTCAGGACAGACGGGAGACTCTGGCCGCTCAGGACAGACGGGAGACTCTGGCCGCCCAGGACAGACGGGAGACTCTGGCCGCTCAGGACAGACGGGAGACTCTGGCCGCTCAGGACAGACGGGAGACTCTGGCCTCTCAGGACAGACGCAAGACTCTGGCAGCTCAGGACAGACGGGTGACTCTGGCAGCTCAGGACGGACGGGAGACTCTGGCCGCTCAGGACAGACGGGAGACTCTGGCAGCTCAGGACAGACGGGAGACTCTGGCAGCTCAGGACAGACGGGAGACTCTGGCAGCGCTGGACAGGAGGGAGCACCTGGAGGAAGGACACGGAGAGACAGCCTGGTGCGTGGGGCTGCCACCGGCCTGATGCTTGGAGGAGGCACAGGATAGACCGGGCCGTGGAGGCGCACTGGGGGTCTCGAGCACCGAGCCTGCACAACCCTACCTGGCTGGATACTCCCCGTTGCCAGGTCAGTGCAGCGAGGTGGAACAGACCTTACTGGGCTGTGCTGGCGAACGGGGACACCGTGAGTAGGTGCCATGTACCCTGGCCCGAGGAGACGCACTGGAGACCAGATGCGCTGAGCCGGCTTCATGGTACTTGGCTCGGCCGATACGAGGCGCTGCAATGTAACGCACCGGGATATGCCTGCGCACCGGGGACACCATGCGCCTCACGGCATAACACGGTGCCTGCCCGGTCCACCTCTCTCCACGGTAAGCACGAGGAGTTGGCTCAGGTCTCCTACCTGACTTAGCCACACTCCCCGTGTGCCCCCCCCAAGAAAGTTTTGGGGATGCCTCTCGTCCCAGCCGCGCTGCCGTGCTGCCTCCTCATACCACCGCCGCTCAGCTTTCACTGCCTCCAGCTCTGCCTTGGGGCGGCGATATTCCCCAGCCTGTGCCCAGGGTCCTTCTCCGTCCAGAATCTCCTCCCATGTTCATGAGTCCAGAGATTTCTGCTGCTGCCCGATACCACGCTGCTTGGTCCTTTTTTGGTGGGTGATTCTGTAACGGCCGTTGGCGATGGAAGAAGGTGAGGACCAATGCGCAGCGTGGTAAGTGTCCATATTTTTAATAAAGTAATAGAACACTGAACAAAAACAACAAAGTGAACGAACAAAACCGAAACAGTTCTGTCTGGTGCAGATACAAACACTCAACAGAAAACAATCACCCACAAAACACAGGTGGGAAAAGGCTACCTAAGTATGATTCTCAAACAGAGACAGCGATCGACACCTGCCTCTGATTGAGAACCATACCAGGCCAAACACATAAACGCAACATAGAAAAATGGACATAGACTACCCACCCAACTCACGCCCTGACCATACTAAAACAAAGACATAACAAAAGAACTAAGGTCAGAACGTGACATATATCCACAGTAAAACGAGTCCTATACTGACATAACCTGAAAGGCCGCCCTGCAAGGAAGAAGCCACTGCTCCAAAACTGCCATAAAAAAAGCCAGACTATGGTTTGCAACTGATTGTACTTTTTGGAGAAATGTCCTGTGGTCTGATGAAACAAAAATAGAACTATTTGGCCATAATGACCATCGTTATGTTTGGAGGAAAAATGGGAGGCTTGCAAGCTGAAGAACACCATCCCAACCGTGAAGCATGGGGGTGGCAGCATCATGTTGTGGGGGTGCTTTGCCTCAAGAGGGACTGGTGCACTTCACAAAATAGATGGCGTCATGAGGAATGAAAATTATGTGTATATATTGATGCAACATCTCAAGACATCAGTCACGAAGTTAAAGCTTGGTTGGGTCTTCCAAATGAACAATGACCTCATGAATACTTCCAAAGTTGTGGCAAAATGGCTTAAGGACAACAAAGTCAAGGTATTGGGGTGGCCATCGCAAAGCCCTGACCTCAATCCCATAGAAAATTTGTGGGCAGAACTGAAAAAGCGTGTGCGAGCAAGGAGGCCTACAAACCTAATTCAGTTACAGCAGCTCTGTCAGGAGGAATGGGTCACCCAAGTTATTGTGGGAAGCTTGTGGAAGGCTACCCGAAACGTTTGACCCAAATTAAACAATTTAAAGGCAATGCAACCAAATACTAATTGAGTGTATGTAAACTTCTGACCTACTGGGAATGTGATGAAAGAAATAAAAGGTGAAATAAATAATTATCTTTACTATTATTCTGACATTTCACTTTCTATAAAATAAAGTGGTGATCCTAACTGACCTAAGACAGAGAATTTTTGTAGGATTTAAAGTCAGGAATTGTGAAAAACTGAGTTTAAATGTATTTGGCTAAGGTGTATGTAAACTTCTGACTGCAACTGTTGATATGTCTGTCCTGCGTGGGGCTGTAAACTTCCACCCCACCCACACACACAAATGCACAGAGCCCTCATAGGGCCACAGAGCACACAGAAGGCAACAGAGCTTTTCACATACAGGACTGTCAATTGAACCTGAACAGAGGAGTGGGCA
Source organism: Oncorhynchus mykiss (assembly GCF_057628025.1). Classification (NCBI taxonomy): domain Eukaryota; kingdom Metazoa; phylum Chordata; class Actinopteri; order Salmoniformes; family Salmonidae; genus Oncorhynchus; species Oncorhynchus mykiss. The sequence continues at coordinate 35,641,461 of NC_143031.1, read as the reverse complement.
GAGTGGGTCAAAAATAAACCTCTTACTCTCTTCTCACTCAGACTGAGATGCACTGAATGTGTGTGTGTGTATGCGCGCGTGTGCGTTTCTGTGTGTCTGTTTGTTATGCACTTACAGCCCCCCTGAGGAAAGGCTTGAACATTTGAGTATGTTTGTCTGTTTGCCTCTCTGAGTGACAGTGTCCGATTGAATATGTACAATATAGATTCATGGATGTTTTTTGTAATTTTGTACTGTATGCATTTATGTGTTTGTGTTTGTAATGTACTGTATATGGATGTGCAAACTATTACCAGGCTATGGCTCTAAGCTACCTCTCTCTGTATCTCTATAGGGCATGTACATCAAATCAACATATGATGGCCTGCATGTCATCACTGGAACTACAGAGGGAGTGAGTATCGATCATGCTCAGTCAGAGGGAGATGTGTCACTCAAGGCGGTGTCACAGTGAATCTCCTAAATGACAGTGAACAGCATCAGGCCCATCAGTGTTTTTATAGCTGTGTGATGTGTCTCTTCCTCTCCATCAGTCTCTGGCTGACCGCTGTAAGAAAATTCATGCAGGCGATGAAGTCATCCAGGTCAATCATCAGACAGTGGTGCGTCTCTCTCTATTTTCTAACCTTTAAAAAAAAAAATGATACCTTTCTTTAACCAGGAAGAAACGCATTGAGAAGCAGGTTCTTTTTTTCCAGGGTGACCTGGCCAAGATAGCAGTAGTAGTCAATACAACATTTAAGATGTTCACCCATGAAAGGATTAATTCATTCAAGGTTAATACAAACGGGTGCAACTTTCACCGGGGACGGTTAGGACACCCCCCCCCCCCCCCCACATTCTGAAATTGCATTTTTGTCAACCCCAGTTTTATCATAGGAATGTGACGGTGTGCTTTAGGACCATGCGGCTACCTCTGATCGGTCGGGGTAGGCTGTTTGGAGTGTTCATCTGACTGCATAAAAAGAAAAGTCCAGTCAATATAGAATTTCATCAGAAAAACAATAATCCAAACCTCATGTCTCTACTACACTGTATATGGTTCAAACGTTACAGACAATTTACTCTGAGAATTTAGCATGTTTAGAGTGAATGGAATGTCATCACTGTATGATAAAAAAAGCGGTCACTGCTCAATAGAATTCTGTGGCGCTGCTCCGTGGCAGAACGGCGCTAACTTCGAAACTCAACTGACAAGCTAACTAGTGGCTGCAGGTTCATGAGTGAAAACATGGGCTTTTTCTAAATGAAATCTGCTGAAAACAATACTTAAAATTAGATTAAATATATATTTATTTACAAAGCTAAGAGATTGAATTTCAATATCCACCCTTTGCGAAAGACAATCTGTTCCAGTTTTCGTAGTGTATTTCTGAGTCTTTCCCTTTAAATCGGCATAGAAATGGCCCCTCTCAACGTAGAGTGATCATCATTTTAGGCAATGAAAGCCAAGGATCTGGAGGTGAAAATGATATCAAGTTGATTTTGATTGGTTCAACCATTTGGAAACACATCCAAATGGTACCACCACACAATGCCTAATATGGAAGAGATACAACCAAGAGTTGCACAATCTAAACTAGCAACGGTCACCGCAAATTAACATTCTTATTTCATCAACACTGTCAAACACAAGAAATATTAAGGTTATAATATTGTAAAGTCCAATCTAATGATTCATTCTATGTCATTGATAATTGATAAAGAAAACTACATTTTGACATTGATTTTGTAATATCCTACAGAAAACATTTATAACATGCTAACCATCTCTGGCTGAGAGCGAGCTCTGGTGAAGGTCATGAATTTTGTATATTTTTTATATTATCTCCCTTGTCCATCCCCATTTATCTTACGTTTACATACTGTTATAGGACTACCCTATGATTACTACTATGTTTGTGCGAAATGTTGCCCTATGTGTTTTTCATTATATTTGTGTGTGTGTGTGTGTGTGTTATATTTGTGTGTGTGTGTGTGTGTGTGTGTGTGTGTGTGTGTGTGTGTGTGTGTGTATTGGCTTGTGGCGCTAGGTGGGCTGGCAGTTGAAGAACTTGGTGAATTCTCTGCGTGGGGACCCCGGGGGTGTTATGCTGACTCTGAAGAAGCGACCACAGAGCACGCTGACATCCACCCCAGCACTGCTGAAGAACATGAGATGGAAACCCTTAGCCCTGCAAGTATGACAACACATTCACTTTCAACCTCCACACAACTGATGAATGGGTGTGAAATCACAAACCATTCCCTTAATAGTGGTTCTTTATTATTATTATTATTATTTTTTTAAATTAGATCAGCTTTAGTATTGCAGATAGATTGTGGCTTCTATCAATGTAATTGTCTGCATCATTTCCAATCATTTCCAATTTCCCATATATTTTTCCCCTCGTCAATCTACACACAATACCCCATAATAATCAAAAACTGTTCTTTAGAAATTTTTGCAAAAAAAATATATTATAAAAAAAATAATGAAATATTACATTTACATAAGCATTCAGACCCTTTACTCAGTACTTTGTTGAAGCACCTATGGCAGCGTTTACAGCCTGGAGTCTTCTTGGGTACGACGCTACAAGCTTGGCACATCTGTATTTGGGGAGTTTCTCCCATTATTGTCTGCAGATCCTCTCAAGCTCTGTCAGGTGTATGCAGAGCGTCACTGCACAGCTATTTTCAGGTCTCTCCAGAGATGTTCGATCGGATTCAAGTCCGGGTTCTGGCTGGGCCACTCAAGGATATTCAGAGACTTGTCCGGAAGCTACTCCTGCGTTGTGTTGGCTGTGTTCTTAGGGTCGTTGTCCCGTTGGAAGGTGACCCTCACCCCAGTCTGAGGTCCTGAGTGCTCTGGAGCAGGTTTTCATCAAAGATCTCTCTGTACTTTGCTCCTTTCATCTATCCCTTGATCCTGACTAGTCCCTGCTGCTGAAAAACACCCCCCCCCCCCCCAGAATGATGCTGCCACCACCATGCTTCACCGTAGGGATGGTGCCAGGTTTCCTCCAGACGTGACACTTGGTATTCAGGCCAAAGAGTTCAATCTTGTTTTCATCAGACCAGAGAATCATGTTTCTCATGGTCTGAGAGTACTTTAGGTGCCTTTTGGCAAACTCCAAGCGGGCTATCATGTGTCTTTTACTGAAGAGTGGCTTCCGTCTGGCCACTCTACCTGATTGGTGGAGCGCTGCAGAGATGGTTGTCCTTCTGGAAGGTTCTCCCATCTCCACAGAGGAACTCTGTTGCTCTGTCAGAGTGACCATTGGGTTCTTGGTCACCTCTCTGACCAAGGCCCATCTCCCCCGATGCACTGTCAGCTGTGGACCTTATATAGACAGGTGTGTGCCTTTCCAAATCATGTCCAATCAATTGAATTTACCACAGGTGGATTCCAATCAAGTTGTTCGAAACATCTCAAGGATGATCAGTGGTAACAGGATGCACCTGAGCTCAATTTTGAGTCTCATAGCAAAGGGTCTAAATACTCAATTAAATAAGGTATTTCTGTTTTTTTTTAAATATTTAATACATTTGCAAACATTTCTAAAAACCTGTCTTCACTTTGTCATTATGGGGTATTGTGTGTAGATTGATATATATACAGTGCCTTGCGAAAGTATTCGGCCCCCTTGAACTTTGCGACCTTTTGCCACATTTCAGGCTTCAAACCTAAAGATATAAAACTGTATTTTTTTGTGAAGAATCAACAACAAGTGGGACACAATCATGAAGTGGAACGACATTTATTGGATATTTCAAACTTTTTTAACAAATCAAAAACTGAAAAATTGGGCGTGCAAAATTATTCAGCCCCTTTACTTTCAGTGCAGCAAACTCTCTCCAGAAGTTCAGTGAGGATCTCTGAATGATCTAATGTTGACCTAAATGACTAATGATGATAAATACAATCCACCTGTATGTAATCAAGTCTCCGTATAAATGCACCTGCACTGTGATAGTCTCAGAGGTCCGTTAAAAGCGCAGAGAGCATCATGAAGAACAAGGAACACACCAGGCAGGTCCGAGATACTGTTGTGAAGAAGTTTAAAGCCGGATTTGGATACAAAAAGATTTCCCAAGCTTTAAACATCCCAAGGAGCACTGTGCAAGCGATAATATTGAAATGGAAGGAGTATCAGACCACTGCAAATCTACCAAGACCTGGCCGTCCCTCTAAACTTTCAGCTCATACAAGGAGAAGACTGATCAGAGATGCACCCAAGAGGCCCATGATCACTCTGGATGAACTGCAGAGATCTACAGCTGAGGTGGGAGACTCTGTCCATAGGACAACAATCAGTCGTGTATTGCACAAATCTGGCCTTTATGGAAGAGTGGCAAGAAGAAAGCCATTTCTTAAAGATATCCATAAAAAGTGTTGTTTAAAGTTTGCCACAAGCCACCTGGGAGACACACCAAACGTGGAAGAAGGTGCTCTGGTCAGATGAAACCAAAATTTAACTTTTTGGCAACAATGCAAAACGTTATGTTTGGCGTAAAAGCAACACAGCTGAACACACCATCCCCACTGTCAAACATGGTGGTGGCAGCATCGTGGTTTGGGCCTGCTTTTCTTCAGCAGGGACAGGGAAGATGGTTAAAATTGATGGGAAGATGGATAGAGCCAAATACAGGACCATTCTGGAAGAAAACCTGATGGAGTCTGCAAAAGACCTGAGACTGGGACAGAGATTTGTCTTCCAACAAGACAATGATCCAAAACATAAAGCAAAATCTACAATGGAATGGTTCAAAAATAAACATATCCAGGTGTTAGAATGGCCAAGTCAAAGTCCAGACCTGAATCCAATCGAGAATCTGTGGAAAGAACTGAAAACTGCTGTTCACAAATGCTCTCCATCCAACCTCACTGAGCTCGAGCTGTTTTGCAAGGAGGAATGGGAGAAAATGTCAGTCTCTCGATGTGCAAAACTGATAGAGACATACCCCAAGCGACTTACAGCTGTAATCACAGCAAAAGGTGGCGCTACAAAGTACTAACTTAAGGGGGCTGAATCATTTTGCACGCCCAATTTTTCAGTTTTTGATTTGTTAAAAAAGTTTGAAATATCCAATAAATGTCGTTCCACTTCACGATTGTGTCCCAAGTGTTGTTGATTCTTCACAAAAAAATACAGTTTTATATCTTTATGTTTGAAGCCTGAAATGTGGCAAAAGGTCGCAAAGTTCAAGGGGGCCGAATACTTTCGCAAGGCACTGTATATATATATATATATATATATATATATATATATATATATATATATATATATATATATATATATATATACACATATATTTTTTTATCCATTCTAGATTAAGGCAGTGACGTAATAACATATAGAAAAAGTCAAAGGGTCTGAATACTTTCCGAATGCACTGTATATAACATACCATTGGTTTCAAGAATTTTGAATAATCATTTAAATTTTAAAAACTCTATGTTTTAAATCTGGCATTATTTTGTGTATCAGTGCCATGGAATCGGTACATCGAAAATCTCTTCCCAACTATTTTTGAATCTGTATGGCACAGCTGTAAATGTTTTGATTCTTATACTATTTTATTCATCACAATTTTCTTTAACAAATTTTGGTCTTTAATGCAGGGCTGACAGACAAGTTCCTCACTTTCTCCCCCTTCATCTTGCCTCTTTCATTTTTGCGGTATTGCTGCAATTAGTTGGTTGACATTTTGGATAGAGCAGACATTTAGATATATTTTTGTTAGCTGCATGTGTGACATAACTCGAATAGTGCTATTTATGATATAATTTACAAAGATTATACCGTTTAAAAAAATGTTCCTCCAAAAATAATGCTTTTTTTATCAATTAGTGTATTTGAGTTTAACCAAAATATTTGTTGTAATATTTGTTCTGTCTTTTCTGGTGGATTAAACTGAAATTGCAACCAACTTTCTTTGGTTTGTTTTAAAAATAGCAATATTTAGGAGATTATTTCGTTTTCAAATAATGTGAAAGTGAGAGGTTGTAATCTGAATAAAGGGGAAAAGGCCATTCTTGAACACGGAGTGAGCCATATTTACTAATCTGCTAGTGAACCAGTTCGGATTTAAGTATAGCTTTTGCATGACTGAAGCCTTTAGTGAGAGGTCTAATACTTTAATATTTAATCATTTCTGCCCTCCGAATTCAGATTAATTATATAAATTGGCCCGTTTAATTTTGTCTGTCTTGCCGTTCCAAATAAAATTGAATATTTTTTGCTCATATAACTGAAAAACAAGTCGTTAGGTGTAGGCAGGGCCATAAGCAAATAGGTTAACTGGGATATGACTCGGGGTGATTTTTCTAAATAGACAGATATTTTCCTTTCCACGGTAACAAGATCTTATTTATTTTTTGCTAACTTTCTATTAAAATGTATTGTAGTGAGAACATTTCTTTCTTTCGGGATATGAATACAGAGTATGTCCACTTCCCATTCAGACCATTTTATTGGTAAACGACACGGTAATGTAAAAGTTTCATTTTGTTTTTAGATCATATATGTAATATAGGACACTTTATCAAAAGCCTTTTCAAAGTCAGCTATGAATACCAGGCCTGGTTTCCCAGACTTGGCATAGTGTTCTATTGTTTCCAGTATTTACAGTGCATTCGGAAAGTATTCAGAACCCTTCCCCTTTTCCACATTTGGATACGTTACAGCCTTATTCTAAAATGGATTACAGTAAATTGTAGTCACATCAATCTACACACAATACCCCATAATGACAAATGTATAAAAATAATTTTAAAAGGAAATACCTTATAAGTATTCAGACCCTCTGCATCCAGTTTCCATTGATCATCGTTGAGATGTTTCTAAAACTTGTCTGGAGTCCACATGTGGTAAATTAAATTACTTTGACATGATTTGGAAAGGCACACTCCTGTCTATGTGAGGTCCCACAGTTGACAGTGCATGTCAAAGCAAAAACCAAGCCATGAGGTCAAAGGAATTTTCCGTAGAGCTCCGAGACAGGATTGTGTCGAGGCACATATCTGGGGAAGGGTACCAAAACATTTCTGCAGCATTGATGATCCCAAAGAACACAGTGGCCTCGATCATTCTTACATGGAAGAAGCACTGTATACTATCTCCAATGTATTGTTTATGTTAAAGAAAACTGGATTAATAGGATTATAATGTATAATAATATCTGACAGTACCTTTTTAATTCTATGCGCTTTGCATTTTGCTAGAATTTTTGTATCACAACACTGAAGTATAAGGGACCTCCAATTTGTTAAATGGACTGGATCTTTATATTTACCACTTGGGTCCTCTTTCAGTAATAGTGAAATCAGACCTTCTTGTTGAGTGTCTGATAATCTACCATTTTTATAGGAGTGGTTAAAACATGCTAATAACGGTCCTCCGAGTACAACCAAAAAGGTTTGATATACTACCTTAATTGGTATGTCATCCAGCCCTTTCCTAGACTCAAAGGCTTTAATTGCATCAAGAAGGTCCTCCTTTTTAGTGGTTACTTTATAGTAAATATTGAATAGGGTGGCATTTCACTTGCGCTGAGATGGGAGGAGTGGCGATATTTGAGGTGTGTAAATATTTAAGGCAATTACAACAATGTTGACTGCTAACACTCTGAACATATTGAGCAAACACTGGATGTTTTTTTTACTCTTGTTATACTCGTTACTGTAGCTTATGCCATTTAATAAACCGTAGTTGGTGTCATTCCACAGTGGACTAGGACGAGAATATTCCGTGCCCCCAGCAACTCAAAGACCGTCAATGACCTACACAACTTGAGACAACCGCATGCGGTATTATGGGGGTGCCACAGGGTTAAATTCTTGGGCCGACTCTTTTCTATGTATATATCAATGATGTCGCTCTTGCTGCTGGTGATTCTCTTATCCACCTCTACGCAGACGACACCATTCTGTATACCTCTGGCCCTTCTTTGGACACTGTGTTAACAAACCTCCAGACGAGCTTCAATGCCATACAACACTCCTTCCGTGGCCTCCAACTGCTCTTAAATGCAAGTAAAGCTAAATGCATGCTCTTCAACCGATTGCTGCCCGCACCCGCCCGCCCATCTGGCATCACTATTCTGGACGGTTCTGACTTAGAATATGTGGACAACTACAAATACCTAGGTGTCTGGTTAGACTGTAAACTCTCCTTCCAGACTCACATTAAGCATCTCCAATCCAAAATTAAATCTAGAATCGGCTTCCTATTTCGCAACAAAGCCTCCTTCACTTATGCTGCTAAACATACCCCCTGACTATCCTACCGATCCTTGACTTCGGCGATGTCATTTACAAAATAGCCTCCAACACTCTACTCAGCAAATTGCATGTTGTCTATCACAGTGCCATCCGTTTTGTCACCAAAGCCCCATATACTACCCACCACTGTGACCTGTATGCTCTCGTTGGCTGGCCCTCGCTTATTTTTTTGTCGCCAAACCCAATGGCTTCAGGTCATCTATAAGTCTTTGCTAGGTAAAGCTCCGCCTTATCTCAGCTCACTGGTCACCATAGCAACGCCCACCAGTAGCACGCGCTCCAGCAGGTATATTTCACTGGTCACTCCCAAAGCCAACTCCTTCTTTAGCCGCCTTTCCTTCCAGCAAAAATAGCTAAAATCACTGAAGCTGGAGACTTATATCTCCCTCAATAACTTTAAGCATCACCTGTCAGAGCAGTTTACCGATCATTGCACCTGTACATAGCCCATCTGTAAATAGCCCACCCAACTACCTCATATTGTTATTTATATTTTTGCTCCTTTGTACCCCAGTATCTCTACTTGCATATCATCTTCTGCACATCTATCACTCCAGTGTTAATTGCTAAATTGTAATTATTTCGCCACTATGGCCTATTTATTGCCTTACCTCCCTAATCTTACTACATTTGCACACACTGTATATAGATTTTTCTGTTGTGTTATTGACTGTATGTTTGTTTATCCCATGTGTAACTCTGTGTTGTTTGTGTCGCACTGCTTTGCTTTATCTTGGCCAGGTCGCAGCTGTAAATGAGAACTTGTTAAATAAAGGTGAAATAAAAAAATTATTAAGCCATGGAACACATTGTTTGACCAGTGAGTGGCCAAGTTCTCGTCGCACCTACAAATTGTTTATTAATCTAAACCCTTTCACACCCCCGCCAGCCTATGAGCTCATAATTCCTGCTGTGAAAATAACAAAAGTATTTCTGACACACCCAGGACCTATAGCGCTACCACCAGTGATAAGATTTACCATTGCGTTAGGTTTGTTAAAATAGAGCCCTGTGTGTTAGTGAGAGGTGATTTATGTACTGTATACCACTATCTTTTGGGTTAATGACTGAGAGGGCAAGCTTCTGTATGTGCACAGTATGTGCCTGATTGTGCATGGTGAGTATGCAAGCAGGAGAGTGCATTCCATGTTTGTGGGTCTCGTTAAAGCAGTGACTTTTTGTGAATGTGTCTGTCTCTGTGTCTGTCATATTTTACCCCAAACAATTATTTCATATCTGTGTTGTATCTGAACTGGTGCGTGGAGGGAAGCGTATGTGTGGAGATGAGACGGGCATATGTGACTCTATCCCTGTCCCCCTCTGAGTCCCACGCTGGGCTAAGTGCTGTTTCCCTCCCTCCCCCTGGGGCCCTGACCAACTGGAGCGCGTCAGAGCTCTGCCGCCTCCTAATCCCCTCTCATCTCCTCCCCCTTCTCCTTTACCTCTTTTCTGCCTCCTCTCTTCTCCTCTCTGTACCCTCCTCCTCATTTCATCATACATCCAGATTCAGTTATTGATTTATGCTTTATAATTCATCAAATGCAAAGGATCAAATCAATTTTCCCTTCCCTAACCCTGCCTCTAGCCATTCTCCAATCGAGAAACAAGACTAGCATTTCCTACATATTGAAGCTTTAAAGGTTTGATTGATCGTAATTTATTATGAAACGACACATCACAGCAGTATGTCAGAAAACTCACCCTCTCTCCCCCGCTGCAGGTAGCCTGGCGGGTAGGAGCGTTGGGTCAGTAATCGAAAGGTTATCGAATCGCAGAGCCGACAATGTAAAAATCTGTCATTCTGCCCCTGAGCAAGGCAGTTAACCCACTGTTCCCCAGGCGCCGAAGATGTGGATTTCGATTAAGGCATCCCTCCGCACCTCTCTGATTTAGAGGGGTTGGGTTACATATACACATTTCAGTTGAATGCATTCAGTTGTGCAACTGATTAGGTTTCTCTCTCCTCACAGCCCATCATCCCTCAGAGCCCCAGCAGCAGTGTGGTCACACCCACCAGTACCCTGAGCACCCCTTCCAGGAGGGACAGCTGTGCCCTGCAGGACCTTTTCATCCCCCCGCCCCCCGAGGAACCATACACCCCCAGGTAGACACACAAGCTGCCTCACTTTGACATACTGTATGCCTTACTTTAGGGATTACACAGTGTAGTCACTGTTTATACTGTATGCCTTACTTTAGGGATTACACAGTGTAATCACTGTTTATACTGTATGCCTTACTTTAGGGATTACACAGTGTAGTCACTGTTTATACTGTATGCCTTACTTTAGGGATTACACAGTGTAGTCACTGTTTATACTGTAAATTTTACCAGAGGGATTAAAGTGTAGTCACTGTTTATACTGTATGTTTTTCCAGAGGGATTACACAGTGTAGTCACGGTTTATACTGTATGTCTTACCAGAGGGATTACACAGTGTAGTCACTGTTCATACTGTATGTCTTACCAGAGGAATAACACAGTGTAGTCACTGATTATACTGTATGCCTTACCAGAGGGATTACACAGTGTAGTCACTGTTTATACTGTATGCCTTACTTTAGGGATTACACAGTGTAATCACTGTTTATACTGTATGCCTTACTTTAGGGATTACACAGTGTAGTCATTGTTTATACTGTAAATTTTACCAGAGGGATTAAAGTGTAGTCACTGTTTATACTGTATGTTTTTCCAGAGGGATTACACAGTGTAGTCACGGTTTATACTGTATGTCTTACCAGAGGGATTACACAGTGTAGTCACTGTTCATACTGTATGCCTTACCAGAGGGATTACACAGTGTAGTCACTGTTTATACTGTATGCCTTACTTTAGGGATTACACAGTGTAGGCACTGTTTATACTGTATGCCTTACCTGAGGGATTACACAGTGTAGTCACTATTTATACTGTATGTTTTACCTGAGGGATTACACAGTGTAGTCACTGTATAATGTACTTTGATTATGTTTTATGTTATTATCTGCAGTGAAAAAGTGTAGTGGTTTACCTGTGTAATTACTTCACTCTGTGAATTTAGTCAGTTTATTCCCTTTTGTGGGGGGATTTATGTGCCTTGTAGTATATGACTTTGTTGAAGTTTACCAATGCAGTCGATGCTCCATAGGCGAACAGACTCTCTCCATGATCTGTGCTGCAGAGACGACAAGGGAAATCTATCAGGTGACGACGACCTCCAAACTGACATCCCGGTGGCCAAGGGCTCTGAGTCCCCCAACTCCTTCCTGGACCAGGAGTGTCGCCGACGTTTCCCTCTGGTGGAGGAGGATGCTGTTCTGTACTGCTACGAATACGACCAGAACCACGGGCCTCCACCTGTCCGCAGGGACTGCACCCCCACTTATGGTATGACCCAGTCCAAACCGCATATTTGTATGAGGGATGTCAGTCCCCCATATACTGTATGATATGACCCAGTCCAAGCCTGTTTGTTTGTATGTAGGATGTCTATCCCCCATATATGTTACGACCCAGTCCAAGGCTGTGTGTTTGTATGAGAGATGCGGGTGGTGCACTTCCTATAGATTTGATCACTCTTTTGTTGCTGCGAAAAATGTCCTGCAAAGCAGGAAATGCAAACGTGTAGTGTATTTCTGTTTTAAAAATGCTTCTAAAGTTTGTAATCTCCACTTTGAACATTTCAGACTTGATTTGCCCTAACAAAAAATGTATCAACCCCTACAAAAATGCTCATTAATTGTAATACACATAATAATTCACATTTCCTGTTGCTGCAGGATTATTTTCCTGTTGTAGCAAAATTAATGATCCTACATCTGTATACAATGCCTGCTGTGTTTGTGATGTTTGTCACTGTATTGTTAATATAGGCTGTTTGTAGCTCTTAGATTTTCCTGGGTAGGTCTGTAATGTTGTGTGTTATCTGTGCTGGTGCTCCAGGCAGGCTTAGGCCCATCTCCATGCCAGTGGAATATAACTGGGTGGGAGACTATGAAGACCCGGCCAAGCTGAAGAGAGAGAGCAGGAGAGGTGAGTGGGAGGCCAGGATGGAGAGAAAGGGAGAGATAAAAAGAGAGGGGAGACAGAAAGAGAGAGCTATAGCAGCAGAGGTGAGTGGGTGGATATCTCTCATAATTGGGTTTTCTGCTTCCCCATCTCAGATGTCTTAGCCAAGGGACTAGGAAGCTGAGCAGCCAGGCAGGGCTCAGTGCATAATAGATATGATGCTGAATTAGCTATCCTCCTCTCTATCTGTCCCTCTTTTCCGGTCTCTTCTTTCTGTGTATCTTTGTTAGTCCCTCCTACTCTCTTTCTCTTTCAATCTCACCCATTTCTCTCAGTGACTCTCTGCCTCTCTCTCTCTCTCTCTTTGCTTTTGGGTCTTGAAGGTATGTCGTTGCCTTGGCAACTGTAACCAGGCTCTTCCCAAGATTTGCAATAATGGGGTTAGAGTGAAGCCTAGGCATTTGTCTGAATGACAAGACCGAGTAAAGCCTCAGAGCCCTAAAGCCGAATGCCTGGACACACCACAGGATTACACAAAACATCAATTACACTTCCCAATGACATGGCTCCCAAAACTAGCCTATAAGAGTCAGATGGAGGATGTTCATCAGGGGTCTCGCTGTATCCTCAAGGCCCTAATGACATGACTAAGTCCACAAGTCACACAACTGTCCCTTTTCCTCCAAGCAATCATTACACAATCTCTAGAATTGGCTTTGGACTTGTTTTTCGCTGTTGTTTAAAGTTTGTAGTAACAAAGTGACAGCACAATGAATATTCAGTAGGTAGAAATGATGTACACATAGTAGGCCGATATAATCAAATGGTGTTAGACAAAGTGATCTAATTGCTGGCCTCCCCTGCTCTCGTAGAGAACTCCCTGCTGTGCTATGTGAATCAGAGTGAGGACAAGGCCATGCCAGAGGAGTACCTGACAGGGCGCAGCAGGAAGAAGAGTGACAAGGGCAGCCCCGCCCACTACGCCCTCCTCCCAGCCCTCCAGATGGAAGTCTCCACGTCTGGCTCTGACTCCGCCTCCCTCTACCATGTAAGTGTTTTTTTGTTGTGATTATGAGTAGATATATAGAGGTCTGAGCACAGTGGAGACAGATTAATGTGGTTTGATATCTCTCATTTTCCTGTGTGTTATTTTGTAGATGTTTGAACGATCCTCGCTGCGCTCAAGGTCTAGGAAGAAGAGTAAAGGTGAGTTATTCAAAACCTACAGTCCACAATGCATGTACAGTTTCAAATATACACTACATACATACATGTAATCTGATGCAGACCATCCAATACAGTTGTTTCATTGATACTCCTCTCTCCTTCCTACAGCTGGTGACTCTTTGTCCTCCATCAGTAAGAGGCGTATCTCATGTAAAGACCTGGGGCGGGGGGACTGTGAGGGCTGGCTGTGGAAAAAGAAGGATGCTAAAAGCTACTTCTCCCAGAAGTGGAAGAAATACTGGTTCATCCTGAAAGATACCTGCCTATACTGGTACATGAATGAGGAGGTGAGTGTGTGAGTGATACTGACCAACTTGCTAATTTGTTGTACTGTGACTCCCTCTCTTCATCCTCTCTTGATTATCCTGTGAAGATGTTAACCATTCCTCTATATTTTTTGTAACTCAGTAAAGTAATGTTTGTCAGACTCAGAACAGTGTATGATATTATGTTTGTTCCTCCCTCAGGATGAAAAGGCAGAGGGCTTTGTTAGTCTCCCAGAATTCAAGATTGATCGTGCGTCTGAGTGCCGTAGGAAGTAGTGAGTACATGCATTTGTGTTTGTATACAATAAATTCATATGTGAGTCTTGTAGTCTGTTTGTCTGTGTGAACCTTGGCATGTGTTTGTTTGAATCTATTGAGAATGTAGTGTGTGAGTCTTTAAATACAATATATGTTCAGTACATGCAACCTGTGTTTGTGCCCCAGAATACTTACAGGTAGTGCTGAGCGATTAACCGACATTTCATTTTTTGTTGTTATTTAACAACTAATTGACCGACGTCGGTTCAATTACTGGTATTCCATGTAGTTTGTTTTTTTGTGAGCCCAGTGTGACGTTTCTCTAGAGAAATCTTTCAAGACAGAAATCAAGTCAAGAGCTATGTGGAACGCTGGGCTAAAGGGAGTTGTAGTTCACAAATATTCAACCTAGTTTAGCTCAGAAACGTGGTAATGAACTATAATCCTATAATCCATTGCGCCAGTTTTTTCTTTTTTGGACAGAGATGGGGAAGAGGCGAAGCGAGAGGTTTTACTCTCGCCAAAATCTGTCCAAAATAAGCCCAATGCGTTTCTATGGGCTTATTTTGGATTTAAACATGTCGCCTGTCTTCCTGCCTTTGGGACAACGACTCCCATAGATAGGACGGAGACAATAGCATCTCGCCATTATATACAGATCTCTGGATGGATACACTTTTACGCAGGGGCACAACTTTCACTGGGGACGGGGGGCGGCATGTCCCTCCACATTCTGAAATTGCATTTTTGTTCCCCCCCAGTTTTATATTTGGAATGTGATACAAAATGAGGCAACGGTGTACTTTAGGATAGAGCCAGCGCAGGACACACTGGACCGTGGAGGTGCACCGGAGGTCTTGAACGCAGAGCTGGCACAAGTCGTCCTGGCTGGATACCCCCCGTAGCCCGGCAAGTGCGGGGAATTGGAACAGGCAGCACTGGGCTGTGCTGGCGAACCAGGGACACCGTGCGTAGAGCTGGCGCAGGATAACCTGGGCCGAAGAGACGCACCGGAGGCCAGGAGCACTGAGCTGGCACAATCCGTCCTGACTGAATGCCCACTCTAGCACGGCCACTGCGGGGAGTTTGCACAGAGCGCACCGAGCTGGTGCGGGCATGGTGCGCAGAACCAGATAGCACGGTGCTTGACCGGTCACTCACTCCTCACGGTAAGCACGGTAAGCACGAGGAGTTGGCTCAGGTCTGAATCCTGACTCTGCCAATCTCCCCGTGTGCCTCCCCCCAAAAATATGTTTTGGGGCTGCCTCTCCTTCTTGCCTCGTTGTTCCAACTCCTCGTAATGCCTCGAACAACTCCTCGTAATGCCTCCGTTCCGCTTTTGCTGCTTCTATCTCCTCCTTCGGACGGCGATACTCCCCGGCCTACGTCCAGGGTCCTTTTCCGTCCAGGATCTCCTCCAATGTCCACTCGCCCTTTTGACCACGCTGCTTGGTCCTTCTTTGGTGGGTCGTTCTGTCACGTCTGTCGTCGGAAGGAGTCCACCAAAGCGCAGCGTGAAAAGTGTTCATGATTTGTTTTATTATCAAAAAACACTCAAACAAAGTAACAAAACGAAAGCGAACAGTTCTGTCAGGTAACAGAGACTATACAGAAA
The DNA here is from genome assembly GCF_057628025.1 of Oncorhynchus mykiss. Classification (NCBI taxonomy): domain Eukaryota; kingdom Metazoa; phylum Chordata; class Actinopteri; order Salmoniformes; family Salmonidae; genus Oncorhynchus; species Oncorhynchus mykiss. The sequence continues at coordinate 35,625,835 of NC_143031.1, read as the reverse complement.
ATAACTACCCACAAACACAGGTGGGAAAAAGGCTGCCTAAGTATGATTCCCAATCAGAGACAATGATAGAACCACACTCGGCCAAAACAAAGAAATAGACAACATAGAATGCCCAAACCAAATCACACCCTGACCTAACCAAATAGAGAAATAAAACAGCTCTCTAAGGTCAGGGCGTGATAGTTGCTGAATGAGTGAGTGACGTGGAGGGCCGGAGGGGTGTGTGCGTGTGTGTGTGTGTTGACAGAGCATTACATTTATTGGCTGTGTCACGTGAGCGAGAGGAGAGAGAGCAGCACGCTTGCACATTGTGACAACTTTTTCCCAGTTGTAGGTAGGCTATTTAGATTGTCGGTATGGAGACACCTATTTATAACCCTTTTTTCCATAAAACATATTATTACACTAGAACTAATGCACATCAAGAAATAATGGAGAAAAAGTACTGGAAAATGACTTTAGGCACACTAGAGCGCATTACATACATTCGCTCAGAGGTGGTTTAAACTGCATTCTAATGTTGACTGCTTAAATAAAACGTCATCAGCCCTTGCCTTAACAGGAAGCCAGTGTAGGGAAGCTAGCACTGGAATAATATGAAGAGTGATGAAGAAGAGTGATGAAGTACTGCATCAGATGACCTGGCCTCCACAATCACGCGACCTCAACCCAGTTGAGATGGTTTGGGATGAGTTGGACCTCAGAGTGAAGGAAAAGCACTCAACAAGTGCCCAGCATATGTGGGAACTCCTTCAAGACTGTTGGAAAAGCATTCCAGGTGAAGCTGGTTGAGAGAATGCCAAGAGTGTGCAAAGCTGTCTTCAAGGCAAAAAATATTTTGATTTGTTTAACACTTTCTTTTACTACATGATTTCATATGTGTTATTTCATGGTTTTGATGTCTTCACTATTATTCTACAATGTATATGTGTAGTAAATATAAAGCAAACCCTTTGAATGAGTAGGTGTGTCCAGACTTTTGACTGTTTCTGTACATATTCTCGTGACTTGACTTTAATATTAATCTGAAGGCGGTTATTCATCAAATTAACTAATTATCTTTAATTGTTACCCAATTCAATTAATCATGTAACAATTAGCTGATTAGGATCTGGGGCAACACAAGAGTGCTATCAACTAGTTTTTGTTTTTTTATTTAACCTTTATTTTCTTACCATCTCCCGAATTAAACTCTAAAAGGTATTTACCTATCACATCTATAAACAGTTAACTTATTAATCATAACCTCGTATCATATCATCATTCTGAACAGTCGTAACCTCATTGCATCTGCAAAAACCTGAGCCTTACTTGTGATCCACTACAACACAAATGTATTTATTTATTAGCTACTTAAATAGGACACAGGATAAACATACACACTCTGCACCGGTTATTGACTGGAGACGTAATACACTGAAAACCAGTCTCTAGCGGAATGACAACAACATTGTTAAAGCTTGTTAAAGAAGAGGGGGAGAGAGAGAGGGACAGAGGCACTTAAAATTTGGTACATTCAGAAACTACTCTCACCTATAGTAACCAAATACTTTGCACACGAACAGCCGCCCACTTTGAGCAAGAAATCATGAATGTATTTACGTGAAATCCCGGGGATCTCTCGGTAAACAGGGCAGCCTTGGAAAGGGCGTTGGTCCTTTTCGCAGCATGTTTGTAAGGCTCCGATTGTCCGAAATGGTTCCACCAAGTCTTCTACTGTTGTCCTTCTTTGTAGTTGTTCGGTATCCGGTGACTTGTCGTGTAGTCCTGAACAGAACTACAGAGTTGACTTTCCTTCCTTTCACTCTGGAAGAGGCTTATTTGAAGATAGGCTAGCCAGCTGTATCGATGGTTTGAGCAGAGTAACAGGATGATCCTACTTAAATTCGCTTTCAAAAATACTTTACTTAGAACAGCTAATCACCCGTACCAATGATTGTCTGGGAGGTGAGTTTATCGTCTCCACCTCGTGTTGAGTTTCAAAGTTCAAACCACTTTAAATGCGCAGCTGCAGCTTCATTCTTTTTTGGTCCAATGTGAGTTTTTTTAAACCCATCATTTATACCTTTTGCTGGAAAGGGGTGGTTCCGGCAGGCTGGCATGCTCCCTGACCTCACTCCAGGGCGGTGACTGCTCCCTGTGCAAAGTTCATGGAAAATAATTATCTCTTATAGCTTCTCAAATCACACCCCTCACAAGACTAAAACACTTTCATAATTTTTCATGTTACATGCACAACGCATAGTATAGAAACTATAGTATGGAAACTAAAATAATTTATATTTGAAAGAAACCCAAAATTTGCTTCTTACAGTACCTTGCGAAAGTATTCGGCCCCCTTGAACTTTGCGACCTTTTGCCACATTTCAGGCTTCAAACATAAAGATATAAAACTGTATTTTTTTGTGAAGAATCAACAACAAGTGGGACACAATCATGAAGTGGAATGACATTTATTGGATATTTCAAACTTTTTTAACAAATCAAAAACTCAAAAATTGGGCGTGCAAAATTATTCAGCCCCCTTAAGTTAATACTTTGTAGCGCCACCTTTTGCTGCGATTACAGCTGTAAGTCGCTTGGGGTATGTCTCTATCAGTTTTGCACATCGAGAGACTGAAATTTTTTCCCATTCCTCCTTGCAAAACAGCTCGAGCTCAGTGAGGTTGGATGGAGAGCATTTGTGAACAGCAGTTTTCAGTTCTTTCCACAGATTCTCGAATGGATTCAGGTCTGGACTTTGACTTGGCCATTCTAACACCTGGATATGTTTATTTTTGAACCATTCCATTGTAGATTTTGCTTTATGTTTTGGATCATTGTCTTGTTGGAAGACAAATCTCCGTCCCAGTCTCAGGTCTTTTGCAGACTCCATCAGGTTTTCTTCCAGAATGGTCCTGTATTTGGCTCCATCCATCTTCCCATCAATTTTAACCATCTTCCCTGTCCCTGCTGAAGAAAAGCAGGCCCAAACCACGATGCTGCCACCACCATGTTTGACAGTGGGGATGGTGTGTTCAGCTGTGTTGCTTTTACGCCAAACATAACGTTTTGCATTGTTGCCAAAAAGTTCAATTTTGGTTTCATCTGACCAGAGCACCTTCTTCCACATGTGTGTGTCTCCCAGGTGGCTTGTGGCAAACTTTAAACAACACTTTTTATGGAAATCTTTAAGAAATGGCTTTCTTCTTGCCACTCTTCCATAAAGGCCAGATTTGTGCAATATACGACTGATTGTTGTCCTATGGACAGAGTCTCCCACCTCAGCTGTAGATCTCTGCAGTTCATCCAGAGTGATCATGGGCCTCTTGGCTGCATCTCTGATCAGTCTTCTCCTTGTATGAGCTGAAAGTTTAGAGGGACGGCCAGGTCTTGGTAGATTTGCAGTGGTCTGATACTCCTTCCATTTCAATATTATCGCTTGCACAGTGCTCCTTTGGATGTTTAAAGCTTGGGAAATCTTTTTGTATCCAAATCCGGCTTTAAACTTCTTCACAACAGTATCTCGGACCTGCCTGGTGTGTTCCTTGTTCTTCATGATGCTCTCTGCGCTTTTAACGGACCTCTGAGACTATCACAGTGCAGGTGCATTTATACGGAGACTTGATTACACACAGGTGGATTGTATTTATCATCATTAGTCATTTAGGTCAACATTGGATCATTCAGAGATCCTCACTGAACTTCTGGAGAGAGTTTGCTGCACTGAAAGTAAAGGGGCTGAATAATTTTGCACGCCCAATTTTTCAGTTTTTGATTTGTTAAAAAAGTTTGAAATATCCAATAAATGTCGTTCCACTTCATGATTGTGTCCCACTTGTTGTTGATTCTTCACAAAAAAATACAGTTTTATATCTTTATGTTTGAAGCCTGAAATGTGGCAAAAGGTTGCAAAGTTCAAGGGGGCCGAATACTTTCGCAAGGCACTGTATGCCATTACAAGATACAATGATATTCCTTCTTAATTGTCTCGAAAACATTATGGAAAAAGGCTTTATTGTATATAGAAAAATGAGGCTAGTTTTCAGGTCTTTTGGGTGGGTTTAGAGTGGTCATTGGGCTTGAAATTTCTTGCTTGACCTGGCAACCCTGGGTTAGATAAACACAGACCACATGAGAGAGGAATGTTCACAACACAACGACGAGAGGGACAGAGACAGTTTGTGAAAGTATCTCTTATCTACGTTGAAGAACTAGTAAAATGATTTTGTCAGACAGTTCTGCAGCATAGGCTACTTAGGCTGAATAGCTAAATAGGATAACTAAAGACAGTAAATTATGGGGAACACACAGGTAAAGCTAGGTTTGGCTGCTAGTGCCTGAGCAGAGATGAGATGACTTGAAGAAATGAAAAATAATAAAGTCATCAAATAAAACAAAGTAATACACATAACTGAAATATTTTATTATTTCATAGTAATTTCCTGTTTTTCTATTGATTTTATTTATTTATTTTACCTTTATTTAACTAGGCAAGTCAGTTAATTAAGAACAAATTCTTATTTTCAATGACGGCCTAGGAACAGTGGCAGAACGACAGATTTGTACCTTGTCAGCTCGGGGGTTTGAATGTCTACCCAATGTAGACGTGACAGAGACAATGGAATGTTTAAAATGTTTTGGCAATTGAATGCCCACTATTTTTGGCTTTGGAATGTCCATTAAAAAGCTGTATTTCATAATGTATTAAAAAATGATCGAAACCAAAAAATGTAATTATTTTTGTTATAATCAAACCCGAAACCGAACCTAACCGACCTCAAAAAGCACTAACCGCTCAGCACTATTTACTGTATGGTATAATCTGTCCTTGACCGCATGTTTCTGTGTTCCAGTGCTTTCAAGGCCTGCCATCCAAAGATCAAGAGTTTCTACTTTGCAGCAGACAATGCAGATGACATGAACAGGTGAGAGTCACTGTCAGACATAATTACTGTAGCTAACACGGAGGGGGAGGCAGGCAGAGACAAGGAGGTGAGAAAAACTGAACGGTTTTGACAAATAGGGCTAGGCAGATGACCAGGTGAGCTGATGTGAGATGCAAAAACAGCAGGAGATAACAGAATGGTGTGTGAGATTTGGAATGGGGTCATTGATGTTGTTCCCTCACAGGTGGCTGAGTCGTCTGACCATGGCAGTGGCAGGTTACTCGGAGCAGGAGAGGATCCGACAGGACCAGGGTGAGAATACGTCAATACACATTAACTTCTTATGGCTGCCATCCCCTTAACGGGATAATTTTCATCAACAACCGCTGAATTGCATATTCAAATAATATACCCTAAAAATATTTATATTCATGAAATCACAAGTGTAATATAGCAAAACACAGCTTAGCCTTTTGTTAATCCACCTGTCATGTCAGATTTTGAAAATATGCTTTACAGCGAAAGCAATCCAAGCGGTTGTGTAAGTTTATCGATCGCTCGACAAAACATTATGAACACCTAGCATCAAGTAGCTTGGTCACGAAAATCAGAAAAGCAATCAAATTAATCGTTTACCTTTGATGACCTTCGGATGTTTTCACTCACGAGACTCACGAGAGTTACACAATAAATGTTCCTTTTGTTCCATAAAGATTATTTTTATATCCAAAATACCTCTGTTTGTTTGGCGCGTTATGTTCAGAAATCCACAGGAAAGAGCGGTCACGACAACGCAGACAAATTGCAAATAGTATCCGTAATGTCCACAGAAACATGTCAAACGTTTTTTATAATCAATCCTCAGGTTGTTTTTAAAAATATATAATTGATAATATATCAACCGCAACTCTCTTTTTAAGTAGGAGAGGGAAAGGCAATGGCTACCCAAACTCTGTTGCGCATTCAAAACGCTACTGGCACCCGGCCATACAATGACGCAATGTTATCTTTCTCGCTCATTTTTCAAAATAAAGCCTGAAACTATGCCTAAAGACTGTTGACACCTTGAGGAAGCGATAGGAAAGGGAATATGGTTTATATCCCTTTAAATGGAGCAAAGGCAGGCTAAGGGACATGGAGTTTTCAAAATAGAAGCCACTTCCTGGTTTGATTGTCCTCATGGTTTCGCCTGCAATATCAGTTATGTTATACTCACAGACAATATTTTGACAGTTTTGGAAACTTTAGTGTTTTCTATCCAATACTAATAATAATATGCATATATTAGCAACTGAGACTGAGGAGCAGGCCGTTTAGTTTGGCAAACTTATTCATCCAAGCTACTCAATACGGCCCCCCAGCCATAAGAAGTTAATATAGTTGACAATAATAGAGGCTAAGAGCTGCTTCATTTGCCCTGGGTCTACTTTAGAAAATCCCCCCACATTGTCTCTTTCTGATGGTGACGTGTCCTCTTCTCTGCTTCATCCTTGTCATCATGACCAGACTACTGGAGTGAAAGTGACCATGAGGACATGGAGATGCCTTCAACCATGCCCAAACAGGACAGCCCTCCTCCCCCCTATGATACCTACCCCAGGCCCCCCTCGGTAAGTCACTCTTTCTGTGAAAAGCTACTCTGTGCATAGTTTTAATCTGGACTCTTCCCTCTTTTCTAATCCTCCTGTTATTTACATTATTGTTACAATGCCATTATATACCTCTCTAGCTGAGTCTCTTCCCTTTACAAAAAATATTCCTTGATTACAAATTACGTCATAAAGGAAAACATCCCTAGCAAGCGGAACAGATATGACAGCTGGTTACACAAAAGAAAAGGGTCTGGGATTGAGTGAAAGAGCGGGAAGACTGAGGAACAAAGGGCGAAGCTGTGCTATTGTAAATACAGTATCTTATGCATTCTAAATTACTGCCCATTTGGAAAAGGAAAATGCAATAGATATTTACTCTGAGCTGCGCTTCGGTAGGTTGGTGGTAGATGGAAGGCCGTGTTGCCCAACCGAGTCCTTTGAAGAATGTCCCTGGTGGTAAATTGAATACATTGTAGTAACGTCATTGTGTGGTAGACGGGATACTCTGTCTGTTCTTTCCTAGCCCGCGTTTGCAGCTGCTGTTGCTAACTCAATGGCTAGGAGGTATCACTTCTGTAGAGAATAAGAGTTCAAAGTTCATACCATTCGCAACCAAAGCTCACGCTGAGGTTTGCTTAATTCTGTAGTTGACATGTTAGTCCTTTTAATGCAGGGGCTGCAGACCTCACCTCCTTGGAACAGGAGGTTACATTTTCGTCAAGGCTTTATATAGTGGAGCGAGAAGGGTGTGTTTGAAACGTTTTATAATCCATGTCCCTTCACAGGGGCAGGCCACTGATTGAGCTGAGCCCTAACCTTATGAAAACCCAAATCTCTCATTTGGAAGCTAAAATTACATTTAATCTTTTCACCAATAATTTTATATTCAAACATTTAAATTGAACAACAATTCCATGTGAATCTGATAACTCTGATGTGTAGACTTTCCACTGTAGAGTTTATGTCATCCTATCATCGATGAGAATGTCTCAAATGACAACCGAACTGACATCATATTCATTAAGTACCACCGCATATGTTCAATTGGTCGGATTACCAGAATATAGTTCATTTCCTTCTGATGTTCCCAGAATCTCTATGTTAACCATGTCACATCAGTAGGGTAGAGAGAGGGAAAAGGGGGGAAGAGGTATTTATGACTGTCATAAACCTACCCCCAGGTCAACGTCATGACACAATGCTATGCCATGACACCTCTCTGTCTGTAGGTGTCCCAGATGAGTCCATACCTGGAGCCCAAACACGGCCGCCTTTCCTCCTCTGAGACCTTCCAGTCACGCTCTTCTCATGAGGAGTTCCACCCCGAGCCACAGGAGGGCAGCAGCAGTGGAGGCGGCATCTCGCCTGGCCAGAAGTCCTCCAGCCAACGGCGTTCGTGGCAGGACCTAATTGAGACGCCCTTGGGCAGCACGGGGCTCCACTACCTGCAGACACTGCCCCTGCCCCTGGAAGAGGCCCTGCTATGTTCCCCTGGAGGAGGAGGTCTGTCTGTGGAGTACCGCCGCCAGTCAACCCTCCCTGCCCAGCGCAGCCTGCTGCAGGAGCACTATGGCCCACTGCCCCTGCAACTCAGCTCCAGTGTCCCTGTAGAGGCTGTGGGGAAACAACGTAGCTTCACCCTGCCCCGAGACAGTGGGCTCCATGCCATTCTCTCAGCTTCGGCCAGCGCCTCTGACCACAGGGACCACCACCACTACCAGCTGGCCAGAGACACAGGTGAGACATTACTAAGGCATGACTGAGACACAGGACAAAGACGTGACAGCCATGACACCATGAGATAGAGAGACATGGCACCATGAGACAGAGAAGAAAGAGATGTGACAATGACCTTAACCTCTCTCTCCCTGTTACATTCTAGGATAACTTGATGTGTAAAAATTGTTTTATATACTTACATGGAAATTAGTACTTATAGGGTTATAACCTGGTATCCAATGGTAAATGATGTTGCTAATTATAGGCATTGTTCAGACACAGTCTGTGTCACAGACATTGCTGATTGTCTGAGATTTAGACCAGCCCCATCCCCCATCCCTACAGATCTCCAGGACACTATTCTAAAGTGAGGGGAAATCTTAGTGTCCTAATTGACACTAATTCATCCTGGCAGCCCGGGCTCCTCCTCGATGTCTTCCATACATGCACGCACACACACACACACACACACACACACACACACACACACACACACACACACACACACACACACAGCCATGATAGAGACATCGCTGTGCCCCACCTCCAGTGTTTGGGGAGGTGGGGCGAGGGAGAATCCTTTCAGCCCAAGTTAACATTGAATTTTGAAGAGGACAAAGAAACATGCCCAAGGGGCCTTTTTTCCTGTCCTAATTTCTCTGCCACTCTATCACTCACTGTCTCTACTACTCCCTCTATAGACTCTAACACAAAAACACGCAGCAAATACTGCATGATACACTTAAAGAGGCACAGCCCCACAGCTTCACAACTGACCCCCAAAACTCACGTATTGCTGACCCCCAAAACACGTATTGAAAATGCACAGCACAGTATGACAACCACCAGACACAAAAACTTTGGTTAAGTTTTAGTCAACATACACTACATTGTCAAAAGTATGTGGACACCTGCCAGTTGAACATCTCATTCCAGAATCATGGGCACTAATATGGACTTCGTCCTCCCTTTTCTGCTACAACAGCCTCTACTCTTCTGGGAAGGCATTCAACTTGATGTTGGAACATTGCTGTGGGGACTTGCTTCCATTCAGACACAAGAGCATTAATGAGGTCAGGCACTGATGTTGGGTGATTAGGTCTGGCTCAGCGTTCCAGTTCATCCCAAAGGTGTTTGATGGGGTGAGGTCAGGGCTCTGTTCAGGCCAGTCAAGTTTTTCCACACTGATCTCGACAAAGTATTTCTGTGTGGACCTCGCTTTGTCGCTTTGTGCCACAAAGTTGGAAGCACAGAATAGTCTAGAATGTCATTTAATGCTGTAGTGTTAAGATTTCCCTTCACTGGAACTAAGGGGCCTAGCCCGAATCATGAAAAAACAGCCCCAGACCATTATTCCTCATCCACCAAACTTTACAGCTGTCACTATGCACCAAACCCAGATTTGTCCGTTGGACTGCCAGATTGTGAAGCGTGATTCATCACTCCAAAGAACTCGTTTTAACTGCTCCAGAGTCCAATGGCGGCGAGCTTTACACCACTCCAGCTGACGCTTGGCATTGCACATGGTGATCTTAGGCTTGTGTGCAGCTGCTCGGTCATGAAAACCCATTTCATGAAGCTCCCGACGAACAGTTATTTTGCTGACGTTGCTTCCAGAGGCAGTTTGGAACTCGGTAGTGAGTGTTGCAACCGAGGACAGATGATTTTTATGCGCTACGTGCTTCAGCACTCGGCGGTCCCGTTCTGTGATCTTGTGTGGTCTACCACTTTGTGGTTGAGCCGTTGTTGCTTATAGACGTTTCTACTTCACAATAACAGCACTTACAGTTGACACCTCCGGAAACTTGACAATCTGAAATGTTGGAAATGTGGCATCCTATGATGGTGCCATGTTGAAAGTCACTGAGCTCTTCAGTACGTGCCATTCTACTACCAATGTTTGTCTACGGAGATTGCATGGCTGTGTGCTCAATTTTATACACCTGTCATTAACGGGTGTGGCAGAAATAGCCGAATCCACTCATTTGAACGGGTGCCAGATAAGATAAGAGCTATGTGGCAATAGCACCATAAGAGGGCAGTAAAGGATAGCATGGGACATTCCACTGTAGCAGCTTACTGTGTGTGTTCTGCCTGCCTATGAGGAAATGCAGTATTGTTCTGAACTTCCAGGAGTGAGAGATCTTGATGCACATGCATATTGCTGTTTTTGTTGTTGAATGTGGTGCCAGCCGGTGAATGCCATGTATTGTGACTCTGCTTTTCCTCAGGCCGTGAGAGAGAGGGCCGTCCCCAGGCGGACTCTCTGGGGGACCTGTACCGGGCCCTGGAGAGGGCCAACCTGTCCTCCATGGGAGACCACCGGCCCTCCGCCCGCCTTGAGTACAAACGCTCCTTTGTCCGCCGCGTCAACGACCCACTGCTCAGCGAAAAGCTGCACCGTCTCCGCATCCTACAGAGTGCGCTCAAGGTATGACCCCCTCTCTCTCTTTTTCTCTCCCCATCTCCCTCTCTCTCTCTCTACTGCACCTGCTGTGTGGAATGCTCGGCCAACTGACATTTAATCTTGAGGTGCTAACCCGTTGCACCCTCTATAACCACTGTGATTATTATTTGACCTTGCTGGTCATCTATGAACATTTGAAAATCTTTTTGAAGAACGATCTGACCTTAATTGCATGTATCCTTATAATCTCCAGCCTGCACAGCCAGAAGTGGACTGACTACCCCTTAGAGCCTGGTTCCTCTCTAGGTTTCTTCCTAGGTTCCTAGTTTTCCTAACCACCGTGCTTCTACATCTGCAAAGCTTGCTCTTTGGGGTTTTAGGCTGGGCTTCTGTATAAGCACTTTGTGACATCTACTGATGTAAAAAGGGCTTTATAAAATACATTTGATTGATAGATGACAGGACCTATAGAATATAGTGTGCACAGTGGGTGTACTGTTTATGTACTGTATACAGTGTATCACATCTTAAATCATACTCTTCTTTCCCCCTGACAGAATGTCCCTCTTCAGGACTCTGACCCGTCGTTGGGTTTTTTAGGATAGCCTGTATGGAACGGACCATGGACACAGCAGCACCATCATAGTCACCCAATTCATCCTGCCAAGGGACGTGACCTTACTGCCCTACCCCCAGACATGCCCACATCCCTGGAAGACAGTCACAACAACCAGGATTAACCCCTCTCTACCTCTCTCTTTCACTCAATCTCACTCTCTCTCTGCATGCCCACATCTACCTCTAAGGACCTTCCCTCATGCCAAATAGTTTGTTCAGTGATCAAAATAACCATAACATATTCAATAGTTGCATCGTGCAATGCATGTTCACGCTATTTACAGTAATTAAACTCTAGTTCAATAATAGTCTTCTTCTCATTGACATTGTTAAAGGAAAGTTATAACATAAATTGCACTGGAGAATATAGTGAGGCCAGGATTGAATCAGATTAGCTTTAACCCACGGTATTCAACAAATGCGTAGCTTAACATTGCCTTTGTTTAGGCGATGTCGGAGGTGTATCTGCGTTGGAGCTGTTAAGTCGGTGAGCGGCTGCGCTTGTGGTCGTTGTCACGAAAACCACGCCATCCTTATGTCCCACCTGCGTTAGAAGTTCAGAAGGAGAAAGTGTAGGTTATATAGAAATAATGACACTCAAATTGAAAATCATTAAACGAAATAATAATGATTTATATCAGCCTAATCGAGGTATAGATTATATCACACAATCCAGTGTTCAAACTTGTAACACGGCTGCATGGGATTTCTACTCATGTGACTCAGTGCATCTAATGGCAATGTCCACGAATGCAGTTACACCTCCGACACCGGCTAAATAAAAGCAATATTAAGCTATGAGTTTGTCTGTTAGCGCTGATCTGATTGAAACATGGAGTTTTATGGTATTTTTTGCACAGTTCAATGCTGTTTTGCATGAGGATGTTGCCCTGTGTGTCTTTATTTCCATCTCCCCTCCACCTGTTTCAGCAGCTCTTGGACACATATTCATCTCACTCTGGGTTTCTGTCCACTCTATCTCTCTCACTCTCTCAGAACATTGTCTGTGAAGGACAGTATTGTTTGACTTACTAAGAGTAAGCTTCTAGAAGGCACATAAGACTTCCACAGCCTTTTCTGGTTTGATGATATTGGATATGTCCCCTCATCTGAAAGACTGCATTAGTGGAGCGCCCTTTAACTCACTGCTCACCTGCATGGCCATGTTAGAACCTTCTGCTTCTGTACAGTACTGTCTGTTCTGAAGACTATGCCAGGGTTGTGTACAGTAACACTACAATGAATCTTGATCTTAAACGAACTATAATAAGCAATTGTATTTTTGATGTCTACAATGTTTATGTTATGCATGTGTGAATGGTAAATGAGTATGTATGTCTGTGTGTTAGGAGAGTGTACAGTATGTTAATCATATATATTTATTTCATAAACTGGATATCGCATAACTGGTAGGTCAGAACAAAATCTAAGGAGATATAATTTCAACTTCAGTGTTGTGCCTCAGCGATTTCTGAAAGTATTACCACTCCAAAACTGGGTGAACATAAATAGTTGATGGCTGCAGGGCGTAATCTCTCCCTTATAATAAACAGAAACTGGTGCACAGAGACAGAAAGACAGGTGAGGACTGGCAATAATAAACCAGTATTGTAAATTGTGAAGCATTTAATCAGAAACACGTGTCTATTTTTGTATGCATGCTACCTATCCAAATGTTTGTAAATGGTTTTGTATTCCGAGGTGTGTGATCTGAGGACTGCTGGTGTGAACCCATCATGAGGACTGCTGGTGTGAACCCATCATGAGGACTGCTGGTGTGAACCCATCATTCACTCTGTGTTTCTAAGAGCTATTTTACATTTGAAGTAAAAGCAACAGGAGAAAGTGTTTGTTTTTGAAGTGTTCTCTGCAGAAAGGTAAATAACTGTATTTATAAACTGTTCGTTGTTTGAGCATGCTTTGTATAACTTAAACAGAATATCATGCCATTTGAAATCTATGGAAGTCGCACATGTTTGGCGTATCGTGGCTAATTTACTTTTTTATTCAATAATAAACGATGGCTTGTCCATCTCCTGAACTCTCCCTGAATGGTGAATCCTCCATTTCAAGTATTTTCTTAGGTGCTCTACTCCTGATGAGGGGAACACAGATTGTACAAGATAAAACTATTTTCCTCTGAAAGATTCTCCCTCAATGTTGGATTTTTCCTTATACTGTATCAGCAGTAAGCATTAATAAGTACTTCTTACTTGGTAACCCTCATGTTGATACACTATTGAAAAGAACAGAACATTCCCTATAAATCCATCGCTGAACATGGCTGTCAGCCTATCAGGAGGTTGATGAAGAAGCAGCTCAGATTTACAGAGGAGATAGGCAGCACAAGCCTCAAACCAGATATCATTCTCTGGTCTAGAGGCACCACGCAGGTACAGGTCGTCATCGAGCTTACAGTGCCCTGGGAGGAGAGGATAGAGGAGGCACATGATTGGAAGCTCAAGAAATACCAGTCCCTCATCCTGAGCAGAATGGATGGAGAGCCTCAAATCTACCAGGTGTGAAAACATTAGTCCTAACAGTTGCAAACAGTTGTGTTTTGCAATGAACACAAAAGTTTCTATTGGACAAATGAATGTAGGTTCCTCCCCGCTTCGTTCCGTATGTTTCCGTTGAAGAAACGTTTTGCAACAGAATCGGCGTAATGAATACGCCCCCAGTTTAGGTCGGTTGCAGGGGCTTCGCAAGCCAATCACTCTGGAGAGCCCTGGAGCTGCTCAGCATTGAAGGAGTGGCAAGGAAGAAGCAATTGGCTGACGACAGCAAGGAGGCAGAAGTTGCATCCCGTTGGAAAAAAATCCTAGATTTTTATGAGGGTTAGGGCATATAAGTTCTTCAGCTAATATCTAAGATTACTTGTTTTGAAGTTAGCCGGTCAAGTTCAAGTTCTTAAAAAAATGCATTGGACGTTTGTACCTTTGTTGGTCAATTTAATTTGGCTGCACTTGGTTTGAGTTTAACATGCTAATCAGCTTCGGACAGAACGAGAAACTTTTGCTCCCTATTTATTTAGATATATGGGGAGAGCGATATCTGATCACTGTAAACTTACAAGACAATCCCGTTGGAGACGGCCAACACTGATTAATGAGCTTGTCATTGTTATCAAACTATGCTAATGTGTTTTCTGTTCATTAAGGTTTAGAAAGCCACCCTTATGATATAAATATCCTGTAGCCAGCCCTTCCCTTTATGCACTACTAGGCCTACAGATACATGATTACAAGACTTTTCCCACTCATGTTCCCATGAATGTGTTCAATTCGATGTAATGTTTGTTGAGCCAAGATTAATTATGTTGGCTAGCACTGTGTATTGGATAACTTGCCACTTTTTCTTGGTTCAACACATTTTGTTTTGTGCAACCAAAACTGTCATATTAATATGACAATACTGTCATGTATTGTCATGTTGTGTCTTTCTGTCCTTTCCTTTCACCCTGTCTCCCTCTGCTGGTCGTACTAGGTTACCGTTTCTGTCCCTCTTTCCCCCAGCTGTTCCTTGTCTTCTCTGACTACCTCATCCACCCCTTTTCCCACCTGTTCCCTTTTTCCCTCTGATTAGGTCCCTATATCTCTCTCTGTTTCTGCTCCTGTCTTTGTCGGATTCTTGTTTGTGTGTCTCATGCCTGAACCAGACTATCATCGTGTTTGCTGCAACCTTGTCCTGTCTTGTCGGAATCTACCTGTCCATCTGAGCCCACGTGTGTTCATCATTAAAGAAACTCTGTTTGTTAATTCGCTTTTGGGTCCTCATTCACGCACCTGACAGAAGAATCCGACCAAGAATGGACCCAGCGACTTCGGATCCTCTCCACTCAGCCGTCGAGATCCAGGGAGCGATGCTAGGCAGACACGAGCAGGAATTGTCTGCTGCTCGACATGCCGTTGAAACCCTGGCCACCCAAGTCTCCAACCTCACAGAACAGGTTCACCATCTCCGCCTCGATCCACCGGCCACTTCCAGGGCTTTCGAATCTCCGGAGCCCAGAATCAATAACCCGCCGTGTTACTCTGGGGAGCCCACTGAATGCCGCTCGTTCCTCACCCAGTGTGATATTGTGTTTTCTCTCCAGCCCAACACTTACGCCAGGAGCACTGCTCGTGTCGCCTACGTCATATCTCTCCTTACTGGACGGGCTCGTGAGTGGGGCATGGCAATCTGGGAGGCAAGGGCTGAGTGTACTAACCAGTATCAGGACTTTAAGGAGGAGATGATACGGGTTTTTGATCGATCTGTTTTTGGGGAGGAGGCTTCCAGGGCCCTGTCTTCCCTATGTCAAGGCAATCGATCCATAACTGACTACTCTATTGAGTTTCGCACTCTTGCTGCCTCCAGTGGCTGGAACGAGCCGGCTTTGCTCGCTCGTCTTCTGGAGGGTCTCCGCGCAGAGGTAAAGGATGAGATTCTCTCCCGGGAGGTTCCTTCCAGCGTGGATTCCTTGATTGAACTCGCTATTCGCATTGAGCGACGGGTTGATCTTCGTCACCGAGCTCGTGGAAAGGAGCTTGCGTTCTCCGTTGCCCCCCTCTCCGCATCACTACCATCTTCCTCTGCCGGCTCGGGAGCTGAGCCTATGCAGCTGGGAGGTATCCGCATCTCGACTAAGGAGAGGGAACGGAGAATCACCAACCGCCTCTGTCTCTATTGCGGTTCTGCTGGTCATTTTGTCACTTCATGTCCAGTAAAAGCCAGAGCTCATCAGTAAGCGGAGGGCTACTGGTGAGCGCTACTACTCCTGTCTCTCCTTCAAGATCCTGCACTACCTTGTCGGTCCATCTACGCTGGACCGGTTCGTCAGCTTCCTGCAGTGCCTTAATAGACTCTGGGGCGGAGGGCTGTTTTATGGACGAGACCTGGGCTCGGGAACATGACATTCCTCTCAGACAGTTAAGGGAGTCCACGGCCTTGTTCGCCCTGGATGGTAGTCCTCTCCCCAGGATTCAGCGTGAGACGCTACCTTTAACCCTCACTGTTTCTGGTAATCATAGCGAAACCATTTCTTTTTTAATTTTTCGTTCACCTTTTACACCTGTTGTTTTGGGCCATCCCTGGCTAGTTTGTCATAATCCTTCCATTAATTGGTCTAGTAATTCTATCCTCTCCTGGAACGTCTCTTGTCATGTGAAATGTTTAATGTCTGCTATCCCTCCTGTTTCCTCTGTCTCTTCTTCACAGGAGGAGCCTGGTGATTTGACAGGGGTGCCGGAGGAATATCACGATCTGCGCACGGTGTTCAGTCGGTCCAGGGCCACCTCTCTTCCTCCACACCGGTCGTATGATTGTAGTATTGATCTCCTTCCGGGAACCACTCCCCCCCGGGGTAGACTATACTCTCTGTCGGCTCCCGAACGTAAGGCTCTCGAGGATTATTTGTCTGTAGCTCTTGACGCCGGTACCATAGTCCCCTCCTCCTCTCCCGCCGGAGCGGGGTTTTTTTTTGTCAAGAAGAAGGACGGGTCTCTGCGCCCCTGCATAGATTATCGAGGGCTGAATGACATAACAGTGAAGAATCGTTATCCGCTTCCTCTTATGTCTTCAGCCTTCGAGATCCTGCAGGGAGCCAGGTTTTTCACTAAGTTGGACCTTCGTAACGCTTACCATCTCGTGCGCATCAGGGAGGGGGACGAGTGGAAGACGGCGTTTAACACTCCGTTAGGGCACTTTGAATACCGGGTTCTTCCTTTCGGCCTCGCTAACGCTCCAGCTGTCTTTCAGGCATTAGTCAATGATGTCCTGAGAGACATGCTGAACATCTTTGTTTTCGTTTACCTTGACGATATCCTGATTTTTTCACCGTCACTCCAGATTCATGTTCAGCACGTTCGACGTGTCCTCCAGCGCCTTTTAGAGAATTGTCTTTTTGTGAAGGCTGAGAAGTGCACTTTTCATGCCTCCTCCGTCACATTTCTCGGTTCTGTTATTTCCGCTGAAGGCATTAAGATGGATCCCGCTAAGGTCCAAGCTGTCATTGATTGGCCCGCCCCTAAGTCACGCGTCGAGCTGCAGCGCTTTCTCGGCTTCGCGAACTTCTATCGTCGTTTCATCCGTAATTTCGGTCAGGTGGCAGCTCCTCTCACAGCCCTTACTTCTGTCAAGACGTGCTTTAAGTGGTCCGTTTCCGCCCAGGGAGCTTTTGATCTCCTCAAGAATCGTTTTACATCCGCTCCTATCCTTGTTACACCTGACGTCTCTAGACAGTTCGTTGTCGAGGTTGACGCGTCAGAGGTGGGCGTGGGAGCCATTCTTTCTCAGCGCTCCCTCTCTGACGACAAGGTCCACCCATGCGCGTATTTTTCTCATCGCCTGTCGCCGTCGGAACGTAACTATGATGTGGGAAACCGCGAACTGCTCGCCATCCGGTTAGCCCTAGGCGAATGGCGACAGTGGTTGGAGGGGGCGACCGTTCCTTTTGTCGTTTGGACTGACCATAGGAACCTTGAGTACATCCGTTCTGCCAAACGACTTAATGCGCGTCAGGCGCGTTGGGCGCTGTTTTTCGCTCGTTTCGAGTTCGTGATTTCTTATCGTCCGGGCTCTAAGAACACCAAGCCTGATGCTTTATCTCGTCTCTTCAGTTCTTCAGTAGCCTCCACTGACCCCGAGGGGATTCTCCCTGAGGGGCGTGTTGTCGGGTTGACTGTCTGGGGAATTGAGAGGCAGGTAAAGCAAGCGCTCACTCACACTCCGTCGCCGCGCGCTTGTCCTAGGAACCTTCTTTTCGTTCCCGTTCCTACTCGTCTGGCCGTTCTTCAGTGGGCTCACTCTGCCAAGTTAGCCGGCCACCCTGGCGTTCGGGGTACGCTTGCTTCCATTCGCCAGCGTTTTTGGTGGCCCACCCGGGAGCATGACACGCGTCGTTTCGTGGCTGCTTGTTCGGTCTGCGCGCAGACTAAGTCCGGTAACTCCCCTCCTGCCGGCCGTCTCAGGCCGCTTCCCATTCCCTCTCGACCGTGGTCTCACATCGCCTTAGATTTTGTCACCGGACTGCCTTCGTCAGCGGGGAAGACTGTTATTCTTACGGTTGTCGATAGGTTCTCTAAGGCGGCTCATTTCATTCCCCTTGCTAAGCTTCCTTCTGCTAAAGAGACGGCACAAATCATCATCGAGAATGTTTTCAGAATTCATGGCCTTCCGTCAGACGTCGTTTCGGACAGAGGTCCGCAATTCACGTCTCAATTTTGGAGGGAGTTTTGCCGTTTGATTGGGGCTTCCGTCAGTCTCTCTTCCGGCTTTCACCCCCAGTCTAACGGTCAAGCAGAACGGGCCAATCAGACTATTGGTCGCATCTTACGCAGTCTTTCTTTTCGCAACCCTGCGTCTTGGTCAGAACAGCTCCCCTGGGCAGAATACGCCCACAACTCGCTTCCTTCGTCTGCGACCGGGCTATCTCCTTTTCAGAGTAGCCTCGGGTACCAGCCTCCGCTGTTCTCATCTCAGTTCGCCGAGTCCAGCGTCCCCTCCGCTCAGGCTTTTGTCCAACGTTGCGAGCGCACCTGGAAGAGGGTCAGGTCTGCACTTTGCCGTTATAGGACGCAGACTGTGAGGGCTGCTAATAAGCGTAGAACTAAGAGTCCTAGATATTGTCGCGGTCAGAGAGTTTGGCTCTCCACTCAGAACCTTCCCCTTAAGACGGCTTCTCGCAAGTTGACCCCGCGGTTCATTGGTCCGTTCCGTATTTCTCGGGTCATTAATCCTGTCGCAGTTCGACTTCTTCTTCCGCGATACCTTCGTCGCGTCCACCCGGTCTTCCATGTCTCCTGTATCAAGCCCGTTCTTCGCGCCCCCGCTCGTCTTCCCCCCCCCCCCCCATCCTTGTCGAGGGCGCACCCATCTACAGGGTCCGTAGGATTTTGGACATGCGTCCTCGGGGCCGTGGTCACCAGTACCTCGTAGATTGGGAGGGGTACGGTCCTGAGGAGAGGAGTTGGGTTCCCTCTCGGGACGTGCTGGACCGTGCGCTGATCGAGGATTTCCTCCGTTGCCGCCAGGTTTCCTCCTCGAGTGCGCCAGGAGGCGCTCGGTGAGTGGGGGGGTACTGTCATGTATTGTCATGTTGTGTCTTTCTGTCCTTTCCTTTCACCCTGTCTCCCTCTGCTGGTCGTACTAGGTTACCGTTTCTGTCCCTCTTTCCCCCAGCTGTTCCTTGTCTTCTCTGACTACCTCATCCACCCCTTTTCCCACCTGTTCCCTTTTTCCCTCTGATTAGGTCCCTATATCTCTCTCTGTTTCTGCTCCTGTCTTTGTCGGATTCTTGTTTGTGTGTCTCATGCCTGAACCAGACTATCATCGTGTTTGCTGCAACCTTGTCCTGTCTTGTCGGAATCTACCTGTCCATCTGAGCCCACGTGTGTTCATCATTAAAGAAACTCTGTTTGTTAATTCGCTTTTGGGTCCTCATTCACGCACCTGACAAATACAAACATATTTAACTAGATGCTATAATGTGAAAATGCTCACTACTCTACTTTCAGTGTGTTTTGTTTTGATGTGAGTTGATGCACTAGGCTGGCGCTAACCCAATGTACTGTATTTCCAAAACATTACACATGTGCACAAGCACCAGCACAGCAAACATTCTCTAGTGACCTCCACAGCTTAGCTAGGTTCATAGACCCATTTTTTTGTTTACAAGCAAACGTCATGTTTGAGTGATGCGCGCGCATGCTTGCAACAAAAAGCCCTGTAGAATGACATACTTGAGTGAGTGATGACCATGAAAAACACACAAGACTGATGGCTGTAGACACACAAGACTGATGGCTATAGACACTCAAGACTGATGGCTATAGACACACAAGACTGATGGCTGTAGACACACAAGACTGATGGCTATAGACACACAAGACTGATGGCTGTAGACACACAAGACTGATGGCTGTAGACACACAAGACTGATGGCTGTAGACACACAAGACTGATGGCTATAGACACACAAGACTGATGGCTGTAGACACACAAGACTGATGGCTGTAGACACACAAGATTGATGGATATAGACACACAAGACTGATGGCTGTAGACACACAAGACTGATGGCTATAGACACACAAGACTGATGGCTATAGACACACAAGACTGATGGCTATAGACACACAAGACTGATGGCTGTAGACACACAAGACTGATGGCTGTAGACACACAAGACTGATGGCTATAGACACACAAGACTGATGGCTATAGACACACAAGACTGATGGCTATAGACACACAAGACTGATGGCTATAGCTATGCTCAACAAGTATATTATTCTTCTGGCTTTATCTAGCTCTGTTTGTGATTATTTTACCATGCCTCAATGGCTTGCTAGGTAATCAACCCTACACTGACTACTGCAATGTTAATGTAGCCGATAACCATCTGATTACATGTTACTTCCCTTCCCCCGCACCATCCTTATGATTGTGCCATTGATCTTCTCCCAGGCACTACACCACCTCGGGGTCGATTGTATTCTCTGTCTGGACCAGAGACCAAAGCTATGGAGGAGTACGTAGAGGAGTCTCTGGCCACTGGGTCCGTCCGTCCGTCTGCATCTCCTGCCGGCGCAGGGTTTTTCTTTGTGGAGAAGAAGGACAAAACCCTGCGTCCGTGCGGTGACTCCCGGGGACTTAATGACATTACTGTCAAGAATCGTTACCCCCTACCTCTCCTCTCTCCAGGGGGCCACCATATTTTCCAAGTTGGACCTTCGAAATGCCTACCACCTGGTTTGGATACGTGAGGGGGATGAGTTGAAGACAGCCTTCAACACAGCCAGTGGACATTATGAGTACCAGGTCATGCCATTTGGACTCACCAACGCCCCCGCTGTTTTCCAGGCTTTGGTCAATGATGTGCTTCGGGACATGCTAAACCGGTTTGTGTTCTTGTACCTTGACGACATCCTGTTTTTTTTCCCAATCTGCACAAGAAAATCTTCATGTCAGATAGGTCCTTCAGCGCCTCCTGGAGAACCAACAGTTTGTGAAAGCCGAGAAGTGTGATTTCCACCGCTCTACAATCACCTTTCTGGGATATGTCATTACTGAGGGCAAAGTTCAGATGGATCCTGGAAAGGTGAAAGCAGTGGTGGATTGGCCTCAACCAACATCCAGGGTGCAGTTGCAACTGTTTCTTGGGTTTGCACACTTCTACCAACATTTCATTTGGGACTACACCACCCTGGCGGCCCCCTTCTCGTCACTGGGGCGACAGGGTAGCCTAGTGGTTAGAGCGTTGGACTAGTAACCGGAAGGTTGCAAGTTCAAACCCCCGAGCTGACAAGGTAAAAATCGTTCTGCCCCTGAACAGGCAGTTAACTGTTCCTAGGCCGTCATTGAAAATAAGAATTTGTTCTTAACTGACTTGCCTAGTTAAATAAAGGTAAAATAAAAAATAAAATAAATAAACTCACCTCTCCCAAGGTACCGTTCAAATGGTCTCCAGCTGTCGACAAAGCCTTTGTAGACGTGAAGCATCGGTTCACAACAGCACCCATCCTCATCCATCCGGACCCCTCGCGTCAATTTGTGGTGGAAGTGGATGCTTCGGATGTTGGAGTGGGGACCATCCTGTCCCAGCGACCTGCCCAGGACCAGAAGCTTCATCCCTGTGCCTTCCAGTCTCAATCCTGCTGAAAGAAACTATGATGTTGGAAACCGAGATCTCCTGGCTGTGAAGAAGGCATTGGAAGAGTGGAAGCACTGCCTGGAAGGAGCAGAACAGCCATTCCTGGTCTGGACTGACCATACAAAACTGGAATATCTCCGTACAGCCAAGCGCCTCAACTCCAGGCAGGCCCGGTGGGCCCTCCTGTTCACCAGATTTAACTCCACCATCTCCTACCGCCCTGGGTGTGTAGGAATGTGAAGCCTGATGCCCTCTCCCACCTATACAGTTCCTCTGCCACACCCTCGACCTCTGAAACCATTCTCCCTACCCCATGCCTTGCTGCCACTGTGGATTGGGGTATTGAGAACCTAGTCCGCGAGGCACAAAGCTCTCAGCCTGGACCTGAAGGGGGCTCGGCTAACTGGCCTTTTGTCCCTAATCCAGTCCGGTCCCGGGTCTGGAATGGGATCATTCCTCCAGGATGACCTGTCATCCAGGGTCCCGTTGTACACTAGCCTTCCTCCGACAACGTTTCTAGTGGCCCACAACGGTTCCTGACGTCTCTGCCTTCATCGCCGCTTGCACAGTGTGTGCAAGACAAGACTTGTTCTCCACTTGCCGTGGTGGAGTATGCCCGGAACACCCTTCCCAATTCTGCCACGGGACTCTCCCCTTTCGAGTGCTCCATGGGGTATCAGCCTTCACTTTGGATTATTAAACATTGTAAGACTCCAACCATCTGTCTCCTGTGTCTGCATCTGGGTCTCGCCTTGTGCCTTGATAGTAACCACAATCTGGGTAAGTTGTGTTTAATGGTCTCTTGGAAAAAGTCTTGCACATCACTGGAACATTCATATGAAAACGTTAGATAATGACGTAATGAGACTCTTAAAGGGAACGTTCTCTAAAGTTGTGGGAACATTTGTTGTTAGCTGCGATGTCAGTGCAAAAAGTAAGGCAATTACATCTCAACTTTAGTGTTCAGAGATTCTGAAGTTATTAACACTTCAAGACTGGGTGAACATACACCATATTTACAAAAGTCAGCCCCCAGCACTCTTAATTCTCAGCGAACTGGGTGTGCCTTGCAAGACCCAGACTCTGATGGGTCACAATAGATGAACTTAGCTCATGAGCATCTACAAGTTATATTCTTAAAGAATGAATGGGTATACTATATAAACTATACACGCAATAGTATATGGACACCCCTTCAAATGAGTGGATTCGGCAATTTCAGCCACACCCATTGCTGACAGGTGTGTAAAATCGAGCACACAGCCATGCAATCCCCATAGACAAACATTGACAGTAGAATGGCCTTACTGAAGAGCTCAGCGACATTCAACGTGGCACCGTCATTGGATGCCACCTTTCCAACAAGTCTGTTCGTGAAATTTCTGCCCTGCTAGAGATATATTATATTATTATTATGTATTCACTTTATATATTATCTACCTCACTTGCTTTGGCAATGTTAACACATGTTTCCCATGCCAATAAAGCCCTTGAATTGAATTGAATTGATATTCCTATCAACTGTAAGTGCTTTTATTGTCAAGTGGAATCGTCTAGGATCAACAACAGCTTAGCCGCGAAGTGGTAGGCCACACAAGCTCACAGAACGGGACCGCCAAGTGATGAAGCACATAAAAATCGTCTGTCCTCGGTTGCAACACTCACTACCGAGTTCCAAACTGCCTCTGGAAGCTAAGAACTATTAGCAGGGAGCTTCCTTGGCCGAGCAGCCCACACAAACCTAAAATCACCATGGCCAATGTCAAGCGTGTTTGATGAGCAGGTGTCCACATACTTTTGGTTGTGTAGTGTAGGTAGGCAGCCATTACGAGAACTGGCAATAATAAACCAGTACTGTAAATTATGAATCATTGATCAGAAACACATGTCTATTTTTGTATGCATGCTATCTATCCAAATGTTTGTAATTGGTTTTGTATTCCGAGCAGGGCCCGATTAATGCAGGGGCTTACCGGGGCTGAGGCCCCTGGGCCCAGGCCTATGGGGGGCCCAAGAGGCCAACAAAATGTTTACTGTAATAATAATAATTTTTATCCAACCACTGGAGTCCTCTCTCAATTTTGAAAATACACCAGAGACCATAATTTAGGCACAATAGTTTATAAAAAATAACTGTAGATTAGGTTTTATCTCAAGTACATACAGGTATCTGCCAAAATGAAGGAAACGCCAACATAAAATCTCTTAAAAAGGTGTTGCGCCACCACGAGCTGCCAGAACAGCTTCAATGCGCCATGGCATAGACCTAAAACATGCCAGGAAAATGCACCCCACACACAACATATTCTTTGTATCCCTCGTTTACTCAAATGTTTCCTTTATTTTGGCAGTTACTGGTATGCCGACAGTTGGAAAGGCTGCATTATAGGCTACAGCTTGTTGAGGTTGTGGCCAAAGACATATAATCCATAGAAGGGTCTCCTAACCTCTTATCCTGGCAATTTGACTATGAAACTCATGGGTACACTAGCAATGGATGCCAGTCCTGACTAGAATGGGAACTATCTATGGATTATATTTCTATGGTTGGTTGCGGCTGTCAGTTTGCCTTTTGCAGATTTCAAAATATAATCTCAAGAAAAACGTAAAGTATTGGAAAGCAAATGCCGACTGCTGAAAAGTGAAGACTATCTGTCTGTAGAACCAATAGAAATAATCATTTCTCAACAACTCCCAATTTGTAGCGGAGGGGCGCGGGGGGAGGGAGCCTATAAAAAAACAGCCCCAGGGCCTATGATGTCTTAATCCGGCCCTGATTCCTAGGTGTGTGTGTGATCTGAAGAACAGTGAACCCATCGTGCACATTGTGTTCCTAATAAATCTTTTACATTTGAAGTAAAAGCAACATAAGAAAGTGTTACATTTCGAAGTGTTCTCTGCAAAAAGGTAAATAGCTGTATGTAAAAAGCTGTTCAATGTTTGAGCATGCTTTGTGTTTTATGTTTGTTCATTGATGAAGGACAAGACGGAGGGTAAGTTTAACTACCTTTAGTAACCCAATGCTGCCTAGAGCTAGCAATGTACAACAGCGAGTAACCATCAGAGGTGGGACCAGATCACTATTATTCGTGTCACAAGCAAGTCGTAAGTCACAACTAAGGTCTTAGTCTCAAGTTGAGTCCAAGTAGAACGGGTCGAGTCTCGAGTCAAGTCCAAGTTGTGCATTCTACGAGCAAGTCAAGTTTGAGTCAATGTCAAGTCACAAGTTTTTTCAAGTCAATTCTCAAGAAGTAAAAAATAAATCTACACATGCAATGACAACTACAAATGTGTCCATTTATTGAGGCTATCAGACATCCCTTTTCATTATTTTTTATGAAACACAATTTGACAAGCAGTTTTGACATGCCAAAAGACCAGTAGCTAGGCCTATGCTAGGAATTGTTGCTTGATGCCCATTGCTGGTGAGCTTGAAAAGTAATATTCTTGACCACCAAACTGTTTTTGGAGGTGGATATTTTATTTTTGGCAATTTGCTCTCCCTACAATGTGACATGTTGCACTGCACTTGATCCTTTAGCTGTACAGCAAATCAGCAATCTGTTTGCTAGCTAAGTGGTTCCTAAACATTTTGACCTGCGACCCCCAAAAAACAGTGGTTCAAAGCTTGAGAACCCCCACGCATGCATGTGTGCACGCACAATTGCTGCGCAAATGTAGCCTGTCATGACAGTCATTAACAGTGATGCATTTTCAAAGATACAGAAATAAACTGCGGTTTACACATTTGCATTTGTAGCTAAAAGCCATTACGGTTAAAAGCAAATATTGGCCTCCAGGGTGGCTCAGTGGTCTAAGGCACTGCATTGCAGTGCTAGCTGTGCCCCCAGAGACTCTGGGTTTGAGCCCAGGCTCTATCGCAGCCGGCCGCGACCGGGAGGTCCATGGGGCTACGCACAATTGGCCTTGTGTCGTCTGGGTTATGGAGGGTTTGGCCGGTAGGGATGTTCTTGTCTCATCGCGCACTAGCGACTCCTGTGGCGGGCCGGGCACAGTGCGTGCTGACCATGTCGCTAGGAGTATGATGTTTCCTCGGACACATTGGTGCGGCTGGCTTCCAGGTTGGATGCGCTGTGTTAAGAAGCAGTTGGTTGGGTTGTGTTTCGGAGGACTCATGGCTCTCGACCTTCGCCTGTACGGGAGTTGTAGCGATGAGACAAGACAGTAACTACTAACATTTGGACACCATGAAATTGGGGAGAAAAAGAGGGTAAAAAAGCAAATATCAACTAGCAGTGTTGTGTTTGAGACCACCTAAAGTGAGACGGACTCGATTTGACCGGTTGGACCATGATTGTAATTGTGTTAAATCGCCATCATAATAAGAATTCAAAATGTCCAGTATTTCTCTTTTCATATTTCAGAAGAACATATGGATTCTTTAGACTAGGGGTTCTTTAGACTCTTTTCAGACCGAGATGAGAAATTCAGTGTTTTCCTGGGATCTAAGCTCATGAAAACATGTCCCGAAGCGAGATTTGGTTGAGGGGGACCCTCCCCACCTCGTGGGCAAAACATTTTATTGACCGCGGAGAGGAAAAGGTTTTAAAGTACATTTCCTGCAATTCTACATATTTTGCCATGGGGAGAGAAAATGCTGCAGTTTTAAAGCTAATTTCCTGCAGTTCTACATATTTTGCCATGTTAATATGATATCTGAGTGAGAGTGACTAACAAAATCAATGTAGGTCCCTTGGATGTCTGGGGCCCTGGGCACGTGTCCTGCTTGCCCTGTTGGTATTCGTCCATGATAACTACAAGTTTAGGTAACTGGCTAGAATAATTTACCAATCTAAAAATTGTTAGCTGCCATGGCTAATTGAGTGACTCAGTAACTGACATAACAAGACAAAACTGCTGATGCACAACACAATCTTGTGTATTCCACTATTCTACATGAACTTTGTGGTCCTTTGTAGCTTAGTTGGTGGCTTAAGTTAGTTTTTTTTTACATCCCAATATTGCACTTTATATACATACGTATATACTTCACAGAAGACTTCCCAGTTGTCTTGAACTCACTGAAGTCAAGTTTTCACAGTTCTGAGTTAACAGTTGTTTTGAGCGCGGAACAAATCATGCTTCATTGACAGCATGGCAAATGTTGAATGTTTATCATTTTAAACTTGGAAAAGAGCCCCTTATTTCCAGATATGGGACCACACAGCAACTCCACTGAATAACAGGCTAGTGATTGCTTCACAATGCTTGCAGTTAGCTACTGTCACTGATTTCTTCCAAACCACTCATTGTTGAAATTGCGATTGTGTAATGTTTATTTCCAATGGCCGATGAGCACCGATACGTTTTAGCTATAGCTTCTCTTCATTATTTCTCCTCATATGACAAGGATTAAAACAGATTTGCCAGTGAATTGTCAACTTGATTCGTGATGATGACTGCCAGTTAAGATTTTGAAAGTACGATGTTGACCTAATCAGTCCAATTAAAGCTACTGTACATATAACGTGATTTGACTTAATTTTATCTGTGGCCAATGACTTTGAGCCTTCTTGGATGGGCACATCTAATGTAACTCTATGGCAGCACCCAAAGGGCTAGAATTTTCCAGCTCTACCCTTAGACTTGGCGGTGACGTAGTGTCCCCATGAGTGACAGAACACTGAGCCAATCACGGTGCAACATTTGACATTGTTCGCAAACTGATATGTGACACGTATTAATGCCAAAATAACATTAACATTAATGCCAAAATAACATTTTGTGGGGGGGCAAAAAATGTGGGGCTCAAAACAAGTGGGGCTCTGTGCTATATCGACATAACCTGAAAGGCCGCTCAGCAAGGAAGAAGCCACTGCTCCAAAACCGCCATAAAAAATCCAGACTACGGTTTGCAACTGCACATGGGGACAAAGATCGTACTTTTTTGGAGAAATGTCCTTTGGTCTGATTAAATAAAAATAGAACTGTTTGGCCACAATAACATCGTTATGTTTGGAGGAAAAAGGGGGAGGCTTGCAAGCCGAAGAACACCATCCCAACCGTGAAGCACGGGAGTGGCAGCATCATGTTGTGGGGGTGCTTTGCTGCAGGAGGGACTGGTGCACTTCACAAAATAGATGGCGTCATGAGGAATGAAAATTATGTGGATATATTGAAGCAACATCTCAAGACATCAGTCAGGAAGTTAAAGGTTGGTCGCAAATGGGTCTTCCAAATGGACAATGACCCCAAGCATACTTCCAAAGTTATGGCAAAATGGCTTAAGGACAACAAAGTCAATGTATTGGAGTAGCCATCACAAAGCCCTGACCTCAATCCGATAGAAAATGTGTGGGCAGAACTGAAAAAGCATGTGCGAGCAAGGAGGCCTACCAACCTGACTCAGTTACACCAACTCTGTCAGGAGGAATGGGCCAAAATTCACCCAACTGATTGTGGGAAGCTTGTGGAAGGCTACCCGAAATGTTTGACCCAAGTTAAAGAATTTGAAGGCAATGCTACCAAATACTAATTGAGTGTATGTAAACTTCTGACCCACTGGGAATGTGATGAACGAAATAAAAGCTGAAATAAATCATCCTCTCTACTATTATTCTGACATTTCACATTCTTAAAATAAAGTGGTGATCCTAACTGACCTAAGATAATTTTTACTTGTATTAAATGTCAGGAATTGTGAAAAACTGAGTTTAAATGTATTTGGCTAAGGTGTAAGTAAACTTCAGACTCAACTGTAGTGGGTCAAATTGTATTCACAATCAAATCTGTAGCAAAACACAGGCACAGAGACACACAGGCACAGAGAGACACAGCAACAGGTCATGCCTGTAAGATATTTTAATATGTGACACATATTATTGCCAATATAACAAGCCTGTTTGTTTTTTGGGGGGCAAAACATGTGTGTTAGAGTTAGGGCTCTGCCCCACCTGTGCTGAATGACAGGTCGCCTCTGCACTCTCTGAATTAATTGAATTCAACTACTGAAAACCATCCCACTTGCTGGCCAACAGATTTTCTCTGTAGTTTCCATTCAATATGGTTTTCAGTACATTTATCTTAAGCTATCCCTTTCAATACGGTGTACATTTAATTATAATTTTGTGGACAGAACAGATTCAGAATAGATGGATTAATGAAAGAATGCCATCTATGCATCTTCGTCTCCGTTTCAGCAGCAACTTGTAGATTTAAAAATAGCCTGATCCTGTAGATTCTTTAGGCACATTTTAGGGTTAGGAAAGCATGTATGAATCATTAAATAAACGTGTTTGGAGAGCCTTTACGCACAAAATATATTGATTAATCAAAAATACATGGGTTTGATTCATCCTGAAACACATGAAATATTGGATGTTGGAAAAAAGTGTACAATAGGGGTTGAACAATAGTCTTATAAATATACCCTTAATCCTCACTATTCATGGAACTGTATGACAACAGTCCAGTCGTTGTGAACCGTGAGCCAAGCTCCAGGTTTAAACTGCTACCTGGTCTGAGTTCCATAATGATTCAAATAGACTACATGTCCCAAATTACTGCACAACGTTAGCCTAATATGATCCACTAATGTGATCCACGTGATAGAGGAAAGAAAGGTAAACAGAATGGAATGATGAAAAATGTCCTCTACAAATTGAAGAAAACTAACACTAAAGTAACAGTTATAAATGTATGTGTGTATTACTGACGGTGGCTCCCGATAGTGGCTAATATATGACATGATACACAATTTAATATAAAACGGAGAAAAGCCCAAGTATAGGCTATAATTAAAACATACATCAACTCGGCAAGTTCAGCCCTATAGAAGCCTCTAACTTGGGTGTCCAAATTTCATCCATTTGAATTGTGAGGGCACACAATTCAAATGTTGAATAACGATACAGCTGTTCATTCTAGCCTATTTCACTGTGGAAAAGGGTACGCCACACGTCATGTTTATATGATTTTCAGTTTGCTTCCATATGGCTAGTTTCACATTTGTCTACATGGTTCCTAAGGAAAAACAATCTAAAACAATTGCTATGTGTATTCACAATCCCCTTCTCCTAACGGACTACTTATTTTCCTAGCTCTTTTATATTGCTCTTATCCATTTATAAATTACAGTGCATGGAGAATGCTACTATTTCTGTCAGAAAAAAATAAAGTAGATGCTTTCTCTACTGAGAAACCGGCAGGGTTGCTCGACCTTATTCAAGGTTTCTTGGCGCGTAAAGGTGGTGGGATTATGAGGGAATAAAGTGAAGGTCAGAACAGGGTTCATCTGTAGACACCTCCGCCACACCTTCATTTCTTAAATCTCCACCCTGAGCCAACGGGTGAATAGCATGCTATTCTCATGCTTAAATTCAAGGTCAGAATATGCGTAGAGATAAAAGTACATAAAAAGGAATTACTTTCCATTTGCGTGTGCTTACCCTGGGTTAGAATCGGGGCCAATGTGAATAGCGCATATATGCAAGGGCTCCCAATCATCATTACTAACATCAGCCATTTGTCAAGCACAGTAAAACTTTCAGAAATGATGGATTACAGCCAGTCTATATTTTCCATTTTGATCATTACAAACTCTTGTATTTGTTTAGATAACCCATGATTTAGGTTGATGATTGATATTTCCAAAATAAAGGAAATCACACGCAAAAAACACAGTTGTTTAATCTGGTACTTTTCATTTTTATTATTAAATTGACAGAGAAATCCATGAAATATATATAAGTTACAATTATTGTTCATCACTTAACAAATGTGAACTTATTCTGTCTCATTCTCTATGTACAGTAGGCCTCAGACTAAAATGTAGTCTGGTGACTGATGCGGCTGTATGCTGTATAAGATATTAAATATAAAACCCAGACTTGACTAAGAAAACCCACATGGAGCCCTTTTTTGACCAATTGTGTATTTAGATACATACATAAATGATTATAGCTAAACAAAAAATCAACAGAGGTGAAGGGCAGCTCTCTGAGACAGGGCAGACAGTGGCAGAAATAGTTCTAATTATACAAGTAATCGTACTAATAATGATGACAACATGAAAATATACACTATTGTGGATTACAGATGCTTTTCATTGTTTTCATACACTTTATTTATAGTGACTTTAGAACTAAAATAATGTTTACAGCATAATTGTAGGTCTACAAGGTGGTTTTGAAAAGTACATTCACAAATGTGAAGTGTAAATATCCCATTCAATTCTGTTATAATAGGGTTCATGTAAAGCTCGACAGGCTCCACCCACATCTTGATGAGACATTTATATACAGTATCTGTTTCATGTACATTCATTGCACGTTGCAGTTTTTCGGTGACATTGCTTTTACTTTAATAATTTATTCATTATTCATTATGAAAACTTTGTCTACAGGACTAGAACTGTGTCTAACCCATTTTTAACAGGAGGCCAACCTGTTAGAAACACGGCATTTATTTAAGACATGCGTTCTGATGGCTTGATTGGCCATTCCGTAAATTGCAGGGTTTATCAATGGTGTAAGCAATGTATAGTATAGTGACATGATGAGCCGAACCATAAAAGATATCCCACTCATGTTAAATCTACTTTGAGCTATTTCAAATAACCCTCCAATAGAGTAGTTTATTACTGAAAGTAAATGAGGGATGCAAGTTTTCAGTGCTTTGACCTGAGATTCTTTTGAGGATTTCAGACAGACCCTGAAAATGTGTGCATATGAGAATATAATCATGAGGAGCTGTGGGATCATAAGGAAAGCTATTAGCACAAGTCCTACAATACTGTGGTAAGATGTAGTAGAACACGCATTTTTCACCAATTCAAAATTGACACAAAACAATTTAAAATGTATGAACCTCCCACAAAACCTCAATCTCAAAGTGAAGCCGAAGTACATCAGAAAGAGAGAAAAGGGATATAGCCATGCCAATGCAATAAGTTTACACATCTTGGGAATAGACATGATGCTGTGATAATGTAGTGGATAACAGATGGCAACATACCGGTCATATCCCATGACAGCCAAAATATGAAATTCAACCGATGCATATGTATGTATCCAAAAGATTTGTATTAGACACCATGGCAACGATATCTCATATGTCTCAGACAAAAGTAGAATCAGAGTCGAGGGAAGAAATCCAGTGCTGCCGTATAGTCCGTTAGCAGCTAAGTTACATATGAACACATACATGGGTTGATGCAGAGCTCTCTGACAGCATATCACAGCAATCAGCAGCAAATTGAACGAGATGATCAAAATATACAACAACATAAATATAGAAAACTGCAGGTACTTGTTATTTTCCATGACAGCATACGCAGTCATGGTAAATACTGTTACAGATGTGTTGTCCATGTTTGTCTTGAATTCTGAAAAGACAAGAAACATTGCCTTTATTCAACTCTGCCTTCCGAAAGTATTTATGCCACTTGTCTATTACACATTTTGTTACATCCTGAATTCAAAATGGATGAAGTATATTTTATTCTCACCCACCCTATTATGACAAAGTGAAAACATTTTTATACATTGTTTTGCAAATGTATAGAAAATTAAATGCAGAAATATCTAATTTACATAAGCTACCGTTCAAAAGTTTGGGGTCACTAAGAAATGTCCTTGTTTTTGAAAGAAAAGCACATTTTTTGTCCTTTAAAACAACATCAAATTGATCAGAAATACAGTGTAGATATTGTTAATGTTGTAAATGACTATTGTAGCTGGAAACTGCTGGAAATATCTACATAGGCGTACAGAGGCTGTCAGCAACCTTCACTCCTGTGTTCCAATGGCACGCTGTGTTAGCTAATCCAAGTTGATCATTTTAAAAGGTTAATTGATCATTAGAAAACCCTTTTGCAAGTATGTTGGCACAGCTGAAAAATGTTGTCCTGATTAAAGAAGCAATACAACTGGCCTTCTTTAGACCAGTTGAGTATCTGGAGCATCAGCATTTGTGGGTTCAGTTACAGGCTCAAAATGCCCAGAAACAAAGAACTTTCTTCTGAAACTCATCATTCTGTTCTTGTTCTGAGAAATGAAGGCTATTCCATGTGAGAAATTGCCAAGAAACTGAAGATTTCGTATAATGCTGTGTACTACTCCCTTCACAGAACAGCGCAAACTGGCTCTAACCAGAATAGAAAGAGGAGTGAGATGCCCCGTGTACAACTGAGCAAGTGAACAAGTACATTAGAGTATCTAGTTTGAGAAACATACACCTCACAAGTCTTCAACGGGCAGCTTCGTTAAATAGTACCTGCAAAACACCAGTCTCAATGTCAACAGTGAAGAGGCGACTCCGAGATGCTGGCCTTCTAGGCAGAGTTGCAAAGAAAAAGCCATATCTCAGGCTGGCCAATAAAAATAAAAGATTAAGATGGGCAAAAGAACACAGACATGGACAGAGGAACTCTGCCTAGAAGGCCAGCATCCCGGAGTCGCCTCTTCACTGTTGATGTTGAGACTGGTGTTCTGCGGGTACTACCTGTTTTTTCAAGAGGTAAAACACACATAAATAAGATAAAACATGAAATTGTCTTAATTTATTCTTCATCGAAATGACTCATTATTCTCAACAATCTTTAAATTCCACCTAGTGCAAACACTTAGTAAATATGATCTACATTAATCTCTTATCCATTGTATGAATGTGGTAATTTGATTTGTTTAATTAAAAGCATTAAGGTTCTCCCATGTTCCGACTAGCAGGGACGTCAGGGAACAATTACCTCTGAGAAGGAAGTGCATGTCATTATTGATGTTGCAACCTTTCAGTTACTAGTCCAACGCTCTATCCACTAGGATACCTGTCGCCCCTTGTAGACCAATAAGAAAGAGAATTCCAAACCGCTCTTCCAATAACAGCTCGTTTTCAGTTTCAGTATTGAAAACAGTCACAGTAAGGTACTTAAATGTTACACAGAAATGATTTGATAATGAACTAATGAAATGGCTTTAACTAGCCTTTATAAATACACTATTGCTAAATATCATTGTACCTTCAGACAACTTAGCTCCAGTGATCCCTAGTCATTGAATTAAACAATAATAACTCAACAGGAAATAATTCAAAACAAGGAAACAAATGTATACAATAAACACATTTTAAAGAAAACAATTAAAGGAGAAACCATAAATTAAGAGTTATTCAGAAAACGAAAATGCAGTGTGCATGATTTACCTGTTTCTGAGAGTCTGAGAGTGAGAGTGAAATGTCCCTCTCAATCCAACACTGCCAGTGTTACACCTCCCCAGGTTGGCAGAAGTGAATGAAAATGTTGCATCAAGTGTCTTTTTGTTAAGACATGTGAAAACATGACGTCAGTTATTTGTGCAACATATTTGACCGATGTTGAGTATTCCAATCCCACAGGACACTAGCTGTAATCTGTGTGTTCCTAGACACACCGTGTCAATAACACTGTCAAATATAGTAGTGACATGAAAAATATACTTAACTGCACAAATGAATTGCATTTGAATTGATCAACTCATTTATTTAATGGGAAAAACATCTTGGGACAGGATCACACACAGTGAGCAATACTTTTGTTGGTTAGGGCCCTGACATTAAAGGGATAGTTTGTTTTTAAAAAGTTGTATCTTATGTTTGACTTAACAAGGGTGTTGTCGTTTGATCCAAACTGTTTATAGGTTCAAATCAAATCAATTTTATTTGTCACATACACATTGTTATCAGATGTTAATGCGAGCGTAGCAAAATGCTTGTGCTTCTAGTTCCGACAATGCAGTAATAACCAACGAGTAATCTAACCTAACAATTCCAAAACTACTACCGTATACACACAAGTGTAAAGGGATAAAGAATATGTACATACAGATATATGAATGAGTGATGGTACAGAACGGCATAGGCAAGATGCAGTAGATGGTATCGAGTACAGTATATACATATGAGATGAGTAATGTAGGGTATGTAAACAAAGTGGCATAGTTTAAAGTGGCTAGTGATACATGTATTACATAAAAATGCAGTAGATGATTTAGAGTACAGTATATACATATGAGATGAATAATGTAGGGTATGTAAACATTATTTTAAGTAGCATTGTTTAAAGTGGCTAGTGATATATTTTACATCAATTTCCATCAATTCCCATTATTAAAGTGGCTGGAGTTGATTGGTTTGGTTGCTGGTTATTGCTGGTTATTTAGAAATGTCCAGGATTTTATAATAATAATAATTACAACAATTCATTTATTTGCATAGCACATTTAATACACAGAATGCAGCTCAAATATTTAAATAATTGGCTAACAAACATAACAGGTCAATTTTTGGGGGAGATTCAATGAAATGTATTCAGTTTGGATGAAAAAAACAACACCCTAGGTCAGGGCAATTCATCTATATTCCTGTGGGAGCCAAGTATTGAAAGTATTCTTCCTAAGAACTATAAAAAACAGCGCGCACACACACCATATAAAACACTTAAAGATCCCCGACCAGCCTCTGAAGAACCTAATTTATTACCTCATTTACTTAACAAAAGGCTCAATAGGTAGTCCATGTGTCCTCTGACATGGCACAAGTGGGGGTGGGTCTTTTCTCTTTTGTCCTCAATTGCTCCTCAAATGTTCCCGCAAGCAAGGGGGAGGCCGATGACATCACAGTACACGATCAGACCAACTCCTTGAATTGCCAAACACTTAATTTTCGCAGTTGTGTCTAAACTAAATTTTGTTTAAAAAAAAATGTAACCATTGAGTGTGTGTTCTTTACTGTATTTGTACTTGGAATATTGTTTTTTAACTGGAAAAGTAAAAAAAAATAGCTGGAGTGGGACTTTAAGTAAAAATCCCCTGAAAACAAAGCATTTTAGCTATGATATTTACTGCCCTAACACACAGATAACATGGACCAACCAGCTACTTTTATTTTTGTGCTTTTGAATCAGTCTGAATGAAGTATACTTTGAATATTTTTTATTTATTTATTTTATTTCACCTTTATTTAACCAGGTAGGCTAGTTGAGAACAAGTTCTCATTTGCAACTGCGACCTGGCCAAGATAAAGCATAGCAGTATGAGCAGACAACACAGAGTTACACATGGAGTAAACAATTAACAAGTCAATAACACAGTAGAAAACAAAGGGGGAGTCTATATACAATGTGTGCAAAAGACATGAGGTAGGCGAATAATTACAATTTTGCAGATTAACACTGGAGTGATAAATGATCAGATGGTCATGTACAGGTAAAGATATTGGTGTGCAAAAGAGCAGAAAAATAAATAAATAAAAACAGTATGGGGATGAGGTAGGTGAAAATGGGTGGGCTATTTACCAATAGACTATGTACAGCTGCAGCGATCGGTTAGCTGCTCAGATAGCAGATGTTTGAAGTTGGTGAGGGAGATAAAAGTCTCCAACTTCAGCGATTTTTGCAATTCGTTCCAGTCACAGGCAGCAGAGTACTGGAACGAAAGGCGGCCAAATGAGGTGTTGGCTTTAGGGATGATCAGTGAGATACACCTGCTGGAGCGCGTGCTACGGATGGGTGTTGCCATCGTGACCAGTGAGCTGAGATAAGGCGGAGCTTTACCTAGCATGGACTTGTAGATGACCTGGAGCCAGTGGGTCTGGCGACGAATATGTAGCGAGGGCCAGCCGACTAGCGCATACAAGTCGCAGTGGTGGGTGGTATAAGGTGCTTTAGTGACAAAACGGATGGCACTGTGATAGACTGCATCCAGTTTGCTGAGTAGAGTGTTGGAAGCCATTTTGTAGATGACATCGCCGAAGTCGAGGATCGGTAGGATAGTCAGTTTTACTAGGGTAAGCTTGGCGGCGTGAGTGAAGGAGGCTTTGTTGCGGAATAGAAAGCCGACTCTTGATTTGATTTTCGATTGGAGATGTTTGATATGAGTCTGGAAGGAGAGTTTGCAGTCTAGCCAGACACCTAGGTACTTATAGATGTCCACATATTCTAGGTCGGAACCATCCAGGGTGGTGATGCTAGGCGGGCATGCGGGTGCAGGCAGCGATCGGTTGAAAAGCATGCATTTGGTTTTACTAGCGTTTAAGAGCAGTCGGAGGCCACGGAAGGAGTGTTGTATGGCATTGAAGCTTGTTTGGAGGTTAGATAGCACAGTGTCCAATGACGGGCCGAAAGTATATAGAATGGTGTCGTCTGCGTAGAGGTGGATCAGGGAATCGCCCGCAGCAAGAGCAACATCATTGATGTATACAGAGAAAAGAGTCGGCCCGAGAATTGAACCCTGTGGCACCCCCATAGAGACTGCCAGAGGACCGGACAGCATGCCCTCCGATTTGACACACTGAACTCTGTCTGCAAAGTAATTGGTGAACCAGGCAAGGCAGTCATCCGAAAAACCGAGGCTACTGAGTCTGCCGATAAGAATATGGTGATTGACAGAGTCGAAAGCCTTGGCAAGGTCGATGAAGACGGCTGCACAGTACTGTCTTTTATCGATGGCGGTTATGATATCGTTTAGTACCTTGAGTGTGGCTGAGGTGCACCCGTGACCAGCTCGGAAACCAGATTGCACAGCGGAGAAGGTACAGTGGGATTCGAGATGGTCAGTGACCTGTTTGTTGACTTGGCTTTCGAAGACCTTAGATAGGCAGGGCAGGATGGATATAGGTCTGTAACAGTTTGGGTCCAGGGTGTCTCCCCCTTTGAAGAGGGGGATGACTGCGGCAGCTTTCCAATCCTTGGGGATCTCAGACGATATGAAAGAGAGGTTGAACAGGCTGGTAATAGGGGTTGCGACAATGGTGGCGGATAGTTTCAGAAATAGAGGGTCCAGATTGTCAAGCCCAGCTGATTTGTACGGGTCCAGGTTTTGCAGCTCTTTCAGAACATCTGCTATCTGGATTTGGGTAAAGGAGAACCTGGAGAGGCTTGGGCGAGGAGCAGCGGGGGGGGCGGGGCTGTTGGCCGAGGTTGAAGTAGCCAGGCGGAAGGCATGACCAGCCGTTGAGAAATGCTCATTGAAGTTTTCGATAATCATGGATTTATCGGTGGTGACCGTGTTACCTAGCCTCAGTGCAGTGAGGCAGCTGGGAGGAGGTGCTCTTGTTCTCCATTGACTTCACAGTGTCCCAGAACTTTTTGGAGTTGGAGCTACAGGATGCAAACTTCTGCCTGAAGAAGCTGGCCTTAGCTTTCCTGACTGACTGCGTGTATTGGTTCCGGACTTCCCTGAACAGTTGCATATCACGGGGACTATTCGATGCTATTGCAGTCCGCCACAGGATGTTTTTGTGCTGGTCGAGGGCAGTCAGGTCTGGGGTGAACCAAGGGCTGTATCT
The DNA here is from genome assembly GCF_057628025.1 of Oncorhynchus mykiss. Classification (NCBI taxonomy): domain Eukaryota; kingdom Metazoa; phylum Chordata; class Actinopteri; order Salmoniformes; family Salmonidae; genus Oncorhynchus; species Oncorhynchus mykiss. Next base: position 35,587,720 of record NC_143031.1, on the reverse strand, counting down.
GTTCTTAGTTCTGCATTTTTTGAACGGAGCATGCTTATCTAAAATGGTGAGGAAGTTACTTTTAAAGAATGACCAGGCATCCTCAACTGACGGGATGAGGTCAATGTCCTTCCAGGATACCCGGGCCAGGTCGATTAGAAAGGCCTGCTCACAGAAGTGTTTTAGGGAGCGTTTGACAGTGATGAGGGGTGGTCGTTTGACTGCGGCTCCGTAGCGGATACAGGCAATGAGGCAGTGATCGCTGAGATCCTGGTTGAAGACAGCGGAGGTGTATTTGGAGGGCCAGTTGGTCAGGATGACGTCTATGAGGGTGCCCTTGTTTACAGAGTTAGGGTTGTACCTGGTGGGTTCCTTGATGATTTGTGTGAGATTGAGGGCATCTAGCTTAGATTGTAGGACTGCCGGGGTGTTAAGCATATCCCAGTTTAGGTCACCTAACAGAACAAACTCTGAAGCTAGATGGGGGGCGATCAATTCACAAATGGTGTCCAGGGCACAGCTGGGAGCTGAGGGAGGCCGGTAGCAGGCGGCAACAGTGAGAGACTTATTTCTGGAGAGTAATTTTCAAAATTAAATTCAAAATTAGTAGTTCGAACTGTTTGGGTATGGACCTGGAAAGTATGACATTACTTTGCAGGCTATCTCTGCAGTAGACTGCAACTCCTCCCCCTTTGGCAGTTCTATCTTGACGGAAGATGTTATAGTTGGGTATGGAAATCTCTGAATTTTTGGTGGCCTTCCTGAGCCAGGATTCAGACACAGCAAGGACATCAGGGTTAGCAGAGTGTGCTAGAACAGTGAGTAAAACAGACTTAGGGAGGAGGCTTCTGATGTTGACATGCATGAAACCAAGGCTTTTTCGATCACAGAAGTCAACAAATGAGGGTGCCTGGGGACATGCAGGGCCTGGGTTTACCTCCACATCACCCGCGGAACAGAGAAGGAGTAGTATGAGAGTGCGGCTAAAGGCTATCAAAACTGGTCGCCTAGAGCGTTGGGGACAGAGAATAAGAGGAGCAGGTTTCTGGGCATGGTAGAATATATTCAGGGCATAATGCGCAGACAGGGGTATGGTGGGGTGCGGGTACAGCGGAGGTAAGCCCAGGCACTGGGTGATGATGAGAGAGGTTGTATCTCTGGACATGCTGGTTGTAATGGGTGAGGTCACCGCATGTGTGGGAGGTGGGACAAAGGAGTTATCAGGGGTATGAAGAGTGGAACTAGGGGCTCCATTGTGAACTAAAACAATGATAACTAACCTGAACAACAGTATACAAGGCATATTGACACTTGAGAGAGACATACAGCGAGGCATACAGTAATCACAGGTGTTGAGTTGGGAAAGCTAGCTAAACAGTAGGTGAGACAACAGCTAATCAGCTAGCACAACAACAGCAGGTAAAATGGCGTTGACTAGGCAACGGGGCCAACAGATAAAACAAACAAGCAGAATGGAGTACCGTGATTAATGGACAGTCCAGCGTGCATCAGCTATGTAGCCAAGAGATCAGTGTCCAGGGGGCAGCGGTGGATGGGGCAGGGAAGCTGGACTGGCGAGTGTTATCCAGGTTAAAAAAAACTAACAGTGACTAAATAGCTTGTAGCTAGTTAGCTGGTTAGCTTCTGGGGGTTCTTGAGTGTGTACTAAAAATAAAAAATAATAGCGATTCCGTATCACATTGGGTGAGGCAGGTTTCCGGAAGGTATAAACAAGTTAAAAATCAAAAAGAGATAGAAAGTAAATATGGATCCAGTGAGTGTTTGGGACGCGGCGATTCAGACGGTTAGCAGGCCTGTGCTAACAAGCTAACAGTTTGTAGGCCCGGGCTAAACAAGGTAGCAGTTAGCGGACCGGAGCTGGACAAGCTAGCAGTTAGCAGGCCTAATTAGCAAGCAGGGAGATAGCGAGGGCTAGAGAGTTAGCCTTTGGGGGACGTCGCGATGGGGTGAGTCTGCTTATTCCTCTTCATGCGGTGACATCGATAGACCGGTCGTGTAGCCCAGTAGTATGCTACGGTGGTAGCACAGGTGCGCTGGCCGGGCTAGCTTCAAACTAAGTGGGTGGAAACGCTAGCCAGGAGCAATCATCCGGGGTTGCGGTTTAGCTAGATAGCTAGTTGTGAAGATCCAGCTGAGAAATGTTCCGTTTGCGGTGGGAATCCGGGGATGAAAAAAATAAATAGGTCCGTTGTGCTCTGGTTAGAGTCGCGTTGTTCGAACTGGCGAGAGCTTTCCGAGCTAAAGGTTAGCTGATGACCGGTTAGCTGAAGACCGCTAGCACAGCTGGTGGTTAGCTGGCTAGCTTCAGTTGAGGGGTTCCGAAGTAAATATAAATACTTTAGGAAAAATAGCTACATTGGGTGAGGCGGGTCGCAGGAGAGTATTCGAAGCTTAGGTTTAGCAAAATGTTTTTAAAGAGATATGCTTAGAAAAATATGTAAAAAAACGAAAAAGAAACAATATATACAAGGGACACGACAGGACGACTTACTGCTACGCCATCTTGGAAAACGAAAACAATATATTTTCCTCAGTCATTGAAAAAGATTTCATCCTCACTCACTCACTCTATGTACAACAGACTGTATGTTGTACATTTCAAAAACACAATGTTGACGGCTCAGTACATCACCGGGATCAAGCTTCCTGCCATCCAGGACCTCTATACCAGGCGGTGTCAGAGGAAGGCCCTGAAAATGGTCAAAGACTCCAGCCACACTAGTCATAGACTGTTCTCTCTGCTACCGCACAGCAAGTGGTACCGGAGCGCCAAGTCTAGGTCCAAGAGGCTTCTAAACAGCTACTACCCCCAAGCCATAAGACTCCTGAACAGCTAATCAAATGGCTACCCAAACTATTCCCCCCCCCCCCCCCCAAAAGCTGCTACTCCTCTCTGTTATTATCTATGCATAGCCACTTTAATAACCCTACCTAGATGTACATATTTATCTCAATTACCTCGACACCAGTGCCCCCGCACATTGACACGTGGACTCTGTACCGGTACCCCCTGTATTTAGCCCCACTATTGTGATTTACTGCTGCTCTTTAATTATTTGTTTTTCTTATCCCTTACTTTTTTAGGTATTTTCTTAAAACTGCATTGTTAAGGGCTTGTAAGTAAGCATTTCACTGTAAGGTACACCTGCTGTATTCGGCGCATTTGACAAATAACATTTGATTTGATTTGACCTAAGCTCTCATCTACAATAAGGCCCTAGCCAGGAAGGTAATGCTATATGCAGAGGTCACAAAGCGATATAGGCCTACAGTAATTTTAACCCCCTCAAACGTGGGTTGCCATTGTTCGCATGGCCACATTGGGTACATGGGTCCCTTCTCCCTCCATCCAGTTCCATCAGAGTTCCATCAGTGTTGTCTGACGGGAGGTAATTACTGCTCTGTCCTCATCTGCTTCACCCTATCCTCCAGACACTGGCCACAGAGTGCTCCATTTGGTCGGAGTGTCCTTTAGGTCTCATCAGTGTGTGGTTTTTAATTGCTTTCCAGGGGATGAAAGTATCAAGTGGATAATGACCTCTGATAAACATGTTTATCCACTTTGCAGTTCATCAGCGATATCCCAGAAGGTACTGAGAACCCTCCAGAATGTGCACAACTTTAGAATATCCAAAATTGGATAGCAACATCTATAGTTGAAAGTTAATATGCTGTAACTCTGAAGTTACATTCTCTTCATAGTGACAATGTCCATAAGTCATCTGTCAATTACTAGGAAAATCAAATCAAATCCAAACCAAATGTTATTTGTCATATGCTTTGTAAACAACAGGTGTAGACTAACAGTAAAATGCTTACTTACAGGTCATTTTCCATCAATCAGTGTGCATATGTGCCCATGTTATGTGTGTGTGGACGTATGTAGTGTGTGTGTGTGTGTTGTGGTGCCAGTGTATGCATGTGTGAGTGTGTGGGTAAAGTCCAGTGTGTGTGCATAGAGTCAGTGCAAGAGTTTGTGCAAAAAAGGGTCAATGCAGGTAATCTGGGTGGCCATTTGATTAGATATTTTGCGGTCTTGTTTAGCAGTCTTCTGACATAGTGGTCGAAGCTGTTCAGGGTAGTGTTCATTCCAGACGTGGTACACTGGTACCTGCTTGCCATGTGGTAGCATAGAGAACATTCCTTGGCTTGGGTGGCTGGAGTCCTTGAAAATTTTTTTGGACACCGCTTGGTATAGAGGTCCTTGTTGGTTGGCGGCTCAGCCCCAGTAATGTACTGGGCTGTAATCACCACCCTCTGTAGCGCCTTACGGTCGGGTACCTTGCAGTTGCTGTACCAATAGTGATGCAGCCAGTCAAGATGATGTCAGTTGTGTAGCTATAGAACTTTATGAGGATCTGAGGGCCCATGTCATATCTTTTCAGCCTCCTGAGGAGGAAGAGGGGATGGCCCATGCCATATCTTTTCAGCCTCCTGAGGAGGAAGAGGGGATGTCCCATGCCATATCTTTTCAGCCTCCTGAGGAGGAAGAGGGGATGTCCCATGCCATATCTTTTCAGCCTCCTGAGGAGGAAGAGGGTATGTCCCATGCCATATCTTTTCAGCCTCCTGAGGAGGAAGAGGGGATGTCGTGCCCTCTTCACAACTGTGTGTGTGGACCATGTTAATTTCTTTGTGATGTGGACACTTGAGGAACTTACAGCTCTCAACTTTCTCCACTACTGCCACATCGATGTGGATGGGGGCGTACTCTCCCCTCTATTTCCTGTAGCCCACAAACAGCTAATTTGTCTTGCTGACGCTGAGAGAGAGGTTGTTGTCCTGGCACCACACTGGGCCCCCGTGTTGATGATTAGCATGGCGGATATGTTGTTGCCTACCCTCACCGCCTGTGGGAGGCCTGTCAGGAAGTCCAGGAACCAATTGCAGAGGGAGGTGTTCCTGAGATTGGTGATGAGCTTGGAGGGGACTATGGTGTTGAATGCTTAGCTGTAGTCGATGATCAGCATTCTTACATAGTTATTCCTTTTGTCCAGGTAGGTAAGGGCAGTGTGGAGAGCAACAGAGATTGTATCATCTGTGAATCTGTTGGGGCAGTATGAGAACTGGAGTGGGTCCAGGGTGTCTGGCATGATAGTGTTGATGTGAGCCATGACAAGTCTTTCAAAGCATTTCATGGCTATAGAGATGAGTGCTACAGGGTGATAGTCATTTAGGCAGGTTACCTTGGTGTTCTTGGGCACTGGGAATATGGCGGTCTGCTTGAAAAAGACCGGATCAGGAATAGGTTGAAAATGTCAGTGAAGACACTTGCCAGCTGGTCAGAGCATACTCTGAGTACACATCCTGGTATTCCGTCTGGCCCTGCGGCCTTGTGAATGTTAACCTAGGTCTTACTCACATCGGCTATGGAGAGTGAAATCACAAAGCACTCCGGAACAGCTAGTGCTTTCATTTAGCTCGGTAGGCTTGTGTCGCTGAGCAGCTCACAGCTGGGCTTCCATTAGTAATCTGAGATAAACAGATTGTAAACACAAGCCATCCGTTGAGCGTCAGAGCCAGGGCAGGAGGATTCCATTTTAATCCTGTATTCACGCTTTGCCTGTATGATGGAGGTCGTAGCGGGATTTCTTATGAGTGTCCGGATTAGTGTACCGCTCCTTGAAAGCGGCAGCTCTAGCCTTTAGCTCAGTGATAAAGTCATACTTGAGTAAAAGTAAAGATACCTTAATAGAAAATGACTCAAGTAAAACTGAAAGTCACCCAGTAAAATGTTACTTGAGTAAAAGTCTAAAAGGATTTGGTTTAAAATGTACTGAATTATCAAAAGTAAATGTAATTGCTAAAATATACATAAGTATCAAAAGTACTAAAACAGACAGCACGATCTTGTTGTTTTTTAAATTTACGACTAGACAGGGGCACACTTCAACACTTAGACATAATTTACAAACAAAGCATTTGGTGTTAGTGAGTCAGAGGCAGTAGAGATGACCAGGGATGTTCTCTTGATAAGTGTGTGAATTAGACCATTTTTCTGTCCAGCTAGGAATTCAAAATGTAACTAGTATTATTGGGTGTCAAGGAAAATGTAAGGAGTAAAAATAACATTATTTTCTTTAGGAAAGTACAGATACACCAAAAACTACTTAAGTAGTACTTCAAAGAACTTTACACCCCTGCCCGTTGCTGACAGGTGGATAAAATCGGCCACACAGCCATGTAATCTCCATAGACAAATTTTGGCAGTAGAATGGCCTTAGTGAAGAGTTCAGTGATTTTCAATGTGGCACCATCATAGGATGTACTATTTATATAATATATAAATACAGTACCAGTCAAAAGTTTAGACACAAGTACTCATTCAAGGGTTTTTCTTTATTTGTACTATTTTCTACATTGTAGAATAATAGTGAAGACATCAAAACTATGAAATAACATATATGGAATCTGGTAGTAACCAAAAAAGAGTTAAACAATTCAAAATATATTTTATATTCTTCAAAGTAGCCACCCTTTGCCTTGATGATAACTTTGCACACTCTTGGCATTCTCTCAACCAGATTCACCTGGAATGCTTTTCTAACAGTCTTGAAGGAGTTCCCACATATGCTGAGCACTTGTTGGCTGTTTTTCCTTCACTCAATCTCAATTGGGTTGAGGTCGGGTGATTGTGGAGGCCAGGTCATTTAATGCAGCACTCCATCACTCTCCTTCTTGGTCAAATAGCTCTTACACAGCCTGGAGGTGTGCTGGGTCATTGTCCTGTTGAAAATGATAGTCCCACTAAGTGCAAACCAGATGGGATGGCGTATCGCTGCAGAAATCTGTGGTAGCCATGCTGGTTCAGTGTGCCTTGAATTCGAAATACATCTCCAACAGTGTAACAAGCAAAGCACCCCCACACCATCACACCTCCCCTCCATGCTTCACTGTGGGAACCACGCATGCGGAGATCATCCATTCACCTACTCTGCGTCTCACAAAAACACGGCAGTGGGAACCAAAAATCGCAAATTTGGATTCAACAGACCAAAGGACAGATTTCCACCAGTCTAATGTCCATTGCTTGTATTTCTTGGCACAAGCAAGTCTCTTCTTCTTATTGGTGTCCTTTAGTAATGGTTTCAATTTGACCATGAAGGCCTGATTCATGCAGTCTCCTCTGAACAGTTGATGTTGAGATGTGTCTATTACTTGAACTCTGTGAAATATTTATCCCAACCGTGAAGCACGGGAGTGGCAGCATCATGTTGTGGGGGTGCTTTGCTGCAGGAGGGACTGGTGCACTTCACAAAATAGATGGCGTCATGAGGAATGAAAATTATGTGGATATATTGAAGCAACATCTCAAGACATCAGTCAGGAAGTTAAAGGTTGGTCGCAAATGGGTCTTCCAAATGGACAATGACCCCAAGCATACTTCCAAAGTTATGGCAAAATGGCTTAAGGACAACAAAGTCAATGTATTGGAGTAGCCATCACAAAGCCCTGACCTCAATCCGATAGAAAATTTGTTTGCAGAACTGAAAAAGCATGTGCGAGCAAGGAGGCCTACCAACCTGACTCAGTTACACCAACTCTGTCAGGAGGAATGGGCCAAAAATCACCAAACTTATTGTGGGAAGCTTGTGGAAGGCTACCCGAAATGTTTGACCCAAGTTAAACAATTTAAAGGCAATGCTACCAAATACTAATTGAGTGTATGTAAACTTCTGACCCACTGGGAATGTGATGAACGAAATAAAAGCTGAAATAAATCATCCTCTCTACTATTATTCTGACATTTCACATTCTTAAAATAAAGTGGTAATCCTAACTGACCTAAGATAATTTTTACTTGTATTAAATGTCAGGAATTGTGAAAAACTGAGTTTAAATGTATTTGGCTAAGGTGTATGTAAACTTCAGACTCAACTGTAGTGGGTCAAATTGTATTCACAATCAAATCTGTAGCAAAATACAGGCACAGAGACACACAGGCACAGAGAGACACAGCAACAGGTTATGCCTGTAAGATATTTTAATATGTGACACATATTATTGCCAATATAACAAGCCTGTTTGTTTTTTGGGGGGCAAAACATGTGTGTTAGGGTTAGGGCTCTGCCCCACCTGTGCTGAATGACAGGTCGCCACTGCACTCTCTGAATTAATTGAATTCAACTACTGAAAACCCTCCCACTTGCTGGCCAACAGATTTTCTCTGTAGTTTCCATTCAATATGGTTTTCAGTACATTTATCTTAAGCTATCCCTTTCAAAACGGTGTACATTTAATTATAATTTTGTGGACAGAACAGATTCAGAATAGATGGATTAATGAAAGAATGCCATCTATGCATCTTCGTCTCCGTTTCAGCAGCAACTTGTAGATTTAAAAATAGCCTGATCCTGTAGATTCTTTAGGCACATTTTAGGGTTAGGAAAGCATGTATGAATCATTAAATAAACGTGTTTGGAGAGCCTTTACGCACAAAATATATTGATGAATCAAAAATACATGGGTTTGATTCATCCTGAAACACATGAAATATTGGATGTTGGAAAAAAGTGTACAATAGGGGTTGAACAATAGTCTTATAAATATACCCTTAATCCTCACTATTCATGGAACTGTATGACAACAGTCCAGTCGTTGTGAACCGTGAGCCAAGCTCCAGGTTTAAACTGCTACCTGGTCTGAGTTCCATAATGATTCAAATAGACTACATGTCCCAAATTACTGCACAACGTTAGCCTAATATGATCCACTAATGTGATCCACGTGATAGAGGAAAGAAAGGTAAACAGAATGGAATGATGAAAAATGTCCGCTACAAATTGAAGAAAACTAACACTAAAGTAACAGTTATAAATGTATGTGTGTATTACTGACGGTGGCTCCCGATAGTGGCTAATATATGACATGATACACAATTTAATATAAAACGGAGAAAAGCCCAAGTATAGGCTATAATTAAAACATACATCAACTCGGCAAGTTCAGCCCTATAGAAGCCTCTAACTTGGGTGTCCAAATTTCATCCATGCAAATTGTGAGGGCACACAATTCAAATGTTGAATAACGATACAGCTGTTTATTCTAGCCTATTTCACTGTGGAAAAGGGTACGCCACACGTCATGTTTATATGATTTTCAGTTTGCTTCCATATGGCTAGTTTCACATTTGTCTACATGGTTCCTAAGGAAAAACAATCTAAAACAATTGCTATGTGTATTCACAATTCCCTTCTCCTAACGGACTACTTATTTTCCTAGCTCTTTTATATTGCTCTTATCCATTTATAAATTACAGTGCATGGAGAATGCTACTATTTCTGTCAGAAAAAAAGAAAGTAGATGCTTTCTCTACTGAGAAACCGGCAGGGTTGCTCGACCTTATTCAAGGTTTCTTGGCGCGTAAAGGTGGTGGGATTATGAGGGAATAAAGTGAAGGTCAGAACAGGGTTCATCTGTAGACACCTCCGCCACACCTTCATTTCTTAAATCTCCACCCTGAGCCAACGGGTGAATAGCATGCTATTCTCATGCTTAAATTCAAGGTCAGAATATGCGTAGAGATAAAAGTACATAAAAAGGAATTACTTTCCATTTGCGTGTGCTTACCCTGGGTTAGAATCGGGGCCAATGTGAATAGCGCATCAATGCAAGGGCTCCCAATCATCATTACTAACATCAGCCATTTGTCAAGCACAGTAAAACTTTCAGAAATGATCGATTACAGCCAGTCTATATTTTCCATTTTGATCATTACAAACTCTTGTATTTGTTTATACATACCGTAGATAACCCATGATTTAGGTTGATGATTGATATTTCCAAAATAAAGGAAATCACACACAAAAAACACAGTTGTGTAATCTGGTACTTTTCATTTTTATTATTAAATTGACAGAGATATCCATGAAATATATATAAGTTACAATTATTGTTCATCACTTAACAAATGTGAACTTATTCTGTCTCATTCTCTATGTACAGTAGGCCTCAGACTAAAATGTAGTCTGGTGACTGATGCGGCTGTATGCTGTATAAGATATTAAATATAAAACCCAGACTTGACTAAGAAAACCCACATGGAGCCCTTTTTTGACCAATTGTGTATTTAGATACATACATAAATGATTATAGCTAAACAAAAAATCAACAGAGGTGAAGGGCAGCTCTCTGAGAGGCTCCACCCACATCTTGATGAGACATTTACATACAGTATCTGTTTCATGTACATCTTGCAATAATTGCACGTTGCAGTTTTTCGGTGACATTGCTTTTACTTTAACAATTTATTCATTATTCATTATGAAAACTTTGTCTACAGGACTAGAACTGTGTCTAACCCATGTTTAACAGGAGGACAACCTGTTAGACACACGGCATTTTTTTAAGACATGCGTTCTGATGGCTTGATTGGCCATTCCGTAAATTGCAGGGTTTATCAATGGTGTAAGCAATGTATAGTATAGTGACATGATGAGCCGAACCATAAAAGATGTCCCACTCATGTTAAATCTACTTTGAGCTATTTCAAAAAACCCTCCAATAGAGTAGTTTATTACTGAAAGTAAATGAGGGATGCACGTTTTCAGTGCTTTGACCTGAGATTCTTTTGAGGATTTCAGACAGACCCTGAAAATGTGTGCATATGAGAATATAATCATGAGGAGCTGTGGGATCATAAGGAAAGCTATTAGCACAAGTCCTACAATACTGTGGTAAGATGTAGTAGAACACGCATTTTTCACCAATTCAAAATTGACACAAAACAATTTAAAATGTATGAACCTCCCACAAAACCTCAATCTCAAAGTGAAGCCGAAGTACATCAGAAAGAGAGAAAAGGGATATAGCCATGCCAATGCAATAAGTTTACACATCTTGGGAATAGACATGATGCTGTGATAATGTAGTGGATAACAGATGGCAACATACCGGTCATATCCCATGACAGCCAAAATATGAAATTCAACCGCTGCATATGTATGTATCCAATAGATTTGTATTAGACACCATGGCAACGATATCTCATATGTCTCAGACAAAAGTAGAATCAGAGTCGAGGGAAGAAATCCAGTGCTGCCGTATAGTCCGTTAGCAGCTAAGTTACATATGAACACATACATGGGTTGATGCAGAGCTCTCTGACAGCATATCACAGCAATCAGCAGCAAATTGAACGAGATGATCAAAATATACAACAACATAAATATAGAAAACTGCAGGTACTTGTTATTTTCCATGACAGCATACGCAGTCATGGTAAATACTGTTACAGATGTGTTGTCCATGTTTGTCTTGAATTCTGAAAAGACAAGAAACATTGCCTTTATTCAACTCTGCCTTCCGAAAGTATTTATGCCACTTGTCTATTACACATTTTGTTACATCCTGAATTCAAAATGGATGAAGTATATTTTATTCTCACCCATCCACCCACCCTATTTTGACAAAGTGAAAACATTTTTATACATTCTTTTGCAAATGTATAGAAAATTGAATGCAGAAATATCTAATTTACATAAGCTACCGTTCAAAAGTTTGGGGTCACTAAGAAATGTCCTTGTTTTTGAAAGAAAAGCACATTTTTTGTCCTTTAAAATAACATAAAATTTATCAGAAATACAGTGTAGATATTGTTAATGTTGTAAATGACTATTGTAGCTGGAAACTGCTGGAAATATCTACATAGGCGTACAGAGGCTGTCAGCAACCTTCACTCCTGTGTTCCAATGGCACGTTGTGTTAGCTAATCCAAGTTGATCATTTTAAAAGGTTAATTGATCATTAGAAAACCCTTTTTCAAGTATGTTGGCACAGCTGAAAACTGTTGTCCTGATTAAATAAGCAATAAAACTGGCCTTCTTTAGACCAGTTGAGTATCTGGAGCATCAGCATTTGTCTGTTCAATTACAGGCTCAAAATGGCCAGAAACAAAGAACTTTCTTCTGAAACTCATCATTCTGTTCTTGTTCTGAGAAATGAAGGCTATTCCATGTGAGAAAATGCTACTCCCTTCACAGAACAGCGCAAACTGGCTCTAACCAGAATAGAAAGAGGAGTGAGAGGCCCCGTGTACAACTGAGCAAGTGAACAAGTACATTAGAGTATCTATAGAGTATCAGTCTTCAACTGGCAGCTTCATTAAATAGTACCTGCAAAACACCAGTCTCAATGTCAACAGTGAAGAGGCGACTCCGAGATGCTGGCCTTCTAGGCAGAGTTGCAAAGAAAAAGCCATATCTCAGGCTGGCCAATAAAAATAAAAGATTAAGATGGGCAAAAGAACACAGACATGGACAGAGGAACTCTGCCTAGAAGGCCAGCATCCCGGAGTCGCCTCTTCACTGTTGATGTTGAGACTGGTGTTCTGTGGGTACTGCCTGTTTTTTCAAGAGGTAAAACACACATAAATAAGATAAAACATGAAATTGTCTTAATTTATTCTTCATCAAAATGACTTATTATTCTCAACAATCTTTAAATTCCACCTAGTGCAAACACTTAGTAAATAAGATCTACATTAATCTCTTATGCATTGTATGAATGTGGTAATTTGATTTGTTTAATTAAAAGCATTAAGGTTCTCCCATGTTCCGACTACCAGGGACGTCAGGGAACAATTACCTCTGAGAAGGAAGTGCATGTCATTATTCAAACTGGATAAAGAATTGTTAAAGGCCTGTTGCGGTCAAAAAGGTAATTTCCTGTGTTTTACATATATTTCCACACTATGAGGTCGGAATAATTCTATGAAATTGTGAAAATTATGTTAATACCCTTTTAGTGTACGAACTGTTTGAAAAGACCACCTGAAATTTCTACCTGTTTTGGTGGGATGGAGTTTTGGTCAAATTAGTTATTTTTAATCTTTATTTAACAAGGCAAGTCAGTTAAGAACAACTGTTTCTTTTCAATGATGGCCTCAGAACAGTGGGTTAACTGCTTTGTTCAGGGGTATAACAACAGATTTTTACCTTGTCAGCTCGAGGATTTGATGTTGCAACCTTTCAGTTACTAGTCCAACGCTCTATCCACTAGGATACCTGCCGCCCCATGTAGACCAATAAGAAAGAGAATTCCAAACCGCTCTTCCAATAACAGCTCGTTTTCAGTTTCAGTATTGAAAACAATCACAGTAAGGTACTTAAATGTTACACAAAAATGATTTGATAATGAACTAATGAAATGGCTTTAACTAGCCTTTATAAATACACTATTGCTAAATATCATTGTACCTTCAGACAACTTAGCTCCAGTGATCCCTAGTTATTGAATTAAACAATAATAACTCAACAGGAAATAATTCAAAACAAGGAAACAAATGTATACAATAAACACATTTTAAAGAAAACAATTAAAGGAGAAACCATAAATTAAGAGTTATTCAGAAAACGAAAATGCAGTGTGCATGATTTACCTGTTTCTGAGAGTCTGAGAGTTAAATAAAGGTTCAATAAAAATTCAATGAAATGTCCCTCTCAATCCAACACTGCCAGTGTTACACCTCCCCAGGTTGGCAGAAGTGAATGAAAATGTTGCATCAAGTGTCTTTTTGTTAAGACATGTGAAAACATGACGTCAGTTATTTGTGCAACATATTTGACCGATGTTGAGTATTCCAATCCCACAGGACACTAGCTGTAATCTGTGTGTTCCTAGACACACCGTGTCAATAACACTGCTGAAACAATGTCAAATATAGTAGTGACATGAAAAATATACTTAACTGCACCAATTAATTGCATTTTAATTGATCAACTTATTTATTTAATGGGAAAAACATCTTGGGACAGGATCACACACAGTGAGCAATAATTTTGTTGGTTAGGGCCCTGACATTAAAGGGATAGTTTGTTTTTAAAAAAGTTGTATCTTATGTTTGACTTAACAAGGGTGTTGTCGTTTGATCCAAACTGTTTATAGGTTCAAATCAAATACATTTTATTTGTCACATACACATTGTTATCAGATGTTAATGCGAGTGTAGCGAAATGCTTGTGCTTCTAGTTCCGACAATGCAGTAATAACCAACGAGTAATCTAACCTAACAATTCCAAAACTACTACCGTATACACACAAGTGTAAAGGGATAAAGAATATGTACATACAGATATATGAATGAGTGATGGTACAGAACGGCATAGGCAAGATGCAGTAGATGGTATCGAGTACAGTATATACATATGAGATGAGTAATGTAGGGTATGTAAACAAAGTAGCATTGTTTAAAGTGGCTAGTGATATATTTTAAATCAATTTCCATCAATTCCCATTATTAAAGTGGCTGGAGTTGATTGGTTTGGTTGCTGGTTATTGCTGGTTATTTAGAAATGTCCAGGATTTTATAATAATAATAATTACAACAATTCATTTATTTGCATAGCATATTTAATACACAGAATGCAGCTCAAAGATTTAAATAGTTGGCTAACAAACATAACAGGTCCATTTTTGGGGGAGATTCAATGAAATGTATTCAGTTTGGATGAAAAAAACAACACCCTAGGTCAGGGCAATTCATCTATATTCCTGTGGGAGCCAAGTATTGCAAGTATTCTTCCTAAGAACTATAAAAAACAGCGCGCACACACACCATATAAAACACTTAAAGATCCCCGACCAGCCTCTGAAGAACCTAATTTATTACCTCATTTACTTAACAAAAGGCTCAATAGGTAGTCCAGGTGTCCTCTGACATGGCACAAGTGGGAGTGGGTCTTTTCTCTTTTGTCCTCAATTGCTCCTCAAATGTTCCCGCAAGCAAGGGGGAGGCCGATGACATCACAGTACACGATCAGACCAACTCCTTGAATTGCCAAACACTTAATTTTTGCAGTTGTGTCTAAACTAAATTTTGTTTAAAAAAAAAATGTAATCATTGAGTGTGTTCTTTACTGTATTTGTACTTGGAATATTGTTTTTTAACTGGAAAAGTAAAAAAAAATAGCTGGAGTGGGACTTTAAGTAAAAATTCCCTGAAAACAAAGCATTTTAGCTATGATATTTACTGCCCTAACACACAGATAACATGAACCAACCAGCTACTTTTATTTTTGTGCTTTTGAATCAGTCTGAATGAAGTATACTTTGAATATATTTTCCTCAGTCATTGAAAAAGATTTCATCCTCACTCACTCTATGTACAACAGACTGTATGTTGTACATTTCAAAAACACAATGTTGACGGCTCAGTACATCACCGGGATCAAGCTTCCTGCCATCCAGGACCTCTATACCAGGCGGTGTCAGAGGAAGGCCCTGAAAATGGTCAAAGACTCCAGCCACACTAGTCATAGACTGTTCTCTCTGCTACCACACAGCAAGTGGTACCGGAGCGCCAAGTCTAGGTCCAAGAGGCTTCTAAACAGCTACTACCCAAAAGCCATAAGACTCCTGAACAGCTAATCAAATGGCTACCCAGACTATCCCCCCCCCCCCCCCCTCCCCCGCCCCCCAAAAGCTGCTACTCCTCTCTGTTATTATCTATGCATATCCACTTTAATAACCCTACCTAGATGTACATAATTATCTCAATTACCTCGACACCAGTGCCTCCGCACATTGACACATTGACTCTGTACCGGTACCCCCTGTATTTAGCCCCACTATTGTGATTTACTGCTGCTCTTTAATTATTTGTTTTTCTTATCCCTTACTTTTTTAGGTATTTTCTTAAAACTGCATTGTTAAGGGCTTGTAAGTAAGCATTTCACTGTAAGGTACACCTGCTGTATTCGGCGCATTTGACAAATAACATTTGATTTGATTTGACCTAAGCTCTCATCTACAATAAGGCCCTAGCCAGGAAGGTAATGCTATATGCAGAGGTCACAAAGCGATATAGGCCTACAGTAATTTTAACCCCCTCAAACGTGGGTTGCCATTGTTCGCATGGCCACATTGGGTACATGGCTCCCTTCTCCCTCCATCCAGTTCCATCAGAGTTACATCAGTGTTGTCTGACGGGAGGTAATTACTGCGCTGTCCTCATCTGCTTCACCCTATCCTCCAGACACTGGCCACAGAGTGCTCCATTTGGTCGGAGTGTCCTTTAGGTCTCATCAGTGTGTGGTTTTTAATTGCTTTCCAGGGGAGGAAAGTATCAAGTGGATAATGACCTCTGATAAACATGTTTATCCACTTTGCAGTTCATCAGCGATATCCCAGAAGGTACTGAGAACCCTCCAGAATGTGCACAACGTTAGAATATCCAAAATTGGATAGCAACATCTATAGTTGAAAGTTAATATGCTGTAACTCTGAAGTTACATTCTCTTCATAATGACAATGTCCATAGGTCATCTGTCAATTACTAGGAAAATCAAATCAAATCCAAACCAAATGTTATTTGTCATATGCTTTGTAAACAACAGGTGTAGACTAACAATAAAATGCTTACTTACAGGTCATTTTCCATCAATCAGTGTGCATATGTGCCCATGTTATGTGTGTGTGGACGTATGTAGTGTGTGTGTGTGTGTTGTGGTGCCAGTGTATGTATGTGTGAGTGTGTGGGTAGAGTCCAGTGTGTGTGCATAGACTCAGTGCAAGAGGTTGTGCAAAAAAGGGTCAATGCAGGTAATCTGGGTGGCCATTTGATTAGATATTTTGCGGTCTTGTTTAGCAGTCTTCTGACATAGTGGTCGAAGCTGTTCAGGGTAGTGTTCGTTCCAGACGTGGTACACTGGTACCTGCTTGCCATGTGGTAGCAGAGAGAACATTCCTTGGCTTGGGTGGCTGGAGTCCTTGACAATTTTTTTGGACACCGCTTGGTATAGAGGTCCTGGTTGGCTGACGGCTCAGCCCCAGTAATGTACTGGGCTGTAATCACCACCCTCTGTAGCGCCTTACGGTCGGGTACCTTGCAGTTGCTGTACCAATAGTGATGCAGCCAGTCAAGATGCTGTCAGTTGTGTAGCTATAGAACTTTATGAGGATCTGAGGGCCCATGTCATATCTTTTCAGCCTCCTGAGGAGGAAGAGGGGAGGGCCCATGTCATATATTTTCAGCCTCCTGAGGAGGAAGAGGGGATGTCGTGCCCTCTTCACAACTGTGTGTGTGGACCATGTTAATTTCTTAGTGATGTGGACACTGAGGAACTTACAGCTCTCAACTTTCTCCACTACAGCCACATCGATGTGGATGGGGGCGTACTCTCCCCACTATTTCCTGTAGCCCACAAACAGCTAATTTGTCTTGCTGACGCTGAGAGAGAAGTTGTTGTCCTGGCGCCACACTGGGCCCCCGTGTTGATGATTAGCATGGCGGATATGTTGTTGCCTACCCTCACCGCCTGTGGGAGGCCTGTCAGGAAGTCCAGGAACCAATTGCAGAGGGAGGTGTTCAGAGGTGTTCCTGAGATTGGTGATGAGCTTGGAGGGGACTATGGTGTTGAATGCTTAGCTGTAGTCGATGATCAGCATTCTTACATAGTTATTCCTTTTGTCCAGGTAGGTAAGGGCAGTGTGGAGAGCAACAGAGATTGTATCATCTGTGAATCTGTTGGGGAAGTATGAGAACTGGAGTGGGTCCAGGGTGTCTGGCATGATAGTGTTGATGTGAGCCATGACAAGTCTTTCAAAGCATTTCATGGCTATAGAGATGAGTGCTACAGGGTGATAGTCATTTAGGCAGGTTACCTTGGTGTTCTTGGGCACTGGGAATATGGCGGTCTGCTTGAAAAAGACCGGATCAGGAATAGGTTGAAAATGTCAGTGAAGACACTTGCCAGCTGGTCAGAGCATACTCTGAGTACACGTCCTGGTATTCCGTCTGGCCCTGCGGCCTTGCGAATGTTAACCTAGGTCTTACTCACATCGGCTATGGAGAGTGAAATCACAAAGCACTCCGGAACAGCTAGTGCTTTCATTTAACTCGGTAGGCTTGTGTCGCTGAGCAGCTCACAGCTGGGCTTCCATTAGTAATCTGCGATAAACAGATTGTAAACACAAGCCATCCGTTGAGCGTCAGAGCCAGGGCAGGAGGATTCCATTTTAATCCTGTATTCACGCTTAGCCTGTATGATGGAGGTCGTAGCGGGATTTCTTATGAGTGTCCGGATTAGTGTACCGCTCCTTGAAAGCGGCAGCTCTAGCCTTTAGCTCAGTGATAAAGTCATACTTGAGTAAAAGTAAAGATACCTTAATAGAAAATGACTCAAGTAAAACTGAAAGTCACCCAGTAAAATATTACTTGAGTAAAAGTCTAAAAGGATTTGGTTTAAAATGTACTGAATTATCAAAAGTAAATGTAATTGCTAAAATATACATAAGTATCAAAAGTACTAAAACAGACAGCACGATCTTGTTGTTTTTTAAATTTACGACTAGACAGGTGCACACTTCAACACTTAGACATCATTTACAAACAAAGCATTTGGTGTTAGTGAGTCATCGGCAGTAGAGATGACCAGGGATGTTCTCTTGATAAGTGTGTGAATTAGACCATTTTTCTGTCCAGCTAGGAATTCAAAATGTAACTAGTATTATTGGGTGTCAAGGAAAATGTAAGGAGTAAAAATAACATTATTTTCTTTAGGAAAGTACAGATACACCAAAAAACTACTTAAGTAGTACTTCAAAGAACTTTACACCCCTGCCCGTTGCTGACAGGTGGATAAAATCGGCCACACAGCCATGTAATCTCCATAGACAAATTTTGGCAGTAGAATGGCCTTAGTGAAGAGTTCAGTGATTTTCAATGTGGCACCATCATAGGATGTACTATTTATATAATATATAAATACAGTACCAGTCAAAAGTTTAGACACAAGTACTCATTCAAGGGTCTTTCTTTATTTGTACTATTTTCTACATTGTAGAATAATAGTGAAGACATCAAAACTATGAAATAACATATATGGAATCTGGTAGTAACCAAAAAAGAGTTAAACAATTCAAAATATATTTTATATTCTTCAAAGTAGCCACCCTTTGCCTTGATGATAACTTTGCACACTCTTGGCATTCTCTCAACCAGATTCACCTGGAATGCTTTTCTAACAGTCTTGAAGGAGTTCCCACATATGCTGAGCACTTGTTGGCTGTTTTTCCTTCACTCTGCGGTGCAACTCATCCAAACAATCTCAATTGGGTTGAGGTCGGGTGATTGTGGAGGCCAGGTCATTTAATGCAGCACTCCATCACTCTCCTTCTTGGTCAAATAGCTCTTACACAGCCTGGAGGTGTGCTGGGTCATTGTCCTGTTGAAAATGATAGTCCCACTAAGTGCAAACCAGATGGGATGGCGTATCGCTGCAGAAATCTGTGGTAGCCATGCTGGTTCAGTGTGCCTTGAATTCGAAATACATCTCCAACAGTGTAACAAGCAAAGCACCCCCACACCATCACACCTCCCCTCCATGCTTCACGGTGGGAACCACGCATGCGGAGATCATCCATTCACCTACTCTGCGTCTCACAAAAACACGGCAGTGGGAACCAAAAATCGCAAATTTGGATTCAACAGACCAAAGGACAGATTTCCACCAGTCTAATGTCCATTGCTTGTATTTCTTGGCACAAGCAAGTCTCTTCTTCTTATTGGTGTCCTTTAGTAATGGTTTCAATTTGACCATGAAGGCCTGATTCATGCAGTCTCCTCTGAACAGTTGATGTTGAGATGTGTCTATTACTTGAACTCTGTGAAATATTTATTTGGGCTGCAATCTGAGGTTGGTAACTCTAATGAATTTGTCCTCTGCAGCAGAAGTAACTCTGGGTCTTCCTTTCCTGTGGCGGTCCTCACGAGAGCCAGTTTCATCATAGTGTCACACACTGATCTGTTTCACCTGTTTTTGTGATTGTCTCCACCCCCTACCAGGTGTCACCCATCTTCCCCATTATCCTCTGTGTATTTATACCTGCGTTCTCTGTTTGTCTGTTGCCAGTTTGTTTGGTTCATCAAACCTACCAGCGTTTGTTTCCCTGCTCCTGACTGTTTTTCTGCTCCTGTTTTCTAGTCCTTCCCGTTTTGCCCATTCTGCCTGCCCTGACCCTGAGACTGCCTGCCGTTTTGTACCTTACCTCACAGTTCTGGATTATTGACCCCTGCCTGCCCTGACCCTGAGACTGCCCAGCAAAAAGGCACATGAAAGACTAAGATAATGAGCCAAAAGATGATGTGGTTTGATAAGACAAAAATGGAAATGGTGAAAACCAGACACAGCTCATCACCCATATAACACCATCCCTACCATTAAGCATGGTGGTAGCAGCATCATGCTATGTGGATGCTTTTCAGCAGCAGGAACTGGGAGACTGGTAAGGATAGAGGGAACAATGAATGGAGCCAAACACAGGCACATTCTTGATGAAAACCTGCTTCAGAGTGCAAACAACCTTAGACTGGGGAGAATATGTACATTTCAACAGGACAATGACCCCAAGCATACAGCCAAACCAAAGCTGGAATGGTTTGAAGATTTGAAAGATTTGAAGATTGTTGTTCACCAAGATGACTCAAAGCTGCAATCGCCACCGAATGTGATTCTACAAAGTATTTGGAAAATATGTCTAGGTTGTAGATTTGAAGGACCATTAAGATAGGGGAAAACCTAGATTGCTGTTATTAGGCCGATTGTAACCACTACAGAATGTCCGGTAAGAACAATGAAGAGGCAGTGTTTCCAGATAATGGGTGTTTATTGACGATACACACACACACACACACACACACACACTCACTCACTCACTCACTCACTCACTCACTCACTCATTCACACACACACACACACTGACCACACTTGGTTCTAAGTTCTAACCCAGTAATATCTGTAGATATAGTAGTATGGTTTCATATTATGCATGCACAAGTACAGCTAACTTGTCTTCTGAGGAGAACTCAAACAGTCCACTTGGCTTCTCCACAACTCACTGGCTAGAGGTGGGACTTACAACGAGTAACTGATAGAGAATGTCTCTGCCGCCTTCTCTGCCCAGAAACATGCAACATGCAACATGGACCTCAGCAGTGAGGGCTTGCAAGACCTCCAGGGAAGGAACAGGAGCCATCTATACCCCCGGCATGTCAGCTGAGGACACCAGGACTGGAGACATCAGGGACGCAGCGGCAGAGCTTTACAATGGTCTCAGGAATGGAGACCGCAGGACTGCAGGGCAGACAGGAAGCACCAACGGGCGGTGGTCACCGGACAGGCCGGGCCCATACAGAGTGACCAGATGAGGGCCCCGGATCAACTAGAGACTGCAGGTCCGCAACAGCAGAGCTCTTTGAGGGTGTCCGGACTGCAGATAGGGAAGTCGCCCCATCAGCGACAGGAGAGGCCCCCGGGACAGGAGTTGAGATTGGATGGATCTCCAAAGCAGTGTTGGCAGGAGATCTCAGGACAGCAGACAGCCAGAAACCCACATCAGTGACAGGAAAGGGCTGCTGGTCAGGAGCTGAGATCAGCTGGATCCTCACAGCAGTGACAGGTGGAGATCTCAGGACATGAGACAGTTGCACACCTGAACAAGAGGAAGAAAAAAGCGGGAGAGAGCTGAACCCCTGGTCCAGGTGAAACTGACTGAGTGCCCAGAGCTGTTGACTTGGGGCTTGACAGAGCTTGTGACTTGGGGCCTGACTGGGCTACAGACAGTGAACTAGGGGGTGTTAGATCTATTAGGACAGAAAGCTCCGGACCTACTGGGATAGAAAAATGGGGACCTAGTTTAGCAGGAGACTGTGAAGCCAGTAGGTGATCAGGGAACTCAGGGCTAAGGTGGTCTGGACCTACTGGGGTTATAGATTGAGGACCTAGCAGGGAAGAAGGTGAGGTGTCTCCTACATCAGGACACTGAATACCTCTGACAGGAGGGTCCCCCACTGGGACATCGGGAGGGTTCCCCACAGGGACATCAGGAGGGTCTCGCAAGGCTGGAGCTACCAGGGCACAGTTTGTAGGGGCTAGCAAGAACCCCAAGGCTCAGACTAGCAGGTTCCACCAGACAGGGACTGACAGCAGACATGGACCAAGCCACTTCAGCTGAGAGGGAACTCGCACAGAGGAGCAGGTAGAAGTATTTGGACAGCAGCAGGCTGGACGTCAAAGGTAGGAGAAGGGGGACATCTTTTTTTAGAGCAGCAGGCTGGACTAGGCATAACCCACCAGACAGGGACCAGAGATGCCAGAGCGACTTACAGAAGCAATTAGAGTTGTTCCTTGCTCAAGGGCACATTGACAGATTTTTCAACTAGTTGGCTCCGGGATTCGAACCAGTGACCGTTACTGGCCCAACACTCTTAACCACTAGGCAGCCCACAGCTAGAGTCAGATCCGAGACCGGGGCTGATGGCTACTTTGATGCTGATGGTGAGTGCTCATGCTGGCGGAGGCGCTGATGAGCAGCTTAAGGCTGGTGACAGTGTACTGGGGCTGCAGGGTGTAAATCTGCAGCACCGCCTTGATGCTGTGCTACAGCAGCTGACAGTGAGAGAGAAGGTGCATGAGAAAGGAGATGTGAAAACTGGTCAGCCCCCTCTTGGTCAGGATGGGCATCTCTTCTGGTAACCAGTGGTGGTGATCTTCTCCTCATCATAGATACTGAGCCATTCCTTCCCTGCGTCTTCTCACTGGACCTCCATGGTGTGCTGGTACGAGCCTGTGGCACGAGCCTGTGACACAAGAGGTTCAGCTGGCTGTGGGCGTGGTTTGGTTAGTGTAGCCATGAGCTGCTCCATCTTATGCTCCATCTGCTTTAGATCCAAGTAGCATCAGGTCAGAGGTGGGCTGTGGCGGAGGACCTCGGTTGTAGGCAGAGGCCTGATAGCATTCAACTGATCTTCTACCCAGTGGTCACCCCAACCAGTAGGGGGGAAGTGGCATGCCGTGTTCTGAGGCTTGTCTGTTCGTCTTCGTTCAGGGAGAGAAGACTGGGATGAGGTGGGTGCTGCTGTGTGTGGTGGTCTGTGCCATACCCCATAGTCATTTGGATGATGTGGGTGGCGAGTCTGATGGTGGGGACAAACCACATCTTGTGGAGGATCTTCTCTGTGTACTGGCATCCTTGGGCTGTAGCAGTTACAGTACTTAATCCGCCTCGAAAGGACCATGCAAAATATGGCTAAGTTATAGATTTGAGGGACCATTCAAATAGGGGACAAGTTAGGTGCTGGTATTAGGCCGGTTGTAACCACTACAGAACGTCCGGTTACAACAATGAAGAGGCAGTATTTCCAGATTAATTGTGTTAATTGAAGATCCACACACACACTGATAAGGCTTGGTCCTAAATTTCAACCCAGTAATAATTGTAAATAGTGTGGTTTCATATTATGCACGCATAAATACAGCTAAAACATGGTGCAACTTGTAACTTGTCTTCTGAGGAGAACTCACAAACTCCAACTTGTCAATATTGTCGTGTCTTTACTATCATTAAATGGAAGACTTAATAGTTTTATCAAAGATTCTCTGTAATTAGTATTACGCGATCAAACTGATTAATCAGTAACCCTAATTAACTAGGAAGTCGGGGCACCAAGGAAAATTTTCAGATTACAAAGTTATAATTTCCTAAAATAACTTTTAAGATATTTTATGTCTGATCAAATAGTCTTCTGATTAATTAATTATTTATTTTACCTCACTATAGTCTTATTCCAATCGTCGTAAATTGTTGGTTATCTGCACGAACCCAGTCTTCACTATGTCATCTATACATCAATTGTCTTAAATAATGTATTTATTACTAACTAAGTAATTCACAGAAATGCATAATCAAACAAACAAGGTAAATATGGTTACAAGAAATGATAGGGGAATGTGCCCTAGTGGGCTAAACCGGCATCGCGGCTTGGTGGACAAAAGGGGGAGTCAGCTGAGAGGTCACTACAGAGTGATAATTATAACAATTGAAATGCTAATCCTTTGCACATTAACGCTCACTCAATCGGGAACAATTGCAATCAATATATATATTTACGCTCAGTGTGTCGTCTTGATCGCTGTTGAAAAGTTGTTTCTTTTGTAGAATTGTCCGTCTCTCTCCCTCTCTCTCTCTCTGTTGTGGTTAGAGTGTATAGTTCAGAGTGACATTCATTCGTTTTGTTATAGAATGGATGTTTCGGCGGTTGTCGTTCTTCGCGTTCAATGATACCGAATTCCTAGCTGCAGACTAGTAATTAATATCAAAGACTTGTTCTTATTCTGTCGGTATCGATAGTCTAAGAGTTTAACCACGTGGTATGGTTAAAAGATTCAGCAATGGTCTGCAACCTTGGTACTCCCGTGATTAAGAGAAACATGGTCTGGTTGAGAATTTCTCAAAGTTGGGTTTTATTTGGAATTGCAGAAAAGGGACTGTCCCAGGATGCTTGACCCTAACTGGGCTCAGGGGCGGTCCTCTGATTTAGTTAAACTCAATTGGAATTGGAATTTCCTTCATTAAACAGTCCAAAATCATATTACACAATTTTACAAACAGTATCATACTCACTCATTCACATTATACAACAATTAGATGTAAACCTCATATCTGAGGCTGTTATATAAACAGCATTATGGTAATGTAGCTGCACCGTCTCCCATGAGCTTCCCCAAAATGTAACAAACGGACCAGTTCGTAGCTGGATTCTTCACCGATCTTTTATATCTTCTCCGGAACATGAAATTTGTTCGGAACTCCAGTTCTGTGAGTTGGAAGAAATTCCTTTGTTCTCTATGAAACTTCACTCTCTCTCTATACTGTGTGGCCATGAGGCAGGGTCTTCTCAGGAATTTACGACCTCTCTCTAACCACAGCAGCCTAGTTGAAGGAGGCAGGGGAGTCAGGGAGAGGGGGATGGGCTTGCTGTACCCAAAGAGGGCAACGTCATGACAATATAGAATGAGCAAAGTACATTTTATACAAACAACACATCCTATCCAGTAGTCTGGCTAACATGACTGTCTCTCACAGAGAGAAAAACATTCCCTGGAAATGATTAACATAAGGACTAAAGCACGAGTTTGAGATTAGGTGAAAAAAAAATGTTGCTCTCGGATACCGTGACACTACTGCATCATGAGCAGCCTACCCTTTGCAGTGAAGCAGTTTTACTAATGTGATTAGGAACAGTATGTCTATTCAGACATCCACATAATTCCATCCTGAGGTTCTCACAGTGACCATAGTGTTCCCTATTAAAGTCACTCCTCCCTCAAGACCAACATACAAAACAGGCCATGACTAAAAAGTTGAATTCCGTGTCAAAGTCATTGGAGTAGCAACATCATCTTCTTCAGCCACCAGAATGTCTTGTCAACGTATGGTCACTTTGGTGCTCCTGGTTTTCCTATTGCTTAATGGTAAGTTTGGATTACATTTGTGTTTACATGTCTTATGAAAATAGCACTGCTAAATGAAATGGTTATATCTCTGCATTGGTATATACAGTATATCCCATATGTTTTTCTTAGGTTTCTATTGTTTTATTGATTCCAATTTGTACTCCTTTTGGTTCGATCTTAAGTTGTGGAGGATGAGGCTGCATCATTTCCCTTCTCTTGCCCCACCCTGAGTGGAGTCTGTCGAAAACTTTGCCTGCCAACAGAGATGTTCTTTGGACCACTGGGCTGTGGAAAGGGATTCTTGTAAGTCTATATTTCAACAGTTCCACATCAAGTAAATGTATTAAATAGTGGGACACACTTTCATTTTTGAATATGTGCACTTACTAATCTATTATTTTATTTTCAGGTGCTGTGTTTCTCATTTCTAATGACAACTGAATAATTACTAGATTGTTTCTGATCAATCACACATGAAGACATCACATCCGCATGTATGGTCTTTCTTCTTATGTCCCTCCACTTGACCTTGGATTCTGTGGACTTCCTTCCATGACTTAACTGTGTGTCTGACTACCTTCGTATTTATTTGTTGCAGTTTTCTGTTTGTAACACCCCCCAAGAAATAACATATCCTACTTTGTATCTAATAGTATCACCGCCATCCTCACGGCTTAGATGATGGTGGTGGCGGAGTGGGATGATAAATACACTGGGAAACAATGTAATAAATGCATGTATTAGTGATACAGCTCTCCTGTGAGGAGTGGATGGTTAAAAGTGGATGTTCTGTTATATTGTGGTGCTATAATGGTATTCACCACTCTTGTTTGGAAGAGCTTATAAAGCATAGAGGGGCAATCTGTGATTGCTACATCCATTGTTTTTGTCAAAATGCACAAGCTCAGGACATTTGGTTGGGAATCATTGATGGACAGCCATATTCAAACTTTGCTTTTATTAATAAAGAAACATGTCTATAATGTAGGTTGTGTAAATACTGTAAGTAGGAAACAAATCCAATTGAATCCCTTTTTAGATTGAATTTTAAGGCAGCAAAATGTGAAAACTGTGCAAGGGCTATGTAGACATCCGCTAGGCATTGTTAATATCCACTCACTCTTGAATATAACTTATAAATGCCTCATGAGCTTAGTTCAACTGTCTTACCCCATCAGAACCCCAAATATAAGCTTGTTTTACCACATTGTTTGTAAACAATGCCATTGTAAACAAACGCTGTATAAACAATTCCATTGTAAGCAAACACTGTATAAAAACATGGTTAACTATCTCTCTATGAATTCGAGAATGGTTACATTTCTCCAGCCCAGCCCCATCCCTCAGCTATTTAATAATTAAGTGGCAGGGTGTCCGCTTTGTTATTCTTTGTTTTGCAGATTTTCCCTTTAATCCTGAGTTTTTTGGAGGGGTTTTATAGCAAAGAAAATACACATTTAGGATCAATTCAGAAGTCACGTTATGTCTCCTTAAAAGTATCTTCTCTGTGATAATACACATTTACCGGTAATAAGGCATGTGATAAAACTAAGCCTAGGGTTTTGTGGAGAAAAGCATTTACAGTCAGGTCCATAATTATTGGCACCCTTGATGAAGATGAGTAAAAACCCACCACTGGTGTGCGTGGCCGAAGAGCTCTATTTTCATGTCATCTGACCATAGCAGCGGTTCCAAGCCGTGTGCCATTGCCGTTTATAAAACTCCAGCTGGTGCTATCGTCAGATGACATGAAAATAGAGCTCTTTGGCCACACACACCATTGGTGGCTTCGGCGTCAAAAACGGAAGCATATGCAGAAAGTACCTCATACCTACGTTAAATATGGAGGAGCATCTTTAATGTTATGGGGCTATTTTGCTTCCACTGGTCCTGTGGCCCTTGTTAAGGTCAACGGCATCATGAACTTTACCAAGTACCAGGACATTTTAGCCAAACACCTGGTTGCCTTGGCCACAAGTGGATCTTTCAGTAAGACAATAACCCCAAGTACACAAAAACATCCACCATTTTTTAAAATTGAGCACAGAATCAAAATGTTGGAATGGCTAACTCAGTCTCCAGACTTGAACCCCATTGAAAACCTGTGGCTTGAATTGAAGAGGGTAGTCCATAAGCACAGACAAAGGATAGACAAAGATCTGGAAAGATTCTGTACGGAAGAATGGTCTAAGAGCCCTCTCAATGTGTTCCCCACAAAAAGGCTCAGTGTCGTTATCCTCTCAAAGGGAGGGTGCTGGAGTACTGAAACGGGTGCCAATAATTATGACCCCTATAGTATCAGATTTATTTTATTACTTGTTAAACAAAATCTCTTTCTCTGAACAATTGTATTAGTATAAAAAAATGTAATTTTAGAACAATGTTGAGCATGTGATATAGCTCAGTATTTGTATTATTTATTTGATACAGTATTGTTTGCTCATATTCATCAAGGGTGCCAATAATTATGGACCTGACAGTACAAAGAAATGTAGAATCCTCTATATTTAGTACTGTTTCAAATATTTGTTTGCGTTGTTTAACATGAACATTATCTTGCATCTCAACTTTGTCTGAGATTCTCTCTCGGGACAGAGTGGTGGAGTAGCAGGTAGGCCTAATGGGATGTGCACGCCTGATTGAGGGTGTTTTAACTGCACAGGCACTCATCTGTTCATGGAGAGGGTGGTATCTTTCTGGTTTGGATTTACCAGTAACGCAACTATTATGCTCAGTATTTTTATAAGCCTAATGAATAAATAATTTAAAATTAAGACTTACATTATAAATATAATACAAAATGCATTGGGGCTAGAAAAGTATTTAAGCCGCTATCTGGCAGGCTTCTGGAGATTGTCCTGTTAGGGTGAAGGAAGCAAAGGTGGCAAGAATAAGGGCTGTCCAGCATGTCTCCTATCCGGAGGAAATGACAAGAGTGAAAGAAGGGAGTGACGTTGAAGAGGCATAGGTAGCAGGGTTAGAGCAGGGGTCTCCAAACTTTTCTAGCATGAGAGCTACTTTAAACAAATGTACATGTCACAAGCTACTCATTGTTTTCTAGCTCCTCTGCCCTGCAACTCTTCCCCTGGTCCTTGGTGTACAAGAGGAAGTAGTGCACTATGTTTTCTGTTAATATACCTGGTCAAATAATGGTTAATAAACAACTAAGGGGCTCCTATAAAATCAGTGATTTTTTTTGCAGATTCTTTTTAATATTTTCCCAAATTAGGTTCTCCTGTTTTGAGAAGAAAAAAAATGTCAATCTCGAAATTATAATTGTTCATAAAGAAACAACTCAATTGGATGTTTTAAGTACATTTCAATGGTTAAATCACATCAGAATATAGTTTTTTTTTGGTCTGGAAGAAAACAAACAAATAGATTTTTGAGTGTAATTCCAATTTAATTTAAACTACTGGTAGTTCGCAATCGACCTGTTAGAGACCCCTGGATTAGAGACATTAGTGAATGTTCCATGCCAACAGAGGGACCCTGACATGTTGCATGTTAAGAAGGTGGACTTTGTATTGTTTATGGCAGTGATTACAAACTGCACAGCATAAACAGAGAAAATCAGAGAAAATAGGAATCAACGCTAGTGCGGCCAGGTGTATTTTTGGGGCTCAGGGAATTTACAGCAGAGGCATTTAGCCTAGGCAGCTGATAGTGGGTGCTAGATCTGCACTATTGTTTATGATTGATGTGCACAGCCGGTAATACTCTCCTGTCCCCTGTGGACCAGCTTGTACATAAAGCATCTTCCATTCAGGCAGCAAAGGCATGATTTTCCACTTTAACTAGCTTAAAATTGCAGGCCGTCTGGGAAAAAAATGTGTACTGTCTTAATAAAACACAATCTTCCACCACAATTTTCGGGATTTCGGACAACTTACCCTTAGCTGAACGTGGTGTGTAACATACTAAGTTATCAGAAAATGGTGATGGACATTTTTGTTTTATTAATAAGACAGCACACATTTCTTTTCAGATGGCACGTCATTAAAGCTAGTTAAAGAGGAAAATAATGCCTTTGCAGCCTGAATGGAGGATACTTTATTTATGAGCAGGTCCACGGGGGACACTAGTGTATTACTGGCTAGGCACATCAATCTTAAACGATAGTGCAGATCTAATGCCCACTATCCTGGCAACGAATGTTCCGCCCTCACAGGCCTCACAGGCAATACAACTTTTCATGATGTAGTCCACCTTAAAACCCCACCAAAGAAGAAGAAGCTTATGGAGCTCTCCTAGAACAGTGGTTCCCAAACTAGCGGTTTGAAAATAAAATGTGTCTCCTTGCCTATGTAACAGACATATTTGGGAAACTGAACGAACTGAACGCAAGGATGCACGGGAAATACAAAATAATTCTATAGATGAGTAAATTAAATTGAACAGCTGATCAAGCTGTCATGTGACCAAATACTGCAGACAACACATTCACTGGTCACAATAAAGGAATTTTGGTTCTTGACTAAAAGGGAATACTATGCCATCTCCCTCCGAGCATTTATTCAATGCACTGATTCAGTACTCTCGCCTGCATTAAAAACAAATCAATCCAGGTTGGATGTGACAGGAGAGATGAGGTGCGCACTGTTGACCACACCCCCTGATTTAGAGAAGCGCCGAAGCAACATGCATCAAGGACACCCATCTTATTAGTGATGGTGAGATAAGAGAAATTGTCAGACTAATTTGAAATTGACTGTAATTGCCCCACATTAAAAGTATATGATGGTGAGTTTAGAATACAATCAGAAATACTGTTTGAATGTTTTGAAATTGACTGCAATGACCCCAATTCAAAAAGTAAACATTGCGGTTAATTACATAATTTTCAAATGGCTGGGGTCGGTGAATTTTCAGATATCAAAATAGGGTCGTTGGCCAAAAAAGTTTGTGAACCTGTCTCACCCTGATCTGTTTCATCTGTCTTTGTGCTTGCCTCCACCCCTCTCCAGGTGTCACCCATCTTCCCAATTATCCCATGTGTATTTATACCTGTGTTCTCTGTTTGTCTGTTGCCTGTTCATTTTGTTCCTCAAACCTACCAGTGGTTTTCCCCTTGCGCCTGCCTTGTCTATGTTCCTGGTTTCTAGTTTTCCCGGTTTTGTCCTTTCTGCCTGCCCTGACCCTGAGCCTGCCTACCATCCTGTACCTTTGCCCTCTAATCTGGACTACCAACCTCTGCCTGCCCTTCCCTGAGCCTGCCTGCCGTCCGGTACCTTTGCCCCACTATTCTGGATTACCGACCTCTGCCTGACCTGAGCCTGCCTGCCGTCCTGTACCTTTGCCTGCCCATGTTCGAATTAATACACTTTTGTTACTTCGACATTATCTGCACCTGGGTCTTACCTTCAAACGTGATATAACCCCTGTCCTAGAATTTCAAGGACAGGAGTTTCAAGGGAATAATTTTGCACGCCCAATTTGTCAGTTTTTGATTTGTTAAAAAAGTTTGAAATATCCAATAAATGTCGTTCCACTTCATGATTGTGTCCCACTTGTTGTTGATTCTTCACAAAAAAATACAGTTTTATATCTTTATGCTTGAAGCCTGAAATGTGGCAAAAGGTCGCAAAGTTCAAGGGGGCCGAATACTTTCGCAAGGCACTGTATATTGCTTACAAAGACAAGCTACATTTGCGTGATTCAGCTTATTCCTCATTCATAATCAATTAATCATTAACATTTATTATCATTCATGTGACCGACCAAAACTGGTTCATGCATGTGACAGACCAATACCTCTCCAGGCTTCTTCTCTCCAAGCTGAGACCTTGAAACTGAGATATCCCTTTCGTTCTCAAAACAAGATTCTTGGCATACTGCCAAATTGTAGATACTGATAGTGAGTTCAAACAGTCACTTGCTTGAACACGGAAATGCACAAACACAGAACAAAGAAATTGGTTATTAGAAAAGCACAAACATAACATCCATCACACATATTTCTTAAATTATTTTAGATTCATTCTGACTATTTTGAGTAAGTGATACTGGCTTTGATCCTACGGTGTCTCATGGGGGACAAACATCGGTAACTGCCACATCAAACCACACCCCCAAGACTGAAATCATAATGTCATGACTATAACTACTGTTCCCCGAGGGAGGGAAACGAGATACAACATACCATGGGGAGTTGCACTCTCGCGACTTTAGTTGAAGGATTGAAAATCTAAAAAAGGCCAATGAAATCCACACCTTGCTGGAAGCTCCGCCTTCCACAAGTGATAAGCGTGAGGCTCAGATTAATTCCTTCAATTCAATACCTCTCTTCACCAAGCACAGGAACGGGCAGTGTGGTGGCAAACATGTTTTGTACCTTGTTTCCCTCCTTCAAGTAACAGTAGTTAAAGTCATAACGTTATGTGTTATGTTCCCTTTCAGTCAACTTCGGTACAACATACTATGGGTAAAAAGAATCACGCACCAGATACTAAAATGAAACAAAGCATCGCAGACCACCCAGACCTGACCCTGCAAGATGAGACAGTGTGGGTATTGCGCACAAGTCATGGTGCCTAGTCACTTTCCCCTGTCCCAGCTGTGAGCACACTGGGAGCAGTGACATCAAAGTGATAAAACCTCACAAAAGTGTGTGGTGATGGCCAACTCGCCGCATCTCAAATATCTCCTATAGTCAACCCTTAAAATAACACAAGACGCTGCCAGACCCTGGTGGAGTGGGCGTGTACATCAATAGATAACACTTGCCCCTTGCTGCTATATGCCAGCTCCAATGCCTGCCTCTTATACAGCGTCAATGTGGACGAATAGTAGCAATCACGTTCGGAGGTAAACCTCTATTCCCGAGATTGGACCTCTCAGATGCCAAGAACCACAGACCCCAAAATCTCTGGCCGAGGGTGCCAAACCTGCCTGTGTGCCTGGGATAATTGATCCCTTGCACAGAGGGAGTTGCCACTGGACCCCACCCATCATGAATAGGATGCATAAATCATGTTATAACAACCCTTCTACACTAAAACAAGTGACATATTAGACAACTGCAACCTGTTAAACATTACGATCTTGTGGCTAGCAAGTAGCAACTAACGTTAGCTAGCACATCTAACTCTAGCTAGCATTGTTCAGCCCATAGAAAGTCAGCCCGCTAATAACTTTGGCTTGCTTGCTATCAACTCGAAATTGGATGGCTTAACAAATGTATATTGTAGTTATACATTAACTACATAGGCTGAACATTTCCGTACCCCACGGGAGTTATAAATGTTCCTTCTTGGATGTTCTAGCTAGCTAGCTACTACTGTACTACCCATGTTCACTTCTGGCAAGTTTTGGCAATGCATGAACATGAAGTACCCTAAACATAGTTCATAGTCTGGCCCAAAATATCGGACTACAGCAAGTATGACCAACAAAACCAAAAGAGACATGAATCATCTTTCATCAAGTTAACCAAAAATGTACACTACCGTTGAAATGTTTAGGGTCACTTACAAATGTCCTTGTTTTTGAAAGAATAGCACATTTTTTGTCCATTAAAATAACATCAAATTAATCAGAAATACATGTGTAGACATTGTTAATGTTGTAAATGACAATTGTAGCTGGAAACTGCTGATTTTTTATGGAATATCTACAGTACATGGCATTTAGAGGCCCATTATCAGCAACCATGTGTTCCAATGGCACGTTGTGTTAGCCAATCCAAGTTTATAATTTTAAAAGGCTAATTGATCATTAGAAAACCCTTTTGCAATTATGTTAGCACAGCTGAAAACTGTTGTCCTGATTAAAGAAGCAATAAAACTGTCTTTCTTTAGAATAGTTGAGTATCTGGAGCATCAGCATTTGTGGGTTATGCGATTATTGCGATTATGTGCTAAAAATGGCCAGAAACAAAGAACTTTCTTCTGAAACTCGTCAGTCTATTTTTGTTTTGAGAAATGAAGTTTGAAAAAAATGATCTGCTGTTTCCAGCTACAATAGTTATTTATAACATTAACAATGTCTAACCTGTATTTCGGATCAATTTTATTTTATTTTTTATTTTCTTTCAAAAACAAGGACATTTCTAAGTGACCCCAAACTTTTGAACGGTAGTGTATATCTAATGCAATATTTACTAATGTAAGGATAAAGAAAACAGAGAACATGTACAAAATGTTTTTTATTTTACAGGATGATATAATCATGAAGCAAACATGGAATGACTTGTGAAAATGTAGACTCAGTGAAGATGTCGAGGGAAGGTGCCTTTCATCCCTCTCTGTACCCTGGTGCAGTGGAACAATTCTTGTTCAGCCTCATAGTAGCATGATTCTGTTTCTGATTCGGGATAAATTAACTCCTGTAAATAGTGAAAGGACATTTAGATAACATTGTAAAGCTTTGTAAAACATTCACAGTGGGCTATGAGTTTTTCCAACTTGAGACCCTAAGGAGGATGAATGACCTGTCGAACAACCTTGTACTTGTTCATATGAATTTGAGACTAAAGGGGGGGGGGGGGGGGGGGGGCATAGCAGTGGAAGGTAAGAAGTAGGTGTAAGAGAAAAATCTGAATTAAAACAAATATATATTTTTAAACCGCAGCACCCCCACACCCAAAATCTTCATGCGGCTATTTTTAAATACAAATATTTTCACATGACCCTCCCCTTGTACTGTTAAAAATGCACCACACACATCCAATAAGCAACACGTAACGTTGGGATACGGATGTAACCTTGGTTCTCTTTAGTTTTCGTAACAGGTCGCCAAACACCAAATCACGAGACGTGATTGAGATGCTTAATATCAAAGATGTTTACAGTCACGCCACACCCTTATTGTACCCATGTGACCTGTCACTATAAAAGGTGGTGTGACGTGACATCTGTAACCCAACATTTTATTTCGTTTTCATAACAGGTCACCAAACGACCTATGGGAGAGGCTGTACCAAAGAGACCGTTTGGACAACACAGTCAGGATAACGCACCTTTTAACTTAGTCCAGATGAGTCCCTGGGACGTCCTTGTATCCACCACAGGATTCAACAGTATAACAGGATAACACAGAATTCAGCTGTGGTAAACAATTGTATACACATGCAAGCTGAAAGCTAGAACTTACAACATGATTGGGTGCAACAAATTGGGTGCAACAGCACCAAGAGTGGAAGGCCTCTGTATAGAACATCCATCTCACTGATGGTATCTCAATGTTCTCGGTACGCTCACTTATCTAGGTTGAGAGAGAGTTCCGTGTCCAGAACCACAGACCCCACTGATGGTGTGGACATAACATTGAGCCTGTAGTACCTCATGAAAGTCATGGGTGTTGCCCAATTTGCAGCCGCACAGATAGAGCCCAGGGAGGTTCCTTTGAACATGGACCATGAAGTGACCACAGCCCTGGTAAAATGTGCTACCACACTGTCTGTAGTTGGTCTACCTGCTGCAGCGTATGATTTTGACACTGCATTGGTAATCCAAAATGCCAGTCTCTGCTTTGAGACAGCACGCCCTTTTGGTGTTCTCCCCATAACACACAAATAGCTGTTCTATTTGATGAACATTTCTTGTTGCAGCAAGATAGGCACTCAATGCCCTAATAGGGCAAAGTGTATGCAGTCTCACGACTCTCCTGTGACAAGTGGGGAGGCGGGTGAAATGCCGCTATGATTAAGGGCTGAATGGCATATGATGATGAAAGCACTTTAGGTAAGAATGCTGTATTTTTCCCAAGCACTGCCATAAATCCATCTTCTGCTAAATTGAGGCATGAAGGATGTGTAGAAAACGCATGTTATTCTCCAATACGCTTGGCTGAAACAATGGCCAATAGAAAGGCAGTCTTGACTGAGAGCTCACATAGTTTAAGTGAAGACCCTGGCTGAAGTGATCATAGGACAACATCTAACTCCCATGAGTGTACTGAAGGAGCCTTGGGAGCCGTAGCCTGTGGGCACCTTCCATGAATTGTGATACTAGAGTGTGTGCCCCTGGTGATGCACCCGTAATCTGGTCATGTCCCATACAGATGGCTGCCATATACACTTTCAATGTAGATGGGAACTTCCCTACAGCTATAAGCTCCTGGAGGAAAGTCAAAATGACAGAAATTGGGCAGGAAGATGGCGATCCCTGTAGGGAGGCCTCTGTGGTCAAAATCACCCATTTGTGAACTACGACTAGGAGAGCTCCACTGGGAGTTCGAAGTGCTAGGCTCCATGATTCTATTGCTCTCCATCAACTCATTGAAATTGTGAGATTTTTTGGTTTGTCCCTTCTGGGACATAGATTGTGACTCTTGTATCAGTGCTGTATTGGCCGCATGTGGAACAAGCCCAATGGTACAAAATTAACTGCAGCAGCTAGAAGGCCAAGGAGCCTATGACTAGCACTGTCACCTGTTTTCTCAGTTTGAATGTTGAAAGACAATTTGCCAAAGATACCAGAGAGTGTTGCACACATGATTTCAATGTCCAATGTCAAGCCCAGGAAGTGATTTTTGAAATAGCCTAATCATACATTTTAAAAGTGAAATTACAAATATTTAGGCTTTATTGAAGTGCTAGGTTTTAGGTCTAGGATTAGCCGCTAGGATTGGAAAGAAAGCAGAACACGTGTTAAACTTTCCTGAATAACTGCCTGCTGGGTGCATAGGCCTATGTGGCACATAGGACAACTATGGAGAATGATGATTGGCAACAGACAGCGCATCAGTATCAGAAGTAAAAAAATAAAGCCAGACTGGCCTGCTACTATGCCTTTCTACAATCTGTTGAGAGTACACCCACAACTGATGTGAGTGAATGGAATAAAAATTCAAATAACAAGGCTTTTACGCCATTATTCAAATGACATTTTCAGAAAATGGTAACAAAAAATAGCTTTTTGTTTTGGTGTGTCTAGGTGTATGACTCGGTATCGGTTGCGGATGCTTAGAGAGAAAGATATACTTACGGTTGGCTCCGACCTGTCGTGTTTCAGGGTCACATCAGAAGTAAACATGCAGTCAGACTGGCCTGCTACTTTCTATAATCTGTGGAGAGTAGACTCACAACTGATTGGGCTATGAAGAGAGTAGAGGAAGATGGGTCAAGGATGAGGGATTCTACAAATGCTCCCGGTGAATAGTAGTCCTTTGCCAGTACAGAGTAATAGTTCCACGAATTAAATGTGCTTCAGTCAGGTTGGCTTTTTAGCATTCATTGCCATGGTTATCAACTCTACCGCAGAAATGGAACGCAAATCACAGACAATAGGTGTTGTAGGGGAAGCTGCAGGGAAGCACTTCAGATTTTACTGCAGAGGATTACAAGGAGTGTTGAATGGTGGTGTCCCATCCTCCTAGGCTGTTGACCTGGGGTAGATTCAGAAAGTAGTGGAATGGGGTGGTGGGTTTTTATTTTATAAGTGATGGATTAGTTGGCAGGGTAATTTCTTTCCCTTTTGTATCACAAAGTGAAATATATTTACATTCATCTCCAGTTGGTGGCAGTAATTCACATTTAGGTTGCCAACCTCCATTTAAAGCTGCAATATGTAACTGCTTGGTTGACCCTACCAAATTCACATAGAAATAAGTTATAGATCTGTCATGTTAATTGAAAGCAAGTCTTTATATGTTTACATACCCTACATTACTCATCTCATATGTATATACTGTACTCTATACCATCTACTGCATCTTGCCTATTTCTTTCTATACCATCATTCATTCATATATGTTTTTATGTACATATTCTTATTCATTCCTTTACACTTGTGTGTATAAGGTAATTGCTGTGAAATTGTTAGGTTAGATTACTCGTTGGATATTACTGCATTGTCGAAACTAGAAGCACAAGCATTTCGCTACACTTGCATTCACATCTGCTAACAATGTGTATGTGACAAATAAAATTTGATTTGAAGAAGTGCTAGATCTGTTATATGTGCATTATTTCTATGCTTTTACTTTCGGTTTTGTACACCAGCTTCAAACAGCTGAAAATACAATATTTTTGGTTATGGAAAATATATTTCACACCGGTTTAATACCTGCTTGTTTTGTCTGAAATTTTAGCAACCAGGAAATGGCGGAACGATTTCTTAATGCACCTTTAAAAAACACAGAAGAAGAAGAACAGATTACCATTCCAAAGATTTGTATAACTAACCCAAGATAGACCACCAACTGGCGTTTCGAATGGGAACGAACAAGAGCCAAGCACGATGTAGAGAGATCCTATTTGCGCGTTCTAGCATGTCGTTGCATATTTCCGTTAGAGAACGCCTACTGTCAAGTGTGCGTATGTAATAACTCAATTGGCCCTTGCACTTCTTCTAAACAACGCAATTCATTTGGCAAAGGGTAAAGTCTGTTCGTCACATATTTTAGTTCTGGGAACAGAAAACGGTATTGAGATCAAACGTTTCATCGATGTTAAACAAATTGCAGAATGTTGGCCAAACTCCATCAATGGGCTTCCTCTCATCGCCATATTTGGTGGGAAGCGTAAACGCCAACCGGATGCTTCAGATTTATACATCCGGGGAAACTTCTGGCTTATTTTTCTATCTGTGACCGTTCACCTAGCGGCAGGATATTATTATACAGGAAATGCATAAATCTTTAGCATAGTATTTTCATAAGAGTGGCTTTAGGCACCAAACAATATAGTTATACACTATTATAACGTATCTAGCTATCTTTCCAATTATACTTTAGTTTGCTAGCTGTGGCATACACCGTTAGCTACTTGACTCTAAAAAATTCGAAGCTTTTAACTAGTTAAATTAGTTCGCTAAATCTAGCCTCTGGAACCGGGAAGGAGAGGACAAAACAACAAGGCACTGGACTGGTACAAGAAGGATCATAACCCTTTATTTTATAAATCAATTATCACACCACTTCTCCCTAGATAGCTAATTAGATATGTTTTACTTCCGATTATTGATATGGTTCTGATCAGTTGATCGGACAGTCAGTGATGATCAACCTGACATAAAGTACCGTAGTTTTAAGATCGCTAGCTAGCTAACGTTAAAATATATTGGCTAAGATTACAGCTAGCTAATGTAAGCGTAGCTATCAATCCGTGGTAAATCAAATTCGTGTTTGTTGTTGTCTTAGCGCACCCGGCTAGCGAGCTAACGTGAACTTATCAGGCCAAGTAAACTAACTAACTTTAGCTAGCTGAGTTGTTACCGAACATAATAGTTTTGTCCACCAGACCGAATGTTTTCCCCCCATTGATTACAATTTTTTAACGTGTTTTCGCTATTTGCTAGCTGGGAACGCTAAATAGCTCTTTGTGTTGTATTTACAGGCACCATTGATAGTAAAACTATTATACCGTGAAAGTGTGTTCGTTTATTTCAACAGCTTGCAACTGCATCCCGCAATTCTGGGCGTTCCTGTATTGTGGGCTTTCCCCGCCATGGGGTGATGGCTATTTCGCGACACCGTTAGCTATGGCCTGTTATGTACAGTCGGGGGTTTACTGTCTACCGGTCGCTCCCGCTAGCGCGATAGGATGGGGCTACACGGTGTGTATGCTAGCTAGCACACGGTGTCGTTCCCGACAGCTGGTACCGGACTAGCTGGCACACTTTAACACACGTAAACTGCGGGAAAACAGTGCCCGACAGGCGGGGACGAATGACACTGTCTGCCGGTGTACGGCTAGCTAGATACCATTGTCGCCCCGGCCCTTCTATGGGCTTTATCGGCGACTGACATCCAACGTTATTGTGCATTAACGCCACGTACTGTACTGGAGCGCCTCTGCTAGTTTAACAATGTACAAATAGAAGTATAAAGAGAGGTTCCTGCTAATGCAGGAACACGCCGAAATGCAGGCCGCAATTCCACCCATGTTTATTTGGTCTGGTATTGGAATCATTTGTTATTATGCAATTGATGAATGATGTATGAGATTTGCCTCTTCCACTCCCCAGGCTGAACTTTCCAGCTTCCTGGCTCTACTCATCCCATTCTCCAGACAGACAGTGAGGTAGGATGTTGGGTCTGTGGTGCATGGGTGCCCGACTGGGCGTTCTCACTCTGGCGCTGTGCTGTACACTGGCTCCCTTACCTGCACACGCGTACATCTATGCTGTGAGTCCTCATGATTGTTGAACTGTGTGATCAAGTTTGTTGTGGATTTACATGTGATCTCAGTGTACTGGCATTGATTTGAACACTTGTGTCTCTGTCTGGTAGCATTACAGCAATATGACCAACAT
Source organism: Oncorhynchus mykiss (assembly GCF_057628025.1). Classification (NCBI taxonomy): domain Eukaryota; kingdom Metazoa; phylum Chordata; class Actinopteri; order Salmoniformes; family Salmonidae; genus Oncorhynchus; species Oncorhynchus mykiss. Next base: position 35,548,290 of record NC_143031.1, on the reverse strand, counting down.
GTTGTTTGAGGACCTGCCTGCCTTTTTTGGATCATCACTACCCAAAGAAGGACTTATGGTGAGTAGTGAGTAAGGTTTAATATCAAAATACTCAATACCAAAATGATACCATGGAAAAAGAAGGCATATTAGCCAAAGTAACAGAATGGCACTTGATCCAGACAGAAACTCTGCTACTGCTCTATTCAATCGTTAGGCATCTTTAGAGTTCAATATCATTACACTTTACATTTTTGGATCAACTTTTTCATAGACAGCGTGTTCGTAAAGTATTCAGACTAGAGGTCGACGGATTAATCGGAATGGCCGATTAATTAGGGCCGATTTTAAAGTTTTCATAACAATCGGTAATCAGCATTTTTGGACACCGATCGTGGCCGATTACATTGCACTCCACGAGGAGACTGCGTGGCAGGCTGTTATGCGAGTGCAGCAAGGAGCCAAGGTAAGGCGCTAGCTAGCATTAAATGTATCTTGTAAAAAACAATCAATCTTAACATAATCACTAGTTAACTACACATGCTTGATGATATTACTAGTTTATCTAGCTTGTCCTGCTTTGCATATAATCGATGCGGTGCCTGTTAATCATTGAATCACAGCCTACTTCGCCAAACTGGTGATTTAACAAGCGCATTCGCAAAAAAAGCACCGTCGTTGCACCAATGTGTACCTAACCATAAACATCACCAACGCCTTTCTTAAAATCAATACACAAGTATATATTTTTAAACCTGCATATTTAGTTAATATTGCCTGCTAACATGCATTTCTTCTTACTAGGGAAATTGTGTCACTTCTCTTGCTTTCTGTGTAACAGAGTCATGGTATATGCAGCAGTTTGGGCCGCCTGGCTCTTTGCGAACTGTGTGAAGACTATTTCTTCCTAACAAAGACAGCCAACTTCGCCAAACGGGGGATGATTTAACAAAAGCGCATTTGTGAAAAAGCACAATCGTTGCACGAATGTACCTAACCATAAACATCAATGCTTTTCTTAAAATCAAAAACACAGAAGGATATTTTTTAAACCTGCATATTTAGTTAAAAGAAATTCATGTTAGCAGGCAATATTAAACTAGGGAAATTGTCACTTCTCTTGCGTTCATTGCACACAGAGTCAAGGTATATGCAACAGTTTGGGCCGCCTGGCTCGTTGTGAACTAATTTGCCAGAATTTTATGACATAACATGGAAGGTTGTGCAATGTAACAGCAATATTTAGACTTTAAGGATGCCACCCGTTAGATAAAATACGGAACGGTTCTGTATTTCACTGAAAGAATAAACGTTTTGTTTTCTAAATGATAGTTTCCGGATTTGACCATATTAATGACCTAAGGCTGGTATTTCTGTGTGTTATTATATTATAATTAAGTCTATGATTTGATAGAGCAGAATGACTGAGCGGTGGTAGGCAACAGCAGGCTCGTAAGCATTAATTCAAACAGCACTTTACTGCATTTGCCAGCAGCTCTTCCCAATGCTTCAAGCACAGCGCTGTTTATAACTTCAAGCCTATCAACTCCCGAGATTAGGCTGGCAATACTAAAGTACCTATTAGAACATCCAATAGTCAAAGGTATATGAAATACAAAGGGTATAGAGATAAATAGTCCTATAATAACTACAACCTAAAACTTCTTACCTGGGAATATTGAAGACTCGTGTTAAAATAAACCACCAGCATATGTTCTCATGTTCTGAGCAAGGAACTTAATCATTAGCTTTTTAACATGGCACATATTGCACTTTTACTTTCTTCTCCAACACTTTGTTTTGCATTATTTAAACCAAATTGAACATGTTTCATTATTTATTTGAGACTAAATTGAATTTATCAATGTATTATATTAAGTTAAAATAAGTGTTCATTCAGTATTGTTGTAATTGTCATTATTACAAATATAAATATAAAAATTGGCCGATTTAATCGGTTTTTGGCTTTTTTTTGGTCCTCCAGTTTGCGGTATCGGCGTTAAAATCATAATCGGTCGACCTCTAATTCAGACCCCTTGACTTTTTCCACATTTTGTTACATTACAGCCTTATTCTAAAATTGATTAAATACTAAAACATCCTCATCATTCTACACACACTACCCTATAATGACAATGTGAAAACTGTATAAAAAATAAAAACATAAGTACCTTATTTACATAAGTGTTCAGACTCTTTGCTATGAAACTCAAAATTGAGCTCAGGTGCATCCTGTTTTCATTGATCATCCTTGAGATGTTTCTTCAACTTGAATTGTAGTCCACCTGTGGTAGATTTTATTGATTGGACATGATTTGGAAAGGCACACACTTGTCTATATAAGGTCCCACAGTTGACACTGCATGTCAGAGCAAAAACCAAGCCATGAGGTGGAAGGAATTTTCCGTAGAGCTCCGAGACAGGATTATGTCAAGACACAGATCTTGGGAAGGGTACCAAAACATTTCTGCAACATTGATGGTCCCCAAGAACACAGTGGCCTCCATTATTCTTAAATGGAAGGAATTTGGAACCACCAAGACTCTTCCTAGAACTGGCTGCCCGGCCAAACTGAACAATCGGGGGTGGGGTGGGGCCTTGGTCAGGGAGGTACCCAACAACCCAATGGTCACTCTGGCAGAGTTCCTCTCTATGGAGATGGGATAACCTTCCAGAAGGACAACCATCTCTGCAGCACTCCACCAAGCAGGCCTTAATGGTAGAGTGGCCAGACGGATGCCGCTCCTTAAATAAAGGTTCAATAAAAAAGGGACCTCAGACTGGGGCAACGGTTCACCTTCCAAAGGGACAAAGACCCTAAGCACACAGCCAAGACAATGCAGTAGTGGCTTCAGGACAAGTCCCTGAATATCCTTGAGGGACCCAGCCAGATCCCGGACTTGAACCCGATCGAACATCTCTGGAGAGACCTGAAAATAGCTGTGCAGCGACGCTCCCCATCCAACCTGACAGAGCTACAGAGGATCTGCAGAAAAGAGTGGGAGAAACTCCACAAGTATAGGTGTATCAAGCTTGTAGCGTCATAACCAGGAAGACTCGAGGCTGTAATCACTGCCAAAGGTGCTTCAACAAACTACCGAGTAAAGGGTCTGAATACTTACAGTTGAAGTCAGAAGTTTACATACACCTTAGCCAAATACATTTAAACTCATTTTTTTTTCACAATTCCTGACATTTAGTCTTGTCAGTTTGGATCACCACTTTATTTTAAGAATGTGATCTGTCCGAATAATAGTAGAGAGAGTGATTTATTTCAGCTTTTATTTATTTCATCACATTCCCAGTGGGTCAGAAGTTTACATACACTCAATTAGTATTTGGAAGCATTGCCCTTTTAAATTGTTTAACATTTCAAACATTTCAGGTAGCCTTCCACAAGCTTCCCACAATAAGTTGGGTGAATTTTGGCCCATTTCTCCTGACAGAGCTGGTGTAACTGAATCAGGTTTGTAGGCCTCCTTGCTCCCACAAATGTTCTATCGGATTGAGGTCAGGGCTTTGTGATGGCCACTCTAATACCTTGACTTTGTCCTTAATCCATTTTGCCACAACTTTTGAAGTATGCTTGTGGTCATTGTCCATTTGGAAGACCCATTTGCGACCAAGCTTTAACTCCCTGACTGATGTCTTGAGATGTTGCTTCAATATATCCACATAATTGTCATTCCTCATGATACCATCTATTTTGTGAAGGGCACCAGTCCCTCCTGCAGCAAAGCACCCCCACAACATGATGCTGCCACCCCTGTGCTTCACGGTTTGGATGGTGTTCTTCGGCTTGCAAGCGTCCCCTTTTTTCTCCAAACATAACAATGGTCATTATGGCCAAACAGTTCTATTTTTGTTTCATCAGACCAGAGGACATTTCTCCAAAAAGTATGATCTTTTGTCCCCATGTGCAGTTGCAAACCGTACTCTGGCTTTTTTATAGTGGTTTTGGAGCAGTGGCTTCTTCCTTGCTGAGCGACCTTTCAGGTTATGTCGATATAGGACTTGTTTTACGTTTGTGGAAAGCTACCTGAAACGTTTTACCCAAGTTAAAGAATTTAAAAGAAATGCTACCAAATACTAATTGAGTGTATGTAAACTTCTGACCCACTGGGAATGTGATGAAAGCAATAAAAGCTGAAATAAACTATTCTCTCCACTATTATTCTGACATTTCACATTCTTAAAATAAAGTGGTGATCCTAACTGACCTAAGACAGGGAATTTTTATTAGGATTAAATGTCAGGAATTGTGAAAAACTGAGTTTAAATGTTTTTGGCTAAAGTGTATGTAAACTTCTGACTTCAACTGTAGATACTTTTGTACCTGTTTCCTCCAGCATCTTCACAAGGTCCTTTGCTGTTATTCTGGGATTGATTTGCACTTTTCGCAGCAAAATACATTCATCTCTAGGAGACAGAACACGTCTCCTTCCTGAGCGGTATGACGGCTGCGTGGTCCCATGGTGTTTATACTTGCGTACTATTGTTTGTACAGATGAACCTGGTACCTTCAGGCCTTTGGAAATTGCTCCCAATTATGAACCACACTTGTGGAGGTCTGCAATTTTTTTCTGAGGTCTTGGCTGATTTCTTTTGATTTTCCCATGATGTCAAGCAAAGAGGCACTGAGTTTGAAGGTAGGCCTTGAAATACATCTTCAGGTACACCTCCAATAGTCTGAAATTATGTCAATTAGCCTATCATAAGCTTCTAAAGCCATGACATCATTTTCTGGAATTTTCCAAGCTGTTTATTAAAGGCACAGTAAACGTAGTGTATTTAATCCTCTGACCCACTGGAATTGTTTTACAGTGAAATAATATGTCTAACAATTGTTGGAAAAAGTACTTGTCAAGTTATTTGTGGAGTGGTTGAAATACGGGTTTTAATGTCTCGTATGTAAACTTCTGACTTCAACTGTATGTAAATGTGATATTTCAGTACATTTTTGTAATACTTTTTCGAAAATGTATAAAAACCTGTTTTTGCTTTATCATTATGGGGTATTGTATGTAGATTGCTTGGGGGAACAAACAATTTATCAATTTTAGGCTGTAACGTAACAAAATGTGGAAAAAATCAGAGGGTCTGAATACTTTCCGTATGCACTGTATGCATTAATGAATCAATTATACAGTCATACAATCAATTTGATTTTTTTTTTTTTTCTAACCATACTACATAACATAATGGTATTCATTTATTTGAATGGTAAATGTCTTTGGAAAATTGCGATGTAGCCTAGGCCTATTGCTTATTCATATTTTTTTTTAGTTTACTCTTATTTTACCAAGTGAATGCATATTCAATAGCAGTGTGTGTATGCATTCAGTTATTGGGCTTGTTTTGCCTTATTTCATGGAACCATATGGGATTTATTTTATTTTACTGCAGTTTAAGTGACACCCGGCCCAGAAAAATAATTTCCATATATGGCCAAATAGAGAAGTCAGATTAGACATTTCCTAATAAGACACTTTAGTCAACACCTTTGTTCACAAAACAGCCATTGAATTATTCAAATAAGGCCCGTTTTTTTTTCATTGCTCAGCCACAGATCCTAACGTTTTATATTCATCCCAATGTCTCCCTGTGCACCCTGGGTGCTAGTGTGCATGTGATGTTGGTCTATGTAAACCAAATGTAACCTGGATATAGCCGGTCCATGAATCGGCGTATACAAACATGAGTGGATTACCTTGAAAACAGAGGTCAGGCATTTTAGAGTCAGTCTCTAGTTCTTATTATACCTCAGTGATTCATACACAGTTTCGTTGAGGCAATAGATAATCTTTCGGAGAGACCAATTTTAAGTGAATGGCACAAACTTTATTCAATCAGCTTTTAAATCAGCATATTTTGCATTATGGTTAGCATATTATCACCAAGTACTAGGGTAGATAATTGATATTCGCTTCAGCTGTAAACTAGCAATGAAAGTTAGTTTACAACGCTGGAAGCTACTGGTATCTTCTTGCATTGTCGAGTGTTCTAACCATTATGGATGTTGTTTTGCGAACAGTAATGAACAGTTTGTACATACCGTGTCGCATTATTCAAGTGTGTTAACTTCTGTGCAGTATTAGTGGGGAGCTAACATAGGATGCAGCCTTCCCAGTGCAGGAGCAGGCACGGTATAAAGGTTTCTACACACTTAATGTGGGTAGAGTTGTGCGTACGCTGGGTGGAGTCATGCATCCTTTGTTACATGATATCTCATCAGTCCATACTCTCAAATAGCATCATTCACAAGGGGGTGACAGATGTGTTCTTGTTGTCTTCTAATTTGCTGTGAAAGCAAAATAAGAGTATTGTCTTCTTTTCTTCCCTTGCTAGCAAGTTGGCTAAACATTGCAAGCTAGCTAGCCTTTTAGCATCCCACATCGCCATGTGAAATAATATAATGAAATAATATGCCCCGGCCACTATTCTTAAACTTTCCGGTGTGACTTAAAACACTATTCCTACTTTGATATGTTTCTTCAATGTCTTCGCTCCCATATCAGCTAAAGATAGAATGTCTACATTTGTTGTTATGGTTTCATACCAGCTGTATTTCTGTATTTTTAAAGTTATATATCTTAAACTTGATTGCTAACTAGCTTCAGGGGGAAGCTGGTTCCACCATTGGGATGCCAGGACAGAGAAGAGCTTGGACTGGGCTGAGCAGGAGCTACCCTCTCGTAGGGGTGGGAGGCCCAAGAGAACTAAGGTGGCAGAACGGAGTGCTCGGGTTGGGGTGTAGTACCGAACCGTTTTCATTTTCTAGTATCGAAAAAGTACGGAAGTTTCCGTATACCATGCAACACTAATGTGAGAGAAGGGTAATGGAAGAGTGAATACAGGAGCAACATGTCCTTTGATCCATTGCAAACATCAGCTGAAACATAATTTCTCTCTCTTCAAGGGTGTGTTAGTAGAGTCACGACCACTCAACGGCTGCACTCCGATAGAACCTCCACCACCACTGCCCACATCTAGTGATCCCAACACGACCACTACTAAGTACATAGTCCTCATCCGACGCTATGACTGCAATTTTGATATCAAGGTTGGTGTGTGTAGCTATGCTGTTGGGTTGCTTAGGATATAAGGTGTTGCAATTACATTTGAATTCAACAGATTATGTATTGCAACATATTCAGTGTAAAATCACACTGGTTTTGTTTTCAACGCAGGTGCTGCATGCACAGCAAGCTGGATTCAGTGCAGCCATTGTTCACAACATGTACTCAGAGACTCTACTCAACATGAACTACAGCAATGGTGAGGATCCTACAATCATCACCTTCTCTAAGCTGCCTATATCCATTTCTTACAGAATCAGTTCAGTTAGTACAACGTTTACTTAACCAGGTTGCCTCTCTCTCCTCAAAATCTCAGGTAGTCTTTATTAACCAGTATCATCCTAATAATTAAATACATTGGTAATGCTGAGTGGCAGTACTCCCCTTTTTGTTTGTTTGTGTGTAGAAACTATTGCAGAGGAGATTGAGATCCCCTCCGTATTCACCAGCTACTACGCCTCCCAAATTCTAAGGACTTTCATCATTCCTGAACATGGGTGAGTACCATTGTGACGTTTTTTATTTTTGTCAAGCTCAACTTCCATGACAAGCTTTTAATTGGTTATTTATTTGTTAATTTCTACCTCTAGTCACAATGTTAAATGGAGGTATGACTTAACTGTCTGTTGAGGGGTTATGATTGCTAATGTAACCATTCAACAAATATTTTTTGGGATATTTGTTCATGGTCTTGCACCATAGTGAAGACCGGACCTTTATTGATCAGATTTGCGCTGAGATTCAGTCATATTCTTCACATCTTTGCACTCATCATGTCAACCCTGCTGAGGGTCTCAAATCAAATTATATTTGTCACGTGCTTCGTAAACAACAGGTGTGGACTGACAGTGAAATGCTTACTTACGGCCCGTCCCAACAATACAGAGAAAAATAAAATAGAGAAATAATAGAAAGTAAAACACGTAATAGTAGATACACAATGAGTAACGATAACTTGACATTATACAAGGAGTACCAGTGCCGAATCGATGTGCAAGGGTACAAGGTAATTGAGGTAGATATGTACATATAACTAGGAATAAAGTGCGATTGGCTGGTCCTATGTGGACGTCATCACTATGTTGGAGGTGGTGTTGAGTCTGGCACTGCTGTCCCTCTTAGTCGTACAGATTTGTGATCCGGAGGTGGTCGCTTTTCTGAACAATGCCCCCATACTAATGCGGATGGTGCTGTATTTGGTATGCAGGGCCTATGTGATCCTCAAGCCGGAGTTTGCCTTCCCACTCTCATACTATCTCATCCCCTTCACTGGAATAGTGGGCATGATCATCCTTGTGATGGTTGTCATCCTGGTAAGTGCCTTTAGGAAACAGACTCATTTTGCTATGAATGGGGAGTTGATTTCACAATTGAATAGTTAAATATTCATTTCATACATCCTAAATCAATGGGATTCAATAATTGTATTCGCATATTAAAAGCCCTGTGACTCTCAATCCTTAGATTTTGGTGTGGTCTGTGTCTCATCTTGGTTTAGATTGTGCGCTGTGTGCAGTACAGGAAAAGAATGAGGAAATATAGGCTGACTAAGGAACAGCTGAAGAAGATCCCCATTCACAAGTTCACTAAAGGTAACGAGAGAGTCCCTCCACACATTCAAATGAGAATCTGTCACCCGTGTAACTAGTCAAAGACATTGCAAAACACTTTGTGAAACAGCAGTACAGTATTTCTTCTCTGGAATGTTGAGAAACCTGATTAACAAGAAGGGTAATCTGATTGTCTGCTCCTGTTATTATTACATTACACGTAGCATTACAATGCATTGTATTTCCACCTGTCACATGTCAATCTTATTTGTATTCTAGGTGATGAATATGATGTTTGTGCTATTTGTCTGGATGAGTATGAAGAGGGTGACAGACTGCGAGTTTTGCCTTGCTCACACGGTAATTGCAAGTGATCACATTTGGCCCTGTCTCACTCAGAAGTTGTTCTCACAGGTCCAAGGCCATATGGTAACTGTTTTATTTCTGTCATCTCTTCAGCGTACCACAGCAAGTGTGTGGACCCCTGGCTTACAGGGACTAAGAAAACTTGCCCCGTGTGTAAACAACGCGTAACCCGACCTAATCCAGAGTATTCTGAGTCCGAGTCTGAGGATGATGGGGCATCTCGTGCAGATGAAGAGGGGGCAGAGGGTGAAGCTGACACCGAGCGCACCCCTCTGCTCCGCCCCTCCAACCCAGGCTCCCCTTCTGGCAACCCAGGGGCCTACTCTGCCACTGTCACCACGGTAACCACCGCCCAGTGCCTAGGCTCCCCTGTGCACAGCGACTCGCCCATCCTGGAGTACGAGGGCTACTACTCCCCTCAGGGGGAGTCAGACTCTGATACCGAGGAAGAGGGGATGGACTCCCATCCCTCAGATGATGACACTGCCCAGCTCATTGTTAGGGGTGCAGTGGGGGTCTGAAAGCCTGGAGGGAGCTGAGATAAAATTACTTTGTGTTAGCTCAATAGGGTCAGGCTTGTCCCCGCAGGGTGTTTTTAAATGGTTTATGGAGTTGTGGCTATGGAGTTGTCTCAGCCATAGACTTTCTAGAACACTATTGTCACTTTGGTTACGTTGAACAGATTTACATATTTTCTCCAACTTAGACTCAATGTTGCTAGCTCTAAGATGTTAATATTTAGCCAAGATTCTGTTATGTTTTAGCAGTTCTGTCTTCAACATGAGGCACACATTGATAAGTACAGTAAATCAGTTCAAACATTTAGCTTTGAGTCTTTGCCAGTGAACTATAACCCCGCCACCCATCCCTAAAACTTAAGATTTTCACAAAATGAATCAACTGACAGGTAGTCTAAATCTTAACTAGCAGTATTTAGTTGAATACATTTTTTTTCAATGCACTACTTGACAATTGACATACCCCAAATTCTTATTTTCAATTAACATATTGTACAAGGAGATAACCCACCTGAGATTATTTTTGTAGTTACTGAGTAGACTCAAGTCATCCACCAGTTGTTCTTCATATTTCTTCAACATTTTTATTCTAGTATTACATTGTTATTGCATTGTTGGGTTTTGAGTTTGAAAGAAAGGCATGTCACTGTACTTGTGCATGTGACATTAAAACGTAAAACTTGAGTTGAAAGGAAACTACAGCGCTGCAGTCTCATTAATAAGATCTCTTCCCCATGCTAGTAGTATACCTGTATGCATCTCTGTAACGGGTTTCTGTCATTATATTGGTTAAGTGGGAGTATAGTTTACTCTATGGGGTGTTTCTCTGTCAGATGGGTTTATGGAGTTTTTGGACTGTTAATTTGTTATGCATCATTGACCAGTAATTGGGGAATGCCATAGGAGATTATTTATTTTTTACTTCACTGTAATACATTTTTATTATCCAGCATTGTTTCTTTGAACTTCTTTTACTCCTTTTAAAAGTTCAGAATTTGTCCAGTTTGATTTTATTTCAGCCTCTTCTATGATCGATCGTTCAGAGTTCTTCATGATGTTGTAATGTTTGTTTGTTTTCTTTCTGTTTTTGTTTTTGACATAACTGGTGATATGGTCCATCTAAAAGAGATTCCATCTGCTCTCTGAAGAAGTTGAACAAACTCAGGAATAGGAACATATTCACTCTGTATGGAAATTACATTTCAGAATTCTTCATGGATATTCTTGTTTTATTTTCATACTGAATGAACATATTACACCATAGAATATAGCAAACCATCGGCACAATTCTTTCCAGTTTTGTCAGTCTCCTCACATCAGCCTTTCTCTACCTGTAGAAGTACAGATTTATTGTTAGGAGAATAGTGTGTATCTTAAGGGACTATACTCATGTACTCATGTAATTTTTTTTTTTTTCCCTGTGTAGCCTTTTATACACAGTACACACTTTAGGAACAAGGTAGGCAACCATGTATATGATTATATGTCCATGCATCAAAATACACTCTGTTTAGATATTTTTTCCCCCTGAAAATAGCAGGAGAAGGGGGATGCCAGTACTTACACATTGTTACATATTCACGTTGGTCTCCACCTCTGCTATGAATCTATTGCTTTCTGTATGCAATTTCTTGATTGTCTGTGTACATTGCATATTCTAGTATTCCTAGGATGGCAATTATTTGTTGACAAATTATATGTTGACATCTCCTCCCATATGACATGATGTATGATTTAGCTTTTGAGTAGAATGTGCCTAATTTCAGTCAGAATGTATCTTTATTGCTGATAAATGATCAATGTTCACATACCACAATTTAATTTGTAGATGTATTTTTAAAAACATTTTGGAAATCAAATGAAAGACTTATGTCAATGTACCTTTAAGCACAAGCAAAACGCTAGTAACAATAGTAATGGAACTGGCTATAAGCTTCTGTGGCGCTCATGCCATTGGGACCAAGTTTGAAGTGTTATGTAACACTTTCATTTATTATGTCATTGTCGGTTAGTCCTTGACTGCTGCATTTACATAACCTCCTTTCTCACTGCTGAAGATTTATATAGTCTTGTGACATTTTATGTTGGTCCCATAAAAATAAATGACATATTTTGGGCTTCTGTTTTAAGTCTAGAGTTTTTATCAGCCAGGAATCAACTTCCTATTGACATTAGTTAGAATATGGTAAATTAACTTAAATATCCCCTCTCCCTCCACCAAAGTACCATGATTAGTGGGAATGGTGTCTTTCATGGCTGTGTTTGAAAGTGAAGAACAATTGTCATAAGATTCACAACAGTCGTTGAAATCAGAATAATTCTAAAAATAGGCTATTTATTTGATGATAAATGTTCTAAATCATTACCAACTACAAACCTAGTGACTCATACTGTACCATAACTGAATGGCAGCATGAATTTGCTTCTAGCCCCCTGCAGTTTACCAGCCCTGCAGTTCCATTGGTTGAATTGAACTGAGCCATGAATGGTTATGGTCAATGGATTGGACCAGTCACCACGCCTCTCTCATTTCTATTCTGCGTCGAAGAGACAGGTTCATTTATAAGCAAATACCTCAGAGTACAGTGATTAGGCTAATTAACATTGAGCATAGCTCAACAAGTCTGTTCCCTGACTGTTTTCATTTCAATAAGGCTCTCCCCCACACATTTTATTTGTTTAAACTCCATTTATGAAAGACATTCTGAAAATCAGTTGTCAAACACTTTCTAAAGGGCAAGTACACATCACCCCTGTGAAAGCATGTACAGTGGGGCAACAAAGTATTTAGTCAGCCACCAATTGTGCAAGTTCTCCCACTTAAAAAGATGAGAGAGGCCTGTAATTTTCATCATAGGTAAACTTCAACTATGACAGACAAAATGAGAAAAAAAATCCAGAAAATCACATTGTAGGATTTCTATTGAATTTATTTGCAAATTATGGTGGAAAATAAGTATTTGGTCAATAACAAAAGTTTATCTCAATACTTTGTTATATACCCTTTGTTGGCAATGACAGAGGTCAAAGGTTTTCTGTAAGTCTTCTCAAGGTTTTCACACACTGTTGCTGGTATTTTGGCCCATTCCTCCATGCAGATCTCCTCTAGAGCAGTGATGTTTTGGGGCTGTTGCTGGGCCACACGGACTTTCAACTCCCTCCAAAGATTTTCTATGGGGTTGAGATCTGGAGACTGGCTAGGCCACTCCAGGACCTTGAAATGCTTCTTACGAAGCCACTCCTTCGTTGCCCGGGTGGTGTGTTTGGGATCATTGTCATGCTGAAAGACCCAGCCACGTTTCATCTTCAATGCCCTTGCTGATGGAAGGAGGTTTTCACTCAATCTCATGATACATGGCCCCATTCATTCTTTCCTTTACACGGATCAGTCGTCCTGGTCCCTTTGCAGAAAAACAGCCCCAAAGCATGATGTTTCCACCCCCATGCTTCACAGTAGGTATGGTGTTCTTTGGATGTTAACTCAGCATTCTTTGTCCTCCAAACACGACGAGTTGAGTTTTTACCAAAAAGTTATATTTTGGTTTCATCTGACCATATGACATTCTCCCAATCTTCTTCTGGACCATCCAAATGCTCTCAAAAAAACTTCAGACGGGCCTGGACATGTACTGGCTTAAGCAGCGGGACACGTCTTGCACTGCAGGATTTGAGTCCCTGGCGGCGTAGTGTGTTACTGATGGTAGGCTTTGTTACTTTGGTCCCAGCTCTCTGCAGGTCATTCACTAGGTCCCCCCGTGTGGTTCTGGGATTTTTTCTCACCGTTCTTGTGATCATTTTGACCTCACAGGGTGAGATCTTGCGTGGAGCCCCAGATCGAGGGAGATTATCAGTGGTCTTCCATTTCCTAATAATTGTTCCCACAGTTGATTTCTTCAAACCAAGCTGGGACAGGTGTCTTTTATACTGATAACAAGTTGAAACAGGTGCCTTTAATACAGGTAACGAGTGGAGGACAGAGGAGCCTCTTAAAGAAGAGGTCTGTGAGAGCCAGACATCTTACTTGTTTGTAGGTGACCAAATACTTATTTTCCACCATAATTTGCAAATAAATTCATTAAAAATCCTACAATGTGATTTTCTGGATTTTTTCTCTCATTTTGTCTGTCATAGTTGAAGTGTACCTATGATGAAAATTACAGGCCTCATCTTTTTAAGTGGGAGAACTTGCACAATTGGTGACTGACTAAATAATTTTTTTGCCCCACTGTATATAGCCTCCAATGATCTAAAACCTTCAATGTTCATTACACCTGATACAACATAGCTGATATTTCTTACTGTCTGTTGTGGGAAAGGATGCCTGGATCATCGCCTTCCCCCTCTCTTGTGTCTCCCGCTTACTATTCTAATTGATATCATATTTTTTGCTTGTTTCCAAAGAGTTCCCTTAAAAACTGGACAGGGAGGAACGTGACCAAATGTATTTGCCTTTGTGCTGAATAAAAATATGTTAGCTACAGGAACATCACTGTTTTAGGGGACCCTTTGTTCCATTAAAAGCTGAAATAAACACTTGTACTGTAATTCATGTATAATACAAATGATGGTTTCAGACTGTTTGTATTGTGTTTTCCTGTCCATCATCGGTTTCGTCAAATTACTATTTTGTACTACAAATTAATTTCATGTCTCTTAAGCAGCCAGATGTCAATGACGAGTCAGGGGATGTTCGTATATTATCATCATACAAGGATGTATGGTCTAACGTGGATCAGGGTGTTGAACCCACTCCTGTCTGGTCGCACATCCTCTGGGACTTCCTGGATCACCAGCATAATAAATTCAGGGGCAAGACTAAGAGCCTAAGAGCCATTGAATGACAAAGGTGAGTACTGGACTGTATGTGCTCTAGCCAACTCTTCTATTGTTGTTGTCATGCCATGTGTGTCATGCCAATGATAGAGGAGTTGGCTACAGCACACAGTATTGGACCAGACAGGATCATGTAGCCTGGTGGTCCCAGCCCTGTGATCTGAGTCACACGCACACCACCTGTCAGGTGGATGGTTTATCTTGGAAAATAATAAATGCTCAATAACAAGGATGTAAACAAATTTGTGCACACAATTTGAGAGAATAAGCATTTGTGCTCAAGTAAAATTTCTGGGATCTTTTATTTCAGCTCATGAAACATGTGGCCAACACTTTACATGTTGTGTTTTATTTTTGTTCAGTGTATATTTATGAAAACTACCCCTTTATGATTCATATTTGTGTGCAATTATTAACGTCCCCTGAAATTCATATGTTGCCTTTGAAGCATTCAACCTATATATGTGTAATTAAATGGATATAAGACCTTTGTGAAGTTTGTAAAAGTGATTTTTATTATACGTTTTATTGTTCTTTTTTTCTGTGTTGTTTGGCTATATGCTTAACTAAATACGCAATTTGAACGTGTAATCCAACTTCCGGGAAATGTGTTTCCTGTCTAACGGCGTCGCCATTAAGAGACCACGCAGCATTGCTAAAATAACTTGTTTTATTAACAGGTAATTTACCGCCTATAAAGTTTCATTTCATGCTGTCACGGGATGTATGCTAAAGCTGATGTTATGTAAAGAAAGTAACAACATATGTTTTGTAGCACGTAAAATACAACGGCCTAGTAAAAATACCGACCTTGCTTTGTTTGCGTCTACCGGTACTAGCTAGCTTCTTCCAACTAACGCGGCTAGTTAGATATATAAATTGCAGTGCTGGGGACGCTAGCTAAGCTAACTTTAGCTTACTACTATGAACATGTAAATAAGCTAGCAGTAAATTGGAAGTACCTAATTAAACTACGACTAGCCTACCATTGAGAAAGAAGTAGCTAGCTTCACTAAACCTACTTCGAAAAACAGATATTCAAGCTAGCTAGTTAACGTTAGCTACATAAACGGCTAGCTAGCTACTTGAAATGCCATGTAAGATGTTGGTTAGCTAACTGGTCATGTGACTCCCAGTAGCATAACTCAATCAGGAGGCACATGCTTTGCTACACACATTTGGCTAAGGACAACGTAATGTTGGTGTTTAACAAATTATGATGATTATATTAGCTTGATTACTGTGGCCCGTTCGATTTCATTTGTTTGCTGCCGTTAGCTACTTACCATTTTAATGTCTGCTATTTGTCTACAGACCTACATTTTTAGGGTGATGGCGGACAGTGATGATGAATATGATCGCAGAAGGAGAGACAAGTTCCGTCGTGAGAGGAGCGACAACTATGACCGCTCCCGAGAGAGAGAGGAAAGGCGTAGGGATGACTGGAATGACAGGTGAGGAAGAGGGAATATACTTGTATAAAACAAAAGAGAAATAATGGCACATTGGAAGCAACTTTTGAAATTGGAGAGAACAATTCCAATCCATGTCATACATACATGGTGTTTCACATGTATCTTTTTGTTCTTTCCGTTTACTGGCGCCCATCTGCAAGGGAGTGGGACAGGGGCAGGGAGCGGCGTAGCCGGGGGGAGTATCGGGACTACGAGAGAGGTCGCAGGGAGAGGTTCTCCCCACCCAGGCACGACATGAGTCCCCAACAGAAACGCATGAGGAGAGATTGGTGAGAATCACATTTACCTACACTACCTACATTGCTGTACACAATGTTTGAGTTAATCTTCCCTCTGTTTTGATCAGGGATGACCATGGAGGAGATCCCTACCATGGTGGGTATGACTTGGGCTACGGTGGTGGCGGAGGCCCCAGCTACGCCCCTCCACAGCCTTGGGGCCACCCTGACCTTCATCTCATGCAGCCTCACCATGGCATACCCATCCAGGCAAGGTGAGGAGAGGAGAGTAGACTGGACACAACCAACCTGTTCATGCAGACTTTGTCATCTGTGGAAAGCAGATGACAATAAAATGTCACCATGTCCTTGACTGGAGCTGTAACTGTTCCACCCAATAGATTAGCTTGCCCTTAGTTAGTCTGTTTCTAAGTAACTGGTTTTCTCACACTCTTTTTAACCTTGTCATTTGTCTACTAGGCTAGGAAACATCCATGATATGGATCTGGGCCTGCCACCTCCGGTGATGAAGAGCTTTAAGGAGTTCCTTCTGTCCCTGGATGACTCTGTGGATGAGACCGAGGCAGTCAAACGTTATAATGAGTACAAGATAGACTTCCGACGGCAGCAGATGCAGGACTTCTTCCTTGCGCACAAAGATGAAGAGTGGTACGATTATCATAGCCTTTGCTGCTCTATTATTAGTATTCATGATCAGTTCGCTGTGAATTAGGCTGGCAACACTGACAACCTTTCTATTCACAGAAATTGTCAGTCAAATGGATCTGGCGCTATCGGAGCTGTTCGTTAATAGCTTGGTAAAGAGAGTATAGTTTGTGGAAGACGTTAGGCCTATATTTGACAGGTTGCATTATCAAGGCATACAATACTTTTAGTTGGTTATCTAACTAAAAAAGGGTATAGTTGAATGGGTGTATTTAAAACATCCTGAACATACTTAATTTAAGCTATTTTTATATATAACGATTTTGATCTATTATTGAAAGTGTTAAGATAATACTTGGTATTTTGGGCAGGCTTATCATGCATACCATGCCACCTTCAGATAAGAATAGTTGGTTAATGCTTTGGGTGGTTACCATCATGAATAGAGAGGTCAGTAAATAGCCTAGCTAGTAAACAGTACAGGATAGAGATTTGGCTCTTAAGTGAGTCTGATTTGGATTATCAGTTGACACAGTTTTTAACAGTATGTTTGTCGGTTTTGCTTATCACACTTTACACAAGTGTGTCCAGGGATTATGAAACAATGTCAATGTTATTTTTTTTTTCTTAACTTAACCAAACCTTCTTCCCTCCCACTCCTCCCCCGCCCTTCACAACAAGGTTTTTGAAGATGAGGAAAAACTGGAACTCCTCGCAGGAATCGTTGTTAGACAGCTAGGGTTTGCACTGCGCACAATGCAGTTGCTTTTAGACGTACAGTACCAGGGATACTAGCTAGACAGACAAATAAACCACTTGCGCGCATGGAAATATTTTATTTTCTTTAGTATGTGATGCTTTTTTCCCCCATTTTTGTTTTTATATTTGGATCAAATCGAATCCCAAAACCGAAAATGAAATTGTGTGCGCACACAAACACAGTAGGGGGGTGAAGTGGAGCCCATTTTTACAGAAGAGACCCCTCTCAGTATATATGTGTTGTTATACTGGGAGAAAAAAAGGTAAATTTTGTCCACTCCATGGCAAATTTGCTCTTCTGAACTGTAAAATTCTAAACTGTGTTATGTTATTTTATTTGAATATCTGTGTCCCTTTTGCCTTTGAGTTATTTTTGGTGCGTTGACCTAAAGCATCCTGATATGTTTCACAAACGGCTATACTCACACACAAACATAACACCATGCAAACTTTGTGAAGAATCCACAGTAGGACACCAGAGCATTTCCAGGTGCAGAACAAAAGTGTTTCTTCAAATGCCAGTCACTTGAGTGGACCTAGATACACTACATAACCAAAAGTATGTGGACACCTGCTTGTTGAACATCTCATTCCAAAATCATGGGCATTCATATGGAGTTGCTCCACACATTGCTGCTATAACAGCCTCTACTCTTCTCGGAAGGCTTTCCACTAGATGTTGGAACATTGCTGCGGGGGACTAGCTCCCAGTTAGCCACGAGCATTAGTGAGGTTGGGCACTGATGCTGGGAGATTAGGCCTGGCTTGTTGTCTGCGTTCCAATTCATCCCAAATGTGTTCTATGGGGTTGATGTCAGGGCTCTGCAGGCCAGTCAAGTTCTTCTACACCGATCTCAACAAACCAGCCATTTCTGTATGGACCTCGGTTTGTGCACGGGGCCATTGTCATGCTGGAACAGGAAATGGCCTTCCCTAAACTGTTGCCACAAAGTTGGAAGCACAGAATTGTCTAGAATGTCATTGTATGCTGTAGCGTTTATAGGCTCGTAGGCTTGTGTGCAGCTGCTCGGCCATGGAAACCCATTTCATGAAGGTCTCAACAAATAGTTATTGTGCTGATGTTGCTTCCAGAGGCAGTTGCCAGGTGCGCTGTGTTTCCTCCGACACATTGGTGCGGCTGGCTTCCGGGTTGGATGCGTGCTGTGTTAAGAAGCAGTGCGGCTTGGTTGGGTTGTGTATCGGAGGACGCATGACTTTCAACCTTTGTCTCTCCCGAGCCCGTACGGGAGTTGTAGCGATGAGACAAGATAGTAGCTACTAAAAACAATTGGATACCACGAAATTGGGGAGAAAAGGGGGTAAAAATCCACTAATTTGAAGTGGTGTCCACATACTTTTGAGTATATATTGTAGTTGCATTTAATTGATGGACATGCTGTGTTCCCCCAAAATAAGACATTGCAGGATACAGGAACGTTCAGAAAAAAGTTGTCCTCCAGTATTTTAATTTAGTTTTTTAAATTTGATTTAGTGTTTGGGTATAGAATGGCAGTATATTAGTCCCAGTTCATTGCTGTAGGCCAGTTTATTTGGCCTGGCCATACATACAAGGACATTCTCTAACATTCTGCTCTCCTCCCCTCCATCCCTGCCCTGTCTCTCTCCCGTGCTCTTTTGGGGACATTGTTGTGAACTCAGGTTCAGATCCAAATACCACCCGGATGAGGCGGGCCGGCGGAAGGCTGAGGCCCACAGTGGCTTGCAGAACCGGCTGAATGTCTACATATTCCTGATGGAGAACGGCTGGTTCGACACCGTCTCCCTGGACATGGAGAAGGCCCAGGCCATCATGAAGGTCTTGGATGCAGGTAGAGTAGTGGGTGTGGTTGGAGGTGGGTGGCAGTGGGAGACCTCTCTAATGGCTTCATTCAGCTCTCTTGCACAGTACTTGGATGTCAACCTTAGTTTCGAGCAGTGTCAGGATGGGTGTTATTTGTTGGTAGGTTTAGTTACCTCAACAGGTTATATATATATATATATATCTCCTAACCCAGTGGTCACCAAACCTTTTCTGATTCAATATCACTTTCTGAGTCAAAATGCAAGCCAAGTTCTACCATTCACAATTTTGTAACCTGGCTTAAAAAATGTACGCCTATGCAACATGAACCTATTTAAAAACAGTTCTGTAGCAATGAGGGTGGTTCAATGTTTTTCTCAGACCATTTTGAAATGATATTTAAAAATCACACTGGTAATATATAATTTGTTGTATTACTTGAGGCACAGCTGAGTGCATAATTTGCTTTTTAAAAATTTACTGAACTGATGGCCTGCGTCGAAGGCTTCCTCTCACCGTCCCTCCCTGAGACTGACCAAAAGGACACACATTATTCCAGCTAATGGCAACTTTAGTCGCACTGCATTATTTCTGCCCCATGCACCAATTCATGTTGTTACTCCTATGACCAGAGAAAGTTGAATATTTCTTAATATTGAAGACGAGCTGATAAAAATAACGCAAGCTTATCTATACAATTTTCTACTTATGCATTGTAACTGCAGTGTTGGTTGTAGTGGAAGTAGGGAGAAGCACATTTAATAACTTCTAAAAGTGTTGAACAAAGTGTTTGACGGTGAAGTGTTGAATAACTTAAATGTGAACTTCCTTGTAAAAACAGCAGGTCTTTGCTGTATTCATTGACACTCTTTAGTCATGGTTTAAATCTCACAGTATCAACTTTGCTGTGCGTTTGAGGTTTCTTTTTACAGTCTTTACATAATGAAGCTCAGATCAGTGTCTGCAGTTATCTTGATTTTCTCCCTGGGGCTGCCGGGTAGGCACAGTTTTACCTTCAGACACATGAAATGGTTCAAACTGGGAACACTTCACTATGCCAGCGCTAGGGCAGCTAGTGCACCTACTGCCAACAGCATGAAATGAATAAGACAAAAATAGATATGCAAGGCTTTATCACGATCGACCGGTTGGTGACCAGTGTCCTTACCCCTGTCCTCCCTCTGTCATTCAGCGGTGATAAAGATGGAGGGAGGGACAGATCATGACCTGCGTATATTGGAGCTGCCGTCTGAGGAGGAAGAGGAGAGGGAGAGAGCTGACAGGGCGGCAGCTGTTGGTCCTGGAACTGAACCCCCCAAAAAAGAGGAGCCCAAGGATAAGAATCAGGACAATGACCGCAAACCCCCAGCTGACAAAGAGAATGTATGCTGTCTTGTCGTAACCACCTTTTCTTTGCCCTGCTCTATTCTTCCCCCTCGAGACAGGGAGTCATCAAATTTTATTGGTCACATACTCCTATTTAGCAGATGTTATTGCGGATGTAGTGAAATGCTTGTCAACTAGTCATTGATGTAGCAAACTCTGCCACAGGGGGAGAGTGATGCCTGCAGCACGGAGAAGGGGGCAAACGGTGGTGGTGAAGCAGCAGCAGAAGGGAGTGAGGAAGAGAAAGGAGAAAAAGAGGTGAAAAGCAAACAAGTTGTGCCTGAGCCTAAGAAGGTTAGTGTTTAGCATCTGTGTGTCTTAGTCTGTCTTTCTGACTTTTTGAATGTGCTGCTCTTAATGGGCCAAATCCTAACTTGCATCAATGACAGTGGGAAATTTGCACTAAAACAGTACTCAAGTTAGGATTTGGGCTAATTGATTTGTATCAGTGATGGATCTATTGACCTTTACCACCACCTATTTTCCTTCCCATGTGTTTGTTAGCTGAGTAAGAAGAGGAAGCGGAAGCACAGTGGAGACAGTGAAGATGAGGCCAGTGCTTCTGAGAGTGACTCCGATTCCGACTCCAACTCCCATCATTCCTCTGATAAAAATGCAGAGAAGGAGGATGAGGGTGAGGAAAAGGAGGAAGGGGAGGACAAGGACGATGAGGAAAAGGAGGAGGGGGAGGACAAGGATGAAGAGGAAGAAGAGGGTGAAGGTGAGTGATGAAGGCACTGCGTTGGGGTCACTGTTTTCACAAATTCTAGTATTCAAATATACACTGCTCAAAAAAATAAAGGGAACACTTAAACAACACAATGTAACTCCAAGTCAATCACACTTCTGTGAAATCAAACTGTCCACTTAGGAAGCAACACTGATTGACAATAAATTTAACGTGCTGTTGTGCAAATGAAATAGACAACAGGTGGATCAGCCTGTAGTGTGGTTTTCCACTTTAATTTTGAGTGTGACTCCAAATCCAGACCTCCATGGGTTGATAAATTTGATTTCCATTGATAATTTGTGATTTTGTTGTCAGCACATTGAACTATGTAAAGAAAAAAGTATTTAATAAGAATTTCATTCATTCAGATCTAGGATGTGTTATTTTAGTGTTCCCTTTATTTTTTTGAGCAGTGTATTTTTGGTAAGGTAATGACTTCTCTGCTCCACTCATTGTGTAGCTGACGGTAAGAAAAGCAAAGAGGAGAAACCAAAGGAAAGGGCGAGAGAGAGGGAGAAACAAGAGGAGAAGAAACCCAAGGAGGACCAGCCCCTGAGACCCAGGCCTCTCCACAGGACCTGCTCTTTATTCATGAGGAGCATCGCCCCCACAATCTCCAAGGCTGAGATCATAGCTGTGAGTTTAAGCAATTTGACTGTACAAACATACTGAACACTTGTATGGACTGTCAGAATGACACTCTACTCTGAAGTTACATTGATACAAGGGACTCTCAGATACAGCTGTTACCCACACACACAATGACTGGAGGCATCCAGGAGGAAGAACTAACCTGTTGTTTTTGCCTCCCTCAGTTATGTCGGAGATATCCTGGGTTTATGCGAGTGTGCTTGTCTGATCCCCAACCGGAGCGCAGGTTAGTTCCACTTTCACGTGACCACATCCACAGCTTGACCCTGTCTGCTGCTCCTTGCTGCTAATGGACTGTAGTAGACGGTTGAAAATGTAACGTCTGTCATTCACCTCAGGTTCTTCCGACGCTGCTGGGTGACGTTTGACCGTAGTGTCAACATCAAGGAGACCTGCTGGAACCTCCAGAACATCAGAGTGAGTTTAACAACCTTTCAAGACTACAACATTAGGCAGTACTGGAATCTGATGATGAGCAAGATATGGCACTTGAGTCACACAGCTGGTTAGTGAGTGTTCTGACCCTGTATGTGTCCTCTTGACTGTGTGTAGCTGCGTGACTGTGAGCTGGCCCCGGGGGTGAACAGAGACCTAGCCCGGAGGGTCCGCAACATCAATGGCATCACTCAGCACAAACAGGTGCTGCGCAATGACATCAAACTGTCAGCCAAACTCATCCACTCTCTGGACGACAGAGGCAGGCTGTGGAGCCAAAAGGCCCGGGGAGATAATGTGTCTGCTGTGGAGGTACAAGACACTGAAAGCAATTTGGCGTCTTTGCAGTATGTATCATGAACTTATCAGTTTCTTGGATGTTTAATCCCGTATTGTGTGGTTGTATCAGATGGCGGCTCAGAACCCCATCCTGAAGAACATCACTGACTACTTGATAGAGGAGGTGAGCGCTGAGGAGGAGGAGCTACTGGGCAGTGTGGGCGGAGCTGATGCAGAGGAGGGCAGCAAGGAGGGGAACCCAGCCGAGATCACTGTGGAGAGGGATGACACGCTGGTCAAGGTCCATCCATCTGCCTTGGCACACAGCTGCTTTACATTATTTTTATGCAGTGCAATGTTTGGGTTTTTATCTGATGCTAAAGTGGTCAAATGAAAAGGAAAAAGTACATTATCTTGACTTGATTTCCTTCATCTCTTCCCAGGTGTTGGACCGTCTTCTCTTGTACCTGCGTATTGTCCATTCCATTGACTACTACAACAACTGCGAGTACCCCAGCGAGGATGAGATGCCCAACCGCTGTGGCATGATCCATGTGCGTGGGCCCATCCCTCCCAACCGCATCACACACGGGGAAGGTGAGCAGGACACTACTGTACTATTCAACACTGGCTAGGCACACATTTGAGATGGCTGCATCATACATTGACACACGATTGACTGACTGTCTCCCCCTCCCCCTGTCATGCACTCAGTGTTGGAGTGGCAGAAGACGTTTGAGGAGAGGCTAAGCCCCCTATTCAGTGTGAAGGAGAAGCTATCAGAAGAGGAGGCAGGCAAGATGGGCCGAAAGGACCCAGAGCATGAGGTGGAGAAGTTTGTGTCGGCAAACACCCAGGAGCTGGGCAAGGACAAGTGGCTCTGCCCCCTCAGTGGCAAGAAGTTCAAGGTGTGTGTCTGTTAGGATGGAAGTAAATTGTCAACAGAAATATTGTATATCCAAAAAGCATTAAGTATGTACTGGTCTGCGTTTCCCTTGCCACAGTGTGGTGCAGATTAAAATGTGAATTAATTTGATCCCTCTGCCTGGCCAGGGCCCAGAGTTTGTGCGCAAGCACATTCTGAACAAACACGGGGACAAAATTGATGAGGTGAAAAAGGAGGTGGTGTTTTTCAACAATTTCCTCATGGATGCCAAGCGACCTTCCCTCCCGGAGATGAAGCCACCTCCTCCGCCTGGCCCAGGACAGGGTGAGGGACACGTTGCACATAGAAATAGAATGAATAGCGCTGACACGATTCCATGTTGTCGCTGACAATCATATTTGTTCTACACCATACATTTTGTATTCAAACGTTCTGTAATGTTACATCCTCCTGAAAAGGCCCCCCGGGGAGCAAATGTTTCTAGAAGAGTTTAGGTGTAGCTGTATCATTGAATCTAAGTGTGTATTTTTCCACTGACCCAGTTTCTCTCCATCTCTCTGTAGGAGTTCTTTCTCCAGGCATGCCCTTCCCTCCCCAGGGCCTCATGGGCTTCGGTCCCGGCCAGCCTCGTCCTCCTGTCATGGGTTACGGAGGTGAGCCTCTGCCTCATCTCCTATCATATTATCAATCACATTGATTTATTAAGCTCTTTTTACATCACCACTTATCCTGAGAATTTAACAAATTTAAGTTTACCACAACTATGTAATTAATTTGGTTGCAGCTCTCGGTGTTCTGTTCTGACATGACACACATACTGTACCTTACTCTTCCCAAGGTGGACCTCCTTACCCACCAAACCAGTATGGGGGCGGTCGGGGTAACTATGACAACTTCCGTGGACAGGGTGGTGGCTACCCTGGTAAACCCCGCAACAACAGGTGAGACCATGGTCAGTTAGGGACGAATACCGCACCATTATCTTCGGCCAGCGGCATACCACCCTGCATCCCACTGCTGGCTTGCCTCTGAAGCTAAGCAGGGTTGGTTTTAGTCGGTCCCAGGATGGGAGACCAGATGCTGCTGGAAGTGGTATTGGAGGGCCAGTAGGAGGCACTTCTTCCTCTGGTCTAAAAAAAATCTGAATTCCCAATGGCGGTGATTGGGGACATTGTCCTGTGTAGGGTGCTGTCTTTCGGATGAGACGTTAAACGGGTGTCCTGACTCTTGTCACTAATATCCCATGGCACTTATTGTAAGAGGGGTGTTAATTCTGTTGTCCTGGCTAAATTCCCAATCTGACCATCATGGCCACCTAATCATTGCCCACTTCCAATTGGCTCATTCCTCTCCCCTGTAACTATTCCCCAGGTCGTTGTTGTAAATGAGAATGTGTTTTCAGTCAACTTGCCTGGTAAAATTAGAGTTAAATAAAAACATTTTTAAAAAGCTTTCCTTTTCTGCTAATGACAGACTTACGTTTAGAAACCTCTGTTAATTTTTCTCTCAATCTTTCCTATTTCTATGCTGTGCCTCTTTGCACTCCTTCAGAATGTCTCGGGGAGATCCACGCAACATCATTGAATACCGTGACCTGGATGCACCTGATGACATGGACTTCTTCTAGACTCCATTTATTTTAATCTCTTTTGTTTCTAATCATTGTAATTTCCCCTTCTTATCCCCTTATGTTAAGTGATGAATTAGCCTCGTATTTTTTTTGTTCAGTGTCTGCAGCGCAAAGTCTCAGTACAATTGTAACCAACTTGAATTAAAAGAATGTATAACCTCAATAAAAACATTTGATGACAATGGCATTTTTTAAAATATATATATCAGCAAAAAAAGAAACGTCCTCTGTGTCAACTGCGTTTTTTTTTCAGCAAACTTAACATGTGTAAATATTTGTATGAACATAAGATTCAACAACTGAGACAAACTGAACAAGTTCCACAGACGTGACTAACAGAAATGGAATACTATGTCCCTGAACAAGGGGGGGGGGGGTCAAAAGTAACAGTATCTGGTGTGGCCACCAGCTGCATTAAATACTGCAGTGTATCTCATGGACTGCACCAGATTTGCCAGTTCTTGCTGTGAGATGTTACCCCACTCTTCCACCAAGTACCCAGACATTTCTGGGGGGAATGGCCCTAGCCCTCACCCTCCGATCCAACAGGTCCCAGACGTGCTCAATGGGATTGCGATCCAGGCTCATTGCTGGCCATGGCAGAACACTGACATTCCTGTCTTGCAGGAAATCACGCACAGAACGAGCAGTATGGCTGGTGGCATTGTCATGCTGGAGGGTCATGTCAGGATGAGCCTGCAGGAAGGGTACCACATGAGGAAGGAGGATGTCTTCCCTGTAACGCAGGCAATATCAACGCTGTGACACACCGCCCCAGACCATGACGGACCCTCCACCTCCAAATCGCTCAAGAGTACAGGCCTTGGTGTAACGCTCATTCCTTCGACCATGTACGCGAATCTGACCATCACCCCTGGTGAGACAAAACCGTGACTTGTCAGTGAAGAGCACTTTTTGCTAGTCTGATCCAGCGACGGTGGGTTTGTGCCCATAGGTTGCCGGTGATGTCTGGTGAAGACCTGCCTTACAACAGGCCTACACGCCCTTAGTCCAGCTTCTCTCAGCCTATTGCAGACAGTCTGAGCACTGATGGAGAGATTGTGCGTTGTTGTTGCCATCCTGTACCTGTCCCGCAGGTGTGATGATCGGATGTACCAATCCTGTGCAGGTGTTACATGTGGTCTGCCACTGTGAGGTACGATCGGCTGTCTGTCCCGTCTCACAGTACAGACATTGCAATTTATTGCCCCAGCCACATCTGCAGTCCTCATGCCTCCTTGCAGCATGCCTAAGGCACATTCATGCAGATAAGCAGGGACCCTGGGCATCTTCTGGTGTTTAAAGTCAGTAGAAAGGCCTCTTTAGTGTCCTAAGTTTTCATAACTGTGACCTTAATTGACAACTGTCTGTAAGCTGTTAGTGTCTTAACGACCGTTCATTAACTGTTTATGGTTCATTGAACAAGCATGGGAAACAGTGTTTAAACCCTTTACAATGAAGATCTGTGAAGTTATTTGGATTTTTACGAATTATCTTTGAAAGACAGGGTCCTGAAAAGGGACAATTATTTGTGGCTGAGTTTATATATATATATATATATATATATATATATACACATATATACACTGCTCAAAAAAATAAAGGGAACACTTAAACAACACAATGTAACTCCAAGTCAATCACACTTCTGTGAAATCAAACTGTCCACTTAGGAAGCAACACTGATTGACAATAAATTTCACATGCTGTTGTGCAAATGGAATAAACAACAGGTGGAAATTATAGGCTATTAGCAAGACACCCCCAATAAAGGAGTGGTTCTGCAGGTGATAACCACAGACCACTTCTCAGTTCCTATGCTTCCTGGCTGATGATTTGGTCACTTTTGAATGCTGGCGGTGCTTTCACTCTAGTGGTAGCATGAGACGGAGTCTACAACCCACACAAGTGGCTCAGGTAGTGCAGCTCATCCAGGATGGCACATCAATGCGAGCTGTGGCAAGAAGGTTTGCTGTGTCTGTCAGCGTAGTGTCCAGAGCATGGAGGCGCTACCAGGAGACAGGCCAGTACATCAGGAGACGTGGAGGAGGCCGTAGGAGGGTAACAACCCAGCAGCAGGACCGCTACCTCCTTTGTGCAAGGAGGAGCACTGCCAGAGCCCTGCAAAATGACCTCCAGCAGGCCACAAATGTGCATGTGTCTGCTCAAACGGTCAGAAACAGACTCCATGAGGGTGGTATGAGGGCCCGACGTCCACAGGTGGGGGTTGTGCTTACAGCCCAACACCGTGCAGGACGTTTGGCATTCGCCACTGGCGCCCTGTGCTCTTCACAGATGAAAGCAGGTTCACACTGAGCACGTGACAGACGTGACAGTCTGGAGACGCTGTGGAGAATGTTCTGCTGCCTGCAACATCCTCCAGCATGACCGGTTTGGCTAGACATGTGGCTGGAGTGTGTCAGCAGTTCCTGCAAGAGGAAGGCATTGATGCTATGGACTGACCCGCCCGTTCCCCAGACATGAATCCAATTGAGCACATCTGGGACATCATGTCTCGCTCCATCCACCAACGCCACATTGCACCACAGACTGTCCAGGAGTTGGCAGATGCTTTAGTCCAGGTCTGGGAGGAGATCCCTCAGGAGACCATCTGCCACCTCATCAGGAGCATGCCCAGGCGTTGTAGGGAGGTCATATAGGCACGTGGAGGCCACACACACTACTGAGCCTAATTTTGACTTGTTTTAAGGACATTACATCAAAGTTGGATCACCCTGTAGTGTGGTTTTCCACGTTAATTTTGAGTGTGACTCCAAATCCAGACCTCCATGGGTTGATAAATTTGATTTCCATTGATCATATTTGTGTGATTTTGTTGTCAGCACATTCAACTATGTAAAGAAAAAAGTATTTAATAAGAACATTTCATTCATTCAGATCTAGGATGCGTTATTTTAGTGTTCCCTTTATTTTTTTGAGCAGTATATATGTGTGTATATATACATACACACACACAATCAAAAGTTTGGACACACCTACTCATTGAAGCTTTTATCTTAATTTGTATTATTTTTCTACATTGTAGAATAATAGTGAAGACATCAAAGCTATGAAATAACACAAGGAATCATGTAGTAACACCCCAAAAATGTGTGAAGTTGCAAAAACCATCAAGCGCTATGATGAAACTGGCTCTCATGAGGACCACAACAGGAAAGGAAAACCCAGAGTTACCTCTGCTGCAGAGGATAAATTAATTAGATACGAGCATCTGAAATCTGCCATTAACAGCACCTCAGATTGCAGCCCAAATAAATGCTTCATTGAGGAGACTGTGAATCAGGCCTTGATGGTCAAATTGCTGTAAAGAAACCACTACTAAAGGACACCAATAAGAAGAGACTTGCTTGGGCCAAGAAACGTGAGCAATAGACATTAGACCGGTGGAAATCTGTCCTTTGGTCTGACGAGTCCAAATGTGAGATTTTTGGTTCCAAATGCCATGTTTTTGTGAGACGCAGAGTAGGTGAACAGATGATCTCACCAGGGAAGAAACCCAGCATCTGGCGATGTCTATGGTTTCCAGACTTCAACTTCAACTGCAAAGGATTTGCAAACAAGTATTACAACTCACAATTTAATTAATGATTGTTTGTGCAATTACTCCTGAGCTCCTAAAATGGGGGGGGGGGCTGTATAAAAATGGTTGTAATTCCTACACGTTTCATACAATAATTTTGACAAAACCCTTAAATGAAAGGTGAAAGTCTATACTTAAAGCAAATCTTGATTGTTTCCTTTCCAATCCATTGTGGCGGCGTACAGAGCTAAAATGATGCAAATTGTGTCATTGTCCAAATACTTATGGACCTGACTATATATATAATAGGATTTTGTAATATCCTGTTGTTTACCCTTGGTAATGTTATAGTATGACTTGTTAATATACAGTATATAACTACTAGAGAGACAGCGCTGCACTTGAACTTGGTTTATGCCATGACTGCCATGCAATACCCTACCTCGCACATGCGGAAACTACATCACAGACTTCTACTGTTTTCTTCTTGAACATAATGTTTTATTGCAACATTGCAATCAAAAATGCGTTATTATGGTCATATAACATGTCCCTCCCACCCTGAAAAATGATTACGGGTGGGATTTTTAGGGGTGGGTGGAGAAGAAAATAGCAATGGAGAAGGAATATCCATTTTTGTTCATAAACGTTTCAATTATTTGTAAGAGAGGACCTCGCACTTACATCTGATAACAGTGATGCTGAATCTCTTCTCATAGAAATTCCCTCCTGTTTTTTTGGGGTGGTAAAAAAGTGGTAATTGGATGCATCTGTCGACCACCCTATTCTGACATTGGTCACTTTTTTTATATCCTTGCATCAACCTTGGATTTGATTAATAATGAAGATAAAATGTGTTTTCTATTGGGTGATTACAACATAAATGTATTTAAAAGTGAGAACCACTCACTGACATCTGACTTTTTAAATACTTTATACTCCAGCCATCTGTATCCCCTCATCTATAAACCCACAAGAGTGATCAATTCATCTGACACCCTTATTGATATTTTTACAAATTTTAATAATGTGGCTAACTTTATACTGACCGGTCGCTAAAACATCCTCAGTTAAAAACAAAGTT
The DNA here is from genome assembly GCF_057628025.1 of Oncorhynchus mykiss. NCBI lineage: Eukaryota > Metazoa > Chordata > Actinopteri > Salmoniformes > Salmonidae > Oncorhynchus > Oncorhynchus mykiss. Next base: position 35,518,424 of record NC_143031.1, on the reverse strand, counting down.
GTGTAAAACGTTTCTCACAAATGTCCTCTCCCCTGATTTCTGCAAATTACAGAAAGTATAAGAACAAATTGAATCACCTACTTAAGATATCCCCAAAAATATAGATTTACTAACAAATTCCAAGAATCCTAAATAATATAACATCAACTTGGAAAATCATCAATCAACTGTTGAATAAGAAAAAGGCATTTACAATTATCCCATCTCAATTTATTGTTGAAAATAAGACTTGATGATAAGTTGCTAAGATGGTGCCGACAGACAACGGCAGCTCTGCTTCTAGCTCCTAAGCAATTTTGCAGTGTTTTGTTTTTTTGTGTGTTATTTCTTACATTATTATCCAGAAGTTTTTTCTACTGCACTGTTGGATCTAGGAACAAAAACATTTCACTACACCCGCAATAACATCTGCTAAATATGTGTATGTGACCAATACATTTATTTGATGTTATTTCATGTGAATTTAATAACTTTTTTTGTGAATGGGTTCCTCTATGTCAAAGAAAATGGAGAAAACTGATGGAAATCCCTTGGATTACATTAAGGGACATTTCCCTTCTCTGCTTCGGTTTGATCCTCCTGATGTAATAATGGAGGTGATGGAGGTAATTGGTAACTTCAAGATATCAGCAGCAGGTCAAGGTGAGATTGGTGCCTCTGATGAAATCAGTGTCTTCATCGATTACTGAGCTTCTAACGTACAGTACCAGTCAAAAGTTTGGACACAGTTACTCATTCAAGGGTTGTTCTTTATTTTTACTATTTTCTACATTGTAGAATAATAGCAAAGACATCAAAACTATGAAATAACACATATGGGAATCATGTAGTAACCAAAAAAGTTAAAAAACAATAAAAATGTTTTTTATTTGAGGTTCTTCAAAGTAGCCTCCCTTTGCCTTGATGACAACTTTGCACACTCTTGGCATTTTCTCAACCAGCTTCATGACAAATGTTTTTCCAACAGTCTTGAAGAAGTTGCCACACATGTTAGCTGCTTTTCCTTCACTCTGTGGTCCAACTCATCCCAAACATCTCAATTAGGTTGAGGTCGGGTGATTGTGGAGACCAGGTGATCTGATGCAGCACTCCAATCACTCTTCTTCTTGGTCAAATAGCACTTACACAGCCTGGAGGTGTGTTTTGGGCCATTGTCCTGTTGGAAAACAAATGATAGTCCCACTAAGCACAAACCAGATGGGATGGCGTATCGCTGCAGAATGCTGTTGTAGCCATGCTGGTTAAGTGTGGCTTAAATTCTAAATAAATCACATACAGTGTCACCAGCAAAGCACCATCACACCTCCTCCTCCACGATTCATGGTGGGAACCACAGATGCAGAGATCATCCGGACATCAATCCCTACTGCTTAAACACACGGATCACTCTCAAACAACATTCTGCTTTTCCCCATATTGAAAGGTTTAAAACAAAACAAACATGATAACTTTCTCCATATTGGAAGGCATTGTTTTCATCTTAGTATCCCTTCAAAAGATCCTCTATATTTTTTTTACATTTCTGTTGGATATTCACTTTCTCCTTCAATATTTATTAAATGTTTATTATTTTAAGATGCATATGTAATGCTTTGGAGGCATCAACATGTAATAACTGGGTTGCACTGTCTATCAGTCCCCTGTAGATGGCATGCTCTGTCCATAATAAGTCTCTACCTAGCATACAGAAAATCATTGGTTCTATTTTCTATTTAACAGGGTATGGGCTTATTTCAAAATGTATTACCAGGATGGAGGAAATCTCATAAGGGTGTATAGTTTTATTGGTTAGGGGAAAGTCAAGTCCCGTACAATGCTTTAACCTCAACTTTAATATATGATCCATAAAGGGACCACTCTGAACAGAATACTTTTTACACCACTTACGTACGTCTACGTGAGGGTGTGCAAGTTGTATATTATTATTATTATTTATATTGCTACTTCATCAGATCCCTAGTAACCCATTATACAAATATTATGTTACTTTATCTCTAGTAACCCATTATACAAATATTGTGTTACTTTATCTCTAGTAACCCATTATACATTTGTACTACATCACAAATTCCTCCTCTACAGTAGTGTTCTATTTAACAGCATATTCAGAATCATAAAACACGGGACGAGATGTTAAAAACTGTCCATTGTGCCAATAGATGGTATGCACTCACATGAGATTTGCTGTGATGTTGACAGAGTGGCATGGGAGGTTTATTTCTTAGACTGGGTTAAGATGTACATTTTGGGACACATCCTCAGTAGTGTGCCTTCGAATCAGTGGGTGTTTTGGCCTTTAATCACTAAACACCCTCATCAAAGGTGGCCAGCTAAAGGGTGATCAAGCCTTAGCTTGTGTCCCATGGCCAATTAAGATTTCCCACGGGACTATGCAAGGCAGGGGCGTCCTCTTCCCTGAGCCAGCCCTACAGCTGACCGCATACCTCATATGCCCTCCTCAAGTTGGAGGGATCTGAACTGGGTTCTCAGGTGGGGGTGGGGTGGTCATGAAGTTATAGCCCAGCAAGGGTCCTTCCGTTTGATCCAGATCCACTGGCTGCCTCTTTCAGCTGCTTGAGAAACTGCTCTGATGGTCTGCCGCAGAGCCTGTCCATGGATTCCAAGTTCTTTCAGCAACCTGATGGTGGAAGAAGCCACGAATCCTCTGCATCCCACTTCTACTGGCCAGACTTTTGCATTCCAGCCACGCTGAGTTGCGTCTGCTGCCAACTCTGTGTAACGCAGTTTCTTACGCTCGTAGGCCTCTTCAACAGAGTTTTCCCACGGAACTGTGAGCTCTATGATGTACACAGGCTTTTGTGAAGGGGACCAGAGTACCATGTCTGGCCTAAGGTTGGTAGAAGCAATCTCAGGTGGAAAAATGAGTTGCTGGCCAATATCGACAAGCATCTTCCAGTCCCGGGCCATGGCTAGGTGTCCAGGCTAGGTGTCCAGAAATATATTCAGCATATTCTCCTCTCATATCTCCATACAGAATCCCTTTATAACGTTATAGGTATTCTCCTGTCTGTGCTCACAGCCTGTAGATCGATGGGCAGTGGTGGACAGAACCCCATGATAATGTTATAGATCTGAAAACTCAGCTCACACAGAATCAGTAATCCTCTTTCCCACTGGAGCTAGTCCCCTTACAGCTCTCATTCACTCTGTTCAGTCAGCTTTTTATCCACATTTCAATCAGCTTAACATCCAAATTTCAATCAATCAGCTTATTATCCAAATTCCAATCAGTTTAACACATCCTTTCCTCACTAACACAACCATACACAACTTTCACATCCACATTCACTTAGTACAATTCCCAAACACACTCTGTAATCTCCCTTATTACCCCATGAGCATCTTCAACGATTCTCTGCCGTTATCTCCTATGCATCATATCTTCACTATACATATAAAATAGCACAGAGTGCACCTTATGCTATTCTCTACCAGTGGCTGCAGACCACGTGCACATTTCTCTTATAAACGCCTACAGACAGCTGTCAGTGGAGCGTGCTACTGTTACTTGCCCTCGCTCTAGTCTTCTCTCTTCTTCCACATCATATGTATCTTCTGCAGTTCCTCTATAGTCTCTACAGTCGCCATAGTCTCTACAGTATCCATGGTCCCTGAGCATCTATAGTCCCTGAGTATCCATAGTCCCTATAGCTATAGCATCTATGGTCCCTACAGCATCTATAGTGCCTCAGCATCTACAGTCCCTCAGCATCCATTGTGTCAATAGTTGATATAGTAATAGATTGCTATGGTCTCTATAGGTTCTATAGTCTTGCCACTTCCCATACATGTAAATAACACCTGGTATTCAAAAACACCTTGTGTTATCTTGTAGGTTAGTGGTACCATCCTTCTACATCTTTGTTTATTTATATTTTAAATATAATTTTTATACAAATTCCTTTAAATTGACTTACTGAAATCAGTTGCCATCCCTCAATTGTTTGCAGATGATGTGTCTCCTCCTGCGCAGCTCACAGTAAGAGTCTGATCTGGGCAGGTTCTTGTCCTCTTTTGGTCAGATGGGAATTTCCCTCACGCTTCATAAAATGGGCCACCGGTTTTCCTCGCAGACCCCCACTGGGAAAACTCTGCAGGCAGAATCAATTATGTAGTTCGTGACGCCAAATTGTCGTGGAAATTCACTACCATGTTGTGGAAATTACCACCAGAGACTCTCAAAGTCAATCTTAAATGAATCATCCTTTATTATCAGCACGCTGGAGAGGTTCCAACCAACTCAATGCCCTATAGTACACTTGTCAATCAGGAGCTCTGCAGGGGCAGTCCCAGCAGTTGTCTTAAATAGGGATATACACAGACAAGTTATATTTGCATGATTTAGCATAATTCATTCATCATTACCATTTTGTTTCATTCATGTGACTGACCAATACTGGCTCATAACATGTGACATACCAATACCTCACGAGGCTTCTTCTCTCTAAGCTGAGATCTTGAAACAGATATCTTTCATTCTCAAAACAAAGGTCTGGACGTACTGTCAAAATGCAGCTACTGACAGTGAGGATTTGTTCAGTCAGTCACACTTGCATGAACACAGGAAACAGTCATTAGAAAAGCACAAACATTAAAAAAATTCCAGTACAATTTAAAATACATTTTCAAGACTGGCCACCTGTAATTACCTGGCACCAACTGCACATTTGTTTAAGAAATTCAATATGTTGTCTATTTATGACATTAATGTACGCCAATTATGCACTTCTATCTACAAATATTTATACAGCCCAGACAGTTTACTTAAACCCTTCAATGGACTCTTCCAGGTTAATTCTGAAATCCACCGAAATAACACAAGACCTCACATTGCCAGGTCGCTGTCAGACATGGAGGTACCATACCCTGGAATTCTTATCGTCACATTGCCAGGTCACTGTCAGACATGGAGGTACCATACCCTGGAATTCTTATCGTCACATTGCCAGGTCGCTGTCAGACATGGAGGTACCATACCCTGGAATTCTTATCGTCACATTGCCAGGTCGCTGTCAGACATGGAGGTACCATACCCTGGAATTCTTATCGTCACATTGCCAGGTCGCTGTCAGACATGGAGGTACCATACCCTGGAATTCTTATCGTCACATTGCCAGGTCACTGTCAGACATGGAGGTACCATACCCTGGAATTCTTATCTTCACATTGCCAGGTCACTGTCAGACATGGAGGTACCATACCCTGGAATTCTTATCTTCACATTGCCAAAACATCATCATCCCGCAATAACTTCCAAGCAAAGACTTGGGGTCAGCCTGATGAACCAAACTACTCTGTAATCTTCTCCATATGGTGTCAATACACTCACATGTACACACCCAAATAAACAAAAACATATATTTTTTTCATGATTACAATTAATTTATACATTTATAATTAGTAAGTTTTGTTATCTGTTTTAACAAACCTTTTTTATTTTTGTACTTATGTATTGTATATTGTTTATTTTGATGTGACGTTTTCATATAACCCCTTGGGGTTCCAACCAGACATGCACAGTTTCTTTTGTTTTAATCTGTATTGTCGTCTATCACTTAGTTTTCCTTGTTGCAAATAACTAAAATAATATTCAAAAATAAGTGAGTATGCGTTTATACAGGAAGTACCGCTCCCATGGGACCAAATACCTAACTTCTTACTACTTTAATACGCATACCGGTAAGTGAATTTGTCCCAATACTTTTGCTCCCCTAAAATGGGGGGACTATGTACCAAAAGTGCTGTAATTTCTATACCGTTCACCCAATATGGATGAAGATAATTAAAGTTGATTTCAAATCCATACTTTTGGAGTATAGAGTCAAAAGAAGACAACATGCTTCAACCAATCACGTCAATGCGGAGCCCGCTGCATTGTTACAACATTTGAGAGGTGCACGGAGCTTGATTTGGCCTCTGAATGCTTCCGGAGGCTCCACAATGGTGTCACAACCTCCATACAAAGCCTCCGATCACATTTTCGGATGAAGCATAAATTGGCCTTTAACCAGACAGCTAAAGACACTTCGAAAAGGACAATTTATGATCCTCATTCCAGCCTAAACCAGCTGACCAAGACGCTCCCCCAGTTTGAGGACAGCCATGAGTCTAAAGCAAACATAATCAAATCAGAGATACCTAATACACAAGTTTTGCAATCACTGATCTGTCCAGAAGAAGAAAACACGAGATTATTTCAAATAGAGATTTCAGAAAAAAATCCTGGCTCTACTGGAAGAGGTGAGGTCCATAAATATGGCCCTGCGTTCCTCCCCTCTCTTTAATCATTTGCTCTTTCTCTTCACAATCCATGTTTCCTTTCATCTCCAGCTGCTCGCTATAGGAACTGAGTCGGAATGAGGGACTCGACTGCCTGTGCCGAGCCCTCCAAACTGCCCCAGCGTCACTTTTTCCTGTGGGGCGCGCTACTGCTGTGTCCGCTGCCTGGGCACGCAACATGAAACCAGGTACACCACTGGCAGAGGGTGTACCTGGTCTCTTCTCTTTTGGTTGAATGTTGTTAGTGTTGTGATGGGTAGAACTTGTGAGAGTTTCTCCACTCATAATTTAGCAATGACTCCCTCTCTCCCTCCTTTCACAGGTGTCTGATATTTATGTCTCTAACTTTCTCCCTCATCATTATTCACGATTCATTCAGGACTACCTGTAATCATGGTAGCATCCACATTCATGTAGAAGTGTATGCACAGTATTTCCTTATAAATCCTAAATCACAATCAATCTCTGTTTGTTATGAAATGGAGAGTATTTTAAAGGCGTCAGCATGATTCCCAGCCGAAACTGTTTAGTAGAGTTTGTGCATTAATTAAGACAACATTTTGTGACGTTTTTGTTCGTTATGGACTTCGGTGAGGGTTTTTTCTGCTGTTCGGGAACACAAATGTTTTTCTGGAGGCGAGCCTAAATTCGGAGCTGAAGTCTACGCCCCTTCGTCGGTGATTGGTCAACAGTAGGGATTCTTTAATAATGTCTGTGTCATTTAATGAGAGACGACTCATTTTCATGCACATTTTTTCATTAACTAAGATGTTTGGTGCATTCTTTTTCAGATGTACAATTGTGTTACTAAGATCCCTCTGGCAAAAACGTCAACATTAATGACAGAATTTTTCAGTTATCTTAGATTAATTCTAACTATTTTGAGAAAGTATTTATTGGCTACAGCGTCTCATATGCCACTTTTTTTCTCATTTTTCAAACAATGGAGTATGCGAGCACACTCGTTAGGTTCGGCTAGGTGCCACCCAAACTGAAGCATAATGACTCCTTTAGAGGGCACCATGCTGTCAGGCTTATGGAGGTTAAACTCCGCCTCAACTCCTGCAGGGCATTCCACTCATCCAGACATCTCCATGGCAACCTGTACCACCACCACCGATGGTCTGTGATGGATAGGAGGGATATATAACACACACATTACAACTACTAAAAATATAAATAATATCTACCTGTTGCACTGTGCATCTTGCCAGTATCAATCAATATTATTACCCCCAAAAGTCGTTGAGTTGTGGTGTGTGTGCGCGTGTTGTACTTAACAGCTTTTGGGGGGGGGGGGGGGTAATAACATTGAGATGTGGGATGTTGGATGAGTGGAAAGCGTCAGTATGCTTCAGTCCGGCTGGTTGGCTAGCCAAAGTCCTAGTCAGTATACACTTTCTCAAAATAGTCCGAATTCATCTAAGATGACTCAAGAAATCTGTCATTAATTTTGAAGTTTTTGCAGAGGAGATCTTAGTCACGCATTTTACATGTTTGGTGCAGTATTTCTCAATTAAAAAATGTGCATGAAAATGAGTCGCCTCTTGCTGAATGACAACAAAGATTTTACTGAAGAATCCTACTGTTGACTACCGACGTGACGAAGGGGTTACCGACTTCGGCTTGCCTCAATAATTTTTTTTTGGTGTACCTGAACAACTGAAAAAACCCTTACCAAAGTGGTTAAATTATTGGTACATTAAAGCACATGCACTGTTCCCTTACAGTAAATACAGTCCAAAGTTATTAGCCAGGCAGCTTAGTGGATCCAGGGATCAATGATTGGGACATCGCTGGATCCTGAGTTGGAATATGTTCATTCAAGTAGTCTCACTGTGGAGGTTGGCTACAGTATCTGACAGAAAGACACCATGACACATCTCGTCATTCACATAGTCCTTGTGGGAACAGTCTAAATGATTGGCCTATATGATGCGCAGCTCGTGGCTGTCTGAGAGTCCACAGCTGGCCTTGTGTCCATGGAAGAGCTTGGCCAGGGCCTCCATGTAGAGGCCATGGTAGTGATCCACTTCCTCCTGAGTGGGGGAAGGCCGCTTTGGCACTGGGATAGGACTACCCACTGGAGAGGAATACACAAAAATGGGTGGAGCAGAGTGAGATACTTAACACTATGTTGCTGTGCATACCGTATCACAAAGAGAGAGCGCATTTGTTTAAAGCTACGTTCTATAATCAGAGTCACTCGAAGCGGTTTTCTAATCTAGTGAATTAAAGTGACTTTAAAACTCACTAAAACACTTCTGAAGCCACTACTTTTGCAAACTACTGTGTAACAGAAAAAAGCTATACCTCAGTAACCGATGGCGACTCTGGAAGTGATTGTAGATCATAAGACAACGCTGTGCATTTTCAAAATGATAAGTTAATCAGTAAATTAAGCAAGGCATTTCGTTGACATAGTCACTGACCGACAGTGGTAACAGGGCAGTGGTAAGGCATCCAGAACCAGCATTCACCCACGAACAGACAGGGGGCAAAGCCCATGAGCTTCTTAAAGAGTTGCTGCAACCTCCAGCCCACACTGTCCTCTGTGAAGATCACCTGGCGGAAGATATTGTTCTCCCCATACGAGTAGACAGGCACCAGGTCAGCCCTGAGGAACAACGAGAGAGATGAGAACTGACCCACTGGGTTGTTATCTAATAAATGTACAAAAAAAGTCATTCTTAAAACACAGCCAAAAGCAGTTAGCCAGTCAGTTCAGTGGATCAATGATGTAGCTATGTGATGTATGGTTGTATTTTTTTTATAACTACAACACTTCTTTCTTGTGCATTTGTGGCCTCTCACTACTGGTCCATCCATAAATCAAATCAAATGTATTTATATAGCCCTTCGTACATCAGCTGATATCTCAAAGTGCTGTACAGAAACCCAGCCTAACACCCCAACCAGCAAGCAATCCAGGTGTTGAAGCACGTTGGCTAGGAAAACTCCCTAGAAAAGGCCAAAACCTAGGAAGAAACCTAGAGAGGAACCAGGCTATGAGGGGTGGCCAGTCCTATTCTGGCTGTGCCGGGTGGAGATAACAGAACATGGCCAAGATGTTCAAATGTTCATAAATGACCAGCATAGTCAAATAATAGGTCTGGGACAGGTAGCACGTCCGGTGAACAGGTCAGGATTCCATAGCCGCAGGCAGAACAGTTGAAACTGGAGCAGCAGCACGGCCAGGTGGACTGGGGACAGCAAGGAGTCATCATGCCAGGTAGTCCTGAGGCATAGTCCTAGGGCTCAGGTCCTCCGAGAGAGAAAGAAAGAGAGAATTAGAGAGAGCATACTTAAATTCACACAGGACACCGGATAAGACAGGAAAAGTACTCCCGATATAACAAGCTGACCCTAGCCCCCCGACACAAACTACTGCAGCATAAATACTGGAGGCTGAGACAGGAGGGTCAAGGAGACACTGTGGCCCCATCCGATGATACCCCCGGACAGGGCCAAACAGGAAGGATATAACCCCACCCACTTTGACAAGGCACAGCCCCCACACCACTAGAGGGATATCTTCAACCACCAACTTACCATCCTGAGACAAGGCCGAGTATATCCCACAAAGATCTCCACCACGGCACAACCCAAGGGGGGGGGGTGCCAACACAGACAGGAAGATCACATCAGTGACTCAACCCACTCAAGTGACGCACCCCTCCTAGGGACGGCATGAAAGAGCACCAGTAAGCCAGTGACTCAGCCCCTGTAATAGGGTTAGAGGCAGAGAATCCCAGTGGAAAGAGGGGAACCGGCCAGGTAGAGACAGCAAGGGCGTTTCATTGCTCCAGAGCCTTTCCATTCACCTTCACACTCCTGGGCCAGACTACACTCAATCATATGACCCACTGAAGAGATGAGTCTTCAGTAGAGACTTAAAGGTTGAGACAGAGTTTGCGTCTCTCACATGGGTAGGCAGACCATTCCATAACAATGGAGCTCTATAGGAGAATGCCCTGCCTCCAGCTGTTTGCTTAGAAATTATAGGGACAATTAGGAGGCCTGCGTCTTGTGACCATAACGTACGTGTAGGTATGTACAGCAGGACCAAATCTGAGAGATAGGTAGGAGCAAGCCCATGTAAGGCTTTGCAGGTTATCAGTAAAACCTTGAAATCAGCCCTTGCCTTGACAGGAAGCCAATGTAGGGAGGCTAGCACTGGAGTAATATGATCAATTTATTTGGTTCTAGTCAGGATTCTAGCAGCTGTATTTAGCACTAACTGAAGTTTATTTAGTGCTTTATCTGGGTAGCCGGAAAGTAGAGCATTGCAGTAGTCTAATCTAGAAGTAACAAAAGCATGGATTAATTTTTCCGCATCATTTTGACAGAAAGTTTGATTTTTGCAATGTTTACGTAGAAGGAAAAAAGCTGTCCTTGAAACAGTCTTGATATGTTCAGCAAAAGAGAGACCAATGTCCAGAGTAACGCCGAGGTCCTTCACAGTTTTATTTGAGGTGACTGTACGACCATTAACATTGTCAGATTCAGAAGATCTTTATTTCTTGGGACCTAGAACAAGCATCTCTGTTTTGTCCGAGTTTAAAAGTAGAATGTTTGCAGCCATCCACTTCCTTATGTCTGAAACACAGGCTTCTAGTGAGGGCAATTTTGGGGCTTCACCATGTTTCATTGAAATTTACAGCTGTGTGTCATCCACATAGCAGTGAAAGTTGTGTTTTCAAATGACATCCCCAAAAGGTAAAATATAGTGAAAACAATAGTGCTCCTAAAACAGAACCTTGAGGAACACCGAAATGTACAGTTGATTTGTCAGACAAACCATTCCCAAAGACAAACTGATATCTTTCCGACAGATAAGATCTAAACCAGGCCAGAACTTGTCCGTGTAGACCAATTTGGGTTTCCAATCTCTCCAAAAGAATGTGGTGATCGATGGTATCAAAAGCAGCACTAAGGTCTAGGAGCATGAGGACAGATGCAGAGCCTCGGTCTGATGCCATTAAAAGGTAATTTACCACCTTCACAAGTGCAGTCTCAGTTCTATGATGGGGTCTAAAACCAGACTGAAGCATTTTGTATACATTGTCTTCAGGAAGGCAGTGAGTTGCTGCGCAACAGACTTTTCTAAAATGTTTGAGAGGAATGGAAGATTCGATATAGGCCGATAGTTTTTTATATTTTCTGGGTCAAGGTTTGGCTTTATTACTGCCACTTTTAGTGAGTTTGGTACACATCCGGTGGATAGAGAGCCATTTATTGTGTTCAACGTAGGAGGGCCAAGCACAGGAAGCAGCTCTTTCAGTAGTTTAGTTGGAATAGGTTCCAGTATGCAGCTTGAAGGTTTAGAGGCCATGATTATTTTCATTTCATCATTGATATAGTACTAAAACACTTAAGTGTTTCTTGATCCTAGGTCCTGGCAGAGTTGTGCAGACTCAGGACAACTGAGCTTTGAAGGAATACGCAGATTTAAAGAGGAGTCCGTAATTTGCTTTCTAATAATCATGATCTTTTCCTCAAAGAAGTTCATTAATTTATTACTGCTGAAGTGAAAGCCATCCTCACTTGGGGGATGTTGCCTTTTAGTTAGCTTTACGACAGTATCAAAAAGTAATTTTGGATTGTTCTCATTTTCCTCAATTAAGTTGGAAAAAAAAAAATAGGATGATCGAGCAGCAGTGAGGGCTCTTCGATACTGCACGGTACTGTCTTTCCAAGCTAGTCGGAAGACTTCCAGTTTGGTGTGGCGCCATTTCCGTTCCAATTTTCTGGAAGCTTGCTTCAGAGCTCGGGTATTTTCTGTATACCAGGGAGCTAGTTTATGAGAAATGTTTTTAGTTTTTAGGGGTGCAACTGCATCTAGGGTATTGCGCAAGGTTAAATTGAGTTCCTCAGTTAGGCGGTTAACTGATTTTTGTCCTCTGACGTCCTTGGGTAGGCAGAGGGAATCTTGAAGGGCATCAAGGAATCTTTGTGTTGCCTGTGAATTTAAAGCACAACTTTTGATGCTCCTTGGTTGGGGTCTGAGCAGATTATTTGTTGCAATTGCAAACGTAATAAAATGGTGGTCCAATAGTCCAGGATTATGAGGAAAAACATTAAGATCCACAACATTTATTCCATGGGACAAAACTAGGTCCAGAGTATGACTGTGACAGTGAGTAGGTCCAGAGACATGTTGGACAAAACCCACTGAGTCGATGATGGCTCATCAGGCTTAAGCCATGTTTCAGTCAGGCCAATCACATCAAGATTATGATCAGTGATTAGTTCATTGACTATAATTGCCTTTGAAGCAAGGGATTTAACATTAAGTAGCCCTATTTTGAGATGTGAGGTATCACGATCTCTTTCAATAATGACAGGAATGGAGGTCTTTGTCCTAGTGAGATTGCTAAGGCGAACACCGCCATATTTAGTTTTGCCCAACCTAGGTCGAGGCACAGACACGGTCTCAATGGGGATAGCTGAGCTGACTACACTGACTGCGCTAGTGGCAGATTCCACTAAGCTGGCAGGCTGGCTAACAACCTGCTGCCTGGCCTGCACCCTATTTCATTGTGGAGCTAGAGGAGTTAGAGCCCTGTCTATGCTGGTAGATAAGATGAGAGCACCCCTCCAGCTAGGATGGAGTCCATCACTCCTCAGCAGGCTAGGTCCTGTTTGTGGGTGAGTCCCAGAAAGAGGGGCAATTATCTAAATTTCTATCTTTTGGGAGGGCAGAAAACAGTTTTCAACCAGCGATTGAGTTGTTTGAGTTTATTTTTTATTTTTAAAGGGACAGTGCACATTAATCAACGTTTCAGTAAAAGTGCCGGTTTTAGCCAGCCGGCTAATTTTCAACCGCAGTCCCTGGGCAGGTTATTAAAAACAATTACAATATAGACAATAGCAGCATAGAACAAGCAAGACATAGCAACATAGGACAAGCAAGACATAGCATACAGACAGAGCAACATAGGACAAGCAAGACGTAGCATACAGACAGAGCAACAAAACAAAAAGCAGCAAGACAAAATTCATAAAAGCAACAAAGTGTTTCCACACCTCACAAGCTACAGACAACATGGAAAGCGGCACACAGCTAGGGACCATGTTCACAAATCTGATTGACCTTTAGCCATGTCTTCAAGCATTTTGTGAAAGTGTGATATGTGGTGCAGTTGTGTGTCTGATGGCAGTGTATTCCAGACATGGGAAGCTCTCACAGAGAATGCAGATTTACTAAAGGTGCTTTTCCTTAGGGGAACTATACAGTCACCTCTCATGGCAGACCTTGTGGATCTGCTGCCATATGTCTGGGTTTTCTGTTTAACAAAAATATTGAGTGGGGGGGGAGCCAGGCCATTAAGGATCTTGAATACAAGACATGCGTCGGTGTATTGCACAAGATTTTCCCAACTCAAGAGCTTTCTAAGGATGTGACAATGATGATGGCTATTGGGCTTCCTATCAAGCACTTTGAGAGCCTGTTTGTAGACTGAATAGGTTTTAATGTTGTACAGCAAGCTTGGGCCCAACTAGTCAAGCAGTATGTTAAGTGGGGGAGTATCATAGATTTGAAGTACAGTTTTGCTACCTCTGTAGTCAAACAATTTCGTATAAATCGGAAATTAGCTAGGTTGAATTTGGTTATTTGAATTACCTTTTTCACATGCTTTTTAAAAGAGAGGTTGGAATCAAGTATGATGCCAAGGTACTTAAAATCGGATACCACCTGGAGCTTCTCCCCTGACACAGACATCTGGCTCAGTAGCATCTGTTGCCCTCTTTGTGAAGAACATGCAAACAGTTTTTTTCACATTGAGATGCAAACACGAGTCACTGAGCCACTTTGTAACCTGGACCATTACAGTAGTGAGTTCTTGTGCAGCTTGTTGTTTGCTCTTTGCATGCACATATATCACTGTATCATCTGCATACATTTGAACTTCAGACCCAGTACAGACAGAAGGCAGATCATTAATGTACAGGCTGAACAGGAGGGGCCCCAGTATTGACCCTTGGGGCACGCCCACATCATAGCTACGAGTAGGCGACAGCTCATTGCTCACTCTGACACACTGAGTTCTGCCTTCAAGGTATGATTTCATCCATCTCGAGGCATCAGGGGAAAAGTTGAACTTGGACAATTTTGTGATGAGAATCTCATGGTTAACAGTATCAAAAGCCTTCCTTAGGTCCAGAAACACAGCCCCAACAGCACCCCCTTTGTCCATCTTGGACTTCACATTTTCCAGAAGAAAGCAGTTGGCCGTTTCTGTGGAGTGTTTCGCTCTGAAGCCAAACTGCATGGAATGTAATGTGAAGGGGCTGTTGTTGAGGTGGGCAATCAGTTGTTCTGCTACACACTTTAACAACCTTTGACACCACAGGTAGTATACTAATGGGCCTGTAGTTACTCACGTCAGCCCTGTGAGACTCTGCTGTAGAGCTCATCACTCCCCCTGACTGGGAGGGGGCCAGAGACAATTACTCGATGCCGACATATTTCTAGCTGATTTACACGCTGAAGCTATGTTGCGCTTTGTGACCTCTGACTGTTTCATCCTAACATCGTTGGTGCCGACGTGGATAACAATCTCTATACTCGCCAGTTTTAGCTTTAGCCAGCACCATCTTCAGATTAGCCTTAACGTCGGTAGCCCTTCCCCCTGGTAAACAGTGTATGATCGCTGGATGATTCGTTTTAAGTCTAATACTGCGGGTAATGGAGTCGCCAATGACTAGGGTTTTCAATATGTCAGAGCTAATGGTGGGAAGCTTCGGTGTCTCAGACCCCGTAACGGGAGGAGTAGAGACAAGAGAAGGCTCGGCCTCTGACTCCGACTCACTGCTTGATGGGGAAAACCGGTTGAAAGTTTGTCGGCTGAATGAGCGACACCGGTTGAGCATTTCTACAGCATTTCCCTCCAGAAACCATGAAAGTTGTCCGGCTGCGGGGACCGTGTGAGGGGATTTATACTAACATTACTATCTGCACTTACTGGTGGCACAGATGCGGTTTCATCCTTTCCTACACTGAAATTACCCTTGCCTAACAATTGCGTCTGAAGCTGGGCTTGTAGCACAGCTATCCTCGCTGTAAGGCGATCGTTCTCCTGTATATTATGAGTACAGCGACTGCAATTAGAAGGCATCATGTTAATGTTACTACTTAGCTTCGACTGTATGAGGTCCTGACGAACCATGTCCTGATAAAGCTTCCGGAGTGAAAAAGTTGAATGAAAAAAGTTGAGTAAGGGAAAATCCCAAAATATAAACAGTAATTAAAAAGTAAAAACCGTAAAGGTGTCAGGTAGCAAAGTAAGGTTGGCCTTACTAGATTGGCAGTAGTCTGCATCAGTGTGAGTGATAAGATAGATCACTCACCCAAACTCCAGGGCCACCCGGACGAAGCCTTTCCTCTGCTTCATATACACAGTATTGACCCCAGGCAGACTCAGCAGAGACTCAGCAGCGCCCCCTATCACAATCACTACCGCATTGCCTTTCCCACTTTTAGACAGAAGGTGCTCTAGACTGGGCCTGCTGACTGGATAACAACCTGATGAGAGGAATAACAGACAGAGTAATTTATTGAACAGAGGCGAGTAAAAGGACATTGTGTTACAATAAGGGGGGAATTCATGGTGATTGATTGGCAACACCACAACATCCCTTTTCCTCACATTAAACATTTACATCTTCTTACAATATCCACTACTACAGCTTCCAGAGAGCTAAACTTCCCTGGAAGCCATATATACCTGTGGCCATGGCATATTCCCTGTAGAGGGGGACCTTGAAGATGCCACCTAGTATGCAGAGGCAGGAGCGCACCCCAGGGAAGAGGTCCATAAAGCCACAGGCCTCAGTGCTGAAAGAGGTAAAGGCTCCCATACTCATGACTCCATGAGGATGACACCCTAAGATGTAGTTCTTGTTTGGATTCAACTCCGCTGTCTTCACCAACTGAACAAAGGCAGGGAGAGAGATACAGATTGGGAGAGAGAAGCAGGGTGTTTAAAATGATTAAGACAAAAAAACAAAACAATCATTCAGGTCAATTTACAAAGCTTGTCATCATCAACATACCTTCATTGGGAAGTAGTCCCTTACATGTTTCCACATTTTCCAGTTTCTCACAAATGCAGTTCTCCTGCCACCTGGTGGTGACAGAGCAGAACTTTCATACAAGCAAATTAAGTTGCACACATTCAGGAATTCATTTTTTTGTTTACTTGAGAGTTAAATAGGACCTTAAAAAGAGATTAGTATCACTTGAAAAATGCACAACATTGAAGAATTCAGGGCAACATTCAGTATGCCAGTACCTCTTTCAGGTGTGTGCCAGTCCTTCAACTGCCATATGAAGTAGAGAGTAGGCAGTGGCCACAGAGAGGTAAACATAAGGTACACCATCAACCCAATACAAGCCAGACCTGAGGAATAGGGAATGGTGAGTGGGTCCACAGGGAGGGATGCAAAATATGACACATACATTTTGCTCAATGCCAGTCAGCATAAGGGCTCCCGAGCGGCGCAAGGCACTGCATCTAAGTGCTAGAGACGTCACTACAGACCCAGGTTGATTCCAGGCTGTATCACATCCGGCTGTGATTGGGAGTCCCATAGGGCGGTGAACAATTGGCCCAGCATTGTCTGGGTTAGGTCGGTGTAGGCAGTCATTGTAAATAAGTTGTTCTTAACTGACTTGCCTAGTTAAATAATGGTTAAAAACATTTAATTAAAAAGCATGTTTCTCTCTCACACACACAAATGTACAAGCACAGATACATGTAAACATGGGGTCTCACCTAATAAGAGGAAGGTCAGTATCCATTGCAGCACACTGATATTCTCGAGGAAATCCTTCCATTTAGTCTTTTTCTGCTTCATCCCTTCAACCTAAAGAGCAAAAATAGATAGTTCAATATGATCAGGGATTCCCAGCTCTGTCAGCAATTTGTGTGTTTCAAATGAGATGGTCTTGGGGACGTGTAGGCCTTTAGGCTAGGCTACTACACTTGTTGGAGACTTGAGATGATAAATCAAATGCAGTGGTATTGTCTACATCACTAATCTAAATTCAATTTGACTTGTGACCTTAACATTGGCGATAGCACTAATGTCTGTGCATCAATATATCATTATGTCTAGCCTACGGAATATCAATCAAAAGATCAGGGCAATGTATTAAATGTAACATCGATAATCCACAAAAAAGTTTACTTGACAATCTAGACAAACGACAATGCATTTTGGCAAACTGATTAAATTACATTTAATAGGAAAAGGATTTGATTGCTGTTACCTTTCCTGTCATTTCCCCTAAATTGTTCACAGAGCAACTGTCCGGAGTAGCCTAGTATACCTAACGTTATATCCTGCATGGACGTAGGCTACTTCGATCGACTGTCCGGAGTAGCCTAGCAGACCTGACGTTATACCCTGCATGGACGTAGGCTACTTCGATCACAGTTCAAGTTGCATATATGGCAAATAACGATCACTTCCACTCCCCCAACACTTTGACAATCTAACGAGCTATTGTTAGTGTGTCTAATATGTTGAACCATTGACAGTAGAACAAGTTACTATATTAACAATACTATTATCTTTAATAGTAACTCAATATCATATATTTACTAAAACAAATCTCGGAGCGGAAGAGTATGTCCCTCAGTGAGTTTCCGGATCAACAGTCGAACCGCAGATAGAACAATGAGACAGATATTTCACTGGATGTATAAATATGAAGCATCCGCTTGGCGTTTCCACTCAATAATACATATGGTAGTGATGACGTTAGATTGATTTTGTCCAACGTTCCGCAGAATTTTTCCAAACGCTATAATCTGTTACGAACAGAGCGAACAACGTTTTTTAGACTTTTCCCCAAAGATGTAAAAAAAATTGCATTGTTTAAGAAGGAGTGCAAAGGCGAATTGGGTTTTTGCACCCGCACACTTCACATAGCAGACGTTCCCTAACGGAAATATGCAAATATCTGTAAGAACGCACCAATAGGACCTGCCAGCTTGTGCTTGGCTCTGCCCACTATGACTAATTTGTTCCCAATAGAAACGACGGGCTGTGGTCTATCTTGGTTTTGCTATAAAAAGTATTTGGTCAAACGATAGACAGCAGCCTGGATTCTTCTTCTGTGTGGTTTAACTGCGGTTGGCGTTCAAAAAAAGCATTACCGCCCCCAATTGGACAATAGTATAATTCCATTATACTTTGATACAAAATGGCAAAAAAGGAAAATAAATAAAAAAAAAACCTACCCCTTTCCACTACTTTGACCTTATCTGTTCCTGCACCATGCCAACTGCCTGGGAGGACAGAACACCACCACTCAACACACCCTGTATCTCATACACTCAAGTACGTCTCTGCAGCTGCCACCACAACCTAAATTGTCTGTGATTTACGGTCCATTTCAGCGATACGGTTGATTACCATTGCTATGAACGATAAGAAGCCAACCTTACTGAAGCATATATCTGCTCCTTTTATTCTCTGTCCCCAACACATTAGACAACCAGTTCTTATAGCCTTTAGCCGTACCCTCATCCGCCTCCTCTGTTCCACTGGTGATGTAGAGGTTAACCCAGGCCCTGTAGCCCCTAGTTCCACTCCTATTCCCCAGGCGCTATCCTTTGTTGACTTCTGTAACCGCAAAAGCCTTGGTTTCATGCATCAGAAGCCTCCTCCCTAAGTTTGTTTTACTCTATGCTTTAGCACACTCTGCCAACCCTGATGTCCTAGCCGTGTCTGAATCCTGGCTTAGGAAGGCCACCAAAAATTCCAATATTTCCATCCCCAACGACAACATTTTCCACCAAGATAGAACTGCCAAAGGGAGTGGAGTTGAAAGATACTGCAGAGTTCCCTGCAGAGTTCTGTCATGCTATCCAGGTCTGTGCACAAACAGTTTGAGGTTCTACTTTTAAAAATCCACCTTTCCAGAAACAAGTCTCTCACTGTTGCCACTTGTTATAGATCCCCCTCAACCCCCAGCTGTGCACTGGACACCATATGCAAATTATTTGCCCCCCATTTATCTTCAGAGTTTGTACTGTTATGTGACCTAATCTGGGACATGCTTAACACCCCGGCCGTCCTACAATTTAAGCTAGATGCCCTCAATCTCACAAATTATCATGGAACCCACCAGGTACAACCCTAAATCCGTAAACACGGGCACCCTCATAGATATCATCCTGACCAACCTGCCCTTTATATACACCTCTGCAGTCTTCAACCAGGATCTCAGCGATAACTGCCTTATTGCCTGCATCCGTAATGGGTCAGCGGTCAAATTACCTCCACTCATCACTGTCAAACGCTCCCTGAAACACTTCAGCGAGCAGGCCTTTTTCATCTACCTGCCCCAGGTATCCTGGAAGGATATTGACCTCATTCCGTCAGTAGAGGATGCCTGGTTATTCTTTAAAAATGCTTTCCTCACTATTTTAAATAAGCATGCCCCGTTCAAAAAAATTTAGAACTAAGAACAGATATAGCCCTTGGTTCACTCCAGACCTAACTGCACTTGACCAGCACAAAAACATCCTGTGGCGTTACTGCATTAGCATCGATTAGCTCTGCGATATGCAACTTTTCAGGGAAGTTAAGAACCAATATACACAGTCAGTTAGGAAAGCAAAGGCTAGCTTTTTCAAACAGATATTTGCATCCTGTAGCACTAATTCCAAAAAGTTCTGGGACACTGTAAAGTCCATGGAGAATGAGAGCACCTCCTCCCAGCTGCCCACTGCACTGAGACTAGGAAACACTGTCACCACCGATAATCTACAATAATCGAGAATCTCAATAAGCATTTCTTTAAGGCTGGCCATGTTTTCCACCTGGCTACCCCCACAGCACTGCACAGCACAGCACTGTAGCACCCTACAGTCAACAGCACTGCACCCCCCACAGCAACTTGCCCAAGCCTCACCCATTTCTCCTTCACCCAAATCCAGATAGCTGATGTTCTGAAAGAGCTGCAAAATATGGTCCCCTACAAATCAGCTGGGCTAGACAATCTGGACCGTCTCTTTCTAAAATTATCCGCCGTAATTGTTACAACCCCTATTACTAGCCTGTTCAACCTCTCTTTCATATCGTCTGAGATCTCTAAAGATTGGAAAGCTGCCGCGGTCATCCCCCTCTTCAAAGGGGGTGACACTCTAGACCCAAACTGTTACAGACCTATATCTATCCCACCCTGCCTTTCTAAAGTCTTGTTAACAAACAGATCACCGACCATTTAGAATCCCACCGTACCCACCGATTTGATTGATTGCTTTTGTGGACGGGTGTCTTTTATACAGGTAACAAACTGAGATTAGGAGCACTCCCTTTAAGAGTGTGCTCCTAATCTCAGCTCGTTACCTGTATAAAAGACACCTGGGAGCCAGAAATCTCTCTGATTGAGAGGGGGTCAAATACTTATTTCCCTCATTAAAATGCTAATCAATTTATAACATTTTTGACATGCGTTTTTTTGGATTTTTTTGTTGTTATTCTGTCTCTCACTGTTCAAATAAACCTACCATTAAAATTATAGACTGATCATTTCTTTGTCAGTGGGCAAACGTACAAAATCAGCAGGGGATCAAATACTTTTTTCCCTCACTGTATTTATTGCCTTACCTACTTAATCGTATACATTTGCGCACACTGTATATAGACTTTTCTATTGTGTTATTGACTGTACGTTTGTTTTTCCCATGTGTAACTCTGTGTTGTTTTTTGTCGCACTGCTTTGCTCTATCTTGGCCAGGTCGCAGTTGTAAATGAGAACTTGTTCTCAACTGGCCTACCTGGTTAAATACAGGTGAAATAAATAAAATAAAAATATATATTTCACTCGTTTGCTTATCCCTCTGTGCTGCACAGATCTACTACTCACAGGGATCCTCTCAGGATTCCTCACTCTTGACCCATCCTCCTCTACTTTCTTCACTGCCTCAGCATATGACACCTTCTGCACTACTCTGACTCTGGCCACCTCAACCTGCCTCTCTTTCACCAGACACTTCTGATCCCCAGCAACATAGGCAGCCCTACAGTTGACACAGACAACTCTTTCCACCGAAACAACATAATCCTCTGTCCCATGCACTCCTGCACACTTCTCACATCTTGGAATCTCTCTCCTACACACTGCTGCGACATGACCATAAGCATTTTACCCGAAACACCGATGTGGATTCGGCACAAAAGCTCTAACAGGATGACTGATATATCCTAACATGACTCTGATTCAAAACGCAAAAGGACAGACTGTGACAACTCTGCTTCACCACACTCCCCATCGGGTCTGTGTCACACCAAACGACGGGCGTCACAAACACCAGGGATGTTCAACTTCAGTTGCTCCACCTCCACATTAAACGGTACCCCAGAAGTCAATCATTTCAATGGTGCCCTGTTCCTAAGAGCAAATGAAGAAACGGTACTTGACCCGAGTTGCGTGGCCATTCCCTTTTGGCAGAAGAAAACCAGACAAACATTACAGGTCCACTTTGAGTTACCTTCACTGATTTAACAGTACTCAAAATCTTTTCCACCCAACCTGATACCACACATGGAACAGCCAAAAGGCCTGAATCTCACTCCCACTGGGCCAAACTCAACTTTATTATAACCATGTCCATCGATGCAAGACTCACCGCACCTTTCATCTCACTTAAAACTCCCTCATTCACTTCCATTTTACCTCCAGAACTCGGTCTGGCAGATATCTCACTCTGTTCAGACATCTCACTCTGTTTTTACTTGACCCCAGTCATCTTCGACAGACCATCTCCCTTTTAATCACTATCTTCATCAAATTCAGATTTAACCTCAGCTTTCCTCATTCCCTTTGACCTCTCCTTTCTCTTTACCCTCCTCCATTCCTCCTCCGAAATCCACTTTTCCATGTTCCTGTCCCAATATTTCTCTTCTCCCGGCTTTGCTAGTGGCCTGGTGGCATCCCGACATACAGTGCCTTGCGAAAGTATTCGGCCCCCTTGAACTTTGCAACCTTTTGCCACATTTCAGGCTTCAAACATAAAGATTTAAAACTGTATTTTTTTGTGAAGAATCAACAACAAGTGGGACACAATCATGAAGTGGAACGACATTTATTGGATATGTCAAACTTTTTTAACAAATCAAAAACTGAAAAATTGGGCGTGCAAAATTATTCAGCCCCTTTACTTTCAGTGCAGCAAACTCTCTCCAGAAGTTCAGTGAGGATCTCTGAATGATCCAATGTTGACCTAAATGACTAATGATGATAAATACAATCCACCTGTGTGTAATCAAGTCTCCGTATAAATGCACCTGCACTGTGATAGTCTCAGAGGTCCGTTAAAAGCGCAGAGAGCATCATGAAGAACAAGGAACACACCAAGCAGGTCCGAGATACTGTTGTGAAGAAGTTTAAAGCCGGATTTGGATACAAAAAGATTTCCCAAGCTTTAAACATCCCAAGGAGCACTGTGCAAGCGATAATATTGAAATGGAAGGAGTATCAGACCACTGCAAATCTACCAAGACCTGGCCGTCCCTCTAAACTTTCAGCTCATACAAGGAGAAGACTGATCAGAGATGCAGCCAAGAGGCCCATGATCACTCTGGATGAACTGCAGAGATCTACAGCTGAGGTGGGAGACTCTGTCCATAGGACAACAATCAGTCGTATATTGCACAAATCTGGCCTTTATGGAAGAGTGGCAAGAAGAAAGCCATTTCTTAAAGATATCCATAAAAAGTGTCTGCCACAAGCCACCTGGGAGACACACCAAACATGTGGAAGAAGGTGCTCTGGTCAGATGAAACCAAAATTGAACTTTTTGGCAACAATGCAAAACGTTATGTTTGGCGTAAAAGCAACACAGCTCATCACCCTGAACACACCATGCCCACTGTCAAACATGGTGGTGGCAGCATCATGGTTTGGGCCTGCTTTTCTTCAGCAGGGACAGGGAAGATGGTTAAAATTGATGGGAAGATGGATGGAGCCAAATACAGGACCATTCTGGAAGAAAACCTGATGGAGTCTGCAAAAGACCTGAGACTGGGACGGAGATTTGTCTTCCAACAAGACAATGATCCAAAACATAAAGCAAAATCTACAATGGAATGGTTCAAAAATAAACATATCCAGGTGTTAGAATGGCCAAGTCAAAGTCCAGACCTGAATCCAATCGAGAATCTGTGGAAAGAACTGAAAACTGCTGTTCACAAATGCTCTCCATCCAACCTCACTGAGCTCAAGCTGTTTTGCAAGGAGGAATGGGAAAAAATGTCAGTCTCTCGATGTGCAAAACTGATAGAGACATACCCCAAGCGACTTACAGCTGTAATCGCAGCAAAAGGTGGCGCTACAAAGTATTAACTTAAGGGGGCTGAATAATTTTGCACGCCCAATTTTTCAGTTTTTGATTTGTTAAAAAAGTTTGAAATATCCAATAAATGTCGTTCCACTTCATGATTGTGTCCCACTTGTTGTTGATTCTTCACAAAAAAATACAGTTTTATATATTTATGTTTGAAGCCTGAAATGTGGCAAAAGGTCGCAAAGTTCAAGGGGGCCGAATACTTTCGCAAGGCACTGTAACTCCATCTCTTGATCGTCCTGCTCACCTCTGAAACGTGTATTCTCCGGGTGCCAACATTTTGAGAGCATAAGAAGTGTCACAACTCCTTCATCCACCAACCTCAGTCAACGACGGCCCCAAAACCCCAGCCTGTCATTTTCAATGCGACAAAATAATCATAGTGGGCAGAACAAGCAAGGAGGTGGGCAGAGCCATGTATGAGCTAGCGAGATCCTATTGGTGTGTTTGAGTATTTATTTTCATATTTCCATTAGGGAATGCCTACTTCACGAAGTGCACGTTTGCAATAACTCAATTCGCCCTTGCACTCCTTCTAATTTTCAGAAACTTTGGCAAACGGTAAAATCTACAAAACTTAGTCCACTCTGTTCGTAATAGGTTCTAGTTTTAGGAACAGAAACATATATTGAGATCAAAGGTTTCATCGATGAGAAAATTAGCAGAATGTTGTCCGAAATCCATCTCACTCAATCTTCTCCCACTGCCGGCCACTGGGCTTCCTCTCATCACCATATTTGGCTCAGATGAAACATCTGGTGAAACATCTGGCTCATTGTTCTATCTGTGTCTATTCTACTCGGTCTAAACTCTAGACCACAGGTGTCAGACTCATTCCACGGAGGGCCGAGTGCGGGTTTTTGCTCTCCCCTTGTACTTGATTAATGAATTAAGGTCACTAATTAGTAAGGAACTCCCCACACCTGGTTGTCTAGGGCTTAATTGAAAAGAAAAAACAAAAACCTGCAGACAATAGGTCCTCCATGGAATGAGTTTGACACCCCTGGCCTAGACTGTCAAGTGGCAGAAAAGTTGGTGGGTAACTAAAGATAGTTCACTCAGGCCATTTACCATTGGAAAAAATGGTAAGTTCCAGTCTACTTAACTAGGTGTCTCCCATAGACACCAATGCAATAGCAGGTCAGCCTGGTCTACTTGTTTCATTGACTTTCATTGAACCAGAAAACAAAACAAAACAACAGCGAGCGGCACTTCCTCTTCCATCTCTGATGACAGCCATTGGTGACAGCTCATAACAGGGAGACAATGCATGGAGTGCTTGGCAAGTTTCGGGAAATCATGTCAATCGCAACGTACCAGCTTGGACGCACATTTACATCTTACATGGTAATACATCTTACCAGATATACATTCTGCGCAAGCCTGCTCATATTAGAAGATAATTATATGATATTCATGTGGTTCATGAGACGTAAAAGCTTATCCAGGCATTGGAAAGCAGTGGAGGCTGCTGAGAGGACAGCTCATAACAATGGTTGGAATGGCGCGAATGGAATGGCATGATGTATTTGATACCATTCCACTGATTCCGCTCCAGCCATTACCATGAGCCCATCCTCCCTAACTAAGGTGCCACCAACCTCCTGTGTTGAAAAGATCTGATGTTCTACACACGCCTGCCCAGAATTTGTGTATCTGATACGCTCCTTATATGTCTTCTGACTATGGCTGTGTTCGAAAAGGATCATAACTGTAATGTATCATGAGTAAATTGAGACTGACTGATCTACAAATAATAATGAGTAGTTATTTATGATGCAATGTTCTTTGTAGATCAGTAAGTTGGTAGTTGCCTGCACCTTTGGCTGCAATGTCGAACAAGCCCATTGTCTTTTGACTTTCGAGACCATGGGAGGAGGCCTGTAGGTCTAATACTATAGAGATGGAAGGGCCCTTCCGAAAGCGTGTGTTGATTACCACATCTGGCTATTCAGGGGCTGTGGAATATGAAAAGCAAGGTGTGGACTCTCCAAATATTAATAAATATTAAAAGGGACTCACCATAAGCTACATTATCTTGGATATGTTTCTTATTGAGTTGATTATTGATTATATCTCTGGCACATTTCTTAAATAGGCTACACTCTTAGAAAAAAAGATGCTATCTAGAACCTAAAATGGGACTTTCCCCATAAGAGGTCCCTTTGAAGAACCTGTTTTGGTTCTAGATAGAATCCTTTTGGTTCAAGGTATAACCATTTTGGGATCCAAGAGTAACCTGAAAACCTAACTGAAAAACCCATTTGGGACACTTTTTTTTTCTAAAAGTGTAGATCTAATGGTGCTCTATATGCCTAGTGTCACCTGTTTCCCTTCAAAGGGCCACAAACTATCATGGTCCAAACACTCCAAGACAGTTGTGAAGAGGGCATGACAACACCTTTTCCCCTCAGGAGACTGAAAAGATTTGGCATGGGTCCCAAGATCTTCAAAAAGTTCTACAGCTGCACCACCGAGAGCATTATGACCGGTTGCATCACCACCTGGTATGGCAACTGCTTGGCATTTGACCGTAAAGCCGCTACAGAGGGTAATGCATAAGGCCCAGCACATCACTGGGGCCAAGCTTCCTGACATCTAGAACCTAAACTCAGAAAAAAGAAACGTCCCGTTTTCAGGACCCTGTCTTTCAAAGATAATTCGTAAAAATCCAAATAGATCTTCATTGTAAAGGTTTTTTTTCCCATGCTTGTTCAATGAACCATAAACAATTAATGAACATGCACCTGTGGAACGGTCGTCAAGACACTAACAGCTTACAGATGGAAGGTAATTAAGGTCACAGTTATGAAAACTTAGGACACTAAAGAGGCCTTTCTATTGACTCTGAAAAAAAAAGAAAGAACCAAAAGAAAAACCAAAAGAAAGATGCCCAGGGTCCCTGCTCATCTGTGTGAACATGCCTTAGGCATGCTTCAAGGAGGCATGAGGACTGCAGATGTGGCCAGGGCAATAAATTGCAATGTTTGTACTGTGAGATGCCGAAGACAGCGCTACAGGGTGACAGGACAGACAGCTGATCGTCCCCGCAGTGGCAGACCACATGTAACTCCACCTGCACAGGATCGGTACATCCGAACATCACACCTGCGGGACAAGTACAGGATGGCAACAACATCTGCCCGAGTTACACCAGGAAATCATAATCCCTCCATCAGTGCTCAGACGGTCCGCAATAGGCTGAGAGAGGCTGGACTGAGGGCTTGTAGGCCTGTTGTAAGGCGGGTCGTCACCAGACATCACCGGTAACAACGTTGCCTATGGGCACAAACCCACCGTCGCTGGACGGACCAGAGAGGACTGGCAAAAAGTGCTCTTCACTGACAAATCGCGGTTTTGTCTCACCAGGGGTGATGGTCGGATTCGCGTTTATTGTCGAAGGAATGAGCATTACACCGAGGCCTGTACTCTGGAGGGGGATCGATTTGGAGGTGGAGGGTCCATCATGGTCTGGGGCGGTGTGTCACAGCATCATCAGACTGAGCTTGTTGTCATTGCAGGCAATCTCAACGCTGTGCGTTACAGGGAAGACATCCTCCTGCAGAATCATCCTGACATGACCCTCCAGCATGACAATGCCACCAGCCATACTGCTTATTCTGTGCGTGATTTCCTGCAAGACAGGAATGTCAGTGTTCTGCCATGGCCAGCGAAAAGCCCGGAACTCAATCCCATTGAGCATGTCTGGGACCTGTTGGATTGGATGATGAGGGCTAGGGCAATTCCCCCCAGAAATGTCCAGGAACTTGCAGGTGCCTTGGTGGAAGATTGGGGTAACATCTCACAGCAAGAACTGGTAAATCTGGTGCAGTCCATGAGGAGGAGATGCACTGCAATACTTAATGCAGCTGGTGACCACACCAGATACTGACTGTTACTTTTGATTTTGACCCCCCCTTTGTTCAGGGACACATTATTCAATTTATGTTAGTCACATGTCTCAGTTGTCACATGTCTCAGAATCTTGTTATGTTCATGCAGTGAAGGAAAAAAGTATTTGATCCCCTGCTGATTTTGTACGTTTGCCCACTGACAAAGAAATGATCAGTCTATAATTTTAATGGTAGGTTTATTTGAACAGTGAGAGACAGAATAACAACAAAAAAAATCAAAAATAACGCATGTTAAAAATGTTATAAATTGATTAGCATTTTAATGAGGTAAATAAGTATTTGACCTCTCTGCCAAACATGACTTAGTACTTGGTGGCAAAACCCTTGTTGGCAATCACAGAGGTCAGATGTTTCTTGTAGTTGGCCACCAGGTTTGCACACATCTCAGGAGGGATTTTGTCCCACTCCTCTTTGCAGATCTTCTCCAAGTCATTAAGGTTTCGAGGCTGACGTTTGGCAACTCGAACCTTCAGCTCCCTCCACAGATATTCTATGGGATTAAGGTCTGGAGACTGGCTAGGCCACTCCAGGACCTTAATGTGCTTCTTCTTGAACCACTCCTTTGTTGCCTTGGCCGTGTGTTTTGGGTCATTGTCATGCTAGAATACCCACTCACAACCCATTTTCAATGCCCTGGCTGAGGGAAGGAGGTTCTCACCCAAGATTTGATGGTACATAGCCCCATCCATCATCCCTTTGATGCGGTGAAGTTGTCCCATCCCCTTAGCAGAAAAACACCCCCAAAGCATAATGTTTCCACCTCCATGTTTGACGATGGGGATGGTGTTCTTGGGGTCAAATGCAGCATTCCTCCTCCTCCAAACACGGCGAGTTGAGTTGATGCCAAAGAGCTCCATTTTGGTCTCATCTGACCATAACCCTTTCACCCAGTTGTCCTCTGAATCATTCAGATGTTCATTGGCAAACTTCAGAAGGGGATGTATATGTGCTTTCTTGAGCAGGGGGACCTTGCGGGCGCTGCAGGATTTCAGTCCTTCACGGCGTAGAGTGTTACCTATTGTTTTCTTGGTGACTATGGTCCCAGCTGCCTTGAGATCATTGACAAGATCCTCCCGTGTAGTTCTGGGCTGATTCCTCACCATTCTCACGATCATTGCAGCTCCACGAGATGAGATCTTGCATGGAGCTCCAGGCCGAGGGAGATTGACAGTTATTTTGTGTTTCTTCCATTTGCGAATAATCACACCAAATGTTGTCACCTTCTCACCAAGCTGCTTGGCGATGGTCTTGTAGCCCATTCCAGCCTTGTGTAGGTCTACAATCTTGTCCCTGACATCCTTGGAGAGCTCTTTGGTCTTGGCCATGGTGGAGAGTTTGGAATCTGATTGATTGATTGCTTTTGTGGACGGGTGTCTTTTATACAGGTAACAAACTGAGATTAGGAGCACTCCCTTTAAGAGTGTGCTCCTAATCTCAGCTCGTTACCTGTATAAAAGACACCTGGGAGCCAGAAATCTTTCTGATTGAGATGGGGTCAAATACTTATTTCCCTCATTAAAATGCTAATCAATTTATAACATTTTTGACATGCATTTTTCTGGATTTTGTTGTTGTTATTCTGTCTCTCACTGTTCAAATAAACCTACCATTAAAATTATAGACTGATCATTTCTTTGACAGTGGGCAAACGTACAAAATCAGCAGGGGATCAAATACTTTTTTCTCTCACTGTACAAATATTTACACATGTTCAGTTTGCTGAAAATAAACGCAGCTGACAGTGAGAGGACGTTTCTTTTTTTGCTGAGTTTATGTACTAGGTGATGTCAGAGGAAGGCCCCAAAAATTGTCAAAGACTCCAGTCACCCAATTCATAGACTGTTCTCTCTGCTACCGCATGACAAGTGGTACCAGAGCACCAAGTCTAGGACCAAAAGGCTCCTTAACAGCTTCTACCCCCAAGCCATAAGACTGTTGAACAATTAATCAAATGGCTACACGCTGTTTATTATCTATGAATAGTCACTTTACAAATGACCTCGACTAACCTGTACCACGCACATTGACTTTTTTATTGGTACCCCCTGTATATTGCCTGGAAATTGTTATGTAATTTTGTTGTGTTACTTATTTGTATTTATTTTTTTAAACTTTATTTAGTAAATATTTTCTTAACTCTATTTCTTGAACTGCATTTTTGGTTAACGCTTGCAAGTAAGCATTTCACGGTAAGGTGTTGTATTCAGCCCATGTCGGCTGGCCCTCGCTACATATTCGTCGCCAGACCCACTGGCTCCAGGTCATCTACAAGTCCATGCTAGGTAAAGCTCCGCCTTATCTCAGTTCACTGGTCACGATGGCAACACCCACCAGTAGCACGCGCAACAGCAGGTGTATCTCACTGATCATCCCTAAAGCCAACACCTCATTTGGCCGCCTTTCGTTCCAGTTCTCTGCTGCCTGTGACTGGAACGAATTGCAAAAATCGCTGAAGTTGGAGACTTTTATCTCCCTCACCAACTTCAAACATCTGCTATCTGAGCAGCTAACCGATCGCTGCAGCTGTACATAGTCTATCGGTAAATAGCCCACCCAATTTTACCTACCTCATCCCCATACTGTTTAGATTTATTTACTTTTCTGCTATTTTGCACACCAATATCTCTACCTGTACATGACCATCTGATCATTTATCACTCCAGTGTTAATCTGCATAATTGTAATTATTTGCCTACCTCCTCATGCCTTTTGCACACAATGTATATAGACTCTCTTTTTTTTCTACTGTGTTATTGACTTGTTAATTGTTTACTCCATGTGTAACTCTGTGTTGTCTGTTCACACTGCTATGCTTTATCTTGGCCAGGTCGCAGTTGCAAATGAGAACTTGTTCTCAACTAGCCTACCTGGTTAAATAAAGGTGAAATAAAAAATAAATAAAAATAAAAATGTGACGAATATCATTTGATTTGATTTGAAAGGGTATAAAGCACAAAAGGTTGGCCTTTAACTAATGGTAAAATTAAGTTAAGACTATGAGTCGAATAGAGAATACATATTACACATATGCACTCAGCTATTTTTGATTTAGGCAGCACCCCGCACCTCTCTGATTCAGAGGGGTTGGGTTAAATGCGGAAGACACATTTCAGTGGAATGCATTCAGTTGTACAACTGACTAGGTATCCCCCTTTCCCTATCTTTACTCTCATTTCGTCCATCTCCCTGGTTTGGAGCTTAGGCCTACACAGTAGCCTAATGGATATGATTATTTCTATGATAGCGATATTTGCATACAGTTGAAGTCAGAAGTTTACATACACCTTAGCCAAATACATTTAAATGTAGTTTTTTGCAATTCCTGACATTCCCTATTTTAGGTCAGTTAGGATCACCACTTTATTTTAAGAATGTGAAATGTCAGAATAATAGTAGAGAGAATGATTTATTTCAGCTTTTATTTCTTTCATCACATTCCCAGTGGGTCAGAAGTTTACATGCACTCAATTAGTATTTGGTAGCATTGCCTTTAAATTGTTTAACTTGGGTCAAATGTTTCAGTTAGCCTTCCACAAACTTCCCACAATAAGTTGGGTGAATTTTGGCCCATTCCTCCTGACAGAGATGGTGTAACTGAATCAGGTTTGTAGGCCTCCTTGCTCGCACACGCTTTTTCAGTTCTGACAACAAATTCTCTATCAGATTGAGGTCAGGGCTTTGTCATGGCCACCTTGACTTTGTTGTCCTTAAACCATTTTGCCACAACTTTGGAAGTATGCTTGGGGTCATTGTCCATTTGGAAGACCCATTTGCGACCAAGCTTTAACTTCCTGACTGATGTCTTGATATGTTGTTTCAATAAATCCACATAATTTTCCTCCCTCATGATGCCATCTATTTTATGAAGTGCACAAGTCCCTCCTGCAGCAAAGCACCCCCACAACATGATGCTGCCACCCCCGTGCTTCAAGGTTGGGATGGTGTTCTTCGGCATGCAAGCTCCTCCTTGTTACTCCAAACATAACAATGGTCATTATGGCCAAACAGTTCTATTTTTGTTTCATCAGACCAGAGGACATTTCTCCAAAAAGTATGATTTTTGTCTCCATGTGCCGTTGCAAACCGTAGTCTGGCTTTTTTATGGCGGTTTTGGAGCAGTGGCTTCTTCCTTGCTGAGCGGTCCTTCAGGTTATGTCGATATAGGATTTGTTTTACTGTGGATATAGATACTTTTGTACCTGTTTCCTCCAGCATCTTCACAAGGTCCTTTACTGTTGTTCTGGGATTGATTCGCACCAAAGTACGTTCATCTCTAGGAGACAGAATGCGTCTCCTTCCTGAGTGGTATGATGGCTGTGTGGTCCCATGATCTTTTTACTTGCGTACTATTGTTTGTACAGATGAATGTGGTACCTTCAGTCGTTTGAAAATTGCTCCCAAGGATGAACCAGACTTATGGAGGTCTACCATTTTTATTCAAAAGTCTTGGCTGAATTCTTTTGATTTTCCCATGATGTCAAGCAAAGAGGCACTGAGTTTGAAGGTAGGCCTTGAAATACAGCCAGGGTACACCTCCAATTGACTCAAATATGTAAATCAGAAGCTTCTAAAGCCATGACATAATTTTCTGGAATTTTCCAAGCTGTTTAAAGGCACAGTCAACTTAGTGTATGTAAACTTCTGACCCACTGCAATTGTGATACACTGAATGATAAGTGAAATAATCTGTCGTAAACAACTGTTGGAAAAATGACTTGTGTCATGCACAAAGTAGATGTTCTAACCGACTTGCCAAAACTTTAGTTTGTTAACAACAAAATTGTGGAGTGGTTGAAAACCGAGTTTTAATGACTCCAACCTAAGTGTATGTCAACTTCCGACTTTAACTGTATAATCATGGAGAGCCTATGGCTACATACAGACAAAGAATACACTTATACAAACATTTCTCAGGAGGGACCAGGAATGCACAACTTTTTATATTACCTGTAACAAAGCATGTAATGGACTGTTGACTGCATGACTGAGACCCCAAGCATTGAACCCCTCCCTGCGTTGTAACTGACATTGTAGAAGCCGCAAGTACAATGAAGATATCTCTAGCCTGCAGGAATCCATTGATAATCCTCACCGCCTCACAAACATTCAGCAACATGGCAACATGGGCAGTTAAGAGTTCAGCTCAAAGTCAACAGAAACTTTAGCACCACTGTTCAACTGAACAGCAATGCGCTCAGGCCCACACACCTTTTAGCACCGTGGACAGGCCCGCGAACGGCATGAAGTAGGCTAGCCTAAACAGAAGACTGACAGTTGATTCAGCACCATGCCACTGAACAGCGCTGCGCTCATGAGCACGGTAGTTCAGCACCATGGACAATACCGCAAAGGCGAAAAGCTAAGTAAAGAGAAGACCATCTAGATTCAGCACCACAGCTTCTGAACAGCGCCGCACCCAGGCAGCTCATATCCTGAGTGAACATTCCAAACCTCTAATTGTAGGCGGAAAGCCTGCTGACAGATTACATACTTTGCTATTGTTTCCATTCCCCTTTCCAGTCCCCCCTGAACTTTAGAATTGCGAACTTGTAGGAAATAAATAGAACATAACTGCAAAACTGCTCTCAGACTCTTTGGTATCCCGTTACACCCTGACAGTGTTCAGCTTCTGAGAATAAATCTGCTACATGTTTCCCTTCTTCACATGCCAACCTGTCATATAAGACAGTGATGATGGTGCAGCCATTTTCAAAGGTGCTTCTATTTATAGATTAAGAGGCGAGTGATGGGATGGAGAGGAGAAACTAGGCGGGATTGAAGGAATACCAACATGAAAGTAAGCCTTAGAGAACTTTAGGCTAAATAGGCAACTGTTATAGAATGGTAATTGAATAGACTGGCTATCTGTTTAAAAAAAGATCATAGTGGAATGTCAAACAGTTTTGGGACACTTCCACCGCCGACAAAATCCCAATTTAACTCAATCCCAATTCAGTTTGCAGTTCACAATATTGAAAAGACAGACCTCAGGATGGGAAATAGGACTAGCCTAACGAAGTGACAGGGTTAATGCCTGTAATAAACTGTTCATAAGTAGGCCATAACTGGCTAATCGGCAACGTCCTGAAATGGTTTAATGTATTTCTGAATAATTGTTTTGACCCTGTCTGTTGAAGTTCAATGAGTTTGGTGTGAATATGTGTCATGTCAACCGGTGCACAATGTGCTTTTCGCAAGCCGTGTGTTATTTTATGTGTGAATGTAATGTTGTAGCCTATGTCTGTCAGTTCCTAAGGTGAAGATGGGCTGCTATTGGGGATGTGCGTTTAGGAATGCACACGCTGTCAGTCTGCTTACGTCTGCAACGAGTCCGCAGACGAAATTGTAAATAGCCTCCTGGAGCCGAGTCAATTGATAGAGGTGGAGAAAAGGGCAGACATATACATTTAGAAAAAAAACGTCGTATAGAAAATTCGTAGGCTACTCGGTCAGGCGGGCAGATATGTTGACTCGACCATCGAAAAAAACGACGTCACATCGGGTTGAACGAGACGCGCATTATATAATCTTCATAAACCTGCCTCGTTGCATCCGTTTTTTTTATCAACCAATGGCCTCTTCTGGACAGCTATGCATATGAATATAAATGCAAATATCTGGTAGCGCACTGCTTGAACCGAAATGTCTGTGTTTATTTGTGCTGTTGTTATTTTTAGCCAAAACCATCCATGTTTCATCTGATGGTTCCGAAAAGGCGCATAATTTAATAGCATTACATTATTTTTTTTGTGAATGGGGTTTATCCCTCTGTTTTTTTGGAGAGGAACATTTTTATAACGTCGCAATGAACTGCATCATGGATTTCAATCCGATTTCTTAGGGTATGGTGCCGGTTTAATCGGTGGAAAGAGGGAAACGCTGTTCATGTAAACAAGAACCGAGAATCCTCTCAGATCCGCCACATTTATTTATTATATCTTTCAGTATTTCTTGACACATTTGGAAAAGTGTTTTTTTCTACCGTTCTTCCACAAAGACGGCAATGTCATCATCAACATCCCGGCGTGGTTTTGTTGTTGTCTGATTTTACTACTGGATATCGGCAGTTATCCCTGCGCCAAGCCATACATCAGTATTTCTATAAGGTAATGCCTTTACCTTCATTTCCCATACCATGTTATAGGAACAGCAAATGTTGCCCCAAACACCATAGATGAAATCAGATCCCTTAAATAGGTTTTTGCATACAGCCTTCCTTACTGTAATATTGCATGTGAAGTCAATGTAAATAGGAGCTAGAGGTCGGTGCAAGTTGTTTTTCCACAATAATTTACATGTATGCAATTTCTGCTGTAGCACAAGTAGGCATGGTAGATGATATATCGTGTGTTTGTATGCTATGCCATTTCCCACAGAAACTCTAGTCAGCATGTCTGCTTTATTGGCGATAGAATAAAGATAACGTATCCAATGTTTTAGTACTGTGCGTTTAACTTCAGTCGTGACGTGACTAGTGCTCGTAAATATTTCACAGAAAAACAAAAAAGTCCAGCAGCTGACTTGTGATGATGGATCCCATGCACGGTATCTTTCTAATCATATTTTAACGGATGGCTTTGTCAAAAAACCTCTTATCAGACGTGGCCATCGCGTAAACATACCAACAGTGTCGTTGGAATTCATAATAATGACATTGTTTCTGTTGTTTATGTGAATAAATGTGTAGACATTAGGCCTACGCACCGCGTCTGTGCGCGTAGTCAGGTGAATGGGTTTATCATGCGCGCGTCTTTGGGGTGTTGGGGTTGGGGATGTGCTCGTCTGGCTGGGATGATAATTTGTTTTGAGTTCATGAAGCTATTTTGATATCAGTGCTTTAGCTAATATTATTTCGTCTTAAACACATTTAATGACAGCGTGAGAATGCATATGCCACATGTACAGAATGCATCTATCAAGCTGGTCGTTAAATTGGACAAACAGAGGCGTGGGGGCGTGGCGTGTGTAACATTTTAGTGCTGGATACGCTGAGACGTGACGAGTACTCAGATACACCTTTCAGGATAAAATATTTGTATTGCAGACTGACAAATTAACACAGAATATAGGCCTATTAAATCACAGGAGGGAGTTTGGTGGGGTGGGGGATTCCAATATACACTATCTGTAAGTTATTTGTGTGACTGTGACTGCAGTCATTTGTCTCCACCCTTGTATTTGTCTCCACCCTTGTATAGAAAAGCTCCATGTGGAGCTTTTCTATACAAGCATATTTTCTATGCCAATACTTATAATCAATTTTATTTGAATACCAGGGTGTAGTGAGGAGTTTTAGCTTGGGGAAGGAAGCTTTGATAAAAATGAAAAGATAAGAAGCTCCACATGATAAGAAACTCCACATGTACAATGATGTCTACACATGTCTGGAGGCTAACAATTTG
This sequence comes from Oncorhynchus mykiss, assembly GCF_057628025.1. Classification (NCBI taxonomy): domain Eukaryota; kingdom Metazoa; phylum Chordata; class Actinopteri; order Salmoniformes; family Salmonidae; genus Oncorhynchus; species Oncorhynchus mykiss. The sequence goes on along the minus strand of NC_143031.1, from coordinate 35,482,439 downwards.
TGACTGAATCCAATTTCATGTTCTGTCACAAGTTCCCACTGTATGTACAGTTGAAGTCAGAAGTTTACAAACACTTAGGTTGGAGTCATTAAAACTCGTTTTTTCAAACACTCCACAATTGTCTTGTTAACAAACTATAGTTTTGGCAAGTCGGTTAGGACATCTACTTTGTGCATGACACAAGTCATTTTTCCAACAATTGTTTACAGACAGATTATTTCACTTATCATTCAGTGTATCACAATTGCAGTGGGTCAGAAGTTTCCAAACGCCTGAAGGTACCACATTCATCTGTATAAAAAATAGTACGAAAGTATAAACACCATGGGACCATGCAGCCGTCATACCGCTCAGGAAGGAGATGTCTCCTAGAGATGAACGTACTTTGGTGCAAAAAGTGCAAATCAATCCCAGAACAACAGCAAAGGACCTTGTGAAGATGCTGGAGGAAGCAGGTACAAAAGTATCTATATCCACAGTAAAACAAGTCCTATATCGACATAACCTGAAAGGCCGTTCAGCAAGGAGAAGCCACTGCTCCAAAACCGCCATAAAAAAGCCAGACTACGGTTTGCAACTGCACAAGGGGACAAATATCGTACTTTTTGGAGAAATATCCTCTGGTCTGATGAAACAAAAATAAAACTGTTTGGCCACAATAACATCGTTATGTTTGGAGGAAAAAGGGGGAGGCTTGCAAGCGGAAGAACACCATCCCAACCGTGAAGCACGGGGGTGGCAGTGCTTTGCTGCAGGAGGGACTGGTGCACTTCATAAAATAGATGGCATCATGAGGGAGGAAAATTATGTGGATATATTGAAGCAACATCTCAAGACATCAGTCAGGAAGTTAAAGTTTGGTCGGAAATGGTTCTTCCAAATGGACAATGACCCCAAGCATACTTCCGAAGTTGTGACAAAATGGCTTAAGGACAACAAAGTCAAGGTATTGGAGTGGTCATGACAAAGCCCTGACCTCAATCCGATAGAACATTTGTTGTCAGAACTGAAAAAGCGTGTGCGAGCAAGGAGGCCTACAAACCTGATTCAGTTACAGCAGCTCTGTCAGGAGGAATGGGGCAAAATTCACCCAACTTATTGTGGGAAGCTTGTGGAAGGCTACCCGAAACGTTTGACCCAAGTTAAAGGCAATGCTCCCAAATACTAATTGAGTGTATGTAAACTTCTGACCCACTGGGAATGTGATGAAAGAAATAAATGCTGAAATAAATAATTCTCTCTACTATTATTCTTCTGACATTTCACATTCTTAAAATAAAGTGGTGATCCTAACTGACCTAAGACAGGGAATTTTTACTCAGATGAAATGTCCAGAATTGTGAAAAACTGAGTTTAAATGTATTTGGCTAAGGTGTATGTAAACTTCCGACTTCAACTGTATGTTCCTATGAGTGTACATGTGCAGTAATATGTGTCTGATTTATGGTCATTTTCATTTAATTTCTGGTCATTTGAATTTAACATCAACTTCCAGTGCAATGCCTGAATTGACTGGCATCAAGATGGCAAACTGCTTCTTACTCGCTTGTGTGTTTGTTTGACAATTTTCTGCTATCGTGAAAGTTTACATACATATTGGTATTATACTATAAATGTGCATGCATATGTCGGGATTTGATCATATTTATATATGAAAATCAATCTCCATATAGGTATTTATGTGCGTGTGTCTCTGTGTATGTCTATATTATTATAGGGTACCAATGTATCCTAAAATATTGTTGAAAACAAAACTTAAAAGCATTAAGTAGCCTAGTGGTTAGAGCTTTGGGCCAGTAACCGAAAGGTTGCTAAATCAAATCCCTGCCCTGACAATGTGTAAAAACCTGTCGTTCTGCCCCTGAACAAGGCAGTTAACCCACTGTTCCTAGGCCGTCATTGTAAATAAGAATTTGTTCTTAACTGACTTTCCTAGTTAAATAAAGGTAAAATGGTAGAAAAAGTATCATCATCCTTACCCAAAGTCCCTAAACTCCTCCAGTGTTCAGTGATTATAGCAACAAGATCATCTATAGCAACTCCTAGTGGTTGTGGATTAGAACACACAGCCTAAATATTTCTCTTCCTACTAAGGTGGCTGATGCCACCGAACCCTTTCTCCCTGAATGTCACAGAATTCTGTTTTTTTTCTTTGCCAATGCTACCATCCACCTGAGAAAGGACAGTTACAGTGGAGTCGATGGACCTAATGAACCCTCTCTATATTGAGCAGCTTCTGACTGAAAGTACATGAATGAAAAGCACATGTTTCAGCAGCATTGCAGGAACCCTCTCATTCATTTTGACATCCATTTCCAGATATCAATGAGTAGGATGCAAACAGCGACACCGGCGTGAATTGTGTTGTGCCTTCAGAAAGATTTCATACTCCTTGACTTATTCCACATTTTGTTGTGTCACAGTCTAATTTCAAAATGTATTAAATATATGTTTTTCTCACCTATTTACACACAATACCCCATCATTGTCACGCCCTGACCATAGTTTACTTTGTATTTTCTATGTTTTGATTGGTCAGGGTGTGATCTGAGTGGGCATTCTATGTTACATGTCTAGTTTGTCTAGTTCTATGTTCGGCCTGATATGGTTCTCAATCAGAGGCAGGTGTTCGTCATTGTCTCTGATTGGGAACCATATTTAGGTAGCCTGGGTTTCACTGTGTGTTTGTGGGTGATTGTTCCTGTCTATGTGTTTTTCACCAGATAGGCTGTTTTAGGTTTTCGTTACGTTCATCACGTTCTTTATTTTGTAGTGTTTGCATTGATTCGTGTTTTACGTTTGTTCATTAAAACATGGATCGCAATCTACACGCTGCATTTTGGTCCGACTCTCCTTCTCACGAAGAAAACCGTTACAGAATCACCCACCACAAAAGGACCAAGCAGCGTGTCAACAGGCAGGAGCAGCGCGAGGAGAAGCGCAATAAGGATTTCTGGACATGGGAGGAAATCCTCGACGGGAGAGGACCCTGGGCTAAACCAGGGGAGTGTAGCCGCACTAAGGTGCAGCGGGAGAAGAAACAACAGGAACAGCCCAAGGAGGAGTACAGTATGGAGTATACTACTTGGGAGGAGATCGACAGGTGGGCGGCCGACCCAGGGAGAGTGCCGGAGCCCGCCTGGGATTCGCTGGAGCAGTGCGAGGAAGGTTACCGTAGAATGGAGGCGGTGAAAGCAGAGAGGCGCTGGTATGAGAAGGCAGCACGGCGACGCGGATGGAAGCCTGAGAGGCAACCCCAAAAATTTCTTGGGGGGGGGGGCTAACAGGGAGTATGGCTATGCCAGGTAGGAGACCTGGGCAGACTCCCTGTGCTTACCGGGGGGCTAGAGAGACCGGACAGGCACCGTGTTATGCAGTGGTGCGCACGGTGTCTCCAGTGCGGGTGCATAGCCCGGTGCGGTATATTCCAGCTCCGCGTGTCTGCCGGGCTAGATTGAGCGTCGAGCCTAATGCCATGAAGCCGGCTCTACGCAGCTGGTCCCCAGTGCGTCTCCTTGGGCCGGTTTACATGGCACCAGCCTTGCGCTCGGTGTCTCCGGTTCGCCTGCATAGTCCAGTGCGGGCTATTCCACCTCGCCGCACTGGCAGGGCGACCGTGAGCATTCAACCAGGTAAGGTTGGGCAGGCTCGGTGCTCAAGAGCTCCAGTGCGCCTGCACGGTCCGGTTTTTCCAGTACCACCTCCACACCCCAGCCCTCCGGTAGCAGCTCCCCGCACCAGGCTTCCTGTGCGTGTCCTCGGCCCAGTACCACCAGTGCCAGCACCACGCATCAGGCCTACAGTGCGCCTCGCCTGTCCAGCGCTGTTAGAGCCTGCCTTCTCTACAGCGCTGCCGGAGTCTCCCGCCTGTTCAGAACTGCCAGTTAGCATAGAGCTGCCAGTTAGCATAGAGCTGCCAGTTAGCATAGAGCTGCCAGTTAGCATAGAGCTGCCAGTTAGCATAGAGCTGCCAGTTAGCATAGAGCTGCCAGTTAGCTTAGAGCTGCCAGTTAGCAAGGAGCTGCCAGTCTGCAAGGAGCTGCCAGTCTGCAAGGAGCTGCCAGTCTGCATAGAGCTGCCAGTCTGCATGGAGCTGCCAGTCTGCAAGGAGCCGCCAGAGCTGCCAGTCTGCAGGATGCCGCCAAAGCTGCCAGTCTGCAAGGAGCCGCCAGAGCTGCCAGTCTGCAAGGAGCCGCCAGAGCTGCCAGTTAGCATGGAGCAGCCAGGGCCGCCAGTCAGCATGGAGCAGCCAGGGCCGCCAGTCAGCATGGAGCAGCCAGGGCCGCCAGTCAGCATGGAGCAGCCAGGGCCGCCAGTCAGCATGGAGCAGCCAGTCAGCATGGAGCAGCCAGTCAGCATGGAGCAGCCAGAGCAGCCAGTCAGCATGGAGCAGCCAGAGCAGCCAGTCAGCATGGAGCAGCCAGTCAGCATGGAGCAGCCAGAGCTGACAGTCAGCATGGAGCAGCCAGTCAGCATGGAGCAGCCAGAGCTACCAGTCATCATGGAGCAGCCAGAGCAGTCTGCCAGCATGGAGCAGCCAGAGCTGTCAGTCAGCATGGAGCAGCCAGAGCAGCCAGTCTGTGTCGACCAGTCTCTTCCAGATCTGCCAGTCGTCCAGACTCTTCCAGATCTGCCAGTCGTCCAGACTCTTCCAGATCTGCCAGTCGACCAGACTCTTCCAGATCTGCCAGTCGACCAGACTCTTCCAGATCTGCCCGTCGTCCAGACTCTTCCAGATCTGCCAGTCGTCCAGACTCTTCCAGATCTGCCAGTCGACCAGACTCTTCCAGATCTGCCCGTCGTCCAGACTCTTCCAGATCTGCCCGTCGTCCAGACTCTTCCAGATCTGCCAGTCGTCCAGACTCTTCCAGATCTGCCAGTCGTCCAGACTCTTCCAGATCTGCCAGTCGTCCAGACTCTTCCAGATCTGCCAGTCGTCCAGACTCTTCCAGATCTGCCAGTCGTCCAGACTCTTCCAGATCTGCCAGTCGTCCAGACTCTTCCAGATCTGCCAGTCGTCCAGACTCTTCCAGATCTGCCAGTCGTCCAGACTCTTCCAGATCTGCCAGTCGACCAGACTCTTCCAGATCTGCCAGTCGTCCAGACTCTTCCAGATCTGCCCGTCGTCCAGACTCTTCCAGATCTGCCCGTCGTCCAGACTCTTCCACATCTGCCAGTCGTCCAGACTCTTCCAGATCTGCCAGTCGTCCAGACTCTTCCAGATCTGCCAGTCGACCAGACTCTTCCAGATCTGCCAGTCGTCCAGACTCTTCCAGATCTGCCAGTCGACCAGACTCTTCCAGATCTGCCAGTCGACCAGACTCTTCCAGATCTGCCAGTCGACCAGACTCTTCCAGATCTGCCAGTCGGCCAGATTCTCCCAGATCTGCCAGTCGGCCAGATTCTCCCAGATCTGCCAGTCGGCCAGATTCTCCCAGATCCGCCAGTCAGCCAGGATCTTCCGGATCCGCCAGTCAGCCAGGATCTTCCAGAACCGCCAGCCAGCCAGGATCTGCCGGATCTAACCACCTGCCTGAGCTTCTTCTCAGTGCTGAGCTTCTTCTCAGTGCTGAGCTTCCTCTCAGGGCTGAGCTACCCATCTGTCCCGAGTTACCTCTGTCCCGAGCTGTCCCTCTGTCCCATGTTATCATTGTGGTGGGTAACCTATTTAGGGACGTTTAGGAGGGGGATTAAAACTGTCATGGAGTGGGGTCCACGTCCAGCGCCAGAGCCGCCACCGCGGACAGATGCCCACCCAGACCCTCCCCTATAGGTTCAGGTTTTGCGGCCGGAGTCCGCACCTTGGGGGGGGGGGGGTACTGTCACGCCCTGACCATAGTTTACTTTGTATTTTCTATGTTTTGATTGGTCAGGGTGTGATCTGAGTGGGCATTCTATGTTACATGTCTAGTTTGTCTAGTTCTATGTTCGGCCTGATATGGTTCTCAATCAGAGGCAGGTGTTCGTCATTGTCTCTGATTGGGAACCATATTTAGGTAGCCTGGGTTTCACTGTGTGTTTGTGGGTGATTGTTCCTGTCTATGTGTTTTTCACCAGATAGGCTGTTTTAGGTTTTCGTTACGTTCATCACGTTCTTTATTTTGTAGTGTTTGCATTGATTCGTGTTTTACGTTTGTTCATTAAAACATGGATCGCAATCTACACGCTGCATTTTGGTCCGACTCTCCTTCTCACGAAGAAAACCGTTACAATCATGACAAAGAGAAAACATGTTTTTAAAATCTCCTGCAAATGTATTGAAAATGAAATGCATTAATATCTCATTTACATAAGTATTCACACTCTCTAAAGGCTTTCCACACTTGGATTGTGCAACATTTGCCCATTATTCTTTTCAAAATTCTTCAAGACCTATCAAATTGGTTGTTGACCATTGTTAGACAACCAAGTTAAGTCCGTGTCATACATTTTCAAGTAGATTTAAGTCAAAACTTTAACTCGGCCACTCAGGAACATTCACTGTCTTCTTGTTAAGCAACTCCAGTGTAGATTTGGCCTCGTGTTTTAGGTTATTGTCCTGCTGAAAGGTAAATTCATCTACCAGTGTCTGGTGGAAAGCAGACTGAACCAGGTTTTCCTCTAGGATTTTGCCTGTGCTTAGCTCCATTCCGTTTCTTTTTTTATCCTGAAATACTACCCAGTCCTTAATGATTACAAGCATACCCATAACATGATGCAGCTACCACTATACTTTCAAATATGGAAAGTGGTACTCAGTAATATGTTGAATTGGATTTCCCCCAAACACAACACTGTATTCACTACAAAAAGTGAATTGCTTTGAAACATTTTGTTACAGTATTATTTTAGTGCCTTGTTGCAAACCGGATGCATGTTTCTGAAAAAAAAAAATCTGTACGGACTTCCTTCTTTGCCCTCTGTCAATTAGGTTAGTATTGTGGACTAACTACAATGTTGTTGATCCATCCTCAGTTTTCTCCTATCACAGTCATTAAACTCTTTAACTGTTTTATGGATGCTTATATCTTTGTAGTGACTGGGTAAATTGCTACATCCAAAGTGTAATGAATAACTTTACCATTCTGAAAGTGATATTCAATGTCTGCTTTTTTAAAACCCATCTACCAATAGGTGCCCTTCTTTGCGACGCATTGGAAAGCCTCTCTGGTCTTTGTGGTTGAATCTGTGTTTGAAATTCCATGCTCGACTGAGGGACCTGACAGATCATTGTATATGTGGGGTTCAGAGATGAGGTAGTCATTCATAAATCATGTTAAACACTATAATTGCACACAGAGTAAGTCCATGCAACTTATTATGTGACTTGTTAAGCAAATGTTTACTCCTGAGCTTAGTTAGGCTTGCCATAACAAAGGGGCTGAATACTTATTGACTCAAGACATTTGAGCTTTTCATTTTTTCTTAATTTGTAAACATTTTTAAAAACATCATTCCACTTTGACATTATGGGGTATTGTGTGTAGGCCAGTGACAAACAATATTTCATCCATTTTAAATTCAGGCAGTAACACAACAAAATGTGGAAAAACTCAAGGGATGTGAATACTTTCTGAAGGCACTGTCGGTGTAAAACTGGTGATGACTAAAAGAGGGAAAACGAAAGGGTCCACTGCAATGAACGAGAGGGAAAGAGAGAGAGCCCACTATCTGGCCATTTGCCTGAGGAGGCTTAGACATTCCATCAGACACAGACATGCAGTGGGATTCCAGAGATGTTGAGTGATTGAAAGATGGAGGGATACTCAAATGAGCCTGACAGACAGGGGGCAAGAAAAGGCTCACAGAGGGAAAGACGGAAGAGAGACAAAGAGAGAGAGGACAGAGAGAGAGAGAGCACCGAGAGAGTGAGAGAGAGAGGACACAGAGAGAGAGAGAGAGAGAGGAGAGAGAGAGAGAGAGGACACAGAGAGAGAGAGAGAGAGAGAGAGAGAAGAGAGAGACAGAGAGAGGACAGAGAGAGAGAGAGAGGACAGAGAGAGGACAAAGAGAGAGAGAGGACAGAGAGTAAGAGAGGACAGAGAGAGAGAAAGACAGCGCGAGAGAGATGAAGGGAGGAACTGACGAGTGTCAGACAGACATGGCAGATGCTCACATTTAAAGCTCATTTCTCCACTAGAGTTCCGCACTGCTGGGCTCCTGATCTGGCTGATCCGCAATGAATCTTTTACTGCAGATGTCCTGGAAGCGCAAAATTTAATTTGACTGGACCAGAGTGTGAACAGTATGATTATATACAGTATGATTCAGAGCCCTGTTTGTGGGGAGGGGGGGAGAGAAAGAGAGAGCGGGAGAGAGGGGTAGAGAGAGGGAGAGAGAGAGAGAGAGAGAGGGAGAGAGAAAGAGAGAGAGGGAGAGAGAGAGTATGTGAGTGTGGGTAAAGGAACCAGAGCAGGTGTAGGAGTAGCACAGACTGTAGTGTGACTGTGGAGTCCAGCTGTAGTCCTCTCTAAAGCTGAGGACTGATGGGAGGAGGAGTGGGGTGCTCACGGGATCAGGATAATTCCCAGATTTGTTAGTAGATTAAGTTAAGGAATAAGAGGAACAAGGTGGCGGACTGAACACAGCAGTGCAGTTCACCTCAATATAAAAACTTAATATTCAATATCTGTAAGTTAGTCTAAATATTAGCACTTCACATACTGGTAGGTAATAACCTGGATAACAACACAAAACAAATCATAAGGGTAGAGAAATGTATCGACAAATATTACAAAAACAAGCAACACCCAAACATGATGGAGAACCAATCTCCAAAAGAAAACGTGACTCCTTGACGGACACAGACGATTTAAGCTTTTCACCAACAGGAATGGGAAGGGTGGATAACCGATCTGTTAAAATTGATAAATCACAATCTGGGCATACTTGAATTAGTTAGTGAAGGTATTAAGGAATTGAAGGCGAGCCTTGAGATGAGTGATGAAAAAGCTGTGACAATGGAGAAAGAAACAAACAAGCTAAAAGGGACAGTCAATAAGATTGAAACGGACGTTAATGAACTTAAAAAGGAAACATCTTTCTGAGAGAAGCCTTAATTACATTCAGACCAGATCTAGGAGAGAACATCCTGTATTACTGGTATCCAAGAGAAAGAAGGAGATGTTCCTGAGGGTGTAGTGAGGGAGTTCCTCCTTACAGCGCTTCAGATCCCACGCAAAGCTGTCGACAAAATCCAAATGGAATGTGTACACCGTTTTGGACAGAGAGGACTGAGATATGAGCGCCCAATCGTTGCCAAATTTGCTATTTAAAGATCAAATAATGCTTAAAGCCTGGGTAAAATACTTGCTAACACAAAAATAGGCATGAATGATCAGTTCCCGAAGGAAAATGAAGAATGGCGCAGAGTTTTGTTCCTAATATTCAAGGAGAATAGAATAAAAGGGAAGCGTGAGGCTCTCAGAGTCAATAAACTGTATATTGATACAAATGTTCTGAGACACAAAGATGACTTCATGGCCATTCTAAATATTACAACGTTCCCATGGAAGAGTTGAATAATGGAACACCCAATACTAGCCATGTTAGGGATTGTAATAAAACAACTATTGGTAAAGAAATAAACTACAACTACACTATACCATTCTAGATGGGGAATGTTGTAAAATAATTAGTATTAGACTTTCCATTTATATTATTTCATGAATTGATAAGACAGCATTAGAAGAAAAGATCATTAGGGAAACAATACATTTTCAAATATAAGGAACTGGAACACGAAAGTACTGAATCAACATGGTAGAGATAAAACACAGAAGACATAGAAGGCTCAGTATGTTGGTATGTACAGATGTATTGTGATGGAAGGTGGGGTGTGTGTTTTTGTGTTTGGAAAAGTGTGGAGTTAAGTGAGTGAAAAAGGATAACGGTTGCAAATCCCAGAGCCCATGTGTGTTTGCGAGCAAGGTTTGTAAGCGAGAGCTTTTTTGTGCAGATATGGGATATACATTTGAAAATAAATGAGAAATATAGTTGATTTATTTATTGTCCTATCATGATGGAACACTCCCCAACCCTATACCCTAGACACCCACCTGAGAGACCCATACACTAAGGAGAAGTCCTTATCTGTTTATGGGCCTACTGTAAGTAGCCTATATGCAGCCAAATCAGAAAGATTAATGTGGTCAGAGACCTACTAGAGCAGCACCGCCCCCTCAAGATTCTGATCCTGTGGGGCCTCCCGGGTGGCGCAGTGGTCTAAGGCACTGCATGGCAGCACGAGCTGTGCCAACAGAGGCTCTGGGTTCGAGCCCAGGCTCTGTCGCAGCCGGCCGCAACCGGGAGGTCCATGGGGCGACACACAATTGGCCTAGCGTTGTCTGGGTTAGGGAGGGTTTGGCCGGTAGGGATATCCTTGTCTCATCGCGCACTAGCGACTCCTGTGGCGGGCCAGGCACAGTGCATGTTGACCAGGTCACTAGGTGTACAGTGTTTCCTCTGACACATTGGTGCTTCCGGTTTGGATGCGCGCTGTGTTAAGAAGCAGTGCGGCTTGGTTGGGTTGTGTTTTGGAGGACGCATGGCTCTCGACCTTCGTCTCTCCCGAGCCCGTATGGGAGTTGAAGCGAAGAGACAAGACAGTAACTACAAACAATTGGATACCATGAAATGGTTAATCAAATCTACCAATTTTTTGCTTTTTTTGCTCAGTTTTCCCTGCCTTCTCAAACAGCTGCAACTGTATATGCATTTGTAAATCAAGACGTTTCTTGAGTTGGGCTCGGGGATGGTGCAACTGTTGAGAATCTGAGACTATGGTTGGTTGTGGGGAAAGGGGTTGAGTGTGTGTGTGTGTGTGTGTGTGTGTGTGTGTGTGTGTATATATCCCACAACTGTTGCTAGGGAGTAAAGATGTTAAGGACAATATAGGATGAATTACAATAATTGTTTGCTAAAATAATAATTGCTTGCTAAAAATGTAATTTTTGTAATGGAAATCCTGGTTAGAGGTAACAATCCTAGTTAGATGTAGCAATCCTAGTTAGAGGTAACAATCCTGGTTAGAGGTAACAATCCTGGTGGGAGGTAACAATCCTAGTTAGAGGTAACAATCCTGGTTAGAGGTAACAATCCTAGTTAGAGGTAACAATCCTAGTTAGAGGTAACAATCCTGGTTAGAGGTAACAATCCTGGTTAGAGGTAACAATCCTGGTTAGAGGTAACAATCCTGGTGGGAGGTAACAATCCTGGTTAGAGGTAACAATCCTGGTGGGAGGTAACAATCCTGGTTAGAGGTAACAATCCTGGTGGGAGGTAACAATCCTGGTTAGAGGTAACAATCCTGGTTAGAGGTAACAATCCTGATGGGAGGTAACAATCCACCTACATTATTACAAATATTATTTGTTAATTATGGAAATTAAGATAAGCAGGATTTTTTATATATATTTTATAAGCTATACTGTATATAATGCAAATTGAGGTGAGGGCGATGGAAATGCTTTTGGCTGTTGATCTGCTTCACTATGGTACTTTTTAATGATGAGTTTACAAACATATATTATGATAAATAGATTTGAAACTTGTGTCTCATTATGGTAAATGGTGAAATAAGTATAGCCAGTTATAATTGTAATGGCTTAGCAGATAATAAGAAAATACTATCAGTGTTTACCTGGCTAAAAGAGAAGGAATATGATATCTATTTTTTTTTACAGGAAACTCAGTCAACAATTTTAGATGAAGTTGTGTGGAAAAAGGACTGGGGGGGGGGGGGGGGGGGGGATATACTTCTCCCATGGGCAAAGAAATTCAAAAGGGGTGATGATATTAATTAATAGTAATTTTGATCCGAATGTGCAAATTTTCGATACAGATCCTCAAGGTAGATGGATGATTTTAAATATGTTATTGGCCCATAACAGATATGGCTCATTAACCTATCCGGTCCAAATAATGATGATTCACTCTTCTTTGAAAATATACAGTACCAGTCAAAAGTTTGGACACACCTATTCAATCAAGGGGTTTTCTTTATTTTTTTTACAATTTTCTACATTGTAGAATAATAGTGAAGACATCAAAACTATGGAATAACACATATGGAATCATGTAGTAATCAATACATATTTTCATATTATATTTAAATATACTCATATTTTATATTTGAGATTCTTCAAAGTAGCCTCCCTTTGCCTTGATGACAGCTTTGCACACTCGTGGCATTCTCTCAACCAGCTTCTTGAGGTAGTCACCTGAAATGGATTTCAATTAACAGGTGTACCTTGTTAAAATTTCATTTGCTTAATTTCTTTCCTTCTTAATGCGTTTGAGCCAATCAGTTGTATTGTCAAATCAAATCAAATGTAATTGGTCACATACACGTGATTAGCAGATGTTATTGTGAGTGTAGTGAAATGCTTGTGCTTCTAGTTATGACAGTGCAGCAATATCTAACAAGTAATATCTAACAATTCCACAACAGATACCCAATACACACAAATCTAAGTAAAGGAATGGAATAGGAACAAATAAATATATGGATGAGCAATGTCAGAGCGGCATAGGCTAAGATGCAATAGATAGTATATGTCGTGTCTTTGGCTTTGCCGGATTAAGTGATATGACATGCTATAAAATCCTTTCTCTGTAATTAATATTACCTGATTGAGCTAATCATGTAAATGTAATTAACTAGAAAGTCGGGGCACCACAAAATAATATTTATGGAGCTGTTATCTTCAAAATAAAGTCTTAAAGACCTAGTAATATTTTACATCAATAGCAGTAAACATTAATCGTCACATTGTTTCAGTCTCATCTGAAAGTTGTAAATTCTTGGTTATCTTCACGAACCCTGGCTAACAAGTTGAATCAGCAATACAAAATTGGGTTTATTTATTTATTTACTTAATACCTAACTAATCACACAGAATTACATATACACAGAATGAATCATACATTGATTACAAATTATGTCATGAAGGAAAACGTCCCTAGTGGGCGGAACAGATATGACACAAAGAACGGGGGCTGGGTTTGAGTGAAAGAGCGGGAAGACTTGAGGAACAAAGGTAGAAGCCATGCTATCGTAAATACAGTATCTTATGCATTCTAAATTACTGCCCATTTGGAAAAGGAAAATGCAATAAATATTTACTCTGAGCTGCGCTTCAATAGGTTGGTGGTAGATGGAAGGCCGTGTTGCCCAACAGAGTCCTTTGTCCTTTGAAGAGTGTCTCTGGTGGTGAACGGGTTATGTTGTAGTGTCATCGTTGTGTGGTAGAAGGGATACTCTGTCTGTCCTTTCCTAGCCCACGTTTACAGCTGCTGTTGCTAACTCAATGGCTAGGATTTCTCACTTCTTTAGTGAATAAGAGATCAAAGTTCATACCATTCACAACCAAAGCTCACGCTGAGGTTGGCTTAGTTCTGTCATCAGTAACACACTACCCCGCCATGGACTCAAATCCTGCAGTGCCAGACGTGTCCCCCTGCTTAAGCCAGTACATGTCCAGGCCCGTCTGAAGTTTGCTAGAGAGCATTTAGATGATCCAGAAGAAGATTGTGAGAATGTCATATGGTCAGATGAAACCAAAATATAACTTTTTGGTAAAAACTCAACTCGTCGTGTTTGGAGGACAAAGAATGCTGAGTTGCATCCAAAGAACACCATACCTACTGTGAAGCATGGGGGTGGAAACATCATGCTTTGGGGCTGTTTTTCTGCAAAGGGACCAGGACGACTGATCCGTGTAAAGGAAAGAATGAATGGGGCCATGTATCGTGAGATTTTGAGTGAAAACCTCCTTCCATCAGCAAGGGCATTGAAGATGAAACGTGGCTGGGTCTTTCAGCATGACAATGATCCCAAACACACCACCCGGGCAACGAAGGAGTGGCTTCGTAAGAAGCATTTCAAGGTCCTGGAGTGGCCTAGCCAGTCTCCAGATCTCAACCCCATAGAAAATCTTTGGAGGGAGTTGAAAGTCCGTGTTGCCCAGCAACAGCCCCAAAACATCACTGCTCTATAGGAGATCTGCATGGAGGAATGGGCCAAAATACCAGCAACAGTGTGTGAAAACCTTGTGAAGACTTACAGAAAACATTTGACCTCTGTCATTGCCAACAGGGGCAAGGGTATATAACAAAGTATTGAGATAAACTTTTGTTATTGACTTATTATTACTTATTTTCCACCATAATTTGCAAATAAATTCATTAAAAATCCTACAATGTGATTTTCTGTTTTTTTTTTTATTCTTGTCTGTCATAGTTGAAGTGTACCTATGATGAAAATTACAGGCCTCTCTCATCTTTTTAAGTAGGAGAACTTGCACAATTGGTGTCTGACTAAATACTTTTTTGCCCCACTGTATATATATATACAATATATATGGGGGATTGGAAATTATGCAGAAAATTACATTGATGGAAGCTACAATCTATCTGCAATATTAAAGCTGATCTAACCCCTAAAAACATATACATTATAATAAAATAAAAGTTCCCCTACACAGAATATTCCCAAAATGATGTAAGGTTCTGAGTCACATGGAAGTCTAGATCAATCATAATAACTGTCTTTATATGGCAATAAACTTGACAGAGATGAGGGTTTCAATGAGATATTGTGATGTGTATGTCTCTCATAACAACAGCCCCCACCTCTCCTCTTCTCTCCTCTCCTCTTTGAGAACTCAGCTTGTGTGGATGAGCTCCTCTCCGTCTGATCGAAACCCAGATATTAATTTATTAAACACTATATTTTTCTGCGCAGACATTAGTCCAACATTAGTATCTTCCAACATCAGTCGCTGTATCATGAGTCTAGCAGCGAGACTAGTCCAACATCTATTTGTGATCTGGTCGAGTTGACCTTTCAAATTGGAGGCACAGTACAATATGCCTTACAGTAGAATGCTGGTTGAAATGACCATAATGTGATTAGTGTTAGTGTTGTGTTGATTAAGTCCATTTTGTTGGAGCCAGCAATAAAAGCCATTCACCCACTGAACTGCACAAAGCTGACATACAGTATAAATGAAGATAAATGAAGGGGAAAGGGTTAATCAACTATTTAGACTGTAGTGAACAAGAGAGAGAGGGAGAGAGAGGTAGATTTAGAATATGATTCCTGCTCAGTAACAGTGCAGAATTTTTTTGGGGGAAAAGAGGCAGTTGAAAGGAACAAAAGAGGGCAGCGATAGGATAAAAACAAATAAACCACATAAATGTTTCAAAGAAGTGGTTTATTGGAACATGAATCATACACAACAGCGAGGGAGCGAAACAGGCATGGAAGGCAGTGCAGAGCAGCAGACCTCCTTCCAGTAGCATCCCTTTCTCCTCTCTTTCGCTGGCTGGCCCAGAAACAGGTAAACATTACAGAAACACTGCTCCTTGCTGCTCGCTCCACTTCAGAAGAGGTCAAAGGGTACACACCCCCAGGGGTAGGGCTCTATCTTCTCCAAATACTGTGTTAATTGTCATGGATCTCATCTCATCTGGGTTTGCCACACAGTATGTAAATATATTTAACTCAGAAATGTTTATATATTTAACTCAGAAACCTCAACTACAGTAGACAGACAGACACACTCTTAGACATTGGTGTCTTCTCAGACAGAATATGATGACAATTTTGGGAGATGGTAGAAATGAAAGGGGTTGGTACATGACTGTGGATCATGTTGTATGTATTTCACATAGTCCTGATTCATTGCCTCATGATGCTACTACATTTTTAATGATGTCAGAGGCATTGTAGGTTTGCCTAAAAACAAATTTGCATCCATGTTTTTCAATGTTTCATATATTTTCATAATTTTTTGATTGGTCAAGAAACAAACAAATGCTCTGAATTATACAAAAGATTTCAGAGTACCAAGGAGGGCGCAGGGCAATGTTGCAGGGAAATTGGCATCAGACGATAGGATAGTCAGATCCTGTTTCGGAAAGAATGCTGGCTTAGTGTTCAGGAGTGTGTGTCTTTAGGCTTCAGCAGAACGGGGCGCCCCGTCCTCCCTGAGGAACTGCATTTTTACCATTTTCATTACTGATACCAATCCTCTCTCTCTCTCTTTCACTCCTCTCTCACTTTCATTCTCTCTCTCTCTCACTCTCTCTCTCTCTCTTTCATATGCACACACACACACACACACACACACACACACACACACACACACACACACCTCTTTCCACACTCACATGCCTTCTCTATACCTTAGCTACCCAGAGGGGAGGGATGAACCCAGTAGCACAGACAGCACATGACAGGAAGTAGTCACAGGAAGTACCCTCAACTAGCCAAGATGCTCCCCAGAGATTTCGAGGTGGGAGGGATATCAGTGTGTGTTTGTTTGCATGACATGCTGTTTTTTGTGTGTGCATGATTGAGTGTAAGTAAGTGAGTGTTTGTGTGTGTTCCTGTCTGTGGGTGTAAGACATGATGGTGGATACCAAATTTCCCATGGCAACGCAGGACACCAGCAGCAGGTCAAGCTGGCCTGGTCATTTGGAGTGTGTGAATTTCGGCTCACAGAGGCAGCTGAGGCAGAGTGTGTCTGTGTCTCAAGGGCAAGCTATCCTGTTGTATGAGAGACTCAGCAGCAACCCATTGGTGTCACTGAGGAGTGTGATGTGCTGTTGTGCCAAGCCTCTCATTATGCACATACTGTACCACACATGCTGAGCTTTCAGTGGCAGTATATACTCTGTCTCTTCCTCTCTCTTTCTTTCTCTTCCTCTCCCCCCTTCTCTCTCATTCTCTTTCTCTCTCTTCTTCTCTGGCTCCTCTATCTATCAACTTTCTCTCTCTCTCTCTCTCTCTCTCTCTCTCTCTCTCTCTCTCTCTCTCTCTCACTTCCACTCTCTTCGTCCCCCCTTCTCTCTCTCTCTTCCTCCCCCCTCTCTATCTCTCGCTCTCTGTCTTTCTCTCTCTCTCCCCCTCCCCTCCCCTTCACCCTCTCTCTCTCTCTCTCTCTCTCTCTCTCTCTCTCTCACAGAGCAGCACTAAGGTATTGTCTGAGACAGTAGAGGTGGTTGTGTGTGTCTGGAGCTCTGGGGTTGTTTTAGCTTCTCTTCCATTTGTAATTTTCTTGAGCACAGTATGTGTGTGTGTGTGTGTGTGTGTGTGTGTGTGTGCGTGGGGCCAGTGAATGTTCATGTGTGCTGAGTGCACTGAGTCACCTTGGTTACTGCAGATACCAGCCAGAGATGATGAAGCCAACGGCAGGTTGGGGTAGGGAATGGAGGGCAGGAGGGAGGGAGGGGGAGAGGGAGGTCATTGAGTGCCTTTGTATGTTGACTACACCATGGTGGGAGAACGAGAGAGAGAGCACGACTAGTTTACTGTAATTTTAATTTGCTTGCAAAAATAAGAAAGAATCATAAGGTAATATACAGTATGGTTTTGGCCTTAAAAACATACTCAAAAAAAGTTACACTAATTCACTATGTACGCAAGTGTACGGTGGATTGGGAAAGTATTCACCCCCTTGGCAATTTTCCTATTTTGTTGCCTTACAACCTGGAATTAAAATAGATTTTTTGGGGGTTTGTATCATTTAATTTACACAACATGCCTACCACTTTGAAGATGCAAAATATATTTTTGGGTGAAACAAACAAGAAATAAGACAAAAAAAATGAAAACCTGAGCGTGCATAACTATTCACCTGCCCAAAGTCAAAACTTTAAAGATCCACCTTTTGCAGCAATTACAGCTGTATGTCTCTATAAGCTTGGCACATCTAGCCACTGGTATTTTGCCCATTCTTCAAGGCAAAACTGCTCCAGCTCCTTCAAGTTGGATGGGTTCCGCTGGTGTACATCAATCTTTAAGTCTCAATTGGATTGAGGTCTGGGCTTTGACTAGGCCATTCCGAGACATTTAAATGTTTTCCCTTAAACCACTCGAGTGTTGCTTTAGCACTATGCTTAGGGTCATTGTCCTGCTGGAAGGTGAACCTCCGTCCCAGTCTCAAATCTCTGGAAGACTGAAACAGGTTTCCCTCAAGAATTTCCCTGTATTTAGCGCCGTCCATCATTCCATCAATTCTGACCAGTTTCCCAGTCCCTGCCGATGAAAAACATCCCCATAGCATGATGCTGCAACCACCACGCTTCACTGTGGGGATGGTGTTGTCAGGGTGATGAGAGGTGTTGGGTTTGCGCCAGACATAGCATTTTCCTTGATGGCCAAAAAGCTACATTTTAGTCTCATCTGACCAGAGTACATTCTTCCATATGTTTGAGGAGTCTCTCACATGCCTTTTAGGTGAACACCAAACGTTTTTCCTTATTTTTTTTCTGTAAGCAATGGCTTTTTTTCTGCCCACTCCTCCGTAAAGCCCAACTCTGTGGGGTGTATGGCTTAAAGTGGTCCTATGGACAGATACTCCAATCTCTGCCATGGAGATTTGCAGCTCCTTCAGGGTTATCTTTGGTTTCTTTATTGCCTCTCTGATTAATGCCCTCCTTGCCTGGTCCGTGAGTTTTGGTGGGTGGCCCTCTCTTGGCAGGTTTGTTGTTGTCAGGGTTTTCGCTGCTGGTCATTCGAGTCAAGTGCAGGACAGCAGAGAATAGGTGATCAGGCGGCTTCATTAGCCAAGAGCAACAAACAGATGGGCGCAAACAGCTACAACTCAAGCCAACTGGCAAAAGTGACAAGCCCAAAATACCGTATAACAATAAGGTTCATCAATAATTCCTCAAATGGGGAACAGGCAATGCCCATGGTGAAAAACCAGACTGGCGCGATACAACAAACACAAAACAAAACCATTCCACACAAAGACATGGGGGGAACAGAGGAATATATATATATGCAGTGTGATTAGGGAATGTAAACCAGGTGTGCGGGGAACAAGACAAAACAAATGGAACAATGAAAAATGGAGCGGCGATGGCTAGAAGGCCAGTGATGTCGACCGCCGAACGCCGCCCGAACAAGGAGGGGAGCCGACTTCAGCGGAAGTCGTGACAGTTGTGGTGCCATATTCTTTCCATTTTTTAATAATGGATTTAACGGTGCTCCATGGGATGTTCAAAGTTTAGTATATTTTTTTATAACCCAACCCTGATCTGTACTTCTCCACAACTGCATCCCTGACCTGTTTGGAGAGCTCCTTGGTCTTCATGGTGCTGCTTGCTTGGTGGTGCCCCTTGCTTAGTGATGTTGCAGACTCTGGGGCCTTTCAGAACAGGTGTATTATTTAGGGGCTTGATACATGAAATTCAAATAGAAATCCATTTAAATTACAGGTTGTAAAGCAACAAAATTGGAAAAACGTCCAGGGGGATGAATACTTTTGCAAGGCACTGTACACACACACACACACACACACACACACACACACACACACACACACACACACACAGAGCTCTGCTATTGGCTTTTCTTCACATAATGCAATGAGACAGAAATATATGTGAGGACGGAAGAAGGTATTTTGAGTATCTTTTTGGTTCCAACTCAATGAAAGATTCATCGCTCACTCAGTTTGTACAATGCAGAGGAAGAGGATCAGCCGTTGACTGGGCTGGGGCTGGAGCAGCCATTGCAGGGGTGGAAGAGGGATATGCCAACCAAGGAGGATGTAGTGTGTTTATATACAGTGTGTTTGTGCTTGTGTGTATGTGGTGTGCGTGCATGCGCATGTGTTTGTGCTTGTTTTTGCGCGTGTGTGTGTACGAGTCTGTATGTTCTTTGAACTAGGTGACTATACCCAGTGCACTTTGTTAGGGTCAGCATCCAATGTTTTTATTTAAAAGTGTACTCTCTCAGTTTAATTTGTTTCAGTGTCTTTCTCTTTCTATTCTAATTTTATTGATCTGGTAAAATTGAGTCTGTCATAATTATCACACAGAAATGGAAGATTATACTGCCTACCATATCAGTTTTAGTCAGCTTAGTCAATTGTATTTTTAAGTCCTCATGCATTTTAACAGTACATTTTCATTGCTCCTCCTCCCCCAGTATTCTCGGGAATACATCTGTGGAATGCCAGATAATCTATTCATTTTTTTTCTTTTTGGGGGGGGGGACTCAATTGGGGTCTCAACTTACTGTTGAGAGTTAGAATAGTAGAATACACAAGGTGCAATTTAGAAATGTGGTTGTGCATCAGCAGTTTTTCTCTTGCTATGTCAGACACTGACAATCACTCAATTAGCTCATGTCAGCTAACATTTTGCAGATTGGTAAATTAGTCTAGCCACCTATCTAAACTTGTATTAATCATGGTCGAATTACAGAACGGGGTGCCCCCAATGATTTTGTTAGTCTCTATCACTCAGATGTCAGGTTAAAAACTGCACCAAAATTTCACTTAGGGTCCCCAAAAGTCTAGGGCCGACCGACTCTGACTCCATGTGTGGGTATGGATGTGGGTATGCAGACTCTTGAGCCAATGCGACCCCTCATGATGAGTTCAGATTTTTTTGTGGTCCCCACCCCTTCTAAATTGCCCATCACTGACCTTCAGAATTGTATTGTACTTGTCTTGTACTCAATCTATATTCTATACATTGCATTATTTAATTATCTTCATTCTGAAGTGCTGCCGGTCACATGCAGTCATTTGACACCCAATACTGCTCTATTTCTCATGCATTGTAAGAATGAAGGTCTTTGTATTCATTTGTTTTAGTGTGAGGAGCCCAGTGGTTGGCAGTGATCCCATGGAGTGTCCCAGTGGGGTTCCTTTCTGACCATACATTACATCACAGTGACTCAAAACACTGTACTTTCTTAACTACCACAACAATATACACCAAATACAGCGTGATAACATCATCACACCATTGGAAAAGTTGCGTCCAATTTAATTTCATAATAGGCCTGTATGTATTTTCGTAATACATATATGTGGAATCGACTGGTAGCCTTAGAGATGACTGTGTATAATTTGGAGAACATGTGGAAATGGCACTCTACACAGTGTATGGTATCTATATTGTAGATATACTATGGAAATTAAGACACAATGTAGGTGTACACAGAAAGGCTAATTAAGCGGGGTAGAATTGGATCCCTAGCATGTTAACTTTCCCATTCAGATAATCATGAACGACAGCGCTAACATCCCCCTTTGTGAATATTTAGCGGTTGGAGAGAGACAAGTAGCAGACAGTGTTGCTAGGAGACCACACACGCATTGACTGGTGTGAAAGACATGTTGGTTTCACATGCAGCCCTCCCCATTCTTACAGTCCAGCTCCTTTTCTCTTTCACTGTTTATCTATTGCCTCCTTTTTTCTCCATTTACTCATCCCCTCGCTCTCTTTCTCCATCTCTATTTCTCTCTATCAATCTGTCCCCATTTCGTTTTCTTGTTTATCTCTACCTTGATCTCTCTCTCTGTCTCTATTTATCGGATTCCCTCATCCTTCCCCATACCTCCTCTCCTCTCTCCCCCATACCTCCTCTCATCTCTTCCCCATACCTCCTCTCCTCTCTCCCCCATACCTCCTCTCCTCTCTCCCCCATACCTCCTCTCCTCTCTTCCCCATACTTCCTCTCCTCTCTCCCCCATACCTCCTCTCCTCTCTCCCCCATACCTCCTCTCCTCTCTTCCCCATACCTCCTCTCCTCTCTCCCCCATACCTCCTCTCCTCTCTTCCCCATACCTCCTCTCCTCTCTTCCCCATACCTCCTCTCCTCTCTTCCCCATACCTCCTCTCCTCTCTTCCCCATACATCCTCTCCTCTCTCCCCCATACCTCCTCTCCTCTCTTCCCCATACCTCCTCTCCTCTCTCCCCCATACCTCCTCTCCTCTCTCTGTCAAGCTCCTGCCTGAGCTGTCTTCCTTCCTCTCCCTTCCTCTTCTTTTCTCTCTCCTTGTCTATGCATCTCTACCCATCCTACTCTAGAGGACCATTTATTTCTCCCCTCCTCCCCACTCCTCCCCTGTCTCTCTCTCTCCCTCACCCACTCCTCCCCTCTCTACCTCTCCCTCTCCCTTATCGCTCTCTTTCTCACTCTCTGTATCTCTTTCAATCGCTATCTCTCTCCCTTCCTCTCGGTCCCTCTCTCCCTGACTGATTGGCTGCAGTGTGTTGGACTGCCACGGCGTATAGCCGGGCGTGTCAGAGTGTGGTGATTGTGACATTGTGAATGCGTGCGGCATAACACGGCCACAGGGGTCAGGCCATAATAATACGCCATGTGGATCTGTGCTGTATGCTGTGACGGTGTGGCGGTGTGGTGGAGCCCTGTAACAGGCCAGCAATGTGGAGTGACAGACAGCTGCCCCACGGCCCAATAGAGCAGACGACCTGACAGCTAGGTGCAGCTAGGTCTCTGCCACCACTGGGAGGCAGGATGGGGGAGGAGGGAGGGAGGGAGATGCAGGTGGAGGCAGGGAGGGAGGAGGGAGACAGACAGAGAGGCAGGGAGAGAGGAAGGGACGAGGGGAGACATGGGAGACAGGGTGGGGAGACAGAAATGAGGGAGACAGTAGGAGGGGGAGAAGGGGTTGATGATGTTGGGCTCACTGTCTCGGGAGCACTGTCTCCCACAAACAATCCAGATGGCAGTGAATGCAAAGCCTGAATCCAGAAGTCATCCAAGGTTGAGTTTAAATAGGAAATGTAGAAACAGCCACAGTCCTTTGACACCCCAGATCCTCAATATACTGTATGCCTATAATGGTTAGCCACTCCCTTCCCTTTTTTTTATAACCAGAGATACTTCTCACAGTAATTATTGTTTGATTAGTTTAAATTGTGGGCATATCTCATTTTCACATATTTTCCCACATCATTACTGTGGCAAGTGTCTACATTCTAATACTGTGGCAAGCCTCTATATTCTAATACCGTGACAAGCCTCTACATTCTAATACCGTGGCAAGCCTCTACATTCTAATACTGTGGCGAGCCTCTACATTATAATATTGTGGCAAGCCTCTACATTCTAATACTGTGGCAAGCCTCTACATTATAATATTGTGGCAAGCCTCTACATTATAATACTGTGGCAAGCCTCTACATTATAATATTGTGGCAAGCCTCTACATTCTAATACTGTGGCAAGCCTCTATATTCTAATACCGTGACAAGCCTCTACATTCTAATACCGTGGCAAGCCTCTACATTCTAATACTGTGGCGAGCCTCTGCATTATAATATTGTGGCAAGCCTCTACATTCTAATACTGTGGCAAGCCTCTACATTCTAATACTGTGGCAAGCCTCTATATTCTAATACCGTGACAAGCCTCTACATTCTAATACCGTGGCGAGCCTCTACATTATAATACCGTGGCAAGCCTCTACATTATAATACCGTGGCAAGCCTCTACATTATAATACCGTGGCAAGCCTCTACATTCTAATTCTGTGGCAAGCCTCTACATTATAATACCGTGGCAAGCCTCTACATTCTAATTCTGTGGCAAGCCTCTACATTCTAATTCTGTGGCAAGCCTCTACATTCTAATACCGTGGCAAGCCTCTACATTCTAATTCTGTGGCAAGCCTCTACATTCCAATACTGTGGCAAGCCTCTACATTCCAATACTGTGGCAAGCCTCTACATTCTAATAGTGTGGCAAGCCTCTACATTCTAATTCTGTGGCAAGCCTCTACATTCCAATACTGTGGCAAGCCTCTACATTCCAATACTGTGGCAAGCCTCTACATTCTAATACTGTGGCAAGCCTCTACATTCTAATACCTTGGCAAGCCTCTACATTCTAATACTGTGGCAAGCCTCTATATTCTAATACTGTGGCAAGCCTCTACATTCTAATACTGTGGCAAGCCTCTACATTCTAATACCGTGGCAAGCCTCTACATTCTAATACCGTGGCGAGCCTCTACATTCTAATACCGTGGCAAGCCTCTACATTCAAATTCTGTGGCAAGCCTCTACATTCTAATTCTGTGGCAAGCCTCTACAGTCTAATTCTGTGGCAAGCCTCGACATTCGAATTCTGTGGCAAGCCTCTACATTCTAATTCTGTGGCAAGCCTCTACATTCTAATTCTGTGGCAAGCCTCTACATTCCAATACGGTGGCAAGTCTCTACATCCCAATACTGTGGCAAGTCTCTACATTTCAATACTGTGGCAAGCCTCCACATTCTAATACTGTGGCAAGCCTCTACATTCTAATTCTGTGCAAACCTCTATATTCTAATACTGTGGCAAGCTTCTACATTCTAATACTGTGGCAAGCCTCTACATTATAATACTGTGGCAAGCCTCTACATTCCAATACTGTGACAAGCCTCTACATTATAATACTGTGCCAAGCCTCTACATTCTAAATCTGTGGCAAGCCTCTACATTCTAATTCTGGGAGCATTTGGGGTTGTAGCTCCAAGGGTTTTGTTTGTGTCCATGTGTCACAATGTGTGTAATTGTTGTCCATGTGTCACAATGTGTGTGTTTGTGTCCATGTGTCACAGTGTGTGTGTTTGTTGTCCATGTGTCACAGTGTGTGTGTTTGTTGTCCATGTGTCACAATGTGTGTGTTTGTGTTTATGTGTCACAGTGTGTGTTTGTTGTCCATGTGTCACAGTGTGTGTGTTTGTTGTCCATGTGTCACAATGTGTTTGTTTGTGTCCATGTGTCACAGTGTGTGTGTTTGTGTCCATGTGTCACAGTGTGTTTTGTTTGTGTGTGTGTCTGTGTGTGTTGTGTTTGTTTATGTGACACAGTGTGTATGTCTGTGTTTGTGTGTTTTGTTTGTTCATGTGTCACAGTGTGTGTGTCTGTGTGTGTGTGTCTGTGTGTGTGTGTTGTGTTTGTTTAAGTGCTGAATGGCTAAATTTTCTGCAGCCTTGCATGCAGATCCAGGAATGTGAATCACGCCTCCATCTGCCTCCATCTGCCTCCATCTGCCTCCATCTGCCTCCATCTGCCTCCTAGCTCTAACGAGGTGGATTTAAATGACTTCTGACCCTGTAAATGCCTCTTAAGCTTCTTTTACAATCCCTGAATTGCTGATTTAATGTGTCAGTGTGGGGGCTTTGGTTGCATATCTACATTGTGGGCTGCATATACAGTATAGCCTATGTAGTGTGTGTGTGTGTGTGTGTGTGTGTGTGTGTGTGTGTGTGTGTGTGTGTGTGTGTGTGTGTGTGTGTGTGTGTGCGCGTGTGTATGCTTATAGCACATGTAAGACCTGATTAAAACTGGGACGTCTATGTGAGCGATGCTGTTGCCTCCATATTCATTTAGGCTCCGTTAAGGACATACAGTAGCTGCAGAATTTGTTTTGATTTGTGGGTGCTGGAGGGTGGGGGGTACAAACATACCCCTTTAAAGTAAAGCATTGCATGCATCTATAACACATACAGTTGAGCAGACATGTTTTTAGTTGCCTTTTATAAACGCATTTCTGCATCATTTATATGCTAGAAGACATTAGTAGAATATGTTTTAATACCACACAAATGGCCAATGCAGGCAACTCACTATTCAGGTAGGATGCAATTTTTTTACTTTATTTTTTGTTTTTTTTGTTCTATCATTATTATTATTTTAAATCATTGTTATTTTTGTAGACCTATTTATTCATCTAAACCAGTTCTTTAAATATGCAAATTATGTTTTGTTTCATTCTGTTTTGTTGGCTAAATGAAGTTTGATCTGTTTTGATCTTTTTAATTGTGTGTTCCTTATTTGGTTTAAGATTATAAGGTTATAAGTAGGCCTTTCAATATCATTAGCCTATTGCTGTCATTTGTTGGGTACTGCAGGCACTAGCTTTTCTTGGTAATTTCGGCAATATAGCCTTTTCAAAACTTTTATGAAGGTTTAAACCACTTAGCAAGTGTTTTGTTTAATTCTGTTGAGCCATTTTCTTTGGCCAAATTAAGTTTCCAACTGTAATGTTGTGTTTGCCATGATATAATATCCTGCTGGTATTTTCCCTATAAACAATGGCTTGACTTGGTGTTCCAACTGACTCCGACAGTTGAACTTGAGGTGAGGATGAATGTTTTAGGCCTACCAGAGTTACTCCTATAATCTAACAACATAATGCTTATTTTTACAAAAAATATTCTGATCGAAAAAATAAAACATTTGCCTTCTTCTGTATGCCTATATCTTTATAGCAGACAGCAGTAGCCTATCCGACAACGATAAAGCATATCTCTCACTCTCTCTTTCTCTGTGTCTAGGCCGAGGCTTCTCTTCATATCATACATATCATAGGCTTCTATTCATATCATACAGTGGAAGCCTAGGCCTATATGCATGTCACACCCTGACCTCAGTTATCTTTGTTTTCTTTATTATTTTGGTTAGGTCAGGGTGTGACAAGGGTGGTTGGTTTAGTTTTGTATTGTCTAGGTGTTTTTCCCTGTCTAGGGTATTTGTATATCTATGGGGTTTTAGTATGTCTAGGTACATGTAGGTCTATGGTGGCCTGAATTGGCTCAGGCCAATTCAGGTTTTGGTTTTGTGGGTTATTGTCTATGTGTAGTTGCATGTCAGCACTCGTGTTATAGCGTCACGTTCATTTTGTTTAGTGTTCTTTGTTTAATAAGGAAGAATGTATTCATATCACGTTGCGCCTTGGTCTCCTTGTTATGACGAACGTGACAGAATAACCCACCAAACAAGGACCAAGCAGCGTGAAAAGGAGGAACAGCGCTTAATGGGGAGATGGACCTGGGAGGAGATATTAGGTGGAGCAGGACCCTGGACACAGCCGGGGGAGTATCCAGTGTATCCTGTGCCTCTTCCCCGTACTCGCCCTGAGGTGCGTGTCACCAGCCCAGTACCACCAGTTCTGGCACCAGGCCTCCAGTGCGCCTCTAGGGTCCAGTACGCCCTGTTCCTCCCCCCGCACTCGCCCTGAGATGCGTGTCCCCAGCCTGGTACCACCAGTGTCGGCACCACGCACCAGGCATACAGTGCGCCTCGGCATTCCAGAGCGTCCGGCGACAGTACCCAGTCCAGAGCGTCCGGCGACAGTAACCAGTCCAGAGCGTCCGGCGACAGTACCCAGTCCAGAGCGTCCGGCGACAGTAACCAGTCCAGAGCGTCCGGCGACAGTACCCAGTCCAGAGCGTCCGGCGACAGTACCCAGTCCAGAGCGTCCGGCGACAGTAACCAGTCCAGAGCGTCCGGCGACAGTACCCAGTCCAGAGCGTCCGGCGACAGTACCCAGTCCAGAGCGTCCGGCGACAGTACCCAGTCCAGAGCGTCCGGCGACAGTAACCAGTCCAGAGCGTCCGGCGACAGTACCCAGTCCAGAGCGTCCGGCGACAGTACCTAGTCCAGAGCGTCCGGCGATAGTACCCAGTCCAGAGCGTCCGGCGACAGTACCCAGTCCAGAGCGTCAGTCCAGAGCGACAGTTCACAGACCGGAACCTCCAACAACGGGCCACAGTCCGGGGCCTCCAACGACGGGCCAGTCAACGGGTCCAACGACGGGTCCCCAGTCCAGAACATCCGGCGATGATCCACACAGCGGGGATCGGCGAGGATCCGCAGTCCAGAGCCTCTGACGATGATCCACGGGTCAGTGATACAAGAGCGGACTCAGTGTAAAGAAGGGGGGCGGTGTCCAGAACCAGAGCCCCAACCAAGGTTAGATGCCCACCCAGACCCTCCCATATAGGTTTAGGTTTGCGGCCGGGAGTCCGCACCTTTGGGGGGTCACACCCTGACCTTAGTTATCTTTGTTTTCTTTATTATTTTGGTTAGGTCAGGGTGTGACAAGTGTGGTTGGTTTAGTTTTTGTATTGTCTAGGTGTTTTTGCATATCTATGGGGTTTTAGTATGTCTAGGTATATGTAGGCCTATGGTGGCCTGAATTGGTTCCCAATCAGAGACAGCTGTTTATCGTTGCCTCTGATTGGGGATCCTATTTAGGATGCCATTTTCCATCTTGGTTTTGTGGGTTATTGTCTATGTGTAGTTGCATGTCAGCACTCGTATTATAGCGTCATGGTCGTTTTTGTTATTTTGTTAGTTTGTTTAGTGTTCTTCGTTTATTAAAGAAGAATGTATTCATATCACGCTGCGCCTTGGTCTCCTCGTTATGACGACCGTCACAATGCATGCAATGCCCTGATGGATTTAGTAAAGACATTACGAAAATAACACATATGGAATCATGTAGTAACCAAAAAAGTGTTAAACAAATAAAATATGTTTGAGATTCTTCAAAGTATCCACCATTTACCTTGATAACAGCTTTGCACACGCTTGGCATTCTCTCAACCAGCTTCACGAGGTAGTCGTCTGGAATGCACTTCAATTAACAGGTGTATCTTGTAAAATAAGTTAATTTGGGGAATTTATTTCCTTAATGTATTTGAGCCATTCAATTGTGTCGTGACAAGGTAGGGGTGGTATATAGAATATAGCCCTATTTGGTAAAAGACCAAGTCCATATTATGGCAAGAACAGCTCAAGTAAGAAAAGAGAAACGACAGTCCACCATTACTTTAAGACATTAAGGTCAGTCAATATGGAAGAATTTGTGCGACTGCACTTGAAGTCGCAAAAACCATCAAGCGCTATGATGAAACTGGCACTCATAAGGACCCAGGGTTACCTCTGCTGCAGAGGATAAGATCATTAGAGTTACCAGCCTCTGAAATTGCAGCCTAAATAAAAACTTCACAGAGTTCAAGTAACAGACACATCTTCACATCAACTGTTCAGAGGAGACTGTGAATCAGGCCTTCATGGTCGAATTGTCGCAAAGAAAGAAATACGAGCAATGGATATTAGACCAGTGGAAGTCTGTCCTTTGGCCTGATGAGTCCAAATTTGAGATTTTTGGTTCCAACTGCCGTGTCTTTGTGAATGGATGATCTCCACGTGTGCTTTCCACCTTGAAGTATGGAGGAGGAGGTGTGATGGTGTCGGGGTGCTTTGCTGGTGACACTGTCTGAATTATTTAAAATTCAAGGCACACTTAACCAGCATGGCTACCACAGCATTCTGCAGCAATACACAATCTGGTTTGGGCATAGTGGGACTATCATTTAGACTATCACACCTTCAGGCTGTGTAAGGGCTATTTGACCAGGAAAGAGAGTGATGGCGTGCTGCATCAGATGACCTGGCCTCAACAATCACCCGACCACAACCAAATTGAGATGGTTTGGGATGAGTTGGACCACAGAGTGTTGGAAAAGCAGCCAACAAGTGCTCAGCATATGTGGGAACTCCTTCAAGACTGTTGGAAAAGCATTCCTCGTGTAGCTGGTTGAGAGAATTCCAAGAATGTGCAAATCTGTCATCAAGGCAAAGGGTGGCTACTTTGAAGAATCTAAAATCTCAAATATATTTTGATTTGTTTAACACTTTTTTTGGTTACTTGTTGATTCCATATGTGTTATTTCATAGTTTTGATGTCTTCACTATTATTCTACAATGTAGAAAATAGTAAAACAAGACAAAACACTTGAATGAGTAGGTATGTCAACTTTTGACTGGTACAGTATATATATATATATATAAATACTGTGTGTCCAGTGACACTGACTCACCCAATGATGAAGATGAAGCATAGGCTACTCACCAGTGATAAGATACTTTGAAAAACAATGCTGTTCACTCAGAATCCCTCAACAGTTGTTGATAAAACAATTGTTCGCTTCTACAGACAGATTAGTCTTCTATTTTCAGCAGTAGGCATTTGCTTTCCAAATGGTAGGCCTACGTTTTCTCGCTGATATCTATGGCCACAATGCTACAAGCTGTTCTATATTTAGCACTTGTTCTGCCCAAATTGTGACTTGTGATAAAGCTTAATCCACAGCTATTTTTTGAAGCTATTGATCCTCTTTAGCTAAATGATGCTCTCTGGTGTAGTATTTAGAATAATTTTATTTATGTCTGTACAGACAGGAGCAATATAATTTTGGGGGAAAATATGTTGTATGGCCCAAGGCTATGGATAAGACATGCTCTAGGAGTAGAGGAAGTGTGCTGTATAGTGGACTAGTGAACCTGACGAACCGTCTCCCAAGCAGTGTCCTTTTCCTCAGCAGCCTGCGTAATTGCACACTTCCCCACAGCTGTAATGCGACAATTGTACGGCTGCCTACTCAGCTGCCAGATCCTGGAAGCCCAAATCAGCGGCCCTGTTAACAGAAGCCCAACCTACACCGTCTCAACTCCCTAACCTAATTAACACTGAGTCATACAACACGCCACCCCACGCCATGCCACGCAGGGCAGCCAGGCCACAGCAATGCAGCAGGGCATTGTGTGTAGCGAGGCCAGGGCACTGGACAATAGGAATAGCGGGAGCTACAATGGCACACAGGGTGACACACAGGGCCATGTCAGAATCATGATGGGATGACACTGCTCTCTGTATGATGTCATCTCTCACTGTAGAGAACCCTGTGTTCTCAGAGCCATATTGTTCATGACTCTGCAGCCTGCGCTCTTCCACTGGAATCAGATTAAGGTTTAGATTTGTATTGGTTATAGATATTAAATTGGTCTCTTACTTATAGAATGCCAATCAGTAAAAATAGATAGTTCAACAGAACAACAAAGTACAGAGACAATAATTGATGTGTAACCTAATGGAATCAGTTTAGAGAATTCCCCGTGCTGTTGGAGAAGGGTTAATAAGGTTATGTATGGGTGGGTTCATTGAGTGCATTCTTGAATGTGTAGTAGCAGTAGGCCTCTAAATGAATTAGTCTACATTGTATTGTGTGCGTTTCATCCAATGTTTGCGTGATTATGTTCAAACTAAAACCAATTGCAAGGAGTGTCCCATGCAGTATAAGTTAAACCACCAAAAGCACTTGAACACTCACACTCCATTTTTATTACATTTAAGATGGAAAAATACTGGGAACCCTCATACACCAGCTGACAGCTGCGCTTTTCTTAGCCAATCGCAGCGCCGCGCTCACATACATACTCCAATGCACACAACACTGTTGGGCCCTCAAATATCTGCCCCACAACAAGCCTGACTCTTCATGGGGTGAATAGCGTGTGCAGGAAGCCCTGCGTGCGCTACATATGACAAACCACATTACTGCCTGGGTAGCAAACAGCCCTAGTTAGGCCACCCCAAGGCCCCCAGCCAGAGAGAAACACTGCAGCTGAGTTACCATGCTTACTCAGATAGTCATAATTGGATAATGAAAATATAAATAGTGTTTTCATGTGATCCACTGTAGGTTGGGCGTTGGGGTAAACAACACAGTGGACTGGGTAAACATACAATACCTTGCTACCTCACTACCTGGCTGCTTGGCTACCTGGCTGCTTGGCTCCCTGGCTCCCTGGCTACCTGGCTACCTGGCTACCTGGCTACCTGGTTCAATGCCCAGTTTATTTTACCCTGGAGGAAAGGATGTCCATGACACAAGGAGCCTTATTAGTTATGTTTCCTGCCTGTCCATCTATATGGATGTTTTCACATATTTTGGTCAGATATTGTGTCAGACATGGTTTATAATGCGACTTCTCTGGTTTTTAACTTTCACTTCTGGTAAGTCCTACCCTGTCTCTGAGCACCTCATTATGTCTGGAGGAATCCCTCCTGCCCTGTTCACCTGTAATGAAGAGAAGGAGCCAGGTACTATAACCATGTTGTAATTGCTACTGCCCTACATACAGCATGTCGACATGAGAGCTGTGTAGGGGAGCTGTATAATAGGACAACTGGACAGGGCTCTGTCATGTCAGCTCAACATATAATAAATGACTATTAACAATGACAATGTCCCCATCTTCTCCATGTCTAGGTGACTCAAGCTTGGTCTGCAGTGACATTCATCAACTTCACACTATTGGTCTTCTATACCATGAGCTCTGGCTCCGCCCAGGATGTGGCGGTGGAGCATTTCTTGCGTGACATAGAGAGGAGGGGCAAGCGGCTACATTGCGCTGTGATTGGCTGCGAGGAGGAGCAGTGTCCCCGCGGCGACATGAACCTGCTGTATCGTAAGAGCCGGCTGGACTGGAGGCACAAGGACCAGGAAGGCAATAAGAAGAGGTGAGGAGAGGTGAACTGATCTCAACTCACAGCTGCATGCTGCACTGGAGAGATGGAATGAAGATTATTCAGTTCAGTTCAATTGTACATTTCTGAACTGAAGTGGAAGAGTTTTGTTGTTCATATTTTATGTGCAACCTCTTAATTGTCATCCTAAGGGGAGTGGGGGCATGTAGAAAGGAAGATAAGAAACCAGATGAGAGGAACAGAAAATGGGAAGAGAGGAGCTTTATGGCCTTCATTACAGGGCCAATGTGGCCCATTGGTGTCTATCTAGATTATGGCACGCACACACACTTCCACACCCACAGGCGCACACACACACATATACACACAGGCACACTTAAAGACACACACACACACACACACACAGAGAGAGCTCTGCTCTTGGCTTTTCTTCACATAATGCAATGAGACAGAAAACAGTTGCATCTCTGTTCTCCATGATGAACATGCTCAGTGCTGTTTCCTCTCCCTGCGCCAGCTTTCCTCCCCTCAAAAGGAAGGTGCAAAGCTCACATTGTCTCCCTGCTGCTTCACCGCTTCATAAGGAATGATGGCAGAATGAAGGCTCATCAGTAGTACAGGACACATTGTGACCTAAAAATGAGGCCTACATTTGACGTGTAGTTTGTTATGTTTTATCGCTCTTGCTTCCTCTAGCTCAAACAAACAAGGCAACATGCACTCAGGGTTCACTCACCTGCGATAACCTCCTAAATGAGGCCTTTGATTGCATGCTCAGAAGCTCAACATCTCCTCCTCCTCTTCTCACACACGTAAAGACCCAGTTACCTAGGCTTGCTCTTTCTCTCTTCTCTCTCTCTCTCTCTCTCTCTCTCTCTCTTTCTCACCAACACACACACATACCAGACATACACATACACAGATGTGTGCACCCACACACTCAGCCCTCACTCGTTCCCAGCAGGGAAACAAAAAGGCGGTTGTTGCCCCCGGCAGCATTCCTCCAGCACCATTTCTTCAGCACCATTCCTCCAGCACCATTTCTCCAGCACCATTCCTCCAGCACCATTCCTCTGGTCCTGCTAGGGAAGTCAGATCCCACCCATTCATCCCCTCTTTCCTTCCTTACAATGGCTACCTCTCCTCTCGTCGCCACGGTGGAACAGGATCAATAGAATCGGAGAAACAGGTTGAAAAGGACACGAGCCATAGCTGACACTCAGTAGAGGCTTTCTGTTCTGTGCCAGACAGCCAATCATTTCCTTCTAGATGGTTGTAGCGGTATCATTTCAGCTCTTTTCACGGTAGTTGTTGTGCACAGTGTTTTTCTAATGACTTCAGCCACTGTTGTTACAGCTGAGTCAGCTTTATAAAGGTTAATTTACAGACCTATACTGTATATTTCATATGCAATAACTCCAGATTTGGACCATGTCAGCTGCAACTCCCCATCCCATGTTGTTGCTCATCAAGATACACTGTTGTATGGATTCTGCTCCAATTTAATCAATCAGTAGCTTTATTGTAGAGATATAGATTTTGGTTTCACCTGTTAGGAAACCAAAGATGTTCTGAATCTTTGGTGTTCATGCATGATGGTAGTTTGGATGTGGTCTTGATGACCTTCAAAAGACCTTCAGGGATTATCCATATGAAGTTTTTGAAAGTAAAATTGGCTTTAGAGAGCAAATAAGAATGGAGTACTCTGTTTAATCAAAGGAACAGCACAGTACTTTATACATTCAACTCCAATATATTTTAATTGAAGAAAACTCCAGTTTGAATTTTTATGCTGCACTGCCACACCTTTTTTTCCAGGCAATAAATAGCCCCAAAAAATTGCAGTTCCTTTGTGTGCTTGTTTGCAGTATGTTTAGTACTGTACATTGGCAAGCAATACCATGTGAAATTTCATGGGTTTTTAAGACAAACCACTAAACCAATAAACAGGCAAGCCAGTTGCCATGGAAACAGATCAAATGCTTGGCAGAGGTCATGACGAGTGTAGTGAAGAGACAACGTAATAAAACAGATAAAGAATTAGTTAGAGATACCCAGTGACACAGTGATGTACATACAGGGAGATTACAGTCAGAGAGGAGTTGCTAGATTTTGGGGAGTTTGATTTTAGGGGAAGTAATTTCCTAATTGAATGTGTTTGTGAGCTAGGGGAGCAGATGTGGAGGGAAATGGAAGGACGGAAGAGTCCCCCCTACACACAATACTGGCATGCACAGCTGCTGCACTGCCTCGCCCAATCTCTCATCACTCACTCTTCAACGGGAAGCTAGTCTCTCTGTGCCATCCATGTATGAGCAGCAGTGTGTGTGTGACAGACAGAGGGAGAGGAAGAGGAGTACAGGACTGAAGCTATTTAAAGAACATTTCTGAAGAGAAAAAGAAAACGGGAGCGAGGCAGAAAAGGGGAGGGGCAACACAATGGGGAAATAAATTAAGGTCCTTGACTGAGACGTGATTAACTGCTGAATGACGGAATGCTGTGCTTCCTGTGTTCTCCAGCTCCAGCCAGAAAGACCCCTCCTCAGCCACGGTGGGCAAGGTCCGTGACCTGGCGTCCTTCCGACGCCACTTCCGCATGGGCTTCATGACCATGCCTGCCTCCCAGGATCTGTCCCCTCACTCCTGTGCCTCTGCCATGGCCCCCCGCTCCCAGTCCTGCCATGCCGTGGGCGCTAGAGACACAGGTCTGGAGAATGGGGAGGATTACTCTGACACCCAGTCACAGCACGGCGGGCGCTGCCCCCCTACCAAACCCAAACGACACCCCAGCACCCGCCTCAGCTCCTCAGACCCCAGAGCACCTCACGTCCTCCCGGACACCCCTCCACCGCCCCTACCCACTCACTCGCAGGCCAAACACTCAGAGAAGAAGAATGGTAGGCTACTGCAACAGTAATGAGGGCAGTGAAGTGGGGAAATTTGGAAATTCGGGTTATTATTATTGTCCCTGTTGTGATGATTGAAATATCTCTAGTTCATTGCTCTGTCTCTTTCCCCTCCAGCAATGAAGAAGTCAGACTCGGGGGACATGTCCAAGAAGGTGCCGCCTCTGAAGCCCAAACGAAGTCCCAGCACTCAGCTCTCGTTTGACCCCCCACCGGCCCGCGTGCCCCCTCCTGCCACGCCCCTGCCTTTCCAGGGGGGTGAGGGTAAGCCCCA
Source organism: Oncorhynchus mykiss (assembly GCF_057628025.1). NCBI lineage: Eukaryota > Metazoa > Chordata > Actinopteri > Salmoniformes > Salmonidae > Oncorhynchus > Oncorhynchus mykiss. The sequence goes on along the minus strand of NC_143031.1, from coordinate 35,447,390 downwards.
GGGTGAGGAGGGGGATGATGAGCCTGTCTACATAGAGATGGTGGGCCAGGTGTTCACAAGGGAGAGCCAGACTGCCACCCCTCACCCTGTCACTCCTGTCGCCACCACACCCGACTCAGACTCAGACCAAAACGAGGCCATCTATGAGGAGATGAAGTACCCGTTGCCAGAGGACAGAGAGGGACACAAACGCATCCCTCTCAAACACGAGAGACTCAAATCCTCCAAACACCACTCCTCTGGCATCTCTGCCCCTCTACCTCGCCCCTCCTCCTCCCCCTCCTGTTCCAAACCTAAAGCCACAGTGTCCATTTCCCACTCCTCGCCCCTCCCCTCCTCCACCTCCACCACCCCTGTCCCCCAGCCACTCTCCTCTAGCCCGCAACCCCCACGGGCCCCTACTCCCTATCTCCTCCAGGGGAACAAATCAGAGACAGAGTCCACCAGTAAGATCCCGGCCCCCTTCCCCAACCTGCTGCAGCACCGGCCTCCGCTGCTCGCCTTCCCCCAGCCTGCTGCTGCCTCCAGCGGGGTCGGGGTCCAACACAAAGCTGTTGCTGCCAAACTGGGAACCATCAGCATCCAGACCTCCTCCAGTATGACAACGCCATCCAGCACCTCCTCTGCCTCTACCACCCCCTCCTCCAATCTCCCCATGCTCCTGTCAGGCTGTAAGGAGTCTAAGGAAAGAGACAAGCAGAGCAGAGACAAAGACAAAGACAGAGACAGAGACAGAGACAGCCAGCTCGACCCTGCACCGGGTCTAAGGGCCAGGAGCCACTCCACACCGCTGCCCCCTTCCTCCAAGTCCACCTCCCCTTACTCCCACCAGCACCACCACCCCCACCACCGCCCCTCACACTACCACCACTACCGCAAGCCAGATAGAGGAGACTCGCCCAACCCCAACACCAACAACAAGAATGGCTCAGAAACCTCCTCCAAGTCCACTGCCCAGACCCAGACCCAGGGCTCTGGCAAGGAGGGCAAGTCTGTGAGCTTCTACTTGAAGTCAGACAAAGGAGACAGGGACAGGGACAGAGAGAGGGACAGAGAGAGGGAAAGAGACGGTCACAGGGACAATCACAGAGACAGAGACAGGGACAGTGACAGAGAGAGACACAGGGAGAGAGACAGAGAGCGAGACCGTGACAGAGACAGAGAAACAGGGTCCCACTCTACCTCCTCTCAGGCTGAGAGCACTCCCACCACCAACAGCCATTCATCCCAGACCAGCACCAGTTCAAACCCAAACCAGTCCTCCTCCACCTCCTCTCACTCTCGCCCTCACTCTCGTTCCCACCTCCAACGCTCCCACACCCCTCATGGCCTGCCTGCCTACAAGCCCCCCTCCTCAGACAGCCCCCTGCTCTGGACCTACCCCTCAGTGGGCTTCCGGAGACCCCCGGCGTACGACAGCCTGCGAGGAGGGTCTCATCTGCCCTCCTTGCACCACCAGGGTCACGGTGATGTGGCCTCCAAAAGCAGCACGGTGCCTGGGCCCGTCCAGGGGAAGGCTGGGTTCATGCCCTGGGACAGCAGTGGCTTTGGAGACGACGGGTCCTACTGGCCCTTGCAGAGGAAACTCTCCTTCAGCCATGGCAGCCGAGAGACAGCAAGAGAAAGTAAGTTAACATGTGCTGGGGGGGCATCATGGGTTAAAATTAAATATGTATTTTTATCAGAAGTTCCTCTCATCCCTTTGAGGGATAATCAGACTATTAGACTGTAAATTGAGTGTCATCTGTTACTATACTGTCAATAGACAATCATTGTATGTTTACTCAACAATTCCCTTCTGTCATTCCCCTCTCAGAGGACGAAGGACGTGCATGGAATGGTAGTGCCGATGCCCTCCTGAGGGTGGACAAGGAGGAACTGGTCCCAGGGCATCGAGGAAGAGGAGGAGGAGGAGGCCACTCTGGGATCCCAGTACGCTTCACTGGAGGGAGGGGGCTGGGCCACAGTGAGTCCCTGGCCGGGATGGAGGAGGGGTTCTTGGGGTTCCGAGCCCTGCCTAGAGGGGGTCTCCCTCTCCCCTGCCAAACCTTCCCAGCCTATCGCAATGGAGGTAAGCACCTAGACACCTAGAACAGAATCCTTCTAGCAGAATCTTTCTGAGGGAAAGTGCTCTAAAGTATGTCAAGGATTTCACTTGCACACAAAAAGTTATTTAGAAAAGAGATAACATCAGCAGATGCCTCTGAAGATCCTATTAGGTGGATTTCTTCCATCCCCAGTCACATGATCATGGTGTTATGGGTTAAGATCATCAGTGGCAGCATGTGTAGTACCAGAGCTATATATACACACATATACACATACTTATGCACACAATACCTCCCCCACATGTACCAGCGGTTGTACATAGACACATGTAAGAATGCACTGCCTTCTATATGCACAGCTGTTCTCCCTGGCAACATGACCAGCACAATAACCATTATTGATTTGTGGCTATAGACAGGTGTATGAACATTGCTTGTTATTTTTGTGTTCCAGAACTGGGTCGATTCGGCCGCTCATCATCCACCTCTGGGGCGAGGCAGGTGGGTGGATGCGACGTTCAGAGGCAGAGCAGCCTGCCTCATCGAGAGGCACTGAGTCAGGTGAATAATACCTATTATTATAATAACGATGATCTTTGGTATTACTGTGATTACTATAATTTGTACAAGTAGTAGTATTGGAATTATTCTGAAGAATATGGTCATTCTTATCATGCCCTGTGCTGATAGCAACAACCCTCCTCCTGAGCTATTTATAGTGTGGAGATATGTTCAGTGAGCAGAATAAGGATGTGGCCAGCAGCCTTAAAGAATAAGTCCAGGAGAGAGCAATGCTCTAACTGACGTATGCGGAGATGTAAGGAGTATGCTTCTCTACAGTGTTTTGGAGCAGTGAGCCGATGTCCAATCGTGTTGCGTTTTGCCCAGTCACTTGGCTGCATCTCAAATGCTGACGCAGTTCAAGTGTGCTGTGCTGTGCTGCAGAGACTGTCTGCGTGTGCTGCCTGACCCTCCCTCGCACACCACGGGGAGCCCCAGGCCCAAAGATGGTGTCACACTGCCCCCTAGTGGCAGGAAATGGTGCAACACATTATTATTGACCCTGTGGTGGTTGCTGAGCTTGGTCTTCAATACTCAAATAAAATGGAATTGTATTTGTCACATGCTTAGAAAAAAACAGGTGTAGACTAACAGTGAAATGCTTATTTATGGGTCCTTTTCCAACAATGCAGAGTTAAAGATAAAATAAAAAATGTAATTAGTGACACAAGGAATAAATACACAGTGAAAAATGAATAACAATAACGAATAAATATAACATGGAGTACCAGTACCGAGTCGATGTGCAGGGGAATGAGGTAACTACAGTATATACAGTTGAAGTTGGAAGTTTACATACACCTTAGCCAAATACATTTAAACTCAGTTTTCACAATTCCTGACATTTAATCCTAGTAAAAATTCCCTGTCTTAGGTCAGTTAAGATCACCACTTTATTTTAAGAATGTGAAATGTCAGAATAATAGTAGAGAAAATTATTTATTTCAGCTTTTATTTCTTTCATCCCATTCCCAGTGGGTCAGAAGTTTACATACACTCCATTAGTATTTGGGATCATTGCCTTTAAATGGTTTAACTTGGGTCAAACATTTCAGGTAGCCTTCCACAAGCTTCCCACAGTAAATTGGGTGAATTTTGGCCCATTCCTCCTGACAGAGCTGGTGTAACTGACTCAGGTTTGTAGGCCTCCTTGCTCGCACACACTTTTTCAGTTCTGCCCACAAATTGTCTATAGGAGGGAGGTCAGGGCTTGAGGATGACCACTCCAATACCTTGACTTTGTTGTCCTTAAGCCATTTTGCCACAACTTTGGAAGAATGCTTTGGGTTATTGTCCATTTGGAATACCCATTTGCGACCAAGCTTTAACTTCCTGACTGATGTCTTGAGATGTTGCTTCAAAATATCCACATAATTTTCATTTCTCATGATGCCATCTATTTTGTGAAGTGCACCAGTCTCTCCTGCAGCAAAGCACCCCCACAACATGATGCTGCCACCCCCGTGCTTCACGGTTGGGATGGTGTTCTTTGGCTAGCACGCCTCCCCCTTTATCCTCCAAACATAACGATGGTCATTATGGTCAAACAGTTCTATTTTTGTTTCATCAGACCAGAGGACATTTCTCCAAAAAGTACGATCTTTGTCCTCATGTGCAGTTGCAAACTCTAGTCTGGCTTTTTTATGGCGGTTTTGGAGCAGTGGCTTCTTCCTTGCTGAGTGGCCTTTCAAGTTATGTCGATATAGGACTCGTTTTACTGTGGATATAGATACTTTTGTACCTGTTTCCAGCATCTTCACAAGGTCCTTTGCTGTTGTTCTGGGATTAATTTGCACGTATCGCTCCAAAGTACGTTCATCTCTAAGAGACAGAACGCGTCTCCTTCCTGAGCGGTATGACGGCTGCGTGGTCCCATGGTGTTTATACTTGCGTACTATTGTTTGTACAGATGAACGTGGTACCTTCAGGCATTTGGAAATTGCTCCCAAGGATGAACCAGACTTGTGGAGGTCTACAATTTTTTTCTGAGGTCTTGGCTGATTTCTTTTGATTTTCCCATGATGTCAAGCAAAGAGGCACTGAGTTTGAAGGTAGGCCTTGAAATACATCCACAGCTACCCCTCCAATAGACTCAAATTATGTCAATAAGCCTATCAGAAGCTTCTAAAGCCATGACATCTTTTTTTCTGGAATTTTCCAAGCTGTTTGAAGGCACAGTCAAGTTAGTGTATGTAAACTTCTGACCCACTGGAATTGTGATACAGTGAATTATAATTGAAATAATCTGTCTGTAAACAATTGTTGAAAAAATTACTTTGGGTCATGCACAAAGTAGATGTTCTAACCGACTTGCCAAAACTTTAATTTGTTAACAAGAAATGTGTCGAGTAGTTGCAAAACAAGTTTTAATGACTCCAACCTAAGTGTATGTAAACTTCCAACTTCAACTGTACATACAGTGGGGCAAAAAAAGTATTTAGTCAGCCACCAATTGTGCAAGTTCTCCCACTTAAAAAGATGAGAGAGGCCTGTAATATTCATCATAGGTACACTTCAACTATGACAGACAAAATGAGAAAAAAAATCCAGAAAATCACATTGTAGGATTTTTAATGAATTTATTTGCAAATGATGGTGGAAAACAAGTATTTGGTCACCTACAAACAAGCAAGATTTCTGGCTCTCACAGACCTGTAAGAGGCTTCTTTAAGAGGCTCCTTTGTCCTCCACTCGTTACCTGTATTAATGGCACCTGTTTGAACTTGTTATCAGTATAAAAGACACCTGTCCACAACCTCAAACAGTCACACTCCAAACTCCACTATGGCCAAGTCCAAAGAGCTGTCAAAGGACGCCAGAAACAAAATTGTAGACCTGCACCAGGCTGGGAAGACTGAATCTGCAATAGGTAAGCAGATTGGTTTGAAGAAATCAACTGTGGGAGCAATTATTAGGAAATGGAAGACATACAAGACCACTGATAATCTCCCTCGATCTGGGGCTCCACGCAAGATCTCACCCCGTGGGGTCAAAATGATCACAAGAACGGTGAGAAAAAATCCCAGAACCACACGGGGGGACCTAGTGGATGACCTGCAGAGAGTTGGGACCAAAGTAACAAAGCCTACCATCAGTAACTACGCCGCCAGGGACTCAAAACCTGCAGTGCCAGACGTGTCCCCCTGCTTAAGCCAGTACATGTCCAGGCCCGTCTGAAGTTTGCTAGAGAGCATTTGGATGATCCAGTAGAAGATTGGGAGAATGTCATATGGTCAGATGAAACCAAAATATAACTTTTTGGTAAAAACTCAACTCGTCGTGTTTGGAGGACAAAGAATGCTGAGTTGCATCCAAAGAACACCATACCTACTGTGAAGCATGGGGGTGGAAACATCATGCTTTGGGGCTGTTTTTCTGCACAGGGACCAGGACGACTGATCCATGTAAAGGAAAGAATGAATGGGGCCATGTATCGTGAGATTTTGAGTGAAAACCTCCTTCCATCAGCAAGGGCATTGAAGATGAAACGTGGCTGGGTCTTTCAGCATGACAATGATCCCAAACACACCGCCCGGGCAACGAAGGAGTGGCTTCGTAAGAAGCATTTCAAGGTCCTGGAGTGGCCTAGCCAGTCTCCAGATCTCAACTCCATACAAAATCTTTGGAGGGAGTTGAAAGTCTGTGTTGCCCAGCAACAGCCCCAAAACATCACTGCTCTATAGGAGATCTGCATGGAGGAATGGGCCAAAATACCAGCAACAGTGTGTGAAAACCTTGTGAAGACTTATACAAAACATTTGACCTTTCTGGATTTTTTTTTCTCATTTTGTCTGTCATAGTTGAAGTGTAACTATGATGAAAATTACAGGCCTCTCTCATCTTTTTAAGTGGGAGAACTTGCACAATTGGTGGCTGACTAAATACTTTTTTGCCCCACTGTATGGGTACAGGTAAAGTGACTAGGCAACAGGATAGATAATAGACAGTAGCAGCAGCGTATGTGGTGAGTGTGAAAGTGTGTGGGTGTGTGTGAGTGTGGCATTAGTATGCATGTGTACGCATGTTATTTGTGTGTGGGTGTATGTGTGTGTTGGAGTGTCAGTGTAAGTATGTGTGAGTGTGTGGGTAGCGTCCAGTGTGTGTGCATAGAGTCAGTGCAAGAGGGTCAATGCAGGTAGTCCGGGTATTTAGCAGTCTTGTTTAGTAGTCTTATGGCTTGGGGATAGAAGCTGTTCAGGCATTCAGTGCTACAACAAAGATTCAGTGTTTACAGGGATACAACATGGATGCCGTATTCATGCATACCCCAGGTTAAATTGAAGGTAATGTACTGATACAAAATACCCAAATCATGCATCTTCCTTTAACTCCCCTTTTTTTCCCTATCTGCCTCTCTCTGGCCAGTTGCATGGGCTGTCTCACTCCTCCCAGACACCCTGCAGTCCCAGTCTGTCTCGACAGCAGCAGCAGCTCCAACTCCATCAGCAGCAGCTGCAGTTACAGCAACAGCTCCAGCAGCTGCAGCAGCAGCACCACCTCCAGCTGCAGTTCCAGCACCTGGCTCAGCTAGCCCAGGGACAGCCTCCCAACACCGGGGGCGCCGCCGCATCCGCAGCCCAGACCCAGAGGGATGGTAAGCTGCTGGAGGTCATCGAGAGGAAGCGCTGCCTATGCAAAGAGATCAAGGCCCAGCGGCGCCCAGACAAGAGCCTGTGTAAGCAGGACAGCATGCCTATCCTGCCCAGCTGGAGACGGACCCCTGAACCCCGTAAGACGGGCACACCTCCCTGCCAGAGGCCCCAGGCTGTGGTGTGGGACACTGCCATCTGAGGGGGGCGTTTGGGGCAGGAGAGGTACAGTAGAAAGATAGGGGCAAGTACTATGTACTAAATAAGAACTATTGGGCACAATTGTTGTGAGACACAAGAAGTTTACAAGTGGAGAGAGATGGTGGAAATCACTTTCTACAAAAGGTGGAGGACTGTTTTCTCTCTTAGGAGTGACAGTGTGATTACCGCTGACCACAGAAGAGAGAGAATATGCATGAGAATAAGATGAGAGTTTTGTGCTCTCACATGGTAAGACACACTTCATGTGGAGCTGATACAAGGTCGTCAAGGTTACTGAGATGTTTAGAGGTGTGTGGGCCAGAAAAATAATGAACAACTGAAATATAAACGTGATTTAAAGTATGACTTTGTAGAGATGGAAAAATATGGGGAAGATTCAGTTGAGGGATATACCAATACAACATGAAACCAAGAAGAGACATACAATCAGTCAGTACTGTGTGATATTTTACACTTTAAATGTGATTTCTTACCCTTTAAATGTAGTATTCTAAAAGCCCTTCCTTGACTCTTTATTTGTTTATTAAACTCTAGTCGACTCAACTTCGCTGATATAAAATAAAAGGGGAGTATTTATACTATAAGAGGGAGTATTTATACTCTAAGGGGGCGTATTTATACCCCAAGAGGGAGTATTTATACTCTAAGAGGAAGTATTTATACTATAAGAGCAACACTGGTTCAATTCATTTGGCCTAATTTTCCCTAAATTAAAGTAACTGTCCAGTGTTTCCAGATTACTATGAAATATTACCTATAACTACTTACATTATGAGTGAAATAGTTTTCCTTCCAACATTTTATAATTAAGTATGTTAAAAATGAGCTTTTCTGTGTTGGAATGGCGTGGGCGTACCAGAACAACAGAATGGTGTGGGTGTACCAGAACAATAGAATGGTGTGGGTGTACCAGAACAACAGAATGGTGTGGGCGTACCAGAACAACAGAATGGTGTGGGCGTACCAGAACAACAGAATGGTGTGGGCGTACCAGAACAATAGAATGGTGTGGGTGTACCAGAACAACAGAATGGTGTGGGCGTACCAGAACAACAGAATGGTGTGGGCGTACCAGAACAACAGAATGGTGTGGGCGTACCAGAACAACAGAATGGTGTGGGCGTACCAGAACAACAGAATGGTGTGGGCGTACCAGAACAACAGAATGGTGTGGGCGTACCAGAACAACAGAATGGTGTGGGCGTACCAGAACAACAGAATGGTGTGGGCGTACCAGAACAACAGAATGGTGTGGGCGTACCAGAACAACATAATGGTGTGGGCGTACCAGAACAACAGAATGGTGTGGGTGTACCAGAACAACAGAATGGTGTGGGCGTACCAGAACAACAGAATGGTGTGGGCGTACCAGAACAACAGAATGGTGTGGGCGTACCAGAACAACAGAATGGTGTGGGCGTATACTGGTGATTCAAAATATTAATGTGAGTAGGCCACTCAGGAGTATGAGGAAATAGCATGCATTTTTTAAACCTCTGAGATACAAGTTTAAGTAGTTTTTTCTCTCCAATGTATACTTTGGCCACAAATACAAGTATAGGACAAGTCAACAACATTATTTGGTATGAGTTAACAGAATATGAACTTTTGATGTGAGATTTTCACTGAACAGTTACTTTAAGTACAGCTTACATCAACTCATGGTTGACATGAAACCTCTCTCCCTCAAATGTCATGGACATTGGGAGGGAGAGTTTGAATGAGACTTAAGGTTGATCCTCAGCAAGATACATTTTATACACACTTGTGTTCAAGCATATAGACATAAACTTGGTTTCCATCCAATTGACGACAGATTTACATGCAAATATTCTCAAATCCACATAAAAACAATACGTGCATTTTCCCACCAGAGATGTGTTTCCATTAAATGAACTTGCTGCACATAAAAGGCTGTGAGTAATGAATTAGTGCACATAAAAATAAATGTTGCTATTAAATTGTACTGCATAAAAAATACTTTTTCAAGTCTACTGGTGGTTTTCGAACAAAACATGTTGCTTTATTATAGCGAGTGTGCACACCGATATTGATGAAAGATTATCATGGACAAAAGAGCAAGATTATGTGCATTTGTCAAACGGCAGCCAAGCATCGATGATCATGTCACCCGAATAAAACCATCAATATTTATTGGAAAGTAGCATCAAGCTCATCACCTTGCACGTTCACCACCCTGTGAACTTCATCGTAATTTATTTAATCTGTAGCCTTATGAACTGCATCCTTTCCCGACGAGTCCTAGTGAGATGACCACACAACATGTCATCGCGTGACTTCAAATTTACTTCGATATGATGGTTATAATATTAATATTTGCGCATAATAGCATTTCCACCTATATTTCTTGCATAAATAATTTTACAGACACAAAAAGATCCCACCTTCTCTAGCATATTTTGTTTTGTCGACGTTTGAAAAGTTTACCAAAAAATGTTCTGTTTCCATCAGGCCTGGCATTACATTTTTTTTGTACTTTCCTCACAAAAAAAAGTTTGGATGGAAACCTGGTTACAGACATTTAAAACACACTTCTCTCTAGCCTTTTATAAAAATAAGATGGGATAAGGGATTCTTACTATTATAGAAACATTGAAAGATGTTGAGTACATATGAGATGGATTGGTTTGCCTTGTTGTTTGGGTAGAAGTAGATTGTTATTGTGGAGATGAAGTAATCATGATTGAAGAGGGAAATACAACCTGACTGTTTGCATATTTGTAATGTAAATATACAGACTTTCTCAAAGTTTCTGCAATTTTATAGCAATATGTTCCCAATGTGGGAGTAACGATGTTAAAGTGTGTCAGCTGGCCAAAACATATCTCAGACTTGAACTCAAAGTCACAGTTAACGTGTCATATCCTGCATGTCATCGATCAGACATACAGTACTGTTTAAAACCACATCAATAAATTGTGAGGAGATGGTCATTTGAGATTTTAACATTATTCTTGAAGATGCCATTATATAACTACATATAACTTGAAAAGTCCTGCTGAAATGTTAAATTGGAGTTGTTTAAAAATATGAAAGTGTTGCTGGGGGAATCATTTAAAAATACATTATGACAGATGGCACATTCTGTAAACTCAAATGCAATACAAAAGGACACAGATTAATTGTACAAAAAAACATCACCAGTGAAAGAAAACACCACTGGTCATGTGACTCACTGTTGCATATTGCTGATGAAAACAAAGCACGGACACACCTATCAACACAGACAGTAGAAGAAGCTGCAGTTGATAGGGCTGTGTAACATCATCACACACACACCTCAAACAGAATGCTGGAAGATCCTGCATAAAAACATAGCATAGGCTTACGAGAAACAAAACCCCTATATATTACTGTAAATATATGTACAACTGTATTGAAAATGTAGCAATTGTTTCCACTTTCATACTTGTAATCAATAAATATAATGTAGCATATAATGTATAAACGTACATTTGTTCAATTGTTTAAAAAAAAGAATTAGTTACTTTATCTGTTGCAATTGGTCTACACACACATTACTGTATGATTCCACCAATAAATGACAAGCCCTCAAGACGAAGGCAATGTCTCACAATTGTCGTATCATATTTGTGCAATATTCCCTTTAAGCAGTACATACAGTTGTTGTATTTATGCCCTTTTCTACATACATTGTATTTATGTACAGGTTTGAACAACTCAGTTTGAACATTGTTTGGACATTTTCTTAAATACTTTGCTGCTATCTCGAACTACTACTACTACTGTTGTTGTTAATTAAATTACAAATACAATTTCAGTATTCATGGCCATATCTAACATGACTACTATTGTGGTTGTTACATACTTGTTTTTATTTACTGAAAAAGCCATGTGAGATGGAGTTTGTACTTTGATGAGTCAATCCCTCTGTACTTGTATTCTGGCACTTGAATGTCTCCTGGTTGATGTTGTTGTTTTAATAGTTCGCACCAACCTGTACATTTACAGTTCCACCCCGTGAAAAAGTATCCAAAATGTTGAGGTGACATTGCACCAATGTTACTAAGTCACTGCTTCACTTTTTGCCCCCTTCACCAGTCAGTTTTGATGGTCCAGGTTATTATCAGTCATGTGACTATAGTTTAAAACAAACAAGCAATGATGAAGACCATCTTGAGGTCGAGAAGGAACTGCAATGCATGCAGGGATTCCTTACATTGAAAACATGTCAGAGTTTGGGTTCTATCCCAAATCCATTGAAAAGTGTGCCCAATTGTATTTCAGATATACCAAGTTATCATATTGTTTTTAATTCATCACAACAATTGATAACTTATGCATCATTTACTAACTAGTTTACAGAAGCTGTCAGCTTTGTGTGTTGACTAAAACAGTGGCCAATATATGAGTGCCATTCTATATTGATATGGTAAGATACGGTGTACCTTGGAAATCACTGTAGTGCTATATTCGCATTGATATTGTAATTAAATACATTTTATATAATGAACAGGATTTTTGCATGTTTATGTTTCATGTCATGACATACAAGCGTGCTAACAAACTCTTTGCTTTGCATTATATCTTCACATTTCTTATGTTTTAGGTCTTATATCTGCTATCATTGGTAACACAAGTAGTGGTGAATGTAGAAGATTGTCTCTGGTTTAAACCATTGCAGACAGTCAGAATGCACTCTAACAGGATTCTGCTGCAAGGCCATGGACCCGGTGACACCGCCCAGACACACACGTGTTGTAATGTCTTAGATCTCCATGTGAGGGCACCATTCTCATCAAATCAAATTTCATTGGTCACATACACATATTTAGCAGATGTTATTGCTGGTGTAGGGAAATGCTTGTACCAGTAACTGTACCAGTTACCAATCTCTGAGATTCATCAATGCAGTATACTGTATGTACACGCACACGCGCACACACACACACACACACACACCCGCGCGGATGGATGCCAGCGGCAGAGCAGGCCACGTCATAATATGGCACCGGGACTACTGCAGAGTAATCCATCAGACTTTAGACTTGACCGTGCCCAGACACCACTGCCACGCAATGCAGGGATCAATTTAACTAAGGCAACTCCCCAAAAGATCTGGACAGGCTTTATACTGACTCTGCCTATAATCAGATCACCCTGCTTTTCCTTGTTGGCTAGCCTCTTTTACAGTAAGCTACGTTATCATTGACATCCAGTTGCCAGTTGTGTGCAAATAAGCATCACATTGATATTGTGTGAGTCAGCTCCATATGGCTCTCCTTCCTCTTCATTCCTTCCCTTGTGACGGCCAGGTTTAGAGGACTGCAGGGGAATTAACCACAAAATAATAAACACATCCTCGGGGGAATCTGCATTATTCACCGTGTGGGTTTCAGGAAGGGGATGTTGAGGGGGGAGACATTTCATTCAGATGGATGTGACTATGAGCTATGTTCAAGACTCTCATTCAATCCCACCAAATATTGAATATATTTCTGTGGCACCACTGTCTTTAGACACATGCACAGGCTGCAGTTGGAATCTCCAGTGCTTATAATTAGCTGGAATGCTTGTCACTCAAGTCCTTCCTCTGACGTTAACTGAACAACACAGGTTGTAGGGGGCCATATGATTGGTTAGAGAGGGATGGGTAGGGGTGAGGTTTGAGTGACGATGAGCGAGAGAGAGACTGGTAAAGAGAGAGAGAGATGAAGAGAGAGCGCTTTACTGCAGTATCACTACATTTCAGCGTCACTCATCAAAGCTCTGCGGCATGCTGACGAGAACGGCAGATGCCGGGGTTGTACTGAGTGTAGTGTCAACATTAACTGTAATTAGATACCCTAGCACGGAGCTGCCAGATTGTCATCCTTCTTGCAAAGCAGCTCTTCATTTGTGCACTTGATAGCGGTTTTCTGCTTTCTATCTGAGTAATTGGCACCCGTTTGTTTCCAGAGCAACTCTGTAACAAGTTTTGTAGTGTAGGCCTACCTCACAGCTAGATACTTCACATATCACCCTAACAACTATCTACATTAGGCTATAAAGCCCGGTAATAAAAACATCTAGAAATGGCAAAAGATGCCGAGAAGAGCACTTGGAAGGACACCATATGGAACCCCAGTACGCGGGAATTTTGTGGCAGGACAGCGAGCAGCTGGGGTGAGTCTACTCGTTGACCTGGTGATGGTCGCCTGCAGCAATGCAGCACATATGGCCCCTCTACCTCTAAAACCATGGAGGAAGACAGGTCTGTCTGTCATCAATGGCGTGAAGCCCATTGTTTAGTTTAGCAACAACCACGAAGGGTAAAGAAAGCTTCAAAACATCGGGAAATCCAATTACATGTGTTTTGCTTGAAATTAACATGCTATATTTGTAGGTTTAAAAAGTATTCGTGCGATTTGAAATGTCTGTATAATAGATAATTTACTACAGCGCTACTAATATTCAACTTGGACTTGAATAATGTATTGTAACGAGCCTGGGTTTATAAACTCGTGCGGAAATCGACTGCCGTACGAGCATGCTTTTGCGGCACAGTCGATAGCGCGCCGGACCTCGAGCTCAAAGGTCGAGGGTTCGAGACCTGCTCCCTGTTGTTTCATTACAGTATTTTCTGTAGTGTAAGTATTTCGCTAGCTAGGTGCCCATCGCTAGCTGGTTGGATGGGCGGCTAGCGGATTAAACTCAACGATTTACGATGGAGTTGAGCAGTGACTAGTGGATATCCGACGTCACACACATCAGTTTCTTTATCAAAAACTACTTACAGCACCCCAAAGTATAGCCCGCAATTTCACACAGTGTAGGCAGGTTGGTATGGCATAGATAACTAGCATTACAGATCGACAAAAAGTTAAAGTATTATGCCGGCTAGATTAAGCTAGCGTGTAACCTTATTTGGGTTATGAAACAAATTCCTAATTAGATAAATTAGCTAACTAGCTAACTTGTAGTATTTGGGTTGCTTGAAAGTTGTCATGTTCAAAATGCTCAAAAGCTTGCAGTTTAATCAGTCACTTTAGACCGCGCAGTCAGTCCCGACCGTAAAACACATGTTATTGGTGATGTCGTTTTCTCATCAATATGTTTTTATTTATGCTGATGAAGAGTGACACACTGTTTCTGAATTGCCACAAGCTATATATAGCTAGTTAGGTATGCATAAACATGCACGAGTCATGACAATTGACAAACGCTCCTCATTTTAGTTGTCTCATCGATATTAGCTAGCTACTTTGTCAGCCAGTCATGACATTGGCTGCTAAGTAATCCAACCCATAATGTGCACGATATAGTTCCAGTCCTAGCCTCCAGAAATACGCTGCAGTGGAGAAGTAAAGAAAAACTCAATGATAATGTTCCCACTCACGCTAGATAACAACCCAGCAAACATGTATGTTTTTACAGTGGCACGGGACACCCGCCTGCATGCAGATACTGCATTTAGTTACTGCATTTAGTTAGAATTTTACTACTTCGGCTTCATAGTTTGAAATAAATGGTCAAAGTTATTTAATTTTTAAATTAGCAGGTCCGCAGCATCTCGTTATCTATAGGCTTTACAATGATGTCATGAGCATCCTTTAATTGTACACTTAGGAATGCGTAGTCAATTTGACCAGGCGGAAATGTAGAATTTGTGAACAGATTGTAGCATAGCCTGTAATGCGCAATTTAAAGCTTCTGCCTCACCCGAGCATCAGTTAATAAGATTGGTTGCTGTTGTAACGATTTTCCTCTTCTTCTGACAAGGAGTAAGAGAGGTCGGACCAATGTGCAGCGTGGTAAGTGTCCATTTTAGTTTATTAAACTGAATACAAAATAACAAAGTGAATGATACAAACGAAAACCCGAAACAGTCCTGAAATGTGAAACAAACATTACAACAGGAAACAATCACCGACAACTCAAAAGTGAAACCAGGCTACATTAGTATGGTTTTCAATCAGGGACAACGATTGACAGCTGCCTCTGATTGAGAACCATACCAGGCCAAACACAGAAATCCCAAAACATAGAAAAAGGAACATAGACAACCCACCCAACTCACGCCATGACCATACTAAAACAAAGACATAACAAAAGAACTAAGGTCAGAACGTGACAGCTGTCCAGTGCAAGGCTGTGCTGAAGCTCAGATGTGCCATTATGTGTGGTTTGAGCTTGTGTGAGCTCATGAAATTTTGCCTACATTATTATTTGTATTTATTAATTTCACTGAGTTTTATACGCAATGTGTCTGGACATACAACCTGACTTCATAGACTAGACGAAACATAGTAAATGGTAAATCCCGGACACTTAAATTAGTATAATATGTTACATTTGGTATGGTTGCGTAAGACAAAAGGTTACTGAAGGGTGGATGGGTGGGCGTATAACGCAAACATCTAGCAACCTGAAGGTTGCATGTTCAAATCTCATCTTGCACAATTTTAGCTACTTTGCAACTACTTATTATTTTTGAGCTACTTTGCAACTTCTTAGCATGTTAGCTAACCCTTTCCCCAACCTTAATCCTTTTAGCTAACCCTTCCCCAAACCCTAAAGTTAATCCTTCAACCTAACTCCTAACCTTAACCCTAAGCTTAACCTCTAACACTAACCCCTAGCCTACCTAACATTAGCAACAACAAATTGGAATTCGTAACATATCATACGTTTTTAATATTTGTAACATGTTTTACATTTTGCAAATTTGTCACATACATCCACCAATGAATGCATGCCATACGAAACATAACATGTTTCTACAATTCCACTACAAGGAATTGCAAAAATCACTGAAGCTGGAGTCAGATCTCCCTCACTAACGTTAAGCATCGGCTGTCAGAACAGCTTACCGATCATTGACACAGCCCATCTGTAAATAGCCCACCCAACTACCTCATCCCCATATTGTTATTTATTTAGTTGCTCCTTTGCACCCCAGTATCTCTACTTTCACATTCATCTTCTGCACATCTATCACTCCAATGTTAATGCTACATTTGATTTATTTTGCCACTATGGCCTATTTATTGCCTTACCTCCCTAATCTTACTACATTTGCACACACTGTATATATATTTTTCTATTGTGTTATTGCCTGTATGTTTGTTAATCCCATGTTTAACTATGTGTTGTTGGTGTCGCACTGCTTTGCTTTATCTTGGCCAGGTTGCAATTGTAAATGAGAACTTGTTCTCAACTGGCCTACCTGGTTAAATAAAGGTGAAATAAATTAAACAAATTAAATGGAGTGTATCAGATTTTTTTTATTTAACCTCTATTTAACTAGGCAAATCAGTTAAGAACAATTTCTTATTTACAACGACGGCCTACGTACATTTATGTACAGAATAATCCGAAATGCTCTGTGACCAGGTTGGGACATAAGGGTTGAAGCAGTGGAACTACACTATATATACAAAAGTATGTGGACACCCCTTCAAATTAGTGGATTTGGCTATTTCAGCCACACCCGTTGCAGACAGGTATATAAAATCGAGCACACAGCTATTCAATCTCCATAGACAAACATTGGCAGTAGAATGGCCCATACTGGAAAGCTCAGTGACTTTCAAGGTGGCACCCTGCTAGAGCCCCCCCCCCGGTCAACTGTAAATGCTGTTATTGTGAAGTAGAAACGTCTAGGAGTAACAACGGCTAAGTCGTGAAGTGGTACGCCACACAAGCCCGCAGAACAGGACCGCCGAGTGCTGAGGCACGTAGAGTGTAGAAATTGTCTGTCCTCGGTTGCAACACTCACTACTGAGTTCCAAACTGCCTCTGGAAGCAACGTCAGCAAAAGAACTGTCGGCTGGAGTGGTGTAAAGCTCGCCACCATTTGACTCTGGAGCAGTGGAAACGCGTTCTCTGGAGTGATGAATCATTCTTCACCATCTGGCAGATGAATCTGGGTTTGGCGGATGCCAGGAGAACGCTACCTGCCCAAATGCATAGTGACACCTGTAAAGTTTGGTGGAGGAGGAATATTGTCTGGGGCTGATTTTCATGGTCCGGGCTAGATTTTCACTAGTTCCAGTGAAGGGAAATCCTAACGCTACAGCATACAATGACATTCTAGACAATTCTGTGTTCCCAACTTTGTGGCAACAGTTTGGCTAAGACTCTTTCCTGTTTCAGCATGACAATTCCCCCGTGCACAATGCGAGGTCCATACAGAAATGGTTTGTTGAGATCGGTGTGGAAGAACTTGACTGGCCTGCACAGAGCCCTGACCTCAACACCATCGAACACCTTTGGGATGAATTGGAACACCGACTGCGAGCCCAACATTAGTGCCCGACCTCACTAATCTGAATGGAAGCAAGTCCCTGCAGCAATGTTCCAACATCTAGTGGAAAGCCTTCCCAGAAGAGTGGAGGCTGTTATAGCAGCAAAGGGGGGACCAACTCCATATTAATGCCCATGAGGTGTCCACATACCTTTGGTCATGTAGTGTATTTTAAATTAAATTAATATGCCGTTGACCATCATTTAAAATACTATTCTCTGTTGTACTTTGTAAAGACTACAGTGGGCCTCTTTAGATTGAATACTCGTTACTTTAACCTGTCTTCTGGTGCAGAGCGAGATTTGAGGGCCAGTTGCTACTTCAAATAGCCTCAGCGTTGATAAGGCCTGTTATTAACCCGAAAAGGCTATACAAAACGCAAAAGTAGTGGGTTTGTGCTATTGATTTCAACTACATGCTATTATGTTGCAATCAATATTACAATGCAGGTTTTGTTTCAGTGAAGAATTATTTTGATAAGAGAAATGATATCTGCTAAGTGTCAAGATCAGCACGATTATCTGCACAACCAAGATCTGCAATAATATATGGTAATGTATCTAACATGCGAGATTTGAAACGATGACCGCTACGTCATAAACACCCGACCTGAAACTATTTCAAATGTTCATGAAAATAATTGTGCGCATATCAAGATTAAAGTTTTTAATTTCAAGTGCAGAAGTGTAGTGAAATGAATTTCTTTCTCCAAACCGAACAATGCAGTAATCAATATCAATGTAGTGCTGAACATAACATAAGGTAGAACAAACACACATGAAATAAAAATAAGAAATAAGAAGAACACGAGAAAGTAAGCATACTATGTACAAAGTCAGTTCCAATACCATATCACTCAATACCATATCACTCTATATGTATAGGGTAAGGTGACTAGGCATCAGGATATAGGATAAACAAAGTAGCAGCAGCATAAATGATGATTGTATGTGAGTGCGTGTGTGTAGAGTCAGTGTCAGTGTGTGGAGTCCTGTGAGTATGCATATAATTAAATACATTCTGTTAGCTATTTAGCAGTCTAATGGCATATGGCTCTTTTCTTCCAAAAATGTTTTTTACCCCCTTTTCTCCCCAATTTCGTGGTATCCAATTGTTAGTAGTTACTATCTTGTCTCCCTGTCCTGTCGTACGTTCTAACCAGGTCAGGTCATACACAGTTTAATTGTTCTCTGTATCTTAGTCACACACACACACATTTCTACTTGTCTCGACCAAACCTTATTAGACTGAAGTTTATCATTCTAATTCATTATATATGTTACATCATCCTAATAATTACATTTCAGGGTGGAATTCTTTAGTCATTACCTTAAACATATAAATTCCCTTATCAACCCGCCATACTCAATCACACACAAAGACACACACACACACGGGCACCTGACTTTATCTGAAAGTGGGTGTGTAAAAAAATCGTGTATTATTTTTTTGTGAATTGTTTTAACCATTTCGTGCAAATAAACATTATAATATATTTTTAGAACACAAGTGCACATCAATGCCTAATCTATCATAACCATTACAGATAACAAATCCTAATTGCTAAATTGCCCCATATACATATATATTCAGTCAATAAAAAAACAAGTGCCATTTTAAGATTGATTTATTGAAACCATAATATCAACTTGGGTATGATGCTACAAGCTTGGCACAGCTGTATTTGGGGAGTTTCTCCCATTCTTCTTTGAAGATCCTCTCAAGCTCTGTCAGGTCTCTCCAGAGATGTTCGATCGGGTTCAAGTCTGTGCTCTGGCTGGGCCACTCAAGGACATACAGAGACTTGTCCCGAAGCCACTCCTGCGTTGTCTTGGCTGTGTGCATAGGGTCGTTATCCTGTTGGAAGGTGAACCTTCACCCCCGTCTGAGTGCTCTGGAGCAGGGTTTCATCAAGGATCTCTATGTACTTTGCTCTGTTCATCTTTTATTTATTTATTTATTTAATTAATTAATTTTGAATTTGACCCCTTTTTCTCCCCAATTTCGTGGTATCCAATTGTTAGTAATTACTATCTTGTCTCATCGCTACAACTCCCGTACGGGCTCGAGAGAGACGAAGGTCGAAAGCCATGCGTCCTCCGAAACACAACCCAACCAAGCCGCACTGCTTCTTAACACAGCGCGCATCCAACCCGGAAGCCAGCCGCACCAATGTGTCGGAGGAAACACCGTGCACTGCGCCCGGCCTGCCACAGGAGTTGCTGGTGCGCGATGAGACAAGGATATCCCTACCGGACAAACCCTCCCTAACCCGGACGACGCTAGGCCAATTGTGCGTCGCCCCACGGACCTCCCGGTCGCGGCCGGCTGCGACAGAGCCTGGGCGCAAACCCAGAGTCTCTGGTGGCACAGCTAGCGCTGCGATGCAGTACCCTAGACCACTGCGCCACCCGGGAGGCTCTGTTCATCTGACCCTCAAGCCTGACTAGTCTCCCAGTCCCTGCTGATGAAAAACATCCCCACAGCATGATGCTGCCACCACCATGCTTCCTCCAGGCGTGACTCTTGGCATTCAGGCCAAAGAGTTCAATCTTGGTTTCATCAGACCAGAGAATCATGTTTCTCATGGTCGGAATCCTTTAGGTGCCATTTGGCAAACTCCAGGCGGGCTGTCATGTGCCATTTACTGAATGTGTGTGTGTGCACTCTGGACACGTGTGTAGAACGCAATTGAGTGAGTGTGACACAGAGGGGAAAGGGAATTTATGGAGAAGAACTGCGTGATGCCTGACTTGTTTTTGTTTTTTCCTACGCAAATGCGCATGTAGGCCTACAAATAGAACACTAGAGTCAAAGCAATTCAACATGTCTTGAAGACAATAATAAATAAATAAAAATCGGGACAAAATGTCACTTGCCCATTCGGGTAGCCACAAATCAGATTCCACCAGATAGTTTCAGTATTTGAAACAAATGTGATCTCTGGTTAAAGATCACATGTTGAGGTCTGTCGAGACTCATGCCCATCCACACCTCCGACGTTAACTTTTTTTTTGTTAGAGGCTAAATGCTAACGATCAAAAACAAACATAAACTAATTGCAAAGAAAGACAAATCCAGGTCATTAAGTTAGACAAGCTAGTAGCTACCAAATCTAATTTATGGTAAGTGTGGACATATACAGTGCATTCGGAAAGTATTCAGACCCCTCATATTGTTACGTTATAGTCTTATTCTAAAATGGATGTGTATATATATATATATATATATATATATATATATATATACCTTAATTACATAAGTATTCAGACCCTTTGCTATGAGACTTAAATTGAGCTCAGGTACATCCTGTTTCCATTGATCATTAGCCTTGAGATGTTTTACAACTTGATTGGAGTTCACCTGTGGTAAATGCAATTGATTGGACATGATTTGGAAAGGCACACACCTGTCTATATAAGGTCCCATAGTTGACTGTGCATGTCAGAGTAAAAAACAAGCCATGAGGTGGAAGGAATTGTCCGTAGAGATCCGACATGACTGTGTTGAGGCACAGATCTGGGGAAGGGTACCAAAAATGTGTGCAGGTCCCCAAGAACACAAAGACCTTCATCATTCTTAAATGGAAGATGTTTGGAACCACCAAGACTCTTCCTAGAGCTGGCCGCCTGGCCAAACTGAGCAATCGGGGGAGAAGGGCCTTGGTCAAGGTGATGACCAAGAAGCCACTCCTCAGTAAAAGGCACATGACAGCCTGCTTGGAGTTTGCCATAAGACACCTAAAGGACTCTCAGACCATGAAAACAAGATTCTCTGGTCTGATAAAATCAAGATTGAATTCTTTGGTCTGAATGCCAAGCATCACGTCTGGAGGAAACCTGGCACCATCCCTACAGTGAAGCATAGTGGTGGCAGCATTATGCTGTGGGGATGTTTTTCAGCGGCAGGGACTAGGAGACTAGTCAGGATCGAGGGATAGATGAACGGAGCAAAGTACAGAGAGATTCTTAATGAAAACCTGCTCTAGAGCGCTCAGGACCTCAGATTGGGGCAAAGGTTAATCTTCCAACAGGACAATGACCCTATGCACACTGTCACGTCCTGACCTTAGTTCCTTTTTTATGTCTGTATTTTAGTTTGGTCAGGGCGTGAGTTGGGGTGGGCATTCTATGTTTTGTGTTCTATGTGTTTGGCCTGGTATGGTTCCCAATCAGAGGCAGCTGGCAATCGTTGTCTCTGATTGAGAACCATACTTAGGCAGCCTGTTTTCCCACTATGGGTGATAAAGACAGAGAGAGTTGTATAGGGTGATAAATACAGAGAGTGGTATAGGGTGATAAAGACAGAGAGAGTGGTATAGGGTGATAAAGACAGAGAGAGTGGTATACGGTGATGAAGACAGAGAGAGTGGTATACGGTGATAAAGACAGAGAGAGTGGTATAGGGTGATAAAGACAGAGTGGT
Source organism: Oncorhynchus mykiss (assembly GCF_057628025.1). Classification (NCBI taxonomy): domain Eukaryota; kingdom Metazoa; phylum Chordata; class Actinopteri; order Salmoniformes; family Salmonidae; genus Oncorhynchus; species Oncorhynchus mykiss. Next base: position 35,425,275 of record NC_143031.1, on the reverse strand, counting down.
ATAGTGTGATAAAGACAGAGAGAGTGGTATAGTGTGATAAGGACGGAGAGAGAGAGTGGTATAGTGTGATAAAGACACAGAGAGTGAGTGGTATAGTGTGATAAAGACACAGAGAGAGAGTGGTATAGTGTGATAAAGACAGAGAGGGAGAGTGGTATAGTGTGATAAAGACAGAGAGAGAGTGGTATAGTGTGATAAAGACAGAGAGAGAGAGTGGTATAGTGTGATAAAGACAGAGAGAGAGTGGTATAGTGTGATAAAGACAGAGAGAGAGTGGTATAGTGTGATAAAGACAGAGAGAGAGTGGTATAGGGTGATAAAGACAGAGAGTGGTATAGGGTGATAAAGACAGAGAGGGTGGTATAGTGTGATACAGACAGAGTGGTATAGTGTGATAAAGACAGAGAGAGTGTTGTAGTGTGATAAAGATAGAGAGTGGTATAGGGTGATAAAGACAGAGAGAGTGGTATAGGGTGATAAAGACAGAGAGAGTGGTATAGGGTGAGAAAGACAGAGAGAGTGGTATACGGTGATAAAGACAGAGAGAGTGGTATACGGTGATAAAGACAGAGAGAGTGGTATAGTGTGATAAAGACAGAGAGAGTGGTATAGTGTGATAAAGACAGAGAGAGTGGTATAGTGTGATAAGGACGGAGAGAGAGAGTGGTATAGTGTGATAAAGACACAGAGAGCGAGTGGTATAGTGTGATAAAGACAGAGAGAGAGAGAGAGTGGTATAGTGTGATAAAGACAGAGAGAGAGTGGTATAGGGTGATAAAGACAGAGAGAGTGGTATAGGGTGATAAAGACAGAGAGAGTGGTATAGGGTGATAAAGACAGAGAGAGTGGTATAGGGTGATAAAGACAGAGAGTGGTATAGTGTGATAAAGACAGAGAGAGTGGTATAGTGTGATAAAGACAGAGAGAGTGGTATAGTGTGATAAAGACAGAGAGAGTGGTATATTGTGATAAAGACAGAGAGAGTGGTATAGGGTGAGAAAGACAGAGAGAGTGGTATACGGTGATAAAGACAGAGAGTGGTATAGTGTGATAAAGACAGAGAGAGTGGTATAGTGTGATAAAGACAGAGAGAGTGGTATAGTGTGATAAAGACAGAGAGAGTGGTATACGGTGATAAAGACAGAGAGAGTGGTATAGTGTGAAAGACAGAGAGAGTGGTATAGTGTGATAAAGACAGAGAGAGTGGTATACGGTGATAAAGACAGAGAGAGTGGTATAGTGTGATAAAGAAAGAGAGAGTGGTATAGGGTGATAAAGACAGAGAGAGTGGTATAGTGTGATAAAGACAGAGAGAGTGGTATAGTGTGATAAAGAAAGAGAGTGGTATACGGTGATAAAGACAGAGAGAGTGGTATACGGTGATAAAGACAGAGAGAGTGGTATAGTGTGATAAAGACAGAGAGAGTGGTATAGTGTGATAAAGACAGAGAGAGAGATATAGTGTGATAAAGACAGAGAGAGTGGTATAGGGTGATAAAGACAGAGAGAGTGGTATAGTGTGATAAAGACAGAGAGAGTGGTATAGTGTGATAAAGAAAGAGAGAGTGGTATAGTGTGAGAAAGACAGAGAGAGTGGTATAGTGTGAGAAAGACAGAGAGAGTGGTATAGTGTGATAAAGACAGAGAGAGTGGTATAGTGTGATAAAGAAAGAGAGAGTGGTATAGGGTGATAAAGACAGAGAGAGTGGTATACGGTGATAAAGACAGAGAGTGGTATAGGGTGATAAAGACAGAGAGTGGTATAGTGTGATAAAGACAGAGAGAGTGGTATAGTGTGATAAGGACGGAGAGAGAGAGTGGTATAGTGTGATAAAGAGAGAGAGTGGTAAAGGGTGATAAAGACAGAGAGAGTGGTATACGGTGATAAAGACAGAGAGAGAGGTATAGGGTGATAAAGACAGAGCGAGTGTTGTAGTGTGATAAAGATAGAGAGAGTGGTATAGGGTGATAAAGACAGAGAGAGTTGTATAGTGTGATTTAGACAGAGTGGTATAGTGTGATAAAGACAGAGAGAGTTGTATAGTGTGATTTAGACAGAGTGGTATAGTGTGATAAAGAAAGAGAGAGAGGTATAGGGTGATAAAGACAGAGAGGTATAGGGTGATAAAGACAGAGAGAGAGTGGTATAGGGTGATAAAGGCAGAGAGAGTGGTATATTGTGATAAGGACAGAGAGAGAGTGGTATAGGGTGATAAAGACAGAGAGAGTGGTATAGTGTGATAAAGAAAGAGAGAGTGGTATAGTGTGATAAAGAAAGAGAGAGTGGTATAGGGTGATAAAGACAGAGAGTTGTATAGTGTGATAAAGACAGAGAGAGTGGTATAGTGTGATAAAGACAGAGAGAGGGGTATAGTGTGATAAAGACAGAGAGAGTGTTGTAGTGTGATAAAGATAGAGAGAGTTGTATAGTGTGATTTAGACAGAGTGGTATAGTGTGATAAAGACAGAGAGAGAGTGGTATAGGGTGATAAAGACAGAGAGAGTTGTATAGTGTGATTTAGACAGAGTGGTATAGTGTGATAAAGACAGAGAGAGAGTGGTATAGGGTGATAAAGACAGAGAGTGGTATATTGTGATAAAGACAGAGAGAGTGGTATAGGGTGAGAAAGACAGAGAGAGAGGTATAGGGTGATAAAGACAGAGAGAGAGTGGTATAGTGTGATAAAGACAGAGAGAGTGGTATAGTGTGATAAAGACAGAGAGAGTTGTATAGTGTGATTTAGACAGAGTGGTATAGTGTGATAAAGACAGAGAGAGAGTGGTATAGGGTGATAAAGACAGAGAGAGTGGTATAGTGTGATAAAGACAGAGAGAGTGGTATAGTGTGATAAAGACAGAGAGAGTTGTATAGTGTGATTTAGACAGAGTGGTATAGTGTGATAAAGACAGAGAGAGAGTGGTATAGTGTGATAAAGACAGAGAGAGAGTTGTAGTGTGATAAAGATAGAGAGAGTGGTATAGGGTGATAAAGACAGAGAGAGTTGTATAGTGTGATTTAGACAGAGTGGTATAGTGTGATAAAGACAGAGAGAGAGTGGTATAGTGTGATAAAGACAGAGAGAGTGGTATATTGTGATAAAGAAAGAGAGAGTGGTATAGGGTGATAAAGGCAGAGAGAGAGGTATAGGGTGATAAAGACAGAGAGAGTGGTATAGGGTGATAAAGGCAGAGAGAGTGGTATAGTGTGATAAAGAAAGAGAGTTGTATAGTGTGATAAAGAAAGAGAGAGTGGTATAGTGTGATAAAGAAAGAGAGAGTGGTATAGGGTGATAAAGACAGAGAGAGTGGTATAGGGTGATAAAGACAGAGAGAGAGGTATAGGGTGATAAAGACAGAGAGAGTGGTATAGGGTGATAAAGACAGAGAGAGTGGTATATTGTGATAAAGAAAGAGAGAGTGGTATAGGGTGATAAAGGCAGAGAGAGAGGTATAGGGTGATAAAGACAGAGAGAGTGGTATAGGGTGATAAAGGCAGAGAGAGTGGTATAGTGTGATAAAGAAAGAGAGTTGTATAGTGTGATAAAGAAAGAGAGAGTGGTATAGTGTGATAAAGAAAGAGAGAGTGGTATAGGGTGATAAAGACAGAGAGAGTGGTATAGGGTGATAAAGAAAGAGAGAGTGGTATAGGGTGATAAAGACAGAGAGAGTGGTATAGGGTGATAAAGACAGAGAGAGAGGTATAGGGTGATAAAGACAGAGAGAGTGGTATAGGGTGATAAAGACAGAGAGAGTGGTATAGGGTGATAAAGGCAGAGAGAGTGGTATAGTGTGATAAAGAAAGAGAGTTGTATAGTGTGATAAAGAAAGAGAGAGTGGTATAGTGTGATAAAGAAAGAGAGAGAGAGTGGTATAGGGTGATAAAGACAGAGAGAGTTGTATAGTGTGATAAACAAAGAGAGAGTGGTATAGGGTGATAAAGACAGAGAGAGAGGGATAGGGTGATAAAGACAGAGAGAGTGGTATAGTGTGATAAAGACAGATAGAGTGGTATAGTGTGATAAAGACAGAGTGGTATAGTGTGATAAAGACAGAGAGAGTGGTATAGTGTGATAAAGACAGAGAGTGGTATACGGTGATAAAGACAGAGAGAGAGGTATACGGTGATAAAGACAGAGAGAGAGTGGTATAGTGTGATAAAGACAGAGCGAGTGTTGTAGTGTGATAAAGATAGAGAGAGTGGTATAGGGTGATAAAGACAGAGAGAGTTGTATAGTGTGATAAAGACAGAGAGAGTGGTATAGTGTGATAAAGACAGAGAGTGGTATATTGTGATAAAGACAGAGAGAGAGGTATAGGGTGATAAAGACAGAGAGAGAGTGGTATAGTGTGATAAAGACAGAGAGAGTTGTATAGTGTGATTTAGACAGAGTGGTATAGTGTGATAAAGACAGAGAGAGAGTGGTATAGGGTGATAAAGACAGAGAGAGTTGTATAGTGTGATTTAGACAGAGTGGTATAGTGTGATAAAGACAGAGAGAGAGAGTTGTAGTGTGATAAAGACAGAGAGAGTGGTATAGGGTGATAAAGACAGAGAGAGTTGTATAGTGTGATTTAGACAGAGTGGTATAGTGTGATAAAGACAGAGAGAGAGTGGTATAGGGTGATAAAGACAGAGAGTGGTATATTGTGATAAAGACAGAGAGAGTGGTATAGGGTGATAAAGACAGAGAGAGAGAGGTATAGGGTGATAAAGACAGAGAGAGAGTGGTATAGTGTGATAAAGACAGAGAGAGTGGTATATTGTGATAAAGAAAGAGAGAGTGGTATAGGGTGATAAAGGCAGAGAGAGAGGTATAGGGTGATAAAGACAGAGAGAGTGGTATAGGGTGATAAAGGCAGAGAGAGTGGTATAGTGTGATAAAGAAAGAGAGTTGTATAGTGTGATAAAGAAAGAGAGAGTGGTATAGTGTGATAAAGAAAGAGAGAGTGGTATAGGGTGATAAAGACAGAGAGAGTGGTATAGGGTGATAAAGACAGAGAGAGAGGTATAGGGTGATAAAGACAGAGAGAGTGGTATAGGGTGATAAAGACAGAGAGAGTGGTATAGGGTGATAAAGGCAGAGAGAGTGGTATAGTGTGATAAAGACAGAGAGAGTGGTATAGTGTGATAAAGACAGAGAGAGTGGTATAGTGTGATAAAGACAGAGAGAGTGGTATAGGGTGATAAAGAAAGAGAGAGTGGTATAGTGTGATAAAGACAGAGAGAGTGGTATAGTGTGATGAAGACAGAGAGAGTGGTATAGTGTGAGAAAGACAGAGAGAGTGGTATAGTGTGATAAAGAAAGAGAGAGTGGTATAGTGTGAGAAAGACAGAGAGAGTGGTATAGTGTGAGAAAGACAGAGAGAGTGGTATAGTGTGATAAAGACAGAGAGAGTGGTATAGGGTGATAAAGGCAGAGAGAGTGGTATAGTGTGATAAAGAAAGAGAGTTGTATAGTGTGATAAAGAAAGAGAGAGTGGTATAGTGTGATAAAGAAAGAGAGAGTGGTATAGGGTGATAAAGACAGAGAGAGTGGTATAGGGTGATAAAGAAAGAGAGAGTGGTATAGGGTGATAAAGACAGAGAGAGTGGTATAGGGTGATAAAGACAGAGAGAGAGGTATAGGGTGATAAAGACAGAGAGAGTGGTATAGGGTGATAAAGACAGAGAGAGTGGTATAGGGTGATAAAGGCAGAGAGAGTGGTATAGTGTGATAAAGAAAGAGAGTTGTATAGTGTGATAAAGAAAGAGAGAGTGGTATAGTGTGATAAAGAAAGAGAGAGAGAGTGGTATAGGGTGATAAAGACAGAGAGAGTTGTATAGTGTGATAAACAAAGAGAGAGTGGTATAGGGTGATAAAGACAGAGAGAGAGGGATAGGGTGATAAAGACAGAGAGAGTGGTATAGTGTGATAAAGACAGATAGAGTGGTATAGTGTGATAAAGACAGAGTGGTATAGTGTGATAAAGACAGAGAGAGTGGTATAGTGTGATAAAGACAGAGAGTGGTATACGGTGATAAAGACAGAGAGAGAGGTATACGGTGATAAAGACAGAGAGAGAGTGGTATAGTGTGATAAAGACAGAGCGAGTGTTGTAGTGTGATAAAGATAGAGAGAGTGGTATAGGGTGATAAAGACAGAGAGAGTTGTATAGTGTGATAAAGACAGAGAGAGTGGTATAGTGTGATAAAGACAGAGAGAGGGGTATAGTGTGATAAAGACAGAGAGAGTGTTGTATAGAGTTGTATAGTGTGATTTAGACAGAGTGGTATAGTGTGATAAAGACAGAGAGAGAGTGGTATAGGGTGATAAAGACAGAGAGAGTTGTATAGTGTGATTTAGACAGAGTGGTATAGTGTGATAAAGACAGAGAGAGAGTGGTATAGGGTGATAAAGACAGAGAGTGGTATATTGTGATAAAGACAGAGAGAGAGGTATAGGGTGATAAAGACAGAGAGAGAGTGGTATAGTGTGATAAAGACAGAGAGAGTGGTATAGTGTGATAAAGACAGAGAGAGTTGTATAGTGTGATTTAGACAGAGTGGTATAGTGTGATAAAGACAGAGAGAGAGTGGTATAGGGTGATAAAGACAGAGAGAGTTGTATAGTGTGATTTAGACAGAGTGGTATAGTGTGATAAAGACAGAGAGAGAGAGTTGTAGTGTGATAAAGACAGAGAGAGTGGTATAGGGTGATAAAGACAGAGAGAGTTGTATAGTGTGATTTAGACAGAGTGGTATAGTGTGATAAAGACAGAGAGAGAGTGGTATAGGGTGATAAAGACAGAGAGTGGTATATTGTGATAAAGACAGAGAGAGTGGTATAGGGTGAGAAAGACAGAGAGAGAGGTATAGGGTGATAAAGACAGAGAGAGAGTGGTATAGTGTGATAAAGACAGAGAGAGTGGTATATTGTGATAAAGAAAGAGAGAGTGGTATAGGGTGATAAAGGCAGAGAGAGAGGTATAGGGTGATAAAGACAGAGAGAGTGGTATAGGGTGATAAAGGCAGAGAGAGTGGTATAGTGTGATAAAGAAAGAGAGTTGTATAGTGTGATAAAGAAAGAGAGAGTGGTATAGTGTGATAAAGAAAGAGAGAGTGGTATAGGGTGATAAAGACAGAGAGAGTGGTATAGGGTGATAAAGACAGAGAGAGAGGTATAGGGTGATAAAGACAGAGAGAGTGGTATAGGGTGATAAAGACAGAGAGAGTGGTATAGGGTGATAAAGGCAGAGAGAGTGGTATAGTGTGATAAAGACAGAGAGAGTGGTATAGTGTGATAAAGACAGAGAGAGTGGTATAGTGTGATAAAGACAGAGAGAGTGGTATAGGGTGATAAAGAAAGAGAGAGTGGTATAGTGTGATAAAGACAGAGAGAGTGGTATAGTGTGATAAAGACAGAGCGAGTGGTATAGTGTGAGAAAGACAGAGAGAGTGGTATAGTGTGATAAAGAAAGAGAGAGTGGTATAGTGTGAGAAAGACAGAGAGAGTGGTATAGTGTGAGAAAGACAGAGAGAGTGGTATAGTGTGATAAAGACAGAGAGAGTGGTATAGTGTGATAAAGAAAGAGAGAGTGGTATAGTGTGATAAAGACAGAGAGAGTGGTATAGTGTGATAAAGACAGAGAGAGTGGTATAGTGTGATAAAGACAGAGAGAGTGTTGTAGTGTGATAAAGACAGAGAGAGTGGTATAGTGTGATAAAGAAAGAGAGAGTGGTATAGGGTGATAAAGACAGAGAGAGTGGTATACGGTGATAAAGACAGAGAGTGGTATAGGGTGATAAAGACAGAGAGTGGTATAGTGTGATAAAGACAGAGAGAGTGGTATAGTGTGATAAGGACGGAGAGAGAGAGTGGTATAGTGTGATAAAGAGAGAGAGTGGTAAAGGGTGATAAAGACAGAGAGAGTGGTATACGGTGATAAAGACAGAGAGAGAGGTATAGGGTGATAAAGACAGAGCGAGTGTTGTAGTGTGATAAAGATAGAGAGAGTGGTATAGGGTGATAAAGACAGAGAGAGTTGTATAGTGTGATTTAGACAGAGTGGTATAGTGTGATAAAGACAGAGAGAGTTGTATAGTGTGATTTAGACAGAGTGGTATAGTGTGATAAAGAAAGAGAGAGAGGTATAGGGTGATAAAGACAGAGAGGTATAGGGTGATAAAGACAGAGAGAGAGTGGTATAGGGTGATAAAGGCAGAGAGAGTGGTATATTGTGATAAGGACAGAGAGAGAGTGGTATAGGGTGATAAAGACAGAGAGAGTGGTATAGTGTGATAAAGAAAGAGAGAGTGGTATAGTGTGATAAAGAAAGAGAGAGTGGTATAGGGTGATAAAGACAGAGAGTTGTATAGTGTGATAAAGACAGAGAGAGTGGTATAGTGTGATAAAGACAGAGAGAGGGGTATAGTGTGATAAAGACAGAGAGAGTGTTGTAGTGTGATAAAGAAAGAGAGTTGTATAGTGTGATTTAGACAGAGTGGTATAGTGTGATAAAGACAGAGAGAGAGTGGTATAGGGTGATAAAGACAGAGAGAGTTGTATAGTGTGATTTAGACAGAGTGGTATAGTGTGATAAAGACAGAGAGAGAGTGGTATAGGGTGATAAAGACAGAGAGAGTGGTATATTGTGATAAAGACAGAGAGAGTGGTATAGGGTGAGAAAGACAGAGAGAGAGGTATAGGGTGATAAAGACAGAGAGAGAGTGGTATAGTGTGATAAAGACAGAGAGAGTGGTATAGTGTGATAAAGACAGAGAGAGTTGTATAGTGTGATTTAGACAGAGTGGTATAGTGTGATAAAGACAGAGAGAGAGTGGTATAGGGTGATAAAGACAGAGAGAGTTGTATAGTGTGATTTAGACAGAGTGGTATAGTGTGATAAAGACAGAGAGAGAGTTGTAGTGTGATAAAGATAGAGAGAGTGGTATAGGGTGATAAAGACAGAGAGAGTTGTATAGTGTGATTTAGACAGAGTGGTATAGTGTGATAAAGACAGAGAGAGAGTGGTATAGTGTGATAAAGACAGAGAGAGTGGTATATTGTGATAAAGAAAGAGAGAGTGGTATAGGGTGATAAAGGCAGAGAGAGAGGTATAGGGTGATAAAGACAGAGAGAGTGGTATAGGGTGATAAAGGCAGAGAGAGTGGTATAGTGTGATAAAGAAAGAGAGTTGTATAGTGTGATAAAGAAAGAGAGAGTGGTATAGTGTGATAAAGAAAGAGAGAGTGGTATAGGGTGATAAAGACAGAGAGAGTGGTATAGGGTGATAAAGACAGAGAGAGAGGTATAGGGTGATAAAGACAGAGAGAGTGGTATAGGGTGATAAAGACAGAGAGAGTGGTATATTGTGATAAAGAAAGAGAGAGTGGTATAGGGTGATAAAGGCAGAGAGAGAGGTATAGGGTGATAAAGACAGAGAGAGTGGTATAGGGTGATAAAGGCAGAGAGAGTGGTATAGTGTGATAAAGAAAGAGAGTTGTATAGTGTGATAAAGAAAGAGAGAGTGGTATAGTGTGATAAAGAAAGAGAGAGTGGTATAGGGTGATAAAGACAGAGAGAGTGGTATAGGGTGATAAAGAAAGAGAGAGTGGTATAGGGTGATAAAGACAGAGAGAGTGGTATAGGGTGATAAAGACAGAGAGAGAGGTATAGGGTGATAAAGACAGAGAGAGTGGTATAGGGTGATAAAGACAGAGAGAGTGGTATAGGGTGATAAAGGCAGAGAGAGTGGTATAGTGTGATAAAGAAAGAGAGTTGTATAGTGTGATAAAGAAAGAGAGAGTGGTATAGGGTGATAAAGACAGAGAGAGTTGTATAGTGTGATAAACAAAGAGAGAGTGGTATAGGGTGATAAAGACAGAGTGGTATAGTGTGATAAAGACAGAGAGAGTGGTATAGTGTGATAAAGACAGAGTGGTATAGTGTGATAAAGACAGAGTGGTATAGTGTGATAAAGACAGAGAGAGTGGTATAGTGTGATAAAGACAGAGAGTGGTATACGGTGATAAAGACAGAGAGAGAGGTATACGGTGATAAAGACAGAGAGAGAGTGGTATAGTGTGATAAAGACAGAGCGAGTGTTGTAGTGTGATAAAGATAGAGAGAGTGGTATAGGGTGATAAAGACAGAGAGAGTTGTATAGTGTGATAAAGATAGAGAGAGTGGTATAGTGTGATAAAGACAGAGAGAGGGGTATAGTGTGATAAAGACAGAGAGAGTGTTGTATAGAGTTGTATAGTGTGATTTAGACAGAGTGGTATAGTGTGATAAAGACAGAGAGAGAGTGGTATAGGGTGATAAAGACAGAGAGAGTTGTATAGTGTGATTTAGACAGAGTGGTATAGTGTGATAAAGACAGAGAGAGAGTGGTATAGGGTGATAAAGACAGAGAGTGGTATATTGTGATAAAGACAGAGAGAGAGGTATAGGGTGATAAAGACAGAGAGAGAGTGGTATAGTGTGATAAAGACAGAGAGAGTGGTATAGTGTGATAAAGACAGAGAGAGTTGTATAGTGTGATTTAGACAGAGTGGTATAGTGTGATAAAGACAGAGAGAGAGTGGTATAGGGTGATAAAGACAGAGAGAGTTGTATAGTGTGATTTAGACAGAGTGGTATAGTGTGATAAAGACAGAGAGAGAGAGTTGTAGTGTGATAAAGATAGAGAGAGTGGTATAGGGTGATAAAGACAGAGAGAGTTGTATAGTGTGATTTAGACAGAGTGGTATAGTGTGATAAAGACAGAGAGAGAGTGGTATAGGGTGATAAAGACAGAGAGTGGTATATTGTGATAAAGACAGAGAGAGTGGTATAGGGTGAGAAAGACAGAGAGAGAGGTATAGGGTGATAAAGACAGAGAGAGAGTGGTATAGTGTGATAAAGACAGAGAGAGTGGTATATTGTGATAAAGAAAGAGAGAGTGGTATAGGGTGATAAAGGCAGAGAGAGAGGTATAGGGTGATAAAGACAGAGAGAGTGGTATAGGGTGATAAAGGCAGAGAGAGTGGTATAGTGTGATAAAGAAAGAGAGTTGTATAGTGTGATAAAGAAAGAGAGAGTGGTATAGTGTGATAAAGAAAGAGAGAGTGGTATAGGGTGATAAAGACAGAGAGAGTGGTATAGGGTGATAAAGACAGAGAGAGAGGTATAGGGTGATAAAGACAGAGAGAGTGGTATAGGGTGATAAAGACAGAGAGAGTGGTATAGGGTGATAAAGGCAGAGAGAGTGGTATAGTGTGATAAAGAAAGAGAGTTGTATAGTGTGATAAAGAAAGAGAGAGTGGTATAGTGTGATAAAGAAAGAGAGTTGTATAGTGTGATAAAGAAAGAGAGAGTGGTATAGGGTGATAAAGACAGAGAGAGAGGGATAGGGTGATAAAGACAGAGAGAGTTGTATAGTGTGATAAACAAAGAGAGAGTGGTATAGGGTGATAAAGACAGAGAGAGAGGGATAGGGTGATAAAGACAGAGAGAGTGGTATAGTGTGATAAAGACAGAGAGTGGTATACGGTGATAAAGACAGAGAGAGAGGTATACGGTGATAAAGACAGAGAGAGAGTGGTATAGTGTGATAAAGACAGAGCGAGTGTTGTAGTGTGATAAAGATAGAGAGAGTGGTATAGGGTGATAAAGACAGAGAGAGTTGTATAGTGTGATAAAGACAGAGAGAGTGGTATAGTGTGATAAAGACAGAGAGAGGGGTATAGTGTGATAAAGACAGAGAGAGTGTTGTAGTGTGATAAAGATAGAGAGAGTGGTATAGGGTGATAAAGACAGAGAGAGTTGTATAGTGTGATTTAGACAGAGTGGTATAGTGTGATAAAGACAGAGAGAGAGTGGTATAGGGTGATAAAGACAGAGAGAGAGGTATAGGGTGATAAAGAAAGAGAGAGTGGTATAGTGTGATAAAGAAAGAGAGTTGTATAGTGTGATAAAGAAAGAGAGAGTGGTATAGTGTGATAAAGACAGAGAGAGAGGTATAGTGTGATAAAGAAAGAGAGAGTGGTATAGTGTGATAAAGAAAGAGAGAGTGGTATAGGGTGATAAAGACAGAGAGAGAGGTATAGGGTGATAAAGACAGAGAGAGTGGTATAGGGTGATAAAGACAGAGAGAGAGGTATAGGGTGATAAAGACAGAGAGAGTGGTATAGGGTGATAAAGACAGAGAGAGAGGTATAGGGTGATAAAGACAGAGAGAGAGGTATAGGGTGATAAAGACAGAGAGAGTGGTATAGTGTGATAAAGAAAGAGAGAGTGGTATAGGGTGATAAAGACAGAGAGAGAGGTATAGGGTGATAAAGACAGAGAGAGTGGTATAGGGTGATAAAGACAGAGAGAGTGGTATAGGGTGATAAAGACAGAGAGAGAGGTATAGGGTGATAAAGACAGAGAGAGAGGTATAGGGTGATAAAGACAGAGAGAGAGGTATAGGGTGATAAAGACAGAGAGAGTGGTATAGGGTGATAAAGACAGAGAGAGTGGTATAGGGTGATAAAGACGGAGAGAGTGGTATAGGGTGATAAAGAAAGAGAGAGTGGTATAGGGTGATAAAGAAAGAGAGAGTGGTATAGGGTGATAAAGACAGAGAGAGAGGTATAGTGTGATAAAGAAAGAGAGAGTGGTATAGTGTGATAAAGAAAGAGAGAGTGGTATAGGGTGATAAAGACAGAGAGAGAGGTATAGGGTGATAAAGACAGAGAGAGTGGTATAGGGTGATAAAGACAGAGAGAGTGGTATAGGGTGATAAAGACAGAGAGAGAGGTATAGGGTGATAAAGACAGAGAGAGTGGTATAGGGTGATAAAGAAAGAGAGTTGTATAGTGTGATAAAGAAAGAGAGAGTGGTATAGGGTGATAAAGACAGAGAGAGAGAGTGGTATAGGGTGATAAAGACAGAGAGAGTTGTATAGTGTGATAAACAAAGAGAGAGTGGTATAGGGTGATAAAGACAGAGAGAGAGGGATAGGGTGATAAAGACAGAGAGAGTGGTATAGTGTGATAAAGACAGATAGAGTGGTATAGTGTGATAAAGACAGAGTGGTATAGTGTGATAAAGACAGAGAGAGTGGTATAGTGTGATAAAGACAGAGAGTGGTATACGGTGATAAAGACAGAGAGAGAGGTATACGGTGAGAAAGACAGAGAGAGGTATAGGGTGATAAAGACAGAGAGAGTGTTGTAGTGTGATAAAGAAAGAGAGTGGTATAGGGTGATAAAGACAGAGAGAGAGGTATAGGGTGATAAAGACAGAGAGAGAGTGGTATAGGGTGATAAAGGCAGAGAGAGTGGTATAGTGTGATAAAGACAGAGAGAGTGGTATAGTGTGATTTAGACAGAGTGGTATAGTGTGATAAAGACAGAGAGAGAGTGGTATAGGGTGATAAAGACAGAGAGAGTGGTATAGTGTGATAAAGACAGAGAGAGAGTGGTATAGGGTGATAAAGACAGAGAGAGAGTGGTATAGTGTGATAAAGACAGAGAGAGTGGTATAGGGTGAGAAAGACAGAGAGAGAGGTATAGGGTGATAAAGACAGAGAGAGTGGTATAGGGTGATAAAGACAGAGAGAGTGGTATAGGGTGATAAAGACAGAGAGAGAGATATAGGGTGATAAAGACAGAGAGAGTGGTATAGGGTGATAAAGGCAGAGAGAGTGGTATAGTGTGATAAAGAAAGAGAGTTGTATAGTGTGATAAAGAAAGAGAGAGTGGTATAGGGTGATAAAGACAGAGAGAGTTGTATAGTGTGATAAAGACAGAGAGAGTGGTATAGTGTGATAAAGACAGAGAGAGTGGTATAGGGTGATAGACAGAGAGAGTGGTATAGTGTGATAAAGACAGAGAGAGTGGTATAGGGTGATAGACAGAGAGAGAGGTATAGGGTGATAAAGACAGAGAGAGTGGTATAGTGTGATAAAGACAGATAGAGTGGTATAGTGTGATAAAGACAGAGTGGTATAGTGTGATAAAGACAGAGAGAGTGGTATAGTGTGATAAAGACAGAGAGAGTGGTATAGGGTGATAGACAGAGAGAGTGGTATAGGGTGATAGACAGAGAGAGTGGTATAGTGTGATAAAGACAGAGAGAGTGGTATAGTGTGATAAAGACAGAGAGAGTGGTATAGGGTGATAGACAGAGAGAGTGGTATAGTGTGATAAAGACAGAGAGAGTGGTATATTGTGAAAAGGACAGAGAGAGAGTGGTATAGGGTGGAAACGACAGAGAGAGTGGTATATTGTGATGAAGACAGAGAGAGTGTGATAGGTGAGAATTGTCTGTTAATTGAATGATTAGAATATTCCGACCCCTGAAACATGGAATTGATTGGAATATATAAAATCATAATCAATACATCCTAGTGTCCTCCTAGTCAGAATTAGGGTAAAGACAATATGTCTTTATGGTATTATAACCACAGACTGTCTGAGCTTGGTGCCGACCTGACTAGAGATTGGGAGAGAACAGGGAGTACGTGTCAAGAACAAGGTCACAAAGCTCTGGCGGCTGGGTAGCAGGACATGTGTATGCGTCTGTTTATGTGTATGTGCGTCTGTGTGTGTGCGTGTGAATGTGTGGGCGTGAGAAGTCAGTATAAAATGAATTGTTTTGTATTCTTGACTTTAAAACGTTCTCTGAATAAACTGTACTAACCTTTTGTATAAGCTGAGTCTTTGACTAATTATTATTATACCCATGGTCTTACAAACCTCGGGAGTTGGTCAGAGCTATTGATTGATTGTTATTATCATTGGGATTGGAAATTCTCTTAGAATCCGTCTCGAAGGACCAATTGATATCTCAATGTATCTGCCCTGTTTGCTTAAAATATGTCCTGTCCAAACCTCAAAGGACCATATCTTCCCCTATTTATTATCGATGATGAATAGGATTTCTGTTCCTGTTGTAATACCAAATCAATACGAGCCAATTCGAAACCTTCACAGACAGTGTTTACAGAATCTTGAACCTCTTCCTCACTAGAGTGTATTTCCCCGCTCCCCATAATTTGTCCTGTCTCAATTCCACTTTCTCCTCTGAGACTTGCTGTACCTAGTGAACTGCTTATCTCTCCACCTCTCCTAGCTCGGCTCGCCCCCACCCTACCAAGTTCTGTTTCATGGTACGGCTTGTCTCGGGACGCATTCCACTGAGGAAAGCAATTTTTAATTGTTGACTATACGGGGCCAAGAGTCCCTCCACTGCCGGGGATTCTTTTAACCAAATATTCTCCCGGAGCTATATATATATATATATAAAAATACTACTACTGGTCAAAAGATAAAACTGGTCAAAAGATAAAACTGGTCAAAAGATAAAACTAAATTTTCAAATAACATGACCAGATCACAGTTACTTCTCTGGAACCCTCCACCAAGAGAACTTATTGTACCCTTGTGGCCATTGGAAGAGAGACTCAAGAATGTCTGCCCTTAGTCCAAGGCTATGCCATTTCTTTCTTCTCATTGGTTCAAATTACAACTATGTCAAGGAACTATAAACTCGTAAATAATTATCAGTTACTCAATTTAGCTTAAAATCAGTATCACAAATTACCTTAAATCATTATCCAAATGGCCCTCCCCTGAGGCTGATCAGACCCCAAAGGAAAAAGCCATGATAGAGGTCAAGAGTCATACCACCCTTTTACAGTCGTGTTACTCAATTGATATATTCCCAGAACATTCCCGTATCATAAGAATTCACGTGTTTAATTAAAACTCATCAAATAAAACGTATCATATTCCACATGTGTGCACCCCTTTAAGATTTCGTGTCTATAGAAAAATGGAAATCTCCACAAACCCTAAAGCTAAAAACGAACACAACATATCCAGGACTTTTCAATTTTGGTAGAAACATGCCTCTATTTCACTCACTCGCTCCCTTCAAGATTACAACCCCCGGAAAACATTTCCACAGAAAGACAATGAAGCATTACTTTTCCCCCAAAAAAACCTTTGTCAAATTACCCCAATTCAGTAACCCTAACGTTAACTACAACAAAACCTAATGATCATTCCATTTTACTCCTTCCAATCATTCGTTTTAGATTTCCTCAATGGTGATATATGAAACCCATTCAGTCCGTCTGCAGACAGTTTCCCAAAATTCTTAATAGGAATATCCTGCCATTAGATACCCACAACTGGGATTAACGTGCACTGTCCCTTTAAAATAAAATGAACTAACCTGCAATCCCCTTTACCGACCGGACATGGTTCCACGTAATGGAAACAGATTATAATGTTTGGAATACGTTAACATCCTGTTCAAATTCACTGGTGTTACCTAAACAATCAAACCAAAAATCAATAACCGGGAACTATCACAAAACTTTTACGATTCAACTATTCAGACCTCCCTCTCTTACAGCCAAATATAGCCCAGTGAGCCCCACCAACCAGTGATGCCCACCTAGCAATTTTGTTGCTAGATTTAGCATCTTTTCAGACTATCCTGACAAATTCAGCTACTTTTAAAAAATGTATTTGGAACTTTTAGCAACTTTTGAAAAGTGACTCAAAGCAATAATGCACGCATTTCCCCTCTAAATGACACAAACAATTTTCTCTGTCACACCCTCAGTCACAACATCACTGCCTGGCTGCAAAAGTGCATTGTGAGTGATAGCAGTAGCAGGCGCTCAGCCCGAGCCCAGGCAGCAGCAACTTCAGCGAATTGCAAATCATTGTTGGCTGACTGCAGCAGCAGTAGTACGGGTTCGACTAGCCAAACCCAATGAATAAAGTTGGTCACGAATGTTTGATCTTGAACAGAACTTACAACATCAATCAACATCTCTCAATCAATATTGTACTGCCAGAAGTACAGAAAAAAGTGAGAGTCTCTACCTGAACAACTGTCAAATCAATTTGAGTAACGTTATTGTGTATTCTACTTAATGACGCAGTTTTACGTTATCACTCAATGTTATCACAACATCATTTAGCAACAAATCAACCTTCCTCTAGCAACTTTACCCTGAAAATTAGTTTGCAACACTGCAACCAACTCTCCTATTCCTGCCTCTAGGCAAAAATCTAACCCCTATTCAGACTGAGTTCTGCTTGAATTCTATCGTAAGAGTGAAACCAAACTTTCCAACTTTCTCTTCTCTTTCGGCTTCCCTTGTATGAAATGTCCAACATGTAAAAGTACCATGTACTTCGCTAAATTTATAACGTATGTCAGTCAATCCATAGGAATGAAAAACATTTCGGTGGGCACCACTCTATCGCAATTATCTCTCCGCTATTATGTAGAATTCATTAGACTTGGGTAACTGTCTCTTCTATGATTCAGTCATTTAAATACGACTCCATTCCCAATACGTTATTCCAGCAGATCATTTAGGCAAGACAACGCATTCCATCAAAATCGCCCCGCTATTATTTAGAATGGATTAGTCTTTCAATTGAACCTAAACAAGCTATTAAAACATTCAGTTTATATCCTAAACAAACACTACACTAACTAACAGTATCTCTCCCGGAAAAAAACATATCAGTATTTGCATTACAATCAGAATGAATTTTAGTCTATCGGTGCCAAGGCTGAGATACGAACCCGAGTCTCCCGCGTTGGGAGAAAATAGTCATAATTTAAAGGTCCAAGCGTTTCCCCAGCGAGGCTTCTCCTTACTCTCTCTCCCTTGGTTCTCTCTCTTGACCCTTGTCACTCTCTCTATCTCCTACTCAGAATTGAGGAATAATTACTATTATGACTTTTGATAAGTTATTAGGTCTCAAACACACATACTTTCCCCCCCTGCTGATATCCTTCTTGTAACTTTCTCGATAAGGTTGATAAATCCTGTCCTGGGGTCCCGTCACCGTTTCTTTTTAAAATCTTACTTTACTTTATTTCGCCTTCTATAGTACGTTTTCCGGCTACTGTACTTCAACCAGTTTTACTTTTAGGTCTTACTGTTAGATACCGTACTTCTACCAGTTTTACTTTCAGGTCTTACTGTTAGATACTGTACTTCAAAATGTCTTAATTAGATCTGTGACCCAGTGCCGCCAACACTAACATAGATACTTTTGTCTTAAACTTTCTCTACATTAGATTATATGGACGGTATACCGATACAAATCTTACTTGCTGTTAGTTTTACAGTTAAAATCCTCCCTCACATTTATCTTGCTCTAATTTTTTGTATGTTTAGAATTTAACCCCAAACGAATGAATAAAGATCACAGCCCTTATCTTGCAGCTGAGAATTCAATTTTGGTTGGATTTCGTCACCGTGTTCTGTCGTGTACCAGTTTGCCACCGGCCTGAAATGGAACCTCAATTTCCAGAGGTCAGGTCTTTAACTTACGGATCTCTGATCCGTCCGTGCACGTTTTTCGGCGCTCCCATGGGACGACAGAAAACAGGTATTGAAATCCGGCTCGAAGGACCAATTTGATAAGAGAATTTCCAATCCCAATGATAATAACAATCAATCAATAGCTCTGACCAATTCCCGAGGTTTGTAAGACCATGGGTATAATAATAATTAGTCAAAGACTCAGCTTATACAAAAGGTTAGTACAGTTTATTAAGAGAAAGTTTTAAAGTCAAGAATACAAAACAATTAATTTTATACTGACTTCTCACGCCCACACATACACACAAACATACGCACACACATACACACAAACATACGCACACACATGTCCTGCTACGCACACACTGCCTGTCTCACTACCCAGCCGACAGAGATAGACCTTGTCCTTGAGACGTACTGCCCGTTCTCTCCCAAATCTCTAGTCGGGTTGGCACCAAGCTGAGACAGTCTGTGTTTAAAATACCATAAAGACATTGTTTTATCCTAATTCTGACTAGGACTACACATTTATTGATTATGATTTTATACATTCTAATCAATTCCGTACAATTATATGTTTCAGGGCGGAATATTGTAATCGTTCAATTAACAGACAATTCTCACCTATCAGAGTGGTATAGAGTGATGAAGAAAGAGAGAGTGGTATAGTGTGATGAAGACAGAAAGTGGCCAAACTAAGTATTGTCTTGGGTCTTAGACAATATAACACCTACTCTACATGACCTTTTCACTTTTCAGCTTTTCAGGCTTTGTTTTTACATAGGGCAAAATCTTAATTGGTACCCTAATCTGTATAAATGAAAAATATGGAATGGCCATATTCTGTAATGGCCCCAGTGTAAAGGTAATAGGGTGCCATTTTGGACATACAGTGGGGCAAAAAAGTATTTAGTCAGCCACCAATTGTGCAAGTTCTCCCACTTAAAAATATGAGAGAGGCCTGTAATTTTCATCATAGGTACACTTCAACTATGACAGACAAAATGAGAAAAAAAATCCAGAAAATCACATTGTAGGATTTTTTATGATTTTATTTGCAAATTATGGTGGAAAATAAGTATTTGCTCAATAAAAAAAGTTTTTCTCAATTCTTTGTTATATACCCTTTGTTGGCAATGACAGAGGTCAAATGTTTTCTGTAAGTCTTCACAAGGTTTTCACACACTGTTGCTGGTATTTTGGCCCATTCCTCCATGCAGATCTCCTCTAGAGCAGTGATGTTTTGGGGCTGTTGCTGGGCAACACAGACTTTCAACTCCAAAGATTTTCTATGGGGTTGAGATCTGGAGACTGGCTAGGCCCCTCCAGGACCTTGAAATGCTTCTTACGAAGCCACTCCTTTGTTGCCCGGGCGGTGTGTTTGGGATCATTGTCATGCTGAAAGACCCAGCCACGTTTCATCTTCAATGCCCTTGCTGATGGAAGGAGGTTTTCACTCAAAATCTCACGATACATGGCCCCATTAATTCTTTCCTTTACACGGATCAGTCGTCCTGGTCCCTTTGCAGAAAAACAGCCCCAAAGCATGATGTTTCCACCCCCATGCTTCACAGTAGGTATGGTGTTCTTTGGATGCAGCTCAGCATTCTTTGTCCTCCAAACACGACGAGTTGCGTTTTTACCAAAATGTTCTATTTTGGTTTCATCTGACCATATGACATTCTCCCAATCTTCTTCTGGATCATCCAAATGCTCTCTAGCAAACTTCAGACGGGCCTGGACATGTACTGGCTTAAGCAGGGGGACATGTCTGTCACTGCAGGATTTGAGTCCCTGGCGGTGTAGTGTGTTACTGATGGTAGGCTTTGTTACTTTGGTCCCAGCTCTCTGCAGGTCATTCACTAGGTCCCCCGTGTGGTTCTGGGATTTTTTTCTCACCGTTCTTGTGATCATTTTGACCCCACGGGGTGAGATCTTGCGTGGAGCCCCAGATCGAGGGAGATTATCAGTGGTCTTGTGTGTCTTCCATTTCCTAATAATTACTCCCACAGTTGATTTCTTCAAACCAAGCTGCTTACCTATTGCAGATTCAGTCTTCCCAGCCTGGTGCAGGTCTACAATTTTGTTTCTGGTGTCCTTTGACAGCTCTTTGGTCTTGGCCATAGTGGAGTTTGGAGTGTGACTGTTTGAGGTTGTGGACAGGTGTCTTTTATACTCATAACATGTTCAAACAGGTGCCATTAATACAGGTAACGAACCTCTTAAAGAAGAGGTTACAGGTCTGTGAAAGCCAGAAATCTTGCTTGTTTGTAGGTGACCAAATACTTATTTTCCACCATAATTTGCAAATAAATTCATAAAAAATCCTACAATGTGATTTTCTGGATTTTATTTTGTGTGATATTAATACTGTGTCTGTGTGCTGGCTGTGTCTCCCTCCCAGGCCTCATCCTGCTCTTCTACCTAGTGTTCTACATCTTCCTAGCAGGCATGTTCTGCCTCACCATGTATGTCATGCTGCAGACGTTGGATGACCACAAACCCACCTGGCAAGACAGGCTTGGCACACCAGGTATTATACACTAATACACCAATGCCACAATTTAAGAGGTTTTGATACACTTAAACCTCACATTACAAACCAACATTTTTTAAATTGCTACTGTATAGTCATGAACACCCCAGACAATCACACATTGTATTGTAAACAGGCTAAAATCCCTCCCGCTCCTCTTTCTCTCTTTTCACCAGGCATGATGATCAGACCCAGGGGAGACACCATGGAGATCAACACCCACAACACTGAGAGCTGGGACATGTATACCAAAACCCTGGACAACTTCCTCTCCTGTGAGCCTGCCTGCCTGCCTGCCTGCCTGCCCGCCCGCCCGCCCGCCCCTCTCTCTCTCTCTCTAATGTAATTTCCATTGGGGAAAACCACATGTTAAACTGTATTTCTCTCCTATCCAGTCTACAACAACTCTCTGCAGGCTGAAAAGAATGACAAGTGCACACCGGACCAGTATTTTATTCAGGCAGACAGCGGTGATGTGAAGAACATCCCCAAGCGCTCCTGCCAGTTCAACCGATCCCTTCTACAAGAATGCTCTGGCCTCAATGACCGTACCTATGGATACCAGGCGGGCAAGCCATGCATCATCATCAAGCTGAACCGGGTATGGTAGAAGCGGGGGGGGGGGGTGTTGCTTGGAGACATAAGGGAGAGATGAATGGAGCAGGAAATGGTTGGGAGCCTGGAAGAGATCATACCAATTAAATGCAAACAACTTTGGAAAAGTTTAGAATTGTTTGTTTTATTGTTTTCAGAATCACAACATTTCTCAGTTGAATGGATCTGCTTTAAGGAGAAATGAAGTGGGGATGGTGGTGGAACTGCCAGGATAACACAGGTCTGTCTGTCCCTCTAGGTCATTGGGATGTTGCCAGGAAAGGATGGCCAGGCTCCATTTGTCACTTGTGGAGCGAAGGTGAGCCTCTCTCTCGCTCTTTCAGTCCCCCCCTCTCAGAATTAACCTATCCTGTATCTTTAAAAAAATATATATATACAGTGCCTTGCGAAAGTATTCGGCCCCCTTGAACTTTGCGACCTTTTGCCACATTTCAGGCTTCAAACATAAAGATATAAAACTGTATTTTTTTGGTGAAGAATCAACAACAAGTGAGACACAATCATGAAGTGGAACGACATTTATTGGATATTTCAAACTTTTTTAACAAATTAAAAACTGAAAAATTAGGCGTGCAAAATTATTCAGCCCCTTTACTTTCAGTGCAGCAAACTCTCTCCAGAAGTTCAGTGAGGATCTCTGAATGATCCAATGTTGACCTAAATGACTAATGATGATAAATACAATCCACCTGTGTGTAATCAAGTCTCCGTATAAATGCACCTGCACTGTGATAGTCTCAGAGGTCCGTTAAAAGCGCAGAGAGCATCATGAAGAACAAGGAACACACCAGGCAGGTCCAAGATACTGTTGTGAAGAAGTTTAAAGCCGGATTTGGATACAAAACATTTCCCAAGCTTTAAACATCCCAAGGAGCACTGTGCAAGCGATAATATTGAAATGGAAGGAGTATCAGACCACTGCAAATGTACCAAGACCTGGCCGTCCCTCTAAACTTTCAGCTCATACAAGGAGAAGACTGATCAGAGATGCAGCCAAGAGGCCCATGATCACTCTGGATGAACTGCAGAGATCTACAGCTGAGGTGGGAGACTGTCCATAGGACAACAATCAGTCGTATATTGCACAAATCTGGCCTTTATGGAAGAGTGGCAAGAAGAAAGCCATTTCTTAAAGATATCCATAAAAAGTGTTGTTTAAAGTGTGCCACAAGCCACCTGGGAGACACACCAAACATGTGGAAGAAGGTGCTCTGGTCAGATGAAACCAAAATTGAACTTTTGGCAACAATGCAAAACGTTATGTTTGGCGTAAAAGCAACACAGCTGAACACACCATCCCCACTGTCAAACATGGTGGTGGCAGCATCATGGTTTGGGCCTGCTTTTCTTCAGCAGGGACAGGGAAGATGGTTAAAATTGATGGGAAGATGGATGGAGCCAAATACAGGACCATTCTGGAAGAGAACCTGATGGAGTCTGCAAAAGACCTGAGACTGGGACGGAGATTTGTCTTCCAACAAGACAATGATCCAAAACATAAAGCAAAATCTACAATGGAATGGTTCAAAAATAAACATATCCAGGTATTAGAATGGCCAAGTCAAAGTCCAGACCTGAATCCAATCGAGAATCTGATGAAAGAACTGAAAACTGCTGTTCACAAATGCTCTCCATCCAACCTCACTGAGCTCGAGCTGTTTTGCAAGGAGGAATGGGAAAAAAATTCAGTCTCTCGATGTGCAAAACTGATAGAGACATACCCCAAGCGACTTACAGCTGTAATCGCAGCAAAAGGTGGCGCTACAAAGTATTAACTTAAGGGGGCTGAATAATTTTGCACGCCCAATTTTTCAGTTTTTGATTTGTTAAAAAAGTTTGAAATATCCAATAAATGTTGTTCCACTTCATGATTGTGTCCCACTTGTTGTTGATTCTTCACAAAAAAATACAGTTTTATATCTTTATGTTTGAAGCCTGAAATGTGGCAAAAGGTCGCAAAGTTCAAGGGGGCCGAATACTTTCGCAAGGCACTGTGTATATATATATATATATATATATATATATATATATATATATATATATATATTTTACATTTATTTAACCAAGTAGGCCAGTTGAGAGCAAGTTCTCATTTACAACTGTTACCTGGCCAAGATAAAGCAAAGTAGTGCGACAAAAACAACAACATAGAGTTACACATAAACAATTGTACAGTCAATAACACAAAAGAAAATAAAGATTTTTCTATTCATGTACAGTGTGTGCAAATGTAGAATAGTTTGGAGGTAAGGCAATAAATAGGCCCTAGTGAAAATAATTACAATTTAGCATTTATACTGGAGTGATAGATGTGCAGATGATGGTGTGCAAGTAGAGATACTGGGGTGCAAAAGAGCAAGAGGGTAAGCAATAATATGGGGATGAGGTAGTTGGGTGGGCTATTTACAGATTGGCTGTGTACAGGTACAGTGATCGGTAAGCTGCTCTGACAGCTGATGCTTAAAATTAGAGAGGGAGATATAAGACTCCAGCTTCAGAGATTTTTGCAATTCGTTCCAGTCATTGGCAGCAGAGAACTGGAAGGAAAGGTGGCCAAAGTAAGTGTTGGCTTTGGGGATGACCAGTGCAATATACCTGCTGGAGCGCATGCTACGGGTGGGTGTTGCTATGATGACCAGTGAGCTGAGATAAGACGGGGGGATTGTGCAAGTTGCTGCAGGGGGTTCTGAGATGTTGGCCAAGGTAGGGGTAGCCAGGTGAAAAGCATGGACAGCCGTGGAAAAATGATTATTGAAATTATCAATTGTCATAGATTTATCGGTGGTGACAGTGTTTCCTAGCCTCAGTGCAGTGGGCAGCTGGGAGTAGGTGCTCTTATTCTCCATGGACTTTATTTAAGATGGAGAGGAAAGCACTTTTGAAGAGCAACCAGGCATCCTCTACTGACGGGATGAGGTCAATATCCTTCCAGGATACCCAGTCCATGTAGATTAGAAAGGCCTGCTCACTGAAGTGTTTTAGGGAGCGTTTGACAGTGATGAGGGTTGGTCGTTTGACCGCGGACCCAGTACGCACGCAGGCATTGAGGCAGTGATTGCTGAAATCCTGGTTGAAGACAGCAGAGGTGTATTTAGAGGGCAGGTTGGTCAGGATGATATCTAAGAGGGTGCCCATGGTTACGGATTTAGGATTGTACCTGGTAGGTTCCTCGATGATTTGTGTGAGATTGAGGGCATCTAGCTTAGATTGTAGGACGGCCGGGGTGTTAAGCATGTCCCAGTTTTGGTCACCTAACAGTACGAACTCTGAAGATAGATGGGGGGCGATCAATTCACATATGGTGTCCAGGGCACAACTGGGGGCCGAGGGGGATCTATAACAAGCGGCAACCGTGAGAGACTTGTTTCTGGAAAGGTGGATTTTTAAAAGTATAAGCTCGAATTGTTTGGGCACAGACCTGGATAACATGACAGAACTCTGCAGCTATCTCTTCAGTAGATTGCAACTCCACACGCTTTGGCAGTTCTATCTTTTCGGAAAGTGTAATAGTTGGCGATGGAAATTTCAGGATTTTTGGTGGCCTTACTAAGCCAGGATTCAGACACGGCTAGGACATCAGGGTTGGCGGAGTGTGCTAAAGCAGTGAATAAAACAAACTTAGGGAGGAGGCTTCTAATGTTAACATGCATGAAACCAATGCTTTTACGGTTACAGAAGTCAACAAATGAGAGCACCTGGGGAATGGGAGTGGATCTAGGCACTGCAGGGCCTGGATTAATCTCTACATCACCAGAGGAGGAGTAGGATAAGGGTATGGCTAAAGACTATAAGAACTGGTCATCTAGTACGTTCGGAACAGAGAGTAAAAGGAGCAGGTGACGATGAGAGAGGTTTTGTCTCTAGAGGCACCATAAGGGCTAGCTAAGGAATATTGAGCAGGGCTGGAGGCTCTACAGTGAAATAAGACAAAAATCACTAACCAAAACAGCAATAGACAAGGCATATTGACATTAGGGAGAGGCATGTGTAGCCGAGTGATCATCGGGTCCAGTGAGTAGCTAGGTTAGCTGGAGACACGGCGATTCAGACAGCTAGCAGGCCGGGGCTAGCAGCAGGCTAGCAGATGGGCCTCAGGGGGACGTCACAACAGGAGAGTCTGAAACCCCCTCAGACGGTTACGTCGGCAGACCAGTCGTGATGGATCAGCGGGGCCCGTGTTGGCAGCAAATGGTCCAGGCCAATTACCAAGAGGTAATTGAAGCCCAGGGATTGCTTGATGGAATCTCTTCAGCTAGCTGGGAGATGGGCCTAGTTCGAGGCTAGCTCCAGGCTAACTGGTGCTTGCTTCGGGACAGAGACGTTAGACAAGAGTAGCCACTCGGATAGCAGGTCCGGTAATCCGGAGTAAAGTTTCAGAGCTTGCGATGGGAATCCGGAGATGTGGTACAGAAAAGCAGGCCGATATGCTCTGGGTAGATATCGCGCTGTGCAGGCTGGCAGGAGTTGCCCGGGCTGAGGCTGGCAGTCCGAGTTAACGGTGATGACCACTAGCAGTGGCTAACTGACTACTAGCTAGTAGCTAGTTAGCTGGCTAGCTTCAGAAGGTGGTTCCAGTTCGAAAGTGTAAAAATAACAGATCCGTACCACATTGGGTGAGGCGGGTTGCGGGTTGCATTCCTACTGCTACGCCATCTTGAAATCTTGTTCTCATCTATGTCATCCATTAGCTTCCTTTATGTCTGTGTCTTTCTTTGCTCGTCTGTGTTGCGTGATACAATGTAATTTCATCCTTTCATACCCTATGTGTAAGTTGTTGTTCTCTTCTTTTCTGTTACCATCCATTCTGTCCTTCCACTCTCAGAGGTACAAAGTTGGCATGAGTGGGTAAGGGTGCCACTGTAGTGATCTTAGCGACAGATAGATATGTATTGTAGTAGATGTGTATTGTATAGTTACTAGTGATACACTGGTACCCTCAACTTTTTATATTCCAAGCTAGAGAGATACAATAACGTTCTAGCATAGCATGTACAGGTAGACTCTGTCTAAAATAAATGCCAATAAATAGTAGTTTACTATTGCAAGTCCACAAGGACAGTATAGAGATAGACATGCAGTAAATGCCAAAGATACATTTCCATCAAGTCTACTCTAATCGTCATGGTGTCCTTTCAAAGCTCGTCCACTCCTTCAGATTGGGCAGTCCTTCCCTGCTCGCCCACACACTTTTGACCCAACATTCCCCAACTAATGGCCTTGATCCTCTGCCCCTGCAGAAAGAAGACTCTGATAAGATTGGAAAGGTGGCGTACTACCCTGAAAATGGTGCCTTCAACCTCATGTACTACCCTTACTATGGCAAGAAAGCTCAGGTGAGAATCCTGCGACACCAACCAGGCAACACTCACAAAGCATCCCTTATAATCCTATTTTTATGTTTAGAATAACTCATATTAGTGATCCAATGTCATTACATTGTTATTACGCATTCATCTGCGTAATAATCATCTATAGATCAAATGTTTATGGAAAACAGTGCTGAAAGCTTATGTAACAATAACTTCCAGATCTATTGTCTTGTTTCAGGTGAACTACTCCCAGCCTCTGGTTGCCATTAAGTTCCTCAACATCACCCTCAACGAAGACATCAACATTGAGTGCAGGATCATCTCCAACAACATTCCTCCTGGGAGTGAAAGAGACAAGTTTGCTGGAAAAGTGTCTTTCAAACTGAGGATCAACACTAAACAATAGATGTACATTCTCTTTCTCTCACAAATATTCACACTGACATGCTGTGCACAGGTACACACACACATACAGAAACAGATAACAGAATTAACACCCTCAGTTTGACGAATAGAATATGTTTACAACTTTCATTCACCCTCAATGTCGGGCATTGTATGCCCAGTTTAGTGATGTCAGATTGGTGCAGTAAAAAGGGGGTAATTCTGTCTCTGTTTTTGTGTGTGAGATTTGGGACTGATTCTGTTCTGTAAGTTAGTTTGACTTGAAGTCTATTTATCAACACGTCTTACCAGTTTACTGTGGGTCCTTCCTTGCTGCCTCCCTCTAGAGTGCCCCTTTATATACGAATATACACTAAATCCAATACAAAACGTGTATATCTATTTATATATAATATCCTTATATCAGTATGTCTATTTTGTTGCACTTGAATAGTTCAACAGCTAAACATATGATGTAAAAAACATATTGGTGGATGAATGCAGAGACAGTCATTTTTCATGTGTGTATTGTCTTTCGTGTCCTAAGAAAGCGGGAGGCCTAGTGTCCCAGCTCTCTGCTCTGCTATGTGGGAATTATTCATTAGGTTATGTTAAACCACTGGTCACCAGCACTCTGCAGTGATCATCCAGTTTAGCCCCCCCCCCCCCCCCCCCACACAGCCATTGTGTGAATGAAATGTGAGCTATAAGAAGATAGCATCTCCAACATGGGGAGTTATAGAGGTCAACACCTTTGAGTATGTGTATGTGTGCGTGCGTTTGTGTACTGTATGTGTATGTTTGTATGTGCGTGTGTACTGTATGTGTGTGTGTGTACTGTGTTTGTATGTATGTATGTATGTTTGCGTGTGTGTGTGTGTACTGTATGTGTATGTTTGTATGTATGTTTGTGTGTGTACTGTGTGTGTATGTGTGTGTACTGTATGTGTATGTTTGTATGTATGTTTGTGTGTGTACTGTGTGTGTATGTGTGTGTATGTTTGTATGTATGTTTGTGTGTGTATGTGTGTGTACTGTATGTGTATGTTTGTATGTGTGTGTGTACAGAATGTGTTTGTTTGTATAACAAAATTCAATTTGCAAGAAAAATGTTATACTGTAGGTTGGGAAGTTGCATATGCAATGTGCAATATTCATTAGAGTGACAAATCATATTCATTCTTCACATTAAACAGGACTCTTTTGCTATAAACACTTGAATTGCACATCAGTCATGAATTGGATCAGTCTCCCATAACATGAATATACATTGTTCTTACAGTGCACACACATGGTTTGTGTTCACAGCTGTGTCCCTCCAGCTCAAAAGGGTTAGGTCTTTTTGCATGTACATCACATATGTTTCATGTCTCTGGAAAGGTAAAAAAAATAAGATGCTATTTTATTTTGTATTGATTTGCGCTGGTTTGTGTTTTTCTTGTGAAGACGAGATGCTTATGG
Organism: Oncorhynchus mykiss; assembly: GCF_057628025.1. NCBI lineage: Eukaryota > Metazoa > Chordata > Actinopteri > Salmoniformes > Salmonidae > Oncorhynchus > Oncorhynchus mykiss. Next base: position 35,396,655 of record NC_143031.1, on the reverse strand, counting down.
TTCTGTGGAGAAGGACAAATAGAGAGTTTGTTTTTGTTTCTATGTTTGTTTAAACTTTTGTACCTGGCTTGTTACTGCTGTGATAGCCTTCAAACTGAGATGCACTGACTCCAACATTTCTGATTACATTGACCAGAATGTCTATAGGGCTGTTTTGGTAATACCGGTCATTTGTTTGATTTTTGTAGGATTCTCTGCCATTCCATTGCTTTAAACAAGGGAGTACAACAGACCAACCAACCTTGGAGTTGGAGGCTGTACTCTAACTATAAACATTTACAATTGAGCGTTTAGGAATTTGCTGTAGCATGGTGGTCAATGTGCTGTGCATAGATACCCTGGATGTGCTGCTGACTTGATTTGGTACACATAATAAGAAAAGCCCATCCTTCAGTTGAGGAATCTGGATCTGAGCGAGCGCTGCTGAACCCAGGCACCTCGCCTTGGCTGATCCTGCTATGACATCATAGCAACACTTTCAGAACACTAGCATCTGTTCACTCAAATGAAGGATTGGGTTGACTTTTAGGGCCTATTATTTTCTGTCAGTATTGTATATCAATACATTCTCCTTCATTTGGATTGAAGTGGTGCCTCTGTAATATCATCATCAAGACTGACAGTAATACTATGTTTTATTTGATAGATGTGCTGTATAATACATGTTGAGGTATATAGGAGTGATTGAACAAAGTAAATTGACTCCATGCTAAACATGCATGCTGCATGTAGCCTACCAATAGTCCTTGTTTTTGAGCAGTGCAAGTGCTACGTATTCCTTATCATTCCTGCTCCACTCAGTCTGTCACGCTTCATTTCACTGTAATCTCTTAATCTGGTAAAATAATCCAAAACAGGTCCCCTTCTTTATCCTCTCTTTGTAGTTCCACCTTGTGTCAACCCTCTGTCTTTTGCTCTCTCTCTCTCTCTCTCTCTCTCTCTCTCTCTCACACATGAATCATCCATGCTTTCTGTTAAAATATGTAAGGTTAGGAAAGACTATGGTATGTGCTTAGTTCCACAGTTACTTTACACTACAATATTATCAGGGTTTTATCCATGTGACCCACATATTGCCATGTTGTACCACAAGCCATTTTTCCTCATGAGCCCATTCCATTCACAATTCAATCTACAAGTAAATGTGTATACTATCCATGGTGTGTGTAGCCACGCACTTACAGATATGTGGATATATTCCTGTTGGCAAAAGTCATGCTTTTCTTTGCTACATACAAGATTAGTCATGACACATTCCCTCCAACCAAAGGTATTCATGAGAATTTTATTAGTATGGAAAAAACGTGCTGCAACTGCCAGACCACAGATCTTTCTGAGAGAAAGGATTTCATTTAAAACATGTTTCAGAATGATGTGTGAATGTAATTTCATGAGCAGTCCTATTCTTACATAATGATACACATAGAAGGAGCATGTTTCACTAAATGACAACAGTGCCTCTTGGTGGACAGATCGTGTTGTTCCCCAGTGTCACTTGTTATGTAATACTATCTCCATATATCCGTTTTTTAAGTGATCATTTGGAACATATTTATTTGCCTGTGTGGCTGTATGTTTTTATTCTCGGAAAGACTGCAACAAATGTATAGTAACAAAAATAATAAAGAGCTTGAGGAAGAAGACAGAAAGAACATGGAAATATTACGTTCACATATAGATATACTTATGTTTGCTAATGCGCGTCTTCAAGATTGAACAATAGAAACATAACGGTTTTGTTTTCAAAAAGAGATAAAGTATTTGTATTGTTATTTTGTTGAAAAGAGGAAATAATGTATTAGCTTTGTATTGTATTAAGACAGGGGTGCTACCTGGTAGGTTTTCGACCTGTAATCTCAGAATTCTGAGTGAGACTGAAGAAAACTTGACAATTAAACACATGCCAAGTAGCATTTTCTTTCTTCTAAGTCTGACCCCTACTTTCTCTGTCTTGTTTTCAACCTTGCAGTATTGAATGGTTGCCCTGTTGAAACGCTTTCTCAGTCATTGTCTACTGGCTACTCTTTTAGGTGAACAGTGCATGTCTTTATATGGGCACCAAGATGATGAGATGAAGAAGGGCATCCTCTTCTGGTATTGGTTTGATCAGTTACACTGATTCAATAGAAAGCTTCATATTTACAGTAACTGCCAAGGATTTATCCCCAAACAGCACAATACTTGCCTGTGACCACTGCATGTGGAAACTAGTGTGAACTAGCAAGACAGCTTTTCACTAAAGGTCCTCCTGGAAAATAATATAAAAACGTTATGTCCCTGAAAATCTTGAATCAGACAGTTTATTAAAAACGTATCTAAGGCAGAACTCTTTTGAAACACTTTGGGATAGTCTCTCACCCAAAATGAATTGGCTGAAAATTCTATAATTTTTTTGCTGGATGTATATTATTGTATGTATGCATATCATTTTTTTTGCTTATGTTCATTGTATTTTTTTTGTTTGTTGAGAAATCAATAAATGTGATTGACAGATACAACCAGATAGGTCTGTTTTTGTTCCCTTGTTTCCGATCATTTCACCTCAGATTATGTTTCACATTTCAGTGTGCCTGTATACGCTCATCCATCCTTTAGTCAGTCAATCAGTCATTCAGACAGTCTGAGACAGTCTGAAATAATACCCTCTAGTCTACAGGATGACAACACTGACATAAGAGGAAGTTTATGTATTCTAATTTTTGACAGTTTGAGTAAAAGGAGACACCTGTAACAGAATAATTCACAAGTCAAATGGACAAACACTTTCACAGTTAGTTTTGTAAACGTAAACAGTAATCAAACGAAATGATTGGCTGATAACTGGTTTTGTATAAAGTTGAATCTGCCCAATAGAGTGAGGCTCTGGGGAAAGAGGAAGTAAGGGAGTGGTGGAGTCAAGCGGTGCCATCAGGCAGATGGATGTAATCTAAATGTAATTTTATTCACCATGACAATCCCTAGGCAGCTACTTCAACACTCATGTATCTTGCTTTCTGCTCTCCTCTGGCAGACTGTGGCCACCTACCAAGCCTGATCTCTGGACTTGACATCTAGCCAAGTACCCCGAGCATAAATACCCTTCATGGAAGACTTTGGCCTGTACTGTAGATCACCTGCGTTACAATGTATAATATTAACCTCGAGACAAATCAACCAAAACCACTACATTTTTGCACTTTCTTCATAAGAAGTACAAGATACGTAAATGTGCTAGAGTCCGACTATCTGTTCTATGATTGTTAATATGGCATAGTGGTTCTGACGCATTCACTCTGCTCTGACCACTTTACAAGATTACAACAGAATTTGACTCTCTCTCCCTCCTCCAATCTATCCTTTTTGCGATTGGGATCCAGTGGAGGACAATAGGAAGAGAGAGCAATGATTACATAGCATTAGAGGCATTTGTGGGTTTAAATAGTGTGATCAAGTGTAACGCAAGCGGCTGATATACCAGGCACGCACCAGCTTTCTCGCTCTCTCACACATTAGGCTTGCATCCACCTGTGCTCATTAACCCCCAGTTAATTTCTTCATAATACTTGTTTGGACTCTTTCCATTAAAATGTTTATGGAACTCCATACTCAATCTCATGAATAATATATAAATATTGTATCTAACCATAACATTACTGTACGACAGAGGTTCATCTAACTAGTCTTTTAAATTACAGTTTATTAAAAATATATATTTGTAGGTAAAAAAGTCATTGTAGTTTACATTGAAACATCTCTTAAAATGGTGGCATTATGCCATTCGCAGCATGTATGTCCAAGCGAAGGGAGGGTAAATTCTTGTGGTTTAGAAGTGATTCATGTTCATATAAATGACTTTGCCACGAACTGTTATTAGCATTCAGGGTTCAGTGAAACTGATGTGCATGTGTAGTACACTATGACCTCTGGTGGATATACTGTAATACTGCAACATAAGATCAAAAGCCCAGGATATAATAACACGTTTGCCTGATGAATCTTAACATAATTCTTTCGCTGCACTAGTTCGCTACATAGTTCAGTCAGGCTGCAAACACAGAGTTTCTAAAACCTAGAGGTGCAACATTGCGAGACTTCCCTTGTGAAACAGACCATGTCCGGGGTTTGAGAAGTAAAAAATTATTCCTTAGTCTAATGGATAATCTCTAAACAATCAGAGTATCAAAGCCAGACGAATTTTGAAAACTTTGCACGTGTGTTCTGTCTCTGGCCCAAACCATTGGTTTCTGGGACCAATCAGATGGTCTAGAACGGGGCCCACACATCAATTTCCAACCAAATAAAATCATCAGTTTCTCTCAATGCACTCAATTAGCCCATGTAAGCGAACATATTTTAGGTTGGTAAGTTAGTCTAGCCAGCTATCTAAACTTGTAGTAATCATGGTCGAATTACCAACTGGGGGGGCCCCACTGGATTTTGTTAGTCACTAAGTCAGCTATCATATATAAAATAAAAAAAACGCTATGACAAAATGTGTAGAATTGCAGGGAATTTGCTTTAAAACAGAATTTTATCTCTGCCCCATGGCAAAATGTGTAGAATTGCAGGGAATTTGCTTTAAAAAATAATTTTATCTCTGCCCCATGGCAAAATGTGTAGAATTGCAGGGAATTTGCTTTAAAACAGAATTTTATCTCTGCCCCATGGCAAAATGTGTAGAATTGCAGGAAATTAACTCTAAAACAAACTTTCTCTCCTCTAGCTGTTTTGCTCACACGCCCTAAGAAGATTTGACCTAGGATCCCCCAAAAGTTTAGGGCTGTTTCTGACTGCATGTTTGGGAATGGATGTCGACACGCAGACCGGTGAGCCACTGCGGCACCCCATGATGAGTTCAGATGTTTTGTGGCCCCCACCCCCATCAAAGTTACCCATCCCTGTTCTAGAATGTATTTCCATTCTCAAAATTGTATGGGAGGTACTCAGATCCAGACTCAAAAATATTACTTCTGCAGTGTCAATTTTGTAGTAATGCATACGTACTTAAACCATAACTACAACAGTAGCTAAGATCAGTGAATCACTGCATTGTAAATGTGGTTTTGAGAACCCTGAATAAAGTCCATCTGATGTGTCCAGCAGCCCTAGAAGATCTTCACAAATGATCCCATATAAAAGTATTACATAATCACGATGTGGGTCATGGACAAAGTCCTTTGCCTTGTGATTGGCTTTTGATTCAATGATGGCAATGCTGAATTACACATCAATATACAACAACACAACAATCACTGACCTATGGAATTACATTGGCAACATCTTCAGAATTTACAACAATACATGATACGTTACTTGTTTTTCAACCAGTCTATGGTCTTCCAACACCATAACAAGTCCCGTGCGTGATCTCACACAGACAAACAGTGACATAACAATGACTTATCAATTGTACAATGAAGACATTTAGCTTCAGTTGATTGTTTTCTCCAGCACTTTGGTCATATGGCCCCTAATACAAATTGGCCCTTTTGGTAAACTCTGTTGAGAGCACTCACTCATGATTAATTGAGCAGCTCATTGGTCTTGCACACATGAGGTGGATGGGCTTGCATCCACCTGTGCTCATTAACCCCCAGTTAATTTCCTCATAATACTTGTTTGGACTCTTTCCATTAAAATGTTTATGGAACTCCATACTCAATCTCATGAATAATATATAAATATTGTATCTAACCATAACATTACTGTACGACAGAGGTTCATCTAACTAGTCTTTTAAATTACAGTTTATTAAAAATATATATTTGTAGGTAAAAAAGTAATTGTAGTTTACATTGAAACATCTCTTAAAATGGTGGCATTATGCCATTCGCAGCATGTATGTCCAAGCGAAGGGAGGGTGAATTCTTGTGGTTTAGAAGTGATTACGTCACAAATGTTCATATAAATGACTGCCACGAACTGTTATTAGCATTCAGGGTTCAGTGAAACTGATGTGCATGTGTAGTACACTATGACCTCCATGATGAGTTCAGATGTTTTTGTGTTTTGTGCAAGACCAAGTCCAGTGCGTGATCTCACACAGACAAACAGTGACATAACAATGACTTATCAATTGTACAATGAAGACATTTAGCTTCAGTTGATTGTTTTCTCCAGCACTTTGGTCATATGGCCCCTAATACAAATTGGCCCTTTTGGTAAACTCTGTTGAGAGCACTCACTCATGATTAATTGAGCAGCTCATTGGTCTTGCACACATGTGAACTTTAGCCTGATAAAAGATAGTACAGCATATGGAACAAGGCACCAGGGGATAGACTGTAAGACCTAATTCATGCTATTATGCAAACCCGAACAGTAATGTGCTGGTTTTGCTATTCTATTTTCACATTGTCCTTACCAGTATAATTCCAACCATGATGGATGCGTAACCTGGCCAGCGCAGTACAGCTCAGCTCAGCCTGGTTCGGCTCAGTAGTGTGAAAAGAGTGTTACTGTAATGTCCAGATGTGGCTGGTCCAGATGTGGCTGAACCCCCCCCCCCGCTCTTCTCCTACGGCAGGTCCAGCATGCCATGCTCCTCCAGGACCCCCTGAGTTCTGTCATACACCTCTCCGATGGCCCGGACCACCTTGTTCAGCACCACGCTGGCCTCTTCCTGGTTCGTCACACACACCAGCCTGTAGAAGAAGCTCCGCTCAGGCATGGCGATGAAGGCTATCTCCGCTGCCCTGCGTACAAACCAGGAGTGGTGGTGGGCCAGGGTGTGCTGATAGGCTTCACGGCAGAGCTCCGAGGGGCTCCGCAGCCGGCCGCCCACAGGCCCCTCCCCCAGCTTTTCCAGGAAGACCTGCAGCCACAACAGGGCCCGGTGCAGCCGGAGCAGAGTACGACACCCAGATTCTGTCATCTGCTGGAAGTCTACCAGGCCCCGGCTCAACTCAGTGTGGATCATAGAGCGCAAAGACAGGTAGGTACTGCTTGGTGCTGCCACTGAGGCCTCTGTCTCCTCCTGTCCACCACTATGCGCTCTGGTACCAGACACCAACCCCAAGGCTAGGCCCACTTCTCCCTCATCGCTGCTACCTGCCTCCCGCAGGGTCAGGTCACGGATTATGGAAGTTTTGGCTTCAATCTCCTGAGATATGAGTCCAACCATCGGTCCAAGAGCCTCCATGAACCTGTCACAGAGGATGGAGCAGGAGGAGGAGAGAAGCAATCAACAACCACACAGAGCCCAAATAATCCACATCTCTGTTTAGAGTTCATTCAGCCTGGTTCATTCAAGCGGATGTGAATGTCCCTTCTATTCAGCCAGTGAGTGTATTGACTGGCTGGAGTCTGGTCTCTGTGTCTGCATGTCCTGTCTGATGGGCTTACTTGATAAGCTCGTCCCAACTAGCCAGATAAGGCTGCAGCAGCACATCGTTGGTGGGTGCCGGCGCAGCCAGCAGGTGAGACAACAGCTCCGACACCTGGAACTTCTGACCGGGACACACCTCCAGTATGGCCCTGTCCTCATCACTATCAGCCTCACTGCCATTGGACAGATGGCGAGGCTGGGCATGGGGGAAGAGGAGTGGGAAAGGGAGAGGAGAGGTTCATGTGAGTAAATTTGGTGGTCCCTCTTAAGTTCATTCCAATAAAATCCAGCTGTGAAAATAGGTTTAGAATAAGGTTGTAATTGCATTTTACCATAGTTCTATCTCTTGTTGACTTACACTGTTTATCTGAATGTAACCTTTAAGACAAGAGTCCCACTGGTAATCCAAACTTCCTTCTGTAAAGAGAAAGAAAACTGCAAAGATTAAGATACAATGTTTTCAAAGATCAGGGGAAAATGTGTTAACTCATCTCAATGTCAATAAAGTGGGAGGAGAGGTAGCTATGGTCTGCTAAAGAATGCACTCAGAAACATTACCAGCACCTTATTCTACTGCACTGTATCCACTGGCATGTACTTGGCATTTGTAACCAACTAGTACAAAATTGTGCCAATTTGTACATGTTTTGAATCCCAAAGAATCAAACATTTAATGTACATGTTTAGGTTATTACACGATAATGATCATTAATCATGTCATTTCTAAGTTAATACCTGGTCATTTTTTTTACTGTAAAATAAAGTGCAACCAAAACATGTAATCCTTCAGAATAGTGACAAAACCTCACTCGGCTCTGTTAGACAGACATCATTTATAATCATTATGTTATATGATGGTCCTTCTTTTAGAACATTCTACCAAGCTGTCACACACGGTCATGACCTCAGGGGCAAGGTGCGCCCAATGGGAGTAATAAAGGCTAATTAGATCACTCATGCATTCCATCTCATATCATGAGACTGACATCTATGATAATGGGAGATGCATGACAATAGGCTACCCTGTTGATCTAAACAACATACATCATACAATTGATTATTGCAAACTTGTGAATAACAAATGTTGAATTCACATACATCCTTGCGGCATAAACAGCAGTCAACTTCTTGTAAACGGAATGTTTCTTTGTGGTTCCCTCCTCTCTTTCTTTGTTGAGTGCATGTTTTCCTCACTGCAACTAAAGGTATGGTGCTTTATGAAGTTAGAAGAGAAGACAAGCTTGCCCTGATTATGGTGTAGAGTAGCAAGATGTGTTGGTATGTGGTATAGAGAGCAGCAGGGCCGGCTCCAGGCATAAGCGACATAAGCGGCCGCTTAGGGACCCGGCCACTAGGGGGCCCCCGACCCAAAAACGTATAATATAGTGCCTTCAGAAACTAGTCACACCCACTTTTCTGTTTACACATTTTGTTGCTTTACAGCCTGAATTTCAAATGGATTACATTTAGAATGTGTCACTGATCTACACACAATAACCCATCATGTCTAAGTGGAATTGCTTTTAGAAATTTCTTGTGTCAAGAAGTATTCAAGCCCTTTGTTATGGCAAGCCTAAATAAGTTCAGGAGTAAGAATGTGCTTAACATGTCACATTGCATGGACTCACTCTGTGTGCAATAATAGTGTCTGTACCACACACAAACAATTATCTGTACCTCAGTCAAGCAGTGAATTTCAAACACAGATTCAACCACAAAGACCAGGGAGGTTTTCCAATGGAAGGGCCCCTATTGGTAGATGGGTAAAAAAAAAAAGAAGCTGAGATTGAATATTTTGTCCTTCAGGTATTTCAGGGGGGTGCATGCTATCAGATAATAGCTTCTCATGCTTTCGCCGAAAAGCATTTTTAAAATCTGACATGTTGGCTGGATTCACAACGAGTGTAGCTTTAATTGAGTACCCTGCATGTGTGATTTAATGAAAGTTTGAGTTTTATCGAGTACTATTTGAATTTGGCGCTACGCATTTCCCCAGGCTATTGGCTAGGAGAGACGCTAGCGTCTCAGTGGCCGTAAGAGGTTAAGCATGGTGAAGTTATTTTATTTAAAACATTTTACCCCCTTTTTCTCCCCAATTTTGTGGTATCCAATTGTTAGTAGCTACTATCTTGTCTCATCACTCCCGTACGGCTCAGGAGAGACGACGGTTGAAAGTCATGCGTCCTTTGCTACACAACCCAACCAAATTGTTTTATTTACTGCTTCTTAACACAGCGCGCATCCAACCCGGAAGCCAGCCGCACCAATGTGTCAGAGGAAACACCGTGCACCTGGCAACCTTGGTTAGCGTGCACTGCACCCAGCCTGCCACAGGAGTCGCTGGTGCGCAATGAGACAAGGATATCCCTACCGGCCAAACCCTCCCTAACGACACTATGTCAATTGTGCTTCGCCCCACGGACCTCCCGGTCGGTTACGACAGAGCCTGGGCGTGAACCCAGGGTCTCTGGTGGCACAGCCCTTAACCACTGCGCCACCCGGGAAGCCTCATGGTGAAGTTATTAATTTCACTTTGAATGGTGTAGCAATACACCCAGTCACTACAAAGATGCAGGAGCCCTTCCCAATTCAGTTGCCAGAGAGGAAGGAAACCACTCAGGGATTTTACCATGAGGCCAATGGTGATTTTAAAACGGTTACAGAGTTTAATGGCTGTGATAGAAGAGAACGGAGGATGGATCAAAAACATTGTAGTTACTCCACAATACTAACATTAATTATTTCAAACCTGCATCCTGTTTGCAATAAGGCACCAAAGTAATACTGCAAAGAATTGTCCTGCCATCAAAGCATAATGTTTGGTGCAAATCCAACACTACGTCACTGAGTAGCACTTAATATTTTCACGGGTGGTGGTAGCTGCATCATGTTATGGGTATGCTCGTGATTGTTTGGATAAAAATAAGCAGAATAGAGTTAAGCACAGGCAAAATCATAGAGGAAAACTTGGTTCAGGCTGCTTTCCAGACACAGGGAGACAAATTCACCTTTCATCAGGACAATAACCTCATACACAAGGCAAAATAGACACTGGAGTTGCTTACCAAGATGAAATTGAATGTTCCTGAGTGGCTTACAGTTTTGACTTAAATCCGTTTGAAAATCTATGGTAATGATCAACAACCAACTTAACACAGCTTGAATATTTTTTTATAAAAATGGGCAAATATTGTACAATTCAAGTGTACAAAGCTCTTAGAGACCCAGAAAGACTCACAGCTGTGATCACTGCCAAAGGTGATTGTAACATTTATTGACTCGGGGGGTTGAATACTTACCTAATCAAGATACATTTGTTTTTTTTTCCATTAATAAAAATAAAAAAATTCTTCCACTTTGGCATTAGAGTATTTTATGTAGATCGTTGTCAAAAATGACAATTCAAATCAATTTTCATCTCACTTTGTAACACAACAAAATGTGGAAAAAGTCAAGGGGTGTGAATACTTTCTGAAGTTAGGAACTTGGTTGGGGTCTCAAACTTACTTTTGAGAAAATAGTAGAATACACAAGATGCAATTTTTAAATTTGCTTGTGCATCAGCAGTTTTTATCTGGTTTTGTCAGTCGCTGACAGTCACTCAATCAGTTTACAATTTTTAGATTGGTAAATTCATCTAACCAGCTATTATGGTCATAAACCAAATGGGCACGCAGGGCATGTGCCCAGGGGCCCTGACCTCCATTGATTTTGTTAGTCGCTCATCATTAACATGGTATACTTCTTGGCAAAATGTGTAGAATTGCAGACAATTTGCTGTAGAACTGGACATTCTCTCTGTCCCATGGCAAAATGAGTAGAATTGCAAGAAAGTTTTTATAAAATTGTTAAACGTCTCTCACCCCATGACAAAATGTGCAGAATTGCTGAAAACTTGATTTTAAACTGCAACAACTTGTCTACTCCCCATTGCAAAATGTGTAAAATTGAAGGAAATGTACTTTAAAAGAACACAAATCTATCTCCGCAGTCAAGATGGGGACCACCAAACCAAATGTTAGGAGGGCCACTCAAATGTTTTGCCCGTGAGGTGGGGGGCCCCCAACCAAATCACACTTAGAGCTCCCAAAAGGCTAGGGCTGGCCCTGGACCGTAGCCTAACCACCACAAGAGGAAAACAAACGTCTATAGATTCCCAGGTCAGCAGACACTGTGTGATATTATTCTATATATTCAAACAAATGAGGCATGTGTAAATCAACAAAGCTACACTATATGGCTAACACATGGAATGTTTACTGTATAGGCCACATGCTCAGCCACTCAAAGACAGTCACATGCTGCTAGCTCAAGTCACAGTAACACACATTCTCTAAAACACACACACAGCCTCCCCTCAGTGTTAGCTTGAGACAAATATGTTACTCACGGAGCCACATGGAGCCGAGGAAGAACAGTAGAACCACAATGGCCAAAGCCGCCTTGCCCTTTATCCCCATGCCGACTGCCTGTATGTGACTCAGCCTAGCCCTCTCTGTCCCCTCTCCCCCTTAATAAGCTACTATGTCTGCCAGCGTCTATCTATCCATACCGTTGCCTCTGCCTCGTGAGTGAGTTCTCTGGCCTTCTCTACTTGAACGGCTCCCACTGTGTCTTTCTCAGTCTTTCTATTGACCCCTTTACCTCTGACCCACCCTGTCTTCCTCAATCTGTCACCCTCCCCCTCTAACCACCAGACAAAAGTTGCTTTTGTCTCTGCTGTTGTGCCTCACTGCTTTAAGTGGCCACACCCATGACACTAATTCTATCAATCTTTAACTTTTAATCTTAAATGTTTGCTGTTGCAGTTTTCTCTCCTCTATTTCAAATTCAACTCTCTTGCTCCTGCTCTGCTCTGTCCGCTCTCTCCTTCTTTGACTTTGTTCCAGTCCTTCTCTCCTGGCTCCCTCTCTTTTGTTTACCAAACTGTTGATCTCTCTGTGTCAGTCTCCAACCTTGTTGCTCAATGGAAGGGTCCAGAGATTAGCTGTGTTCAGTCAGCCACTGGCTGATTAAGCAAGCAAGTCTGTCCCACCGACCAACCCGACCGACAGTAACCCCCTCACTCTCTCCAAACTCATAATCTGTTCATTTCGAAGCAATACCCATACACACCATCTTATACAAACAAGACTTCTCTCATCACCCCCTTGTAAAAAAATACAATCCCACTTCTAGGCTTGCCAAATTTCTAAGAGCATACCAGTTAGCAATGAGCAATTGGCAGGCCTGTGGCCCTCCAAATTAATAACGGTGTGCGGTCAGGAGATTTGCTCAGCGGCTTTACTGGCGCGGCGTCAGCTACTAGATGCAAATGAACCCATCAGATATGAAAATCAGGTCATAAGTGGCAAACTCTGTTCAACTGCTGGTGGTAGGACTTGATGGTCATCTGCTTTAAGGCAAATCAGGTAGTCTAGCAGTTAGAGCATTGGGGCAGTAACCGAAAGGTCGTTCTTTTGAATACCTGAGCCGACAATGTGAAAAATCTGTCGAAGGCACTTAACCCTAGTTTTCTCCAGGGGCGCCGTACTACTATGGCTGACCCTGTAAAACAACATTTCACCGCACATTTTGTTTTTTATTATTAGTATTTTTTCACCTTTATTTAACCAGGTAGGCAAGTTGAGAACAAGTTCTCATTTACAATTGCGACCAAGATAAAGCAAAGCAGTTCTACACAAACAACAACACACACTTTACATGGAGTACAACAAACATACAGTCAATAATACAGTAGAAACAAGTCTATATACGATGTGAGCAAATGAGGTGAGATAAGGGAGGTAAAGGCAAAAAAAAAGGCCATGGTGGCAAAGTAAATACAATATTTTTTTTATTTTACCAGGCAAGTTAGTTAAGAACAAATTCTTATTTTCAATGACGGCCTAGGTAGGAACAGTGGGTTAACTGCCTGTTCAGGGGCAGAACGACAGATTTGTACCTTGCCAGCTCAGGGGTTTGAACTTGCAACCTTCCAGTTACTAATCCAACGCTCTAACCCCTAGGCTACCCTGCCACCCCAATATAGCAAGTAAAACACTGGAATTATAGATTTGCAGTGGAAGAATGTGCAAAGGAGCAAAATAAATAAATAAAATAAAATAAATACAGTAGGGAAAGAGGTAGTTGTTTGGGCTAAATTATAGGTGGGCTATGTACAGGTGCAGTAATCTGTGAGCTGCTCTGACAGCTAGTGCTTAAAGTGAGGGAGATAAGTTTTTTCCAGTTTCAGAGATTTTTGTAGTTCGTTCCAGTCATTGGCAGCAGAGAACTGGAAGGAGAGGCGGCCAAATAAATAATTGGGGGTGACCAGAGAGATATACCTGCTGGAGCGCGTGCTACAGGTGGGTGATGCTATGGTGACCAGCGAGCTGAGATAAGGGGGGACTTTACCTAGCAGGGTCTTGTAGATGACATGGAGCCAGTGGGTTTGGCGACGAGTATGAAGCGAGGGCCAGCCAACGAGAGTGTACAGGTCGCAATGGTGGGTAGTATATGGGGCTTTGGTGACAAAACGGATGGCACTGTGATAGACTGCATCCAATTTGTTAAGTAGGGTATTGGAGGCTATTTTGTAAATGACATAGTCGAAGTCGAGGATTGGTAGGATGGTCAGTTTTACAAGGGTATGTTTGGCAGCATGAGTGAAGGATGCTTTGTTTGCGAAATAGGAAGCCAATTCTAGATTTAACTTTGGATTGGAGATGTTTGATGTGGGTCTGGAAGGAGAGTTTACAGTCTAACCAGACACCTAGGTATTTGTAGTTGTCCACGTATTCTAAGTCAGAGCCGTCCACAGTAGTGATGTTGGACGGGCGGGCAGGTGCAGGCAGCGATCGATTGAAGAGCATGCATTTAGTTTTACTTGTATTTAAGAGCAATTGGAGGCCACGGAAGGAGAGTTGTATGGCATTGAAGCTTGCCTGGAGGGTTGTTAACACATTGTCCAAAGAAGGGCCAGAAGTATACAGAATGGTGTCGTCTGCGTAGAGGTGGATCAGAGACTCACCAGCAGCAAGAGCGACATCAATTATGTACACAGAGAAGAGAGTCGGTCCAAGAATTGAACCCTGTGGCACCCCCATAGAGACTGCCAGAGGTCCGGACAGCAGACCCTCCAACTTGACACACTGAACTCTATCAGAGAAGAAGTTGGAGAACCAGGCGAGGCAATCATTTGAGAAAACAAGGCTGTCGAGTCTGCCGATGAGGATGTGGTGATTGACAGAGTCGAAAGCCTTGGCCAGACCAATGATTACGGCTGCACAGTAATGTTTCTTAGCGATGGCGGTTAAGATATCGTTTAGGACCTTGAGCGTGGCTGAGGTGCACCCATGACCAGCTCTGAAACCAGATTGCATAGCAGAGAAGGTATGGTGAGATTCGAAATGGTCGGTAATCTGTTTGTTGACTTTCGAAGACCTTAGAAAGACAGGGTAGGATAGATATAGGTCTGTAGCAGTTTGGGTCAAGAGTGTCCCCACCTTTGAAGAGGGGGATGACCTCAGCTGCTTTCCAATCTTTGGAAATCTCAGACGACCCGAAAGAGAGGTTGAACAGGCTAGTAATAGGGGTGGCAACAATTTCGGCAGATAATTTTAGAAAGAAAGGGCCCAGATTGTCTAGCCCGGCTGATTTGTATGGGTCCAGATTTTGCAGCTCTTTCAGAACATCAGCTGACTGGATTTGGGAGAAGGAGAAATGGGGAAGGCTTGGGCGAGTTGCTGTGGGGGGTGCAGTGCTGTTGACCGGGTTAGGGGTAGCCAGGTGGAAAGCATGGCCAGCCGTAGAAAATGCTTATTGAAATTCTCCATTATAGTGGATTTATCAGTGGTGACACTGTTTCCTATCTTCAGTGCGGTGGGCAGCTGGGAGGAGGTGTTCTTATTCTCCATGGACTTTACAGTGTCCCAGAACTTTTTTGAGTTAGTGTTGCAGGAAGCAAATTTCTGCTTGAAAAAGCTAGCCTTGGCTTTTCTAACTGCTTGTGTATAATGGTTTCTAGCTGCCTTGAAAAGCTGCATATCACGGGGGCTGTTCGATGCTAATGCAGAACGCCATAGGATGTTTTTGTGTTGGTTAAGGGCAGTCAGGTCTGGAGAGAACCAAGGGCTATACCTGTTCCTGGTTCTAAATTTCTTGAATGGGGCATGCTTATTTAAGATGGTTAGGAAGGCATTAAAAAAAATAACCAGGCATCCTCTACTGACGGGATGAGATCAATATCATTCCAGGATACCCCGGCCAGGTCGATTAGAAAGGCCTGCTCGCTGAAGTGTTTCAGGGAGAGTTTGACAGTGATGAGTGGAGGTCGTTTGACCGCTGACCCATTACGGATGCAGGCAATGAGGCAGTGATCGCTGAGATCTTGGTTGAAGACAGCAGAGGTGTATTTAGAGGGCAAGTTGGTTAGGCTGATATCTATGAGGGTGCCCGTGTTTACGGCTTTGGGGTGGTACCTGGTAGGTTTATTGATAATTTGTGTGAAATTGAGGGCATCAAGCTTAGATTGTAGGATGGCTGGGGTGTTAAGCATGTTCCAGTTTAGATTGCCTAGCATTCTAAACTAAACATATTTTCTTGTCTGAAAATGTTGTAGTTTGGGATGAAGCCAGGATTCAGACACAGCTAGAACATCCGGGTTGGCAGAGTGTGCTAAAGCAGTGAATAAAACAAACTTAGGGACGAGGCTTCTAATGTTAACATGCATGAAACCAAGGCTATTACGGTTACAGAAGTCATCAAAAGAGAGCGCCTGGGGAATGGGAGTGGATCTAGGCACTGCAGGGCCTGGATTCACCTCTACATCACCAGAGGAAAAGAGGAGGAGTAGGATAAGGGTACGGCTAAAAGCAATGAGAATTGGTCGTCTAGAAAGTCTGGAACAGAGAGTAAAAGGAGGTTTCTGGGGGTGATAAAATAGCTTCAAGGTATAATGTACAGACAAAGGTATGGTAGGATGTGAATACAGTGGAGGTAAACCTAGGTATTGAGTGATGATGAGAGAGATATTGTCTCTAGAAACATCATTGAAACCAGGAGATGTCATCGCATGTGTGGGTGATGGAACTAATAGGTTGGAGAAGGTATAGTGAGCAGGACTAGAGTGAAATAAGCCAATAAACACTAACCAGAACAGCAATGGACAAGGCATATTGACATTAAGGAGAGGCATGCTTAGTCGAGTGATCAAAAGGGTCCAGTGAGTAGTGAGGTTGGTTGGGGTCACAGCGATTCAGACAGCTAGCCGGGTCATCGGTAGCAAGCTAGCATAGCTGCAAGCTGCAAAACCTGGACCCGTACAAATCAGCTAGGCTTGACAATCTGGACCCTCTATTTCTGAAACTATCCGCCACCATTGTCGCAACCCCTATTACCAGCCTGTTCAACCTCTCTTTCATATCGTCTGAGATCCCCAAGGATTGGAAAGCTGCCGCAGTCATCCCCCTCTTCAAAGGGGGAGACACCCTGGACCCAAACTGTTACAGACCTATATCCATCCTGCCCTGCCTATCTAAGGTCTTCGAAAGCCAAGTCAACAAACAGGTCACTGACCATCTCGAATCCCACTGTACCTTCTCCGCTGTGCAATCTGGTTTCCGAGCCGGTCACGGGTGCACCTCAGCCACACTCAAGGTACTAAACGATATCATAACCGCCATCGATAAAAGACAGTACTGTGCAGCCGTCTTCATCGACCTTGCCAAGGCTTTCGACTCTGTCAATCACCATATTCTTATCGGCAGACTCAGTAGCCTCGGTTTTTCGGATGACTGCCTTGCCTGGTTCACCAATTACTTTGCAGACAGAGTTCAGTGTGTCAAATCGGAGGGCATGCTGTCCGGTCCTCTGGCAGTCTCTATGGGGGTGCCACAGGGTTCAATTCTCGGGCCGACTCTTTTCTCTGTATACATCAATGATGTTGCTCTTGCTGCGGGCGATTCCCTGATCCACCTCTACGCAGACGACACCATTCTATATACTTTCGGCCCGTCATTGGACACTGTGCTATCTAACCTCCAAACAAGCTTCAATGCCATACAACACTCCTTCCGTGGCCTCCGACTGCTCTTAAACGCTAGTAAAACCAAATGCATGCTTTTCAACCGATCGCTGCCTGCACCCGCATGCCCGCCTAGCATCACCACCCTGGATGGTTCCGACCTAGAATATGTGGACATTTATAAGTACCTAGGTGTCTGGCTAGACTGCAAACTCTCCTTCCAGACTCATATCAAACATCTCCAATCGAAAATCAAATCAAGAGTCGGCTTTCTATTCCGCAACAAAGCCTCCTTCACTCACGCCGCCAAGCTTACCCTAGTAAAACTGACTATCCTACCGATCCTCGACTTCGGCGATGTCATCTACAAAATGGCTTCCAACACTCTACTCAGCAAACTGGATGCAGTCTATCACAGTGCCATCCGTTTTGTCACTAAAGCACCTTATACCACCCACCACTGCGACTTGTATGCTCTAGTCGGCTGGCCCTCGCTACATATTCGTCGCCAGACCCACTGGCTCCAGGTCATCTACAAGTCCATGCTAGGTAAAGCTCCGCCTTATCTCAGCTCACTGGTCACGATGGCAACACCCATCCGTAGCACGCGCTCCAGCAGGTGTATCTCACTGATCATCCCTAAAGCCAACACCTCATTTGGCCGCCTTTCGTTCCAGTACTCTGCTGCCTGTGACTGGAACGAATTGCAAAAATCGCTGAAGTTGGAGACTTTTATCTCCCTCACCAACTTCAAACATCAGCTATCTGAGCAGCTAACCGATCGCTGCAGCTGTACATAGTCTATTGGTAAATAGCCCACCCATTTTCACCTACCTCATCCCCATACTGTTTTTATTTATTTATTTTTCTGCTCTTTTGCACACCAATATCTCTACCTGTACATGACCATCTGATCATTTATCACTCCAGTGTTAATCTGCAAAATTGTAATTATTTGCCTACCTCATGCCTTTTGCACACATTGTATATAGACTCCCCCTTTGTTTTCTACTGTGTTATTGACTTGTTAATTGTTTACTCCATGTGTAACTCTGTGTTGTCTGCTCATACTGCTATGCTTTATCTTGGCCAGGTCGCAGTTGCAAATGAGAACTTGTTCTCAACTAGCCTACCTGGTTAAATAAAGGTGAAATAATTTTTTTTTAAAAAGGATGGAGGTCTGTTTTTAGCCACCTCGTTTCCGTCGTTAGGATTAGTGGGGTTCCGTGTGGTAGAGGGGATCAATCCAATTCGCAAAAAAAAAAATACAAAAACAGATATAGTTATAGTTCTAGAGGCCCAAGAAAAAAGAAAAAAAAGAAAAAAATATATATATCCGGTGTATGTGACAAAAAAATATCATAGCAAGCTCCATGCTTTTCTTGCATGCTGTGTAAGAGTCGGAGGAACAAAACGACCGCAGAAGTCACAGTTCAGTAGATAAAGGTCAGGCTATGTTGTAAATATGTTATTTGTTGTTCCTGTCTGTTGCTTATTTATCAGCCAATGTGGACTGTATACTGTACATACTCTGACATGAGTCCAAATCAATACATTGCAAATAAAGGAAAGCCGCAGGTTCACTCAGATGTTTTCACTGTCATAGTGTTAACCAAAACCCACACACAATAGGAGGTTCCTGCCATAGACGTTGTATATTGTATTGGATATTAACAGGAATTAATCTGTCCTAAATAATATTGCGTAAACATTTTCAGTCAACCTGCAGTAGGTTTTCCTGCAATTTATTGAAGAGGAGTTTGTCAATGAATCTGCAAAGTCTTCCCTGTCCGTTTATGTCAAAGTGAAGTGAAAAAATATAAAATATAATGAAGAGCGCAATCTGGTTCTCATAAAGAGAAGACGCTTTGCATCTGAAAGAAACATTTAGCTCTAAGCCCCTTATTCCGGAATCAGGTTTCGATGTCTTTATCCACCATTGTTGCAACAACAACAAAAAATATTCCCTTTTCACCAACCCTTCTGCTAAATGACAATTCTTCCATGGAATTTATGGTTTGCAAAAAAGGAATATGGCTAACCCGGATTTACATCAGCATAAAGGATGGTTGCATTACATTGGCAAGACCCTGGCAAGACATTGCTAACTTGCTATTATCTTCTATTATTGAAAAAAAACAAGAGAACTGGTATGATATATTGATCAGTAAACAGGGTTCTGTGTGGGTGGGGGGAGGGAATGGTGGGTATTTTATTTGATGTCTTGTCTTTAGTCCTAACCGTTGTCTCTTGTTTTCTTATACAGTAGAAAAGCTCTTTCACCACACCATATTGCCTATGTGACTAGCAGCATAAATGTTGCTTCCTAGGTTGGTGATTGGCTGTAGACCAACAGTATCTTGAAGTATGTTGACGTCAGATATTACCCTGAAAAACCCTGATGACACATCATGTAGATATCTGAGATGCATATGAGATCTGAGATATGTGGGTTGATAAATTACTTGGGAATGGGGGAAATATTGTAGGTGTTCCATTATCAAATTACTGATCAACTTTGGTTATTATCAGTGGCCGTGGTTTGTTGGGGTGGAGGAGGGGCAGAGACATTGGACTCAAGACTGTGGACTAATCACATTCATGTGATCAGGAGGGGAGGGGTTCTGCATAATTGTGCTTTTGTTGGAGGAGAGAAAGGGGAAAGCAAGGGCATTCATTAGGGAACGATGTAAGGGGAGGAGGGGTTGGTCATGTGAAGCATTTAGCCTACTACTTACCCTAAAGGAAGACAGCAATTGAGATAAGCCTTAAGTGGTGATGTAGTGTGTGTGTGTGTGTGTGTGTGTGTGTGTGTGTGTGTGTGTGTGTGTGTGTGTGTGTCAGAGAGTGAGAGAGATCAAATGTTTTTATTTATAAAGCCCTTTTTACATCAGCAGTTGTCACAAAATGCTTATACAGAAACCCAGCCTAGAGAGAGAGCATGTGAGAGAGAGGGCAATCAAAGTTGATATATTTTAGGCTGTTGTAACATTGAAATGGGCAATGTTACATGGGACATGTGTCCTGCTCTATGGCTTTGTGTGAAGTCTGCCATTGACCGTAAGATAACTATCGGTCTCCTAGACACAGAGGTTCCGGTTACCTCAATGGAGCACATCTTGTCACATCTGCTCCTACCACGCCCTCTAGTGCTCATCCGGCGTCTCCTTGACCTGCCGCCACTCCCCCAGTGCTCTCTCCCTCTCTCTGTGTGTGTGAGATTGTGTGGGAAGAGACAGGTGTGCTGGAGTCAGAGCAGATCCCCACCAGCTGAAACTTGTTCCATAATCAAGACCTCTACAAATACTCAGTCCTGCCACTTCCACACTGCCAGATCGTAATCTCTGCCCAGTCAGTCCATGTTTGATAACATCGCTATCAAATATCAACGACAATTGTATGCTGATATGATTGGATTCTTACCACTCCATGCATTTTGCGTACATAGGCCATACCAGTGCGCAAATAGGCTGGGACTAGAAACCTGGCATTTCTAACACACCGGCCCATTTTTTTTCGTTGAGGCCCCCATACCGGCCATATTTTTTTGTGAGGCCCCCACACCAGCCCATTTTTTTAATTGAGGCCCAAGTGCTGTGACTGTGAGCAGTGATGCTAGGTTTAGCACAGGCAGATTAGCTGCCTGCTGCGGAGGACAGTGCAGTAAAGGTAGGGAGAAAACAGAGAAAGACAGCCACTGACACAGATGTAACCTACTGCTACCAGTTTATATTGTGTCTGTATCGTATGAAATATTAGGCTAATTAACACTTTGTAGAGGTATTGTTAGAGAGCGGTGAAGATAAAGATTTTTGTTCAGGCGCCAGGCAGGTAAATGTCTAATAGAAAAGAGGGGGCTTAGCTGTGGTAGGCACCGAAGGCTGGAAGTATCTTCATCCCTCCGTCCATTCCCGTTTGTAAATTAGACTCACAAAAAGCTTCACAACAATGTTGCTAATAGTCCAGGGAGATTCAAGGAATGAACGGTAAAATAGAAAATAGTAGGATAGAGAGAATACCGCTGCCAGACACTATCAGCAGAAGAGACTGCCGAGAGTAAGAGTGTAGCCTGTTTACCAAATAGCCAGCGGAGAGAAAGGATACGACACACCACATAAAACACAAGTCACTGCACAGGTGTAACCCAAACAATAATACCTCATACAATAATAAGGATTATAGCGACTCATATGCAACGAACAATAAATAACGCAGTCATCAACAAATTATTTGCAGTAGTCTATCTCCGTCCCTCCATCCATCCCCGTTTGTAAATTAGCCCCACAAAAAGCTTCACAACAATGTTGACTCCATGGAGATCCAAGGAATGAGCGGTCCCAACAGGTTCCAAGCACACCAAAAAACAAACAAGACATGCAGAGTTGAACATACAGTCAAATCTGCCACGCCAACCTAGGGCTCTCACACACAGCCGGAAGAGCCATATTTACTTCATCCTGCCTGACAACTGGTGCACTCTTAAAGTGTCAGCGCACAGTGAAGGCTCCGTGCAGGATTTCTCCACAACTTAATTAGGGAAGGGGTAATTCATGGTAACACGTATGACAGGCACTGAAGTGCAATAGCCTAAAAAGTCATTAGAATAGCTTTTATAACACATAAACCAATATACATCTATACAGGGTTTTTAAAAATTAAATACAAGTCATCATGTATTACAATGAAATACTGAATGAATGCATAATTGCTAAATAATCCTTCATCTGTTAAAGATAAATTAAAAGGCTACTAAAATGTGCAGTTTTGTCACACAACACAATGCCACAGATGTCTCAAGTTGAGGGAGAGTGCAATTGGCATGCTGAATGCAGGAATGTCCACCAAAGCTGTTGCCAGAGAATTGAATGTTAATTGTTCTACCATAAGCCGCCTCCAACATTGTTTTAGAGAATTTGGCAGTATGCCCAACTGGCCTCACAATGGCAGACCACGTGTAACTACGCCAGTCCAGGATCTCAACATCTTTATTTTTTATTTTATTTAACTAGGCAAGTCAGTTAAGAACAAATTTACAATGACGGCCTACCCCGGCCAAACCTGGGTGACGCTGGGCCAATTGTGCGCCGCCTTATGGGACTCCCAATCACGGCCAGTTGTGATACAGCCTTGATCGAACCAGGGTCTGTATTGACACATCTAGCACTGAGATGGAGTGCCTTAGACCACTGCGCCACTCGGGAGCCCACATCTGGCTTCTTCACCGTCTGAGACCAGCCACCCGGACAGTTGATGAAACTATGGGTTTGCACAACCAAATAACTATTGCACAAACTGTAAAAAATCTCAGGGAAGCTCATCTTTGTGCTCATTGTCCTCACCAGGGTCTTGACCTGACTGCAGTCCGGCGTCATAACCGACTTCAGATGGCAAATGCTCACTTTCGATGGCCACTGGCACGTTGGAGAAGTGTGCTCTTCACAGATGAATGCTGGTTTCAGCTGTACCGAGCAGATGGCGTTGCGTGGGCGAGCGGTTTGCTGATGTCAATGTTGTGAACAGAGTGCTCCGTGGTAGCGGTGGATATTTGGTACGGGCAGGCATAAGCTATGGACAACAAATACAATTCCATCGATGGCAATTTGAATGCACAGAGATACCGTGACGAGGTCCTGAGGCCCATTGTCGTGCCATTCATCCGACACCATCACCTCTAGTTTCAGCATGACAATGCACAGCCCCATGTCGCAAGGATCTGAACACAATTCCTGGAAGCTGAAAATCTGAAAATGTCCCAGTTCTTCCATGGCCTGCATACTCCCCAGACATGTCACCCATTGAGCATGTCTGGGAAGCTCTTTTTTTATTTCACCTTTATTTAACCAGGTAGACCAGTTGAGAACAAGTTCTCATTTACAACTGCGACCTGGCCAAGATAAAGCAAAGCAGTACTACAAAAACAACAGAGTTACACATAAACGTATAGTCAATAACACAATAGAAACATCTATGTGCAAATGTAGAAGAGTAGGCAATAAATAGGCCATAGAGGTGGAATAATTACAATTTAGCATTAACACTGGAGTGATAGATGTGCAGATAGTGATGTGCAAGTAGAGATACTGGGGTGCAAAAGAGCAAGAGGGTAAGCAATAATATAGGGATGAGGTAGTTGGGTGTGCTATTTACAGATTGGCTGTGTACAGGTACAGTGATCGGTAAGCTGCTCTGACAGCTGATGCTTAAAGTTAGAGAGGGAGATATAAGACTCCAGCTTCAGTGATTTTTGCAATTTGTTCCAGTCATTGGCAGCAGAGATCTGGAAGGAAAGGCGGCCAAAGGAAGTGTTGGCTATGGGGATGACCAGTGAAATATACCTGCTGGAGCGCGTGCTATGGGTGGGTGTTGCTATGGTGACCAGTGAGCTGAGATAAGGTGGTGCTTTACCTAGCAAAGACTTACAGACGAACTGGAGCCAGAGGGTTTGGTGACGAATATGTAGTGCAAACGAGAGCAGCCAACGAGAGCATACAGGTCGCAGTGGTGGGTAGTATATGGGGCTTTGGTGATAAAATGGATGGCACTGTGATAGACTACATCCAATTTTCTGAGTAGAGTGTTGGAGGCTATTTTGTAAATGACATCGCCGGAGTCAAGGATCGGTAGGATAGTCAGTTTTATGAGGGTATGTTTGGCAGCATGAGTAAAGGAGGCTTTGTTGCGAAATAGGAAGCCGATTCTAGATTTCATTTTGGATTGGAGATGCTTAAATGTGAGCCTGGAAGGAGAATTTACAGTCTAACCAGACACCTAGGTATTTGTGGTTGTCCACATACTCTAAGTCAGAACAGTCCAGAGTAGGGATGCTAGTCGGGCGGGAGGGTGCAGGTAGCAATCTGTTGAAGAGCATGCACTTAGTTTTACTAGCATTGAGAAGCAGTTGGAGGCCACGGAAGGAGTGTTGTATGGCGTTGAAGCTCGTTTGGAGGTTTGTTAGCATAGTGTCCAAAGAAGGGCCAGATGTCTACAGAATGGTGTCGTCTGCATAGAGGTGGATCAGAGAATCACCAGCAGCAAGAGCTATATCATTGATATATACAGAGAAAAGAGTTGGCCTGAGAATTGAACCCTGTGGCACCCCCATAGAACGTGTCAGAGGTCCGGACAACAGGCCCTCCAATTTGACACACTGAACTCTATCTGAGAAGTAGTTGGTGAACCAGGCGAGGCAGTCATCTGAGAAGCCTAGGCTATTGAGTATGCCGATAAGAATGCGGTGACTGACAGAGTTTAAAACATTGGCCAGATCAATGAAGACGCTGAACAGTACTGTCTTTTATCGATGCCGGTTATGATATCGTTTAGGACCTTGAGTGTGGCTGAGGTGCACCCACAACTGGCTCGGAAACCAGATTGCATAGTGGAGAAGGTACAGTGGGATTCGAAATGGTCTGTGATCTGTTTGTTAACTTGGCTTTCAAAGACTTTAGAAAAGGCAGGGCAGGATGGATATAGTAGTTTGGGTCTAGAGTGTATCCCCCGTTGAAGAGGGGGATGACCGCAACAGCTTTCCAATCTTTGGGGATCTCAGACGATATGAAAGAGATTGAATAGGCTAGTAATAGGGGTTGCAACAATTTCGGCAGATCATTTTAGAAAGAGAGGATCCAGATTGTCTAGCCCAGCCGATTTGTAGGGATCCAGATTTTTCAGCTCTTTCACAACATCAGCTGTCTGGATTTGGGTGAAGGAGAGGCAGGGGGGCTTGGGCAAGTTGCTGCAGGGGTTGCTGAGATGTTGGCCGGGGTAGGGGTAGCCAGGTGGAAAGCATGGCCAGCCATAGAAAAATGCTTATTGAAATGATCGATTATCGTAGATTTATCGGTGGTGACAGTGTTTCCTATCCTCAGGGCAGTGGGCAGCTGGTAGGAGATGCTCTTATTCTCCATGGACTTTACAGTGTACCAAAACCTTTTGGAATTAGTGCTATAGGAAGCAAATTTCTGTTTGAAAAAGCTAGCCTTAGCTTTCCAAACTGACTGAGTATATTGGTTCCTGACTTCCCTGAAAAGTTGCATATCGTCGGAGATATTCGATGCTCATGCGGAACGCCACAGGATGTTTTTGTGCTGGTCAAGGGCAGTCAAGTCTGGAGTCAACCAAGGGCTATATCTGTTCTTAGTTCTACATTTTTTGAATGGGGCATGGTTATTTAAGATGGTGAGGAAAGCACTTTTGAAGTGCAACCAGGCATCCTCTACTGACGGGATGAGGTCAATATCATTCCAGGATACCCAGTCCATGTAGATTAGACCTAGGCCTGCTCACTGAAGTGTTTTAGGGAGTGTTTCACTGTAAGGTCTACTACACCTGTTGTATTCGGTGCACGTGACAAATAAACTTAAACTGATAAACTGATTTGATTTGACAGTGATGAGGGCTGGTCGTTTGACCGCGGACCCATGATGCATGCAGGCAATGAGGCAGTGATTGCTGAGATCCTTGTTGAAGACAGCAGAGGTGTATTTAGAGGGCAAGTTGGTCAAGATGATATCTAAGAGGGTGCCCATGGTTATGGATTTAGGGTTGGACCTGGTAGGTTCTTTGATAATTTGTGTGAGATTGAGGGCATTTAGCTTAGATTGTAGGACGGCCGGGGTGTTAAGCATGTCCCAGTTTAGGTCACCTAACAGTACGAACTCTGAAGGGGGGGTGATCAATTCACATATGGTGTCCAGGGCACAGCTGGGGGCTGAAGGGGGTCTATAACAAGCGGCAACAGTGCAAGACTTGTTCCTGGAAAGGTGGATTTTTAAAAGTATAAACTCGAATTGTTTGGGCACAGACCTGGATAGTATGACAGAACTCTGCAGGCTCTCTCTGCAGTAGATTGCAACTCCGCTCACTTTGGCAGTTCTATCTTGTCGGAAAATGTTATAGTTAGGGATGGAAATATCAGTTTTTGGTTGCCTTCCTAAGCAAGGATTCAGACCCGGCTAGGACATCTGGGTTGGTGGAGTGTGCTAAAGCAGTGAATAAAACAAACTTAGGGAGAAGGCTTCTAATGTTAACATGCATGAAACCAAGGCTTTTACCGTAACGGAAGTCAAAAAATGAGAGCGCCTGGAGAATGGGAGTGATGCTGGGGGCTGCAGGGCCTGGGTTAACCTCTATATCACCAGAGGAACAGAGGAGGAGTAGGATAAGGTTACGGCTAAAAGCTATAAGAACTGGTCGTCTAGTGCATTCGGAACAGAGAGTAAAAGGAGCAGATTTCTGGGCGCGGAAGAATAGATTCAAGGCAAAAATGTACAGACAAGGGTATGGTAGGATGTGAGTACAGTGGAGGTAAACTTAGGCATTGAGTGATCGATGAGAGAGGTTTTGTCTCTAGAGGCACCATAAGGGCTAGCTAAGGAATATTGAGCAAGGCTGGAGGCTCTACAGTGAAATAAGACAATAATCACTAACCAAAACAGCAATAGACAAGGCATATTGACATTAAGGAAAGGCATGTGTAGCCGAGTGGTCATAGGGTCCAGTGAGTAGCTAGGCGAGCTGGAAACATGGCGATTCAGACAGCTAGCAGGCCGGGGCTAGCAGGCTAGCAGATGGGCATCCGGGGGACGTTGCAATGGAAGAGCCTGTTGAAACACCCTCAGACGGCTAAGTCGACAGACCAGTCATGATGGGTCGGTGGGGCTCCGTGTCGGCAGTAAAGGGTTCAGGTCAATTGGCAAAAGAGGTACTGTAGCACAGGAATTGGCTGATGGATCTCTTCGGCTAGCCGGGAGATGGGCCTAGCTCAAGGCTAGCTCCAGGCTAATTGGTGCAGAGACGTTAGCCAGGAGTAGGCACGGATAGCAGCTATCTAGCTGTGATGATCCGGTGTAAAGTTTCAGAGCTTGCGGTAGGAATCTGGAGATGTGGTAGAGAAAAAGCAGTCCGATATGATCTGAGTTGATATCGCGCTGTGCAGACTGGCAGGAATTGACCGGGCTGAGGCTGGCTAATGTCCGAGTTAACTTCTTTGGGACTGGGGGGCAGTATTAAGTAGCTTGGATAATAAGGTGCCCAGAGTAAACTGCCTGCTACTCAGTCCCAAAAGCTATAATATGCATATAATTAGTAGATTTGGATAGAAAACACTCTGACGTTTCTAAAACAGTTTGAATGATGTCTGTGAGTATAACAGAACTCATATGGCAGGCAAAAACATGAGAAAAAATCCAACCAGGAAGTGGGAAATCTGAGGTTTGTAGTTTTTCAAGTCATTGCCTATCGAATATACAGTGTCTATGGGATCATATTGCACTTCCTAAGGCTTTCACTAGATGTCAACAGTCTTTAGAACCTTGTTTCAGGCTTCTACTGGGAAGGGGGAGCGAATGAGAGCTGTTTGAGTCAGGTGTCTGGCAGAATGCCATGAGCTAAATCATGAGCGCGGCCATGAGAGGTAGCTGCGTTCCTTTTCATTTCTAAAGACAAAGGAATTGTCCGGTTGAAACATTATTGAAGATTTATGACAAAAACATCCTAAAGATTGATTCTATACATCGTTTGACATGTTTCTACGAACTGTAATATAACTTTTAAACTTTTCATCGGAACTAAGCGATTGCGCATTGAGCATTTGGATTACTGGGCTAAACGCGTGAACAAAAGGAGGTATTTGGACATAAATTGTGGACTTTATTGAACAAAACAAACATTTATTGTGGAACTGGGATTCCTGGGAGTGCATTCTAATCAAGATCATCAAATGTAAGTGAATATTTATAGCGCTATTTCTGACTTTTCTGACACCTCTCCTTCTTTGGAAAATGGCTGTATGTTTTTCGATGGCTAGGTGCTGACCTAACATAATTGCAAGGTGTGCTATCGCCGTAAAGCCTTTTTGAAATCTGACACAGCGGTTGCATTAAGGAGAAGTTTATCTATAATTCCATGCATAACACTTGTATCTTTTATCAATGTTTATTATGAGTATTTCTGTAATTTGATGTGGCTCTCTGCACTTTCACCGGATGTTTGTTTAAGACAATGCATTTCTGAACATAACACACCAATTTCAAATGAGGTTTTTGGACATAAAGATTAATTTTATCGAACAAAACACACATTTATTTTGTAACATGAAGTCCCGTGAGTGCCATCTGATGAAGATCTTTGAAATTGTTGCATGTTGCATTTCTAGTTTTGATCATCTAAAAACTCAGCACAAAAAGATACGTCCTCTCAATGTCAACTGCGTTTATTTTCAGCAAACTTAACATGTGTAAATATTTGTATGAACATAACAAGATTCAACAACTAAGACATAAATTGAACAATTTCCACAGACATGTGACTAACATAAATGGAATAATGTGTCACTGAACAAAGGGGGGGTCAAAATCAAAAGTAACAGTCAGTATCTGGTATGGCCACCAGCTGCATTAAGTACTGCAGTGCATCTCCTCCTCATGGAATACACCAGATTTGCCAGTTCTTGCTGTGAGATGTTACTCCACTCTTCCACCAAGGCACCTGCAAGTTCCCGGACATTTCTGGGGGGAATGGCCCTAGCCCTCACCCGCCGATCCAACAGGTCCCAGACGTGCTCAATGGGATTGAGATCCGGTCTCTTCGCTGGGCATGGCAGAACACTGACATTCCTGTCATGCAGGAAATCACACACAGAATGAGCAGTATGGCTGATGGCATTGTCACGCTGGAGGGTCATGTCAATGTTAGCCTGCAGGAAGAGTACCACATGAGGGAGGATGATGTCTTCCCTGTAACGCACAGCGTGCAATGACAACAAGCTTAGTCCGATGATGCTGTGACACACTGCCCCAGACCATGACGGACACTCCACCTCCAAATCGAACCCGCTCCAGAGCACAGGCCTCGGTGTAACGCTAATTCCTTCGAAGATGAACACGAATCCGACCATCACCCCTGGTGAGACAAAACCGCAACTCGTCAGTAAAGAGCACTTTTGTCAGTCCTGTCTTGTCCAGCAATGGTGGGTTTGTGGCCATCGGCAAAGTTGTTGCCGGTGATGTCTGGTGAAGACCTGCCTTACAACAAGCTCTCAGTCCAGCCTGTCTCAGCCTATTGTGGACAGTCTGAGCACTGATGGAGGGATTTTGCGTTCCTGGTGTAACTCGGGCAGTTGTTGCCATCCTGTACCTGTCCCGCAGGTGTGATATTCGGATGTACCGATCCTTTGCAGGTGTTGTTACACATGGTCTGCCACTGCGAGGACGATCAGCTGTCCGTCCTGTCTACCTGTAGTGCTGTCTTAGGCGTCTCACAGTACGGACATCTGCAGTCCTCATGCCTCCTTGCAGCATGCCCAAGGCACGTTCACGCAGATGAGCAGAGACCCTGGGCATCTTCCTTTTGGTGTTTTTCAGAGTCAGTAGAAAGGCCTCTTTAGTGTCCTAAGTTTTCATAACTGTGACCATAATTTCCTACCGTCTGTAAGCTGTTAGTGTCTTAACGTCCGTTCCACAGGTGCATGTTCATGGTTCATTGAACAAGCATAGGAAACAGTGTTTACACCCTTTACAATGAAGATCTGTGAAGTTATTTGGATTTTTACAAACTATCTTTGAAAGACAAAAAAGGGGCCATTTCTTTTTTTTGCTGAGTTTATTAGGCATTTATTTAGTCATTTTCTTCATTATCTAATAAATCTGTCTATTCATTCATAACTAGGATGTAGCTGGGCCCAGCACTGGCAGTGTGGTCCCCTGGTGGCATAGTGACAACAGAGGAGGGAGAACGAACGTTCGTTTGAACGAACGAACCAACCAACCAGACAGACAGACAGACAGACAGACAGACAGACAGAGAACAAGGAGAAGCATAGACAGACAGGAGATGTTGAAGCACAGAGAGAAGGAGAAGCACAGAGTGACAGCAGAAAAGGTGCAGAGAGACAGCACAACAGGGAGGCAACAGAGGCACATTTAAAGTGGTGAGTTGTATCTCCAGTGGTGATTTACATGTTATATTTGTCTTAAACATGAGCTGGTTAAAGGACCATGTTTTGCCGGTCACTGGTATAGTAACATTTGAGAAACGCTGTACTACAGTGTACTGCTTATGTTCTGTGTCAGTAGCATTACTACCTATGTTTGGCTAATCATTTTTCTTTTCAGGGCGGGCTGGTTCCTGTTCTTTTGGAAATCGGCTTAATTCCTACATTTCAACACATTTTGCCATGGGGCAGAGAGACAAATGTGCAGTTTTAAAATGCTATTCAACACATTTTGCCATAAGGCTGAGGGAACATTTTGCAGTTAAAGCAAATTTCCTGCAATTCTAAATGTTACCATTGCTTATGACGTGTTCATACTGTATGCTATCTGAGGTGCCCCCGACCTCCAGGGAGTTCCAACCAAAAACAAGACATTATTGTGGGGGTCGAATCGACCTGTTCTGAATATGCCCCCTCCCCCCCCCCCCATGGCAATTTTGGCATGGGAATGCCTGTGTACTACTTCGTATAGCCAGTTGGCGATGCTGATAGGCATTCCCATGCAACTTTCCAAATTAAAATGTTAACTGCAAAGTAGGCTTACCTGGTAGAATGATATGATACATATCACGATGATTTGTATCAAACGGTCTTTTGTTTAGCAAACTGCAGTTGCACATGCAGTACAGAAAAACACCACCTGGCAAACACCAGTCTCTTGCTGTGCACTATACCTCCAAAATATTTTGGGGATTTTCTTCCCCAGACCTCATCATGCTGTGGTTTAAGCATTGTTGTGGACTTAGAACATACATTTTTTATACAGTGCCTTGCGAAAGTATTCGGCCCCCTTGAACTTTGCGACCTTTTGCCACATTTCAGGCTTCAAACATAAAGATATAAAACTGTATTTTTTTGTGAAGAATCAACAACAAGTGGGACACAATCATGAAGTGGAACGACATTTATTGGATATTTCAAACTTTTTTAACAAATCAAAAACTGAAAAATTGGGCGTGCAAAATTATTCAGCCCCCTTAAGTTAATACTTTGTAGCGCCACCTTTTGCTGCGATTACAGCTGTAAGTCGCTTGGGGTATGTCTCTATCAGTTTTGCACATCGAGAGACTGAATTTTTTTCCCATTCCTCCTTGCAAAACAGCTCGAGCTCAGTGAGGTTGGATGGAGAGCATTTGTGAACAGCAGTTTTCAGTTCTTTCATCAGATTCTCGATTGGATTCAGGTCTGGACTTTGACTTGGCCATTCTAACACCTGGATATGTTTATTTTTGAACCATTCCATTGTAGATTTTGCTTTCTGTTTTGGATCATTGTCTTGTTGGAAGACAAATCTCTGTCCCAGTCTCAGGTCTTTTGCAGACTCCATCAGGTTTTCTTCCAGAATGGTCCTGTATTTGGCTCCATCCATCTTCCCATCAATTTTAACCATCTTCCCTGTCCCTGCTGAAGAAAAGCAGGCCCAAACCATGATGCTGCCACCACCATGTTTGACAGTGGGCATGGTGTGTTCAGCTGTGTTGCTTTTACGCCAAACATAACGTTTTGCATTGTTGCCAAAAAGTTCAATTTTGGTTTCATCTGACCAGAGCACCTTCTTCCACATGTTTGGTGTGTCTCCCAGGTGGCTTGTGGCAAACTTTAAACGACACTTTTTATGGATATCTTTAAGAAATGGCTTTCTTCTTGCCACTCTTCCATAAAGGCCAAATTTGTGCAATATACGACTGATTGTTGTCCTATGGACAGAGACTCCCACCTCAGCTATAGATCTCTGCAGTTCATCCAGAGTGATCATGGGCCTTTTGGCTGCATCTCTGATCAGTCTTCTCCTTGTATGAGCTGAAAGTTTAGAGGGACGGCCAGGTCTTGGTAGATTTGCAGTGGTCTGATACTCCTTCCATTTCAATATTGTCGCTTGCACAGTGCTCCTTGGGATGTTTAAGGCTTGGGAAATCTTTTTGTATCCAAATCCGGCTTTAAACTTCTTCACAACAGTATCTCGGACCTGCCTGGTGTGTTCCTTGTTCTTCATGATGCTCTCTGCGCTTTTAACGGACCTCTGAGACTATCACAGTGCAGGTGCATTTATACGGAGACTTGATTACACACAGGTGGATTGTATTTATCATCATTAGTCATTTAGGTCAACATTGGATCATTCAGAGATCCTCACTGAACTTCTGGAGAGAGTTTGCTGCACTGAAAGTAAAGGGGCTGAATAATTTTGCACGCCCAATATTTCAGTTTTTGATTTGTTAAAAAAGTTTGAAATATCCAATAAATGTCGTTCCACTTCATGATTGTGTCCCACTTGTTGTTGATTCTTCACAAAAAAATACAGTTTTATATCTTTATGTTTGAAGCCTGAAATATGGCAAAAGGTCGCAAAGTTCAAGGGGGCCGAATACTTTCGCAAGGCACTGTATATACAGTGCATTCGGAAAATATTCAGACCGCTTCACTTTATCCACATTTGGTTACATTAGTTGTTTTCCCCCTCATCAATCTACACACAATACTTCATGATGACAAAGCAAAAACAGGTTTTTAGACATTTTTGCAAATCTATTAAACATAAAAAACAGAAATATCACATTTACACAAGTATTCAGACCCTTTACTCAGTACTTTGTTGAAGCACCTTTGGCAGCGATTACAGCCTTGAGTCTTCTTGGGTATGATGCTACAAGCTTGGCACACCTGTATTTGGGGAGTTTCTCCCATTCTTCTCTGCAGATCCTCTCCAAGCTTGGCACACTTGTATTTGGGGAGTTTCTCCCATTCTTCTCTGCAGATCCTCTCAAGCTCTGTCAGGTTGGATGGGGAGCGTCGTTGAACAGCTATTTCCAGGTCTCTCTAGAGATGTTACACAAACAACAAGTGTGCGGTTAAATTGGCAAAAAACACACACATTTCTCTCCACAGGGCCATAGGGTGAGACAGGGATGCAGCTTAAGCCCCACCCTCTTTAATATATTTATCAATTAATTGGTGAGGGCACTAAACAGTCTGCAGCACCCGACCTCACCCTACTAGAATCTGAAGTCAAATGTCTACGGTTTGCTGATGATCTGGTGCTTCTGTCACCAACTAAGGAGGGCCTACAGCAGCACCTAGATCGTCTGCACAGATTCTTTCAGACCTGGGCCCTGACATTAAATCTCAGTAAGACAAAAATAATGGTGTTCCAAAAAAAGGTCAAGTTGCCAGGACCACAAATACAAATTCCATCTAGACACCGTTGCCCTTGACCACATAAAAAACGACACATACCTCTGCCTAAACATCAGCGCCACAGGTAACTCCCACGAAGCTGTGAATGAGCTGAGAGACAAGGCAAGAACGGCCTTCTATGCCATCAAAAGGAACATAACATTCGACATACCAATTAGGATCTGGCTAAAAATACTTGAATCAGTTATAGAACCCATTGGCCTTTATGGTTGTGAGGTCTGGGGTTAACCAAGAATTCACAAAATTGGACAAACACCAAATTGAGACTCTGCATGCAGAATTCTGCAAAAATATTAGAATAGAATTAGGCCGATACTGACTAATTATCAAAATCCAGAAAAGAACCATTTAATTCCACAACCACCTAAAAGGAAGCCAAACCTTCCATAACAAAGCCATCACCTACATAGAGATGAACCTGGAGAAGATTCCCCTAAGCAAGCTGGTCCTGGGGCTCTGTTCAAAAACACAAACAGAACCTACAGAGACCCAGGATAGCAACATAACCAAATCATGAGAAAACAAAAAGTAATTACTTGACACATTGGAAAGAATTAACAAAAGAACTGAGCACACAGTGGCAGAATACCTGACCACTGTGACTGACCCAAAACGTAAGGAAAACTTTGACTATGTACAGACTCAGTGAGCATAACCTTGCTATTGCGAAAGGCCACTGTAGGCAGACCTGGCTCTCAAGAGAAGACAGGCTATGTGCCCAATGCCCACAAAATGAGCTGGAAACTGATCTGCACTTCCTAACCTCCTGCCAAATGTATGACTATATTAGAAACACATATTTCCCTCAGATTAGACAGATCCACAAAAAAATCGAAAACAAACCCAATGTTGATAAACTCTCATATCTACTGGGTGAAATACCACAGTGTGCCATCACAGCAGCAACGTTTGTGACCTGTTGCCACAAGGGCAACCAGTGAAGAACAAACACCATTGTAAATACAACCCATATTTATGTTTATGTATTTTCCCTTTTGTACTTGAACTATTTCCACATCGTTACAACACTGTATATAGACATAATGACATTCGAAATGTCTTTATTATTTTGTGACTTCTGTGAGTGTAATATTTACTGTTCAGTTTTATTGTTTATTTTCCTTTACTTGCTTTGGCAATGTTAGCCCATGCCAATAAAGCCCTTGAATTTAATTGTTAAATCGGGTTCAAGTCTGGGCTCTGGCTGGGCCACTCAAGGACAGTCAGAGACTTGTCCCGAAGCCACTCCTACATTGTCTTGGCTGTGTACTACCTGTTGGAAGGTGAACCATCACCCCAGTCTGAGGTCTTGAGCACTCTAGAGCAGGTTTTCATCAAGGATCTCTCTGTACTTTGCCTCATTCATCTTTCCCTCGATCCTGACTAGCCTCCCAGTCCTTGCTGAAAAACATCCCCACAGCATGATGCTGCCACCACCATGCTGCCACCACCGTAGGGATGATGCCATGTTTCCTCCAGACGTGACACTTGGCAATCAGGCCAAAGAGTTCAATCTTGTTTTCATCAGACCAGAGAATCTTGTTTCCCATGGTGTGAGAGTCCTTTAAGATTAAAATCCAAGCAGGCTGTCATGTGCCTTTTACTAAGGGGTGGCTTCTGTCTGGCCACTCTACCATAAAAGCCTGATTGAAGCTCTTAAAGAGACAGTGTAAAATGTTAAATATAATGCATCTCAATAGGTAGTGCACAATGTAGAAACCTAAAATTCCACAAATGACTTTGTAATTTCCATGACAGGTTTTTGTATCAACATTTCAGCTTTGTGCAATTAACAAATGTATTTACAGGGTTAAATATGAGTTTCTAGAGCACTACATGTGCTTCAAAAGTATCTAGAATTCATATAGCTCAATATGCTAGGCTATATCTCAATCAATACTGGGAGCACCAGTGGTATCATTGAGCCCTACACACACGTTTTCAAAGTGTTCAGTTGTGTTTTCCGGCATAGTGTTGGGCTATTCATAGTTTGAAACTAGCTGACATATCAAACAGAAACATTACCTTCATAATCGGTGTCACCACCACCCAATAGCATAATGATATTTATTATGGACGACCAGAATGTCGACAGAATTGAGCGGTTTCCAGCTGCTGTCTAACCCGAGCCGTGGGTGTAGCGACAGCAGGGGAAGCGAAGCGAGGGGCAGCGGGGTAAGGCAGGCTACGAGCCTTTCGGAAATAACCTCTAGCTTTCTCTTTCTTTAAGTTTGTACATTACTCAAATCTGGAACTGTAAGTAAAGATCGGTTAACTTTGCGATGGCAACGCACTCCCTTTGGACTTGTTTGGTTGCAACTGTAGGTTTACTCTGGGGTGTGACAGTACTGGGTAAGTGTTTATATTGATAGGTTTTTCTCACGGTCAGGAACACTGCTCTTGGCAGTTGCACCTCTCGGTGTAGACTTCATCAGTGGTGTAAAGTACTTTAGTAAAAATGGTTTAAAGTACTACTTACGTAGTTTTTTGGGGTATCTGTACTTTACTATATTTTTGACAACTTTTACTTCACTACACTCCTAAAGAAAAGAATGTACTTTTTACTCCATAAATTTTTCCTGACACCCTCGTTACATTTTGAATGATTAAGAGGACAGGATAATGGTCCAATTCACGCACTTAACAGGAAACGTCCCTGGTCATCTGTTCTGCCTGATTCACTAAACACGTGTGTATTGATATGTAAGGTACGTGTGCCATTTTTTGATGTAGTTCTATCCTTGTCTATTCATGTTATGTCAAGTTTCATGTTTTGTGTGGACTCCAGGAAGTGTAGTTGCTACTTTCGCAACAGCATTTTTTTCTTTGTATCATTACGAAACATGTTGTTTCTATTGTTCCTGGGAGGCAGGTGGCATTTTCTTTTTATAGGCACTGCGAAAACGTTTTAAACATTGTTACAACTTTTGGTGTTAAAGGCGCTACATGGTCAATTTGATGTCTGCATTGGCCATGCAGGATTAATGGTGATATGGCCTCTGAGGAAGTTAGTGCATTCATACTTCTTGCGCTTCGCAGAGCTGTTGTGAAGGAAGTGAGTTTGTGTTCACTCGCCTATCAACCATTTTTTTTCAATGCGGAGGAGCTGGGGGAGCCCTCGGCATTGGTACACATTTTGAGAGACGCATGGCTATGCGTTACGGAGCTCAATTTGGCCTCTGCGTGCCGCTGGAGGCTTCGCAATTGTCTCACAATCCATATGGCGCCTCCGAACATATTTTCGGATCAAGCATAAACGGTCTCTTACAGAGTTTACACATCCAATAAACTGCACCACATAACTAGTGATTCAGAATTAATCTCTATAGCCATCCAGTTAATTACTGGCTAAACAAAATGACAAGACCTTCTGAAATGTTGGAGTCCGTTTCCGGATGCTTGACACAGGAGCTCAGCCAAGATGGCACGATGTAAAAAGGCTGCACCGTTTTCTCACCCAAGTCTCCTCATTGCCCCACAGTAAAATGATCCTACATTTAGGCTATTGTTTATATGTGTATTTCACACTACGTTGAGGTCAAAATCAGAGTATAATACTTGTATGGATGTCAACCCCCAACACATGTTAATGTCATCGTCATTAATCAACTGCATTACAGTTAAACTACTTTGACTACCACCACCTACTTCTGTATGCTAGCTATGCTACCCGTTGATATGAATAGAGCCAACTTCTAAATGTTATGCAGCGAAAACAGCCAAATGTATCCAAATCCTTATTTTAGTGACCACATTGTGGGCCTGTTACAATACATCAATCATGACAGATTTGACAAATATCTGCTTTGTTAGATCAGATTAGTTGAATGTGCGCCAATCCAGCGTTCTTCGATGCCATGTTTTGCATTCCATTGACCTTTTTACCACATCTATCCCCATAACCTCCCAGAAATCTTTCCAGGAGTTCAAACTCATTATCGTGTCTTTTGAAATCCCTACACAAGGTATCATAAAGATGTTTTTATTTGTGAACCTGTTCGTCAGGGTTCTCCATGTTTGTTGTGAAGGAAGTGAATTTGTGTTTATACAGGATATACCTCCCCCACCTACTGAACACTAATCATGTCAATGCAGATCTATGCAGGTACCTCCTCATTGTTAAAACATGGCATCGCCACCGCAAGCCTCTGGAGGCTCCGCAATTGCTTCACACCCTCCACATGGAGCCTCTGATCCACATTGCCAGATCAAGCATAAATTGGCTTTTATGGTTGACACAGGGTGGCTCTAGCCTTGTGGGTGCCCTAAGTGAGATTTGGTTGGGGAGGATTTCGAACTTGTACCTTGTGTATTAATATCTAACGCTCAACTTCTAGCTGCAAGGGGCCCTAAGTGACTGCTTATGCCTGGAGCCAGCCATGGGTTGACATGCCTAGATGTTAATCATGTAAATTGAAAATGGTTCATTGGGTGCTTTTAGCAAATCGGTCACTGATTATTCAAGTTCCTTTGGCCTTTCAAGTGTTAAATCCTTTGAAATAGTATGCTTTATAGTCCCTATGGGTTTTATGCCACCCATATTTCATAATATCATGGGTTCCTTCCTTCCTTCCGCAGTGAGTTGTAATGAAGTCTAAGCTGATTGGGGACGTGTTCAGAAGCTACAACAAGCGTATTCGTCCAGCAGCGCACCCCACAGACAAGGTGGAGGTCAAGCTGATTCTGACCAACCTCATCTCCCTGGTGAGACAGACCACACCTGCTGCAACATAACAATACAACACACATACAGTAGATGCCAGTACTAAATGACTCAAATGTAAAACCATATATATATATATATATATATATATATATATATATATATATATATATATATATATATATATATATATATATATATATATATATATATATATATATATATATATATATATATATATATATATATATATATATATATATACACACACACACACACACTGTCGGGGGTGCAGGGTAGCCTAGTGGTTAAAGCGTTGGACTAGTAACCGGAAGGTTGCAAGTTCAAATCCCCGAGCTGACAAGGTGCAAATCTGTCGTTCTGCCCCTGAACAGGCAGTTAACCCACTGTTCCTAGGCCGTCATTGAAAATAAGAATTTGTTCTTAACTGACTTTCCTAGTTAAATAAAGGTAAAAAAACAAACAAAAAACAAACAGTTCTGTACTTCCACCATGCAGGGTGCACTACAGTACTATCACATGGCAAACTGAAATAGACAAATGTCTTCATCAGACAATCATATTATCTCCTCTGAAAAGGAAGAGACTCTCACAACTAATGTCTGGATTGTGTGTGTTTCTCTCACCAATCTTATCAATTCATTTATCATTTGTTTCTTGCACACTTTGACTAGATTCTGTTTTTTCCTTTCTCCTACTTTGAGTTTTTTCCATCTTTCATAGTCTTGAACTGTTTATTTTCCAGTGATTGCACGTTGGCCAATAGAACGGATGGTAGAGGCGTGTTATCCACTCACTGATGAATTCTCACAAGAAACCCTGATCTGCGCCCCATGTATCTCCTTATTTTCTTAATGCGAATGACTAGGATTTGGGCCTTTATATATCCTTCACGTCAGATTATATAGCATTATATCCTTCACGTCAGACTCATTAAAGAAAAAATCTTTGTCTAGTTCGAGGTGAGTAATCGCTGTTCTGATATCCAGAAGCTCTTTTCAGTCATAAGAGACGGTAGCATCAACAAATAAGTTACAAACAATGCAGAAAAACACACAAAATAGCACATTTGGTTAGGAGCCTGTAAAACGGCAGGCATCTCCTCCGGCACCATTCTTTAAATAAATTATATTTCAAAATCTACCTCCCCCTAATAGTTTCCCACCACTATTCAGGTCCTGCATGTGTGACACAAATACTGAATATACAACTTTGTAGTTTCTCAAAATCAATATGTACGACTCCAACACCATAAAGTTTGCAGAGGACATGGCGGTGGTAGGGCTGATCGGTGACGAGGCTGTCAAAGGGAGAATGTCAGAGACGACAACCTCTTCCTCAATGTCAGCAAGACAAAGGAGCTGATTGTGAAATACAGGAAAGGAGGTGCGAACACGCCCCCATCCCCATTGGGGCTGTAGAGGAGCGGGTTGAAAGCTTCAAGTTCCTCGGTGTCCACATCACTAAGGAATTATCATGGTCCACTCACCAACACAGTCGTGAAGAGGGCATGACAATGCCTCATCCCCCTCAGGAGGCTGAAAAGATTTGGCATGGGCCCTCCAATCCTCAGTTCTACAGCTACACCATTGAATGGCTGCATCACCGCTTGGTATGGTAACTGCTCAGCATCTAATCTCAAGGCACTACAGAAGTTAGTGCATATGGCCCAGTATATCACTGGGGCTAATCACCCTGCCATCCAGGACCTCTATACCAGGCAGTGTCAGAGGAAGGCCCAAAAAATTGTCAAAGACTCCTTCCAACCAAGCCGCAGACTGTTCTCTCCTCTACCGCATGACAAGCGGTACCAGTGCACCAAGTCTGAAACCAACAGGATCTAAACAGCTTCTAACCCCAAGCCATTAGACTGCTAATCAAATGGCTACCCTGACTACCTGTGTTGACTCTTTTTTTTTTTGCACTAACTCCCTTGCAGTGACTACGCACACATATTGGACTCTACCCACACACTAACCCATACTTACGCTGACATCCCAACACACACGCATACTGACGCAACACACATTCACACTCACCAAATACGCTGCTGCTACTGTTTTATTTATCCTGTTGCCTAGTCACTTGACCTATATGTACATATCTACCTCAATTACCTCGTACCCCTGCACACGGACTCGGTAATGGTACTCCATGTATAGAGCCATGTTATATTTATTCGTTATTGTTATTCACTGTGTATTTATTCCTCATGTCACTTTATATTTGACTTTCTTTTTCTAATCTGAAGTACATGGTTGGAAAAGGACCTGTAAATTAGCATTTCATTGTTAGTTGTGATGGAATTATTCTAATCAAAGAAACTTAGATTTCCTCAAAACAATTGAACTTCATTATTTAATGACTGCAGTAATGGAACGTTAACTATCACCCAATGGTGTAGTGTTAAAGCCCAAATAAACAGGATTCGGTTAGAACTATTTATAGTCTTCCTGAGTGCTTGTGACAAGGAACATAAATTATACAAAGGTACATTGTGCTCTCATGCAACATACATCAAGATTTACATGGCGCTAAATATCTGTCTAGCTCATTTACTACTTGTTTATACAGAAATACTAATGCAACCTAGAATACTACATCCTTAAATAAACTGGACATTGGTTCTCCCTGTTACCAATAGAGACACTAATCATGGAATGGAATGCAGTCTTTAGGTTCTCACCAAGCCATCGTAAATCTGAGGATTCTCTCTTCACACAGACACATGAGAGTCCTAAGAACCCTATTCTGTTGCCTCTAGAAAAAAGACAATGTTTTAATATAGGAATACATTCTAATGTAACAGTAATGTGATTAACTTAATGTTGTAATTCTACGACATCGTCTAAACCTGTTGACGAAGCATGTGACATAACATTTTATTTGATTAACAGTTATCTGTAAACAATTGACAACCCATCAACAGGTCAAATCCTAATGAAATGGCTTCTATTGATCCCAGTGTGTCTGTTTCCACCCTGTTAGAGAACGGTGAGTGGGCCATAAAGCACAGGCCAGCCAGGAAGCTGATCAACTCAAGCTACACTCCTGATGACCTGGAGTACAAGGAAATCTCCTTCAACCTGGTCATCCAGAGAGAACCTCTATTCTACATCATCAACATCATCCTGCCCTGCTCACTCATCTCCTCCCTGGTCGTCCTGGCCTACCTCCTACCTGCACAGGGTAGGTTGCAACACTGCTGCTGATTGGTCAGTGGTGTAGCTTAAGGATACAGGAAGATGAGTATGCCATACAGTATGCCATCAACAACTGATGTTAGCAGTTGTTCTGTTAGTGTTACAAGTGTTTTTTCCAATATTGACTATTAAATCAAATGATTTATATTTAAAGCAGCTATCAGCAGTTGAAACAATAACAAAGCGTCCTCCCTGCCCCCTTTTCAGTAAAAAGCTGAGGGATGGGGCTAGAGAAATATAACCACTCAAATTCATAAAACAGAGCTATGGATGCAAGGACTGACCATCCCATGGTATCAGAATTATAGTTAATGTTCTGAGGTTATGTGGTGTTTACATTTACTTTGTTTACAAACATTGAAGTAAAACAAGTTTATATTTTGGATTCTGATGGGGTACGAATGCTTATGAGGAATCAATAAGTTATTCAAGAATCAATGGGTACATATCATTAATTTATGAGTCCACAAATGGATGTAGCAAGTGCAGATTGCCCCTTTATGCTCTAACATAGATTTCATGGTTTTGAGTTTCAAACTAGAGAATGCACTGTATATTGTCGGACTAAAATTGGATTCTGTTTGCTAGATTACAAATTGACCACAGGAAACCCAAACAGATAATGTGACTAAAACAACTTCAAACCTTGCTTAGGCTACATTTGTTTACGATCACATCTCTTTATTATGCTTGGGAATAAATAGGCCTATTTGGGATCAGATTTCCAAAATGTTTACCACTTGGAGCTGATTTGGAGCTGGAGCTGTCCAACAAAAAATGTTTTGTTGCTCAGAACACTTGGTGGGCCAAAATAAAACCATCTGTATATTATGTCTGTTGTCGTCTGATGATTATGGGAAAAGCACTGTACTCCCGCCTGTACCCCTCTGATTCTCTGTTGTCCTCTTCATAGATGGGGGACAGAAGTTGACTGTGTCCATCTCTGTCCTGCTGGCTCAGACTGTCTTCCTATTTCTTATTGCTCAGAAGGTCCCTGAGACATCTCTCAATGTCCCACTCATTAGCAAGTGAGTTAGAATGTACCTGGGTGTGTTTGTATGATGATTCTGTGTGAGAGGCTCCATATAATAGTCACTGCATTCCTTTCTCAGCTTCAAATTGATGCCCTCATTAATGGGATTCTTCAGTCTCTTTCTTACTGCCTTCCTCCATACATTTATGTTACTCCCCTCTACATCAACATCGGTCTGTTCTTCTCTTCCAGGTACCTGATCTTTGTCATGTCTGTGACCACACTCATCACCACCAACCAAATCGTGGTGCTCAACATCTCCCTCCGCAGTCCCAATACCCACACCATGTCCCACACACCATGTCCCACACAGCACGTGTACATTGAAAAGCAAAATGATTTGTTTAACCACAAATGGGTGCTAAGTGGCATAAAAAAATCCAGGTCCAGTACTTGTGTGGGTTTGAAAGTTAAATACTTTATTGCATAGGCCAAGTCATGATTAAAATACAGTCCATTCTGAAAGTATTCAGACCCTGTAACTTTTTCAACATTCTACATTTATTGATTTTCTCCACAATGACAAAGCAAAACAGGTGGCTTCTCTTCTGTACTTTGACCTAGAAGAGTAAATATACCCCATGCTCACCAGAATAAATTGATAGAATGAATGCTTCAAATCAGTTGACATGGCAAAGCTCTCTTTCATCTCTGCTTCTCTCATGTGGCAAAGACATGTATTATTAGGGGCCAGGGAGAAAATGCAATAAAAAAAAATCAGTTTAAGGAAATTAAAAGCTGTTAAAACGACCCAACATGGTTGAAATACTATCAGTTTTTATGATTCTTATAAAGATAGCACCTTTACAGACTGTTCTGGTCCTTCTATTAATTTTCAACTCCATTTCACAGCTTTTCTCTTACTGAATTAAACTCCGATATTGTCCCTCTTGCCTCAGTGCTTCAATGTTAACTTTTTAAGCCTAAATTCCCAAAAGCATTTGGCAATTGCCGTGTTATTAGCACGCTACAGTTGGGCCCTAAAGCTTCGGTAGAAGCTAGATAGAACAACCTTAGTGTCGCCTATAGATATGAATTGCACAAGAATTATACATTTTTTTTTTTTATGCCTTGTTTTTTCTTTATTCAATACTATAACGAACCGATATGACATATGATCCTACTTTGTCAGAATGAATTGGACTTTTTTGTTTTAATCCACCTTTCCTTTCCCCTGTTTAGCTCTTCCTGGAGCTTGTTCCTCAATTCCTGGGCATGGCCCCTCTGGTGGATAATGCAGAGGCGGGAGTGAGGGAGCGACGGCGTAGCTCGTTCTTCGGCCTG
Source organism: Oncorhynchus mykiss (assembly GCF_057628025.1). Lineage (NCBI taxonomy): Eukaryota > Metazoa > Chordata > Actinopteri > Salmoniformes > Salmonidae > Oncorhynchus > Oncorhynchus mykiss. The sequence goes on along the minus strand of NC_143031.1, from coordinate 35,352,953 downwards.
ATGCAGAGAGCGGAGGAGTATGTGCTGAAACAACCACGCAGCGAGATGATTGACAAACAGAGAGAGGCATGGCCTCACGATCATTTGGTAAGATTAGAGATGCCGGTAGGGAGGGAAGAAAGGATAGCGCATGGGGAGGGGGGGTATACAACATTTGTTATGGAACTCAGAGACAGTTGTGCCAACAACATTTGACACAGGTACGTGCACAGATGGGGCTCTACCTGTACAGAGCACATGCCCCTTTGCCCTTCCAGTCTCCAAAGTGCCCTTTTCAGTGGTGTTATAATTTCCCCCCAAATGTTTATTTTTTAAAATAAATGTTCTGTCGTGGTTGTTCTGAACCTACTGTCAGCAAGTCTTCATTAAATGATCATCTATGCTTCAGAACCAACAAGTTGCGCATCTTAATTGTTGACCAATGACTTCATCAACGTTGGAGCATAAAGAAGGGCACGCTAGTGGTGCACGCGTCAGCTGTTTGTTCACCGGCACCCGCCCGCAATTGCTAATAACACATCTGCAACCACACAACTATGTGTAATAAAGTGGAAATCTGAGAACCGACCCTAACCCGCAAATATAGAAAATGCATGGTAGGCTAGAGATGGCAGAATTTTTTGGGGGAATATCTTTTTGCCTGATTTTCGATATGTTTCTGCTTATAATTTCCAACGTTTTGGTAGGCTATTTGTTAGTCAACTTGTCTGTAATTAGATACAGGTGGCTTCTCTTCTGTCATTATGTTGCCCGAAGAGTAAATAAACCCTTGCTCACCAGAATGTTATAAACCGATAGAATGAATGCTTCAATCTAGTTGACTTCGTTAAAGTTCTCTCTGTCATCTCTGCTTCTTTCGTGGAGCAAAGAAGTTTAGAGATCTGGGAGAAAATACAATAACTCAAATCAGGAAATATTTTCTGTGCAACATTTCTAAATGACATCAGTTTACCCGGTTGTAAGGGAAGCTGTGAAAACGATCCAACGTTTTTCTGATAAGATTTCATTTCGGCTTCGATGCATATATTGTGATTGAAATACTATCAGCTTTTATGATGCTGATAAAGATAGCACCTATAAACAGTAAACCGTACCTAACTGTGCATTCGCATTCTCTAAAGATGAAAAAATATTTAGTTTCTATTTAACCCTTCTGAACAGTAGGCTACAGCTCCCTCAACATGAACTTTTTCTGCCCGTTACCAAATGCATTTGGTGATTGGCGTGTTGGCTATTTGGCGCATATACAGTTAGGCCCTAAAGTTTAGGCTTATGCACGAATGCAGATAGCCTAAAATAAACTAGATTGAGGTTTTTCTTTCATTAAGATGTATACATTGCACAATAATTATACATTTATGGATTTAAGGTATTGTCTTTATTCAACCCGCCCGCCACCAACCCGCCCTTCATCCACACAATATTTCATGACCCTCAACCCGCCCTTCATCCACACAATATTTCATGACCCTCAACCCGCCCTTCATCCACACAACATTTCGTGACTCGCCCTGCGGATATAACCACGGGGCCTGCGGTTTGAGTCAACCCGCGCATTGTGAACCCGAACAATTGTCTACCTGGCGATTTGATTGATCATTTTCATATTTCAGATAGGCCTAGTGTGGGTGGCTACTGGCTATATGTCTAAAGGTAAGCAGCTGTAACATCGCACTGCCATCAATATTACGGGACAAAGATAACATATTCTGGCGAAATTCTCATGACATTTGTGAGGAAGAACTGGGCTATCCGGCTGGCAATGAGCGCTTTGCAGGCAGGCATGATAGTGGCCACAAATAGAGTTGGGTTGGATATAGTAATGGTAGGCTACAATCTTCCATTTTGACTGGTTGGTCGTTGTTAATAAGTGCAGAATTTGAGTTCAAAATAGTTTAGCAACATAGTTTACTATTCAGATTGTTCTGCTTTCCCTTGTAATAATTGCTAAACGAGTCTGTGACCGTGGCTATTAGAACCAATTCTTTGGGGTGCCCTTTTTTGGGGGGTGCCCCCCTCCCAAAAGGTCTGCGGACAGCCCTTCTTTGAGATGTAGTTATGTATATTATCCAGCAAGCCACTTTTTTTGAATAGATGTCTGGGTTAATTTGAATTGGTTTTAAAAAGCATTTGCTTGTATTTGTTCTTGTAAATAAGTATCACAATCAATAGGAAAGGAGAGAGGATAAAGATTAGCACTGTGGTCCATCACCAGCATATGTGTAGGTGACTGTATGTCTCTGTTACCCTCTAGTGGATGGCATTATGAGCACCACAGCCAGCCTGTACAAGAGCCTCGCCCAAGCTGCTCCTGAGATCAAGGAATATGTGGATGCCTGTAACTTTATCGCTGAGAGCACAAAGCAAGCAAATGACATTGGGTCAGTAAGTATTGCTTTTATTCTGGGGATGTAGGTCAGGTTTTGGGTCAGTTTCATTTCAATTCATTCTGCTCAGGCCCATATTCACAAAGTGTGCTGATCTAGGATCATGCTCTTTTTGATAAAATACATTTATTATGATTTTAAAAGGCCTACACTGAGACACTTTGAATACAGGCCCATGATGAGCTGAGGGTTAAGAAATCCTGATAGAACAGTGTGGGTTATTGTCTCCCCACTTCTGGCTCACCGTTAACTGTCCCATAGGAAATGGAGAGTTGGGTATTGATTGGGAAGATTGTTGACAAGGTGTGTTTCTGGGTGGCCATGGCCCTCTTCTCCATCAGAACTGTCGCCATATTCCTCACGGGACATTTTAACTCCGTCCCAGAGTTTCCATTTCCTGGGGAAAACAAACGGTACCTCCCCAGTTAGGAGGACAAGGCAACGCCCCTTCTCTTAACTTGGTCACAGAATATATGAATCATCATCATTGTCTTCATATCATTGAGACTTAAGTTGTCTTGCTCATTTCTTCACTTACAGTGCATTCGGAAAGTATTCAGACCCCTTGACTTTTTCCATATTTTGTTATATTACAGCCTTATTCTAAAACGTCTTATAGATTCCCCCCCCCCCCTCAATCTACACACAATACCCCATAATGACAAAGCAGAAACAGGTTTTTAGAAATGTGTATTTAACCTTTATTTAACTTTATTTAAAATATCACATTTACATAAGTATTCATACCCTTTACTCATTACTTTGTCGAAGCACCTTTGGCAGCGATCACAGCCTCGAGTCTTGTTGGGTATGACGCTACAACCTTGGCACACCTGTATTTGGGGAGTTTCTCCCATTCTTCTCTGCAGATCCTTGAAAGCTCTGTCAGGTTGGATGGGGAGCGTTGCTGCAGAGCTATTTTCAGGTCTCTCCAAAGATGTTCGATCGGGTTCAAGTCCAGGCTCTGGCTGGGCCAATCAAGGACATTCAGAGACTTGTCCCGAAGCCACTCCTGCGTTGCCTTGGCTGTGTGCTTAGGGTCGTTGTCCTTTTAGAAGGTCGAACCTTTGCCCCAGTCTGAGGTCCTGAAAGCTCTGGAGCAGGTTTTCATCAAGGATCTCTATACTTTGCTCCATTCATCTTTCCCTCATTCATCTTTCCCTCAATTCTGACTAGTCTCCCAGTCCCTGCCGCTGAAAAACATCCTCACAGCATGATGCTGCTACCACCATGCTTCACCGTAGGGATGGTGCCAGGTTTCTTCCAGACATGATGCTTGGCATCCAGGCCAAAGAGTTATCTTGTTTTACACCAGACCAGAGACTCTTGTTTCTCATGGTCTGAGAGTCCTTTATGTGCCCTTTGGCAAACTCCAAGCGGGCTGTCATGTGCCTTTCATTGAGGAGTGGCTTCTGTCTGGCCACTCTACCATAAAGGCCTGATTGGTAGAGTGCTGCAGAGAGTTGTTCTTCTGGAAGGGTCTCCAATCTCCACAGAAGAACTCTGGAGCTCTGTCAGTGACCATCGGGTTCTTGGTCACCTCCTTGGCGAAGGCCCTTCTCCTCCGATTGCTCAGTTTGGCCTGGCAGCCAGTTCTAGGAAGAGTCTTGGTGGTTCCAAACCTCTGGAGGCCACTGTGTTCTTGGGGACCTTCAATGCTGCTGAAATTTGTTGGTACCCTTCCCCAGATCTGTGCCTCGACACAATCCTGTCTCGGAGCTGTACGGATAATTCCTTCGACCTCATTGCTTGGTTTTTGCTCTGACATGCACTGTCTACTGTGGGACCTTATATAGACAGGTGTGTGCCGTTCCAAATCATGTCCAATCAATTGATTTTACCACAGGCGGACTCTAATCAAGTTGTAGAATCATCAATGGAAACAGGATGCACCTGAACTCAATTTCAAGTCTCATAGCAAAGGGTCTGAATACTTATATAAATAAGCCATTTCTGTTTTTTATTTTTAAAAACCTGTTTTTCGCTTTGCCATTATGGGGAATTGTGTGTAGATAATGAAAAATATATATTTAATACATTTTAGAATACGTCTGTAATGTTACAAAATGTGGAAAAGGTCAAGGGGTCTGAATACTTCCCGACTGTACTGCTTACTTATTAGTCTTTTTGGCAGTAGATGACTGAAAATGGCATCGTCTTGATAACATGTCATCCTATTTGATAAATATTTCAAACTGTGTTTTGTGTTTTACCCTAACCATTTCTTGTTACACGTATGTATTCTATTTTTTAGTAAGCCATGGGACATGAACATGCCAAAACATGCCACAGTTTGTGGCAAAGCAGTTGTGATTTAATTCAGTAAGTCTGCTGTGGGCTTTGCTTGGTTAGAACAAAATGAAGAAGCCAGATCTCGGTTTCAGCCCTCACACTGCCTTAGGATGAGGTGCAGGTCTCCTATACCCTATAGATTTCTTGTCTGTCTTGTATCTCACTGTATGGTGATGTATATGTGACACAGGTCTTTACTGATGGATATAATGCAATTTGTAATGTAAGAAGACCATAATACTCTAAGAATATTAGATTTAGCTAGTTACTTTATTTTACACACGATACATTTACATGGTTAATGAATTGTTCTGTTTAACTTGTACCAAATAATGATACAATGACCCAGACACTTAATTCAAAGTTAAACTGAGGCCTTGCTTTCCTTTCTGCCCAATTGGTGCCTCATTTATAAAATGTTATATAATTAAACAATACATTTTTGTATACAATTAAAACACCTATGCTGCTGATGTTGGCATACACAAATCATCATGATCAACAATTTGTTTTTTACATTATGGCATTGAATATGGAGTTTTAGCATCAAGAGAATGTGTTGGATGGTACATAGTCAGCAAAAACATTGGATATTCAAACGTACTGTGTTTTACTGTTAGTATTTATGTTATTAAATAAATACTTTTTAAAATCAAAAGACTTGTGGTCATTGTTGAGAGGGTGCACATACAATATGGGGCTATTAAATCTTGAAATGGCAGTTTGTTTTTTAAAATATAAGACAATGTTGAAGACGAAGGTTAATGCAGCCCGCCTCAAAACACTGCTTGACTGATTCCAAGGCTTAGCTAAAATCATTTGTAGTCTACGTGTTTGCATATAGGGGTAGCCTACATTCTACTTGATCACCCCACTATAATTATGCTACTTTTGAGTGAATCAGAATAGGCTACACACCTTCAAGATCACATTTTGATGTTGCTTTGGGCAAGAAATTAGGTTTAATATAACAAGATTTTCTGGTCTTTCTATTGTGTCTATCTATACATTTGTTTATGTATTTAGAATATTACAATGTAATTTGAGATTAAAATCTCTTTAGGTTCAACACAATTGACTGTTTCTACTGTGTAGAGGGTGTGGTCTGACTGACCACTATGACTAGACAATGTCTGCTGACTCACCCAAAGATCTTCTTTGTCCTCAATTGGGAGAAAATAAACATTTCAATTCAATGTCAGAGTTAATCTCTGTTCTTCAACTCCAGAGACTATGCCTCAGCACTGTGGAGTGAAAGCACTTGGACAACTCTAAATAACTTCTGTGCATCCATCCATGTCAATGTCAGAACTCTCATGCATGCGTTTAATTTGAAAGTGTGAGAGAGCTGATAATTGATACAACAAGACTGTTCTTGATTTTAAAAAAAAGTGGCACATAGTGTATTTTAAACACTGACCCAATTCCCCTGCAGTAGGTATTACAAGGTCCAATTCAATTATCTCTGAGTGAAAACAAAGATATTACTACCCCAATATTGGAACCTCTCATAGAGTTAAAAAGCAATAGGTAATGAAATATGCTATTTTCCCAGATGTTTAGGACTTGTTCCTCCACAGCTAGGAAGGGATTTACAGCAGCTCTAGTCTCCTTAATCATTTTAAATGTAACCTTAAATTAACTAAGCAAGTCAGTTAAGAACAAATTCTTATTTACAATGACAGCCTACACCGGACACCGCTGGGCCAATTGTGCGCTCCCCTATGGGACTCCCAATCACAGTGATGCAGCCTGGATTTGAACCAGGGACTGCAGTGACACCTCTTGCACTGAGATGCAGTGCCTTAGACTGCTGCACCACTCAGGAACCATGTGCTCCCAACATTCCTTCTGTTTGGCTTCTGGACCAAAGCCCCAGTTGAGACATGTTCAATAGTACTCATTCATTTTGTGTGAATGAGGAGGAGGAATGTCTTGAGCCAGCAAAACCAGACCTGCCAGAGCCAGCAAAACCAGATCTGCCAGAGCCAGCAAAACCAGACCTGCCAGAGCCAGCAAAACCAGACCTGCCAGAGATGGCAACACCAGACCTGCCAGAGCCAGCAACACCAGACCTGCCAGAGCCAGCAACACCAGACCTGCCAGAGCCAGCAAAACCAGATCTGCCAGAGCCAGCAAAACCAGACCTGCCAGAGCCAGCAAAACCAGACCTGCCATATCCAGCATATCACCTCTGGTTTGCAGCTGGTTACACTTCAAATAAAGTAATCTCTTCTATTGAGAAAATCTCAAGCAACAAAGACGTTTGATAATTTAAAACCAATGAAAATCATATAAACCGGACCAAACTCTTATAATTTAGTTGTTGATTGTTAGTTCTCAATTTTATATTTGAATTTTAATAGAAGAAACGGTTCGATTCCAGGCTGTATCACAACTGGCCGTAATTGGGAGTCCCATAGAGCTGCTCACCATTGGCCCAACCTCGTCTGGGTTTGTCCGGTGTAGGTCTTCATTGTAAATAAGAATTTGTTCTTAACTGACTTGCCTAGTTAAATAAAGGTTAACTACTGTTGTGCTGCTGACTGTACAATCCGTCTTCAACTGGAGTGCTGCTGCCTGCTACGTCAGGCACTATGCGACATTTTCTTTGACAATGGAATAGCTAGGTAATTTGAAAGAAATGTATACGTTGTTGATACATTGATGCAATGTTTACCTGGACAAGTAATCGCGCACTATTGTATCATCAGACTATTTGTGCTTCTGTAACTGATATTCTCGGCGAATGATTTCAGGAATATATCCTACCATGCAGCCGGAAGGAACATTTACATGTGCATGGTTTAGAGTAAGTACTGTATCGCTTTCCGTCTCTCTTTTACGTCAAAACTACTGATAAGTTTTCTAGGGCGAAGGGAGTAGGAAGAAAAACGAAGATCTTTTTGCTCAAGGATATGGAATTTGACCCTCGTCTTCCTGATCTTTTCTATGTGATGCTTTAGTAAGTAGCTACGCCTCTACTAAAATGAATATCCTCTGTGATTCTATACCACTATAAAGGGAACTATCGTGATTTAGACAGTTTAAAACAGCACGGATGCAGAATACTAATAAGGCCTATGCGACATTTCAACGGGATACTTTATTATAGTTTCACATTGCCAATTCTGTTTGCGCCTTCGTTCTCCAACCTGGTATCATACACTAGACGTAATATAGTAAATGAAAAGGATCGGCCACTCATTAGTATAATATGTTATGTTTGGTATGGTTACATAAGACCAAAGGTTACTTACACGAGTAGTTCACTATTTTACAACTTGATGTTAAATGGTTCCTCACTCTAAAAGTAGTCTATGGGCCAGGGGAAACTGTAATCCATGGTTCAGTTTTCTTTAAACAGCCACTACAAACTTCAGCTAACTTTAGCCTCCACAAGTTAATCAATTGAAGTGATGTGGGTATGTGAGTCAAATCGCCTTTAAGTAATATAAAACTAGTTGATTTCCAGTGTTTTGGACATTCTTATATTTTTTTATAAACATGCTCATATGGCCCCATCACTTCCATTGATTGTTAGCTTGTTTCTAAGGTTAGCTGAAGTTTGTAGTGTCTTTTTAAATAACTGTACCATGCAATCTACTCTCTCGGCCCATAGACTACTTTCAGGGTGAGGAACCCTCTAACATCAGTTTTCCTTAAGGCAAAAACGAAAGGAGGGTGATTGGGTGGGTGTATAACATGAATATCTAGCAACCCAAAGTTGCGTGTTCAAATCTCATCACAGACAACTTTAGCATTTTAAATAATTAGCAGCTTTGGAACTACTTACTACTTTTGAGCTACTTTGCAACTACATAGCATGTCATGTAATCTTAACCCTTTAACCTAACTCCTAACCTTAACCACAGCAACAACTAATTGGAATTCTTAACATATCATACATATTGCAAATTCATGTCATACGAATTGTAATTTGTAACATTATATACGGTGTCCACCCACTCTGCCCAGAGTTGGTGAAAATGTGCATTGGTGATGACATTTCACTTCCTTATGCTATTAAATACATTTTACCAAGACAAATATGGTTCTGAATCTTTCAGTGGAGTTTTCTCCAACATATCACATTATATCGAAAAGTCAGATTTCATAAACTAATACATCCGATAATTAGCACCGAGCTCTATTGAAAGAGCGGTGGAGTTCTCTCACCCGAAACTTATGAGGATTTAACATTTTGTGGTCATCGTCATCCAAGTTGTTCCGCGGGTCGCAAATAGCATAATTAGCATGACACGAGCTGAATTAAATGTTAAAAAGCTCTGTTGACATTTCAGAGATACGCTTGCTTTTGTAAGAAGTCTTGGAAAAAGAACAGAAACTTTGCATTAATATGAACAGCATATACTAAAATATCAAAATACATGTTATATCACAATCTATATCTATCTTACCTCTATTGATTTATGTCATCCTCATTTGAGAAGAAAGATGTTGAGTTCAATGGTGAGCCTGTCAGGTAACCTTATTTCTCGGACAGCATCCAGCCTAGATGATGCGATACTATTTCTCAGATTTTTGCCACTTTGTCTCTGGTCTCCTTTGAGTTTAGTCACCCTATTGTTGACAATCCTACGGGTAAAAACGCCAATAGGTTTTGAATGGATTATGATAGAGACATGAGGTTTGGACCATTGGTTTCTTATGCCATTATCTACACAATTAACATATTATTTCACTCATTGATCAAAATATGATTTTGATTGGACACCTTATATCAGGGATCATCAACTAGATTCAGCTGTTGGCAGTTTCTTTTTTCTTGAGCAGATGGTCAGAGGCCAAAACATAATTACAAATCATTTGTAGAATGCAAATTGACCGCAAGAAACCTGAACATATAATATTTGATTGAAACATAATAATTTCAAACCATGCTTACATTTATATACTATCACATATGCCTCTTTATTATGCGTGGCAATACTTGAACAGATTTACAAACTTAAAATCATTAGGAGCTGATTTCCTGGTGTTTTCAGTCTTATGTCCAACAATAAAAAATCTCAGAAAACCTGGGGGGCCAAATAAAACCTGGACCGCCAGTTGGGGAACCTGCTCTATATCATACAAAATGTGATGATGGAAATCCACAAATTAATACATACAATACGAAACGTAACATATGCTAATTTGAACGTCCCTGATTTTCATTTACTATGTTACGTCTACCCCTGAGTCCCACTCACATGCCAAGATGTTCCGTTTTTTCTAGAGTGCTTTGGAACTTATATTTAACTGCAGGGGGAATGGGTGGAGGCTATGGAAAATAGAATGATGGCTTCAGTGGGGAAATCTATAGTAGGCAATAGGCCTATCATTTTGTCATTTGAATGACTGACTGGCTAGACAGTAGATATTTTCTAGAGAATGTTGATTATGGTGTAATAAATTAAGCAAATATCTGGCTGATTGTAGATTTTGATTACATGGTAGTTTGTTTTGCAATCATTTTGGAGCCACCAAATGGGCAGAAATCCATGGATTTAAATGCTTTTTGTGTTTCCTTGTGCTGTAAATGTTTTTTTTGCTCTGCAATTGCCATTTATTCATAGATGACAAGATGCTACCTAGAGAAACCAATAGAGTGAACTTTGGGATTGTAATTTGCTGTGCAGTGTCCAGTGTGCACACTTAATAACATTTCTCCCCTCATGTTTTGGTGTGTTGACCCATCCACAGTTCAGAAATGTTTCCCTCCAAATGAAAACAACTAATGTTTCTTTATCCATGACTCAGAATAAGCCTACAGCACAAACTCACCAGTGGGTATAGATTTATGTTGGGAATTAGGAACCACTGTAGGGTCCCCTAGCAACAGTCCCTATGGTGAGACTTGTACAGCTTACTAGAATCTGTCCTGCATTACAGCAAAGACAATGTAGATACAGTACCAAGACCACTGTCAGAGCTAGGCTGATACTCTGCATAGTAAGAGACGTGGAGACCGTGATGCACATTTTGTCAATGCATCGCTCTCTCTCTCTCTCTCGATTTTGTTTCACCTTGGACTTGGTTGCCCTGGAAACAAAATCTACTCATCCAATCAGATCCCTCTTCCCACACGCATTTGCACAGACCCTTCTCTCTCATTGTGTGTGCTCCCTCCAAGACTTCTTATGTGTCACACCACTGATGATAAAACCAGGTATACACCACCAACACATGATTGTACTTTTTGATGCTGTTATCATGCCATTTGTTCCTCTTCAGATGGTGTGGTGGTGTGTGATCGGTGTTATCTGGTTCACTGCAGTGTCTGAGGCACTTGAGAGGTCCCAGGATTATATTTAGACAGTCTCTCCTAGTTCATAGATCAGTTCTCCCCACTATTTATAGTCATCTGTGTTAGGTGGCCTTTAATGTAATGTACTTCATAGATAACGTGTCTGAAAAAATTCTCGGCCTTATTGACACAGGCCTGCAATTAGTCTGAATGACTGTCATTGCATTGTACAGTTCCACTATTGTCAAGTATTTTCTATGTAATACAGTAAATTCAGCTAGATGAAAGTTTTTTTCTGGATACTATAGCGAGATGTTTGAAAGATTATGGTGATGGAATGTGATTCATATTTAGTGGAATTTTTCTTTGTGACGAAAGGGATAGAGCACAATGGCCAGTCCAGCACCAGCATGCTGCAATACCCCTCCATGTCCAGATGGGGGAGCGGCGGTGGCCCAAAAGACAAAGCACTTCATCACGGATGACTGTGAGCTGAGCAAGGAAGAGCTGGATGGCCTCATGAGGGAAGGAGGTGAGGACACAGACCCTAGTTGTTGATGTAGCCTATAATGTTTTATTCCCTCCATCCAAATACCTTTACATCACATTAGACTGATAAGACTTCAGTAGTGGTATTGAATTATTCTGTAATAGATTGCCTGTGTCATCTGATCTCCCCACAGAGGAGAGTCGTCCCTTCCTGGTGGTCCATCATCTGCTTGATGTGAAGGAGGCAGGTGTGCCTGTGTTACTGCCTGGGACTCCAGTCATCTGCAGAGTGGACAGCACCGAGAGATACACTACGCGCTCCAAGGTGTGTGTGTGTGTACATAGTGTTTATTCATGTGTCTGTATATTATATGCACACCTGTACCTTTCCACATGAGCACATGTTTACATTATGTGTAGGCTACACAAGTCAATGGCATGTTTTCTCTTCCAGGTCCGTGTGTGCACTCTGTACACTGTGAAGCTGACCCATGGCAAGTTTACCTGGACGGTTAAAAGGAAGTACAAGCACTTCCAGGAGCTGCACCGTGACCTCTACAAGCACAAGATGATGGCCCACTTCCTGCCTCTGGGAAGGTCCGACTCAGAGCACCAATCGGAGCTCAGACATGCAAATCAACCCATTATCTGTGCTGAGAATAATTTGTTTAGAGGGGATGCACTTCAAATCAGAGTGAAGGCTTGTTGTGATTTTGGTACGAGTTTAAGCAGTAAAATGTTTAGAATATTAAAATGTTTATTTTTAGATTTGCAGCCCAGAGAGCGCAACTGAGGGCTATGACAGAGGAGATGCCAAGTCTACACGGGACTGAGAGGATGAGACGAACTTCCAGCAAACCGGTATCACTCTTACAACCATGGAACCACACATACTGTACACAAAAAGACAGACACTGATAAACACCATGGTACACATGCAGACAGAGAGCCACACATCACTCAGTCTTACATCTACATAGTTGTAGATAATTCCCTCCACACAAAAAACGAGGGATCAATCTTGTGACTTTTTAAAATCATTATCAGGGGTTCTTCTGTCTATCTGACCATTTGATTTGTTGACATTTGATAATGTAGGTCCAGTCAGTTCTGATTTCTGATCTCTCTGTTATAGAAATACCTTGAGGAATACCTAAACGGCCTTCTGGAGAATTCCTTTTGTAAGAACTATCACGGCATGGTGAGTTAAGATGGCACACACATACACCAATTACCATTCATTGTCAGACAGTGATGATAGCACATCCTATCTTGTTCTGATTCCAGCTGGAATTCCTTGATGTCAGTGCTCTCTCCTTTGTCAGTGAGCTTGGACCCAAAGGCCTGTAAGCACTATTAATAGTCTATGAGAGTGTGTGTGATGTTATATGAAAAAGAGAGACAGTGTTATTCAGTATATTTTAATGTGACTGATTCTATGTCTGTGTGAGTGATGTCATTATGTTTCAGGGAGGGTTCCATCTTCAAAAGGTCAGGAGGTCACCGTATCCAGGGGTTGAACTGTATTGGTCATCACCAGTTCTGCTTTCGCTGGTCAAAGCGCTGGCTGGTGGTCAAGGACTCCTTCCTGCTCTATATGAACCGGGAAAATGGGGTCGTCTGCTTCGTACTGGTCTTTGACCCGGAGTTCAAAGTTCAAGTGGGTCGTGCATATACTGATACCAAGTATGGGGTTTGCATTCAGAACTTCACCAGGTAAGTTCATAGTGGAATCCAAAATATGATTACTTTTCGACAGACACTCAAAAGTGTACCCTCAAATAGACACTTGTATTCCTAACTGTTTTTCTTATTTATGAGTCAATTCCTAGCTGTTTGTGTATTTGTGCGGGCAAGTATTATCTCGCTATGTAAACTCGTGTATGTGTATTCTCGGGATGGACATTTTAAATTATTTCATTATTCAAATAATGCCATGATATTTTTTTGGATATCCGGGTAGTCGAAATACATGTTTTTAAATAATTATGATAAATGTTTTACTTTAATGGAGACTCGAGAGAGAGTTGGTGCGCTGTGCACGGAGGGAGAGAGAGAAAATAGCCAAACCGACTAGTTGACAAACTATCTATCAGACCATCTGGTATGGCCTGTCTTGACTACATCAAATTGTTGTGAAATAGCTAGCTACTGCAGCCAGATAAGTTAGCCAGTTAGCTAGCTAAAGTAGCAAAGCAAATAGAGGCTATTTTGCTGCACTCCCCATCCAATGTCTACAACAACTCCATTCATATGAAACCACAGCCTACCTGTTGGTTCATCATTATAGCCTACTCCTTTTCATTTAGCCTTTTTATTTCCATAAGTTTAATTCCATTTTGCATTGGTTAGAAATCGGCCACTTCACTTGCTACACTTGGAGCCTCTGAGTGTAGCTCCGCTTTGTTTGACTGACAATAACAACAAGCTACATGTGTGAAACCATAGACATTAAAACCAGTGTGAAACGTGTGTAAGCTACCGGTTTGTCTTTTTTATGCGGCACACTCATAAAACTGATGTTTTATTACCATTTTGGCTGTAATGGTCTATTCTTGTAGGCCGCCGAGTGGCGCAGCTGTCTAAGGCACTGCATCTCAGTGCTAGAGGTGTCACTATAGACCCTGGTTGGATCCCGAGCTGTTTCACAACCGGCCGTGATCGGGAGTCCCATAGGACGGCGCACAATTGGCCCAGCGTCGTCTGGGTTAGGGGAGGGTTTGGCTGGGAGAGGCCGTCATTGTAGAATAAGAATTTGTTCTTAACTGACTTGCCTAGTTAAATAAAGGTTCAATTTAAAAAAAGATTTTGCAATATCAGATCATTTAATTTTGGACAAAGCCTTAAAAAATAATAATAGACAAAGCCTTTTTATAAAAAATGATTACTCTTCCAAGTAATCGAATAATAACATCTGTTCGGATATTCGAATAACCGTGCCCATCCCTATTGTGTTCTTACATGAGTGTTTTGTGTGTGTAGGAATCTGGTCATCAAATGTAACAGCTACAGACAGGCTCACTGGTGGAGCCATGAGATCAATAGGCTGGCTGAGCCCTGTGAATTCCTCCAGGTCCAACGCTTTGGGGGCTTTGCCCCGCCACGGGAGAACACACTCACTAAATGGTCAGATGTTGCTTCCAATTAGATGATAATGTGGTATGTGTACATGCTGTATACACCCTTAACTTGAATGTAATGTCTCTGTTTATGAATTGGTCATATTAAAGGTATGTAAATGGAAGTGGCTACTTTGCAGACCTGGCTGATGCTCTGGAGCAGGCCAAGGAGGAGATCTTCATCACAGACTGGTGGTGAGGAGCAGAGCTAGCACCATATAAATATATTTGAACATGTTATTATTATACAGTATATCTCTATGGCTAGTAAGCCTACTGTGTTCCAATACTTGTACTGATGTAAGCACAGTGCTCTCCATAATTATAGAGAGTGGTTATCCAGAGCCATATACATTATACTGTAGAAAATGGCTCTGCCGTGAGCTAAATAAGAGCATACAGCAAACAAAACAAGTATTTGATCTCAATATCAACGGAGATCACTGTTTCCAACATGTATTAGGTTTGTTTCGAATTAGTCTGTAAATAGCAGGACACAGTGTAAATATGTACATGGTTAACATTGCATGGTGAATACGTATTTCCCTCCCTCCCTCCCTCCCAGGCTCAGCCCAGAGGTTTTCCTGAAGAGGCCAGCTACAGACACATACTGGCGCCTGGACCAGATCCTCAAACGCAAAGCAGTACGAATCTACTTCCCAACTTTCTCCTATCAACATGTTTCTAGTCTCCCTTTTACCTCTCCTACTCCTCTCCTCTGAATGCACTGAAGGTTAATCCCTCCATTCCTCAAGCGTACCTCATGATCACACAGTTGTGACCCACTGGTCTGAAAAGGAGGCTGCCTGTTAATGAAATCTTGATTGGTTGGTTGGTTGGTTCTCTGGAATATAATTTTTTCCTGGGGGTTTGAGATTGTTTGGTTTGAAAATCAAACAGTTGTAATGGAAGGGGGTGGCACTCTGGGGATGTGTGTGGCTGTGCCTGTGGGTGTTTGAGCGAGAAAGACACTGACGAGACCCAACCAGTAACAGCACAGCCCCCTTCATTATCAACGCATCGTGCCCACAACATCAAAACAGCCTTTCCAGACTCTGAAGTCAGAAGGACTTTGGTATCAGCCAGACTACCTTCTGTGTATATCCATCCTTTCTTTTCTCTGTGCAGGAACAAGGTGTCAAAGTATGTGTGCTCCTGTACAAGGAGGTGGAAATGGCCCTGGGAATCAACAGTGGCCACAGCAAGAGGACACTGATGGACATGCACCCCAACATCAAGGTCTGTCTGAGACGCTCCAATCTCTGCTCTGCAGTCAGGTGGTGCTTTACACCTGAAAAACCAATCCACATAGCTGGCTCTTAGTCATAACATTGTAGCACAGTGTCACACTAAACAGAGGAATCATACACATCCTCATGCTTTCATTACTACGTTATGTTAATCTGGGTATTATAATTTAAATTCAAAAATTCGATTTGTGTCCTTAGCTTCCCTAACATCTTCCCAACAGGTGATGCGACACCCCAACCATATGTCCGCTGTGGTGTTTCTGTGGGCCCATCATGAGAAGATGGTGGCCATTGACCAATCAGTGGCTTTTGTGGGAGGCTTGGACCTGGCCTTTGGGAGGTGGGACGACAGTCAGTACCGGTTGACTGATACGGAGACAACCAATCATATCTCTGAAGATGAACCAAAGGCTCCACTGGCTGAGCCAGAAGTGAGACACCTCAAGACAAAGTCAAGATTAATCTTTCTCTTGTGTTGTTCTGTTCTGGTAATCCATAGTTCAGTGTTACCTGGTGTTGAGCGGTGACTTCATTACCAGACTGTCCTACTCTGCCCCCTAGGCAGCTGATTCGGGTGACCAGGTGGATGGGTCAGACTTGGCCCAGGATCCAAAGCCTACAGAGCCAGAGGAGGTCAACCATGTGGACCTGACAAACAACACCCAGTTGTGGCTTGGCAAGGACTACAGCAACTTCATCAGGAAGGACTGGGTCCAACTGGACCGCCCATTCGAAGGTACAGTATGCACACACTATAGCTCAATTCATAACCCCCCCTATCACTCCCGCACTCACTAATACACACGTACATGCATACACAACACACCCAAGAGGGCTCATTCTTAAATGTAAAGTCCTTTGTTCCCCAGACAACATTGACCGCACTGAGGTGCCCCGTATGCCGTGGCGTGACTTGTCTGCTGCACTCCACGGCAAAGCTGCCAGGGATGTGGCCCGCCACTTCATCCAGCGCTGGAACTTTGCCAAGGTCAGAACCCAAATAAGAGGTTCCTAAGGATCTTTCTTTCATGACTTTACTTTGATGTGCATTCAGAAAGTATTCAGACCCCTTGACCTTTTTCCACATTTTGTCATGTTACAGCCTTATTCTAAAATGGATTCAATTGTTCCCCCCCCATCAATCTACACACAATACCCCCATAATGACAAAGCAAAAACAGCCCCCCCCCCATAATTATTGTGATATCCAATTGTCCCATCGCTGCAATTCCTGTAAGGACTCGGGAGAGGCAAAGGTTGAGAGCCATGCATCCTCCAAAACCCAACTTTGCCAAGCCGCACTGCTCACTAAACCCGGATGCCAGCCACACCAATGTGTCGGAGGAAACAACGTACAACTGGTGACCGAAGTCAGCGTGCATGCGCCCGACCCACCACAAGGAGTCGATAGAGCACGATGGGACAAGGACATCCCGGCCAAACCCTCCCCTAACCCGGACGATGCTGGGCCAATTGTGCGCCGCCCTATTGGATTCCCAATCACAGCCACTTGTGATTCAGCCTGGAATTGAACCAGGGTCTGTAGTGACGCCTCTTAGATGCAGTGCCTTAGACCACTGCGTCACTCGGGAGCCCATCAAATGCCAGTCCTACATTTTCCCACAAAACATAGCTATCTACCTAACGTCACAGAGTTTCTAAACCCAGAGGCGCAACATCGCAAGACTTACGGGAACGCTTGCGAAACAATCAGACCAAGCCAGGGTTTGGGGTTTGAGAAGTCAATGAGAGAAGTGAAATATTCTTCCTTAGCAGTTCATTTTCTCGAAATCTAAAGGCACAACTGAGATTCCAGTAGTTGAACATTTTATTACACCAATCTCCTGAAAGGGACAAACTGACATGTTTTCATTTGTCAAAAACAACTTTATCGAAGGAGTGCCCTTACAAAAAAGATTGCAGTTTTGAAACTGCAGTAAAATGCATTCGACTGTGGTATTTTGGACTGCAACATTACTGCAGTAAAAAACAAAAAGTTATTTGGATGCAGTAGTTGCGGCATTCTGCAGTTATACTGCACTCTTACTGCAATCTTTTTTCGTACTGGTGCCTTCGATTTCACGGCCTGCAAATGCGCATTTCGGCGCTAGACCCGATGATGTGTTTCTACGCATGAGCATCGCTAGAAAACTTCGCCATGACGTCGCCTATAAGTGTGATCGGGGATTTCCATTGGAGAAGCAGTTTTAGCCTATCTTCATACTGTACTGTCTTTGCTAACGCACATCAGTTCAAAACAAATGGTCACGCTGTTACCTTAGAATGCAAACAATGGTCTTTTGCAACACTAGCTGGCTAGCTAATCCATAGTCCAAGCTAAGGTAAAAACTAGCCATATTTCACTGAAACAAATGCACATGTATACAGTGCGGTTGGGCACTCCATTGTGCAAATGGATGCTTACTAGCATCAGAAAAACTCACCAGTTTCGAATTTCTAGAATAGATTCCAATACCCACCTTCTCCTTTCTTCTTAACATTTTATCCAAATCTGTGCTGATCAACAGTGCCAAACGAACAACTCTGCCATTTGACCATCTTGATTGTATACGCAGATTTGATTTGGATGCTGGACTAGCCCATGTCCAGCATCTCTATCTGTGTGAAGCTAGCCACAATAGATGAATTTGCGGGTTGCATTCAAAATAAAAAACAACTATTGAAATTGAATTTAAACTGATACAAGTAGTGTAATCATGCCATATTTTGACTAGTTAATGCTAAACAATAACGGAATGTTATATAAATACAACAGAAGACAATAATTCAAATCAGTTGAAATTGCACTGGATGTGTTAGACTTTAGAATTGCTTTGGGAGCATACTTACAGTGGAAGTCGGAAGTTTACATTCACTTAGGTTGGAGTCATTAAAACTTGTTTTCAACCACTCCAGAAATGTCTTGTTAACAAACTATAGTTTGGCTAGTCGGGTAGGACATCTACTTTGTGCATGACACAAATCATTTTTCCAACAATTGTTTACAGGCAGATTATTTCAATTATTATTCATTGTGTCACAATTCCAGTGGGTCAGAAGTTTACGTACACACGTTGACTGTGCCTTTAAACAGCTTGGAAAATTCCAGAAAATGATGCCATGGCTTAGAAGCTTCTGATGGGCTAATTGACATAATTTGAGTCAATTGGAGGTGTACCTGTGGATGTATTTCAAGACCTACCTTCAAACTCAGTGCCTCTTTGCTTGATATCATGGGAAAATCATAAGAAATCATCCAAGATTGTAGACCTCCACAAGTCTGGTTCATCCTTGGGAGCAATTTCCAAATGCCTGAAGGTACCATGTTCATCTGTAATGACATCTGAAATGTTCACCGGTCTGATGAAACAAAAATAGAACTGTTTGGACATAATGACCATTGTTATGTTTGGAGGAAAAAGGGGGAGGCTTGTAAGCCGAAGAACACCATCCCAACCGTGAAGCACGGGGATGGCAGCATCATGTTGTGGGGGTGCTTTGCTGCAGGAAAGACTGGTGCACTTCACAAAATAGATGGCATCATGAGGAATGAAAATTGTGTGGATATATTAAAGCAACATCTCAAGACATCAGTCAGGAAGTTGAAGCTTGGTCGCAAATGGGTCTTCCAAATGGACAATGACCCCAAGCATAATTCCAAAGTTGAGGCAAAATGGCTTAAGGACAACAAAGTCAAGGTATTGGAGTGGCCATCACAAAGCCCTGAACTCATCCTATAGAACATTTGTGGGCAGAACTGAAAGTGTGTGCGAGCAAGGATGCCTCCAAACCTGACTCAGTTACACCAGCTCTGTCAAGAAGAATGGGCCAAAATTCACCCAACTTATTGTGGGAAGCTTGTGGAAGGCTACCTGAAACGTTTGTCCCAGGTTAAACAATTTAAAGGCAATGCTACCATATACAAATTGAGTGTGTGTAAACTTCTGAGGTACTGGGTGTGATGAAATAAATAAAAGCTGAAATAAATACTTCTCTCTACTATTATTCTGACATTTCACATTCTTAAAATAAAGTGGTGATCCTAACTGACCTAAGACAGGGAATTTCTACTAGTATTAAATGTCAGGAATTGTGAAAACCTGAGTTTAAATGTATTTGGCTAAGGTGTATGTAAACTTCCGACTTCAACTGTATATGCACTGTACAGCCTAACCCTATGGATGTTGCACTCACGTAATGGAGTATCCACCTACTCAGTGACACTCACAGAACACAACCGTGTAGAGTTTACATCAAATATTAGCGTTTTCACTCTTATTGTGGGACTCTAAACATCAGTGTTTAGAATCTGATGATCAAATGAACCACATTAAGCTCACCAGTCAACCTACTGACGCAGCTCTAAGTGTACATGGGAATATCTTTGTTTAGTCTCAATGGCTGAGTTATACAACCTTCAAAAGTCAATTACTTAAAACCGTTTTCCTTTACTGTGCTTTCAATGGGCATTGAGTCATTTTACAATGTAAGACTGTCACAGTCAATTGAGTTATTCATCTTCTGAAAACTGCAGACAATTACTTTTGACTGTCCATGGTAAATTCTGAACATAACTGATTTGAGCTATTAGAGGGCAGCAGACCAGGGTTTAAATCATCAACCCTTGCAAGCAAACCACCTGTGCCATTAAGGCCAATACCTTTTGGCCAAATTTAAAGGTTAAAATAGCTAATTTCCTTTCTTCACATGTTGTTGAAATGTTGTATAATGCACCTTTTTAAAGCTGCAATATGTAATAAAAGTTAGTTATAGATCTGTCATTCTCATTAAAAGCAAGTCTAAGAAGCGGTAGATATGTTCTATGTGCGCTATTTCTATGCTTCCCATTTTGTTTTTGCGTCTTACTTTCGGGTTTGCACACCAGCTTCAAACAGCTGAAAACCTTTGTATTTTCACAGCAGTTTAGATGGTACAATGATTCTCTATACTATACTTTCTTGTTTTGTCACAAACTGAAATTAGGCAAACTATTAGAATTTTAGCAACCGGGAAAGGGCGGCGCGATTTCTACATAGTGCACCTCTAACAGAAAATCACCTTCCGGTGTAAAAACAATTGGAATTAAAAACATATTAAGTTAAAGGAGAAGTAGGCATTGGTCTGAAGCTGAAAAAGAAAGGAAATTCACATGAGCAACACAATACCTACTCCACCCATGCTCTACCAAGGTTTTCCAGCACTTACCTTTGACCTACTACAGTAGCTATGTTGGTCTATACATTCTACTTCAAACAATGTATATGCAGGTTGCTTAGGATTCAAACTTTCTCAAACAGCCTAATTCATACTCTTCAGAGGAATAATGAACTTTACAGTATCCTGCTATTAAAATTGTGTGTGTGTGTGTGTGTATGTGTGTGTGTGTGTGTGGTAGTTAGGGTAGTTACCTGGAATGCATTTAAAATAACAGGTGTGCCTTGTTAAGTTTATTTTGTGGAATTTCTTTCCTTCTTAATGCATTTGAGCCAATCAGTTGTGTTGTGACAAGGTAGAGGTGGTATATAGAAGATAGCCGTATTTTGTAAAAGACCACGTCCATATTATGGCAAGAACATCTCAAATAAGCAAAGAGAAACGACAGTCCATCATTACTTTAAGACATGAAGTTCAGTCAATCTGGAAAATGAAACGCTATGATGAAACTGGCTCTCATGAGAACCGCCATAGGAAAGGAAGACCCAGAGTCACCTCTGCTGCAGAGGATAAGTTCATTAGAGTTACCAGCCTCAGAAATTGCAGCCCAAATAAATGCTACACAGAGTTCAAGTAACAGACACATCTCAACATCAACTGTTCAGAGAAGACTGAGTGAATCAGGCCTTCATGGTTGAATTGCTATAAAGAAACCACTTCTTTCTTGGGCCAAGAAACACGAGCAATGGACATTAGAACGGTGTAAATCTGTCCTTTGGTCTGATGAGTCCAAATTTGAGATTTTTGGTTCCAACCGTCTTGCCTTTGTGAGACACAGAGTAGGTGAACAGATGATCTCCAAATGTGTGGTTCCCACCGGGAAGCATGGAGGAGGTATGATGGTGCTTTGACACTGTCTGTGATTTTATTTAGAATTCAAGGCACACTTAACCAGCATGGCTACCACAGCATTCTGCAGCGATATGCCATCCCATCTGGTATGCGCTTAGTGAGACTATCATTTGTTTTCAACAGGACAATGACCCAACACACCTCCAGGCTGTGTATGGACTATTTGACCAAGAAGGAGAGCGATGGAGTGCTGCATTAGATGACCTGGCCTTCACAATCACATGAACTCATCCCAATTGAGATGGTTTGGGATGAGTTGGACCGCAGAGTGAAAGAAAATCAGCCAATAAAACAGGACCATGTTTGCAAAACATGAATTTGAGCTTATGTTAATATTACACAGGTAAACTGACAGTTACAGAATTCAGGACTTGAGACAGGCTCTATAGACCTCTATATATGAGTGACTGTGACACCACCACTTGTTATGTTGGGCACCTATTGACCAAAAAAACTGTTATGTTATGTTATGAAATATATATTTTTCTCAATGTCATGCATTGCTAAAATAAAGGTTTATGGAAATACAGGCAGGTACCACATTACTACAAGACAAACAGCTCGCTCAATCAAGCATGATGGTTGTTTTAAACGTGAGCTTGTCTGAGATGTCGGACTCAACGACAGTTGCTATCCATTGAAGCACTGCGATTGGTTGCCCAAAATTATGGGGCAGGGCTTAGCAAAGGGTCAATTGCATGGCTTCAATATGGAAATATATTGTTAAACATAGCACTTTGAACCAGTGACGGGCAGTGAGGTTGGTGGCTGGGTGAGCACTGTTAATGATCAAAGCCAGATTTACTCACAAATAAACCTTGATGAAGCCCATGTTCACTATACAATACATGGCTCCAACAACCAGAGTGACATATGCTATTAACCGAAACTGGCAAACAATTTTCACCAAATGTAAATACCAATGTAGCCAAGATACACAAGTTACAGCCTCCATTGATGGCATATTTCATATAATCTGACAAAATTACAAACTGCTCAACTCAGCCATGTAGCATCCACAGTTACAACTGATAGGTGGCACTAAAATAACAATATGGACAGATTTAATCGGAATAATTCGCAAAGCAAACTCCATAGCCTTTCACAATGGATTTACAAATCTTCCAATGTGCCGCGCTCGCAAATACACACACATATAGAAGTGTTAGAACCTTTATTATATATGAACAATCAAAATGACTGAAATGTAATTCTAGCTTGATAAATGCATCCAAAGGGATGTTGTATATTCTCATGATTCAACAGTAGCCTAACCCGCAAGGGAAAATGCATTAAGGCCTATGTTTACTTGTAAAGTCCATTTGTCTGGTGAACCTCTCGTGACAGCGTTGTAGAAGTCACAGCAGAACCCCATGTCTGTTATTTTATTTTGAATGGACACACCAGGCCCACGGCCGTGGGGGAGGCCTCCTTTGATTCCATTTTCACACTGACACAAAAAGTCATACACACTCAAACAGTAGCTGGTAGCACAATTCTCCCATGCAGCACACAGGCAACTCCATCCATTGGGGCATCTAGCTTGTCGAAGAACATAATTCTCCTGCGTGAGTGCGCCCCCATGCAGCCATGCACGTAGAATGGTTGTAGTGTAGTTAATAGCATCCATCTTGTAGAAGCCAAGGCTCGGGCCCTGCATTGAGTGGCAGGATAAGCCCCATTCCTACTACATCCACAAAGTAAATAACCAAGATGTGTAAGAAGTCTGGGTAAAAAAGTATTAATTGATAATGGCCTTTCAGTCGAGTACTTGCCTGCCTGACAGCTAGCAGTTAGGGAGATGGTGGTTGCCTTGCCTGTCATGAATAAAGTATTGTATGAAGTAAAGTAAAGTAAAGTATTGTATGCTGTATGTTGCCTCTGTCTGGTCTTAACTTTTATTATAGTTGACTTTCCACTCCTCGAACCCTCCAAACAGCCGTTACATTACTCCAACTTGGAAAATAGTTTGAGGCGCAATGATGCAGTATGGTAGTGTCTATTTGTCAGGTTGTAAAAAAAAACGGCTAGCCGGAGCTCGTCTGAGCAGTCTGCTGTGAATGCCCTCGCCTGCTGGTAATTAATGCTGATTGTTTTTTTGGTTCTGCCCACTATAGTGCTGTCCGGGCAGAACATGATGTTGAGGCCCATTACTGTCTTAATTGTCACCACCACACACGCGCGGACATAGTTGCTTCCATTGAAGGTATTTCTTTATGTGTGGTAATCCAAATGACTTGTGATTTTAATTGCAGATGCACGCACAACACTAAAAAAAACACTGTAAACTCTGTCTCCAGCCAAATTTACATATTTTGTCGACGACTAAAAACACTCTAAACTAGAGTGGGCGGAGACAGAGTCGATGTCCATTCAAACTCGCTGATTTGCTGGAAGGGCCTTTTTTACACAGGTTGTTTTGTCAATTACCAGTGACTGGAGTCAGGAAAGGCCGTGTGGGTCAAGGATTTCAATGGCTGGAAAGAAAGGCATGAGTACCTTGGCTCCGTTCCTGAGGTTTTGATGCATTTTAGCCAAATATTTTGATTTTGAGCATAAAAAAACACCAGAACCATTGAGAAAAAAAACATAACATTGAATTGTTTTTTATTTGACTTTTCATAAAGGCTTTTTTATTAGATTGTCACAGGGTAAGCACTGCCTCCCCTGACCGCACATCACTGA
The DNA here is from genome assembly GCF_057628025.1 of Oncorhynchus mykiss. NCBI lineage: Eukaryota > Metazoa > Chordata > Actinopteri > Salmoniformes > Salmonidae > Oncorhynchus > Oncorhynchus mykiss. Next base: position 35,328,412 of record NC_143031.1, on the reverse strand, counting down.
TTCACACTGATATAGGGGCTAGCTAGGCCTTCTGTAAATTGCATTATGTCTGAACCATGGACATGCCAAACTTTGTCAATCAGCAAGAATAAATTCACCGTTGATAAGGCTTTAAAAGAGTTAATCATTAGAGTCAAATTCCCCACCACCCCCCAAAAAATAGTTTTAGATAGGCTGTGTCTACAAAATGGGGGGAAACCAGTAATTGTTTGATGTTTCTAAATACGAGATTCACCGGCTGTGTCAGGGCTGGATAGGCTGCGCTTCCGCTCTCAAAATCCATGCCAATACCAACGGCATTACCTTTTAAGACCTGTCTTTTGGTGGGTCTTAAAACCTCCCTTTGGTGCTGCATGAAATGGTGACTTTTAGCTTGTCTTTAAGGACACACCTCAAATATTGTCACCCCTCCCACCTGATTTTAAACAGGTAAATTGCGGAACCTGGCGTAAGTGGTGGAAAATGCCAGTACGAGAGTTTTTAAATGACGAAATTGCAAACTAACGTGCGTTTAACACTTGCGCCTCCTTAGCGCCACCCGAAAAGAGCCTCTAGGGTTATGTGAGAGAGACATCTGGCTCTTATTGTCTTTGCTTTGTCTGCCTGCAGATCTTTAAGTACAAGAACATCCGAGGCAAGTTTTTCCCTTGCCTTCTGCCCAAGTCTCACAGTACTGTTGACCCACTGCCATTCACTGTGCCTGGCTCCGGGAAGGCCTCTGTGCAGGTACACATGCTCACCCAGACACATACAAGCTCACAGAGAAATGCCTGTCTTTTTAACCACCAATTGTTCATTTATTTTCATTATTCTCCTCTCTTTCTCTCAGGTGTTGCGTTCTGTGGATCGCTGGTCAGCCGGCACTTGTGAGAGCTCTATCCTCAATGCCTACATTCATACCATCGAGAACAGCGAACACTACATCTACATCGAGGTAACTCTGCTACCAGCACATTACGTACATTACATACACATTATTTCATTGCACTCATTTACCAGACTCATAACCACACCACTTCTATGCCGTATCCATCCTCTCTACCTGTTTGCTTGCTGCAGGTAGAAATCAACCAGGGGACAAGGTTGTTTTTTTGTTACGCCAGACAGTGCCCTGGCCTCCCCCACAGTCTTGCGACTGTGTCTCTGTACTGAAGTCAACAGCTCAAGGTTGAGATAATGACCACCCTCATGTGCCTCCACAGTCCACATGATCCTAGTGCTATCAAGTCCAATTGAAAGCATAGATTTTCAAATGAGATGAATAGTCCAATGAGGTGTTTGTTTTTAAATATGCAAATGAGATGAATAGTTCAATGATAAATATGCATTGTTTCCATATCTCTTTTAACTGGAAATGGTTGTTTTATTAATGGACTACAAGGGTTAGAAAGATGTATTTTCTCCCAACCTTGCTTTATTTCCTTATCCCTGCCTATTCCTGTCTCTCTAACAGTGTCATGTGGGTTTTATTTGCTGTTCTATGTGAGCAGCTTGAAGTCTGAATGCTTTAACAGCAATGTCCCTTCCTGGTCACAAGTCCAGCTCCCTACCCATCACACCCCACAGCATCAAACAGAGACCAGAGCCATATATGCACGGCTCTGACAGAGATTCCATCTGTCCCTCTCTCTACCTCTCTGCTCTCAGAACCAGTTCTTCATCAGCTGTGCTGACGGGAAGAACGTGCACAATGGCATTGGTGACGCGATCGTGAAGAGGATCCTACGTGCACACAGGTGTGGTTCTACCACCATGTCTGTCTGAGTTTAATCTGTCAACACACAGCTTGGTTTACTGTATAACATCATATTACTGGACTGGTTTATACATGTTTTATACATGTTTGTCTGTTGATTATCTGTTTCAATAAGTAAAGTTAAATTATCATGATTCAATATTTTTTATGTTACAAATACATTGTTGCCAATAGTTTCTTTCTATATAACTCTCTCCTCTGCTACCCCATCCCATAACTCTCTCCTCTGCTACCCCATCCCATAACTCTCTCCTCTGCTACCCCATCCCATAACTCTCTCCTCTGCTACCCCATCCCATAACTCTCTTGTTATTCCTCAGTGAGCAGAAGAAATACAGGGTGTTTGTGGTGGTGCCCCTGCTGCCTGGGTTTGAAGGAGACATCAGTGAGGGAGGTGGGAATGCCATCCAAGCTATACTACACTTCACTTACAGGTCAGAACCCTCCCTTATGGGCCTTCATGCACGTTCACACACACGTTCACACACACATACACACACACACTGTACCCAGAAAACTGGGAACATTTCCAGAACATTAGCTAAGATTCCCATTAAGTTGTAGTTAAGGTTTTATCTAATATTAGGATGGTAACATTCTCCCCCCAAAAAATGTCATGAAATATCCTTGGAATGTTCTAACATTCACTAAAATATTGTGCACAACATCTGTAACAGCCACCACAGAACAGTCCCCTAAACGTTCTCATTAGGTTTCCAGGTAATGTAATAACACAATGTACCAGTCATGTTTTCCCAGCAAACAAAATTGGTTCTGTGACATTCGTTATGTTGCGGCAAATGTTCTCGTTAGACAAAAACTATCCAGTTGTGCTGAAGATTATACACTGAGTGTCCAAAACATTATGAACACCTGCTCTTTCCATGGCATAGACTGGCCAGGTGAAAGCTATGATTCCTTATTCATGACACTTGTTAAATCCACTTCAATCAGTGTAATTGAAGGGGAGGAGACAGAATAAAGAAGAATGTTTGAGCCTTGAGACAATTGAGACATGGATTGTGTGCCATTCAGAGGGTGAATGGGTAAAACAAAAGATTTTAAGTGCCTTTTGAAAGGGATATGGTAGTAGATGCCAGGCTCACCAGTTTGTGTCAAGAACTGCAACGCTGCTGGGTTTTTTGTTTTTCACACAACAGTTTTCCATGTGTATCAAGGGTGGGGGGGAGGGGTGCAACTCAATAATAGGAAGGTGTTCTTAATGTTTTGTACACTCAGTGTACAATACTTGTATACAACATTCACCTGATGTTGCAAGAATGTTCCCAGAATACATCTTGTCTGTTCTTTCATTAGGTTGTGGGAACAGTCTGGTGGGGACATCACAAAATATATGTTTCCAAAACACAAACAACTGGCCAGTTGTGCGGATGATTGTACAATGTTTATTTTAGGGTGCACAGGACATTCCCTTAATGTTGACAGAACACCTGGTCTAAGTTCTTTGAAGGTTCCCAGAACATTTCATTAAGTTATGTGAGTTGTCTGGGATGTTGCAAGAATATTATTTTGATATTCACGAAGGTTACACAGAACATTCCCACAATGTTCCAAAATGTCCAAATAAGTCAGTTTTTATGACGTTCATAGCTTATTTTGTTAATGTTTAACATAATATTCCATTGTTCACACAATATACATTTACCTCTTGGAGGTCCGCAGGACATTTCAAGAACATTTATAAAATTGTATATTTAAGTTTTACCTAATATTACCACAACATGCTCAGCATGCAAATGTGTAGCTCCTTAAAGCCGATTTGAATACATCCCCATTATGTTTCTCTCCAGATTTTATGGCAATTCGCATTTGAGGAATGTATTGTAGGCAATGGCGTGTATTCATGGATGCCAAGGCAAGCCAGGCTTCCCCCCCAAAATGTACCAATATATTTTTTTTAATTAGTAAAAAAAATATATTTTTTTTTTATTTTTTTCCTTCAATTTGCAAGAGGCTGAATGTATCTCACTAGAAAGCATCCAAGCGAGCGAAACTGTGCCCCTCTGTCTCTTTCTGATGCTGTCTGGTCCAAACGAGTATGACATTGTTGCCACCCAAAGCATTGAAGGCAAGGGAAGCCAGTGAGTATCTGGCTTCCTTTTGACAAAAAAAGTGAATGGTCCTGGTGTACCGAAAAAAAAGTGAATGGTCCTGGTTTACTGAAAAAAAAGTGAATGGTCCTGGTTTACCGAAAAAAAAGTGTCAATGGAAGCCAGCTTGGACTTGGTGTCACTGAGCATATGTCATTGATTGAAAAACTTGAATTGTTGAATCTTGTTGTGTTGTCCTCCGGTGGCTAGCCAGCTAGATAAAATTGTCCCTTTCCTAAATTAGCCATGGATGGAGATGGGGATTTGGACGTGTAGTTTTACTTAATTCTCCGTATTGACCAATGATTCTAACTGCAATTCTGATCCAACCATTAATTCATACATTGTTGTGCCCCTGGCCTGAGAGGATAGAAGTTCAATTTGTAGCTCAATGTAGATGGCTATTGTTAACTAGCTAATATTGACCATGAATGGAAGTTAGGCTAGCAAGCAAGCATTTTTGCCAGTGTTAGGTTCTAAATAAAAACAGTAAAAACTCATGGAAGATTAGTGAATCTCAAACCAAGTTTATTCACCCACCGTGTCATACAGCTGCATGAGACAAAGACATATTCAAACAAGCACTGATATTTAACCCTTCCTCCTGAATCTCCTCCTTACACCTCTGAACAGCCAATACACCTCTGTTGCTAGACAGAACTTTGATATCTGTTCTTCCTCACCTCACCTGACCTCGGCCCCAAATTCCTCACTCCTCCCCATAGGATCCCTGATGTCTAACAATAACATATTTTGACAGAATGTAAACGTTCTTCATTCCCCTCTCTCCCTCAGTGACATGAATAAGGATATTTCATATTTTCAAGTTTAGAAGTCAGAACCCTTCACCAGATAGCCTAGGACAACAAAAACTAAAAGTGTGAACTATATGACAGAGTGATAGACCGTTTCTTCAACATAAGAGTGGAAGCCATCATCCATTGGTGTTTCTCTACAAGTAGGGTGTCAACATGTTTTTGTACTTGCACAAACTCACACAGAAATCAGAACCATGGACGACGAGCCACATCATATTTAGCTTACGTTGATTGGACTAAATTGTTTTTGGTTTCTTTTTAGTTGTCACTGTATTAGACTAAGCAGAGGTGATTTGATGATGTTGAAATGGTGCTGGAATAGTGGAGGCAGCTCCTGTTTTCTTTCCGTCTTGCGGTAACTCTCTGTGGTTCTAAATCAATAGTTGTTTAGTGGTCCGAAAATGTTGGAAACATTAACTTGCTTGACCAGGCTGTAGGTCATCTAACTGTCTGTTACTGTACATGAAATATGCTTTGTGGACAGAGGTTGCTATCCGTTTTTGTGTTAAAACAAAGGTGTGGTTGAATTCTTCTACAGTGTCTTCTTATTGTCTCGACCTTTAGATCGCGGTCGGAAGACATATGAATTAACAGGTTATAGAGCAAACAACCCAATTATCACAACACATACCGTGGCAAGAAAAAGTATGTGAACTCTTTGGAAATACCTGGAGTTCTACATGAATTGATAATAAGATTTGATCTTCATCTAGGTCACAACAATAGACACAGTCTGCTTAAACTAATAACACAAACAATTATACGTTTTCATGTCTTTATTGAACACACCGTGTAAACATTCACAGTGCATAGTAGAAAAGTATGTGAACCCTTGGATTTAATAACTGGTTGACCCTCCTTTGGCAGCAATAACCTCAACCAAATGTTTTCTGTAGTTGCGGATCAGACCTGCACAACGGTCAGAAGGAATTTTGGACCATTCCTCTTTACAAAACTGTTTCAGTTCAGCATTCTTGGGATGTTTGGTGTGAACTGCTCTCTTGAGGTCATGCCACATCTCAATTGGGTTAAGGTCAGGACTCTGACTGGGCCACTCCAGAAGGTGTATTTTCTTCTGTTGAAGCCATTCTGTTGTTGATTTACTTCTGTGTTTTTTGTTGTTGTCCAGTTGCATCCCCCAATTTATGTTGAACTGCAATTGGCGGACAGAGAGCCTTACATTCTCCTGCAAAATGTCTTGGTAAACTTGGGAATTCATTTTTCCGTCGACGATAGCAAGCTGTCCAGGCTCTGAGGCAGCAAAGCAGCCCCAAACCATGATGCTCCCTCCACCATACTTTACAGTTGGGATTAAGTTTTGATGTTTGTGTGCTGTGCCTTTTTTTCTCCACACATACTGTTGTGTGTTTTTTATTTTGAATGAATTTCCATTTGGGTCTTGGTTAGACTACAATTAGGGTGTAGAAATGTTATGCTCTTAGTGTAACCTTTTATTTACCTAGGCAAGTCAGTTAAGAACAAATTCTTATTTACAAGGACAGCCTACTCCTTCCTCCCCATCGGGTAATTGAACCCCAGTCTCCCGTGTGCCCGCACGACACAGATTCTTTAGCTAAATAGCCAAGTACTGTAGCCTACTCCTGACCGTCATGTTATACAGCGCCATATTTTCCGTTCCATCCTAACGGAAACACCGTTTTTTTCCCGTTTTTCTTTAGAATAGAAACTCCATAATATTAATCAAATGAATTAAGCTACATTTCTTAAAATCCGTCCCATATACTATGTTCTTACAAAAATAGTTTTTAAATTCTCTAGTACAACCACTATTGAAGGCTATCAAATGCTTCTCAAATATGCCCTCTGGTGGTCAAACTAGCACTAACAAGCATTAATGGTACCAGTGGTTGTCACTTAAATAACTTGCCATAGAATTCTGTGGCACAACGCAAACTGTGCTGCAGTAAGCTGCAACTTTAAGGACAAAGCACTGTAGAAGGCATTTAGCTTGTCTGGTAGGCTCATGTTACTGGGCAGCACATGGCTGGGTTTCCCTTTTTAATCTGTGATAGTTTGCAAGCCCTGCCACATCTGACGAGCATCAGAGCCGGCATAGTGAGATTCAATCTTAGTCCTGTATTGACGCTTTGCCTGTTTGACTCGTTGGAGGTCGTAGCGAGATTTCTTATAAACATCTGGATTTGTGTCCCGCTCATTGTGGATGTTGCCTTTAATCCATAGCTTCTGGTTGGGATATGTGCGTACATTCACTGTGGGGACAACGTCATCTGTAACTATGTGAGCTGAGAGTTGGAAAGCAAGTTCAGGGAGTGAGTATTTTTTAAATAAATAAACACATAATACAAAATAAACACTAAAAACGCACAGACATAACACAGAAACATATATAGGGAAGTGACGAAGTCCAGGTGAGTCTGATGACGCGCAGGTGTGCGTAATGATGTTGACAGGTGTACGCCATAACGAGCAGACTGGTGACCTAGTGGCCGGAGAGGGAGAACATGTGACAGTACCCCCTTCCCGATGCACGGCGCCAGCCGCAGGACGCCGACCAAAGGGACGATCCCGGGGAGCAGGAGTGGATCGGTCACCCCTGCTGATGTGGGGGAACCTGACAGATCGACTGAGGCAGGGGAGCCCGGCGGGCCGGCACAAGGCAGGGGAGCCTGTAGCGGCTCCCGGACTTGACGTCATTCCCACCGAAAAATTATAATAAAAAAAACCCACTCCCTGATGCTTCCCTTAGGGGAGGCGTTATTCTGTAACGATGTGCGCTGAGAGTCGGGAAGCAAGTTCAGGGAGTGAGTGTTTTAGTAAATAAACACAACATAATACAAAATAAGAACCACGAACAACGCACAGACATAACACAGAAACAATAATGCCTGGGGAAGGAACCAAAGGGAGTGACATATTGTAACGTTCTGAGTGTAGTGGGTGAGAAGTCAGGCAGAGAGTTCAGGGGAGTGCTATTTTAATGCACAACAACGGCGAACATAAGCCAACCCCCACGAAAACACAGGGCGTAATACAAAACAAACGCCCCAAACAGGGGGACTTAAACTGTCCAGAAGAAACCCACGAAATGGGAAAGCACGTAACTCACAGACGTGCACACAAGTTTACACAACACAGAAGGACACAATAATTAATCCCGCACAAGGAACCAGGCGGGCCAGCTGACTAATAAAGCCTCACTAATTATACACAACTCAAAACAGGTGCACTCAATAAACACATAAGGAGGGGGAGGAAATAATCAGTGGCAGCTAGTAGGCCGGCGACGACGACCGCCGAGCGCCCCCCGAACGGGAAGGGGAGCCACCTTCGGTCGGAGTCGTGACACATATATAGGGAAGGTAATCAGGAAGTGATGGAGTCCAGGTGAGTCTGATGGCGTGCAGGTGCGCGCAACAATGGTGACAGGTGTGTGCCATAACGAGCAGGCTGGTGACATAGAGGACGGAGAGTGAGCACACGTGACATCATCGATGCACTTATTAATAATGAAGCCGGTGACTGATGTGGTACACTACTCACTCCTCCACTTCCGTTTAGGTACTTCCTGTTTTGAAATTGTATTTTTTTACTAAGCTGTATGGGAATTGTTTTAATAAGGTTAGGATAATTTTTATATTTAATTTGGAATTTTAAGACCCCTTGAAGTTTCAAAAATATATATTTAAAAAAAAAATGTTTTTAATGTTTATTTGGCCTTACTGCTTTTAGCCCACCCCAAAAATAAATCTAAAGGAAGTTTGTTCTGAATAGTCTGAATTTGTTGTTGTTTTACATGTATTTAACTCTTTATTCCCCTTATTTTTGGCACTAAACAGTATATGCTTCCATATATGTTTTCAATTGGTGCCGGGGGACCTTCAGTCGAGTCTTGTGAGGCATGTGGGCATCCTAAAGCAAAACAACCGACATGTACACTACCGTTGAAAAGTTTGGGGTCACTTAGAAATGTACTTGTTTTTGACAGAAAAGGACATTTTTTTGTCCACTTTTAAAATAACATCAAATTGATCAGAAATACAGTGTAGACATTGTTAATGTTGTAAATTACTATTGTAGCTGGAAACGACTCTGGGATGCTGGCCTTCTAGGCAGAGTTCCTCTGTCCAGTGTCGGTGTTATTTTGCCCATCTTAGTCTTTTCTTTTTATTGACCAGTCTAGCACCACTCTAGCTGTCACCTTTCACCGCAGATGCAGAAGTGTGACATAGGCGGATGCGGTGGATTGAGATGCATCCAATGCAAAAAACAGATATCTCTAGTTTAAACTGATGGGGATTTTATGGGGATTTTTTTATTATGCTAATTACATTTCCTTGGGGGCATGGACAATGACCTTACAGGGTTATTAAATTAGAGATCGCACACCAGCTGTTGTTAATAAAGAGACACAGACCTCTCCCTTGAGTTTTACCCCAAGCTGCTGTTCTGTCCTGCCGATGCATAGAAAAAACAGCTAAATGTATATTATCCATGTCCTTGTGGATATGAAGACTGTCAACATATGAAGTGTAAAACATATGGTTGTGTTTGTTTGATTAAATGTTGTTCAAGTGCCCCATGAATGAAATAATGTCCAACTGTCAACATAAAGTCTAAAAAATATGGTTGTGTTTGTAGGATTTTAAATGCCGTTCAAATGTCCTATGAATGAAAATATAATCCCATGACGCTCTATCACCTACAGTACAGCTCTCAAATGGTAGGTTTATTTGAACAGTGAGAGACAGAATCCAGAAAAACGCATGTCAAAAATGTTATAAATTAATTTGCATTTTAATGAGGGAAATAAGTATTTGACCCCTCTGCAAAACATGATTTAGTACTTGGTGGCAAAACCCTTGTTGGCAATCACAGAGGTCAGACGTTTCTTGTAGTTGGCCACCAGGTTTGCACACATCTCAGGAGGGATTTTGTCCCACTCCTCTTTGCAGATCTTCTCCAAGTCATTAAGGTTTCAAGGCTGACGTTTGGCAACTCGCACCTTCAGCTCCCTCCACAGATTTTCTATGGGATTAAGGTCTGGAGACTGGCTAGACCACTCCAGGACCTTAATGTGCTTCTTCTTGAGCCACTCCTTTGTTGCCTTGGCCGTGTGTTTTGGGTCATTGTCATGCTGAAATACCCATCCACGACCCATTTTCAATGCCCTGTCTGAGGGAAGGAGGTTCTCACCCAAGTTTTGACGGTACATGGCCCTGTCCATCGTCCCTTTGATGCGGTGAAGTTGTCTTGTCCCCTTAGCAGAAAAACACCCCCATAGCATAATGTTTCCACCTCCATGTTTGACGGTGGGGATGGTGTTCTTGGGGTCATAGGCAGCATTTCTCCTCCAAACACGGCGAGTTGAGTTGATGCCAAAGAGCTCCATTTTGGTCTCATCTGACCATAACACTTGCACTGGCAAAATTCAGACTGTGCTTTCTTGAGCAGGGGGACCTTGCTGGCGCTGCAGGATTTCAGTCCTTCACGGCGTAGTGTGTTACCTATTGTTTTCTTGGTGACTATGGTCCCAGCTGCCTTGAGATCATTGACAAGATCCTCCCGTGTAGTTCTGGGCTGATTCCTCACCGTTCTCATGATCATTGCAACTCCACGAGGTGAGATCTTGCATGGAGCCCCAGGCCGAGGGAGATTGACAGTTCTTTTGTGTTTCTTCCATTTGCGAATAATCACAATTGTCACCTTCTCACCAAGCTACTTGGCGATGGTCTTGTAGCCCATTCCAGCCTTGTGTAGGTCTACAATCTTGTCCCTGACATTCTCAGAGAGCTCTTTGGTCTTGGCCATGGTGGAGAGTTTGGAATCTGATTGATTGATTGCTTCTGTGGACGGGTGTCTTTTATACAGGTAACAAACTAAGATTAGGAGCACTCCCTTTAAGAGTGTGCTCCTAATCTCAGCTCGTTACCTGTATAAAATACACCTGGGAGCCAGAAATCTTTCTGATTGAGAGAGGGTCAAATACTTATTTCCCTCATTTAAAATGCAAATCAATTTATAACATTTTTGACATGCATTTTTCTGGATTTTTTTTGTTGTTATTCTGTGTCTCACTGTTCAAATAAACCTACCATTAAAATTATAGACGGATCATTTCTTTGTCAGTGGGCAAACGTACAAAATCAGCAGGGGATCAAATACTTTTTTCCCCTCACTGTATATTCCAATTGGCTTTCTTATGCTTTAAGGAGGTACATATTTGTATGCTGAGAATGTTGTTGTAATAGTAGGTAAAAACTTAAATACAACATTTTCTAAATGTTCTTGAAACGTCCTGTGGACCTCCAAGAGGTAAATGCATTCGTGAACATCAATGGACTATTATTTTAAACTTTAAACAAATACGATATAAACGTCATAAAAACATACATTTTGGGAAATTGTGCAACATTGTGGGATTGTTCTGTGCAACCTAAATGAAAATTACAAGAATATTCTTGCAACATCCCAGACAACTCCCATAACTTAATTAAATGTTCTGGGAAACTAAAGACCTTAGACCAGGTGTTCTTTCAACATTTTTATAACATTCTAGGATTTTTCTGTGCAACCCAATTTAAACATTGTATGAATGTCATCACAACTGAGCATATTTTGTGTTTTAGGAATGTATCTCTTGTAATGTACCCACACTGTACCCACACAACCTAATTAAATGTTCTGGGAACCGTTTAAAGAACCCAGAACGGCTGTTCTGTCAACATTCTTGCAACAACAAAGGAATGTTTTGTGCACTCTGATACAAACATTTTCTGAATGTCAGCACAACTGGACAGTTTTTTTATGTTCCCAAAATGCTATCTCATGTCATGTTACCACAACCTAAATAAATATTCTGGGAGCCTTTAAAGAACAGATGAAATGTGTGCTAGGAACATTCTTGCAACATCAGGTGAATATTTTTTGTACCCTAAATGAAACATTGTAGAATCAGCCACACAGCTGAGCTGGAAAGTTTTTGTGTTTTGGTAACATATATTTTGTGATGTCCCCACAATGTTTTCACCTGACTGTAAATGTGTTCTAAGAACATTCTTGCAACATCAGGCAAACGTTTTATACACATTCTATAGTCATCAGTTTTGTGTTATGAGAACATTGCAGAACTTTCACAGAACCAATTTTGTTTTACTGTATAGACACTAAGACACAATCACGTATGTCATACTGTATGATGTTAAAACATTTTGTAGTGATTTTGTTTTTTAGACAACTGAGATTGTTGATTTGATGCTATAAGTAATATGTATTTGTCACAGGACCATGTGCCGTGGAGAGTACTCCATACTGATGAGATTGAGAGAACGTGAGTTTTCTTTCTAATTCAACCTAATATCTGTCATCTCTGATAACATTTCTGCTTGTCTTTTTCTCTTATGTTTGGCTTATCCTCCCGCTATCTGAAGACTCATAGGTACACTACAAAAGTATGTGGACACCTGCTCGTCGAACATCTCATTCCAAAATCATGGGCATTAATATGGAGTTGGTCCCCCCTTTGCTGCTATAACAGCTTCCACTCTTCTGGGAAGGCTTTCCACTAGATGTTGGAACATTGCTGCGGGGACTTGCTTCCATTCAGCTACAAGAGCATTAGTGAGGTCGGGCACTGATGTTAAGCTCGCAGTCGGCGTTCCAATTCATCCCAAAGGTGTTCGATGGGGTTGAAGTCTGTGCAGGCCAGTCAAGTTCTTCCACACCGGTCTCAACAAAACAATTTCTATATGGACAGCATTGTCATGCTGAAACAGGAAAGGGTATTCCTCAAACTGTTGCCAAAAAGTTGGAAGCACAGAATTGTCTAGATCAGGGGTGGGCAACTCCAGTCCTCGAGGGCCTGATTGGTATCACACTTTTTCTCCATCCCTAGCAAACACAGCTGATTAATCAAATTGCATTTTAACCTGAAGATCATGATAGGTGATTATTGGAGTCACGTGTAACTGTGACACCGAGGACTGGAATTGCCCACCCCTGGTTTAGATTTTTCATTATTCCTCCTACACCAAACTTTACAGTTGGCACTATACATTCGGGCAGGTAGCGTTCTCCTGGCATCCGCCAAACCCAGATTCATCCATCGGACTGCCATATGGTGCATTGTGATTCATCACTCCAGAGAACGCGTTTCCACTCCTCCAGTCCAATGGCGATGAGCTTTACACCACTCAAGCCGACGCTTGGCATTGTGCATGGTGATCTTAGGCTTGTTTGCGGCTGCTTGGCCATGGAAACCCATTTCATGAAGCTCCCGACGAACAGTTTTTGTGCTGACGTTGCTTCCAGAGGCAGTTTGGAACTCGGTAGTAAGTGTTGCAAGCGAATGCAGACGATTTTTACGCGCTTCAGCACTCGGCAGTTCCGTTCTGTGACCTTGTGTGGCCTACCACTTCACGGCTGAGCCGTTGTTGCTCTTAGACATTTCCATTGCACAATAACAGCACTTACAGTTGACCGGGGCAGCTCTAGCAGGGCAGAAATTTGACGAACTGACTTGTTGAAAAGGGGTATTCTATGACGGTGCAACATTGAAAGGCACTGAGCTCTTCAGTATGGGCCATTTTACTGCCAAAGTTTGTCTATGGAGATTGCATAGTTGTGTGCTTTACTATCTATACTAACTATAGTATAGTTCTCCATTCTCCTCATACTTAATCAGTTCATCCTCTTTTCTGATAATGCCATGTGTCTTCTCATGTTTAAATTGTGCTCCCGTTTCCTTAGCGTTCATTTTTTCATTGGCTTCAGCTCTATGCCAGTGTGCCAACCAACCAGTGTGTCCCCCTCCCCCCAGTTGAGAACCAGTGGAGCAAGTACATCACCCTGTGTGGCCTGCGCACGCACTCCCAGATCTCCCAGTCCCTGGTCACAGAGCTCATCTACGTACACAGCAAGACCCTCATAGCTGATGACCGCCGCTACATCATCGGTGAGTCACCATCATCACAGCCATACTTGAGACAGATTCAGAGATGGGATGACACATAATTGTGTCTGGAATGGCACCTTATTCCTTATATAATGCAGTCATTTTGCTCTTGACAAAATGAGTGTACTAAATAGGGGTTAGGGTGCCATTTCCAATGCTGGCTGTGACTCATTGCTGGGATCAATCACAGGCTGCTAATTACTGCCTCTGCATAATAATCACAAGATGAAAAAACATGCTGCTATATATACATCCATCCTGGACTTAAGGGGAGGGTGAGGGAGGGGAATTTAAAAGGCACCACCCTCATTAAAGAATAATGCGATCTTTAATGATATCATTATACAATATGTTATGGTTTGTAGTAGGATGTTTATACACATGCACTCCACACTGTGTAATGTCCCTCCCTTTTGGTACCACCCACTGAAACTCTTCATCTGTCATCCCACTGCTAAGCTAAGCTTCCCCTAAAGTAAATTGAATTAAATTGCCAAAATGATATAGCCTATTTAGCCTACTCTTATCTATACAGAAATAAATAGAATCATTCAAAAAAGACTAGTACACCAGTAAGGATGATTTTGGAGGATCGGAGAATCATGAGCTTCTTAAAAATAAAAAGCTGTGGATTGTTTTAAATCGCAAAGCCTGTCGGAAGGGCCTCTAATTTGGGCAGCGCATTTGGCAAATACCAAATAGATGATTGTTGAATTGCGAATGTCAGTGAACGAGAAGCCCAGCCAGGCATATCGCAATATTTCAAATTACAATTGTGGGAAAACATAGTTTGGAAAACAAATGGCTATTCCTGTAAAGAGAAGACAATGAAAATACTCAAATCTGTCTTTTAGTTATACAAATTCACAACTTAATTGAGCGAACGTTATATGCCATCTTATTGGCAGCAGCGTAGCATCGGCCATATCCCCAGTGAGTGCGCATATTCACTGTCTTTATCATTGGGTTAGTGCTTTTGGACAGTATTTGTGTCTCTCCTTTTTGTTGGCCTATTAGAACGTTCCAGACAACATCATTTTTATTGATCTATTTGTCAGTTAGCAGATTATTGTTATTGTATTTTAAAAGATTATTTGACTGGAGACATAAGTATAAAGTATAGTAGAATTGCATGAAATTCGTTTATAAAAGGCCACCTTTTTCTATTATAAACTGGGTGGTTTGAGCCCTGAATGCTGATTTGGCTGACAGCCATGGTATATCAGACCGTATACCACTGGTATGACAAAACATTTTCTTTTTACTGCTCTAATTACGTTGGTAACCAGTGTATAATAGCAATAAGGCATCTTGGGCGTTATAGGGCCAATATACCACGGCTAAGGTCTGTACCCAGGCACTCGGTTTTGCGTTGTGCCTAAGAACAGCCCTTAAACGTGGTATATTGGCCATATACTACACCTCCTCGGGCCTTATTACTTAAATATACCCTAGTCTAGGCCTATTCCACCACACGCTGCTTTGAACAGTCTTTTTGCGAACAGTGTTTGAGTTATATTATTTGGCTAAATTATGACTATCCAATCTGCTCATAACATTAGGAATAGTAGGCCATCTTACATAAGTCTGCAAATGTGATGATGCATGGAATGCTTTATTATAAAGGTGCATTTTTATGGTGAAAATTAGCTTCCCCAAACTTGAGACTCGTAACGCATATGCACTGGAACAACCACGTCATTTCAACGTGGACATTTGTTGATATTAGGTGGAGTTGTTGATCAATGCAATTTCAACCTTTTATTAACCTACTCAAAAAGACAACCAGAAGTTTGTTTAATTCCCAATGTACCTTTGTCACTATATGCTTTCAACCATCTAAAAGCACTACCAAATCCAATGGAAAAACAATGTCAGATTTTTGGTTTAGTTGTCATATAAATGTGTTATCACTGCACTTTCAACCATTTAAAAGCACAACACAGTTAAAATTGGAAATCAGTGTCATATATTTTGTATTTATACAATAACTTTATGTATTATCACTCTGCTTCATCTAATAGCACAACCAAATGACCTGGATTGCAGATGAAGTTACATTAAAAGTACATAGTGGATGTGATCAGTGCTGTTTGAGATTCTGTGCAGATTATAGCAATTGTTTCTGGAAGCTGTGCTAAATTATTTTCCCCCATGTGAGCCAGTCTCCTAGCCATTCGAATTTCAGCCAATGAGCTTCATTCAGACCCTCACTATTTGAGTGACAGCTAGCAAGATGCTCACACACAGCAGAGAGAGAAAGAGAGAGAGAGAGAGAGAGAGAGCAATTATGTGGTGCACATATCTGCACATATGTGACGAAATACGCAATTTCCAAAGACCACTTTTGTCTCGTGAGTGCTACTTTAAGAACTACTGGCTAAAAGTATACAAAAGTACCGGAGCATCTCTTTAAAGAATAGGACGAGAAAAAATAAAATCAAACTTTAAATGCACTTTAAATAACGTTTGAGTCGATATAGTCCTATCCTTTAACATTTGCTCTGTTAAACCTACCCTTTGGAATTAGTTTAATAACAACAGTGAATCTATTTAGTTATTAAGAGATCTCTCAATAAACATTCTTGCAATAGCACAGTCTGTGACAAATCAAAGTTAAGAAGGGCTGGGCTTTGTTAAAATCCTGGATCGGAGACCAAACGGATAGCTATAGATAATCAACTTTCCAGTAGGAGGTGCTGCGCAGCCTATAGTTTTCTTCTGATAGTGGATATAATGTTGAAGATCTGACGTTGTTTCAAAGGTACAAACTAAACATATTTCATACAAGGTTTGTCTATGTTGAAAATGGGTTACCATGATAACATAATCCTGTGGTTGAAATTTCACCCTCAAAACAACAGTTTACTTTGATTACTTTTTTCAAATGTAATGTATTTTCCAAGTAGATTTCATGTCACAATACGTAGAAAAATTACATTAAAACAAAGTTTATTCAACCACGTTGTGCCAAGTGGGATGTTCCATACTATGATATGATTATAATTACACTGGGACTGGGTAGGGTAATTATGGTGCTCCTCTCAGCTAGATAAGAGTCCTTGAGACACAGGAAAAGGGTTTTGTAAACAGTGTTTTTTTGTTAACCTTCTATCTCCCCCAACTTGGTATTAAGAAAGTTTGCTGCTATCAACTCACATGCTTAGAATAAAGTACGTCGCTGCAGAATCTATGGCCATCATCACTGATATAAGTACTGTCACTACACTCTCCTCTTTGCTCTCTCTTTCTGGGTCTCTCTCTCTTTCCTCTCCGGTTTCTATTCCCTACACTCTCTGTGCTCCCTCCATCCAGGCTCGGCCAACATCAATGACCGCAGTATGCTGGGCAGCCGGGACAGTGAGCTGGCTTTGCTGGTGGAGGATGAGGAGAGGGTCCCCTCCATAATGGGAGGAGAGGAGTACCAGGCCGGACCCCTCACTTTGGCACTGCGCAAAGAGTGTTTCAGGTCAGGACTATGGAAAATATGACAGTAGGGTCGATACTCTTCTGCACTTTCTGGGATTTTACATTCAATTAGTTTACTGATAGAGAGGTTCACTGAGTTTGAGGGGTATATACATGATATAGCTGGGGTGAACCTGGATGTGTTTGGACTTGAAAGGGTTATCCCTTCTGCAGAAGTGAATCACTTCTCAGTAGATTAACAACTCCCACAGTCATTCTTATGTTAGTGAGGGAGGGGGTAACCAAGGTCCCTACACTGACATACTAATAACGCTGACTCCACTACTAGTAGATGGATCTATTGATTAGTAATTGTTGGCATTTGTGATGCACTAAAACTGTCCCTTGTCCCTCCTAGACAGAGTATGGATACACTTCACAGAGCTTGCCTGAAGCCTATTATGCCAGCAGAGCTATTAGTTTTGGCTCGAATCAGCAGCTACCAAGTATATCCTCTAGTTTCCAAGGGAACCATCTCAGATGACAATCGTGCGCAAGCGTGGTGTTCATTCTCTGTATGAAGGAATTCTTTTTTTGTTTTGTTTTTTTAAATATGCATTTGTGCACCAACCTTCACTCAGCTACTGTATTACAAACTGTCACTCTATCAACAGTTTGAATGTGCAGTTAACTTAGCTGCTTGGCAGTAACTGACTCTATGTGCATGTGCTTCCCAGGGTGCTTTTAGGAGCTGATTCTGACCCCAAGATCGATATCGATGACCCAATCAGCGACCGTTTTTTCTTGTTGGGATGGAACGCGGCGGCAAAACTGAATGCTAAGATTTATGACAAGGTATACATGTAAATTAATACGACTAAAAGCTATGTTTGGATCTCTTTTTCATGTGCATTGTTATTAGTCTCTCTTTCCCTATAACCTCCCTCCCTGTCCTCTCTGCTGCTCACCTTTCCCCTTGACTGTTACTTTCCTTCCCTTTACCTGGAACAGGTCTTCCGCTGCCTCCCCTGCAACTCTGTCCACAGCATGAGGGAGCTGAAGGAGCATTCAGGCCTGGAGCGCCTGTGTGACACAGACCCTCAGCAGGCTAAAGAGGAGCTGGAGGCCGTCAGGGGGCTACTGGTCCACTTCCCCCTCAACTTCCTGTCAGAGGAGAGTCTGCTCCCCCCACTGGGCAGCAAGGAGGGCATGGCTCCTACGGGACTCTGGACATAAGAGTACCAGACTACCAGCCACAAGAGCCGGGATGACACTGAAATATCCCAGTACAGAAGGGGAGCGCTTTATAGATTTTATCACCTTTGCCAGATACCACTCCATTATTAATAAAAAGATTGGAACAAAATGTATTCTAAACTGACCTAGCTCAAAAACACTAACTGATGTGTCTACGAAGAATGCAATTAGATGCAAGATGTTTACATACTGTAGCTGTTGATACAGAGTGGATTTGAACTCTGTTAAAACGGTCAAACATTTCAAAACAAACCCGATGATAATGTATCCCAGGGTTCCCCAATTGGCGGCCCACAGGTAATTTTATTTGGCCCCCCATGTTTTCTGAGCAAATAAATCAATTAAAAATATATTTTTTGGGGACACAAAAGACTGTAAAAACACCAGCAAATCAGCTCAAAGTGATTTTAATTTTGGAAATCTGTTCCAAGTTATTCCCACGCATAATGGAGAGATATCCACAGTGTATAAAACATTAGGAACGCCTGCTCTTTCCATGACAGACTGACCAGGTGAAAGATATAATCCCTTATTGATGTCACTTGTTAAATCCACTTCAATCAGTGTAGATGAAGGGGAGGAGGCAGATTTAAAGGAGGATTTTTAGGCCTTGAGACAATTGAGACATAGATTATGTGTACCATTCAGAGGGGGAATGGGCAACTGCCTTTGAACGGGGTATGATAGGGGCCAGGCGCACCGGTTTGAGTGTGTCAAGAACAGCAAAGCTGCTGTTTTTTTGATGTTCAACAGTTTCCTGTGAGTATCAATAATGGCGTCCAGCCAACTTGACACAACTGGGAAGCATTGGAGTCAACATGGGCCAGCATCCCTGTGGAACACTTTCGACACCTTGTAGAGTCCATGCCCCGATGAATTGAGGCTTTTCTGAGGGGCAAAAGGGGGTGCAACTCAATATTGGGAATGTGTTCCTAATGTTTTGTGCACTCAGTATATGTGATTGTGTACAAATGTAGACAAGGTTTAAAATGATTATGTTTTTGTCTAATGTTATATCTGTTTGGGCATCTTGTGGTCAATTTGCTGTCTGCAAATTATTTTGAATTATGTTCCGGCCCCCTGATCATCCACTCAAGAAAAGAACGGCCTGTGGCTGAATTTAGTTTATCCCTGATGTATACTAACGCATTTGAAGCCTTTTCTGTGCTCCAAGTGACTTTGACACATGGCTATTCGAAGGATTACCACTGTTTTAATGTCACATGTAAATTTTTATAAGGTTGAATCATTGCCACACTCAACTGACCAAATTTGTTTGTTAATATAATACTGAACCTGAGTATTTCCTTTTTTAAAGGTCTTAGGTACGAGTCTGCCAATACATAACATAACAGGAACAGAATGCCACTGTATGAGGCAGGAGGAGGAATGGAGATCAGAAGTCAAGAGTCTCAGATGATTTAGGAACATTGCGTACATTTATTGTTGCAAGGTTGTGGGTGGATAGCTCCTCTCTCTGTCTCTCTCAGCCTCTCTCTCCCCCTGCCTCTTTCTCTCTCTGCCTCTCGCTTCCACTCTCCATGCAGTGCCAGCAAATTTGTCAGAACATTTGTGGTTGTTATGGTGACGGTTATAAAGAGCTGACTAGATTGTGGCCGAAAGAGGAAAGGACAGATGAGCGATAGTCTGAATCAGACAGAGGTATATGACAAAATGGAAGACGAGGTGGCCTAGCAAATTCTGTAAAATGAGGGTCATTGGATTTGCAAGATAGGCAATGACAAAAGAGGAAGACCAAGGACCATATGAGGGGCATGGGGCGAATAGAGGGGAATGAGAGAAATATAGTCAGGGGGTGCTCCTGGCATGCTTTAATTGTTGCGTCTTTTTGTCGTCACCATGGCAACCAAGTGAATTATTGTTACTAACTTACCCTGTTGTCAGTGGTCCAGAACATTCCACTATATTTCAAAAAGGGGAGCAAAGAAAAAAATGTTTTTGTAAAGCACAGTTTCTAATCTTGGATGGGATGAGTCATTTTTTTACAGTTTTAATCAAGGAAAATGTGACTAACTGAAATAGTAACATTTATTTAGTGATACTGCTTATACCACCACCACTACTACAGGTGCTTTTAGCAACTCGGGTGTGTTTACATACACTAGCGTTGCTTTCAATTGTATTGGGTTGCACAAAAACAGTTGATGGGAAGCCAGAAGTTAAATACAATTCCATTTCAACTTACTGTGGATATGTGTAGGATAGTTGGTAATTATTACAGGGGGAAATTGAGACAAAATATCTAAAGTATTGTATTATTAAACAGACTTTCCAAATGTGGGTCTGTTGTAGACCCACTTCCTCTCTGCTTACCTCATGTCAAAAGAAAAGTCCACCACAAATTATTTATTTTTTTGTCCACATATGGAGCATGTGCAGGACTTTTTATTTTGACATGAGGTAAGCAAAGAGGAAGTGGATTTACAACAGACCCACATTTGGAAAGTCTGTTTAATAATACGACACTTTAGATATTTTGTCTCAAATCCCCCCTCTCATAATGACCAACTGTCCTGCCCACTGGCACAGTAAGTTGAAACGGAATTGTATTTAACTTCTGAATTCCCACGTACTGTTTCTGTTAATTATATTCACCATACTACTTTATGTTGAAAGAAGGGGAGTTGTAGCTCTAACATTTGAATAACATTTATATGACTTTAGTATTTTCTACTTATTTATGTAGGCCTAACTTTCACTGTATTTTAACATTTTAATGTGCATTAAATGTATGTATGCCTGCAACCTGGACTCAGGGGTAGACGTAACATAGTAATCGAAAATCTGGGAAGCTCAAATTAGTATATTTTACATTTGGTATGGAATGCATTAATTTGTGGATGTCCATTTCATATGTTACGAATTCCAAGTTGTTGTGGCTAACGTTAGCTAGGTGGCACCCACCCTCCTTTCATATTTGCTTTATTAAGTTACATGTCTTATGTAACCATATTAAACATAACATATCCCATAGGGCTGCGCACAATTGGTCCCAGCATCGTCCGGGTTTGGCCGTAATTGTAAATAAGAATTTGTTCTTAACTGATTTGCCTAGTAAAATAAATGTTAAATTAAATTGAGAAAAATATACTAGTTAAACGAGTGTCCCGGATTTTCGTTAACTTTGTTACGTCTAGACTACGAGACCAGCCTGATCACTTAATTATTAGAATAACTAGGCTATAGTCGATAGGCTTTTATTTTTCAAAATTGTCATCTGTACGAATGTAGCTATCTTTTAACATTTAATAAATATTTTTATAAGTTGTAATGTGAACAGTATTAGTTAATTTGCCTCGGGTTTTTGAGTCATGTCAATCCATGTGTGATTGTCCCAGTCAGACAGGTAAACACTAGGCTAGCCTACAGGCCAAGGCAGCTGCAGTAGTATGTATGTTTACTGATCATCTCTCAGGTAATTTGTCCCCGATGCAGTACCGTAGCACTCTTCGGGGTAGGGAGTGGGAAGAGAGAGAAAAAAAAGGAGTAGAGAGGAAGGGTGTTGTGTGTGTGTGTGTATAGATGCACACTTGCTGTAAAGGGACGTCATAGCCGATCACACAGACGAACAGGGCTAACGTTACCAAAACATGGCGATTAAATAGTTTATGGACTGTATGTCGGGAAATTACTTGGATGTTATCAACTATACTCTTAACTAAAGTATATATTTAGAAGTACGTAACCAGCTCAAATTCGTACAATTGGATCCGTACAGAAACTGCATTTTTCACCGTCGGTACAAGCAGTGTAAGGCGCGATCTGTGTCAACGCGAAAGGAGTGAAAGTTTGTGTTCAGATAACGAATGTCGGACATTCGACGTAGCTAGCTGGCTACATATGATCTACTGACCGCGCCATTTGCTTGCAACGTCATTTGTGGAACATTAAGTCTCTGCAGGACGCGAATTACGGCCAGCTAGAATGCAAGCTTATTATAAATAAATGTTATTTTTGATTTGTGCGTGGATAGCTAGCTAGATAACGTTAACAGCTCTGCTGCAGACCACCTTCGTATTATTGCGCTGTTATTATTTAGCCAACAGCTAGCTACCTAGCCAGGTAACTTAGCTAGCTACTTATTCTAACTTTTGTTTAATCTCACAAACATAATTGTATTGTGTAGTTAAACATTCAAAGTATATGTAGATGACCACCTCGTTCGAATTGTCATGCAACATATACGTATTAATATTGCCAAAATGAACGCATAGAGTGCAGCACAATATTGGGTCTCTAACGCAATGGGACTAGCTTGCTAGCGAACTGCATTTCGCCTTGACGATTTTGCGTCTGGTTGTTTATGTTAGCAAGTCAAGTCTCATAAGGTACCCCCATATCTGTCTGCGCGGGACCTGACAGTGCAGGACACCGCTAAATTAAACATTGGGCCACCTGGATTTTCTACCCGCTGCTACTTTTTTAAACTAATTTACTACTTTTGCCAGTATGTCCGAAAACGCCCCCACACGAAGCTTGGATGACATCGACCTCGCAGCTTTGAGGGTAAGTACAGCGCGTGCCAAAGCTTCATTGATGATTGTCATTTTTGGAAACTTACGAGTACTTTTCAGTTTTGATGAGCTTCCATCTAGCAAACGTTCTATTTAGGTTAAATGGCCAGTTGTGGGTAAAACATGTGTTTTAGCTTTGACTGACGATAATCTTATTAGCAAGCAAGCACTATTAGTATTTGCTGAGGGAGAGGCAGTACAGACACGCCTAGCGCCTAAACTGATGACGTTTGTCGCGCAGCGAGAGTCGAGTGGAGACGTACGGGTTCAGTCAGTCGTCCAAAACTGTCCACGCCAAACTTGGTGCAAAACCACGCCCACGAGAAACATAGCAACATTTAAAACCGCGCTGATTGGTCAGAGTTCGGTTGTTCACTGTGACGAAGTAAAGGCGCGCGAGAGACGGAGGAAGTAGAGACAGAATCCCCACCAAAACATTTCCAGCCTTACCTTGCTTTTCCCGAATTTGTGTAGGAAGTTGCATTGAACTATGTCGATTTTTTTGTGTGAGTGATTACAGCCAGTCTGACTGACCAGATGGATAGCATCAACATCATGGATAGTTGCGTTGTTTTTGGAGGTAGGTAAACTGTGCAGAGTTTTATTAAATTTTTGTTATTTGAATGCTCGGCAGACAAGTGTTATCAATCAAATGTATTTATAAAGCCCTTTTTACATCAGCCAATGTCACAAAGTGCTATACGGAAACACAGCCTAAAACAGCAAGCAATGCAGATGTAGAATCACATGTGCAGGACTTACTCCCTAGAATGCAGGAACCTAGGAAGAAACCTAGAGAGGAACCAGGCTCTAAGGGGTGGCCAGTCCTCTTCTGGCTGTGCCGGTGGAGATTATAACAGTACAAGAAACTATCATTTCGAAAACAAAACATGAATTCTTTCAGTGAAATACAAGACCGTTCCGTATTTTATCGAACAGGTGGCAAACCTAAGTCTAAATATTGCACAACCTTCAAAGTTATGTCATAATTATGTAAAATTTTGGCAAATGAATTACGTTCTTTGTTAGGAAGAAATGGTCTTCACACAGTTCTCAACGAGCCAGGCGTTCCAAACTGCTGCATATACCCTGACGCGAATGCGCTTTTGTTAAATCATCACCCGTTTGGCGAAGTAGGCTGTGATTCGATGACAAATTAACAGGCACCGCATTGATTATATGCAATGCAGAACAAGCTAGTTAATCTAGTAATATCATCAACCATGTGTAGTTAACTAGTGATTATGTTAATATTGATTATTTTTTATAAGATAAGTTTAATGCTAGCTAGCAACTTACCTTGGCTCCTTGCTGCACTCACGGAACAGATGGTCAGCCTGCCACGCAGTCTCCTCGTGGATTGCAATATAATCGACGTCCAATAATGCAGATTACCGATTGTTATGAAAACTTGAAATCGTCTCTAATTAATCGACCGTGCCGATTATTCGGTCGACCTCTACTCTCCACGGTTCTGAAACACATCAGTGCGCTGTTGAATTGGTGCCTTTTCCTACAGCTTTTCCTTGTGCATAATAACAAAGTTAACCAGTATATTGGTGTTGAGAACAATGCAGGGGAGGCAGCAGCAGAATGAGATGAGAACACAGCCCTTGCCTTATTTTCTAAGAAAAGTGAGGAGAGCGGAAACCCAAACTTAATTAGGTCTATAATCCATAGCCTAACTGTTAAATGTGCCTGTCTTTATGAATCATCAATATATCTACAGAAATAAGACAACCTGCTTCTGTTGCCTGTTTGAGTGTTTGTTTAATAGCCTACTGATTCCGTGAACACCAACCCTCACACAATGACATATCAAGTCAACAATACATTTTTTTTGCTTAGCTGTGATAAAGGCTTTGCACTTCTTTTTTTTCATTAGAACAGACTCTGGTAATATTTATAATTTATTTAGTGTTTACACTTCCAAATTGTCAATAATTATAATAATAACACTCATTTTTCTTGATCTCATTATTATAATAATAATTGTCATTATCATTAGTAGGCTTAGTATAGAAGCCTTGTATAACCACATTGAGCTGTAGGTCTAAGAGCGCATCCTGTTTAGTCTTAATACCGTAACTTACTTAGGCCTTTATTTCAATACTTCTATAGGCTACTGTATCAATCATTCATTCATTAATGTCATCACACAGCATTATGAGTCTTTCATGATTTGAAATGCAATCAAGCGTTTTAGTTTTAAAATAAAGCAAGCCTAGAATAATTAGCTTAAACAAGAATAAACCGTTCCATTTAGAAAATTGCATTCACGAATGAATGCTACTGTTTTAAGTCTGCTGTAATGAAGGCTTAACAAATTTTTTTTACAACAGACTCTCTAGTATGCTTATACATTATTTAGTGTTTACATTGTTCAAAACAATCAGAGAAATTATATTGTAATCTATACAGCACCTGTTTGACACACACAATATGCACACAGTGCTTGCTCCTTACCTTCTTTTTCTTGATCTCCAGTATTTTCCACAACTAGTCACATTTATTCCACACATCTGACTTTCCCTTTACCTCCTAAGCAACCTGTAAATATTCCCCTTTTTTTAGTTTATTTGTCATGTCCTCTGCATCCATTTGACTGTCACATTCAGAGTTTGTTATAACAAATTTATTGATGTGGGGCGATTTCGGGAGCCATCAGCCACTAAATAATATAATAGGACCCGTAGGAAAGGTTTTCATCTTTAGCACACAATCTGTTGGTACTATACGATTAGAATGGTTAAAAATGTATGTAAAATAGCACAATTTTAAAAATATATGGCCCATGGAAACCAACTGAGGGTGGTCTATGGTGATAGGTGGGATGGGCTGAGAATGGCTAAGGGGTGGGGTTAAAGAGCTTATGTTTGGTAATTTATTATTATGTGATTGCTTTATATAAAAGTACCATGTACAGTACCAGTTAAAAGCTTAGACACACCTGCTCATTCAAGGGGTTTTCTTTATTTTTACTTTTTTTTTGCATTGTAGATTAATAGTGACAATATCAAAACCATGAACTAACACACATGGAATCATGTAGTAAACAAAAAAGTGTTAAGAAAATCTACTTTGGGTGGCTACTTTGAAGAATCTCAAATGTATTTTGATTTGTTTAACACTTTTTTGCTTACTGCATGATTCCATATGTGTTATTTCATAGTTTTGATGTCGTCACTATTATTCTACAATGTAGAAAATAGTCAAAACAAAAACCCTTGAATGAGTAGGGGTGTCCAAACTTTTGACTGGTACTGGACATACATGGGCAATATTGATGGAACTTATTTGGCAGATATTGTGCTTTTCAATCTAATTCTGGCTAAGGGTGGGATAATGTGGATTTGATTGGATAGAGCTTGAGCTGTCTGATAATTGAGATTTGTTTGACAGTATTTGGTGAAATGACGGAAAAATACATGTACTTTCAGAATTGTTTGGCGACCTGCTTGTAGCTTGCAATCAACCTGTTGGAGACCCCTGATCTAGCTTCTTCCATCTCTTTACTGCGGCGAGCAAGAGCGAAGTATACGCTGCCCCGTGTTGTTGGCTTGCAGCGCAAAATCTCCACCATTGAGCAGGGTAGACTGTAACACGGTGACATCCAGTTGGTTACTACCAATAATATTACAAATGATTTATTGTGTAGGCTGCAATCCTACTCTAAATAAAACAAAGTGGGGTGGAACAAGTTGGACATGGTGACTAGGGCTGTTACAGTGACTTTATTATTATTACGAGTCATGAAGGCAGTCAAATTCCACGTGACTGTTTAGTCACGGTAATTAGGCTTCTCCAAGCTCTGATGCTGCTGATGGTCATTAGTAGCCTACCAAACGTGCTAACTGCTTGGAACTCAGCACTCCATGGTCTCTCTAACCACTCTGACATCAATGCAAATGTAATCGAAAATCTAATCAAACACTTAATGAGAGCCCATGAGCTCATGTTGTGCAACATTTCAATAGGCTTTGCAATTGCTTGAGGCCTATTATATTTATTTCTCAACTTCCCTAATATTAAGCACATTGCTTATCTTTACAACAGCAGTATAGCCTACTTGACTGGCATGAAAATGAACCACGGGAAAAGTGCCCTCCATTCACTATTTTAGTGCATAGATGTATTTTTTCCCCTGCCCCTGTTTTCGAGACAGGTGCCTGATTAATGGTCCATTCTAAATCAAAACAAATTTCACACATTATTTAGTATATGTAAAGACACGATTAAATCAAGAATAGTCTGATGGGTAACAATATTAGCCTATCACTTGTGAATGATACATAATCACTTGTGAATGATACATAATCACTTGTGAATGATACATAATCACTTGTGGATGGTGCCCCGCATAAGGCAAGAAACAATGCCTTTTTTGTGCAACTTTTTTGAATCATAGTCATGCACCTCATGTAGCCTCGTCCATAGGCCTATATGTTTTGATAAGGTTTGTATCACAACTAAAGATGCCAAATAACTTCTTAAAATTAAGCACATTAAGCCACTTTACAACGGGTGTAGAGCCTAACTGGCATACATAAGTAGTGCGTGAGTTTCAAGTTTGTAGAAGGTAATTTTCACCATAAAAATGCACCTTCATAATAAAAGCATTACATGCATAATCACATTTGCGGTCACTTTTGATAATGGTGTTTTCCCGCTAATGGAACATTTGTGCTTATAGCCTACCGCTGTGTGCAAATTGCTGCGCTTATAATGTGAAGAAATAAACTATTAGGTCATCAACATTGCGTCAAACATTTTTGGGGATGCTAGTGGATGTATTCATTTGGGATCCATCGCATCCCACAACTGTCCCAGACTTTGTTTGGAATATTTATTTGTTTGGAATACTTTTGTACTATGGAGATATTAGATCTTAGTGCTTTTTCTGTTTGTTAGGCCGACTCATCTTGTTGGCTGAAAAAGTAAATGTGGACAGTTCTTCCAATATCTTCAATATGCACCTCGGAATTGGATAAGGACGTGCGCAGCTGCATCGCCGATGTGTCTGTCTTCACTTGTAGCCTGTGAGAAAGACCTGATCACGTGATGAAGAGCCATGTGAGTGAGAGGTGCTTCGGAGCATGCAGCACCCAGGGAGGAGTGGGTGTTGTATGCTATAATTATTATATTTAGCCCAAGGGTACAACGGCCACTAGCCGCAAAAGGCATGGATTTTTTTAGTGGGCATTACGGCCACACAAAGGGGATGCCGCCTGGAAATTCAAGGCATTATCAAGTGCTTGTCAAATTGGGAATGGGAGACTGATGAAGTGTGTACAGCCTGTGTAAAAAAATAACATAAAGGATAAACAAATCCAGATTTTCAGTCGCTGACTTTCCACGACCAGATACCTTTTAAGGTATCTGTAAAATGAGATGAATTTGTAATGTGGGCCATCATTTGAGGTTGGCCATTCTAATACCATGATCTGGTGTCAGTATATCATCAAACAAATACTAAGGAGCATCTAACAGGGTGGAGTATAGTTAGATAAAGGGACATTTTAATATCTCTCACCAACACACTCTAGCAATTTCAGTACAACGAGTTACAGACCAGACCTCTCCAGGCAATGCTATTTAATTCTCCATTTTTTAGAGAGGGCTCTGAGAGGGATGATTCACTTGAGCTTATTGTTTGATAGCTGTCCTTATAACACCCACTCTGCCTGCTGCACATTACACACACACATAAACACACACATTCACATAGCAAGTAGAACCTACAGTAGGCTAGTAATAGTGCATGACAATGACTTCTCTTTATGCAGAAGACTCAGATTATAGTGGTGTAGTTAGTAGAATAGGCTAAATTCTTCATGACTCCGCATCAGAAAATGTCAGGTGGTCTGACAAGTGTCAACACACATTGAATCGACGCTTACCTTCAACTCCCAAATCTGTTCTAGGCTATTTGTTGACCGACCGGCCCCCTTACAGACACCGTTGTTGTGTTTCTTATTTGACGTTTTGGTAGTGTGAGTCTAAAGGCCTCATTATTTGTGGTTGTGATGGGCTTACTTGTCCAGGGAGAGAGAGATGGTTTTCTCTAGGTAAGTACACAGACATTAGGCGAGTCTTCTGACACACAAAGATCCAACAGCATTGTCAATGGATGGAGTTTGTACTTCTGCACCCAAGTTAAGTTGACGGAAGTGAAGTTACCAGTTGGTCCACAGTGTGTTGCTCTGTCTGTGATCAGTGTTGACAGTTTGTTGCTGGTACAGCCCTCTGCACTCCTTAGCTTTAATACAGCTCCACCCTCCCCCTCAATCTCTTTTCCTTCCCTCTCTTCTCACTCTGCGTTGGACGTGGGCGATGCTGCCATCTCTCTCTCCTCCCTCTGGATGATTGCATTAGCCTCCTCTATTCCATCGTTCCCTGTCATTTCATTCATTTCCCCTATTTTGAACACTTGTACTCAAGAGCTTTTACTCCAACCATTTTGTCAGTCTGTTGATCCTGCTTCTCCTGCTCCTAGTGCTCCTCTTACACACAGCATGGATGCACTAATTGGACCGTTTGTCATTCCCACTGTTTATTTCATATTTTTCTCTCAAACCCTTAGCCCTAATGCTCACATCTATGTATGTATGTATGCCTCAGTCTCTTGTACACCTCTCTCACCTCTCCCTGTATGATTCTCTCTGTTAATTAAAGACAAACACTGGAAAAAGTCAGGAATTGACAGACCCATTATTGAAACAATATGAAAGCAGGATGGTCACGCTGTACATTTCCAACCTAAACCAGCAGCAGGTCCACCGCCCAAAGATCCTACACAGGCCATATTGAATCACATGGTGAAAGTGGAACTGGGTGTGTCTCTTTTTTTTTTTCATGGAAAAAAAGCAATGACTTATTTTAATATTTCGTTTGAAGTAGCCATAATGAACGTCACCTGTGTTTTTTATCTTATGGTGGGGAAATACATAGAAAAGTCAATTACTCCCTTCCCTATAACAAAAGTTGGATGATGTCTAGCTTTTATGTGGCTCAAAACATCTCAATATCTCTCTGACCTCCTTATTTGTGGGGTCAAGGCCTACAGTGCCTTCAAAAAGTATTCATACCCCATAACACTCACTCATGTCATGAAGTGCTTTGAGAAGGTAGTCAAGTATCATATCACCTCCACCTTACCTGTCACCATAGACCCACTTCAATTTGCTTACCGCCCCAATAGATCCACAGATGATGCAATCGCCATCACACTGCACACTGCCCTATCCCTTCTGGGCAAGAGGAATACCTATGTAAGAATGCTGTTCATTGACTATAGCTCAGCATTCAACACCATAGTACCCTCCAAGCTCATCATTAAGCTAGAGGCCCTGGGTCTCAACCCCGCTCTGTGCAATTAGGTCCTGGAACTCCTGACGGGCCACCCCCAGGTGGTGAAGATCCACTTCGCTGATCCTCAACACGGGCTCCACAAGGGTGTGTGCTCAGCTCCCTCCTGTACTCCTTGTTCACCAATGACTGCGTGGCCATGCACGCTTCCAACTCAATCATCAAGTTTGCAGACGACACAACAGTTGTAGGCTTGATTACCAACAACGACGAGACAGCCTACAGGGAGGAGGTGAGGGCACTCAGTGTGGTGTCAGCAAAACAACCTCTCACTCAATGTCAACAAAACAAAGGAGATGATTGTGGGCTTCAGGAAACAGCAGAGGGAGCACCCCCCTATCCACATCGATGGGACAGCAGTGGAGAAGGTGGACAATTTTGACTTCCTCTGCTTACGCATCACGGACAAACTGAAATGGTCCATCCACAGAGACCATATGGTGAAGAAGGCACAACAGCGCCTCTTCCCTCATAAGGCTGAAGAAATATGGCTTGTCACCTAAAACCCTCACAAACTTTTACAGATGCACAATTGAGAGCATCCTGTCGGGCTGTATCACCGCCTGGTACGGCAACTGCACCACCCACAACAGCAAGGCTCTCGAGAGGGTAGTGCGGTCTGCACAACGCATCAACGGGGCAAACTACCTGCCCTCCAGGACACCTACAGCACCCGATGTCAACGGAAGGCCAAAATAATCATCAATGACAACAACTACCCGAGCTACTGCTTGTTCACCCCGCTACCACCCAGAAGGCGAGGTCAATACAGGTACATCAAAGCTGGGACCGAGAGACTGAAAAACAGCTTCTATCTCAAGGCCACCAGACTTTTAAACAGCCATCGCTAACACATACAGACTTGAAATCATTGGCCACTTTAATAAATGGATCTCTAGTCACTTTAAAATGTTTACGTATCTTGCATTACTCATCTCATATGTGTATACTGTCCTTTATACCATCTGTTGCATCTTGCCTGTGCAGTTCTGTCATTGCTCATCCATATATTTACATGTTAATATTCAAATCCTTTACTTAGATTTGTGTGTTTATGTAGTTGTGGAATTGTTAGATTACGTTAGATATTGCTGCACTGTCGTAACTAGATGCACAAGCATTTCACTACACTCGCAATAACATCTGCGAACCCATGTGAATGTTACCAATAAAATTTGATTTGATTTGATACCCCTTTACCTATTCCACATTTGGTTCTATTACAGCCGGAATCTATTTTATTAAATATATTTATTTTCTCTCACACATGTACACACAGTACCCCATAATGACAAAATGAGATATTTTTGCAAATCTATTGAAATCTATTAAATGTTGGCAGCGATTGCAGCTGTGAGTCTTTCTGGGTAAGTCTCTAAGAGCTTTTCACACCTGGATTGTGCAACATTTAGCCATTTTTTTTATTATTCTTTTTTTTAAATTCAACCTCTGTCAAATTGGTTGTTGATCATTCCTAGACAACCATTTTCAAATCTTGCCATAGATTTACATCAAAGCTGTGTTGTATTGGATTTGCCACAAACATAACACTTTGTATTCAAGACAAAAAGTTCATTGCTTTGATATGTTTTTTTGCAGTATTACTTTGTGCCTTGTTGCAAACAGGATGCATGTTTTGGAATATTTTTTATTATGCTTCCCTTTCACTCTGTCAATTAGGTTAGTATTTTGGATGAACTACAATGTTGTTGATCAATCCTCATAAAGTCACCATTGGCCTTACAATGAAGTCCCTGAGTGCTTTCCTTCCTCTCCAAAGGATGTATCTTTGTAGTGACTGGCTGTATTGATACGTCATCCAAAGTGTAGTTAATAACTTTACCATGTTCAATGTCTTTAAAAAGTTTTTAGCCATCTACTAATAGGTGCCCTTCTTTGTGAGGCATTGGACAATCTTACAGGTCTTTGTGGTTGATTCTGTATTTGAAATTCACTGCTCGACTGAGGGACCTTACAATTATCTGTATGTGTGGGGTACAGAGATGAACATGTTAACACTATTATTGCACACAGTGAGTCCATGCAACTTATTATGTGACTTTTTAAGGACATTTTTACTCCTGAGCTTATTTAGGTTTGTCATAACAAAGAGGTTGAATAGTTATTGACCCGAGACATTTCAGCTTTTCATTTTTTCATAATTTGTTAAAATCACAAAAAATATCATTCCACTTTGACTGTGTGTGTGTGGGGTCCAGTGACAAATCACAATTGAATCAATTTTAAATTCAGGCTGTAACACAACCAAATTTGGAAAAAGTAGAGGTGTATGAATACTTTCTGAAAGCACTCCATGTGCTCACCATGTCTGTCTCGGCATCTTGTCTCCAAGTCCGTCTGGCCTGGTGGTCTGTTGTGTCTCTGTCTGACAATCTTAATGAATCTGTCCATCTTTTTTCCAGGACCCAGCAGGGATCTTTGAGCTGGTGGAGGTGGTTGGCAATGGGACCTATGGACAGGTGTACAAGGTAAGACAAGACATATGGATGGGGCTTGGATCAGCAATCCAGCGTAGGTGAGAGACACTGAACCACCGAGACAATTTAAGCTTATATTGATGCTGTCTGAGTGTCTCCCCTTATCAAACCCTCGTTGTGGTAGTAAATCTGAGATTAGGCCAGATTAATGCAGCTGTGCTGGACCACGCTGAGGCTGTCAGTCT
Organism: Oncorhynchus mykiss; assembly: GCF_057628025.1. Taxonomy (NCBI): domain Eukaryota; kingdom Metazoa; phylum Chordata; class Actinopteri; order Salmoniformes; family Salmonidae; genus Oncorhynchus; species Oncorhynchus mykiss. Next base: position 35,295,544 of record NC_143031.1, on the reverse strand, counting down.
GAGGAGCCGAGAAGACTGGTAGTAGTAATGAGAAGATGGAGAGAACTGAAAAGTAGACATGAAGAGAAAATGATGTGGTGAAACATACAGCATAATCACTCTCAAAACAGATTAAACCAGGGCAGAGTTCCTTTAACTATTAGAGAATTTTTGCTCAAAGTTAAGATGTGTTTTTAGAGCTGACATCTGCTGTCCTAGCCTTCAGTTTCTTGTTTTGATTGATTGACCAGTTAAGACAGGGGTTCTCAAACCTTTTGGTGTCTGGAACCCCTTTTGTGATAGCAAATTAATCATTGACCCCCTCATAATCATAACACAACTCGAGTGAGATAAAAATAGCATACAACAAGTTCTACTATGACTTTGGCAGGGCATGACTGGACAAACCAAGTCTCGGGCCCTTGGAAGGAACTTTTTTTTAGCAACGTTTTCGAAAATAGTATTTGGCCGTTTTCAAGCTCCCCCCCCCCCCCCCCCGCAAACATTTTTAGGGGAATACAATAAGTATTAAGTAAAAAAAGGTGTAATTGGTGAAGTACTATGAATACCAATATCCCTATGAGCCTCCCAGGCCCATTGCCCACCCAGGGTTAAGAACATACATTTTGATTAGGAGCTATATGTCATATTTTTGCATTGTAATTTCAGAAAATGTCCTTAATATACCTACAGTAATAGTGGAATGATGGTGTTTCACAATATTTCCCCCCCAAAATGCTATTGGGTACACACATAATTGCATTCTAATGATGCATCCTTCTTATTGGTGTGTGTCTTCTAGCCCCAGTCAATTTGAAAAAGAGACAACCCATCTTTTGTTGACCAATAAGAAGGCTGCACCATTTTGTCTGTGCCCAAGAAGATTTTTTGTGGAAAAAAATCTGTGAAACACTATCATTCCACTATTACTGTAGATATATTGAAGACATTTTCTGAAATTACAATGCAAAAATATGACATAGTACCTTTTAATATTATTGTATTGTATTACAGTGTATATACTTATTCCATGGATCCCTTGGCCAAAATTAGTTTAATCTGTTCATTAGTTTAATCTGTTAGTACTATTCATAAAAAAAGCAATGAAAAAAATATATATCTATATTTATTTTGAGATCTGGCCGCCTGCAGTACCTCCGCAGACACCACTTTAAGAGCCCCTGAATTAAGATGATCAAGTTTACTCTGCCTTTATTCAGGGGCGTCATGTTAAGACGGGCCAGCTGGCTGCCATCAAGGTAATGGACGTGACAGAGGAAGAAGAGGAAGAGATCAAGGCTGAGATCAACATGCTGAAGAAGTACAGCCATCACCGCAATATTGCCACCTACTACGGAGCTTTCGTCAAGAAGAGCCCACCTGGACATGATGACCATCTCTGGGTCAGTGTGATGGCTGTTGTCCCTGTCTGGTGGTATAATCTGAGGGAGAGCTTCATTATTTAATGGGTTGTCTCTGATATCCATGAATGGCTTAATGCACAGAAACAATATTATGATTACTGCAGGAAGCATTATTTATTACAGTGAACATTGCAGTCTGTCTGTGTATTTATGTGTGCTAAGTTCCATCCTTTCTGTATAGCTGGTGATGGAGTTCTGTGGGGCGGGCTCCGTGACAGACCTAGTGAAGAACACCAAGGGTAACTCTCTGAAGGAGGACTGGATCGCTTACATCTGCAGAGAAATCCTCAGGGTGAGAAACCACACTGCACCCAACCGTAGAACCATTACACAACAGTCTTTAGGCCAAGCACCCACGTAAATACCTACAGTGGAAAAGCACCATTACAGACTCCCTCCAGAGGGCGTCGAACCCCTGACTGAACTCTGACCACTCTTTGATACCCAGGGCCTCTCGCACCTCCACCAACACAAGGTCATCCACAGAGACATCAAAGGACAGAACGTGCTGCTGACGGAGAACGCAGAGGTCAAACTCGGTGAGAGGATGGATGCTAAACTGTTCATGTGTTTGCTCTGCTGCTTCCTGTGTGTTATCTACATGGTTTATATGTACAGTGTGTGGGGTTGTTGTGATGAATATGTAATCCTGAGCACTATACTATCAATCTAGTTTGAGGAGGTAACTTTGGTCAACTCTGAGTTCAACTCAGGATAACCGGGACCACAAAATTGGCTCACCTTTTAGCCAGGTACATTTCTATGGCAATGAATCCTTCAAATGTAATCTGGTCCGCGGCAGGCTAACTCAGGGCCAACTACATTTATACTGAATGTAGTGTCTGAGCGGCGAGTTAAGGACAAATTAAATCAGATTCCCTCCCTCTCAGATTACGTCATCATCCCCTTCACCTGAACAGCTTCTACCCCCAAGCCATAAGACTGATACGTAGTTAGGTACAGTGGGGCAAAAAAGTATTTAGTCAGCCACCAATTGTGCAAGTTCTCCCACTTAAAAAGATGAGAGGCCTGTCATTTTCATCATAGGTACACTTAAACTATGACAGACAAAATGAGAGAAAAAAAATCCAGAAAATCACATTTTAGGATTTTTAATGAATGTATTTGCAAATTATGGTGGAAAATAAGTATTTGGTCAATAACAAAAATGTATCTCAATACTTTGTTATATACCCTTTGTTGGCAATGACAGAGGTCAAACGTTTTCTGTAAGTCTTCACAAGGTTTTCACACACTGCTGCTGGTATTTTGGCCCATTCCTCCATGCAGATCTCCTCTAGAGCAGTGATGTTTTGGGGCTGTTGCTGGGCAACATGGACTTTCAACTCCCTCCAAAGATTTTCTATGGGGTTGAGATCTGGAGACTGGCTAGGCCACTCCAGGACCTTGAAATGCTTCTTACGAAGCCACTCCTTCGTTGCCCGGGCGGTGTGTTTGGGATCATTGTCATGCTGAAAGACCCAGCCATGTTTCATCTTCAATGGCCTTGCTGATGGAAGGAGGTTTTCACTCAAAATCTCACGATACATGGCCCCATTCATTCTTTCCTTTAAACAGCCCCAAAGCATGATGTTTCCACCCCCATGCTTCACAGTAGGTATGGTGTTCTTTGGATGCAACTCAGCATTCTTTGTCCTCCAAACACGACGAGTTGAGTTTTTACCATTTTTTTAAATTTTGGTTTCATCTGACCATATGACATTCTCCCAATCTTCTTCTGGATCATCCAAATGCTCTCTAGCAAACTTCAGACGGGCCTGGACATGTACTGGCTTAAGCAGGGGAACACGTCTGGCACTGCAGGATTTGAGTCCCTGGCGGTGTAGTGTGTGGTAAGCTTTGTTACTTTGGTCCCAGCTCTCTGCAGGTCATCCACTAGGTCCCCCCGTGTGGTTCTGGGATTTTTGCTCACCGTTTTTGTGATCACTTTGACGCCACGGGGTGAGATCTTGCGTGGAGCCCCAGATCGAGGGAGATTATCAGTGGTCTTGTATGTCTTCCATTTCCTAATAATTGCTCCCACAGTTGATTTCTTCAAAACAAGCTGCTTACCTATTGCACATTCAGTCTTCCCAGCCTGGTGCAGGTCTACAATTTTGTTTCTGGTGTCCTTTGACAGCTCTTTGGTCTTGGCCATAGTGGAGTTTGGAGTGTGACTGTTTGAGGTTGTGGACAGGTGTCTTTTATACTGATAACAAGTTCAAACAGGTGCCATTAATGCAGGTAACACGTGGAGGACAGAGGAGCCTCTTAAAGAAGAAGTTACAGGTCTGTGAGAGCCAGAAATCTTGCTTGTTTGTAGGTGACCAATACTTATTTTCCACCATAATTTGCAAATAAATTCATTAAAAATCCTACAATGTGATTTTCTGGATTTTTTGTCTTCTCATTTTGTCTGTCATAGTTGAAGTGTACCTACAGGCCTTCTCGTCTTTTTAAGTGGGAGAACTTGCACAATTGGTGGCTGACTAAATACTTTTTTGCCCCACTGTATCTATTTAATCAATAGCTACTCGCACAATCTGCATTGACCCTTTTTGCACTCTTTTGACTCATCCAAAAGCTGTTGCAGTTTATCTATCCTATTGACTAGTCACTTTATACCCATCTATATGTTCATGTCTACCTCAATAACCTTGTACCCCTGCACATTGACTTGGTACTGGTACCCTGTGTTTATGCCTTGTGTTATTATTTTTCTATTATTTCTCTTCTTCTCTCTGCATTGTTGGGAAGGGCCCGTAAGTAATTATTTCACTCTTAGTCTAGATATGTTGTTTACGAAGCATGTAACAAATACAATTTGATTACATTTTTATGAATTTGATTTTGATTTGAGGAACACAACGGATTAAATATTTTATTCATCAAACGTGTTTTTGTGTGTAGAGAAATACCTATCACATTGCACATTTAGTAATGACGAATGCACGTCACGCACAGAAACTTTATGACAAATGCACGTCACGCACAGAAACTTTATGACAAATGCACGTCACGCACAGAAACTTTTGTTTCACTTAATACAATTATTTGATCAATAGGAGTGGGGAACAAGGTGCTCATATATTGATAACCACATCAAAACACACCAAAGTAATAAAATAAGGATGCAATTTCTAAAAGTCTCTTTCACACGATAGCCTGCTGAATTTGCAAGATACATTTTCTTTAAATTTAAATGTGGCACTGACTCAATGAAGAGTTTGGCATTCAACTAGCCATGTGCGACATGCACACGCAGTTACAAGCCTGCTAGAGGCAGGCGGTCAAGCAATATCCACCGTTATAGTACGGATGAAGCCTGAGCTGGAATGGGAAGCTAACTGAAGCTGGCTAGCTTTAGAAAACCCTGAGTAGATCTAGCTTGCAGGGGGTATACCCCTCTGCTCTTTGAGCCTGTAAGTTACCCTTCAGTGTGTGTTTACAGCAGCTTTCCTCAGTCTAAACATTGACTCACCCCCAGGCACTCTATGCATTTGTATTATTTCTTTATCTACAACTTAACTAAATCAAGACTTGAAGCAAAGTCAAAAAAGAGAATAGTTGCTAATATTCTACTACTAATACTGACTTCTGTCCTCTCCACTGTGGCCAGTGGACTTTGGGGTGAGTGCTCAGCTGGACAGGACTGTGGGGCGCAGGAACACCTTCATCGGTACGCCTTATTGGATGGCCCCTGAGGTCATCGCCTGTGACGAGAACCCTGACTCCACCTATGACTACAGGGTAATGACCCCTTTCCATCCTAACGTGTGACTATGTTTGTGTTTGAGAGTGGCTACTAATTCTCACTGGTGTGTCCACAGAGTGATATCTGGTCCCTGGGGATCACAGCCATAGAGACGGCAGAGGGAGCTCCTCGTAAGTACAGTACAGTGAGCCCACACACACATCTGACTCCACTTTATTACCCTATTCATCTACAAACACACACACACACACACACAGCCACGAAACAGCTTTATCTCCAGCTCTCAAGAACACATTCCGCATAACATAAACCTGCAGTAGAGAGATTGAATAATCTTCCTCCTGTCTCATTACTGGCCTGTAAATCAAGCCCCGTGTTTAAGAGGTGGCTCATTCACCACTGTGCTGCTCATGTAAGATACGAGGTGGGGGGGGGCTATTGATCTGTGGCGCTAGATTGTCTACTCTATATCAAATCGCAAAGCACTACAGTGCCTTCAGAAAGTATTCGTACCCCTTGACTTATTCCACATTTTGTGTTAGACTGAATTCAAAATGTATAAAATATATTTATGTTCTCACCCATCTACACACAATACCTCATAATGACAGTGAAAATGTTTTTGGAAATTTTAGCTAATTTATTGAAATGAAATGCAGATATCTAATTTACATAATTATTCCCCTTTGCTATGACACTCCAAATTGAGCTTCGGTGCATCCAATTTCCTTTTATCTTCCTTGAGATGTCACTACAACTTCATCCACCTGTGCCAATTCAATAGTTTGGACATGATTTAGAAAGAAACACACCTGTCTATATAAGGTCCTACAGCTGACAGTGCATGTCAGAGCAGAGACTATACCATATACCAAGTTCAAGAAACTGTCTGTAGATCTCAGAGAGAATTATGATGAGGCATATCTGGGGAAGGGTATAAAACAATTACTAGAGTGCTGAAAATCTCCAAGAGCACAGTGGTCTCCATCATTGGGAAATTGAAGAAATATGGTACTACCAACACTGCCTAGAGCTGGCTGTCCAACCAAACTGAGCAACTGGACAAGAAGGAACTTTGTCAGGGGGGGTGACCAAGACCCCAATAACCACTCTGACAGAACTACAGAGTTTTTGGGCTGAGATGGGAGAGCCTGCCAGAAGGACAACTGTCTCTACAGCATTTCACCAAGCTAGGCCCCACCCACTTGGGAGACTGGCCCACCCACTGGGGAGCAAGGCCCAGCTTTTCAGAATTTGTTTTTCCCCACAAAATGGCTTTATTACAGACATGAATACTTGTCATTTTCATCAGCTGTCTGGGTGGCTGGTCTCAGACGATCCCACAGGTGAAGAAGCCTGATCTGGAGTTCCTGGGCTGACGTGGTACATGTAGTCAGTCTATGGTTGTGATGCCGGTTGGACGTAATACCAAAATCTCTAAAACAAGAGGCGGCTTATGGAAGAGAAATTAACATGACATTTTCTGGCAACAGCTCGGTTGGTCATTCCTGCAGTCAGCATGCCAATTGCATGCTCCCTCAACTTGAGACATATGTGGCACTGGGTTGTGTGACACAACTGCACATTCTGAGTGGCCTTTTATTGCCCCCAGCACAAGGTACACCTGTGTAATGATCATGCTGTTTAATGAGCTTGATATGCCACACCAGTCAGGTGGATGGATTATCTTGGCAAAGGAGAAATGCTCACTATCTGGGATGTAAACTAATTTGTTCAGTATAATACATTTTGAATTCAGGCTGTAACACAACAAAATGTTGAATAATTCAAGGGGTATGAATACTTTCTAAAGGCACTGTATCACTTCACACTGCTCCCACTGTAGGCAGCTTTGAAGGGAGGGGGGGGGGTGCCTAACTGAAGGAGTCTCTCTCGGAAGCCTGGTGCTCCTGCTGTTGCTGTACCCACCTAGTATGCATGACATAGCCCATGGGTCGTTCAATGACATTAGTGTTTTTTGTGTCCCTTTTGATATTTTAAGAGTGTGCACAAATATTTAATTTTAAAAGCCTGTGATATTAAATGAAGAGCCCTCTAATATGGACCACATGAAAATGAAGACTTGCTAAAATGAAGCATTTTGACATAACCCTCTGTGCACCCTTTGTGACTTTAACCCATTTCCGTTTCACCATCATTGTAAAGCCCTAGTTATGTTGCATTGACAAGGTCATTTATTATGTATTTACTGTTATTATTGGTTCCTTTTAAGGTCAAATAAAAAAAACTGTACCCTCATTTTAAGGTCAACCCTGTTAAGTGAACTAAATACATTTTAATATGGTGAAACTATTCCTTAAAAAAATATTTTTTATAAATCCAAACAGCATTTTAACATCTTATGCTCAAACCCCAGTGTAAAAGCAGGTGAGCTGGCTCTACTCTTTTTGGCCAAGTTCTGGTGTTTTGTGGTGGAAAACTGAGCATGTCAAGCATAACACGTCAGCCCTGTTATCCATAACACGTCAGCCCTGTTATCCATAACACGTCAGCCCTGTTATCCATAACACGTCAGCCCTGTTATCCATAACACGTCAGCCCTGTTATCCATAACACGTCAGCCCTGTTATCCATAACACGTCAGCCCTGTTATCCATAACACGTCAGCCCTGTTATCCATAACACGTCAGCCCTGTTATCCATAACACGTCAGCCCTGTTATCCATAGCTAGAGGCTAGAAATGTTTTATATTTTTTTTGTTTGTATTATCTTTTACCAGATCTAATGTGTTATTCTTCTACATTCATTTCACATTTCCACAAACTTCAAAGTGTTTCCTTTAAAATGGTATCAGGAATATGCATATCCTTGCTTCAGGTCCTGAGCTACAGGCAGTTAGATTTGGGTATGTCATTTTAGTCAAATATTTTTTTAAAGGGTCCGATCCCTAAAAATAAATCGCCAACCCTGTTACTTTACTTGGCACTTAATAGGCACTTACTATAGTAATTTAGTTTATTTAACCTCTTGAGATGGGAAAACAAATTGGTGTGGTGTGCCGTCATTAATTATGCAACATGGACTTACATTCTCACTAATACTGTGTTAGTTCCTACTGGTTACTGTGGGATACTACTGGCTAATTGTCGTTTTTCAAAACCTTACCAAACCACCCTGTGGTCTGACATGAGCAGACTAGTTTCACTAATTTGAACAAACCGACATACATTCTAGATGTGCAAAACAGGTGAAACGTGCCCGTCTGTCTGTAAAGGTGGTCTGTCTGTACAGGTGTCACTTAAGTTCCCACAGATGCACATACAAAACATATCCAGCACAACCTTCGTATAGAGTAAGGTATGGCCAACTTCAACTGGTCATGTAATCATTGTGTCGTCACAAGGTTCTGAAATAAAACCCACTGAATGCCTTGGGCAGTATCAGAAGTACCGCCAGTGTATGCATTCTAGAATGCCTTTTATTGTTGAGCTGATAACCTAACCAGACAGGTTTTGCTAGCTACGCTGGGAAGACGAGGAGTAACAGTGTTGCTCAAACAAGACAATGGGGCAATAGGTGTGAGGGAACAAAGAAAGGATAACGATTGGGATTAGGAAGACCACAGATATTGACTGGGAGTAGCTAGGTTATTAGTGTCACAATTCTCTGCAAAGAACTATGTGCTCCATTACAAGTGTATACTGTATATATACTACTGGTATTTATACTGTATACTAATACACTACTGGTATTTAAATTCTGTTTTGATTTAAATGCTTGGTGGGTATAATACCAATCCATAATACCTTTTCCCCATACCTCTTGCTCTCCCCCCTCTCTCTCCACCTCCAGCTCTGTGTGATATGCACCCAATGAGAGCTCTGTTCCTCATCCCGAGGAACCCTCCTCCCAAACTCAAGTCCAAGAAGTGGTGAGTGTGCTGTTTAGATTCTGCTGTTGTTTTATCTGAAACATCAGTTTTATTTTAGGACATAGCTATTTTGTCTTGACTCCCCTCACTGCCCTCCATCCCTTCCTTTGCAGTGATAAGATTCCTTCCTTACCCTAGCCCTGCTGCGCTTTACGGAACTATTTACATCCAACACCAGCTGGATTCCTTTCATACACTGGAAGTACAGTGGCATATGAGAAATGTGATCACTAAGACTAAATCAACATTAGGGCAGTGGCGGTCATGACATTTTCTCAGTTGGTTATTGTAATGCAAAAGACTGCCAGTCTCACGGTAATTTACCGTTAATTAACATAAACACGTTTAGTATTTCCAGGCCTCAACACATACAAGCCGCTGATACACGCCTTTGGAACATCTACATTAAAACGTAGTATAATAGTATAATATAGCAATTGAATATACACCAACACAATAAATCCATGATTTATTTTATTCACGTCTAAAGAAACATTATGATATGAGGAAAATGTATTTTCGAAGAACAGAATATGAGTTGGCCTACTGTAGGCATATGTTATTTGGCAATGCTCCTGCTTTAGGCTTGTTCATTTAGCTGACAAGCTATTCTTATGTCCTGTGGCATTATATTATTTTATGTTATAGTAAGAAGAATATAATTGAACTTAGCTGAATAAAGTAGAAAGGATATTTTTACCATTACAGAGCAAGTGCGCATATGAAGTGGCTATGTTGAGCAAGTCCTATGTGCTAGATTTAGAGTGAATTGTCAACTTTAGTTGTGAATGATACAGACCTTTTAGAATGCCTTAGAAATCACAAAATACATGGGCTGCATGACGCTACTATAGGCTATTGATGGTTTGAGAAAGTAGCAAAAACATCTTGAGCTCTGTTCTTTGCCTCAACAGTCAGTTAACATGACCACAATGAATTCTGTAGCCTTTATGTGCTTATTTTGATTATATAAATGCTTCAAAATTCAAAAATTATCTCATAGAACTCTTCTAAGCCTGTGTTTACCACAGGCCTTATTTTTGGTGTTTATCCCCCCAAAAACGATTCTTTCCCCATTAATTCCCCCATAGCAATGGCTGAACGAACCAGAGGTAACTCATTTACATTTTTTAGGACTACAAACTGTGGAGGTCTATTAGTCCAGTAGTCACCAACCGGTCGATATCCAAGGCATTCCTAGTTGATCATCAAACGTTTCTGTACAAAGCCCAATGATAAAAGCCTTGCGTTCCCATGAAAATACCAGTGAAAGATCTACCTAAAGGAGCACTGTTGTACATTGCCACTTTAAATGAATGGACACTGACTGTCTTGCTGTCTCTATTTCACTCTCCCACACACACAGACCTTTCCTGTTCTTCTTCTCTTTTTCTGAACACTCTTCTTGGGATAGTTTCATTCCCAATTACATGTGACCTACATTCCCAATTACATGTGACCTACAGGAGATACCAGGCCTCCTAAAAGTCCCACTCACACCAGCTGTCCCATCTCTGTCCACCAAACAGATGTTACTCATTATCCTCCTCTGCCTCACCTGACTCTGACATTCATTACCCCCCCCTTCAGGTCTAAGAAGTTTATAGATTTTATTGAGGGCTGCCTGGTGAAGACGTACACCAGCCGGCCGTCCACAGAGCAGCTCTTGAAGCACTCATTCATCCGGGACCAGCCCACAGAGCGCCAAGTCCGCATCCAGCTCAAAGACCACATTGACCGCACACGCAAGAAGAGGGGAGAGAAGGGTGAGAGAGGGAAGGGCCGGCCTGAACCTGACTGAGGCCTCTGTAATTTGGGTTGAGCTATTTTGTGTTTTCCATATAATGGTTGTTGGAGGGTGGGGTGTATTTTTGATTGGAGGGTGGGGGTGAGGTGTATTATGGTATGGAGGGTGAGGTGTATTATGGTATGGAGGGTGAGGTGTATTATGGTATGGAGGGTGAGGTGTATTATGGTATGGAGGGTGAGGTGTATTATGGTATGGGGGGTGAGGTGTATTATGGTATGGGGAGTGAGATGTATTATGGTATGGGGAGTGAGGTGTATTATGGTATGGGGGTAAGGGTGGGATGTATTATGGTATAGAGGTTGAGATGTATTATGGTATGGAGGGTGAGGTGTATTATGGTATGGAGAGTGGGATGTATTATGGTATGAAGGGTGAGGGTGGGATGTATTATGATATGGAGGGTGAGAGTGGGATGTATTATGGTATAGAGGTTGAGATGTATTATGGTATGAGGGTAAGGGTGGGATGTATTATGGTATAGAGGTTGAGATGTATTATGGTATGGGGGTAAGGGTGGGATGTATTATGATATGGAGGGTGAGAGTGGGATGTATTATGGTATAGAGGTTGAGATGTATTATGGTATGGGGGTAAGGGTGGGATGTATTATGGTATAGAGGTTGAGATGTATTATGGTATGGGGGTAAGGGTGGGATGTATTATGGTATAGAGGTTGAGATGTATTATGGTATGGAGGGTGAGAGTGGGATGTATTATGGTATGAAGGGTGAGGGTGGGATGTATTATGATATGGAGGGTGAGGGTGGGATGTATTATGGTATGGAGGGTGAGAGTGGGATGTATTATGGTATGGAGGGTGAGGGTGGGATGTATTATGGTATGGAGGGTGAGGGTGGGATGTATTATGGTATGAAGGGTGAGAGTGGGATGTATTATGGTATGGAGGGTGAGAGTGGGATGTATTATGGTATAGAGGTTGAGATGTATTATGGTATGGAGGGTGAGAGTGGGATGTATTATGGTATGGAGGGTGAGAGTGGGATGTATTATGGTATGGAGGGTGAGGGTGGGATGTATTATGGTATGAAGGGTGAGAGTGGGATGTATTATGGTATGGAGGGTGAGAGTGGGATGTATTATGGTATGGAGGGTGAGAGTGGGATGTATTATGGTATGGAGGGTGAGAGTGGGATGTATTATGGTATGGAGGGTGAGAGTGGGATGTATTATGGTATGGAGGGTGAGCGTGGGATGTATTATGGTATGGAGGGTGAGAGTGGGATGTATTATGGTATGGAGGGTGAGAGTGGGATGTATTATGGTATGGAGGGTGAGAGTAGGATGTATTATGGTCATTGTTTGCAGTACTAAAGTGCATTCTGCAAAATATTTAGACACCTTCACGTTTTCCACATTTTGTTACGTTACAGCCTTATTCTAAAATGGATCAAATATTTTTTTTCACTCATCAATCTACAAGCAATACCCCATAATGACAAGGAAAAAACTATATAATGCATTATTTACCTAACTATTCAGACCCTTTGTTATGAGACTCGCAATTGAGATCAGGTGCATCCTGTTTCCATTGATCATCCTTGAGATGTTTATACAACTTGATGGGAGTCCATCTGTGGTAAATTCAATTGATTGGACATGACTTGGAAAGGCACACACCTGTCTATATAAGGTCCCATTGTTGACAGTGCAAGTCAGAGCAAAAAACAAGTAATGAGATCAAAGGAATTGTCCGTAGAGCTCAGAGATAGGATTGTGTCGATGCACAGTATCAAAACATTTCTGCAGCATTGAAAGTCCTTCAAGAACACAGTGGCTTCCCATCATTTTTAAATGGAAGAAGTTTGGAACCACCAAGACTCTTCCTAGGCCAGATGGAAGCCACTCCTCATTAAAAGGCACATGACAGCCTGCTTGGAGTTTGCCAAAATGCACCTAAAGGACTCTCAGACCATGTGAAACAAGATACTTTGGTCTGATGAAACCAAGATTGAGCTATTTGGCCTGAAAGCAAAGTGTCACATCTGGAGGAAACCTGGCACCATCCCTACGGTGAAGCATGGTGGTGCCAGCATCATGCTGTGGGGATGTTTTTCAGTGGCAGGGACTGGGAACCATTCAGGATCGAGGGAAAGATGATTGGAGCAAAGTACAGAGATATCCTTGATGAAAACCTCCAGAGCACTCAGGATCTGACTGTGGCAAAGGTTCACCTTCCAACAGGACAACGACCCTAAGCACACAGCCAAGACAATGCAGGAGTGTCTTCGGGACCCGTCTCTGAATGTCCTTGAGTGGCCCAACCAGAGCCTGGACTTGAACCCGATCGAACAGCACTGGAGAGACCTGAAAATAGCTGTGCAGCGACACTCCTCATCCAACCTGACAGAGCTTGAGAGGATTTGCAGAGAAGAATGGGAGAAACTACCCAAATACAGGTGTGCCAAGCTTATAGCGTCATACCCAAGAAGACACAATGCTATAATCGTTGCCAATGGTGCTTCAACAACGTACTTAGTAAAGGGTCTGAATACTTACGTAAATGTGATATTTCGGGTATTATTTAAAAATAAATTGCAAACATTTCTAAAAACATGTTTTTGCTTTGTAATTATGGGGTATTGGGACTAGATTGATTGAGGCGTAAATTTTTTTTTAAATCCATAATTGAATAAGGATGTAACGTAACAATGTGGGAAAAAATCAAGGGGTCTGAATACTTTCCGAATGCACTGTAGATGCTATGCGTTCTCACTTCTGTTCTCTCTCTTACTGTCTTTGTTTCAGAGGAGACAGAGTATGAGTACAGTGGCAGTGATGAGGAGGATGAGAACCGTGGGGAAGACGGAGAGTCCAGGTAACACAACACCACCCCAACAACGTTACTACCCCAAGCAATACTGCAGTAATATAAGACCACATTGCCCTGAGATGAATGACACAATCTCCTGCTTCTCTACTATGATCTTTCCATCACCTCATCCTGCTATATGTCTCTGTCTCTCTGCATCGTCCTCTCTAACCCTTCCACCTTTCTCTCTCTCTCCGTCCTCTAGTACCTCCATCTTGAATGTGCCTGGTGAGTCGACGTTGAGGCGGGACTTCCTGCGTCTGCAGCAGGAGAACAAGGAGCGATCAGAGGCTCTGAAGAGACAGCAGGCCCAGCTGGCCGCCCAGCGCCGAGACCCAGAGGAACACAAGAGACAGCTGCTGCACGACCGACAGAAACGCATCGAGGAGCAGAAAGAACAGCGCCGCCGCCTGGAAGAGGTAATACACACAGGCCTTATATCAATTACATTTGCTCACCTCCTGCGCCTTCTCTCCTCTGTCCTCTCTCACCTCCTGCGCCCTCTCTCCTCCGTCCTCTCTCACCTCCTGTGCCCTCTCTCCTCCGTCCTCTCTCACCTCCTGCGCCCTCTCTCCTCCGTCCTCTCTAACCTCCTGCGCCCTCTCTCCTCTGTCCTCTCTCACCTCCTGCGCCCTCTCTCCTCCGTCCTCTCTCACCTCCTGTGCCCTCTCTCCTCCGTCCTCTCTCACCTCCTGTGCTCTCTCTCCTCTGTCCTCTCTCACCTCCTGCGCCCTCTCTCCTCTGTCCTCTCTCACCTCCTGTGCCCTCTCTCCTCCGTCCTCTCTCATCTCCTGCGCCCTCTCTCATCTGTCCTCTCTCACCTCCTGCGCCCTCTCTCCTCCGTCCTCTCTCACCTCCTGTGCCCTCTCTCCTCCGTCCTCTCTCACCTCCTGCGCCCTCTCTCCTCCGTCCTCTCTCAGGAGGGTAGGACTGTCTTCTGTTTGTCTACTAACAAATTTACACACACCTCAACCACTTATCGGTTTCCGAGTCACGGAGGAGAGAGGACGGAGGACTGGCTTTTGCCCAAATGAGAGCACTCCACTTACACACGATCACACACAGCCTTATCAACTGCGGCTAGTGTTCTTTAGCAGGTTCAAGTAAACCACAATTTTACCCTTTGAGGTAAAACCAGTGACCAACTTGGTTCAGCTGACTTTATTCTAACTTACAGAGAATGAATCATCACAAGCTTTTATACAGCTATCTATGTCACCCCAAGTCTCTAAGGTTTTCACAGTAGCCAGGTTTACTGGGCTTGTACTAGGCTGTTATGTATATTGCCAAAACACACTGTACAGTGTTTTTGAAGATGCCATAATACAGCAGGATATGAAGCTTGCTAATTTAGCAAGTTGGTAATGCCAGGTAGCCTAGTGGTTAGAGCGTTGGGACAGTAACCAAAAGGTTGCTGGGTCGAATCCCTGAGCTGACAAGGTAAAAATCTGTCGTTCTGCCCCTGAACAAGGCAGTTAACCCAAGGTTCCCCGGTAGGCAGTCATTGTAAATAAGAATTTGTTCTTAACTGACTTGCCTAGTTAAATAAAAGTTAAATTAAAAAAGCTATCTATATTGCAATTTTTTTATAACTAATATTATAATAAATAATTGTACATTTCTGTGCCAACTAAAATAATTCAACTGGATTTAAATCTCAAATGTTAGATTCACCACATGCAGTAGATGGGAATTGATTATCAGGTCAGGGAGAGAACATTTTTTTATCGCTGAATGTTCTCTGGAGATAGTTCATTAATTGGCAACAACAAAAGAGAAGACAAGCATCTTAAATGTAAAACATGTCATTAGCAAGTTATATCTTGTTTTAATACAACAATGAGGAAGCCTCTCTTAAGGGAGATGTTTTAATAGGGAGGATGTATTCTCTTTTCAGAAGGCGGCTTAAATCTATTCAGGGCGATACTAATTAAAGTGGTGCTCCAGAGCTTTTGTATAATTTCAGCCAGTAGTTTTGAAAGTAGTGCTCACAAACCAAAACAGATCCCTGAAAATTGTAGACAATTGTGTACTACGTCATGCAATTCGTATGATATGTTACGAATAGGAATTTGTACAAGTATGTTAAGAATTTGTAAGTGCTGAAGATCCCGGACTGCATCTTTAACCCTTTAGCCCTATTCTCAACTGGCTGGCAGAGCATGTTTTGACAATGGATTTCGAAGTGGATATGAAAAGAAACTTGACGTTATCTTAATTGGTCAACTCCCCCAGCCCTACTGCATCAAAAAACATACTTTGTATATTTTGGGGTTGCTGCAGTTCAGTGTTGTGGCACTGTAACTTTGCTCACTCGGGGCTGTAAGAACTCTGTCACAAAATATATGGGATAAGAGGCAGGAATTCAGTTGATGAGGGATTAATATTGCACCATTCCTGTTAGTAGAGACCTTGAAGAGTAGTCATATGAAAATAAATTAAAATGTAAAAAGCCTAAAAAGTAAGAATTTTGTAAAAATGTGCTCAACCAGGCGGTTGTCACTGTATGTAATAAAAGAGAACTACACTTTGTCATACATTATTATCTCAAAATGTCTGAATATGTGGGAAACATGGTGGAAGAACCTGGATCATTTTAAATATATAATTCCTTTTGGAGGCACATTGTAACATACACAACCTGAAAACACATTAATTTCAATGTAATTGAATATTCATGTTTGAACATAAATTACCATAATTTGTATTTTTTATAAATCCACATTTACCAAAGCGTACCCATCTATAAACTCCATTGAAGCAGACCTAAAGTATGTTTTTTAAATATTATTGAGTCGAGTAAAATCAAATTTATTTATATAGCCCTTCTTACATCAGCTGATGTTACAAAGTGCTCTACAGAAACCCAGCCTAAAACCCCAAACAGCAAGCAATGCAGGTGTAGAAGCACAGTGGCTAGGAAAAACTCCCTAGAAAGGCCGGAACCTAGGAATAAACCTAGAGAGGAACCAGGTTATAAGGAGTGGCCAGTCCTCTTCTGGCTGTGCCGGGTAGAGATTATAACAGTACATGGCCAAGATGTTCAAATGTTCATAGATGACCAGCATGGTCAAATAATAATAATCACAGTAGTTGTCGAGGGTGCAACAAGTCAGCACCTCAGGAGTAAATGTCAGTTGGCTTTTCATAGCCGATCATTAAGAGTATCTCTACCGCTCTGTCTCTAGAGTTGAAAACAGCAGGTCTGGGACATAGCACATCCGGTGGACAGGTCAAGGTTCCATAGCCGCAGGCAGAACAGTTGAAAGTGGAGCAGCAGCACGGCCAGGTGGACTGGGGACAGCAAGGAGTCATCATGCCAGGTAGTCCTGAGGCATGGTCCTAGGGCTCAGGTCCTCCGAGAGAGAGAAAGAGCGAGAGAGAATTAGAGAGAAAACCCATTACATGGGTTTCTGTACAGCACTTTGTGACATCAGCTGATGTAAGAAGGGCTTCATAAATACATTTGATTGAACGCATTTCAATTCACAGGTGTGCCTTGTTGAAAGTTAATTTGTGGAATTTCTTAATGCAATTGAACCAATCAGTTGTGTTGTGTTGTGACAAGGTATACAGAATATAGCATATTTGGTAAAATACCAAGTCCATATTATGGCAAGAAGAGCTCAAATAAGCAAAGAGAAACGACAGTCCATCATTACATTAAGACATGAAGGTCAGTCAATCCGGAATTTCAAGAACTTTCAAAGTTTCTTCAAGAGCAGTAGCAAAAACCATCAAGCGCTATGATGAAACTGGCTCTCATGGGGACCACCACAGGAAAGGAAGACCCAGAGTTACCTCTGCTGCAGAGGATAAATTCATTAGAGTTACCAGCCTCAGAAATTGCAGCCCAAATAAATGCTTCACAGAGTTCAAGTAACAGACACATCTCAACATCAACTGTTCAGAGGAGACTGCGTGAATCAGGCCTTCAATGTCGAATTGCTTCAAAGAAACCACTACTAAAGGACACCAATAATAAGAAGAGACTTGCTTGGGCCAAGAAACACGAGCAATGGATATTAGACTGGTGGAAATCTGTCCTTTTGGTCTGATGAGTCCAAATTTGAGATTTTTGGTTCCAACTGCTGTGTCTATGTAAGATGCAGAGTACGTGAACGGATGATCTCTGCATCTGTGGTTCCCACAGTGAAGCATGGAGGAGGAGGTGTGGGGGTGCTTTACTGGTGACACTGTTTGCGATTTATTTAGAATTCAAGGCACACTTAACCAGCATGGCTACCACAGCATTCTGCAGTGATATGCCAGCCCATCTGGTTTGCGCTTAGTGGGACGGTAATTTGTTGTTCAACAGGACAATGACCCAAAACACACCTCCAGGCTGTGTAAGGACTATTTGACCAAGAAGGAGAGTAATGGAGTGCTGCATCAGATGACCTGGCCTCCACAATCACCTGACCTCAACCCAATTGAGATGGTTTGGGATGAGTTGGGCCGCAGAGTGAAGGAAAAGCAGCCAACAAGTGCTCGGCATATGTGGGAACTTCTTCAAGACTGTTGGAAAAGCATTCCAGGTGACACCTCATGAAACTGGTTGAGAGAATGCCAAGAGTGTGTCAAGGCAAAGGGTGGCTACTTTGAAGAATCTCATGTTTTGATTTAACACATTTTTTTGGTTACTACATGATTCCATATGTGTTATTTCATAGTTTTGATGTCTTCACTATTATTGTACAATGTAGAAAATAGTAAAAATAAAGAACCCAATGTGGTTACTAAAGTCCGATTTGGCAGTTTTCACTGCATAACATTTAGAATAAGGTTTAGAAGAAGTGACTGCTAAAAGCTAACTCTCGTTCATATAAGCTGGTAGCATAGGCAGCATACAGTGGTGGTAGTCAGTCGTTTTTAACTAATGCAGTTGATTGGTGATGATGACATGAACATGCATCTATACATGCGGTAAAGCAGCGTTGGACTAGTAACCTAAAGGTTGCAAGATCGAATCCCTGAGCTGACATGGTAAACATCTGTCGTTCTACCCCTGAACAAAGCAGTTAACCCACTGTTCCCCAGTAGGCCGTCATTGTAAATTAGAATGTGTTCTTAACTGACTGGCCTAGTTAAATAAAGATGAAAAAAAGAAAAAAGAACGGTCATTCGAACTCGACCAAAACAATGGAATTGCCATGGAAACACGTGGGAGAAAGATACTGAACAGCAGTATCAGCAAAATTAGCATACATTTAGGCTATTGTTTGTGTTTCACACAATGTTGTGGTAAAAATTTGAGTATAATGTTTGCATATGGATGTCAATCCCAACACATGTTCATGTCATCAGTCAACAGCAATACAGTTGAAAACGACTAACTACTACCACTGAATTCTGTATGCTAACTAACTTATATGAACCAGAGTCAGTGTTTTCCTGGCATTTACCGCATCTATGGCATTGCTGGTATGGCTGTATTTTGACTTCTCAACTGCCTGGTAGAGATCTGTTATTTCCTAAATAAACATCAAGTTGAAAAAATGTATAGTTGATAGAATTGATAGAATTGATAGTACCTATTTGAGTTCTTAGTAGTAGGAATTTCAATTAAAAAAATAAAATGAAAATGTTTTCTAAGAATAGTCCGGTAAAGGTTTAAAAGAACAACTGGCCAAGTGTTTGAATAAGGAAGCAGGTCAGTGTCAGAAGATGAGTAGGGCTGCAGTGACTGGCGGTACATGTGTGACTCACAACCAACATCTCCCCCTCCTCCTCCCGCTCTTTCTCTCTCGCTTGCGCTTTCACACCTTTTATTTCCTCTCACATTGGAGGGGAAAAAAACAAACGGTTTATCCATTATAACAACAACATAATATGCAAAAGTGGCTTCCACACTCATTTCTCTCCCTCTCTCCTGTCATCCCTCTCAGCAACAGAGAAAAGAGCGAGAGATGGTGAGACAGCAAGAAAAAGGCCCCCATCGGAGACTTGACGATATCAGGAGGGAGGAGGATAGGAGGCTGGCCGAGAGGGAGCAGGTAACCAACCACGAGAAGCGCAGGAGCACAATCAGCCAATTGTGGAGAGGTGTGGGCGTAGCCTACTCTGCAGGCCACTCTGGCTGTGGAATGTCCGTGAGCTGGTTGCCATGGCAGCAGGGATCTAAATTAGAGTATTTATACAGAGATGAGTTTTCTGTGGGTGAGCTCAGTTTCTGCGTCTCCCTTTTGCTTCGTTTCTGCTCTACCTTAGTAACACTGTGACTGGCATTATATCACAGTCAACCTACGTTTTAGAATCAATTCTTATAGTCTCCTTTTCTCCATAAACCGTTTAACTCTCCTACCATTGCCCGTTTCTAAGCGATAACTAACCTGCATCGAGTCCTAAATGAAGAAGCGATGCAATTTATATGGATTTGTATTGTAGAGACTAACAGTCAAACTACAAAAGCGAATACCTTTTTGCAGTAGCTTTTAGTTAACCTGTAGAATTTTAAAGCCATGACAAATCACTAAGGCTGTGTACTAACTAGTGTATGTCAGTCATAATTTCCCCCCTACATCGTGGTCTATTTATATCTATCCTCTTCTTCTTCATTGTCTTTCCTTTCCCTCTTCACCCCTCCTCCACCTCTCTCTTCAGGAGTTCATAAGACATAAGTTAGAGGAGGAACAGCGGCAGTTAGAAATCCTTCAGCAGCAGCTGCTTCAGGAGCAGGCACTGCTCATGGTAACTCTCTTCCTTCCTTTATCCTGCAGTCACCTCCTCTCCTCAGCCCTAGTCTACCCCTACCTCTGCCTGCAGGGCATACTGCTCACCTTACCCTCCTCCTCCTACTGGCACTTCACACCTCTCACCACTAGAGGCGTCAAGCACTCCAGTTTGATGGTTTGCACTAACGTGCTGAATTTTGCTTCTTCATTTTACGAAAACATTTCTTGAGAGAACTAGAGAATCATTGAGAGAACTCTGAGAATAAGGCCCTTGTCTATGTGTACCCTGCATGATGTCCCCATCTTTGTATGTAGGATTGTGTCTGTTTGGGGGGCATGTCAAAGGGGTGTGTATTGTGTACTAGCCGTGCTCAGGCCTAGAAAAGTCTACTTTGACCGTATCATGGTGTGTGTGCAGGAGTACAAGCGTAAGCAGCTGGAGGAGCAGAGGCAGTCTGAGCGTCTGCAGAGGCAGCTGCAGCAGGAGCATGCATACCTGGTGTCCCTGCAGCAGCAGCAACAGGACAAGAAGCCCCAGCCCCTCTACCACTACAGCAAGAACGTGGAGCCCAACAATAAGCCTGCATGGGCCCGAGAGGTACAATAATGCCACACGGACATGAACAGTGGAACATGCTATAACTTCAACTTAAATAACCCCTATCGACCACACCTTTCATTAAATAGGGTTTTATAACCTAGAGTAATACCGGAGGGATATATTTAGCAATTACCCTGTAACAAGCTAGCATCAAGCAGTTATGCAGTATCACCTTAAGTGTCATCTTTTTTCCTGAAAGTTAGTCTGATTCGACATCTCTGTGATGGGCTTTCTCCCTCCTTCTCCCTGTCACTTCTCCCTTTATTTCCTTCCATTTTCCTCTTTTCCTCTGTCTCAGGTGGAGGAGCGCAGTAAGCTCAACAGGCAGGGCTCCCCCAAAATCTGCAACACTGTCTCTGACACTGCCATCCAATCACGCTCTGACTCCATCAGCCAATCCGGAGGGGGCCAGGCTTCTCAGACCCCGCCTATGCAGCGGCCTGTTGAGCCTCAGGGGGGACAGGGCAAGGTGTGTGTTGGTGTTTGTTATATTATATTATATTTGTGTGTACTTTATTAATATGTTTCCCTTGTTACAATATAGTGTGGACATGTTGTTGAAATAGTGGTTTATCACAATGGAGACAAAGTTGAGAGAAAAATAGGTGTTCTTTCCTTCCCCCATGTCTTTTTCCTTGGACTGCATTAACCCTTGTCTAATAATGTTTATTTTACCTTTATTTATTTTCAATCTTCTTTTCCTTCCTTTTCTCCCCTCTCCTCCTCCTGGACCCACCTTTTCCCTTCTTATTGCTTTCATATTGTCTTATTTCCCGAATTTCATAAAATGGCAAAAATCCCTATATGCCCTGCACAATCCTCCCCCCTATCACTCTATTTTGCTTGCTCTCACTACCTGACCCTGCCCTCTCCTCCACCTCCATACTTACTTCCTTTACTTCCTCCGTTCCCTCCTTCCTCACTGCTGCACCACTGCAGTTCCAGATGGCCCACTTGGTCCCGCTGAAGCCCTACGCTGCCCCTGTCCCCCGCTCCCAGTCCCTGTGTGACCAGCCCACTAAGACCATGTCCGCCTTCCCCACCCAGGATCCCTCCCCCACCCCCCGCCCCGTCCACTCCAGGGAGCTGGTCCGACAGAACTCTGATCCCACCTCCGAGAGCCCCGCCCCACAGCCTCGCAAAAGGGAGGACCGCGGCCCCTGGATCCGCCTGCCAGAGATCGAACAGCCGCCCAAGGTGAGAGGCCACCTGCTGGGTTTTAGTCTTTTAGATATATTGTACCAGTCAAAGGTTTGGACACACCTACTCATTCAAGGTTTATTTGTTATTTTTTACTATTTTCTACATTGTAGAATAATAGTGACGACATCAAAACTATGAAATAACACATATGGAATCATGTAGTAAGCAAAAAAGTGTTTAACAAATCTCAAATATAAAATATATTTTGAATCTTTAAAGTAGCCACCCTTTGCCTTGACAGCTTTTCACACTCTTGGCATTCTCTCAACCAGCTTCATGATGTAGTCGCCTGGAATGTATTTCAATAAACAAGTGTGCTTTGTTAAAAGTTCATTTTTGGAATTTCTTTCCTTCTTAATGCGTTTCAGCCAATCAGTGTTGTGACAAGGTAGAGAGCTCTATTTGGTAAAAGACCATGTCCATATTATGGCAAGAACAGCTCAAATAAGCAAAGAGAAACGACAGTCCGTCATTCCTACAAGACATGAAGATCAGTCAATCTGGAACATTTCAAGAACTTTCCATGTTTATTCAAGTGCAGTCACAAAAGCCATCAAGCGCTATGATGAAGCGATCTCATGAGGACCGCCACAGGAAAGGAAGACCCAGAGTTACCTCTGCTGCAGAGGATACTTTCATTAGTTTTAACTGCACCTCAGATTGCAGCCCAAATAAATGCTTCACAGAGTTCAAGTAACAGACACATCTCAACATCAACTGTTCAGAGTAGACTGCGTGAATCAGGCCTTAATGGTTGAATTGCTACAAAGAAACCACCATTAAAGGACACCAATAAGAAGAGGACGCAGAGTAGGTGAACGGATGATCTCCACATGTGTGGTTCCCACCGTGAAGAATGGAGTAGGTGTGATGGTTTGGAGGTGCTTTGTTGGTGATACTGTGTGACTTATTTGGATTTCAAGGCACACTTAACCAGCATGGTTACCACAACATTCTGCAGCAATCCGCCACCCCATCTGGATTGCGCTTAGTCCCACAATAATTTGTTTTTCAACAGGGTAATAACCCAAAACACATCCAGGCTGTGCAAGGGCTGTTTGACCAAGAAGGAGAGTGATGGAGTGCTTCATCAGATGACCTGGCCTCCACGATCCCCCAACCTCAACCCAATTAAGATGGTTTGGGATGAGTTGGACTGCAGAGTGAAGGAAAAGCAGCCAACAAGTGCTCAGCATATGTGGGAACTCCTTCAAGACTGTTGGAAAAGCATTCCTTAGGAAGCTGGTTGAGAGTATGCCAAGAGTGCAAAACTGTCATCAATGCAAAGGGTGGCTACTTTGAAGAATCTAAAATATATTTTGATTGAACACTTTTTTGGGTACTACATGATTCAATATGTGTTATTTCATAGTGTGGATGTCTTCACTATTATTCTACAATGTAGAAAATAGTAAAAAATAAAGAAAAACCCTTGAATGATTAGGTGTGTCAAATTTTGACTGGTACTGTATATTTACAAAATATATGGGGGAATGAAAATGATGCAGACAATTACATTGATTAGAGGTTCAACCTATCTGAAATATTAAAGCTGATCTACCTGAAAGTTGCAGATGTACTTAATGTTTTGTACACCTAGTGTACATGCGTTAGAGGCCAATGGAACGCAGACTGTGGGGGATAGAAGGACTTCGCATTGGAGCACATTAGCAAATCAGATTTAACAAAGTGGATATTCGTCATCCGTCATGATTGATGTATTGCAACAGGCCAACAATGTGGTCAGATTTGGCAGTTTTCACTGCATAACATTTAGAAGTTTATTTTCAGGTTTAGAAGAAGTGACTAGTAAATGCTAACTCTCGTTCATATAAGCTGGTAGCATAGGCAACACACAGTGGTTGATTGGTGACGATGACATGAACATGCATCTATACATGCGGTAAAGAGGTCAATCGAAATCTACCAAAACAATGGAATTGCCATGGAAATACGTGGGAGAAAGATCCCACATCTCCTTCTTGCCCGCCAGCAAAATTAGTCTACGTTTAGGTTATTGTTTGTGTGTTTCACACAATGTTGAGGTAAAAATTTGAGTATAATCCTTGTTTTTGGATGTCAACCCCAACACATGTTCATGTTTAAAACTTTTTGGTTTACTACATGATTCCATATGTGTTATTTCATAGTTTTGATGTCTTCACTATTATTCTACAATGCCTTTCTAAAGTCTTCGAAAGCCAAGTGAACAAACAGATCATCGTCCATCTCTAATCCCGCCGTACCTTCTCCACTATGCAATCCGGTTTCCGAGCTGGTCATGGGTGCAACTCAGCCACGCTGAAGGTCCTAAACGATATAATAACTAACATAGATTTTAAAAAACAGTACTGTGCAGCTGTCTTCACCAACCTGGCCAAGGCTTTCGACACTGTCAATCACTGTATTCTTAACGGCAGACTCAACAGCCTTGGTTTCGCTAATGATTGCCTCGCCTGGTTCACTAACTACTTCTCAAACCGAGTTCAGTGTGTCAAATTGGAGGGCCTGTTGTCCGGACCTCTGGCAGTCTCTATGGGGGTGCCACAGGGTTCAATTCTTGGGCCGACTCTTTTCTCTGTATATATCAATGATTTCACTCTTGCTGCTGGTGATTCTCTGATCCACCTCTACGCAGACGACACCAGTCTGTATAATTCTGGCCCTTCTTTGGACACTGTGTTGACAAACCTCCAGACGAGCTTCAATGCCATACAACACTCCTTCCTTGGCCTCCAACTGCTCTTAAATGCTAGTAAAACCAAATGCTTGCTTTTCAACCGCTTGCTGCCCGCACCCGCCCGGCTGACTAGCATCACTACTCTGGACGGTTCTGACTTAGAATATGTGACTACAAATACCTAGGTGTCTGGTTAGACTGTAAACTCTCCTTCCAGAGTCACATTAAGCATCTCTAATCCAAAATTAAATCTAGAATCGGCTTCCTATTTCGCAAACAATCCCTCCTTCACTCTAGCTGCCAAACATACCCTCGTAAAACTGACTATCCTACCGATCCTTGACTCCGGCGATGTCATTTACAAAATAGCCTCCAACACTCTACTCATCAAATTGGATGTAGTCTATCACAGTGCCATCCATTTTGTCACCAAAGCCCCATATACTACCCACCACTGCGACCTGTATGCTCTCATTGGCTGGCCCTCGCTTCATATTTGTCGCAAAACCCACTGGCTCCAGGTCATCCATAAGTCTTTGCTAGGTAAAGCTCCGCCTTATCTCAGCTCACTGGTCACCATCGCAACAACCACCTGTAGCACACGCTCCAGCAGGTATATATTTCACTGGTCATCCCCATTGCCAACACCGCATTTAGGCCGCCTTTCCTTTCAGTTCTCTGCGGCCAATGACTGAAACGAATTACAAAAATCAATGAAGTTGGAGAGTTATAGCTCCCTCACTAACTTTAAGCGTCAGCTGTCAGAGCAGCTCACAGATCATTGTAGCTGTACACAGCCCATCTGTAAATAGCCCATCCAACCAACTACCTACCTCATCCCCATATGTTTTAGTTTTTTTCTGCTCTTTTGCACACCAGTATTTATACTTGCACATCCTCATCTGCACATCTATCACTCCAGTGTTAATTGTAATTGCTTTGCCTCTGTGGCCTATTTTTTTGCCTTACCTCCTTACTTAATTTACACACACTGTATACAGATTGACACTACATTTGTTTATCCCATGTGCAACTCTGTGTTGTTTTTGTCACACTGCTTTTCTTTATCTTGGCCAGGTTGCAGTTGTAATTGAGAACTTGTTCTCAACTGGCCTACCTGGTTAAATAAAGTTGAAATAAAAAGTAAAAATAAAGAAAAACCCTTGAATGTTTAGGTGTGTCCAAACTTTTGACCGGTTCTGTATATACAAAAGTATGTGGACACCCCTTCAAATTTGTGGATTCGGCTATTTTAGCCACATCTGTTGCTGACCTGTGTATAAAATCAAGCGACAGCCATGCAATCTCCATATATAAACATTGGCAGTAGAATGGCCTTACTGAAGCGCTCAATGACTTTCAACATCGCACCATCATGGAATGCCACCTTTCCAACAAGTCAGTGTGTCAAATTTCTGCCCTGTTAAAGCTGCCCCGGTCAACTGTGTTGTTATTGTGAAGTGGAAATGTCTAGCAGCAACAACGGCTCAGCCGTGAAGTGGTAGGTCACACAAGCTCACAGAATGGAACCGTCGAATGCTGAAGCGTGTGGTGTGTAAAAATTGTCTGTCCTCGGTTGCAACACTTACTACCGAGTTCCAAACTGCCTCTGGAAGCAACGTTAGCACAAAAACTGTTCGTCGGGAGCTTCCAAGCCTAAGATCACCATGCCAAGCGTCTGCTGGAGTGGTATAAATCTCACCACCATTGGACTCTGGAGTAGTGGAAACCCGTTCTCTGGATTGATGAATCATGCTTTACTATCTGGCAGTTTAACAGCCAAATCTGGGTTTGGCGGATGCCAGGAGAATGCACCATTTTATGGCTCGGGCTAGGCCCCTAGTTGCAGTGAAGGGAAATCTTAATGCTACAGCATACAATGACATTCTAAACGATTCTGTGCTTCCAATTTTGTGGCAACAGTTTGGGAAAGGCCCTTTCCTATTTCAGCATGACAATGTCCCCGTGCACAAAGCGAGGTCCATACAGAAATGGTTTGTTGAGATCGGTGTGGAAGAACTTGACTGGCCTGCACAGAGCCCTGACCTCAACCCCATCAAACACCTTTGGAATGAATTGGAATGCAGACTGCGTGCCAGGCCGCAGTGCATCAGTGAGGCCTGGCACTGCGGGGAAGCAAGTCCCTTCAGCAATGTTCCAACATATAGTGGAAAGTCTTCCCAGAAGAGTGGAGGCTGTTATAGCAGCAAAGGGGCTACCAAGTTCATATTAATGCCCATGATTTTGGAATGAGATGTTCGACGAGCAGGTGTTCACATACTTTTGGTCATATAGTGTATTTAGTAATGTCGGATATCTCTCTATCTTTCGCAGATTCCCCAGAGGACCGCCTCCATTGCCACAGCTCTCAACACCAACCTATCGTCTGGCATCAGGCATCCAGTCAGAGCCAGGTAACTCAGACAGACAAATCTAAGCTACTCTCATTCTAATTCCGGCTCCTAGAACCAAATCTCCCGCTACTTGATTTAGGTTTTGGCGGCAAACACTTTCCAATCGGTCTTAAAGAAGTCCATACCTCCCTCTGCCAAAGCCTGTTCCCAGTCTCTCCCTCCCTCTTCAGAAAGGGCACGTGTTTATTCCTATTTTATGCACTACATGCTAGCGTGGAGGTATCTGGCGACGTTTTCGATGAAACTATTTTGCGGGCAAGCAGTGTTTAGAGAATTAAACAACCTAAACAACACTCCGAAATCATGCACCAAACAGAAAGTTTTACTCCCTGTCTCACTCATGAGCTCATTTGGCAATACATTCACATTTTAAACACGTGTCAGAAGACTATTCTGATTCCAATAATGACCCATGGATGATGGTAGATCATGACAGAGTTATGATATTCACCTCTTGAGGTTTTAATAACTAGTAATCTTATCTCTTCCTTGTAACAGCAACCCAGACCTCAGCCGCAATGACCGCTGGGAGAGAGGAGATAGCATGAACCTCGTATCCAATCTACCCCAGACTGGCTCTCTGGAGAGGCACCGGATACTCAGTGAGTCTATCACATTCTCTGTGATTCTGCTTATCTATCTCCTTCTCTTTCTGTTGCTCCCTCTTATGGGATGAAAACAAGTCCCAGCAATGATGTTAGCAATTCCATGTTGACATTCAGAATGTTGGTTTCAGGCTCCTCCAAAATAGACTCCCCCATACTAGGCCATGACGGGCGCATGGCGGGGCACAAGCCAGGGGAGTCTCGCACGTCGTCCCGCCCCAGTCGCCCTGCTGTAAGTACCCCTCACCTGTAGAACACCCTCACTATGAACACTGCATGAAGGATATTCAGATACTTTACACACCCTTCCCATTTGTCAGCTGTTCACACGCATCTTATTTTCAGCTTATCACTTTTTAAATGAATTTTCACTGACTATTCCGCACTATTGTAACACCTGCACTCACTCCCCAACCCTACAGCAGATCTTTTTCTGGATATTGACTCCTACACTAACAGTTTCTCTTTTTTTCATATCCTATTCTCTGCACTTTTCTTTTTCTCTCTTCCTACACCGCTCACTTCCCTGTTTGTCCACTGCTTCTTCCAATGCACAGAGTTACAAGAGAGCTATAGGAGAGGTTAGTATCTGTGTGTGTGTGCTGTGATACACATGTATTGGTTTCATTATGTCAGGCTGCTGTGTTAAGTTACACATGCCTGTCCTAGTATGCTGGCAAAACCTGTCGTCTGTGTGTCGTGTGTGTGTGTGTTCAGGACCATGGGCTGTATGCTAAGGAGCGTCCTGAGGAGCAGCCCAGACCTCCGGTGAAGGCCAATGACTACTCCTCATCCTCAGAAGGCAGTGAGAGCAGTGAGGAGAGTGAGAGTGGAGAGGGGAATGAGGAGGAGGACAGCCCTACAGACCGGTCAGTACCAGGGTGGGAGAACACACACACTGACAAACAGGAAGGAGAAAAAAGGAGAGACGGCTTATTGTGTGAATAATGATATTGAAAGGGGAGACGGCTTCTTGTGTAAATAATGACATTGAAAGGAGAGACGGCTTCTCGTGTAAATAATGACATTGAAAGGAGAGATGTCATTATTCTCACAAGAAGCCATCGAAAGCCCATTCTTATCCTCTTTATACCGCCACCCTCACCTTCCCTTCTTTCATTTTCCTGTCTACTTCATATCCTCTGCTGTTCTGTCATTTTCCTTCCTCCTTGACATCCTCTCCTGTCTGTCTTTAGTCCCCGGGATGCCGACACTGACTCGGTCAACACCATGGTGGTTCATGAGGAGGAGGAGGGCGAGGGAGGGGAGGAGGGGCAGGCTGGAGTCTACAGGGACCAGACCATGCTGGTGCAGAGGGTGAGTTATGTCTTTCAGGAAGTAGCCTACTGGACTAGAGAGAAGTCATCTGTATTAAACACACATATGTATACATGCATGTGTGTGGAGTTGTGTAAATGTGTGTGGGTGGTCAGGTTACTCTTTATGTAGGAGGTTGTGTTGGGCCATTGTGACTGGTTTGTCCCCGTTGCCTGGCAGACACCAGAGAAGCGGAGCCACAATGGATACACCAACCTGCCTGATGTGGTGCAGCCCTCCCACTCCCCCACTGA
Source organism: Oncorhynchus mykiss (assembly GCF_057628025.1). Lineage (NCBI taxonomy): Eukaryota > Metazoa > Chordata > Actinopteri > Salmoniformes > Salmonidae > Oncorhynchus > Oncorhynchus mykiss. Next base: position 35,266,145 of record NC_143031.1, on the reverse strand, counting down.
CTCCGCCTCCCACTCCTCCCCTGGGAAAGACTCTGTCTATGATGTGAGTCTCTCTGACTGTCTCTCTGACTGTCTCCCTGAATACAAGTACAATCATGGACATGGTTCTCTGCCCAAAACTCCATTCTCTCCCTTCCTTCCTGTTTCCTCCAGTATCAGTCCAGGGGTCTAGTCAAGGCGTCAAGTGGCAAGTCCTCCTTCACCACCTTTGTTGACCTGGGCATGTACCAACCACCAGGTGACACTGCGGATGCCATCTCTGTGGGCAGTAAGTACAGACAGAATGTCTCATTATCAAGAGGTTAAATGAGGTTCCCCTATACACCCTCAATCCCTTAGTTCCCTATTCTAGTCTCTAGCTTCATTACTCGGCTCACAATCCAGCATCTTTTACTTTACTGCTGTTAGTAAATCTGAGTCATGGAAATGTCTCACAGCAGGAGGGCAGCATTTGCCCACAGTAGCTTGATTCAATATCATTCCCTTAAGGAAGTTTTCTCTCCTCTTCCCTCTAAACTTTGCCTGCTTCTCTGCCTCCCTCCTGCTGTGTCCAGGCCTGGGCTCCAGGTTTGAGCAGCTGAAGATGGAGGTGAGGAAAGGCTCCATGGTGAACGTGAACCCCACCAACACACGCCCCCACAGCGACACCCCCGAGATTCGCAAGTACAAGAAGAGGTTCAACTCTGAGATCCTCTGTGCTGCTCTCTGGGGTGAGACAGACAGCTGGTCTAAGCTATAGCCAACACTGTAATCATGTTATTCCATCCACCATGAGCATCTTTTACATATTTCCTGTAGGTCCTGATTGTTTGCATTTTGGGAATATTTGTATCTGTGTGTGATTCCCAGGTGTGAACCTGCTGGTGGGGACGGAGAACGGTCTGAAGCTGCTGGACCGTAGTGGTCAGGGGAAGGTCTACCCCCTCATCAATTCCCGCAGGTTTCAACAAATGGATGTCCTGGAGGGACTGAACCTGCTCATCACCATATCAGGTGATTAGTACTGCTCAGCACTTGAACAACACTCTGCGCTCATCTGGGGTCCGTTCAGGATTGTCACAAAATTTTCAGATAGAATCTGTTAGCTCTACATTTTGCCTTTCTATCTGCAACGTTCTGAACGTTTCATTTCAACTGAATACACCCGTGGCTAGTTAAGGATCATATCACCTCTTCCTTACCTGTCACCATAGACCTACTTCAATTTGCTTACTGCCCCAATAGATCCACAGACGATGCAATCGCCATAACACTGCACATTGCCCTATCCCTTCTGGGCAAGAGGAATACCTATGTAAGAATGCTGTTCATTGACTATAGCTCAGCATTCAACACCATAGTACCCTCCAAGCTCATCATTAAGCTAGAGGCCCTGGGTCTCAATCCCGCCCTGTGCAACTGGGTCTTGGACTTCCTGACGGGCCGTCCCCAGGTGATGAAGGTAGGAAACAACACCTCCACTTCACTGATCCTCAACACGGGCTCCACAAGGGTGTGTACTCAGCCCCCTCCTGTACTCCCTGTTCACCCATGACTGCGTGGCCATGCACGCCTCCAACTCAATCATCAAATTTGCAGACGACACAACCATAATAGGCCTGATTACCAACAATGACTAGACAGCCTACAGGGAGGAGGTGAGGGCCCTGGCAGAGTGGTGCCAGGAAAATAACCTCTCACTCTGTCAACAAAGCGAAGGAGCTGATCGTGAACTTCAGGAAACAGCAGAGGGAGCACCCCCCTCTCCACATCGTCAGGACCGCAGTGGAGAAGGTGGAAAACTTCAAGTTCCTTGGCGTACACGTCACTGACGATCTGAAATGGTCCACCCACACAGACTTGTGTGGCGCAACAGTGCCTCTACAACCTCAGTGGAGGCTGAATAAATTTAGCTTGGCTCCTAAGACCCTCACAAATTTTTAGAGATGCACCATTGAGAGCGTCCTATCGGGCTGTATCATCACTTGGTATGGAAACTGCACCACCCACAACCGCAGGGCTCTCCAGAGGGTGGTGCAGTCTGCACAACGCATCACCGGGGGCAACTACCTGCCCTCTAGGACACCTACAGCACCCGATGTCACAGGAAGGCCAAAAAGATCATCAAGGACATCAACCACCCGAGCCACGGCCTGTTCACCCCGCTATCATCCAGAAGGCGAGGTCAGTACAGGTGCACAAAGCTGGGACCGAGAGACTGAAAAACAGCTTCTATCGCAAGGCCATCAGACTGTTAAATAGCCATCACTACCACACGGTTACTCAACCCTGCTCCTTAGAGGCTGCTGCCCTATGTATATAAACATGGAATCACTGGTCACTTCAATAATGGAACACTGGTCACTTTAATAATGGAACACTGGTCACTTCAATAATGGAACACTGGTCACTTCAATAATGGAACACTGGTCACTTCAATAATGGAACACTGGTCACTTCAATAATGGAACACTGGTCACTTCAATAATGGAACACTGGTCACTTCAATAATGGAACACTGGTCACTTCAATAATGGAACACTGGTCACTTCAATAATGGAACACTGGTCACTTCAATAATGGAACACTGGTCACTTTAATAATGGAACACTGGTCACTTCAATAATGGAACACTGGTCACTTTAATAATGTTTACATACTGCTTTACTCATCTCATGTATATACTGTATTTTAGTCAGTGCCACTCTGACATTGCTCGTCCTAATATTTATATATTTCTTAATTCCATTATTTTACATTTAGATTTGTGTGTATTGTTGTGAATTGTTAGATATTACTGCACTGTTAGAGCTGTGAACACAAACATTTCACGACACCCGCAATAACATCTGCTAAGTATGTGTATGTGACCACTAAAATTAGATTTGATTTGACAAGGACCTGTGCATCACAAACTCCATCTGTTGCTACTCAGCCCCTTTTCTTATCCACTGTATAACCTCTTCCTGTGTGTGTGTGTGTGTGTGTGTCCGTCCCAGGTAAGAAGAACAAGGTGCGTGTGTACTACCTGGCCTGGCTGAGGAACAAGATCCTCCACAATGACCCGGAGGTGGAAAAGAAGCAGGGCTGGACCACTGTAGGGGAGATGGAGGGATGTGTCCACTACAAAGTGGGTGAGTAAAGGAAGGATGGAGACAGAGTAACAGTGATGTGACCCGTTATTGAACCGTGTATCTATTATCAATGCATTTTCCAACCATGTATATTTACACAATTTTTTTTTGCCTTTTTGGTAGTGTTTATTTATAGTATAATATAAAGGCTCTAATCCCGCTTTGATGTTTGTGTCTAGTGAAATATGAGAGGATCAAGTTCTTGGTGATAGCTATGAAGAATGCGGTGGAGGTATATGCCTGGGCTCCCAAGCCTTATCACAAATTCATGGCCTTCAAGGTAGGTCTCACTTTTCCTGCCTCATTGTTCTGAGTGCCAGGTGTTCTATTTCCCCTCAGCCAGTCAACCAGAACAACATTCAAACCCCCTTATGTTCTCCCTCTTTCTCCTCTCTCTTTCCGTCTCCCATCTCTCTCTCTCTCTCTACTCTCCTCTAGTCCTTTGGTGACCTGCCCCACAGGCCCCAGTTGGTAGACCTCACAGTGGAGGAAGGTCAGAGGTTGAAAGTCATCTATGGCTCCATTGCTGGCTTCCACGCCATCGACGTTGACTCTGGGAACAACTATGACATATACATCCCAGTGCATGTAAGTGGATAAGTTCCTAGTGACACCACACACAGATAAACAGGGCCAGACAGAAACTATGGGGGCAGAATATCCTTAAGCCCCCACAAGTTCTTCCAAATCAGATCGAATACATACACACCTAAAATAGCTACAGAACATGAATAATAACCTGTTTTATTGATTAGATGCCCAAACTTGACAGGTATTGATGTAAAAACCTCCTCCACAGTTTTCACCCACTTCTTGCTAGCTATACATTTTTGTCACTTCACAGCAGTGTGGAAGTACTGGAGTCCAATTTTTCATGACTTCTGACTCGACCATTGGTGACTGACTCGCCTTTTTGTGACTTGTATTTTCACTTGGACTGAGTATGCTACTAGGATAAGCAGAATATTAGCAGAACTGTGTGCGCAGAGCAGCGAGGCTTCTGTTCTCTAGCAGTGGGAAGGACGCGCCACAGCCTACATCAGCTGGTGAGCTGCTGCGATGCAAGCAATGAGTGTGGGCAGACAGGCAAGGCAGGCTCTGTGTCCCCGTAACCACCAGACTACTATTTAGCTTTGCCTGGTTAAGAAACACCCAACTGCTTTATGAAATTGAAAACCATAGTATTGAGTTGAAGAGTAAAACAGTCTCACTGTCGTCTCACTCTACACTTCTAATTTCCCCCCTGCAACCTATAGCTAGGTTCTGACTAGTCTTAAGATTTCAATCTGCATTAAAAAACCTACACAAATATCAGTGGGCGATTTACAAAAAAAGTAGCTGAGAGCCTGTTACAATTATTGCAAGTAATAGTCTGGTCAATCTGACAGGAGCAATAGCCAATTCCATCTAGAGAACATTCATCCATTACTAACTTGACATAACTATTGAACATTACATTAAAATAAAATGTGTGAGCCTGTGTATGAATTACTTATTTGTTTCATAGTCTATTGCATATTGCAGCCATTTATCACCATTGGGCAACAGGAGGTAAATCTTGCGTTACCTCAATGCTCACATTAAAATCTTCCCACCATCCCGCCACTAGTTGTTGCTGGGAAGATTTCTTCTACTTCATCTGAGCTAAATCAGTAGAGGTGGGAATCTCTAGCAACAGACGAGCATCGAGCCATCAGTACGAGTGTGCAAACAGCAGTAACCAACTACCAAACCCCGAATCATTAATTTTGCTTTCCAAAGTTTACTTAGCCGTAGGGACTAGTGACTCGACTATTGGTGATTCGTACTTAGCCGTAGGAACTGGTGACTTGGCTATTGGTGATTCGTACTTAGCCGTAGGAACTAGTGACTCGACTATTGGTGATTCGTACTTAGCCATAGGGACTAGTGACTCGACTATTGGTGATTCGTACTTAGCCGTAGGGACTAGTGACTCGACTATTGGTGATTCGTACTTAGCCGTAGGGACTAGTGACTCGACTATTGGTGATTCGTACTTAGCCGTAGGAACTAGTGACTTGGCTATTGGTGATTCGTACTTAGCCGTAGGGACTAGTGACTCGACTATTGGTGATTCGTACTTAGCCGTAGGGACTGGTGACTTGGCTATTGGTGATTCGTACTTAGCCGTAGGAACTGGTGACTTGGCTATTGGTGATTCGTACTTAGCCGTAGGAACTGGTGACTTGGCTATTGGTGATTCGTACTTAGCCGTAGGAACTGGTGACTTGGCTATTGGTGATTCGTACTTAGCCGTAGGAACTGGTGACTTGGCTATTGGTGATTCGTACTTAGCCGTAGGGACTTGTGACTCGACTATTGGTGATTTGGACTTAGCCGTAGGGACTAGTGACTCGACTACAACACTGCTTCATAGACTCTTATTCAGAATGAGAATCAGTGCATTTAACTGTTAGGTCAAAAAATATTATACTCCTTCTCTCTGTGTGTCCAGATCCAGTGCCAGATCATGCCCCATGCCATTGTGTTCCTGCCCAGCTCGGACGGCATGGAGATGCTGCTGTGCTACGAGGACGAGGGCGTCTATGTAAATACCTACGGACGCATCATCAAAGATGTGGTGCTTCAGTGGGGCGAGATGCCCACCTCCGTTGGTATGGCACATGTGTACAAACACACACACACTACACTTCCTCTTAAAGTGTGCTGTGTTCTGAGTTATCTCTCTCTCTTTCTCTCTGTTCAGCCCATATCTGCTCTAACCAGATCATGGGCTGGGGAGAGAAGGCCATAGAGATCCGTGCTGTAGAGACGGGCCACTTGGACGGAGTCTTCATGCACAAGAGAGCCCAGAGGCTCAAGTTCCTCTGTGAGAGGAATGACAAGGTGGGTCACACACTCACACAAACAGGTACGCACACACATGGATTCAGAAATGTACCCAATCTATATGTGTGTGGTTGTAATCTTCTGTTTTGCATCTCAGGTGTTCTTTGCTTCGGTGCGCTCCGGGGGCAGCAGCCAGGTCTACTTCATGACCCTGAACAGGAACTGCATCATGAACTGGTGAAACAACATTGTCCCATACAATTATGTCCCGTAGTCAGTCAGTGTATGGAAACCACCAGGCCAAGCGAAAGACACTCAACCCCCCCCCCCCCACCATACGAGGACACACCACACAGTCAGACTCAACACAAACACATCACACACATACAGCTCACACAAGCCTACTGTAAATCCATTCCAGCCTAAAGTCTTCATGACAAAGTCTCTCACCTGCCACCTGCTGACTCCCCTAAACTGACTGAGCTCCCTCTGAAATGGTAGCTAACTATGAGACATCACCACAGGATTCTCATGTAATATCATCTCTACTCTACTGTGTATATATACCTGTCCTGTATTATTGTACCTCAGTCACTTGGTGGACCTGTGTTTAGTCGTAACTACTGTAGTTAGTTCCTTCTTATGTTAAAAACATTCCTTACTGGTGAAATACATTTGGAAGAAGGCAAGATTGAACCAATATAAGTCCAGATTGAATTGTAAATAGCCAGTATCTAACATGTTCACATGGAAGAGAACATGGGTAGATTGAAGTCACTGGCAGACCTGTATATTACACCTCCATTTGGGGCGTTACCATGGACCTGATATATACTGTACTGGCACACCCTAGAGGTTTGAAGTATTGTTGCAACACTTCACCATAGAAGCTCACTCACTATGCTAAGCTTCTGATTCCCTATGACATCATTATTCAACTCATTGTTTAAAAATAAGAAGTGTCGTTTGATTAAAACTTGATTTAATGTTTGTTATTTTGATGTTTTTTGGGATGTAGGTTTAAAAAAACCTCCTAGGAAGATGGACTATCTATGATGTGAACATACTATTGTTCTATTCCTTAGTAAATCCAGAGAAGTTAAAGAGAACACACTGCTGTGCTCTAGCTATACACCTTCTATTCCTTTATTATACCCTTGCTACATCTCGGAGATGGGACTTCCTCACCGTTTAGGAGGCTTTCTAACTGGCTTTAGATATTTCTACCTTTGTTTCTTGTCAATATCGCTACAAAGATTTGATATCTGTACGGTTTCTGTATTTGGTATTAGCCTAACTGGTATTCTTACTTTTATCTCTACTGTTATATTGCCGTTATATTGCAATATATATGCTGTTCTAGTGCAGTTCTTGTTCGGAGAAGGGAGTTCAGTTAATTTGTTGTGTGTAAAATATACCAGTGGAAGGGAGTGAGGTGACTTGTTAAGATGTGGGGGTCGAGGGGTGATGAAGTATGAAGGCTTTGAATTCACAGTAATAAAGAGGACATAGCGGATTTGGAAGAGAGAGAGATGTAGTTGTAAGAATATTATAATGGAAGTCAGGTTTTCTTCATCTTGCGGATGTTATCCAGTTGAATATAGTTCCCTTTTCTCTTACTAGACCTACTCTGTCCGCAACCTACGTTTTTAATGTATTTTATGTTCATTGGTATGGATTTGGGTATGTGTGTTTGTATGCAAAGGTGTGTGTGTGTGAACGTTTGTAGGGATGGGGCTGCAGTGGATAATACTGAACTATTATTGTGGTTTCAAGCAATAGCTGTGTGGTTCTTGAGCCAGTATTGAACTTCACTGAGTGATGCTTTAGCAGTCCCAGTTTTGTGTCATCTTTGGCTTTGCAATACTGTACTAGAGGACTCAAACTCATTAGGGACTTTTATGTATCATACTAAACTGGTAGTAAGACAAAAATAAGGCAACAAGTTGTTGAATCTATTGGTATTGTTGTTTTCCCTACCAAAATTCACAATACTTCTCTGAACATACTATGAATCTACGTTGATTCTTTAAGAGATCAGGGGAAATGCTTAAGCTGTGGGTATTTTATGTACTTTACTCTAAATGGATTCTATATATTATAAATATATTTAGTATAAAAGCAAATATTATTAACACTTACTCATTCAAGGGTTTTTCTGTATTTTTACTATTTTCTACATTGTAGAATAGTAGTGAAGACAAACTATTAAATAATACATATGGAATCATGTAGTAACCAAAATAGTGTTTTAAAAAAAATCCAAATATATTTGTAGCCACCCTTTGCATTGATGACAGCTTTGCACACTCTTGGCATTCCCTTGACCAGCTTCACCTGGCATGCTTTTCCAACGGTCTTGAAGGAGTTCCCACATATGCTGAGCACTTGTTGCCTGCTTTTCCTTCACTCTGCGGTCCAACTCATCCCAAACCATCTCAAATGGGTGGAGGTTGGATGATTGTGGAGGCCAGGTCATCTGATGCAGAACTCCATCACTCTCCCTCTTGGTCAAATTGCCCGTACACAGCCTGGAGGTGTGTTGGGTCATTGTCATGTTGAACAACAAATGATAGTCCCACTATGCGCAAACCAGATGGGATGGCGTATCGCTGCAGAATGCTGTGGTAGCCATGATGGTTAAGTGTGCCTTGAATTCTAAATAAATCACAGACAGTGTCACCAGCAAAGCACCATCACACCACCTCCTCCATGCTTCACGGTGGGAACCACACATGGGGTGATCATCTGTTCACCTACTCTGCGTCTCACATAGACACAGCAGTTGGAACCAAAAATCTCAAATTTGGACTCATCAGACCAAAAGGACAGATTTCCACCAGTCTAATATCCATTGCTCGTGTTTCTTGGCCCAAGCAAGTCTCTTCTTCTTATTGGTGTCCTTTAGTAGTGGTTTCTTTGCAGCAATTCGAACATGAACGCCTGATTTCATGCAGTCTTCTCTGAACAGTTGATGTTGATGTGTTTGTTACTTGAACTCTGTAAAGCATTTATTTGGGCTGCAATTTCTGATGTGCAGTTAACTCTAATGAACTCATCCTCTGCAGCAGAAGTATCTCTGGGTCTTCCTTTCCTGTGGCGGTCCTCATGAGAGCCAGTTTCATCATACCGCTTGATGGTTTTTGCAACTGCACTTGAAGAAACTTTGAGAGTTCTTGAATTTTTCCAAATTGACTGACCTTCATATCTTAAAGTAATGATGGACTGTCATTTCTCTTTGCTTATTTGAGCTGTTCTTGCCATAATATGGACTTGGTCTTTTACCAAATAGGGCTATCTTCTGTATGCCAACCCTACCTGGTCACGACACAACTGATTGGCTCAATTGCATTAAGGAAAGAAATTACACAAATTAACTTTTTAAAAGGCACACCTTTTAATTGAAATGCATTCCAGGTGAAGCTGGGTGAGAGAATGCCAAGTGTGCAAAGCTGTCATCAAGGCAAAGGGTGGCTACTTTCAAGAAGCTTACATCTAAAATATATTTTAATTTAACACTTTTTTTAACACTTTTTTTGGTTACTAAACTCAGCAAAAAAAGAAACGTCCTCTCACTGTCAACTGCATTTATTTTTAGCAAACTTAACATGTGTAAATATTTGTATGAACATAACAAGATTCAACCACTGAGACATAAACTGAACAAGTTCCACAGACATGTGACGAAAAAAGGGGGGGTCAAAAGTAACAGTCAGTATCTAGTGTGGCCACCAGCTGCATTAAGTACTGCAGTGCATGTCCTCCTCATGGACTGCACCAGATTTGCCAGTTCTTGCTGTGAGATGTTACCCCACCGGGAACCTGCAAGTTCCGGGACATTTCTGGGGGGAATGGCCCTAGCCCTCACCCGCCGATCCAACAGGTCCCAGACGTGCTCAATGGGATTGAGATCCGGGCTCTTCGCTGGCCATGGCAGAACACTGACATTCCTGTCTTGCAGGAATTCACGCACAGAAATAGCAGTATGGCTGGTGGCATTGTCATGCTGGAGGGTCATGTCAGGATGAGCCTGCAGGAAGGATACCACATGAAGGAGGAGGATATCTTCCCTGTAATGCACAGCGTTGAGATTGCCTACATGACAATGAGCTCTGCTTTGACACACCGCCCCAGACCATGACGGACCCTCCACCTCCAAATCTATCCTGCTCCAGAGTGCAAGCCTCAGTGCAATGCTCATTCCTTCGACAATAAACGCAAATCCGACCTTCACCCCTGGTGAGACATAACCGCGACTCGTTTGTGAAGAGCACTTTTTGCCAGTCTTGTCTGGTCCAGCGACTGTGGGTTTTTGCCCAAAGGCGACTTTGTTTCTGGTGAGGATCTGCCTTACAACAAGCCTACAAGCCCTCAGTCCAGCCTCTCTCAGCCTATTGCGGACAGTCTGAGCACTCTGTACCTGATGCCATCCTGTACCTGTGATGCCATCCTGTACCTGTCCCGCAGGTGTGATGTTCGGTTGTACCGATTCTGTGCAGGTGTTGTTACACGTGGTCTGGCACTGCGAGGACGATCAGCTGTTCGTCCTGTCTCCCTGTAGCGCTGTCTTCGGCATCACACAGTACGGACATTGCAATTTATTGCCCTGGCCACATCTGCATGCCTAAGGCACGTTCACGTGGATGAGCAGGGACCCTGGGCATCTTTCTTTTGTTTTGTTTTTTAGAATCAGTAGAAAGGCCTCTTTAGTGTCCTGAGTTTTCATAACTGACCTTAATTGCCTACCGTCTGTAAGCTGTTAGTGTCTTAACGACAGTTCCACAGGTGCCTGTTCATTAATTGTTTATGGTTCATTGAACAAGCATGGTAAACAGTGTTTAAACACTACAATGAAGATCTGTGAAGTTATTTTGATTTTTATGAATTATCTTTGAAAGACAGTGTCCTGAAAAGGGGACTTTAATTTTTTTGCTGAGTTTATATAATTCCATATGTGTTATTTCATCGTTATGTCTTCACTATTATTCTACAATGTAGAAAATAGTAAAAATAAAAACCCTTGAATGAGTAGGTGTGTCCAAACTTTTGACTGGTACTGTATATTAAAATGGAGAGTACGGAACAGAATCGATTGTAAATGGATGAAAGCACTTAGTACAGTTAAAATGTCTATATTTTACTCTGAGCATGCTTGCATGCACATATATGACCAATTCCTCCTGTATCACAATTCAGTATCAATTCTTAGATTAGTTTCCCCCTAGCCTACTTTATTGCATATCAGCTGTGTGACATTGTGACTGATATCTCACGTTTTTACACACTCCACAAGTAGCTCTGACAGTCATGTAAATGGTCCTCCTATTTTAGTAAGCCAAACTGCCATGTTTACAGTTTAAGCAGTGCCTTGGAGTAGGGAAGAGACTGGGTGATGAGGGTTAAAGGGGAGTAGTGAATATGACCCTCCAATCGCTCTTATAACTGAACTCCAGGAAGAAGAGGTTATACTGAAGGACAGTTTACAATAATAAATAGTTGCCTCCTTTGTTACTGGTGTCCTGTGCCAATGAAGTGCACTTACATAGAAACCAGAACATCCCTATATGACTCAACTACTTTTACATTTGTAACATTGTCAACGACTATAGATTTGATTCTGTAATAACCTCAATGTTTGCCTACTGCTTTTTAGATGTAATAGACTCTCAGCAGTTACAGTGACTGTAGATCTGTTGCCATCATGTGGAAGAGTTAGTGTAGAGGAAATATTACACATGTAGTCTGTAGGCATTTTCTATATAATTTTAATCAACATTTCATTTCAGTGAAGTATTAAATGCATACAATATCCTTGTATGACCCATTCATGTATCTACAATATTGGCACAGGACAAATGTGCAGTTCATGGCAGCAAACCTACCAAATTTGGAATTTTGAAAATGATTATATGCCTATAAAGATACATTTTGTCAGAGGTTGATGTGATAGTCCTCTAGACAGTGGGAGGGGGCCAATATACCATATAAAAGCCATAGGAGTATTCCACATTTGTTGAGAATAATTTGATAGTATTTTGTATGTTCAAATGAAACTTAAGCCAGTGACCTGGGATGTGATGTTCGAGGCGCTTGAAATGGAGATAAAGATGCAGGTTTTTCTTGAGTGATCAGATATGTGGACTGGGTGAGATGCAGTGGGAAATTAACTAATTTAATATATTCTGAAAGGACTATTTTATTAAAGCATATGTAAATTATATTGAGAGATTTAACTGAATGAATGTACATTATAAAACAGATTTGTATAACATACTTTACGGTCTGGTATATGAATTAATCTAAGCACAAGTATTCTAATTTACGGCACAGAGAGCAAAGCTATAAATGTGGGTGTGTACATAAATGTTTGGACGGTCTTTGTGGGTGTGACGCATGAGCGTGATGGTGGAGCTGTATGTATTTCCAGTGGAAGTGCAGATTCCTCTTGATACTGCCTAACTAGTAGTCATACTGTTGGTTGAGAGGAAGGGAGGGACCAGTCTGATATTGAGGACATGTATTGTCATTGTGAGATGGGGGAATAGTCAACTGAGACAGAAAGGTTGGTGAATGGAGAGGGTCAACAGTTGTCATTAACTTTTTATTGTCCAATCTAAATTCATTATCAGTTAAGTGTAGTGTTACGACGAAGTTCTAACAGTAAAACGGGCTTGTTTAATGTTTTAGCCCCACAGAACATCGGTATATCACAAAGGCTGTCCTTGCCATATCAAATGTTGTGACGTTTCTCCTTCATAAGCAATATGAGCGTTAAGAACAGATTAAGTTCAATTCTCTGCAGTCTGTCTGTGAGACTTGTGGGAGGGTGTTTGTCGTGGCCTTTGGCAGACTGAATCTAAGCTGGACTGTTTGTCCTTGTCTCGTTAGTGAAGGAGATGTGTTGGAGACCCGTATGTTGTTTAATAAAAAAATGTGGGGTCTTAATCACAAGAAAATATACCTTCTAATCCACAGTCTGCATAATACTCATACATCACTTTAACAGTTATGATGCTTGTCTAGTTTTGCATTCATTCCTTTAATCCAGTTATTGCCTTTTGATGAACTATAAGGTGGATCATAAGGCTGTGAGGCAGCTCAATTCAGCTCTTGTCAATTTCCTTTCGCTAAGTCCCGCACCAGAATTTTGGGCAAGCAATCGCAGCAACTGTGTCGAAGCCTAGCCAGTGTTGCCAATTTAGTGACTTTGTCGCTATGTGTAGCGATTTATTTTTGTTTTAAAAATGCAGCCTGAAAGGGTCCCTTCAGTGACTTATTGGGAAGAGGCTAGTGACAAATTCAGTTACTTTTAATTTCAGGCTGTATTTGGTGTTTTGCCACCGAGTTTCCGAGCTAATTCCCCCCGTAAATTCTGAGTTGGAGAACACCGGCAGAGAAGCACAATGGGAGGGCCCGTGTGCCGTGGGTTAAAACTACATTGGGGGCCGCAGCTAGGCAAATCTGTGCTGTGACGTCGAAGCGGTACATTAACGCCAGTGAGGGGAGTGGAGGAAAAACGTAGTTTCCTGAAATGCTGTTGGAGCATTAATCTGAAATTATACTTTTGTTCCATTGTTTGTCAGATCAACTGGTTGGCTAGCCAAGGTTAGCTCTGTCGCACTAGGCCGTTTTAAACTGCAATGTTCTTAGCCTTGGGCTAAAATCTTCCTTAGCCCTGGGCTAAGGAGCGGTGTGAACGCATCTATTGACAACCTAACGTAATATAACTTGTTTTCTCAATGTATGTGAGCTAGCGAAATTATCCATGCTATTAATACAACTCCCATCTGCTGTTGACATCAGGATATGATTTGAGAGCACTAACAAGTTAACTCCAAAAGTGGTTAGTAGCTTTGACTGCATGCTGACAGTGAATTCAGAGTCATTCAGTGGCTAACCACACTAGCTACAAACCAGTGGAAGCTGCAGAGGGGAGGACTGCTCATAATAATGGCTGGAACTGATTTTGTTTTTACCAGGTTCCCGTAAAGCAATTATAATGACAGTCCACCACAACATACCCAAGAGATTCCTGATTAGCCAGGGGTAGTCTGTTTTAATTTAATTGTTGTGTATTAAAACAGTTTGACATCATTGCGAGGGGATTTCACCAGTGGTTGACAAGGGAATTGGGCTTCCAGGGAAAATGTTGTCAGAGGTTGTAACAGTAACCAAGGGGGGCAGAGCTTAACGTGGGTAAATTATTGATATATCTGATACCCATCTGATATTTTCCCCAATGTGTAAACAACAAAAACACATTTGAATCTGATCTTTTGACTTCCGATTTATACCACATGTGGATCTCAATCATGATATAATTCTGATGTTCCGTATGTGACCTGTCTGGATGATTAGATTTGTTTTTTTGCACATTTACCTGCCATTACCATGACAACCACAGCTACATTTAAAGGAACAGTGACAGAAATAAGCATTGCATCTGTGTGTTACATCAGTGGAAAAAGGTTATACGGACACTCCTGACCTGCAAAACAATATTTAATTTAAACATTTGTTAAAATGAGGTAAGGGTCAGTTTGATTTTGGCTTCTACGCTGTTTGTGGTTTTAGGCTAGGTTTCTGTATAGCACTTTGACATCTGTTGATGTAAAAAGGGCTTTATAAATACATTTGATTGATTACAGGTCAGGAATATCCTTATAGCCTCTCCCACATCCGTGTGAATGCAAAAATCTGATATGTGCACATGTAAAACAGTGTGGACAGTCAGAAGAAAAATGCAGAATTGTGTTCTTAGGGTGGCTGTGTAAACAGCCCAAATGAAGGATAATACACTGTTCTCATTTGGGTGGGTTTTCTGCTTCTGTGTAGTAAGTGTTTTAGGCATACTGTCTCTGAGCCTCTGCCTGTTGCTATGGAGGCAATGACCTGCTTCACCCAATGTAGTCACACTTTAATCAAGACACTATTCACAGATATTATATAGTCAGACTGTACAAAATATTGGATCTCCTTGTAGAATAACATTTAAAGTATGAATGGAGTTGTGATTTTTAATAGATGCTTGTTGTTGGAAATAGGACCGGTGAAGGTCGGAAAGCTGATATCTTTGGACGGGTCTATAATCTCTTATCCTTTTTCAGTTAAGAAATTAAATGTCTTTACAATGTTGTGTTTCTGTTTTTGAGGGGTTAACTCCAGATTGTATTTCATAGACTGATGAACTTTCAAGATTATGTTAAATGGACTCATGAGTCTGTAAAAGTCTTAATGCAGAGTTGTTTGAAAAATAAAACTACATTGATCTAATCTTAAAATTGTTTGTATTACTGTGCCTTTATTCATAGTTCATGTTTTACACCCAATGAAAGAATGGGCTAAGCATGTGTTGTATAATTGACCTCCATTCTTCTATAAGGAGTTCCTACTATCATGCAGGCCTTCACTCCAACCAACACATTTACCAGGCTTGGGTCCCCCAAACTCTGTCCTGGGGCCCTCCCTGGGTGCATGTATTATTATTTTTTTCCTATCACTACGCAGCTAATTCAAATAATCTAAACTTGATGTGTTGGTGATTTGAATCAGCGGTGTAGTGCTCAGGGACAAAACTAAACGTGCAACCAGGGGTGGGCCCCAGGACAGAGTTTGGGAAACCGTGCTAATCAACCATATCCCTGAAGTGAACATGTACACTCCCCCTTGTGGAATTAGGGAATAGACTGGTGTAAAGAACATGGTGAACTCCCTTGGTCTTGTATGCACCAATCCAATCCCTTTAAAATCCATCTGTGGGAGTGAACGCTCCTGGAAGAAAGGTAGAGAATCATATAGAAGCCATGATTTTCATGAATACATCTGACTATTCTAAAAAAAATGACCTGACACTATATTATAAATCAGTTTGTTTAGAAACTGGAACAGAAATCTGGGCGTCAGGTAGGTTTCATAAAGGTTCAAATTGGTTCATCAAAGCATTTCAAATTAACTCTTTGTTTTGTGCTAAACATGATCCCCATATCTCCCTTAAACTAGCATGCATCATTTTAAACACGCAATGCTAAAAAAGAAAGTACACACAACTGGCCGAAACTGGCAAGAGGCTACATGTATTTATTAATAGTATGTACAATGTATACCATCATAAAGTTGACATAATATATTGACAAAGTCAAAGTATGAATATTGCCCCCTGCTTATTTGAGAGTTGTCTCTTGATAATCCATTTCTCACTCATCTTATGAATCTCTCATTTTATTGATTTCATTTAGTTTAATTTCATTTTCTATTAATTATCCTTAAAGTGTATCTGAGGCACACAGGGAAAACATGAATAAAATAAGCGTAAAAAAAAATAAAAAAAATTAATACAACAAAAACATCAAAACCAAAACTATCATATTTACTTATGTGGGTGTACATATCTATAAAAACAGTAACTATATGATAGCATTTTGTTTGAGCCAGGAGAAACTTTAAGAATTTATGGTTTATCTTGATTTTCCTTTAACTGTCACTGGAAAGTCGGCTCTATCTCCCTGTCTGTAGTCTCTCGAGTGTTAATGGATTCACTTATTCTCTTGCTTTTCCAGCCCATCAGTCTATTCCCACTACTGTCACTTTTTTCACCCTGTCACAGAGACACACATCTACTGTAGCACAGAAAATCCATTTTAGGGGTATTTGGGACTGAGTAAACAAACGAAAAACAGAATTGTCCAATAACTACCTCTCCCCCATTTAGCTCAAGGGATAGAGTTTCTCTCAGAAATAAACATGTACTGTATATGTGTGTATGTGCATGTTTTAGTTTAGCAGATGTGAGGATTTTATTGAATTTGGTCACATCTTTTACGGTGGCTCCAATGACATATGGTACTCGAGTGTGTGCTGTGTACATATCAGTTGTGGGTAGTGTTGGCATTGGTTTGTAATTCTGGTGGACTCTTCCTGCATACAATGGGATTGGTAACATGTCAAATTGCAAGTGGCATGTGTGTCTGTGTAAACTCATACCTAATTGCCGTTATATATATATTATGTACAATGTTTCAATGTGTATGTGTACATCTTTACGTACAGTGTGAATACAGTGTGCAAACTATGTGTACCAAAATGTGAGATGTGAATACTTTGTATGATCAATAATGTGTGTATGTGTGTGTGCGCGCGCATGGCTCAGGTAACTTGTCAGTTCCAGATCTTGAGGAAGCTGTCCCAGGACCCAGTGGCCACAGCCATGCCATCATCAGTCACGCCTAGACAGCTCACACGATTGTCATGGCCAGCTAACACTCCTGACACAGAGAGGGACAAACAAATGTCATCAGGTGTCATAGTTAGCCATCTTATCAATACCCCTTAACACAGGGATCCCTTAGTGGAGAGTTGAATTAAACTTTACTGAGATCAGCTTGTGAATTGAAGTCTTAACATTTCAATAAAATCAGAAGATATACCATTGTCTTTTCTGATATCAGTCATTGGTCTGATGAATAGTCAGAAACAACAATGGCTGCCACCTAAATGACAGCCACTCCCTTATACTCCACTGACCTGCTCGATCTCCCTTCATGGCGTCCCAGATGTTGCAGTTGAAGTCGTCGTAGCCGGCCAGTAGCAGCCGTCCGGATCTGGAGAAGGCCACGGAGGTGATGCCACAGATGATGTTGTCGTGAGAGTACAGGCTGAGTTCCTGGTCGGCGCGCAGGTCAAACAGCCTGCAGGTGGCGTCGTCGGAGCCGGTGGCAAAGGCGCTGCCGTTGGGAAAGAACTGGTGAGGAAAGAGAGAGGGAGGGACAGACATGGTAGATCAGCTAGCCATGCACCTAGCATTAGGTACATTAAACACTAGCATTAGCTAGTGCAGCTAACATGAAGGACTTTGGGAACAGTGACATGACTATGGTATCCTGGCTTAATGCCATGACATGAACCAGAAAGCAGGTCACCAGTGGCCCCCAGCTTTTCAGCACACTCACACAGACTGCGTTGATGTCAGACTCATGGCCCGTGAACGTCTGTCGGCACATGCTGTCCCTGATGTCCCACAGCTTAATGGAGGCGTCACAGGCTCCGGACACAAAGGTGCGGAAGTCTGGGGACAGAGACAGGCTCATGACGTCACCGCTGTGGCCCGAAAACACTGTGGTCTGCTGGCTGGTCTCGATGTCCCACAGCGCACTGGGGGAGAGAACAGAACAGGGACCCACTGGATTTAACAGCTGTTATTAGACCATTTTAAGTGCAAGTTTGGGTTAGCTCATAGCTAGTACCAGTATAGACCAGGGATGGGCAACTGGCCCTTTTGTAGGCCCGTGGACCAATTTTACACCAATAAAATATATACAGTACCAGTAAAAAGTTTGGACACAACTGCTCATTCAAGGGTTTCTTTATTTTTACATTGTAGAATAATAATTGAAGATGTCAAATCTATGAAATAACACATATGGAATCATGTAGTAACCAAAAAAGTGTTAAACACATCAAAATTTATTTATATGATGTCTTCACTATTATTCTACAATGTAGAAAATAGTACAAATAAAGAAAAAACCCAGGAATGAGTAGGTGTGTCCAAACTTTTGACTGGTACTGTATATCTTTTTTGGAACTCAGGTCGGGGTCTCAACTTACTGTTGAGAGTTAGAATACACAAGGTGCAATTGGGACATGTGGTTGTGGCCATGCGCAATTAGCCCATGTCAGCAAAAAATGTTTAGCTGGCCGCTAGACTAATTTACCAATCTAAACATTAACATTAATTGATCATCAGTTATCATATAAAAACTGCAAACACCTTCCTCTACCCTATGGAAAAATGTGTAGGAATTGCAGGAAATTAACTTTAAAATGTAAAAAAAAAAAAGTAGCTTCGCTTTCACGAGGGGGAATGTGGGAGGTATAGTATATTTATATTTGCATTCTCCATCAGCCTTGGTAACTAATCCATCAGGACTCACCAGGTAGTGTCTCCTGAGCTTGTGATGATTTGATTGTCATCGATGAAACGGCAACAGGACAGGTAACCTGTAGCACAAATAAAAACATCTATTAGAACACTGGCTGCAGCATATAAATGCATGTTACTCCTACAGAGACTTAACTACAACAATACTCATGCTATAGAATGTGACTCATTTGAAGCCACAGGTGAGCTAGCACTAACGCAGCTAAGGGACATTCTAGCGGATGTCTCAGGTCGTTATAATTGTGTTGCTCTGTGACTAATTAGCCATGTGAATTAAAGTCATCCTTGTTTGGAACCTGGGGCTCACCGAGGGACAGGTAGGAATACACAACTGAACTGCATACACAACCATATGTAGTGCCACAGGGGAAGGTAGCTAAGACATTTCCATGATTTCTCAAAGGAAAATGAACACAAAATCCCTCAAGCTTTTTGTCACATAGGTATTTGTGTGTAGTAGTGCTTCTTCACCTGTGTGTCCAGGTAATTCCCTGCTGACCCTGACGTTGCCCTCACGGGTCTTCAAGCAGTAGATGGAGCAAATGTTGTCCAGACCTCCACAGGCCACGTAGTTACCAGAGGGGGCATATGCACAGGTCATCACCCAGGAGGAGCGCAGGGGGATAGCATGCATCTGGAGGGGGGGATAAGAGTTGGTCACTGTGTCACAGAATAAAGGCATGGCCATGGAGAAGGAGAGTAGCATCACAACTGGGGCCAGGCATGAGTCCTGCTCCAAGTCCAAATCCAGACACAGCAGAAGTAGCACAATAATAGTCCATTGTGCTTCCCCTATACTGAATTGTGGGGGTCTTTTCTGGGTGCCGTTGCATAATGTCATTTACAATGTTTGAATGTCAAAGTGACTCTGGGTGGTTATGATGTAAGCAGATTATGAGATGAGTCAAACACACATTCCTAGTAAAGGAAGGTCTTTAGTATGCTCCCATTTAACTTCCAATTCCTGAAGGCAGACAGTGAGTCAACCTAGTCAGGCCTCTTGGGGAGATTGTTGTTGTTATTATTGTTATTTGGGTGCAGCTCTCACCTTGTTAGTGGTGTAGCTGTCCCAGATGATCAGTTTTCCATCTTGAGAGGCGCTGACCAGGAGTCTGTGGAGACAAAGAGGTAGAACCATTGTATTATACCTACTCAAAACAAGCACAGCTTGTACCACCATGAGTGAGAGTGTGAAGAGAGAGGGATAAGCCCCCTAAGGGGTTGGCATAACGTTACACCCACCTAGAGTCTGTGCCCCAGTGCATGGCATAGATCTTAGCCAGGTGGCCACGAAGAGTGCGCCTCGTCCGCATCTGAATCCTCCCCACTGGATCCAGACCTGCTGTTATCTGGTTGACACACAAACACACAGAAAAGTATTGTCAAGACAAGTTCATCACAGGGTTAATGTGGCAATGTAATGTACTGTCGGCTATATTGTCTGTCGGTTAAGGCATTGATAAACACTTTTATTGACTGTGTTCTTAAGGGGCTTCCAGACACAAGACACATCTATACCAATCATACTGTCTTTTATGTGGCTATGTGTTTATAATCATGTTGTCTTTTATGTGGGCATGTGTGCTACTTACCTGTGTTAGGGTTGAGTCCCCACATGCTTTCCTGGCATCCTAAGAGACAAAGAAAACAGAGAGTGGTTAGACAAGCATTAGCACTCTCCCTCAATCTTACCCAGGTCAACCCCCCACCACTCCATATGGTTCATTAGGCCAACTCCCTTTTCCACCATCCCCCTTCTCTC
Organism: Oncorhynchus mykiss; assembly: GCF_057628025.1. Taxonomy (NCBI): domain Eukaryota; kingdom Metazoa; phylum Chordata; class Actinopteri; order Salmoniformes; family Salmonidae; genus Oncorhynchus; species Oncorhynchus mykiss. Next base: position 35,245,522 of record NC_143031.1, on the reverse strand, counting down.
CTAAACCCAATGGTTTTACTGCTTTAATTGAGATCATAAAGCCTCAGAGTAGGACTGCTGATCTAGGTTCAGGTCCTTCTGTCCATATCCTGTAATCTCATTCTTTATGATCTACAATAAAAGGTAAAACTGATCCTAGATCAGCACTCCAAGGCTCTGGGACTTTGTAAATGTGGGCCCAGATCAGTGACATTCTGGCTGCGTTTACACAGGCACACCAATTCTGATCTTTTGCCCAATTATTGGCAAAAGAGCTGAACTGATTGGTCAAAAGACAAATTAGCAAAAAAAAGATCACAATTGGGCTGCCTGTGTAAACGCAGTCTCTCTACAACGCTTGGGTCGTGTTCCACTGCTCAGACGTTGCTGACGCATGCCTGATCTTACTTCGTCTGGATAGGTATTTTATGTGTCAGCTAACGACATCATATGTATAGTAATCTAGTGCCCGACTGCAGTGCACATTGATAAGACACGCAACCATTGGTTGATGCATGCAACGTGTGCGCAGGAGAACGCGGCCATACTCTTATCTGGTTCCTAAGTTGTTCCGCCTCCTGACGCAGCTGCTCCAGCTCGCTCATTTTGGATCCCTGGCCTCGACGATATCCTCTGTCACTCAAACAGTCACCTGGTGGGAACAAAGGATGGAAAATAGGATGAAAGGTGAAACTGAAAACATTCATGCAGATTGCCAGGAGAGTGATAGAGTTCCAAGTTAGGATTCCGTCGAAGAGAAGAAACGTCAAAATAGAATGATGGACAGTGCCTGCGTCAGAACAAACCAATCATCTGCTTGTAATGTAATGACATAGAATGCGTATCAGGTTGAATGATTTGATTGCAGTGTTATCATGGTGAGTAATTGACTCAAACTACATCAGAGGTCTTGTGGTCCTCTGCTGGTCTCAACCTGATCAATGGGTGTGATCTGATCATAATCATTTTGGCATATTTCACCCGGAGACTAGTTGTTTTACACCATCACAAACATGGCTGCGGAGCGGCAGCTAGATTGAGTAAATTGGGTGTATAAATTGTAAAATAATACTTAATTCAGTATTTTAAGTGCATGGTTTACCAACATAGCACATGTAAAAATATGGAAAGCTTGTAATCTGTATGTTTATGGTTGTACAGCCTTGTCTGGTTTATCAGTGGAGAATAATCTCTAATCTGGTATAATCTGAGAAAGCGCTTCATCATTTAATGGGCTCTCTGATATCCACAAACGACTTAATGCACGGAAACAAGATTAGGATTACTGCAGGCAGCATTTGTTATTTATTACAGACACATTGAACAACCATTGTTAAAGCAGTTTTGAATCTCTATTTAGCATAGCTGTCATTCAAAGAATTTGGCAGTGGAATTTTTCCATAACTACCATGTTATTGCCTGTTTCTTACTATATTTTACAACGACTTGTTAATGATTCAACATTCCAACGATTATGGTCAATTCTGGTGGACACAAAAATGTCAATTTGTTCAATCTGCCGTATCAAGCGGCCTTTCAGGTTGTGTCGATATAGGACTCGTTTTACTGTGGATAAAGATACTTTTGTACCTGTTTCCTTCAGCATCTTCACAAGGTCCTTTGCTGTTGTGGGATTGATTTGCACTTTTCGCACCAAAGTACGTTCATCTCTAGGAGACAGAACGCGTCTCCTTCCTGAGCGGTATGACGGCTGCGTGGTCCCATGGTGTTTATACTTGCGTACTATTGTTTGTACAGATGAACGTGGTACCTTCAGGCGTTTGGAAATTGCTCCCAAGGATGGACCAGACTTGTGGAGGTCTACCATTTTTTTCTGAGGTCTTGGCTGATTTCTTTTTATTTTCCCATGATGTCAAGCAAAGTGGCACTGACTTTGAAGGTAGGCATTGAAATACATCCACAGGTACACCTCCAATTGACTGAAATGATGTCAAGTAGCCTATCAGGAGCTTCTAAAGCCATGACATTATTTTATGGAATTTTCCAAGCTTGATGTTTTTTGCGACTGCAATTAAAGAACCTTTCAAAGTTCTTGACATTTTCCGGAATGACTGACCTTCATGTCTTAAAGTAATGATGGACTGTCGTTTCTCATCGCTTATTTGAGCTGTTCTTGCCATAATATGGACTTATAAATAAATCACAGACAGTGTCACCAGCAAAGCACCATCACACCACCTCCTCCATGCTTCACGGTGGGAACCACACATGGGGTGATCATCTGTTCACCTACTCTGCGTCTCACATAGACACAGCAGTTGGAACCAAAAATCTCAAATTTGGACTCATCAGACCAAAAGGACAGATTTCCACCAGTCTAATATCCATTGCTCGTGTTTCTTGGCCCAAGCAAGTCTCTTCTTCTTATTGGTGTCCTTTAGTAGTGGTTTCTTTGCAGCAATTCGAACATGAACGCCTGATTTCATGCAGTCTTCTCTGAACAGTTGATGTTGATGTGTTTGTTACTTGAACTCTGTAAAGCATTTATTTGGGCTGCAATTTCTGATGTGCAGTTAACTCTAATGAACTCATCCTCTGCAGCAGAAGTATCTCTGGGTCTTCCTTTCCTGTAGCGGTCCTCATGAGAGCCAGTTTCATCATACCGCTTGATGGTTTTTGCAACTGCACTTGAAGAAACTTTGAGAGTTCTTGAATTTTTCCAAATTGACTGACCTTCATATCTTAAAGTAATGATGGACTGTCATTTCTCTTTGCTTATTTGAGCTGTTCTTGCCATAATATGGACTTGGTCTTTTACCAAATAGGGCTATCTTCTGTATGCCACCTCTTCCTTGTCACAACAAAACTGATTGGCTCAAATGCATTAAGAGGGAAATAAATTCCACAAAGTAACTTTTAAAAAGGCACACCTGTTAATTGAAATGCATTCCAGGTGGACTACCTCATGAAGCTGGTTGAGAGAATGCCAAGCGTGTACAAAGCTGTCATCATGGCATATAGATTTTATATATTTTGATTTGTTTAACACTTTTTTGGTTACTACATGATTCCATGTATGTTATTTCATAGTTTTGATGTCTTCACTATTATTATACAATGTAGAAAATAGTAAAAAATAAAGAAAAACTCTTGAATGAGTAGCTGTCCAGAATTTTGACTGGTACTGTATATATACACTAAATACACTAATACAAAAGTATGTGTTGTATGTGTTGACCCCCTTCAAAATTAGCCACACCTGTTACTGACAGGTGTATACAATCAAGCATACAGCCATGCAATCTCCATAGACAAACATTGGCAGTAGAATGGCCTTACTGAAGAGCTCAACGTGGCACCATCATAGCATGCCACCTTTCCAACAAATCAGTTCTGCACATTTCTACCCTGCTGGAGCTGCCCCGGTCAACTGCAAGTGCTGTTATTCTGAGGTGGAAATGTCTAGGAGCAACAATGGCTCAGCCGCAAAGTGGTAGGCCACACAAGCTCACAGTACAGGACCGTCAAGTGCTGAAGCGTGTAAAAATCGTCTGTCCTCGATTGCAACACTCACTACCGAGTTCCAAACTGCCTCTGGAAGCAACATCAGCACAAGAGCTGTAAGCAGGGAGCTTCATGAAATAGGTTTCCATGGCCGAGTAGCCGCACACAAGCCTAAGATCACCATGCGCAATGTCAAGCATTGGCTGGAGCGGTGTAAAGCTCGCCGCCATTGAACTCTGGAGCAGTGGAAATGCGTTCTCTGGAGTGATGAATCACGCTTCACCATCTGAATGCATAGTGACAACTGTAAAATTTGGTGGAGGAGAAAAGGGAAAGGATGTATTCAACTGAAATGTGTTTTCCGCATTTGACCCAACCCCTCTGAATCTGAGAGGTGCTGGGGGCTGCCTTAAATTGTCATCCATGTCTTCGGCGCCCGGGGATAATGGTCTGGGGCTGTTATTATGGTTTGGGCTAGGTCCCTTAGTTCCAGTGAAGGGAAATCTTAACACTACAGCATACAATGACATTCTAGACGATTCTGTGCTTCCAACTTTGTGGCAACAGTTTAGGAAAAGCCCTTTCATGTTTCAGCATGACAATGCCCCTGTGCACAAAGCGGAGCCCATAAAGAAATGGTTTGTTGAGATCAGTGTGAAAGAACTTGACTGGGCTGCACAGAACACTGACCTCAACCCCATCGAACGTCTTTGGGATGAATTGGAACACCGACTGTGAGCCAGGCCTAATCGCCCAACATCAATGGAATTAGAAATTGGACCCAGGGGTAATAAGTAATCCTCCCATCTACATTCAGCCCCACAAGAGAAAGAGAGAGAGAGAGAGGTTTCACATTCAAATTCTATCCCAAATTGGGCACAAGTATTTACATGAGTTGGTGGGCCTATTCAAATCCGTTAGACACCGATGAAATACCTCTAACCATTCTACTCTGTTTTGCACATTAGATTTGCATCACTGTCAATACTATACCTCTGTCGGTGGCAGTGCACCGGTACTTGGAAAACACAGATATTAAAAAAGAACATGCATTCACAGACAGGTAGACTGCCTGTATCAGGTAGTATCACAGGTAGACTGTAGACTGCATGTATCAGGTATTATCACAGGTAGACTGTAGACTGCATGTATTAGGTATTGTTCACAGGTAGACTGCATGTATCAGGTAGTATCACAGGTAGACTGTAGACTGCATGTATCAGGTAGTATCACAGGTAGACTGTAGACTGCATGTATCAGGTAGTATGACAGGTAGACTGTAGACTGCATGTATCAGGTAGTGTTCACAGGTAGACTGTAGACTGCAAGTATCAGGTAGTGTTCACAGGTAGACTGTATACTGCATGTATCAGGTAGTGTTCACAGGTAGACTGTAGACTGCATGTATCAGGTAGTATCACAGGTAGACTGTAGACTGCATGTGTCAGGTAGTGTTCATAGGTAGACTGCATGTATCAGGTAGTATGACAGGTAGACTGTAGACTGCATGTATCAGGTAGTGTTCACAGGTAGACTGTAGACTGCATGTATCAGGTAGTGTTCCCAGGTAGACTGTAGACTGCATGTATCAGGTAGTGTTCACAGGTAGACTGTAGACTGCATGCATCAGGTAGTGTCACAGGTAGTGTTCACATTTTTCATATATTCCTCTAATCCCAGTGCCTCATAGTTAGTTAGCATTACCTAACACACACATGCACAAACAACCAGAAACATCCACACCATCGCCATCTACTAGGCTAGGGAGACGAGCAATTAGCTGGGTCATTGTTCCCTGGGGGAACCTCCAACCAGATGGATCACACAGCACTAATGGAAGGCGACAGGAGGAAATGAGTGGGTCACAGTCTCCTGGCACAGCTGCTCATTTAGCCAATAAAGCACTAAGGGGGGTGGTGGTGGTGCATCATCACCAGACACCAGGGCGGGAGAGGAGAGGAGTGGGCATCATGAAATGTGATGAGATGCAATCGCCCATTGACATCATCAAATGCCCCATTTTTGGTTTCACCTTTCCACATGCTTTCTTGGACTTTGGTATCACAATGCAATTCACCTCACCAGGTAGTAACCAAACCAATCCCATGTTGTCTGGACACAAATTCCTGTTCCTAACCCTTCCGCAAGAACATCACTGTATGAAAGGACTTCTGGTAGAATTGAAGTGTTTGTCCACTGTTAAAAATCATTTAGAAAGCTGTATAAAAGGACACAAATCACAGAGTACAACTGGATGAAATGTTCCTTATTGAGTACAACTGGTTATGGACCTCTACTCAGGTGTGTGTGGGGAGGGGGGGGGGGGGGGGGGGTACAGGGGTGCACAGGTTGTTCTTGATGCTGTGGACTGAAGGCATCATTTACATAAATTTGTGTTGTAAGCCTATTGCATATGTACAACAATTGTAAAATACACAGTAGACAAGACCTTAAAGTGCCCCATCTAGGCCAGGATGTGTTCCACACAGTGGATTCTCTGGGAATGGAATGCTATATTTTAACGCTCACTTTAATCTGTATATGTAATAATTGTTAAAATGGTGCTGCTGTAGCCAATCTTATTCCAATCCACATGTGCGCAGGGCCCTGGACGCCCATCACAAAGAGACAGATTGTTACAGAAGGCCAGATGATGGAACACTGCTGAATAGTGATGATGATTTATTGTACCGAACAACCAGCGTGTCCAGTGCTTAGAATATGTGGGCTAAAATGTAACCATAATAGCTCTTTAAGCCTTTTCTCTAAGACAAGAGATAACCAATGATAATTGACCTAAACTATGGGTCAAAGACATGCTTCTGCTTTGGAAGAATTATGCAAAATGACAATGTGGCCACACCCCTTATGTTCATGCACAGTAAATGATAGGCCTACTACTGGTCTATTCGGTTGATATTTCACAGAGAACCAAGACTGGTAAACTCATATTAAGCACATTATATTAGCGTCATTGGATTGACGTTCGGTATAATTTTCTAGAAATCTAAACAAATTCCTTGCATTGAATGTGAAATCCATTTTAAGGTCAGATAGCAGCACAGACAATGTTATACAGCCCTCCCTGATCAACAAATAGGTTGCCTACATCGGCCTTGCGGCGCAACTCAGACGGCTACTCCCTCACTGCAAGCAACAGTAGCCTAGGCTACCTACAAATGTATAGAGCTACTTGACATAGGTAGCAGTAACTTGATGAATTTAAGGCCCTAATTCGATTATTATAGCAGTGAGCCATGGGCATTCACGGTTAATGGCACTGACACCCTGACAACCCTGGCATTTTTCGAAGCCGCTAAATATGCAAACGCTTAAGGGGTTTTCTATTAATATAGTTTATCGTAATAATGTACAGCAAGTTATGCTATACGCAGATATAAAACAATTTGTACAGTGGGGATGTTTGTCCATATGTATATATTTACCAAAAAATACAGATGAAAAACTATTTCATCGAATGATGAGCATAATCATGAATAGGCCCATCATCATCCAGCCATCTTACATCCAAGACAATTCTGACAGCATTTTATAATGGATGGCTGGCTACCTGTTAGTTAATGCTTCCGATGAGGTTGCTGGTCTTTCTCGAAAAAAATATCTGGATGCAATGTTTCAAAAAGGCTGGGGGTGTTTATTGGCCCCTTTTTTCTTTAGAAAACAAAATAGGGACAAAAATATGTAGATATTTTCAATATCCTCTCTGCTCCTTGTCTTCTAGATTCTTGCTCAGAGTATCTCCAATGTAGGCTGTACAAATAAATATTAAAGATCGAAGTACAGAGACACCATATCTCCGTTTGATTGGACCTCTTGAAAAGATGAGATCTGCTGTTGTGTTACCGTTTCCTCTTCAGAATGGTTTGCCTTTCTACGCCCGAGACCTTCATAAACTCGAAAACATCTTTGTTGGAGCGAGTTGAACACAATTGCAGTCTGTCCACGCATCAAAGAAAATGCACTGAACCTTATGAAATTAATAAATGGGGTTTCTATGCTCCGCTTTTCTCTTGATTGTATTTTTCTTGATCCTCGCTTCCTTCCTCCCTTGCTAGTTCGCGGATCTCTTCCTCCTCCCTCTCTCCTCTCACTCCCTCGCTTCGTAATGACCGCCGCCTCCTCGTCAAAAATGAATTATTAAATAAATTGCAAAACACAGGCTTAAGCTCTTGAGAGAAAAATATAAATACAATTTAAAAAAGGCTATCTTGCCGGAGGTACAGGAAACCCACCCATCGGTACACAAATAAATAAATAAAATAATAGCATGCAATAATGTATATTCACATGAGGTGTTATTTTATTTTTATCTCTAAATTGCAGAATTCTAATACATCTAACACAAGAACGTAATTTCAGATGAAATCTGCGCTTGCTAACGTTAAATCTCATAAACACGATTCAACCACACCCATTTCGGGCTGTACCATTTTAGAACCCCCCTCTGGTGTCTACTGGATACGGGTGGGATGACTGTCAGAAGGTCCTCGGCCTACTGCAGATTTAGATCATCACAGGGTCGCATTTGTCTACTCTATGATAACCCTTTCGCGTCTTAGTTATTGACTAATCAGACTGTCCCTCACTGCAATGTGCGATTATAGCGTTAACTACTTCCACTAGCCTATAGGAAAATGACTGCCCACCCACCAAGAACCACATAACTGTTGAAGTTGCTCCATTGGGCCTCAACTCATCACTCAGCATAGCCGATTTCTTACTTCTTCCCCTTCACTTTTTGATTAAACTACTTGTGTAATTAATACCTCAGAGTAGCCTAATTACTCTGGAGATGTAACTAAGGGTTCCTTTAATTATTTTTTATAATTAACAGATGTGTGTGTGTGAGAGAGAGAAAGTGCAAGGCCATAGGCTGGTGAGAGCTGCTGGGGTTTTTATCAAGCCATGATTTTATATTCATGATAGGAAGTAATCCGCTAATTTCGAAATCATCTGTCACATTTTTTTTTTCTTTCGCTTTATTTACTGTCATTGACTGTGTGAACATTACAGTGCAATAGAGAGGTCAGAGGCCTGTGCGTACACACACACCACACAAACACACACAATATAGAATACACACGTCATTTGCATAATAATTATATTCTTATGGGCTATATTAATGCATTTTTAAACTGTCATTGAACTGTATACACCTTAGAGTGTGATAGAGAGACAGAGAGGTGTGCACATGCACACACACACACACACACACACAGACACAAGCACGCACACACACAAACAAACACAATATGCATAATCATTATATCCTTATATTGTAATGCATTTGTAAGACAGGAGTAAACTAGAAACAAGCAGCTGGTTCTAAATGGCCATATAGGCCTGATAAATATATTCTATGGTTTAACTGGAGTAGAGCATTGTTCAAAATTGGACCAAACAAACCAATAATTCTTATTTATAATAATGACCCCAGGGTAGGGGGAAACCTAGGCCTTCGATCAGTCAAAATGGCTGTTTCTTCAAAGAAAGACAAAAAAAAAGATTGGACTTTCTGAGATAATGCATTTTAATCAACAAAACAATAACAAAAAAGCTCTCAATTTCTACATAAGTATGCTTACTCCCAGCTAAAACAATATTTTTTGGGGCGGGCTTTCCCCAGAAACCCAGTGACTGGTTTTGGTTGAATTGGTGTCGAGACCTGCCATAGTCTGTGGATAGGTGAATGATCAACACACATCTAAAGGGAACGCATGATTTGCTTTCTTTGACACTTTGTGTGTCAGTGCATTCCAAAAAGTAATTGGAAAAGCTGAAAGGTGTGCTTTGAAGTTCAACATAATACAGTAGACTACCTTCTTTGGGTCTGGTTGCAGTGCACTCTGTTTCAGACAAAGGGGTTATAGGGCTTGTACATGCAAGTTAGTGAAACAGCAAGGCAGCAATATTAGAGGCAGGGACAAGCATCATCCCCCTACACAAAGTAAGGCAATGGTACATCCCACCTGCCCTGTCCCTCTGCAGGCCCCATAAGGGACTGTAGTAAATGAGGATAGGTTGCCTAGCAACAGCAAGGGCTTGAGCAAAGAGATGGACACAAGGAGCCATACATCCACAGATTGAAAAGACGCATGCATGCACATATTATACGTGCCACTAAAAATGTCTTACTTGAACTACTCATAAGCATACATCGTCAGATATTTTAGTTCCAATAGGGGTTCCCCTTAATCAGTGCAAAGTCCACACATAGCCCTTTTCTGCAGTCAAATGACCTTTAGTGGCCTCATGGGTGGAATGTCATTCATATTTTTCATAATTTCATAATGAATAAACATGTATTTATTTTTAATGCTGGATATACAGTGTAATATTGGCATGCAAACTCAAAATTATATATATTTTAACTCTGCAGTGCATTCGGAAAGTATTCAGACCCCTTGACCTTTTCCACATTTTGTTACGTTACAGCCTTATTCTAAAATGGATGAAATATTTTTTGCCCTCATCAATCTACACCCCTCTGCCCCATAATGACAAAGCAAAAACAGGTTTTTATTAAAAAGCAAAAACAATTACATAAATGTTTAATTACATAAGTATTCAAACTCTTTGCTATGAGACTCAAAATTAATCTCAGGTGCATCCTGTTTCCATTGATCATCCATCCATTGATGTTTCTACAACTTGATTGGAGTCCATCTGTGGTAAATTAAATTGATTGAACATGATTTGGAAAGGCACACACCTATCCCACAGGTAGGTCCCACAGTTGACAGTGCATGTCAGAGCAAAAAACAAACCATGAGGTCAAAGATATTGTCTGTAGAGCTCTGAGACAGGATTGTGTCGAGGCACAGATCTGGGGAACGGTACCAAAACATTTATGCAGCATTGAAGGTCCCCAAGAACACAGTGGTCTCCATCATTCTTAAATGGAAGAAGTTTGGAACCACCAGGACTCTTCCTAGTGCTGGCAGCCTGGCCAAACTGAGCAATCAGGGAAGAAGGGCCTTGGTCAAGAAGGTGACCAAGAACCTGATGGTCACTCTGACAGAGCTCCAGAGTTTCTCTGTGGAGATGGGAGAACCTTTCAGAAGGACAACCATCTCTGCAGCACTCCACCAATCAGGCCTTTATGGTAGAGTGGCCAAACAGAAGCAGTAAAAGGCACACGACAATCCTCTTGGAGTTTGCCAAAAGCCACCTAAAGGACTCTCAGACATTGAGAAACAAAATTCTCTGGTCTGAAGAAACCAACATTTAACTCTTTGGCCTGAATGACAAGCGTCATGTTCGGAGGAAACCTGGCACCATCCCAACGGTGAAGCATGGTGGTTGCAGCATCATGCTGTGGGGATGTTTTTCAGTGGCAGGAACTGGAAGACTAGTAAGGATTGAGGGAAAAATGAATGGAGCAAAGTACAGAGAGAAAATGAAAACCTTCTCCAGAGAGCTCAAGACCTCAGACTGGGGTGAAGGTTCACCTTCCAACAGGACAACGACCCTAAGCACACAGCCATGACAACGCAGGAGTGGCTTTGGGACAAGTCTCTAAATGTCTTTGAGTGGCCCAGCCAGAGCCCGGAGAGACCTGAAAATAGCTGTGCAGCGAGGCTCCCCATCCAACCTGACAGAGTTTGAGAGAATTTCCAGAGAAAAATGGGAGAAACTCCCCAAATGCAGGTGTGCCAAGCTTGTAGCATCATACCCTGGAAGACTCGAGGCTGTAATTGGTGCCAAAGGTGATTTAACAAAGTACTGAGTAAAGGGTCTGAATAGTTATGTAAATGTGACATTTCCGTTTTTTAGGTTTAATAGATTTGCAAAAATTTTGAAAAACCTGTTTTTGTGTTGTCATTATGGGGTATTGTGTGTAGATTGGTGAGAAAGAAAAAACATTTTAATCCGTTTTAGAATAAGGCTGTAATGTAACAAAATGGGGCAAAAGTCAAGGGGTCTGAATACTTTTCGAATGCTCTGTATATGGTACAGGTGTCATCTTTTATTTTAAGCCCATAACCACGTGTGTGAGGTGTACACTTTTGTTTCAAAGTAGATTTGTTTGAGGCTACCAGGAAACACTCTGTGTGACCCTGATTTAGCCCACAACAGTACAAATGCTTTACGTAAAAAGGCATGGTTAGCTGGAGTAAATTCCAAAACTGGGTGACCGCTCTTATCTTTGGACCATAAAGCTTTTCCTGATTAAACCTTTAGATAAACACAATTGTGCATTTTGTGCTCCATTTTTTGCATGCAAGAAATGTCCGAAGTCCAAGAGGCTGATTTGATGTTCAATTCTTTGCTTAAACAGTGGGTGGCAGTGGAACATTTAACAAAACATAAAGACCACAATTGTCCTAAAATATAATGTGTTCCCATTTTAAGAGAATGTCACCTACTAGTCCTTGGAGCCGTTGTTGGGTCACATCAATATGAAGCTTTGTTCCTAAGGACACTGAATGCAAGGGTATGATAGGAATGGCCCGTGCCATGTATTTAGAGAGTTGGGCCAACTTTTAGAATCTGGAATATTGTTCTAGTTCTAGACATTCAGTTAAATATCATTGATGAAATATTCCTCATGTGATGTTAATGGGGAGCTAACATGGCTGCCATACAGTGTTGAAGTGTCATGTGTTGGATTCTGGCTAAACTTTGAACATTGATATATTAAAGACATGAAAGATCAGACGCATAAAGGAGAGATCTGTAGAAAGACCGAGTGGCTGTGGAATGTGCTGGGTGGACGGGAGAGAGTCACGGGAGTGCGATAGGTGATACGAGAGGACATCTGTGGATTAGGCGATGGAGGGGTTGCGGTCAAGAGGTCAGGTCAGATCTCCTAAAGGGAGAAATAATGGTTATTATATCATGTTACCCTCTTCCTGTGGAACCATAAGATGTAAGTATTGGAGAGCAGGAGGAGTGTCTAAACTGGAGTATATATACTTGTGATGATGGGAACATGTCTTTGTCTGAATTACAGCTGTAACGACCCTTTGGGAAGAATTAAATTTGGTTAAGCTTCTCTAATGTCCGTGAGTTATTTACTCCGAAAAATAAGAACCTAACACATGTAAATGTATCATAATACAGAAACTGCATTGGCCCAGCTTTCTAAATATATGGCTCTGGGAATGGCTAATTCCAAAACAAATGAACAGAGTCATTATTGGCCACATAGGCCACATAGTTATTTAACAACGATCTGGAAAATTGTGACCTTAAAAATAAGCAATATTGAAGACGACCATTCATTTATTGTCAAGTTTGGAAGCCATTCTCACCTGGAGGGATTAAAAAACATGATATGACAGTGTCATAGTCCATCAAATAATGTTTCTATGTGATATTTGAGGAGCTAGCTAGTTATGTTAGGTGCATTTGGGCTTTTTTGAAAGGATATAGAGAATCTTACCTATCATTCTAGACTCGTAACATCTGACCCTCTGTCTGTACTAGACCTATACTATACTTTCCCCTATTTTAGCTGTCTCTCTATGCTGTTATGTAAGTAATGCTGGTTAAAATGACTGTATGGTCATTGCACGACATGGGGTCTGTCTGCCCTCTGCTAGAACTACAAGGCCCACAAAGCTCCTCCTTCACTGTACCACATTTGACGGCATACCTAAGCGACACACAAAAGTTGATGCATGGTGAGGCGTGCCAAATACATCTCATTATTGTAATCATTATTTGAATATTCGATGAGGGTTGTTGACCTCAACCGCTTGTATTCAATGGAGAGAGTTGCTATGTTACTAGCCTAATTTCATAATATGCATTTCATAATATGCATAGCCATCTCGAGATAACTGTTATAAAGTGTTTTTTCTCAAAGTTGCCGGGACGACACGTGTCCTACTTATATCAGTACACTCTTAACAATTAAAAAATTAGGACATTTCTATTTGATCAAATAAATCTCACTTAGCAAATAGGGCTCCCGAGTGGTGCAGCGGTCTAAGACACTGCATCTCAGTGCTAGAGTTGTCACTACAGACCCTGGTTTGATTCCAGGCTGTATCGCAACCGGTCGTGATTGGGAGTCTCATAGGGCAGTGCACAATTGTCCGGGTTAAGGTTTGATCGGGGTAGGCCGTCATTGTCAATAAGAACTTGTTCTTAACTGACTTGCCTAGATAAATAAAGGTTAAGTAAATAAAAAAATAATCCATTCATTTTTTTGTTGACCAAATTCGACACTCATTGACCTCCATTCAAAAACTCCTTGCTTGGTGGGAGAAACAACGAAAAACTGCCACCTGCTGGAGGGAGAGAGAATTTCCACCGAGTTGGGCGTCTCTCTTCCACTTCTTCTCTGGGTGAGTTTGCAAACAAGAAGTCCAAGAAACAGGATATAATCACAGATACAACAATGAGCCAGATATTTCACCGGATGAAATATTTGAAACATCTGGTCGGCATTTCAACTCCCTACCAAATATGGTGATGAGAGGAAGCCCAGTGTCAAAAAAAGAGAGAGAAAAAAGGAAGCCTAGTGGCAAGCAGTGGAAGAAGATGTGGCGAAATGGGATTTTGGCGGACATTCTGCAAATGAATTGATGAAACATTTGATCTCCACACAGTTTTCTGTTTCCAAAAGTAGAATCTGTAACAAAACGAGTGGACTGAGTTTTGTAGACTTTACCCTTTGTTTCTAAAAATTGCATTGTTTAGAAGGAGCGCAAGAGCGAATTGAGTTATTGCAAACGCGCACTTCACGGCGTAGGCGTTCCCCAACGGAAATATGCAAATAAATGCTAGAACGCACAAATAGGACCTCGCTAGCTCGTGCTTGGCTCTGCCGACCCCCTTGCTTGTTCTGCCCACTATGATTAATTTGCTCCCATTTGAAACAATAGGCTCTGGTCTATTATAAAAAATGGGTTAGTTATAAAAAATATATAGACTTTGCTACGCTACTAGCCTCATCGACTGTGCCGTCGGGCACCAGATTGATTATAATATATGACGTGTTTAGCTGTATGCGTCAGCAAAGCCTGGGAAGAGGAACGCGCCCATAATCTGCGCAGAAATGTTTTGGGGTCTTCAGGAAGGAAGACCATTGCAGGGATTAGGCCTACTGGCCGCAAATGTTCCCTCTCCCAGGCCCCCGAGCCTGTGCAGGGATGTGATATCGATCGGTATGTGACTGAAGGAGTGGGATGCGCTATTATTTATTTTTGTTTTTTTATAAGTAATTTTTCCTGGAATATTTTTTTCCCTAAATTCACTACTCCGTACAGTAGGTGGCGGAAATACAGTTTATAGTTGTGGACCACAATTTGTAGTCTGTCTGGTTGCCATAAAACCTCAGAGAAGAAGAAAGGTGAGCTAGCAAAACATTTAACACAAGTTATTACCACGTTTTTGAATAAGAACATCCGAGAAACAAGTTGACTCGATGTATGAGTAATTGAGTTGTTCAGTATGTTTGATTTAAAAACTCTTTAAAATGACTGTCACTTGTGTATCATGCCAGAGCGGCTTTCTGGACATTTAACGTTCGCAGGCTAAGTAGCGGAGTTACGTAGCTAACGCAGTTGCTAGCTAGCTACCTTGCTTACAAAACAAGGACTGAATCCTGAGCCTCTTGTTGTAGCTTGCTTATTAGAACTGTTGGGAAACGTCCCATTACTAGCTAATCACTACCATGAGTCTGACGATGGAGGCCAGTGTCTCTTTCCTTCAATATGAACTTGCATCGACCATCGAACGGGCAGTAAGGTGTGCTGTTGAAACCGTTTTAAAGGAAACTGCCAGGGTAGTCGGCATCAAAATGACCGCAGCTCGGACTGCTGCTGCTGAGTCTCATCGTGAGAACCAAAGTTTGAGAGAGAGACTTGAGCTATCGGAGGGTGAACTCAACGCTGTACGGTACTACATGACAGCAGCCGAGAACAACATCAAACAGTGTTTACTCCTTAATCACAACCATCCTAGATCAGGTACTTTAGGTCCTGGTACGGGGAGTCCATCCAGCATGCTGAACAGGGGCACGACCCGTGTGCCCAAGTCGTTTCGAGCCTCATCCACACGATCCCAGTTTTCGAAGTCACTCCCTAGTGTAGGTCTTTGCTTACCAACAGTGCAGCATGAATGGCCCAGGAGCAGCTCAAGCTTGAGAGGAATACGGACATCCTCCTCCACTGTCTCTTGCTCCAATTCTTCACAAACATCCAAAGCGCCACAAGTAGAGGTTGAAAGCTCACCTCAACACACTGAGGAGGATGCAGAGGATCAATTCTACATCACGGATGATGGAGTTGTAGAGAAAGGTAGGCTTACGCCGGACACAGACATCAATACTTGCATGCACTCAATAAGTGAAAAGTCTCCTGCTCACTGGTCATGATGATGTCATTCATCTCTTTCAGAGTACAAAGTCAGGGCAAGTGGATTAGAGGACTCTAGAAGAATTCCACGCGAGCAGGAGGGGGATACAGTGGCAGTAGAGGTCCCTCACAGAACCTCTATTACCAACTTTGAATTTGAGATGGGTCCGAGTCACCCAGCAGGCAATGTGAATGACCTGGGCCTGATCCAGGTGCTGGATGAGGTGCAAGAAGTCAAAGGAACAGTTAAAATTGAAAATGACCCTGAGTTACCTAGTATGCTGGAGTCACAACTCCCTGAATCATCACAACTGCCGCCACAGATGCCAACTCACATCGATAACCATGACAATGATGGTAACTTCATGGGCTTTGTCCCACCTATTGTAGAAGGCCCTGGTCTTGTTGGGGCTTTTGAAGTCAGAAGGGAGAGCTCAGATAAGGTGCATCGCTGCAACGTGTGTGGCCGGGGCTTCCGTCGCTTCTACTGTCTGAAGACACACCAGCGCATTCACACGGGTGAGAGGCCATATCCTTGCAGGTATTGCGAGAAGCGTTTCCGCCACCTGGACAGTCTGCATAAGCACCAACGCATCCACACTGGGGAGAGGCCCTACCGCTGTGCCCAGTGTGGCTGCTGTTTCAGGGAGCTGGGCCAGCTCAAGAAGCACAGGCTGACCCACTCACCTTCTCCCACCACACCCCACCCATCACTGTCTTTACTTCAAGCAGGGCCCTCCTACACATGGCCACACCACCACTCACAGTCCCTGGATTCCTGATCAGGATGGATTTGGTACACATTCATACACACATTTGATAAATGTGATTATTTGTGTTAAGGTCATCCTAATCAGAAGTTAATATTATTAAATTGACAATGTAGACAAGCTGATTGTGTATAGAGTCATATTTATTCTCTTTTCTACTTGTTCACAATTTTCTTCATTGGCATTAAAAGGGTGTTCATTATGTTGTCATAGATATGAGAGGTTTGCAGATTCCACCTGGAAAGGTTCATACAGCCATTTTGCATCAAGGGTTGATTTCCATTTACTTTAAAAATATGATTTTTTTGTATAAAATGGAAATACAGAATACTTGAGCTGAGTTGGGATCACAATGCAGAAATCATTGGTGTGTTTTTGTTGGTATCACATCGCCATTATCAACAGTTTAATGCCATAAATAGCCCATAACAGGGAAGTGATATGCATTTTAAATTATTATTCTGGTGTATTGTTTTTATATGGAACTGTGTGAGTTAGCCTGTTCATTTTGAACAGCAATTACATAAAGTTTTTGACAATTTACCAATAAAAAGTGACACTTTCACAGTATTATTTGATTATTTTGTTTAACCTCTTTGGGATATGTGTTTCCCCCCCTGCGGGATGGTTGAGCTAATGTGATTAGCATGAGGTTGTAAGTAACAAAAAAAAATCCCAGGACATAGACATACAGTTGAAGTCTGAAGTTTACATACACCTTTCCCAAATACATTTTAAAATCAGTTTTTCCACAATTCCTGACATTTAATCCTAGTAAAAATTCCTTGTCTTAGGTCAGTTAGGATCACCACTTTATTTTAAGAATGTGAAATGTCCAAATAATAGTGATTTATTTCAGCTTTTATTTCTTTCATCACATTCCCAGTGGGTCAGAAGTTTTCATGCACTCAATTAGTATTTGGTATCGTTGCCTTTAAATTGTTTAATTGGGTCAAACTTTTCGGGTAGCCTTCCTCAAGCTTCCCACAATACATTGGGTGAATTTTGGGCTATTCCCCCTGACAGAGCTGGTGTAACTGAGTCAGGTTTATAGGCCTCTTTGCTCGCACACGCATTTTCAGTTCTGCCCACAAATTTTCTATAGGATTGAGGTCAGGGCTTTGTGATGGCCATTCCAATACCTTGACTTTGTTGTCCTTAAGCCATTTTGCCACAACTTTGGAAGTATGCTTGGGGTCATTGTCCATTTGGAAGACCCATTTGCGACCAAGCTTTAACTTCGTGACTGATGTCTTGAGATGTTGCTTCAATATATCCATGTAATTTTCCTGCCTCCTGATGCCATCTATTTTGTGAAGTACACCAGTCCCTCCTGCAGCAAAGCACCCCCACAACATGATGCTGCCACCCCCGTACTTCACGGTTGGGATGGTGTTCTTCGGCATGCAAGTTCCCCCTTTTTCCTCCAAACATAATGATGGTCATAATGGCCAAACAGTTCTATTTTTGTTTCATCAGACCAGAGGACCTTTCTCCAAAAAGTACGATCTTTGTCCCCATGTGCAGTTGCAAACTGTAGTCTGGCTTTTTAATGGAGGTTTTGGAGCAGTGGCTTCTTCCTTGCTGAGCGGACATTTAGGTTATGTTGATGTAGGACTCGTTTTACTGTGGATATAGATACTTTTGTACCTGTTTCCTCCAGCATCTTCACAAGGTCCTTTGCTGTTGTTCTGGGATTGATTTGCACTTTTCACACCAAAGTACGTTAATCTCTTGGAGACAGAATGTCTCCTTCCTGAGCGCTATAACGGCTACGTCGTCCCATGGTGTTTATACTTGCGTACTATTGTTTGTATAGATGAACGTGCTACCTTCAGGCGTTTGGAAATTGCTCCCAAGGATGAACCAGACTTGTGGAGGTCTAGAATTTTTTTTCTGAGGTCTCAACTGATTTCTTTTGATTTTCCCATGATATCAAACAAAGAGGCACTGAGTTTGAATGTATGCCTTGAAATACATCCACAGATACACCTCCAATTGACTCAAATGATGTCAATTAGCCTATCAGAAGCTTCTAAAGCCACAACGTTCTTTTCTGGAATTTTTCAAGCTGTTTAAAGGCACAGTCAACTTAGTGTATGTAAACTTCTGACCCACTGGAGATATGATACTGAGTTATAAGTGAAATAATCTGTCTGTAAACAATTTTTGGAAAAATTACTTGTGTCATGGACAAAGTAGATGTCCTAACCGACTTGCCAAAGCTATAGTTTGTTATCAAGAAATTTGTTGAGTGGTTGAAAAACGAATGACTCCAACCTAAGTGTATGTAAACTTCCGACTTCAATTGTATCTGAAATGGGCAGAAATCTTAAATTCTTGTTAATCTTACTGTCCTGTACAATTTACAGTAGCTATCACAGTGAAAGAATACAATTCAATTGTTTGAGGAGAGTACAAAATTATGAACTTTGAAAATGTAATAATAAACCAATTAGGCACAACATTTTGAACAGATATGCAATGGTTCATTGGATCAGTCTAAAACGTTACACATACACTGCTGCCACACTGGCCAAAACCTAAATGGGGTGGATTAATACATTAGGACCTTTCTCTTGCATTTCAAAGATGATGGTACAAGATATTTTAACAGATCTTATGTGTTATTCTCCTACATTAATTTCACATTTCCACAAATGTCAATGTGTTTCCTTTCAAATGGTATCAAGAATATGCATATCCTTGCTTCGGGTCCTGAGCTGCAGGCAGTTAGATTTGGGTATGTCATTTTAGGTGAAAATTGAGGGAAAAGGGTCAGATCCTTTTGAAAAACAACTTCTGAAAGGGACCCAAGACACCAAGTTTATTCATAATCTTAAATATAGTTATTACAATATTTTCTACATATCACAAGATGCAGAGAACTATACACCTGACCTTTGCTGTCTGGCTTTGCTCATCTGGGGCCCTGTGTTTTGTACAATCGTGACTAAACACAGGGCCCCAGATGAGAATTACACCCAAAATTTAAGCAGTTGTCTATGGATGGTGGTGGACCGTCTGACATAAGAAAAAGGGTACCATGTGATTAATAAAACTAAAGATTAAAATCCAAGCATGTCACATGATTGCGCAAAACACAGGTCTCTAATCATTCGTGACATATATTTGTGGTATTTTCACCCTCCCCTTTTTGACGGTCACATGAACAGTTTATACTGTCCCGTGACCTGCACCGAACAAATAGAGGCGGCAAGTAGACAGCATCATATCTGCAAGCTGCTCAATGTCTATGGGCATATGTAGAATACAGATGTACATTTGAATTACATCTGTTTAGATTTAGGCATTTCTGTTTAATATCTTATGCGCTATTGGATAATATGTATGTCGCCTATGCTACCTATGGCCAGTAGTTTTCAAATCTACTAAAATCAACTATTAACTAACAAAACACGCATGTGTTAATGCTGTTAAATTACGTCATCATTTAGCTGTGAACTAATACGCGGGCAGTCTCAGAGACAGAGGCCGACTGAGGAGGTTTTTAACAAGCGGAAGTGCGCGCGCTGATTCTTGCTGACGGAGTTGAGGTGAGTTTCTGTTTTCATCTGGCTATACCTACCATACGGCATTATCGCAAAGCAAACAACACAATAAACAAATGTTTTATCATTAGTCAAACTACAAGTTTATGGAATTGCGAGGTTGAATTGTAGAATGACCTCGCTGAGAACCACTGTGTATCGCCGTTTCACTTCCCCTTTGTGGATACATGAAATTAAACATCAATTCGATACAATCGCGCAACTCTTAACGTTGCATGACCTTGAAGCATCATGTTTAAGTAGAATGTCTGATGCTTTTCTGGTGGCTCATAGTTTTATTTAAAACCCTCCGCTTGTTGTAAACATAAAGCCATACTGTGTTTTCAGGAATATGTCCTTTTGTCAGCGTTGCTACGAACTTATACAAATAATGACTCCATTTAACAGGGTTACAAAAGGTTCAGGGGACGTCTGAACCATCTAAAAACAAAACGCTTCTGCTGAAAGCCATGTCTAATGAACACACACCCCTCCTCGCCCATGGGGTATGTGGTCTGTCAGCAGACAATGCAGTGTGTGGCATAGGGGCGTCAGAGGGCACTGGGGAGGCCAGCACTCCTAATGCTGTACCTCGAAAGCTCAACACCTTCTTCGGGGTGATGGTGCCCACTGTCCTCTCCATGTTTAGCATTGTCCTCTTCCTCAGAACTGGTGAGTGCAGCATCTAGATGTCAGACAACTACAAATATAGGCTGTGAATGTGGAATTTATTTACAGTGCGATGTTCAGTGATGCTTGCTGATGGTCAGAAACTGCTGTTGGCTTCAAGCTTTGCTAGATAATTTTTTTTAAAGTGTGTGTAACTGTGCATGCATGTGAATGCATTAGGTTAATATATTGTGGTCCTGTAACAAGACTAATACTGTGTAATGATGTCTCCTATAGGGTTTGTGGTTGGTCATGCGGGGCTCTTGCAGGGTCTTGTGATGCTGCTTGTTGCCTACACCATTATCTCCCTCACCATCTTGTCCATCTGTGCTATTTCCACCAACGGTGCTGTGCAGGGAGGTGGGGCCTATTGTATCCTTAACACCGGTTTGTTCTCACCCCCCAAAAACATTTTTTTTTTTTTAGCAATTGTTTTTTATTCCTCTTAAGTATTAGTGCAGTTTAAAACAGCTATGCTTTTACTATTAAATCTTGATGACACAGTCTTTACAGTAATTCTAGCCCTTATCTTTAAGGAAAATTTCACCACGATTTGAACATCATTTTCATAATCTCCAACACCAACCCAACATCGTGAAAATGGCGGGATTCTATGTTTTGTAGTCAAAAAGATAACCGTTTCTGATGACATCTGGACATGGTAAAGACATGGTGGACCCCAAGAAGAGTAGCTACTGCATGTTCAACAGCTAATAGGGATCCTAATAAACTAAATGAAACATCATCTGATGCATCCAGGCCCAGATTACCTAACAGACACGAAGGGGACATGCCCCGAGGCCCCCGACCTCCAGGTGTTTTGTGTTTTCCCAAAAATATTTTTTTGGGGGGCCCTGGAGGTAGGTACCCTGGGCCCCGGGCCCCGGAATGCATTAGTCCAGCCCTGTGTGCATCATATGATTTAACCAACTGAGCAGGTTGCTATGCTGACTTTTGCCTGCTCATAGTTTTAAAACCACATGATTCACTCCAGATCAGTGATATTTAACCCCTTGACCTTGTCTGCCAGTCATGATTAGTCGATCTTTGGGCCCAGAGTTTGGAGGAAGCATTGGCCTCATGTTCTTCCTGGCCAAAGTGTGTGCATGTGGAGTGTATGTGCTTGGTCTGGTAGAGGCACTACTTGACATATTTGGTCAGGATCCAGGTTAGTTTTGACATTCTATAATTAACAGCCCAATACTTATAATTCCTAGCATGCATGCCATGTTTTGTGGTACTGCTTAAAAAAAATCTACTGAATGTTTCTTAGAAGGTTGGTGCCTCATGCATTCAAAGTAGTCATTCCACAATGTGTCCATCTGACATCTTATCAACTTCTATGTCCCACTCCCACCTCAGCGTCCTCCTCTGCGTTTCGAGTGCTTCCCCAGGGCTACTGGTACACAGTGCTGTACTCTTCCATAGTTCTCCTGCTGGTTCTGATGGTGTGCCTAGTGGGCGCCCACATTTTCGCCCGCACCTCCTTCCTCATCCTGCTGGTGGTGACCATCTCCCTTCTGTCCATCTACATCAGCCCCCTGGCGCTGACCACGCCCCTAAAGTTCCTCATCACCCACCAGGGCCCTGGCAACCAGACCCTCACCTACAATGCCAGCTACACAGGCTTCAACGGCACCACGCTGAAGGACAACCTGGGCTGTGAGTACTGGCTGCCTGGAGTCAAAGGTCAGGGGGGGACGGTGCGATAGTACTTAGGTGCACTGTATAGGGAACAGGGTACTATTTCAGATGCATTCTAGTTATAGTAAGCCTTGATAGGGAAGTTGAACTGGATGTGTAAAAAGTCGTTAGTTTTATGGTTTGAGAGAGCTGTTGTAGAAATAGTGTTCTTCCTCTTTCTTATCCTTAGCGGGCTACACTGTGGACTACAGCACTGGTAAAGTCATGTCATTCGCCACTGTGTTCGCTGTCATGTTCACCAGCTGCACCGGAATCATGGCCGGAGCCAACATGTCAGGTACTGTCCACACACATTAAAACTCATGCCAGCTGGTGGATATTACAACTACAAATAGTTGTCATTAACAACTTTCCATATGCATTCTGAATCAAGGTAATGGAATCTTTTAGTTCCAGGTGCAAATCCACTGTAACCAATTACCCTGAGACTCCGATTTAGTTTTACTTTAAAATGTATGCCAAACAAAAACCATTGATTTCAAAGTTTACAACTCTACACACAATGATCACGTTTATATATGTACATCTTCTTATTCATTACTTTATACATACAAATGTAAAGGAGTCATTGTGAATTTGTTAGATATTACTGCATTGTCAAACTAGAAGCACAAGCATTTTGCTACATCTGCACAGTTGTACAATTTTCTATGGAAATTGTTAAAAGTAGTCTTGTGTTTTGTTCAACTTGGAAATCAATGTGTTTTTGTTTGGTATACATTTTAAAGTGATAAATCTGAGTCTTAGCATAATTGTGTTACCATAGAATTGCCCTCCATTACTTCACATCTCATTTAAGCGTCACGTAGACTCTAACTTGACATGTTCCACCATCTTCCCCTCAATCTGTTGTCTGTAGGAGAGCTGAAGAACCCCAGTGCTGCCATTCCCAAAGGCACCATTATTGCAGTCCTCTACACCTTCATAGTCTATGTCCTGCTCTTCATCCTGGCCAGCTCCACATGTGAAAGGTCTGAATGGATGGGCTGTTATTGAGGCTTGGAATGGTTGGAACTCTGTCACCCATCTAATTTTCTCATAATTTAATACCTGCATATTAATCATACTGAAAACAATGTAGTTTAATACAGCCAACTAATGAATGTCTTTTGTTTAGGACCCTGTTGGCTCAGGATTACGGGTTTTTCCAGCGTATAAACATCTGGCCTCCATTTGTCACCATCGGGATCTATTGTTCTGCCCTGTCAGCAGCCATGTGCTCTCTGATTGGGGCGTCCCGGATCCTTCACGCCCTCGCACTGGACCAACTCTTTGGTAAGATGTTGTTGAACAAGTTTCACATTAAAAGACAGGCTATTTCTGCAACAGAGTAAAGGACATGTTTTTGTTTAATATAAAATAAAGAGCATGCTTTGATGTTGTGTTATCCATAGGTTTTCCATTGGCTCCTGCTGCTATCACATCCAGCTCAGGCAACCCATGGGTGGCAGTGCTCTACACCTGGGGGTTGGCACAGGTGAGGAGAAGTGATGGGTGTATCGTATTTAGCTATGCAGTACAACTTTTAAAATTCTACAGGCTCTGAGACTGTGTCTTTGGTGTGACTGTGTAGTGTGTGGTGTTTGCAGGCCAGCTTAATGCCATAGCTGGCCTGGTGACAGTATTCTACCTGCTGGCCTATGCTGCTGTCGACCTGGCCTGTCTGGCTCTGGAGTGGGCATCGGCCCCCAACTTCAGGTAATCAAACACTAGCATCATGCTGTACAATCTGTTATAAAAAAAGAAGACATTGACCTTATTGTGTGATGATGCTGTCCTTAGTGAAGTAGTGTTTAACTAGAATACTTTTGACCATCAATGTCCAGTTTTCACCTGTCTTTCACCTGTTTTACCTGTCTCCCTGTCTTCACCAGGCCCACTTTCCAGGTGTTCTCCTGGCACACGTGTCTGCTGGGCATCCTAAGCTGTCTGGTGATGATGTTTGTCATTAACCCGGTCTACTCCTCAGCCAGCATCGTCCTCCTCTTACTGCTGTTGCTTTTCCTGCACTACAGATCACCAACCAGCAGCTGGGGATACATCAGCCAGGCTCTCATCTTTCATCAGGTACCCACACCACACACACAGACGTGCCAGTACATACAAACACACACAGTGGGGCAAAAAAGTATTTAGTCAGCCACCAATTGTGCAAGTTCTCACACTTAAAAATATGAGAGGGCTGTAATTTTCATCATAGTTACACTTCAACTATGACAGACAAAATGAGAAAAAAAAATCAGAAAATCACATTGTAGGATTTTTTATGAATTTATTTGCAAATTATGGTGGAAAATAAGTATTTGGTCACCTACAAACAAGCAAGATTTCTGGCTCTCATAGACCTGTAACTTCTTCAAGAGGCTTCTCTGTCCTCCACTCGTTACCTGTATTAATGGCACCTGTTTTAACTTGTTATCAGTATAAAAGACACCTGTCCACAACCTCAAACAGTCACACTCCAAACTCCACTATGGCCAAGGCCAAAGAGCTGTCAAAGGACACCAGAAACAAAATTGTAGACCTGCACCAGGCTGGGAAGACTGAATCTGCAAAAAGTAAGCAGCTTGGTTTGAAGAAATCAACTGTGGGAGCAATTATTAGGAAATGGAAGACATACAAGACCACTGATAATCTCCCTCGATCTGCGGCTCCATGCAAGATCTCACCCCGTGGGGTCAAAATTATCACAAGAACGGTGAGCAAAAATCCCAGAACCACACGGGGGGGACCTAGTGAATGACCTGCAGAGAGCTGGGACCAAAGTAACAAAGCCTACCATCAGTAACACACTACGCCGCCAGGGACTCAAATCCTGCAGTGCCAGACGTGTCCCCCTGCTTAAGCCAGTACATGTCCAGGCCCGTCTGAAGTTTGCTAGAGAGCATTTGAATGATCCAGAAGAAGATTGGGAGAATGTCATATGGTCAGATGAAACCAAAATATAACTTTTTGGTAAAAACTCGTCGTGTTTGGAGGACAAAGAATGCTGAGTTGCATCCAAAGAACACCATACCTACTCTACTGTGAAGCATGGGGGTGGAAACATCATGCATTGGGGCTGTTTTTCTGCAAAGGGACCAGGACGACTGATCCGTGTAAAGGAAAGAATGAATGGGGCCATGTATCGTGAGATTTTGAGTGAAAACCTCCTTCCATCAGCAAGGGCATTGAAGATGAAACGTGGCTGGGTCTTTCAGCATGACAATGATCCCAAACGCACTGCCCGGGCAACGAAGGAGTGGCTTTGTAAGAAGCATTTCAAGGTCCTGGAGTGGCCTAGCCAGTCTCCAGATCTCAACCCCATAGAAAATCTTTGGAGGGAGTTGAAAGTCCGTGTTGCCCAGCAACAGCCCAAAAACATCACTGCTCTAGAGGAGATCTGCATGAAGGAATGGGCCAAAATACCAGCAACAGTGTGTGAAAACCTTGTGAAGACTTACAGAAAACGTTTGACCTCTGTCATTGCCAACAAAGTGTATATAGCAAAGTATTGAGATACATTTTTGTTATTGACCAAATACTTATTTTCCACCATAATTTGCAAATAAATTCATAAAAATCCTACAGTGTGATTTTCTGGATTTTTTTTTCTTCTCATTTTGTCTGTCATAGTTGAAGTGTACCTATGATGAAAATGACAGGCCTCATCTTTTTAAGTGGTAGAACTTGCACAATTGGTGGCTGACTAAATACTTTTTTTGCTCCACTGTATGGGCCAGTTCCTGGGTCGTGTTCAGTAGAGAAAATATTTTGCAATGGGGAAGAACTACCTGAACTTGTCCAATTTAGAAAACAGATTTTCATTTTCTGATGCAAAATGTTTTTCTACGCTGTTTCCTACTTAACAGGACACTGGGGTGTGTCACTGCTGTCATACTTGATGCTTTGAATCTGGTTTCCACCCATTCCACCTCTCTTGTAGGTGCGTAAGTATCTGCTGATGCTGGACGTGAGGAAGGACCATGTGAAGTTTTGGAGGCCCCAGGTGTTGTTGATGGTGGCCAACCCTCGCTCCTCCTGCCAGCTCATCAACTTTGTCAACCAGTTGAAGAAGGGCGGGCTGTTTGTTCTGGGACACGTGAAGCTGGGAGATCTGGGTAATATTATATGGATGGTGACGGGAGTTCTGGTACCAGCGGAATCGTGATTGACTTACAATAAATGCTTGTCATGTTTATGACCACATGAAACCTAAAGCTTCTACTATTTGATACAAAAATTAGTAATCTACAGTAAGTGTGATATTCCTAGAAATATGACATTTCTATTCATAGACAATTCATTTAACATTTTATGGAAACTAGTCAGGCTCTTCTTTTGTTTGGGAATCAAGGCAGTCCAGTCATTCAGCCAGCCTCTCATCTGTGTTTCAGACACCCTGCCTTCTGATCCTGTCCAGCAGCAGTATAACTTCTGGCTGAGTCTGGTAGATAAGCTGGGGGTGAAGGCCTTCGTGGATCTGACTCTGTCCCCCTCTGTGAGGCAGGGAACACAGCATCTGCTCCGTATCACTGGCCTGGGTGAGTTACATATCCTCCTGCTTACCATTCTGGGTCGTATTGTTGTCCAGTTGATTTCTCCTCTTCACACACAACGGTGTCAGGAAGAGTATTGACACGACATATTCATTATAATATTACTACTTTGGAAAATGGAACATAAAACAGTTTTACCCATCAAGCAATATACTTTTTAGTGCATTTGATTATCCTCCTCCACTCTTATCTCTTCAAGGCGGCATGAAGCCCAACACTCTGGTCTTGGGGTTCTACGACAGCTGCACCCCTGAGGACTACTTCCTCCAAGACCCTGCCTTCTGTGAGTCAAAAGGGTCTGGAGGGGATGATTTTGGGGTGGATCTGCCCTCTCTGCAAGCCCACTTCCCCCCGGTCCGCCATGTGGAGAGCCCACGCTGGCTCACGTCAGAGGAGTATGTGGGAATCATCTCGGATGCCATCAAGATGAGTAAGAACGTGTGTCTTGGCCGCTATTTCTTCCAGCTGCAGGGAGAGGGCATGGGGACCAAGACGGACGGGGCCACGAGGATCATCGACGTGTGGCCCCTCAACCTGCTGCAGCCGAGCAGCACGTCTGCAGCCTCCGTGGACGTGTGCAGTCTCTTCCTGCTGCAGATGGCGTGTGTTCTCAACATGGCCAGCAGATGGCGCCATGCCAAAATGAGAATATTCCTGTGTGTGGAGGCAGAGTCCAGCGACCAGGGTTGGATGGTTAAAGAGGAGACCTACCGGGAGCTGTTGAGGAAGCTGAGGATCAGGGCCTCCATCAAGATAGTGCCCTGGGACTCTGTGGTGCAGCTCTATGGACAGAAACAGACACAGGACCCAGAGCTGGAGGGCCTGACGAAGCCGGCCCAGGCCCTTTCAGAGGACTTCCAGTCTGCAGTCAACAGGATGCTGATGGAGCACAGTGCTGAGGCAGCTGTCCGCTTCCTGTATTTACCACGCCCCCCTGCTCACTCCAGCCAATCACACACATATCTCAGTCAGTTGGAAGCTGTGACTTATGGTTTAGGCCCAACCCTCTTGATTCATGGTCTCACCCCAGTCACGTGCACTGAGCTTTGAGTGTCACTGTGTGTTTTATGGGATCAAAATGTCATGTAATTAACTTCATCCTGAACATGATAGAAATGGCAGTCTAAATGCTTACAATATGAGCTACTTTACACAACATACTTTTTAGTTAGAAAATAAACACACAGGCACACTACACAACGGGACCTATAAGTATAGCTCTGTTCCCTGGGCATGTAGTTTCACATCTTGTATTGTAACTCATTGACACATCCACTAATTTCTCAAATGAACACATTCAACACCTAGTCAGTCACAGTGGTACCTACCTACTTTCTGTAATGTATTTATTTGTTAACTGTAATTTAATGGAGTACTTGTCTCATGCCGTTGTGTTGGTTGGGTAATAATATAAGTACATTTATGTTGTGCCTAATATAGCAGATGTAGTTTTCATAAAAAACCTCCGCTCTGGAATTGACCGTGTGGCCTGAGAGTGACACTGATTCAGTGTGAGTGAATGTTACATGTCAGTAGATCAAATGGTCTGTTCTGCGGCACAGGACCAAAGAAGAATCATATGATAGGTTGAATGTTGGAGGGAAAATGGATTCTGAAATACAGAAAGGGCAACATATGCTAACTAGCTATGGAAACTAGAATTTTGTGTTCCTTGTGTTCTTTTATTTGATGCTGGTACAATCGCTTTCCATTGATCCCTTTTCCCAGTGTATTCCTCTTCAGATTGTGACCCAGTTTGGGAGAGCTCACGAGTGTCTTTGGACCAAATAATCTCTTAGGATTTTGGGTCACTCACCAATTGGTCGTGCTTGAAATGCTGCTTCTTCGGACTACTCTGTGGTCCATGATGGAACATGAATTCAAACTTCCTGAAACCGCTATGAACTACATTAGTGCCTAATGCTTGACAATATTGTCATAATACACAAGCATTAAGCCACTGGCAGGCAGACTAAATATGGATTGCTGATATATTTAGTCTAATTTATAATGCATCACCCTTCTACCAAATGCTAAGGATCATGCCATTCATTTGTTACTTGGGAAAATGATTTCTATTTTTATGCTGTCTTGCTATGCTTTTCTTATGGACAGATTTGGAAACAGAATGTTACTGCAAGGAGTTTGGTCTCTATGAAAACAATTATTATTAATTTAGAGGCATGTAGTCGGCGCTAAATGAAAGCTTACACATTTCACAACTTGTGGTGGGATGTTTGTGCTAAAGCAGAAATAGTTTCCTCTTTACAGTCCTATGAAGTTACTGTATATTTCTGACTCTGCTCAGAATGTACTGTTCTCAGGTTGTGCCACACAGACTGTTCTCTAGAGTCTGTGGACTGATCAGTGAGTGCCAGACAGGCTGCTTGTGAGTTAATAAGGACTCTGTCCAAGCAAATGACTCAATAGAAAATGTCAAAAACCAAAGTAATTACATTAAATGTTTTTATAACATACTGTTTCCTTTACACATATGTTACTCCGTAACAACAATTTGACAGTCATTTGTGAATGGGTTGGCAAAAGGCAATAAAATAAACAAAAGTAACTGTCTCTATTTATTTCTAAGAAAATCGAGATCACAAAAATGACGTTACGGTTGATACCAAAAATTGTACTATGTTAAAAGTCCAAATCAACCAGAACATGTTTAAGCGTTCAGTTATGTTGGAGTCTATATCCCTAATATGTGTATATAGCTAGAACATGTACTATAGAAACCTGTTTGAGAGTTGCGTCTCCCACAGATCATACTCTGCTGCACTCAGGCTATATAGTTCATGATGGATTTGGGGTCAGCTTGTTTACATCACATCAACATTACACAATCTCTTTCCTATTACCAATACCTTTCAATGGCAGTCGATGCAAAAACAGTAACATTGATCAATTAGTTCCCTACATATGAAGTAAAACTTCTCATATCAATTTCCAATATGACCTCTTTAAAGCACTCCTTAGTCCTCTTTGCTCGCAGAACGTTCTGTCATTTCATCAATTTTCTTCTCCATGCTCGTTGCAAATTTCTCTGTCTGCTTCACACAGTAGGATGAAAGGCGTAGCCAATCAGGGAAGAAAATGGACAGAGCAATGTTCTGTGAGATGGCAAAGAGAGACCGAGATATTTACAATCACATAAAATAGTCTAATAGGATATTCTGCATGGCTCATTTTTGGCTAAGGTAACAAAAACGTTATAGAGTAGTTTGTTTTGAATATTTGAGTGGATAAGAGAAGTTCCTACTTGAAGAGCGTGAGAGACACAGCCGCTGATGTAGCTAGAGTGACCCACTGTGTTCAGAGCTTCACGGGCAAAAGCACTGGCACTCTTCAACAACAGGTTGGGGGGGCAAGTTGTGGGTCATGTTAGTGGACACCATAAAGGGAGCCACACACTAAAGGAGAGGAAATTAAGAAAGCACAAGCGATTGGAAGAAACACAAAGATGCAAGGAAGGATACTGTAACAGGAGTGCAAGTGATACAAAATTCTTAAAGTATTTTACCTGAACTGTTATTCCCTGTGACTTGTACTCTGAATTCAGAGATCTGGAAAAATATGTCACAAAAATCTGCCAAGAAAAGAATGGATAACATTGATCCTCTGTAGCTGTTATAGAGCATGTCACTGACAACACCAGAATAGTGGGTTTGATTCCCGGACCATCCGTATGTAAAATGTATGCATGCATGACTGTAAGTCGCTTTGGACAAAAGCATCTGCTGAATGGCATATACAGTTGAAGTCAGACGTTTATATACATCTTAGCCAAATACATTTAAACTCAGTTTCACAATTCCTGAATTTAATCCTAGTAAAAATTCCCTGTCTTAGATCAGTTAGGATCACCACTTTATTTTAAGAATGTGAAATGTCAGAATAATAGTAGAGATGTATTTATTTCAGCTTTTATTTCTTTCATCACATTCCCATTGGGTCAGAAGTTTACATGCACTCAATTAGTATTTGGTAGCATTGCCTTTAAATTGTTTAATTGGGTTAAACGCTTCAGGTAGCCTTCCACAACCTTTCCACAATAAGTTGGGTGAATTTTGGCCCATTCTTCCTGACAGAGCTAGTGTAACTGAGTCAGGTTTGTAGGCATCCTTGCTAGCACATGCTTTTTCAGTTCTACCCAAACATTTTCTATAGGATGAGGTCAGGGCTTTGTGATGGCCACTCCAATACCTTGACTTTGTTGCCCTTAAAGCCATTTTGCCTCAACTTTGGAAGTATGCTTGGGGTCATTGTCCATTTGGAAGACCCATTTGTGACCAAGCTTTAACTTCCTGACTTCCTGTCTTGAGATGTTGCTTCAATATATCCACATAATCAATCTCCTCATGATGCCATCTATTTTGTGAAGTGCACCAGTCCCTCCTGCAGAAAAACACCCCCACAACATGATGCTGCCACCACCATGCTTCATGGTTGGGATGGTGTTCTTCGGCTTGCAAGCATCCCTCCTTTTTCCTCCAAACATAACAATGGTCATTATGGCCAAACAGTTCTATTTTTGTTTCATCAGACCAGAGGACCTTTCTCCAAAAAGTATGATCTTTGTCCCCATGTGCCGTTGCAAACTGTAGTCTGGCTTTTTTATGGCGGTTTTGGAGCAGTGGCTTCTTCCTTGCTGAGCGGCCTTTCAGGTTGTGTCGATATAGGACTCGTTTTACTGTGGATATAGATACTTTTGTACCTGTTTCCTCCAGCATCTTCACAAGGTCCTTTGCTGTTGTTCTAGGATTGATTTGCACTTTTCACACCAAAGTACGTTCATCTCTAGGAGACAGAACGCGTCTCCTTCCTGAGCGGTATGACGGCTACGTGGTCCCATGGTGTTTATACTTGTGTACTATTGTTTGTACAGATGAACGTGGTACTTTCAGACGTTTGGAAATTGCTCCCAATGATGAACCAGACTTGTGAAAGTCTACCATTTTTTTCCTGAGGTCTTGGCTGATGTCTTTTGATTTTCCCATGATGTCAAGCAAAGAGGCACTGCATTTGAAGTTAGGCCTTGAAATACATCCACAGGTACACCTCCAATGGACTCAAATGATGTCAATTAGCCTATCAGAAGCTTCTAAAGCCTTGACATTGTTTTCTGGAATTTTCCAAGCTGTTTAAAGGCACAGTCAACTTAGTATATGTAAACATTGACCCACTGGAATTGTGATACAGTGAATTATATGTGAAATAATTTGTCTGTAAACAATTGTTGGAAAAATTACTTGTGTCATGCACAAAGTAGATGTCTTAACCGACTTGTCAAAACTATAGTTTGTTAACAAGACATTTGTGGAGTGGTTGAAAAACAAGTTTTAATGACTCCAACCCAAGTGTATGTAAACTTCCGATTTCAACTGTACAAACACAGTATACAGACAGACAGACATAGTACACAGACACAGTACACAGACAGCCATCTTCACAGCCAGATCTAAGTGAGCTTGATAGGTTTTCCTTTGTTTTTATTTGTATATCATGAAAGAGATATTTTTTTAAAGCTTTGATGTTACGCTTGTCGAAATGATCGGACCAAGGTGCAGCGTGGTAGGCTTACATTTTATCTTTATTAAAAATTAACACCTAAAAACCAACAAAAGGAAAACGAATGTAACGTTCGGTAGGCTACACAGAGCTGTACAACAACAACATCCCACAAAACTAAGGTGGCAAAACAGTCTGCCTAAGTATGATTCCCAATCAGAGACAACGATAGACAGCTGTCCCTGATTGAGAACCATACCCGGCCAAAACATAGAAACAAAGAACATAGAGTTTCCCACCCGAGTCACACCCTGACCAACCAAACATAGAGAATAAAAAGATCTCTACGGTCAGGGCGTGACAGTTGAATAACAACATTTGACTTGTCCTATCCCCACATTCTTTATCTTTTTAATAATAATTTAAGAAAAGTTGTTATATTACTGTGACCTTTGATGACCCCATGTCAAAAGAAATCCCATAGCTTTTTATCTATGCTGGTTGTTAGCTTGCATAACTGATATTTGTATATTTGTAAGGGACACTTCATGTTTTATGGATAATATTTACATTTACAGAGTGGGTGAGCTCCATTCCTGACAGACTGATCAGATTCAATTTTAGCCTCAGAGCTTGATCACATTCATTCGCATCCTCAGAGGCTGATAAATCAGGATCCTGTCTTGTAGGCTGTTTCATAGGTAAAGCTCCTTGCAGGCAGATTAGCATTCAGTGCATTATGTATATCATCAAGATTGGGTGCGCTCTATTCCTGGCAGGATGATCAGATTCAATAGTAGCCTCAGAGGCTTATAAATCAGGATGCTGCCTTGTAGGCTGTTTGTAAGGAACCCTTCCTATGAAACAGCCTACAAGGCTTTTTGCTAACTGGGTGCTCATTGCCTGATTCATCAGCCTCTGAGGCTACTATTGAATCTGATCAGCTGCCAGGAATAGAGCGCACCCCCTCTGGATTATATGATTCAGCCTAAAAGCACTGAGAGCTATTCTGCCTGCAAGGAACCTTACCTTTGAAACAGCCTAAAAGGCACCCTAGTCAAAAAAATCCTATAGGATTAGTGATTTTTCCAATAGAATCCTATAGGATTCTCGCAACCCTATAGTATTTGTGTCACCTCTAATGGAATCCTATTTGAATCCTATTGGACTACTTCTTTCCTATTGAAAATCAAAAGTAGTTGTATTAAACCCTATTGGATTCTCGTAATCCTGTAGGATTTTGTGTCACCTCTATCAGAATCATATTGGAATCCATTTGTACTACTTTTTTCCTATTTAAAATCAAAAGTAATCCTAATGGATCTTATGGGATTCTCGCAATCCATAGTGTGTCACTTCTATCAGAATCCTATTGGACAATCCCCCCCTATTGGAAATCAATCCTATTGGATCCTATAGGTTTTTGACTTGTAGGATTTTATCACCCCGATTAGAATCCTATTGGATTTTTCCCTTAATTAAACACGTTAAATTAATATAGTTTGTTGTCATTTGTTCCAGTACAATAAAACAACATTAATTGCTATATGTTCTTTGATCAGAAACAACAGTTCTATAGTCATTTCAGTTTTATTCACCATAAAATACTATATACAGTGTTACAATACCACAATATTTGGGGTGTGGGGGGGGGGGGGGGTAGGAAAATAAATGTTTAGGAACAGGAACACACAGATATGAGCTTTTCTTTCATTTAATAAATGAAAATAAAAACCTAAAGATAATGAGACCCCCCCCCCACCAACTCTTTCCTTCCCAGGGTTGTAGAAACCCCCCTCCCTCCCTCCCTTCCTCCCTCCCTCCCTCCCTCCCTCCCTCCTGGATGTAACTACCAGTGCCCATCTAGTGACCTCTTGGGACACCTGATCCAGGTGTTGTAAAAACAATAAATGAAGACATAGGATTGACATCAACTTGACATCAACTTCATCTCTATGCTGTTTGGCTGTAATGCCACAGCTTTTTGACACAAATGTAAACAACCTTGCAGACAATCTCAGTAGGTTTAACAGCTATTGTTGTTGCAGTTGGAACAATAACTTTAATGTGTGATGCAGATGCACCAGATGCAAATGTTTACTCACGTTGTGTCACTTGGACCTCGGGGGGGATGGAGCTGCATGAGATGGCTACTGTGCTAGGGGTTTCACCAAGTGGCAAGGGTGGCAGTTCAATATTGGTCACTTATGATGTTATTACAGTTCACATGTGTCCACTGTCCCACCTTGTTAGGTAATTGTCTAAGAGGTTTGGAGGGTGGGTGCTCCACATGTTAAGCAGCCAAGGTAACTATAGTCTATAGCCACGTTTTGGGGATAAATCCTTTAAAATGTAATGTAAATATCTATACAATTCCAATCGACAAAATGCATAGAAATTCAATAGGAGAAAAAAAACATTGAAATCCTATAGGATCCTATAGTATTTCAATTCAATGAGCCAATTAGAATCCAATAGAAAAATCATATCAGATTTTGGAAGCAGCCCTATTGGACTCACATGGGATTAGAATCTATATGATTT
This sequence comes from Oncorhynchus mykiss, assembly GCF_057628025.1. NCBI lineage: Eukaryota > Metazoa > Chordata > Actinopteri > Salmoniformes > Salmonidae > Oncorhynchus > Oncorhynchus mykiss. The sequence goes on along the minus strand of NC_143031.1, from coordinate 35,210,456 downwards.
ATATAACATAATCTAATAGAGAGTTTTTCAGTGTGCAGGAGTCTGGTGCTGGTGCTGGTCTAAGCTCCTGACGCTGGACCTCCTTGATGACGTGTGTTTGATCCCTGGCTCGGCTGACTGTCTGTGCCCTTAACCACTTCCTGTTCTCACATCTGTCCTGTCAATAAAAATGATTCTAATCTCACAAAAACACATTTGACCTTAGTCTAAAAATTCTATAAGATTCCAATAAAAAAAATCCTATTAGAATCCAAAAGAAAATCCTAGCAGATTTTAGAACCAGTCCCATTTGACTCCTATAATCATATAGGATAGGTTCCAAAATCTGCTAGGATTTTCTTTTGGATTCTAATAGGATAGGATAGGATTTTTAATAGGATTTTTGGACTCGGGCAGAATCCTGATTTATTAGCCTGTCAGGAATGGCACTCACCCACTGTAAATCAAAATATTATCCACAAAACATGAAGTGTTATATACATATCAGTTATGCACGCTAACAACCAGCATAGATAACAAGCAAGCTTGCTTGCTAGCTCACAAGACTAGCCAAGTTAGCTGCTTTATTCCTTGCATGCGATTGGTTGTGGCCTTAGGTTCAGCACCAAGTCTGGAAGACAGGGGAAGACAAGCCACCAAGCCTGGAAGGCAATTTTTTACAAACTGTAATTGGCAATGGCAGTAGAAGTAACTTTTTAGGTTTGTAGAATTTTCATTTAGATTTGGACAGAATTTTAATTAACCACATGACAATTTGAGATGCGAAGACATTATTATAAATTAAATGAATCTGTTCCACGAAAATGTGCATATGAAAACCATAACTGGCACACATATCAGTAGAAATGGTAAGATGGATGGCATTCCACACGAGAAAGTTTACCGACTCCTTGTGTAGCCTATTACCGGCAACTTCAGGAGAGTAATGGCAGAATCTACAAAAGCCAGTAGGAGTGGGAGGAGAATGGCCGGGATATCTGGCTCCCTCTTGAGTAATGTGTGTGTAATTTCATCAAACAGTGAGTTTAAAGTGTCAGAGAAGCTCAATAGTTTATTTTATTAAAACACATAGGGTATTGTCTATATATGGAAAAATAGACGTTTAACATTTTCGACCAATCAATTTTTGAAAGAACAGACGAAGCACTGATGGCTTGACTGCTTTTTGTGAGTGTTGGCTCACTTGACCGTAGTGTAAATATCACAGTAGCCTCTAGCCAGTAAGCAAAAACTATTTAACAATCCAAGCAACTTTTCTTCTAAAACATAGCTATTACACAGTTGAATAATGCAACTAAACCATATTTCACTCTTGAATAATGCCACAATTCACAAGCATGTGCAGATAATTAAAGGGTTTATTTTCTCTTCTGTACACATTAGCTGACAATACACAGCTAACTCCTGCTAGTCAAGCAGTCAAGCAAAGAAACATAAAAAATACAGTTGAGATTTAAAGGTACGGTGACAATTTCAGAATGTTACAGGCTGTTATTACAATTTCAGGTAAAAACTCAATAAAACAAGTCCTAAAATAAGGAAAATGTATGTACATTTAAGCTGTTTCAAAATCATTTCTCTGCTGTTGCAATTTGTACTGTAAGTGTTGGCTCAACAATAAAATTCTGTTTACACTGTCCTGCTTAGAGGGGGGCAATTGTCCAGCGAGTGTCATGCGCTACTTCCGGAGGTGGTGGTTGAGACGTGACAAGTTTGCAAGTTTACATTGCAGTAATATGTGTGTATATGTGTGTATTTTTGAGCAAAGTCTACTAATTGTGAAGTCCCTCTAAGTTTGTTTCACAAAGCCTATATTTACTGAGTTAGACCATACAGCTGGCTGACCCACTTGATTTCAGCAGCCTGCTCCACTCTGCTCTGCCCTGAAACACTCATCTGGATTTATGCAACAGGCAGGCCCCTGGAAGTCCTGGCTGTACTCACCTTATGGCGACCTTAATACAGATACACTGGTTCTGCCCATTTAATCTTGCTGGGAATCAGTATCGACCTCTGATTTACTCTTAACCTTACGAAGAAGTACTGAATCTTTAGATGCCAATTGTGTCCCGATGGTGCCTTGAACATGAATGTAGGTCCCTAGACCCTCATTGTGACCCTTTAACAGTTAAACAATTTCCCTGTAGTTCTACTCCAACATTGCATGTCAGTATATAATTGCATTGTTACTTAACTGTATAATGTTCAACCTACATAATGAATTACGCAAACTCACTCAAACAATCACATGTAGTTTTAGCCTGCTTATTCGTTTTCGAGTCATTCCTCATAACCTACAGATGCCTTATCTTAATTTGGTCATCCATTTGTTGCAGGAATTTTCCTGCAGCAGGAAATGCAAATTTGCAGTCTATTCAAGCTTTAAAAAAGATTCTAAAGTTTGTAATTTGATTTGCCCTAAAAATGCATAGCTCCTAGAATAGCTCCTATTACTTCATTAAGATCTTTGATGGAGTCACCCGATCAATATGAGGGGGGATGGGTGATGGGGGCTGTCTGCCGTGTACCTAAGCTGCTTTCGTGTTCCTTCCTTCTACAGGTCTGCTTAATAGCAGCCAATTGATTAATTCAATTTGACTGAAAGCTTAGAGAAAAGGAGAGAAGATGAAAAGAGAAGGCAGTCCAAGACAGATCATCCAAGGATTTTTGTAACCAAACCCATTGTCAATTGACCATGCCTTTGCCTACTACCGCTTGTCAGCCTTTTACTGTTCTCTGATTTTAAAGAGCGTTGCCTTCCAATGTCACTTTGCACTATTTGCTACTGCTTCACTTTGTGATGTAGATGGATGTGTGTAGAGTGTAGATGGATGTGTGTAGAGTGCATTGGTACTCTCATTGCCCTCGATGATCTGACTTTACAGTGCTATTACGAGACTGTATGAAGACCAAATTACACTTTGACCAGAGGCTCTTCATGTGTCAAAATAGTGTGTTCTCTCCTTGCCCTTCGGTCCTGGGTGCTCTCTCTGTGGTAGCTATAGCGAAAGGGTCAGTGTCAGGGCTTTGCTATCTGTGGGAGGCTCTATCCCTAAGTGTAACCTTGCTTTGAGGCGATCTCTGTCAGTGCTGTCAGCCTGTCTCACATACTGCTAAGAGGCTTGCAGGTAGTGGCCCAGTTTAGCAGGACCCCATCGGACTAATCTTATTAGGTCAACTGGACTCTTATCAATTGCTAGATAGAAGAGCACACAGTCATACAGACCATGTGGTTAGAACATGACACATGACACTTGTGATCATACAATCAGAAAGCTGTGTGAGAGCATTCTCATGATATGTGTGTGTATGTGTGCGTGTGAGATTTTTTTCTCTAAGAAGCAGTCAATCACAGTCCAATAAACGGTGCCATTCACCCCACCCCTCTGGTTTTCCAGGAAATCCAGCTGTATAGCAGGCCATTTCCAGGTAGCCATGTACCTACCATGTACATTGCTGCATCTGTGGACTGGCCTGTGTCAAAAAAATTACATGTATTTTCAGCCCACTATGGGGACGGACCATCCCACTGGGCAAAAACTGGTTGAATAAACAAAAAAAATCCATGTCATTTCAACCCTAATTGGATTTGAAAACTAATCAACGTCAGGGAATTTCATATTATTTTCACCCACGTTTTTACCTAAATCCAATGACATGGTGATTTTTTATTTTTTTCACGTTGAATTCATGACAACTCAACCAAATGTAAATCCAAACTAGACGTTGAACTGACATCTGTGCCCAGTGAGATATGTCTGTTTACTGATAGCTTTATCACTATCACCTCCTTGAACATTGTCCTCTATATATAATGGCATATTATGAGAGGATTCTCACAAAACATCCTCTCATACTAAATACCACTTAAACAATACTAAAGCTCTCTACCTGTACCTTGCATATAAGCTGTTTTTCTTTCCTTAAGCCCCCCTCTCATCCTCAGTTGTCTCCTCTCTGCCATTATTCTGTAACCACCTGTAAATGGCACTCAGACATTACATGAACAATAGATTAAGTAAACAATGAATAAAACAAATGGCAAACTGTGTGATAGTGTAACAAAAGGATGCAATCAAGATCTTAAAGTAATTGATTTGGTGTGATGACAAAGGAAGCTACACTTATCCATTTCAGGAAGTGAAATCCCCTTCGCTATGTCTCACAGCCAATCCAATGGAATGGTTGTTAGGCGGTCGGGCAGAGCTAAAGAACAGGGGAGTGAACAAGGAGGGACACCAAACCAATCAAAGCCCATCAGAGATTCTTTATTGGGAAAAGGTCTGTCCTCTCCTCGACTCCTCCGTCCTCCTCTCCTCTCCTCCAGTGAAACGGAAACCGATAAGTGGTTGCCATATGTAGGAGAGTGTCAATCATTTTTTCTCTAGTGGAGGATGCTCAGGTGTATCATACTGCGGAAGAGTTTTGAAATCCACACACCCCCTTTGAAATAGCTGTTTTTTTTATTTAAATACGCTACTTTTCTTTTTATCAATAAAATGTCTATACAAATACAAGCGCATTTGTTTCTACATTTCCTCTCTTCGCCTCTTCTCCCCGATTACTTTTTACCTTTTTTGAAAGGAGGCAAGGAGAGGACAGAGGAGACGATGCAAGGAATCAAGGAAATCAAATTGAGGTTCTCCCCATGAGATTTGTTTTAGCATGCAATGTCTGTGTCCCTTTACCTTCTCAACACCTGATCAGTCTAACCACTAATGGGCATGTCCAGGTTTACGTTGGGTTATGGCTGCAGTCTGCACTGTTCGTCATAATGACGAAGACATATGTCGCATAATCCAAAACACGTAAGCATGCAAGCTTTCCTGCCTGAACCAACACTTTGTAGAAGATGCAGAGCGGTGCACAGGACATCTAACAGTTTTCTGCTCTGGCATGTTTAGTTCTAGTCGTTTTTCAGTCTGACACTGCCTCCTTGAATAAAACTTCCATTGTTACTCTGGCGTTGGTGGAAGCCACATTGTTACCTTTGAACTCTAAGTTCTTGTAATAAAATAACATTTGTTGTGTGACCCTGGGATAGGTAGAACACATTCCCTTACTTTCACCCTCCTTCCCTTCCTTTCTGATCCCTTCTTACTTTCCCTCCCCCACAAGCCTTAACTGCACTCTCAGGGCTCCAACACTGTTACTTATGGATTAAAAGCTAAAGCCAGTTGAGAAGTCAAAGCTTCCCTGTCCCCCCAGCCCTTCCCTACCCTTCACCTACTCTCTTTCACCAAGTATCATTCTATCTATTTGTTACCAGACTGGGTGAATCTCACACTTCTTCTCACATCCTGATTAGTCCCTTGCTCCTAGGTTTGGGGCAGGTCCCAGTCCAAAACAGGGGTAGTGACCACAAGGACTAAATTACAGGAAGCCTGTGGATTTGTTTTTAACAAGAGGATTCTAAAAACCAGAGGAAATATGTAAAAAAAAAAAAAATAATCCTTACTTGGATTACTATTCATTTTCAATTTTCATGCCAAGATACTGCACCTGCTCTACTGCTGAGTGTCAATCTGCTCATCACCTGGATTCCTGCCATTCAAAGACAGAGAGCATTGATATGGCACTATAGACAAACTACTCCAGGTCAGCAACACTTCCAATCAATATGATTTAGTTTTATTATGTTTCAGTACTGGGTAGGTAGCTAGTGTTTTCATTTCAGTACATTCCAACCTAACGTTTATGCTGTTGTGCTGTTTTATGTGGTCAGTGGTCAGTGGTTGAAATACTTACAAATGACTTAGAACTTCTCAGGATACATTTTGTGACATTTCTGGGCCCACCTGCACAAGTGTGTGATCAGCATAGGTGTATGGCCAATATCAGCTATGAAAGCTGCAGTGATATCAGGATAGCTGTATTACACCCTAGACTAACATTTCAGATTCATAGAGGAATTTGTTTTTGATTGATTCAATAATCCTAGAGTCACAGCGTCACATTTTAGTTGTAAGATCAGTAAATGTCCCCAAGAGACATTGTGCTGGATTTTACATTCTATATTTATCCAGAATTTCTTTCTTATAATTTTTTTCATAGCTTAAGTCCTCACAGCTAATGTCAGTCAATTGAAATCAATGGATTTCAAGTCATAATTTGATTAATATACAACAAACATTTTATATGATGCTTGTGACAGCCATGTAGCTTAGCTACTGTTTGTACACTGTGTGTTCACTGTATGTGCTGGCCAGGGTTGAGGTTAATTCCATTTAAATTCCAGTCAATTCAGGAAGTACACTGAAATTCCAATTCTAATTCTCTTTAATGTTTTTTAATAAGGAAAATGTGTAATTGGAATTTAGTTTAATTTCTGAATTGACTGGAATTGAACCCAACCCTGAACCTACCTGCAACTCACAATAAACTATAACTTTATCATGTTGAACACTCACCAAACTCAGAACAGGTCATGTTTTATCATGTCAGCAACTGAGGGGCAACCATCCATTTCATGAATTTACACTTTTGTCTTTTAGCAGAAACTCTTATCCAGAGTGACTTAAAGGAGGAATTAAGGTTAGGTGCCACGTTCAAGGGCACATCAACAATTTCCTTTACCTAGTCGGCTCAGGGATTCAAACCGGCAACCTTTTGATTTCTGGCCTAACCTATCCAACCTGTCCACATCATTTGCACATAGCTGTGTGTAGAGTTAAGGAAAGAGGGACAGTAAGCCTACACTTTTGCTGCTTAACCAATATACTACATACATAACACACTTTTAGCAAATAACGCTTTTAGTTTGAGCACTTTCATTTGAGAAATTAGCACTTTTAGTTTGAAAGTGAGAGGGCATGGGTCAAGGTGTGGGGACAGTGGTCTTTCCTTTCAAAATCCAGGTAACTCAGTCAGGGTTAGGGGTCAATTCCATTTAAATTCAGGAAGTATTCAGTTGAGGAAGTAAACTGAAATTCCAATTCCTATTTTCTTCAATGTATTTTCTGTTTACTTCCTGAATGGTCTGGATTTAAAAGAAATTGACCCCAACCCTTAACTGCACAGTTCCATTGATAGGACATGTGCTAATAAAAGGTCAGTGACGATCAAATCAAAGATGGTCTTCCAAATCCAGTTATGTCTGGAGATATTACAGAGTGAGATAGAGGCCCTCGCGGTGAGATAGAGGCCCCCGCGGTGAGATAGAGACCCCGCGGTGAATAAGAGGCTGACCAAGAGGTCACAGGGAGCGAGTGACTTCAGAGAAAGCGATAGGAACATGGAAGACAGATTTAGAGCCACGTTACATGGCCCCCACCTGTCACAGCCTCATAGCAGCTAATCTGATTTCCATTTGCATGTCACGAAAGCTGACATTGTAAAGAGCTGGGCATTGATTCAGCTATGGTTTCAGGGCACCCTGGTCTGAAAAGACAGATGGACAGGGACTGAGCTCCTCCAACATCACATTACATTCTTATTTAATAAGGATGATTTTTGTCCAAACATGTTGAGGCAGTTTTGAGAGTTTAGTGCTACAACACTGTCAGTCTTGTTCACCGGTGATTTGTCTTACATCATTACTTCATATGTATCATTACTTCATACTTCATACAGTTGTCCAAAAACAGTTGGTAATTCAGTTTTTTTTTCTTGACATTGTCAAATTTTCTAATTTGGCACACAGAAACTAGATGCCATGAGTAACTTGGCCAAAAGGAATGGCACCGATAGGTGGTTCTGTTATAAGCAATCTCACTTAAACCCTCATATCCGCGTCCCCGTTTGATCTTGAAACTTTCAACTTTGTATTGATAACTGATCAAATTGCGTCAAGGATTCTCCTCCATCTTAGAAATTTGGGAAACTTTTGAAAAATGTATTCTCATGAACATGTCCAAAATTACACAAAATTCACTATGTATGCCAATGGTACATTTTTTTAAGTTGTGAGAAAAGCTAAGGGATCGTGTTAAGAGTTATTGATAAATCAGGATTTAAGATTTTACGTGTCCATTGAAATCAACTTCACAATGGCCCCTCAACTTGAAACTTTTTAGGGGTCATCAGACATTTGCCTGATGGCCCAAAATGGATTATTACGCTGCTCTATGGTTCGGCTACATACTGTCAATTCGGAAAGAATTCAGACCCCTTGACCGTTTCCACATTTGTTTACGTTATAGTCTTATTCTAAAATGGATTAAATGATTTTATTTTTCTCATCGATCTACACACAATACCCCATAATGACAAAGCGTAAAAACAGGTTTTTAGACATTTTTGCAAATGTATAAAAACTAAAACTAAAACTCCTTACTTACATAAATATTCAGACCCTTTACTATGAGACTCGAAATTGAGCTCAGGTGCATCCTGTTTCCATTGATCATCATTGAGATGTTTCTACAACTTGACTGGAGTCCACCTGTGGTAAATTCAATTGATTGGACATGATTTGGAAAGGCACACACCTGTCTATATAAGGTCCCACAGTTGACAGTGCATGTCAGAGCAAAACCAAGCCATGAGGTCGAAGGAATTTTCCATAGAGCTACGAGACAGGATTGTGTCGAGGCACAGATCTGGGGAAGTCTCCAGCATTGAAGGTCCCCAAGAACACAGTGGCCTCCATCATCTTAAATGGAATAAGTTTGGAACCACCAAGACTTTTCCTAGAGCTGGCCGCCTGGCCAAACTGAGCAATCCGGGGAGAAGGGCCTTGGTCAGGGAGGTGACCAAGAAGCCGATGGTCACTCTAAACAGAACTCCAGAGTTCCTCTGTAGACATGGGAGAACCTTCCAGAAGTCCAACCATCTCTGCAGCACTCCACCAATCAGGCCTTTATGGTAGAGTGGCCAGACGGAAGCCACTCCTCAGTAAAAGGAACATGACAGCCCTCTTGGAATTTGCCAAAAGGCACCTAAAGACTCTCAGAACATGAAAAACAAGATTCTTTGGTCTGATGAAACCAAAATTGAACTCTTTGACCTGAACACCAAGCGTCATGTCTGGAGGAAACCTGTCACCATCCCCACGGTGAAGCATGGTTGTGGCAGCATCATGCTGTGGGAATATTTTTCAGCGGCAGGGACTGGGAGACTAGTCAGGATTGAGGGAAAGATGAATGGAGCAAAGTACAGAGAACATCCTTGATGAAAACTTTCTCCAGAGCGCTGATGACCTAAGACTAGGGTGAAGGTTCACCTTCCAACAGGACAACGACCCTAAGCACACAGCCAAGACTACGCAGGAGTTTCTTCGGGACAAGTCTCTGAATGTCCTTGAGTGACCCAGCCAGAGCCCGGACTTGAACCCGATCGAACATCTCTGGAGACACCTGAAAATAGCTGCGCAGTGACGCTCCCCATCCAACCTGACATAACTTGAGAGGATCTGCAGAGAAGAATGTGAGAAACTCCCCAAATACAGCTGTGTCAAGCTTGTAGCGTCATACCCAAGAAGACTCGAGGCTGTAATCGCTGACAAAGGTGCTTCATCGAAGTACTGAGTAAAGGGTCTGGAAACTTTTGTAAATTAGATATTTCCTGAAGAAAAAAAAATTATGCTTTGTCATTATGGGATATTGTGTGTAGATTGATGAGGGGGAAAAAATGATTTAATCAATTTTAGTAACAAAATGTGGAAAAAGTCGAGGGGTCTGAATACTTTCCGAATGCACTGTAATTTAGTCTGAGAATGCCATCATTGAAGTTGTTTGTGGTGAAGTCAAAATGAGGGTTGGTGTACAAAACAAAGTCATCAGCAAATTGATTTTCTCTAACCAATCAGAGTATCAAAGCCAATTACACATTTTCAAAATGCAGTTGTACCCACGTGTGTCATGGTTCTGGCCCAATGCATTGGTTTCTGGCACCAATTCCATTCTAGAAATCATCAGGGAGGTACTCAGATCTCGACTCATTGCAAAGAAGAACATTGCAGAGAAGAACAATGAACTTTTTTGACTATGTAACATTAAAGCTTAAAATAATAAGTCAAAATCTTCTTCTCATGGACTAAAAGTCAGATTCACTCCAAATTTGGTCTTAGGACTCATCACAATAGTCCCTAAAGAGTTTGAGAAAATAACATTGATGCACTCAAAGATGCCCAAACTGTACCAGAAGATGCATATTAGCACATACACTAATGTGCTAAAATATGTTAAACAGATCAAAATAAATCTTCTCCTATGAACCATACGTCAAATTCCCTCCAGATGTTGTATTTAGACTCGTGATTGCACATAAAGGAAGGTCGTTTCTACATGATAGGGTGCCTGCTTTGTTATCCAACTTGCTTTGTTATCTTGTGTACTTTCTGTTATCCTGTGAACCCTCTTCATTGCTCCTGGCAGCTATATTTTAATATGTTATGTAATAAACCTATATTAATGGTAATATAGTTCAAGTCCAATTATTATAGAAACAGTGCATTTCTGAGCCTCTGGTGACACTGTAGCTCACCAACAAAAACAGAGTTTTGTCCTAGAAAATTGAGACAGTAAATAATACATGTGTCAATATTCTAATTTTGTTCTCTCTCTCCCTCCCTCTTTCTCATATATTCCATGGAAGCAGTAATGGCTGGGAGTCCAGTGGTGACTTTCCCAGCTCTGGGCTAGTGTCCTACAGAGCGCTAGGGGTCAGAACACACACACACACACACACACACACACACACACACACACACACACACACACACACACACACACACACACACACACACACACACACACACACACACACACACACACACACACACTTCCCTCCCTCACACTCTTCCACACACACAAACTCTACCCTCACTTCCAACCCTCCACTCCTCATCTGTGGTGTCTGACTAGATAGAAGCCCTGTAGGACAATGGCAACTCACAGAAACTCTAGTTTCCTCATCAACCTCTCCCACCACCCACGATGGACACAAGATCCCTCAATGAGGGAGAGAAGGAGACAAATAAGGACAGAGGATACAGACCCAATGAACAGTACAACCCCCACATCTAAATCTGCAGTGCTACGCTCCAGAAGCTGGTGGGGCAACTGGCTTATGTTGCCCCTGCTGATGGCCACCTATCTACCGTGTGAGGCCTGGGGCGCCACTTTCACTGTGGCCGTAGTTGGGCCCTGGACATGTGATCCTATGTACTCCAAAGCCCTCCCTGACCTGGCTGCCCGCCTGGCCACCGCCCGCCTCAACAAGGACCCCTACACTAAGAAAGGCTACTGGTACGACTATACTCTGGTCAATGAGGACTGTAAAACATCCCGCGCTCTGGCCCGCTTCACCTCTCTGGAAGGCTATGGCTCAGCTTTTCTCGGCCCTACTAACCCAGGCTACTGCTCTTCGGCTGCCCTGTTTGCGAAAAACTGGAATAAGCCCCTTCTTTCCTGGGGCTGCCTGAAACCCAACATGGAGGATGGACAGTATCCCACCTTTCATAGGCCACTGCCTCTGTCCTCCCGGGTTCTGTTTTCTATGCTGCGGTACTTCCGCTGGGCCCATGTAGTCATCGTGACGTCAGAGGATGACCTGTGGGAGGCTACGGGACACGAACTGGCGGCCTCTCTGAGGGCCCTGGGCCTGCCGGTCAGCACTGTGGTCACCATGGAGCCTGACAAAGATGGGCCCACAAAAGCCTTGAAAAGGATACGGGAGTTAGACCGTGTTAGAGGTGTGTATGCACATTTGTGTTTGTTTGTTCATGTGTGTGTGTGTGTGTATTTGTTTAAGTGTGTGTGTGTTTGTACATGCATGCATTCTTGTGTGTGTGGTAAAAGGTGAGAGGAAAGATACACAACATCACTGACTAACTGTCATCTATTCCATTGTATGACACTGCCACACTGCAATGACTAATAATTGTCTCTACTATTTCCTTCTTCTGTCCCCTATCTCTGACTTTACTAACTTTTTACTCTCCTCCTACTCCTCCTCCTCCTCTTTTCCTCCTCCTCTTTTCCTCCTCCTCCTCCTCCTCCTCTTTTCCTCCTCCTCCTCCTCCTCTTTTCCTCCTCCTCCTCCTCCTCCTCCTCCTCCTCCTCCTCCTCCTCCTCCTCCTCCTCCTCCTACTCCTCCTCTTCTCCTCCTCTTCTCCTCCTCCTCTTCTCCACCTCCTCCTCTTCTCCTCTCCTCTCCAACTCCCCCTCCCCTGCCTCTGCCTCTGCAGTGGTCATCATGTGTATGCACTCAGCTTTGATTGGTGGTGTGGCCCAGTATCAGCTCCTAACCTCTGCCTTGAATATACGCATGATAGATCGTGGCTACGTTTTTATCCCCTACGACACCCTCACATACTCACTGCCCAAGGGCACAAACTTTAATGCCCTGACGAATGACAGCTTGTTGAGAAAAGCCTACGACGCAGTTCTCACAATCACCATGGATTCTGGCGAGAATACTTTCTATCAGCGCTTCAAAGATGCTCAGGAGAAATTTGAGATCCGCACCAGCACTCCACCAGATCAGGTGAGACATCCCAGAACACAGCTCCTGGGATATTCATCTAGTCATAATTAGTCACACATGCCATGGACATGCAGTACTGTAGCAAGCACCTTTGGATGAACAACAGTCCTCTTGAGTTTTAGTTCTTCACAAACAGGTTACCTATAGGTCTTTGGACCTCTCCAGCCTTAAAACCAAATACATATGAATGTTGTTGGATTGTTTCATTATTGATGATAATGACCAGTGGTTTGTCAGTGCTGTCTTAGTAATGGTATGCTCCTCTATTTCTGTACTCCTTGCCTAACATCATCAAAACCCTTAGTGCCAGTCTAAAGAGTCTACAGACAGAGTCTTCAATAACAGTCAGTCAGATAAATGACTTATACATTGTCACCATTCTTCTCCCCTGACGTAGGTGTCTCCATTTTTCGGCACCATCTACAACATGATATATTACATGGCCTATGCAGTAGAGAAGAGTCGGATGGCAGCGGGGCGCTGGGTGGATGGGGAAACCATGCTCGAGAGCGATGGAGGGGTCAAATTTGAGGGCTTCAATCAGAACATCTCATCCGACAAAGATGGGTTGGGGATGCTGGCTCGCTACGTGGTCCTGGACTCAGACGGGGGAGACAAACTCTACATGACACACACTCTGGAGGCCCCCCACACCCTTGGCAAATTTGGGGCGGTCAAGTACAATGGGCGCTCCATCCACTTTGCAGGCAGTAGCCCCAGCACAGACTCCCGTTGCTGGTTCAGTCCATACATCACCTGCGGTGGGGGTAGGTAGTCTAGCGTTGGGGTCAGTGATGTACCAGTAGCCTATGGTAAAATTAGGTCTGTGTTCCCTCAAGCTATTTCTCTTCATAACTCTCTCTCTATCCCCCTCTCTGCCTTTAGGAATGGATGTGGGTACTATTCTCTTTCTGTTTGTCCTGTTCTGTGGGTTGGTTGGAGGTGGAGCTGCCTTCTACATGAAGTAAGTTAAGCTTAAACACAGAGAGGAGTGTGCCAATCAGTGGCCAATTTTGTCTTCTGCATTGAACAAACGTTTGATTGTAAATGAGGTTACTGATGTTTTGGGGTCTTCCCTTTGTGTCTGACCAGGAGAGGTGGCCAGATTGGAATCAGCTTTGGAGGATCAGGGGAAGGAGAAGGGTCCTTAAAAATAGTCTTGAATCTGAATGACCTGATTTTCATCAATACCCAGACCAGCATAAGGGTCAGCTTGATGCCTATCATACCATAAAATGATTATAGCCTAAATACTGTATTTGTATGTGTGTGTGAGTTTTTCTGTTTAAATTCCCTTATCTTTGATGGACTGTCTATTCTGAAGCCATTGTAATCTCTCCCTCTCCTCTCCTCTCCTCTCCTCTCCTCTCCTCTCCTCTCCTCTCCTCTCCTCTCCTCTCCTCTCCTCTCCTCTCCTCTCTCTGAGTAGAAGCTGAATGAGGACAGTATGATGAAGAGTCAGCTGGACGTGAAGACGCCTCGCCACTCAGTGTCAGGACGCAGCTACTTTGCCTCCACCCCTGACAGCTCCAACGTCGCCGTCTTCGAGGTGGGTCACATGTTAATGTGGTGAATCTACTTAAAACTACTTTCAAACAGAGACAGCAATCCAATATTCCAACGTGTGATGCGCTGCATGTAAGAAATAACACCCAATGTTGCTAATTTTGCCTGTCTTGGTGACAAACAGTTAAAAACAAATCCATCTCTGTTTAGTGTCCCTGTCCCTAGCATTCGGGGTTTCCCAGATAAACATTTGCTAATACCTTTGTATTATGTATTCACTAGGGTGACTGGGTGTGGTTGAAGAGATGTCCCAATGGAAACACTGTGTCTAGTGTCAGTAATAGCACAAAAACTATTTTCACCAAGGTGAGTGAGTGACTGACTGAGTGAGTTAGTCAAAACAGCAAGACATTGAAGCGCTGTCTGAACGCTGCACTGTTCCTCTGTCATAACCTACTTCTCCTCTCTATCCTCTCCCCCTCTCTCAGCTCAGGGACATGCGTCATGAGAATCTCAACCTGTTCCTTGGCCTGTTCCTTGACTCAGGGATATTCGGTATTGTGACAGAGCACTGTACCAGGGGCAGTTTGGAGGACCTTCTCAACAACGAGGAAATGCGTCTCGACTGGATGTTCAAGTCCTCCCTGTTGATGGATCTGGTCAGGGTGAGGAGGAAAACAACTCTCACATTCATAGACATTTCTGACCATATCTCTCTCCTCGTTGTTTACACTGTCCTCAATCTTTTCTGACCCTCCCTCCCAGGGAATGAAGTACCTGCACAACCGGGATGTCATCCACGGGCGCCTGAAGTCCCGAAACTGTGTGGTGGACGGACGCTTTGTGCTGAAGGTGACTGAGTACGGCTTCAACGAGATCTTATCCACCCAGAGCATCAACTTTGACAAAGGCAGGCCTGAGGGTAAGTCCATGGGGACATGAGTACTCAACATATCAGAGACAGCAAATCATCCTCATCATTTACCAAGTAATCACAAGAACAAAAGACACTTGTTCGTTTATCCCTCTGGTCAGGTTGTGTATGAAAAAAAATTCATCTAAACCGCTACTTTTGTCCCCTAACTCCCTGGTCCACCTAACAGATCACTTAATCCAACCCTCCACGCTTGTCCCCTAACTCCCCAGTCCACCTAACAGATCACTTAATCCAACCCTCCACGCTTGTCCCCTAACTCCCCAGTCCACCTAACAGATCACTTAATCCAACCCTCCACTCTTGTCCCCTAACTCCCCAGTCCACCTAACAGATCACTTAATCCAACCCTCCACTCTTGTCCCCTAACTCCCCAGTCCACCTAACAGATCACTTAATCCAACCCTCAACTCTTGTGCCCTAACTCCCCAGTCCACCTAACAGATCACTTAATCCAACCCTCCACGCTTGTGCCCTAACTCCCCAGTCCACCTAACAGATCACTTAATCCAACCCTCAACTCTTGTGCCCTAACTCCCCAGTCCATCTAACAGATCACTTAATCCAACCCTCCACTCTTGTGCCCTAACTCCCTGGTCCACCTAACAGATCACCTAATCCAACCCTCCACTATTTTCCCTAACTCCATGGTCCACCTAACAGATCACCTAATCCAACCCTCCACTATTTTCCCTAACTCCATGGTCCACCTAACAGATCACTTAATCCAACCCTCCACTATTTTCCCCTAACTCCATGGTCCACCTAAC
The DNA here is from genome assembly GCF_057628025.1 of Oncorhynchus mykiss. NCBI lineage: Eukaryota > Metazoa > Chordata > Actinopteri > Salmoniformes > Salmonidae > Oncorhynchus > Oncorhynchus mykiss. The sequence goes on along the minus strand of NC_143031.1, from coordinate 35,194,817 downwards.
AGATCACTTAATCCAACCCTCCACTATTTTCCCCTAACTCCATGGTCCACCTAACAGATCACTTAATCCAACCCTCCACTATTTTCCCCTAACTCCATGGTCCACCTAACAGATCACTTAATCCAACCCTCCACTATTTTCCCCTAACTCCATGGTCCACCTAACAGATCACTTAATCCAACCCTCCACTCTTGTGCCCTAACTCCCTGGTCCATCTAACAGATCAGCTGTGGGTGGCTCCAGAGCTGCTAAGGAACTCTAAGCTGATGAAGAGAGGAACGTTCCAAGGGGACGTCTACAGCTTCGCCATCATTATGCAGGAGGTCATCGCCCGCTGTGCTCCCTTCTGCATGCTGGACATGCCTCCCAAGGGTTAGACCTCCTATCAAACAGTACCACCATACATGGGGCTAGTTGTGTCAGATGTAAAACAAATACAGCAGGAATGGCCTCCATGCCAATGTGAACAGTACAATTATTGGAGAGTATAGGTGTGTGTGTGTGTGTTTGACAGAGATCCTCAGTAAATTGAAATCCCCCCCACCACTGTGTCGGCCCACTGTGTCAGCGGATGAGGCTCCACTAGAGGTGATCCAGGTCATGAAACAGGCCTGGAGTGAGGAGCCAGACAAGAGACCCACCTTCGAGGAGATATTCAAACAGGTAGCCTACTTTACTATACACAAACATACACAAAGCTACATACTGTACAGTACCTTCGGAAAGAATTCAGACCCCTTGACTTTATCCACATTTAGTTTCGTTACAGCCTTATTCTTAAATGGATTAAATAAAACGTTTTCCTCAGCAATCTACACACAATACCCCATAATGACAAAGTGAAAACAGGTTGTTATAATTTTTTGTACATTTGTTATAAATATAAAAAACAGAAATACCTTATTTACATAAGTATTCAGACCCGTTGCTATGAGACTCAAAGTTGAGCTCAGGTGCATCTGTTTCCAATGATCATCATTGAGATGTTTCTACAACTTGATTGGAGTCCACCTGTGGTAAATTTGATTGATTGGACATGATTTGGAAAGGCACACACCTGTCTATATAAGGTCCCACAGTTGACAGTGCATGTCAGAGCAAAACCAAGCCATGAGGTCGAAATAATTGTCTGTAGAGCTCTGAGACAGGATTGTGTTGAGTCACAGATATGAGCAATCCGGGGAGAAGGGCCTTTGTCAGCGAGGTGACCAAGAACCCAATGGTCACTCTGACAGAGCTCTAGACTTCCTCTGTGGAGATGGGAGAACCTTCCAGAAGGATAACCAATCAGGTCTTAATGGTAGAGTGGCCAGACGGAACCACTCCCCAGTAAAAGGCACATGACGGTCAGCTTGGAGTTTGCCAAAAGGCAACTAAAGACTCTCAGACCATGAGAAACAAGATTCTCTGGTCTGATGAAATCAAGATTGAACTCTTTGGCCTGAATACCAAGTGTTACGTCTGGAGGAAACTTGGCACAATCCCTACGGTGAAGCATTGTGGTGGCAGCATCAGCCTGTGGGGATGTTTATCACCAGCAGGGACTGGGAGACTAGTCAGGGTCGAGGGAAAGATGAAATGAGCAAAGTACAGAGAGATCCTTGATGAAAACCTGCTCCAGAGTGCTCAGGACCTAAGACTGGGGAGAAGGTTCACATTGGAACAGGACAACGGCCCTAAGCACACAGCCAAGACAATGCAGGAATGGCTTTGGGACAAGTCTCTGAATGTCCTTGAGTGGCCCAGTCAGAGCCCGGACTTGAATCCGATCAAACATTTCTGGAGAGACCTGAAAATAGATACGCAGCAACGCTCTCATCCAACCTTGAGAGAGCTTGAGAGGATCTGCAGTGAAGAATGGGAGAAACTCCCCAAATACAGGTGTGCCAAGCTTGTAACGTCATACCCAAGAAGACTCAGTGCTGTAATCGCTGCCAAAAGTATTTTAAAAAGTACTGAGTAAAGTGTCTGAATACTTATGTAAAAGTGATATTTCAGTTTATTTATTTTTTATACATTTGATAAAATTTCTAAAAACCTGTTTTTTGCTTTGTCATTATGGAGTATTGTGTGTAGACTGGTGAGGGGGGGGGGGGAACAATTTAATACATTGTAGAATAATGCTGCAACGTAACAAAATGTGGAAAAGATCAAGGGGTCTGAATACTTTCTGAAAGGCACTGTATACACATACACATGCAGTGGGGCAAAAAAGTATTTAGTCAGCCACCAATTGTGCAAGTTCTTCCACTTAAAAAGATGAGAGAGGCCTGTAATTTTCATCATAGGTACACTTCAACTATGACAGACAAAATGAGGAGAAAAAAAATCCAGAAAATCACATTGTAGGATTTTTATGAATTTATTTGCAAATTATGGTGCAAAATAAGTATTTGGTCAATAACAAAAGTTTATCTTAATACTTTGTTATATACCCTTTGTTGGCAATGACAGAGGTCAAACGTTTTCTCTAAGTCTTCACAAGGTTTTCACACACTGTTGCTGGTATTTTGGCCCATTCCTCCATGCAGATCTCCTATAGAGCAGTGATGTTTTGGGGTTGTTGCTGGGCAACACGGACTTTCAACTCCCTCCAAAGATTTTCTATGGGGTTGAGATCTGGAGACTGGCTAGGCCACTCCAGGACCTTGAAATGCTTCTTACGAAGCCACTCCTTTGTTGCCCGGGCGGTGTGTTTGGGATCATTGTCATGCTGAAAGACCCAGCCACGTTTCATCTTCAATGCCCTTGCTGATGGAAGGAGGTTTTCACTCAAAATCTCACGATACATGGCCCCATTCATTCTTTCCTTTACACGGATCAGTCGTCCTGGTCCCTTTGCAGAAAAACAGCCGCAAAGCATGATGTTTCCACCCCCATGCTTCACAGTAGTTGTGGTGTTCTTTGGATGCAACTCAGCATTCTTTGTCCTCCAAACACGATGAGTTTAGTTTTTACCAAAAAGTTATATTTTGGTTTCATCTGACCATATGACATTGTCCCAATCTTCTTCTGGATCATCCAAATGCTCTCTAGCAGACTTCAGACGGGCCTGGACATGTACTGGCAGGGGGACACGTCTGGCACTGCAGGATTTGAGTCCCTGGCGGCGTAGTGTGTTACTGATGGTAGGCTTTGTTACTTTGGTCCCAGCTCTCTGCAGGTCATTCACTAGGTCACCCCGTGTGGTTCTGGGATTTTTTCTCACCGTTCTTGTGATCATTTTGACGCCACGGGGTGAGATCTTGCGTGGAGCCCCAGATCGAGGGAAATTATCAGTGGTCTTGTATGTCTTCCATTTCCTAATAATTGCTCCCAAAGTTGATTTATTCAAACCAAGCTGCTTACCTATTGCAGATTCAGTCTTCCCAGCCTGGTGCAGGTCTACAATTTTGTTTCTGGTGTCCTTTGACAGCTCTTTGGTCTTGGCCATAGTGGAGTTTGGAGTGTGACTGTTTGAGGTTGTGGACAGGTGTCTTTTATACTGATAACAAGTTCAAACAGGTGCCATTAATGCAGGTAACGAGTGGAGGGCAGAGGAGCCTCTTAAAGAAGAAGTTACAGACCAGTTAACTAGGCCTTAGACCCCTACACTTAGAGAGAGCAACAATATTAGTATGCTAGTTAATCGTTTTCGTAACAACATTTTGTAGAAGAATGGTGTAATATGCTATTCTTAAGGACACCATGCCACTTCCTCCCGATTCGGACCATACCTGGCGCGAACTCGGGACCTCTCCAGCTTACTAGCACACGTGACTGTCCTCGCTTAGCCGATTGCTCCACCTCAAAATCTAGCTCATGAGGCGACCCAAGCCGGACACATAAGGCTGAGGAATAAGTTTCACACATCCCCATGTGCTACAGTATGATACATGTCTAATTCATTAGGTTATTAATTGACAATATTACCTGTGAAGGTCGAAGCACCACCTTCTCTTTTGTAGTTGGTAGAAAACTATAAATAGCTACAATTATACAGGGTAGGTCCTTGCCTGTTGCCCTGGGCCAGACCTTAAAAATACATATTTTCCAGGACGTTCAAAAGGCATATTTTCTCGATGTTGAAAAATACATATTTTCCGGACATGGAAATCAGGTTCATTTTCAGTTCTGAATGAAAGTTGAAAATATGTCATTTATAGACGTCTATATTGTGCCAAATCCAGACCGGACAAAATCTGAACCAAAAATGTATGTCCGTGGACGTTGAAATCAAGTCCTGTCTGGACCGCACCAAATCTGAACCAAACATAGACATGGTTTAGATTTTGTATGGACCAGACCAAAAACCAATGTCCATGGATGTCCAGACTGTACCAAAAAAAGATGACCAAAAGGCATCTTTCACTATGATCAGCTTGTTAGAAATGGACGGATGAAAACGTGAACCCACTGTTCATGACAATGGGGTGAAACTCCTGGACAACAGTTGTGATTGTCCATACCATATTGTCCATTTTACATTGACCTGTTCTGTTTTTCTGATATGTTGTTTAACATGACAGTGCATTTCTTTATCGGTTGGGTGCCATTTTGGTTAGGCTATTTGAAAAAAGTATCCGTCTCATTATATTGTCATCACATTACACTGTCACACATTTTATCTCCAGCCTGTAGGCTACAGAAAAGGCCACATACTCTTTCTACCATATCTGCTACATGATTTATGTTAGATAGTTTCTTTGATGGAACGTTGGTGGAGCGCCTCTCCCACAGCACCCTGCCCAGACCTTTGACAAAATTGGCTTTTTTTTTTTTTTTTTACCTTTATTTAACTAGGCACGTCAGTTAAGAACAAATTCTTACTTTCAATGAAGGCCTAGGAACAGTGGGTTAACTGCCTGTTCAGGGGCAGAACGACAGATTTGTACCATGTCAGCTCGGGGGTTTGAACCTGCAACCTCCCGGTTACTGTTTTTTGGACTGGCTGACAAGGTGCCATCAGCGCTCAACTGAAAAACCCATATTCCACTGGTAGTAGAGAGTATGTCATTGTTTTTGTGCAGAATTATGTGAGGTTTTATGTGTTGTTGGAGGTGCGTTTTGGTCCGTTTAACTCAGAAAATGCAGCCCTCGTCAATCTCTCGCCATTGGCAGCCACCTAATGCTGCCTAATGTGTGGGCCGATCTTGCAATTATTACTAAATACAATTATTATAATTCTGAAAGCAGTTGAGTTATTGAACGACAAGACAAATTAATCTCTCAGAGGCAGTGAATGCTTTATAAACGAATAAGACTTATTTTAAGCGCATCAAGATAAAGCAATTAATTTTACAGGATTAATGATTAATGAAGGATTTGGATCAAAATTATACAATAGGGTTACAGATTCAAAATCAACAGGGAAAAGGGGAATTAGATAGCCCAAAAGGGTCAGGCAAGCAGTTGTTCTAATAACTCTAAAATGAAACAAGGAATTTCTATGAGAAAGATAGTAATAATATAGATGTACACACAGATTTACATGCTCAAACCAATCAGGGATTTAAGGGATGAGAAGACAACATTGAATGCATTAAAGTAAACTCTGTAGTGGCTCTGGGTCAAAGTGCGAATGAGTCCGAATGTGTTTCTACCCTGTGTTTTGTATACGTGTTTGTTTGGTATTCGTCTCCATGCCTTTTACACGGCACGCTGTAATTTGGGAAATAAAACCCCCTATTACGCATTCCTGCGCCTGTCTCCCGATCCTTCACACCAGCGTGGCAAATAAGGCACCTTGGGGGTTTGTGATATATGGTGCATGTGTAACGGTTTTCGTCCTCCTCTTCTGAGGAGGAGTAGGAAGGATCGGACCAAAGTGCAGCGTGGTAAGTGTCCATGTTAAATTTATTCAATAACTGAACACTGAAACACAAAGTAAACACAAGAACAACCGAAACAATCCTGTCTGGTAGCGACACAGAGACGGAAAACAATCACCCACAACCAAAATGGGGAAAACAGGCTACCTAAGTATGATTCTCAATCAGAGACAACGATCGACAGCTGCCTCTGATTGAGAACTATACCAGGTCAAACACAGAAATACAACATAGAAAAAAGAACATAGACTACCCACCCCAACTCACGCCCTGACCAAACTAACACAAAGACATAATAAAGGAACTAAGGTCAGAACGTGACAGCATGTGAGTAATAAATTTTGATTTGAAACAGACGTTAGGCAGCAATAGAGCTCGCCAGCTTGTAGTCCTAAAAAACAGAAATAAGTTACCTCTGGTTCATTCAGCCATTCATATGCGGGAAATTAATGCGGAAATAACGGTGTTTTGGAATAAACGCCGACAATAAGGTGTGAGGTTAACAGGCTTAGGAGATTGTATGTTTTGTTCAATGAGATAATATCAGTCAGTTAACATGACCATAATGAATTTTGAAGCCTTTATGTGCTCATTTTGATTATATAAATGCTTCAAAATTCACAAAATGATCTCATAGAACAAAATGTATAAGACCCTATTTTCGATGTTTATCCCCCCCAAAACTACAAAAAAACATACATTTTGTATTTATTTTTATTTAACTAGGAAAGTCAGTTATTAAGAACAAATTCTTATGTACAATAACGGCCTATGAACAGCAGGTTGCCTTGTTGTAAGGGGTGCGTACTGGCAGCAGAGAAGCCAGGCGCAGGAGAGCAAAAACTGTGTTTACAACGGAACAGTTTAATAACAAAAACCACCGGAAACAGAACAAACAATCAATCAATTGGTACAAAACCCGTCGCACACCAGATAAACGTGCACATGCACTTACAATAAACTTTTCCGGACAAGGACATGGAGGGAACAGAGGGTTAAATACACAACATGTAATGATGGACTTGAAACCAGGTGTGTCGGAAGACAAAAAAAAACAAATGGAAAATTAAAAGTGGATCGATGATGCCGACCGCCGTACACCGCCCGAACAAGGAGTGGAACCAACTTCGGGGGAAGTCGTGACACTTGTTCAGGGGCAGAACAACAGATTTACCTTGTCAGCTCAGGAATTCGATCTAGCAGCCTTTCGGTTACTGGCCCAACGCTCTAACCATCTGCCTCCCAAATTTCCCAATAAGCTTTGGCCAATGGCCAAACAGCCATTGTGGAGTTAGTGCCTACAAAAATACACTATTACTAGTGCTCTTTATGCGCTGTTTTCGTGAAATGCTTATGTAGTCCAGTTTGAATGGAGAGCAAGGGGGAAGTCAGGCATGCATCAACAACTAAAAATGGTTGATTTTGCCCCACCGATATTTAAATGCTAAAATCCCCACTTATTGAGGTGCATGAATACACCACACCAACAGCTTGATTTTATGTCTGTTTTAAAATGAATTTCCTGCATTTCTATGTAGTAATGATTTAGGTTCACTTTGGTCAATTGATTTGATAGCATGTTTAATCTATGTAAATAAATTATATGAATTGATAGTTAAACTCTGTGTTTTTTTGTCTTTAATTAAAAGGGTAGATTGTAACCATATGTTCAGGCTAATCAAAGTGTATTTATGATACAACGTGTAAAAGCTACTCAATACAATGAAATGCCTACTCACAATAAAGTTATCCTTGCAAACAGTGCAATTATATGAAACTATATGTATTTGTATTTACATGAGTCTATAGCCTACTGCAAATTATTGTTTGTTCCTGAACTGGCCAAATGCGCAGAGATATCCTTCAGCACCACAAGTTGGTTCAACTTGTTCAAATCAAATCATTTTATTTGTCACATGCACTGAATACAACAGGTGTAGCGGACCTTACAGTGAAATGCTTACTTACAAGCCTTTAACCAACAATGCAGTTCAAGAAACAGAGTTAAAAGACATTTTTACAAAATAAACTAAAGTAAAAAATCAAATAAAAAGTAACACAATAAATAACAATAATGAGTCTATATATAGGGGGTACCGGTACCAAGTCAATGTGCTGGGGTACAGGTTAGTCAAGGTCATTTGTACACAGGAGTAAAGTGACTGCATAGATAACAAACAGGAGGGGGGTCAATGTAAATAGTCTGGGTGGCCATTTTATTAATTGTTCAGCAGTCTTATGGCTTGGGGGTAGAAGCTGTTGAGGAGCCTTTTCAACCTGGATTTGACGCTCCAGTAACGCTTGTAGTGCGGTAGCAGAGAGTACAGTCTATGACTTGGGTGACTGGAGTCTTTGACATTTTTTGTGGCTTTCCTCTGACACTGCCTAGTATATAGGTCCTGGATGGCAGGAAGCTTGGCCCAGTGATGTACTGGGTTGTGTGCACTTTCCTCTGTAGCGCCTTATGATCGGATGCCGAGCAGTTGCAATACCAGGCGTTGATGCAACCTGTCAGGATGATCTCTATGGTGCAGCTGTAGAACTTTTTGAGGACTTAGGGACCCATAACAAATCCTTTAACTTCTTATGGCTGGGGGCAGTATTGAGTAGCTTGGATGAATAAGGTGCCCAGAGTAAACTGCCTGCTACTCAGGCCCAGTTGCTAACATATTATTGGTAGATTTGGATTGAAAACACTCTGAAGTTTCTTAAACTGTTTGAATGATGTCTGTGAGTATAACATAACTCATATGGCAGGCAAAAACCTGAAAATCCAACCAGAAAGTCGGAAATCTGAGGTTTATAGTTTTTCAAGTCATTGCCTATCGAATATACAGTGTCTATGTGGTCATATTGCACTTCCTAAGGCTTCCACTAGATGTCAACAGTCTTTAGAACCTTGTTTGAGGCTTCTACTGGAAAGGAGGAGAGAATAAGTGCTGATTGAGTTAGGGGTCTGCCAGAAGGCCATGAGCTGATCACAAACGCACACGTGAGAGTTAGCTTATTGCATTTCTACAGACAAAGGAATTCTCCGGTTGGAACATTATTGAAGATTTATATTAAAAACATCCTAAAGATTGATTCTATACTTCGTTTGACATGTTTCGAATTTGGCGTCCTGCACTTTCACTGGCTGTTGTCATATTGATCCCGTTAGCGGGATACTAAGGCATATGTCCTGAGGCGTTGTCGTGCCCACTTCATGACTGTCTTTGTGTGTCTGGACCATGATAGTTTGTTGGTGATGTGGACACCAAGGAACTTCAAACTCTCGATCCACTCCACTACAGCCCTGTCGATGTGAATGGGGCGTATTCAGCCCTCCTTTTTCCGTAGTCCATGATCAGCTCCTTTGTCATGCTCACGTCGAGGGAGAGGTTGTTGTCCTGACCTCCTCCCTATAGGCTGTGTCATCGTTGTCGGTGATCAGGCCTACCACTGCTGTGTTGTCAGCAAACTCAATGATGGTGTTGGAGTCATGCTTGGCTATGCAGTCGTGGGTGAACAGGGAGTACAGGAGGGGACTAAGCACGTACCCCTGAGGGGCCCCTGTATTGAGGATCAGCGTGACAGATGTGTTGTTGCCTAGCTTTACCACCTGGGGGCAGCCCGTCAGGAAGTCAAGGATCCAGTTGCAGAGGGGGGTGTTTAGACCCAAGGTCCTTAGCTTAGTGATGAGCTTTGTGGGCACTATGGTGTTGAACGCTGAGCAGCTTGAACAGCTTTATCACATAGGTGTTCCTATTTTTTTTTCTTTTTACCCCTTTCTCGTGATTTCCAATTGGTAGTTAGTCTTGTCCCATCGGTGGAACTCCCGTACGAACTCGGGAGAGGTGACGGTTGAGAGCCATGCATCGTAAGAAACACGACCTTGCCAAGTTGCACTGCTTCTCGACACGCTGCTTGCTTAACCTGGAAGCCAGCCGTGGCCGGGAATGTGTCGGGGGGGAAACACCATACAACTCGTGTCAACGTGCACTGCGTCCGGTCCGCCACAGGAGTCACTAGAGCGTGATGGGACAAGGACATCCGACCGCCAAACCATCCCCTAACCCGGTCAACTCTGGGCCAATTGTGCGCCCCCTCATGGATTTCCCGGTCGCGGCTGGCTGCAACACAGCCCAGGATTGAACCTGGATTTGTTTTGACGCCTCAAGCACTGCGATGCAGCGCATTAGACCGCTGCACCACTCGGGAGGTGTTCCTTTTGTCCAGGTGGGTAAGGGCAGTGTGGAGTGCGATTGAGATTGCGTCATCTGTGAAACTGTTGGAGTGGTATGCGAATTGGAGTGGGTCTGGGGTTTCCAGGATGATGGTGTTGATGTGAGACATGACCAGCCTTTCAATCAAAGCACATCATGGCTGCCGACGTGAGTGCTATGGGGCGGAAGTAATTTAGGCAGGTTACCTTTGCTTTCTTGGGCACAGGGACTATGAAATGATTTCATATTTAGATAAAAATGGCTGCATTGGACCTTTAATCCTGAATGTGGTTGGGAAGGGGGAGAGAGTGATTAGGTCCTGTCTTTCATCTCTGCTGTTGGTGAGCAGCTCTGCTGGTTCCAGGCACCTCGGATCGGCCTGGTATTCAGTCAGCCAGATGTACAGAGGGGTTGAATTGACCCTACAGTTTTTTCATAGACATGCATGAGCACACATCTGAACACAATGAACTCAGTCTCAAGCTAACAAGAACTCAAAACAACATGCTTTTTGTTAATTATATTACAGTAATATGTAACATACTTCACCTCCTCACTGCATGCTGTATGTTTCCCTTTCATACTTTAGTTCAAGAGTATAACCAAGGGGAAGAAGACCAACATCATAGACTCAATGCTGCGTATGTTGGAGCAGTACTCTACTAACCTTGAGGACCTGATTAGGGAGAGGACAGAGGAGCTGGAGGTGGAGAGGAAAAAGACTGATCAGCTGCTGGCCCAGATGTTGCCCAGGTCAGTCAGTCCCCCCCCCCCCCCACACTCCTCCCACTTCACATTAAAAGCTGAACTTCTATTTGCAACATCAAAAATAAAAAAATTATCTGTATTGAGAATATTGAATTGTATTACTGTGCAAGGCAACAAAAAAAAATTGGCCGCTGGTAATTTATTCTCCTAACCTCTATCCACATCCCTCTATCAACTCCCTTGTCTTATCTTACACCATAGGTCTGTGTGCCTGGCCCTGAAGACGGGCAAGCCTGTGAAACCAGAGCACTTCTCTGAGGTCACTCTGTACTTCAGTGACATTGTGGGCTTCACTACCATCTCTGCACTCAGCGAGCCCATTGAAGTGGTAGATTTACTCAATGATCTCTACACACTCTTTGATGCCATCATCGGGCAGCATGATGTCTACAAGGTGAGAATCCTGTCCTGCTGCAAAATAGTTGTGTCCTATTAGTGATGCAATGGAAGCTTGTTCTACTTTCAATACAAATCCTGGAAGTAAATGGCTGCATTCGTTAGTGTGCATGAGTTTATGTCACCTCCTCCTAATTTTGACAAATTTCCCAATTGGGACAATAAAGATATTGATTGTGTGGCCTTCAGGTGGAGACCATCGGAGATGCCTACATGGTAGCCTCTGGAGTTCCAAACCGGAACGGTAGACGCCACGCAGCTGAGATGTCCAACATGTCCCTGGACATCCTCCACTGTATTGGAACCTTCAAGATGAGGCACATGCCTGATGTCAAGGTCAAGATTCGTATCGGCCTTCACTCTGGTGCGTGGACCATCTAAAATTCTTTGTCATATTTTTATCCTCTGCCTCATCGTTCATAATGTAGACTAATTGACTGGCCTTTTCTCTTGAAAACCACAATTCTTCATTCGTTTTTTAGCTAAACGGTAGCCCTGCCACTTGGTTGGCTATTAAGCTGGGGGATAATATAATAATAACAACATATTCCATTTACTAGATACTTTTATCCAAAGCGACTTACACTCATGCGTGCATAAATGGGTCTGGAGAAATGTTACTGTCAAATTCATAGATGGAGCTATAGACTGGCAGTCCATGAGATCAACTGCTATACATTGCAGTTCATGCATATGCAACAAAGTCATTAGGTGAATAGTACAATTCAATACATAAGCAAACTATACTTTTGACATGTTATATTTAATGAAATTTGAGAATGAGTATTGGAATTCTATAGAACATGGCATTAACGTCAGACTATTGGAGCAAAAGTGTATTTTTACCTGATCCCCGTCTGGAACATGTTCCTGGAATGGGTGCAATGTCATCCACTAAGCCCTGTCATCCTATTAGTCTTCACTGCCTAATGCTTTCTTCTCGTTACTCTACCCTACCAATTAATATAGAAGGTTTTGCATGTTTCTAGTAACACAGAAGTGACTACTTTTAGGTATGGTAAAGGACAGCTCAGGAAAAAAACATAATTGACATACAATAAAAATATTCTAACATCTGCTAAATATTGAAAGGATATTCTGCAATTAAACTAAATTTGCCATTTTTCCTCCAAAGACTTTTGTGAGATATTGGAGGCTTTTTGAATGTCATGAATCACAAGTCATAAATCAGGACATATGCTACTTCTTATCTTATCAGTATGTCTGTGTGTTTCTGTGTCCACCAGGCCCTGTGGTGGCAGGAGTGGTGGGTCTGACGATGCCTCGGTACTGTCTGTTCGGAGACACTGTCAACACGGCTTCTCGAATGGAGTCAACAGGGTTGCGTGAGTACCTCACTCTCGTTGTTGGCCCATCAAGCCGTGGAGGTCACTAAGGATAGGGACAGGTGTATTGCCGTTTGTGTGCATGCAACAAGAGGCTAAGGAGGGTTACGATGAGCAGTCCTGACTAATCTTTTAAGACTATCAGTAGAATTAGTGGGCAAATTTAGGGTTCAATAAAAATATCCTCCATGTACGGGCTTGCCTCAGATATCCTTTCACCACCAATTCTGCTGGTACAGCAATGGTAAACTTCACAATGTGTTGAGATTTGAGGAAATCTCACATCTACTCCCATCAAGTGGCCATACATATGAATTGCTGCACAAAAAAACTGCTCTCGTGTGTATTGTCAATGGGCTCACAATAAATGATATTTTGTTGCTCTATAATAAATACATTTATGATCAACCAGTGAATGAAAATCGAAATATATGTAGGATATGCGAGTACTCTATGATGTCACAAGTGTTGATACTCTATAGACATGAATAACTAATGGTAATTGTTTACACTGAAAAAACTGTCAGAATTATATGAAGACTAATGCAGCCTTTGTGGTTGCTGTTGTTGTTTGATATCCCAGCTTACAGAATCCATGTCAACCAGAGCACAGTCGATATCCTACATGAACTGAAAATGGGCTACAAAATAGACACCAGGGGCATGACAGAGCTGAAGGTAGACACGCGCGCGCACACACACCCACGGACCCAAATAGTGAATTCACTTAACTTACCACGGAAATATCAAATTTTTATTTGTCACATGCTTTGTAAACAACAGGTGTAGACTAATAGTGAAATGTTTACTTACGGGCCCTTCATTCTGTTATTTCCTACTTCTCTTTCAGGGGAAGGGAATTGAAAACACATTCTGGTTGGTTGGGAGAGCTGGGTTCGACAAGATTCTCCCAAGACCGCCTGACCTTACTCCAGGGTAAGATTTAACAAGCCTTCCTGCTCTATTTATGTTGTACTTTATGTTTCTCCTAACTATACTCGTATTGACTCTCAGTCCTGCCAGCTGCTTGTCCCAGGCCCCTTATCAGTAGTACTCATGAAACCCGTTCACATCAAAGTTGATTTTCATCTAGGTCATTGTGGATATAGAGGATAAGATGTCCGAAAAGAATTGTTAAAAATCTGATAATGTGCTGACCCATTGACCATTTGTCAGATTGTGTAACTGGAACTAAACGTTTTATAAATCATAATTTGTATGTGCTGCTGACCTGACCCTTGTGTCATAGTTCAGTTCACATGTTGACCCAAATGTAAAATTCTTCATCTACTACCTGTCTGTTGAACTTAATTCATCCTTACCTCCCACTACCACTCCATGTGTGATGAACGCTCTCCCTGGCATTCAGCAAACATCGCTGTAATGTTTTAACACACTACCCTGGTGGTTGCCTCATCTAGACCTGTCCAGATGAACATGTTATACAGTGCCTTGCGAAAGTATTCGGCCCCCTTGAACTTTGCGACCTTTTGCCACATTTCAGGCTTCAAATATAAAGATATAAAACTGTCATTTTTTGTGAAGAATCAACAACAAGTGGGACACAATCATGAAGTGGAACGACATTTATTGGATATTTCAAACTTTTTTAACAAATCAAAAACTGAAAAATTGGGCGTGCAAAATTATTCAGCTCCCTTAAGTTAATACTTTGTAGCGCCACCTTTTGCTGCGATTACAGCTGTAAGTCGCTTGGGGTATGTCTCTATCAGTTTTGCACATCGAGAGACTGACATTTTTTCCCATTCCTCCTTGCAAAACAGCTCGAGCTCAGTGAGGTTGGATGGAGAGCATTTGTGAACAGCAGTTTTCAGTTCTTTCCACAGATTCTCGATTGGATTCAGGTCTGGACTTTGACTTGGCCATTCTAACACCTGGATATGTTTATTTTTGAACCATTCCATTGTAGATTTTGCTTTATGTTTTGGATCATTGTCTTGTTGGAAGACAAATCTCCGTCCCAGTCTCAGGTCTTTTGCAGACTCAATCAGGTTTTCTTCCAGAATGGTCCTGTATTTGGCTCCATCCATCTTCCCATCAATTTTAACCATCTTCCCTGTCCCTGCTGAAGAAAATCAGGCCCAAACCATTATGCTGCCACCACCATGTTTGACAGTAGGGATGGTGTGTTCAAGGTGATGAGCTGTGTTGCTTTTACGCCAAACATAACGTTTTGCATTGTTGCCAAAAAGTTCAATGTTGGTTTCTTCTGACCAGAGCACCTTCTTCCACATGTTTGGTGTGTCTCCCAGGTGGCTTGTGGCAAACTTTAAACCACACTTTTTATGGATATCTTTAAGAAATGGCTTTCCTCTTGCCACTTCCATAAAGGCCAGATTTGTGCAATATACGACTGATTGTTGTCCTATGGACAGAGTCTCCCACCTCAGCTGTAGATCTCTGCAGTTCATCCAGAGTGATCATGGGCCTCTTGGCTGCATCTCTGATCAGTCTTCTCCTTGTATGAGCTGAAAGTTTAGAGGGACTTGGTAGATTTGCAGTGATCTGATACTCCTTCCATTTCAATATTATCGCTTGCACAGTGCTCCTTGGGATGTTTAAAGCTTGGGAAATCTTTTTGTATCCAAATCCGGCTTTAAACTTCTTCACAACAGTATCTCGGACCTGCCTGGTGTGTTCCTTGTTCTTCATGATGCTCTCTGCGCTTTTAACGGACCTCTGAGACTATCACAATGCAGGTGCATTTATACGGAGACTTGATTACACACAGGTGGATTGTATTTATCATCATTAGTCATTTAGGTCAACATTGGATCATTCAGAGATCCTCACTGAACTTCTGGAGAGAGTTTGCTGCACTGAAAGTAAAGGGGCTGAATAATTTTGCACTCCCAATTTTTCAGTTTTTGATTTGTTAAAAAAGTTTGAAATATCCAATAAATGTCGTTCCACTTCATGATTGTGTCCCACTTGTTGTTAATTCTTCACAAAAAAAATACAGTTTTATATCTTTATGTTTGAAGCCTGAAATGTGGCAAAAGGTCGCAAAGTTCAAGGGGGCCGAATACTTTCGCAAGGCACTGTATCTGTGTGAAGAGTTCAAACTCAGTTGTAATGAACATTCTGAGACCCGGTTGTCAACAGCAGTCAGTGTGGACATTGCTTTTGTTGCTTCATATGCTGGGATTGACATGTTTAATGCCTATTCCAAGAGTCTGAGTGCTCAGTGTGCACTGCCAAACAAACAAGACATTAAGCCTTCTGTCTTTGACTTTCCTCAGGGCAAGTAACCATGGCATCAGTTTGGAAGAGATTCCTCCAGATAGGAAACAGAAATTCCTTGACCGGCAGGCGAGGAATAAGTAGCCTGTAAGGTACGCCTGGTTTAGACATCATATTCTAGATTTACAATGACTTTATTTCCAACATGATTTGTAATGTAAGTGATGTCACTGATGTCACTGCATTTATGATATCCCTTTATGGTATCCCAATTCAGGTACATATGTACGCTATCCCTGATGCAGTGAAAATAATTACAAAAATGTAATAAAGAAGTAAGCTTTATGCGACAGACCCATTACACCTTTTTGTTTGTCTCAATTCAGGTACATACCAATGAATGCTGCATTTATGATTTCCCTTTAAGAGATAATATATCAGATTTTTTTCCACAGATTGTGTTGCCCAGTCCTCCTACCTGTTGGAGTGAAAGACCAGATAGGTGAATTGACCAGGTTGGTTGAGAGGATGGGTTAGGGGTGTGTCTGACAGACAGTCTGTCGCATCACCCCATGTGTCCTGTCGAGTGCTGATCCACATTGCACAAATAAGCCAAAGTCGGAGAGACACTGTCTGTCTTTAACACAATACATTTGTTTGCACAGAGCAAAAATGAGTTAAAATAAGAGTATTTCTTAAATTTAGCAAATGTGGGAAATAGGAGGGATAAATAAAGGTGTATTACAATCATGCACAAAATACCAAATATATTGATTTAGGAGTCACTGTAGAATGAAAACATCATAACACAAACATGGGAAAAGATTGGCTCTTTGCTTGAAATAAACTATAAATGACCATGATATTGTGTGTAATATACTGTATGTATCTCTACGGTCTCTTTTGCTTTGTAGAAATATTTGACAGAGTATAGAAAAGTGTTCATACTCCACTATATAACAAGGGTATCCAATCAGCATTCAGGGTTCGAACCACCCAGTTTATAATAAAATACAGCACATGCTCTATTTCAAATGTGGCACTGTAATCTCTCTCAATGATACATTCATTTTAGAAGTAATGTATTTCCTTAAAGGTATAAGGTAGGCTGTGGAAGAATCTGGTCCAATGAGTTTTTTAAATTTCCTTCTTGTCATGCTTCAATAATTAACGCCTTCTGATTGTTTGAATGATATTTGAGAATAATCAACCCATTAGAAAATATTCATTTATATTTTTTCAAACATTTGCCAGCTGGAACATTAATTGAATCATTTTCAAATCAAATAAATGTATTGCAAAATCACTGTTCCCAAAATGAAGCTTCACGTAAACAGATTATTAGTAAAAACGTTCACTCATACATTTATCTCTATAGAGATAAAACTGTTTCTATGCCCCTCTCTTTAAAATCATGCTTCATTCATGTTGTTACTGTATTTATTTTCTTATTCAATAAAATTCACATGTATAGGCAGTATATATTTTTTTTTTAACTGTAAATTTGTTTTAACAATATGCATTTTCTTACAACAAAGAAATAAACTGAGCAATGGGTTGAATAAATGTTCCAATGGGAAACATTTAGATGAAAAAAATTAGACCAAATTGTAAACTTTTCAGGTTACATACGCATACCAGCAGCATACCACCCTGCATTCCACTGCTGGCTTACATCTGACGCTAAACAGGGTCTGTTTTGGTTGGTCCTTGGATGGGTGATTAGATGCTGCTGGTAGTGGTGTTGGAGGGCCAGTAGGGGGCACTTTGGTCTAACAGAAATCCCAATGCCCCAGGCCAGTGAAGGGGACATTGCCTTGTGTATGGTGCTGTCTTTCAGATGGGATGTTAAATGGGTATCCTGACTCATTGGTCATTAAAGAATCCCATGGCACTTATTGTACGAGTAGGCCCCATTCCATCATGGCCACCTAATCATTCCCCTAATTGGCACAAATCAAACCTCACTTTTCCAGCTGATGTGTGGTGAGTGTTCTAGTGCACAAAATGGTTCTAGTGCTTCACCCAGGTGGGTTGGTGGTGGATGATGTGAGTTTCTCCTTTGCTTTGAGTACCTCAGTTGCTAGATAAGTGCTATATAAAGCCAATCAACTACAAACTCAATTCTTATAGGGTCTGGTCAACAGCATGTTGCCTTTCACTCAAGCTCTTTTCTGCTCTATGAATTGGTTCAAATATTACACTTAAGTAACGTAAAATGTTGGGGGAAAATAATGCCAGCACTCTTTTTGATTTCTACATATTCTACACCTTTGAGTGATAGGGGACTGCTTACAATGTGCATAAACCACGGTATATGGCTACCCATCTACATCGCTCCGGCCACAGTCCATGATGAGTCAGGACTTGCCTCCCTCCTCGACAACTTCTGGAATGCGAACACAATCTGACTGTTCTGATTGATCTCAAAACCGATGGGTTTGTGATTAAACGATGGGTTGGGCCAGAGCCGGCCTACACGATGACGATATCAACTTTGATACTCTGACTGGTTAGATTTGTTAGAGACAATCCAATCGCTGATGAATTTGTTTTGTTATGACGCCCCTCGTTTTGACGTAACACAAACAACTTCTATGATAGCAGATTCATACTAAATGTATGTAACGTTCAATAGAGCAGTGGAATTAAATTCAAGATGGGTCGTCAGGCAAAAAGTAAACACCATCTTGTCCTGTACATGGTTCCTATTAGGAATGAACTTATTCAAACAATGAGCTACATGTGTTTGGTCTAACATATTTAGACTTTGTCTATTAAACCCAAAAAGCAATGTTTAGTTTGGCATTATGATGACTGAATTGTACATCTTGATGTGTGGTCTTATGTGTGCTTGTGTAAATAAATAATGGTTTTAGTGATGTTTTTTGTCTAAATGTACTTCGGTTTTTACACACAACACTTTTACATACAACACATAACATGACCTCATTACCAACTGCACATATGAACATGGACAGAAATCCTTGACCTTGATCCCCTTGGTTGATGGTTTCAGG
The DNA here is from genome assembly GCF_057628025.1 of Oncorhynchus mykiss. Lineage (NCBI taxonomy): Eukaryota > Metazoa > Chordata > Actinopteri > Salmoniformes > Salmonidae > Oncorhynchus > Oncorhynchus mykiss. Next base: position 35,176,068 of record NC_143031.1, on the reverse strand, counting down.
ATTTAGAGAAAATCTTAACGTTTAATTGAATGTTCATAGTATTGTGAATGACTACACATAGTAAAGGTATAATACGTTGTCATGATCAGCGATGATCTCATTCTGTATTCTCTGCAATAAACATCCATCATTTTTGCTGCATTTCCAATTCCTGGCTGGTTTAAGAAAAGTCATATAAATAAACATTATGAAAGCACAAACAATATACAACTCCAAGGAGTACATATAGTTTTATCAAAAGGCGTAGAGGTTGAAATGATGGTCATGGGAGGGAAGATCTATGTCATGACTGCACAGTGGGATAGAGCCCTATGTCATGACTGCACAGTGGGATGTGGGATAGCCCTATGTCATGACTGCACAGTGGGATAGAGCCCTATGTCATGACTGCACGGTGGGATAGAGCCCTATATCATGACTGCACGGTGGGATAGAGCTACAGAACACTAAGAGCTAGGAACTATACCATCCAGTGAAATTGGAGTATGCTTATTTAGGATGCACACTAAGCAGCCACCTTCTATAGGAATTTAACGACTGCATAGAGCTATGTTTTGGATGACTGGCTGCGAATGTTTATTGAATTGTTTTATTTCTGCATTTTCTATTCCAGACATTCTGAAATTCACTAAAGCATCCCATGTATGTAACTTTAGTCTTTCACTTTTCAATGATTTCTTAAGGCTACAATCCTGAGTTTGTATTTCAGCCAAACAGCAGCCCCACCACTTGATTTAGTAGAAAGCTGAGGGATGGGGCTGGAGAAATGTAACCACTCTCAAAATCAAAGACTAGGCCAATGGATGCAAGGACTGACAATCCATGAGATTATGAACATTAAGCATATTTACATATTTTGAAGCTATACATTGACTCAACTGACAAAAAAAATACAATATCACCTATTTTCCTTGTCTTATTATAGGGTAATTAGGCAGTTGTAGTCCAAACCCATTAAGTGTATATTCTTAAAGAATAAATGGGTATATCATTATTCAAAATGTGTCTTCAAGGTAATACATGAGTAATTACATTGGTGTGATATAAGGCAAATTCTATGCACATAAATACTTACTAATAAATAAAACACCTAAAAGCAATTTTGGTTATCTGCCGTCTGTAATATATAATCTGCCATGTAGGATTATATATGAGTGAATGCGTGATATTGCCCATCCTAATGGAGAGGACACTATCTGAACTGTATTTTGAGCGCGAAGGCTCCGCCTATTAAACTATATCTAATTTGAACATTGGTCTGCATTGTTTTATTTAGATAAGGATTCTGTGGGCGTGGTTTGACTGAAATCTGATTGGTTTGAGAGTCTATCAGTCAAGGTAGCAGTAGCGCTACAGGCTTTTAGAGATACATCATTTAATAACTGTTACTGGTGAGCTGTCGTTGACATCGAACGATCAAGCTATTTTTTTTAATCTGAAACTAACCAGTAGCAGGTGTCTTCAACCACGCTCAAAGAGTCAGCCATCCAGCCTGGGTAATTTTTCTATTCGATTTGCGGCAAAACCGAAACGTCTGAGCAATTAGGCTACTGGTTGATTTGCATCTTGTAACAACACTATTTCATTGCACACAATGCAGGACACAGCATCACCAAGAATCAGATTCATTACGCGTTTCACGGATTTCCAGGAAGACCTATAACGAAAGGTAAAACTTGGATAAAGAAACGCATGGCATAGACACATTTTATTGTACTGCTAATGATTATTTGTCAATTTACTATGTTTTGATGTGTATATGCGCCAGTCGCCCTCTAGAACTCGCGTTATAGCCCATTGGACATAGTCGGTATGAATTACACAGTCCTGACCCCGCTTTTAAATGCATATTTATGAATTTACAAGTGAAACACTGTGATCCATATGGAAGTAATGCAACCGTTTGCCTCCACAGTTATTGCGACATGTCATTGTATTTCTACTACGAATCTAGGATAAATGTCATAAAATGGATATGGAAATGATCAAAATGTAAGGGTCCTTTTTGTTTCAAATATGGATTTTGCTGTAGTCCAGTTACTTTTGTGCTGTTGAGCCCACGAGGGCGGGGCCAGCCCAAATATATGTGGGGAGGGAAAAACGAAGACAACAAATCCTCCAAATGTAGGCCACCGTGCATGACCCAAATCCTCTTGCGAGTGTATATGGAACACGGCGTTCCCCCCGCCCCTCGTCACCGTTCCAGAGCAAATCTTTCTGTGTTTCACTGTGCCAGGATGGTACAGTAAAAAAAATATAAAAAAATAAGTAGGTTATCACGCATATATACGATTATATTGGGATTCCTCCTATTGCTGTTATTTCACTGTCTCTAATGACGATGGCAACAAACACACAAAGTATTTTAAAGAAACAAAAGAAAATATATATTGTGAATCAAAATGCTAAATATGTATGACATTTAGAAAGTCATGCGTGCATACATTTGATGTAGTAGTCAAGTTTAGCTTCTCCGTCTAACCTTCCATGTCTTCCCTTGAATCTAGTCATACTTATTGCAGTGAGCAGGGTGAGGTTTGTATAAAAGTATCGTGGCTCAAGCTTGGCATTTGTTGCAAGGCCAATAGATTGTGCTGCTGTGTGACAGATCTTTTGTTTTGGCCCCCTGGCAGTGTGATCAGTCTGCCTCTGACCTACTTTCCTCCTAACTTCATACCTGCAAAGCCATGTATCTCCCTGGGGTTGGAGGAGCAGCACACAGCATCTTCAACTGGACCCAGTTTGACCCTTATTGTCAGCATCCGGTCAACCTATATTGGTCACACTGGTCAACTTACTGTACACTGATTGTACAAAACATTAAGGACACTTACCTAATATTGATATTCACCCTCTGATTGGCACACACATAAAAGTGGCACTACAGTCTGAAGACAGCCATGTTTCAGTGACATTGCAATCAACATTGCGCTCCGTAATGAGGTCATTCACGAGAAAGGTTTTACTAGTGATTTCTCTAGTGATCTACCTAGAGGTAACCAACGGAATAACAATCACATTTTTAATGTTACAACCACGTTTTCTGACAGTCTCCAATCTATCAGAATGGTAGGAGATGACAGTTTGTATGAACTCACTAGAAGGTAGAGTTAAAGGAACATAAATTAACCTATATTGGTCACACTGGTCAACTTACTGTACACTGATTGTACAAAACATTAAGGACACCTTCCTAATATTGATATTCACCCTCTGAATGGCACACATACACACTCCTTGTCTCAATTGTCTCAAGGCCTAGAAATCCTTATTTAACCTGTCTCCTCCCCTTCATCTACACTGATTGATGTGGATTTAACAAGTAATATCAAATGAAGCTTTATTTATACAACACATTTCAGACATGGAACACAGCGGCAGGTAGCCTAGTGGTTAGAGCGTTGTACGAGTAACTGAAAGGTTGCAAGATCGAATCCCCGAGCCGACAAGTTAAAAATCTGTTGTTCTGCACTTTTCTTCAGAAGGGGTTTCGCCATAGCAGTTTTTAGTGCAGTGGGGAAAGTGCCTGTGAACAGGGAGTGTTTAACAATAGCTTGCATTTCTTCAGATATGCAATTGAAAACTGTTTAAAATAAGGTGGTGGGGATAGGATCGAGCAGGCAGGTAGAAGGTTTAAGTTGTGATATCACTTTTCTGAGCATGTCTGTTTCAACCAGGGAAAATAAATCCATAGAGCCTTTGCGTGGTAGGCTAGGGCACAGGTCAAACTTCTCATTAGGTCTTGCTTGACTGATACCCAGCCTAATGTTTGTTATCTTATCTCTGAAATATGCCGCAAACTCATCACATTTACATATGGAAGAAAGTTCACATAAGTTTGCAGGGGTAGGATTTATCAGGCCATCAATGTTCGAGAAGAGCACACTCAAATTATTCTGATTATTAGGGATAAAGATAGAAAAATGAGCCCGTCTGGGATTTCTAATTGCTTTATTGCTCTCTCAGAATATCATAATAGACCTGCAACTTTGATTTCCTTCACTTCTGCTATTCTGCAATTTCCCTTTAATCTATTAGTTTCCTCACTCATCCCAGGGGCTCTCCGTTTGAATGTGGCCTTTTTCAACTTTACTGGAGCTGTAGAATCAATGGTTGCCCTTAATTTTCTATTAATGTGATCTACTAAATTATCAAAAGAAGAAGGCAGAATAGATGATGGAGTATTGCTCATACATACACTCAATGGAATCTGTGGAGGTAAGATCTTCAGTGGTAAGATAGCATTTCTTGAGTGTAGGGGGCAGGATTTTTCGTTTTTGGCAAAAAAAAAACGTACCATTTGAAACTGCCTATTTCTCAGGCCCAGAAACTAGAATATGCATATAATTGTCAGATTAGGATAGAAAACACTCTAAAGTTTCCAAAACTGTCAAAATATAGTCTGTTAGTATAACAAAACTGATATTGCAGGCGAAAACCTGAGGAAAATCAAACCAGGAAGTGCTGTTTTTCCTGAAAGCTCTCTATTCCATTGGATGCCTTCCCTCCATTTAAAGGGATATCAACCAGATTCCTTTTCCTATGGCTTCCTCAAGGTGTCAACAGTCTTTAGACATAGTTTCAGGCTTTTATTTTGAGCGAGAAAGATAACATCGCGTCAGTGGATAGCTAGCTGGGTGTTCGCAGAATTTTGCTTGCGAAACAGAGTGGGGCAGCCATTGTCTCTCCCTCTCCTATTGAAAAAGCAACAGTCCCGGGTTGATATATTATCGATTATATATTTTAAAAACAACCTGAGGATTGATTCTAAAAAACGTTTGACATGTTTCTATGGACATTACGGATACTATTTGGAATTTTCGTCTGCGATGTCGTGACTGCTCGAGCCTGTGGATTTCTGAACATAACGCGCCAAACAAATGGAGGTATTTTGGATATAAAAATAATCTTTATGGAACAAAAGGAACATTTATTGTGTAACTGGGAGTCTTGTGAGTGCAAACATCCGAAGATCATCAAAGGTAAGCGATTTAATCTATTGCTTTTCTGACTTTCGTGACCAATCTACTTGGCTGCTAGTGTTTGTAATATTTGTCTACTGAGAGAGATGTTCCTACATAAACGCTTGTTATGCTTTCGCCGAAAAGCTGTATTGAAATCTGACATGCCAGGTGGATTAACAACAAGCTAAGCTGTGTTTTGCTATATTGCACTTGTGATTTCATGAAAATTAAATATTTTTAGTCATTTAATTTGAATTTGGCGAGCTGCAATTCAGCGGGTGTTGATGAAAATGATCCCGCTAAAGGGATGGGTGTGTCAAGAAGTTAATAATGCGTTCAGTATTACCCTGTGCTATGGTTAACAAGGTCGTACAAAATACACAGTGGTGATCAGATAAAGCATCATCAACAATAGAGAATGTCAATAGAAAGCTCCTTGGTAATAACCAGGTCCAGAGTATTGTTGTGGTTATGGTTGGTTTGTATAAACTCACTAGAAGGTAGAGTTAAGGGAATATAAATTAGGTTATTTACAATAACCATAGTGCAATTTCTATAGGAGTTGATATGGTTTCCAAGTCCTCTGTTGCTTATTCTGACAGGAAGAACTGGAGCACTACCAGTCTGTCAGTCTTTAAAACAGTTTGCGATGTTGTTGGAAATAATCCATGGAACCCCTGCGGTTAGGGTGAATCCCGTCTCTTTTGAAAAGTGCTGGTTGCTCCCACAACAAATCAAAGTGGTCACAAAAAGAGACATTCCTGTCGTTGCCAAGTTTCTTCAGGTACTCGTTTAGGGCAAAGAGTCAGTTGAAACGTCCGGGAGAACAGGAGGGGGCCAGAGATAACTATTATCTTTCCTGCGCTAACGAGGGTCTTTAAAAAAAATGGTGGTCCTCCCTCAGTTCCTCAAATCGCCTAAAGCGAAGGTTCTTAAAACCTATGTGAGTGACGATGGTGTCAATATTGGAGTAGTTGACCAGAACCGTGGGCAGGAGAGATTTGATGTCATAGACATGGGCTCCTGGGTAACAGTGGACCTTGGTCGGTCCACAGACCATAGGCAGGCCAAAATCTCTCACCATCGGGCTGCCCACAATGATGGGGGTAGTGATAGAATCCGATGGATTACCTGCTGACTCCCGGGGCTCGTAGGTCCGTCTGAAGTGGGGCAAAGCTGTTTGATAGCTGGATCGGATCTTCTTGGACAGACGGGTGGCCAGACTGCCTCCCCGATCTCCTACGCCTTGCGAGTGTCCTGTCTCCCATGGGCCATGGAGTTGAGCCTAACGTCTGTCCGTTGGATTGGGACAGATCAACGCCGCCGACTCATCAACAGCTTTGCTATAGGAGGAATTTAAAACTAAGATTTGGTTTGCCTGGGTTACAGCAAGGTCGGTGTACTTAGAAAGCGGGTGTTCCTTTTCTCGAGCTGAACTAACAGCCAGAGAATCTCTTCCCTAAGATGCTTGATGGTGGTGCATTTAGGGGAGACAAATCCCTGTCCAGTTTCCAGTTCCACCGTATCTTCATCTTGTGATTGTGTGGAAATCTCATCTCATATCTTAAGTCTTTATGCCCAGCGGTGGATAAAAACACCTGTGGGCTAGCACTGCTCCATTTTCATGATGGCTAGCAGCTAACTGCTACTTAACAGGAATCCGGGACACAAACTTGTGGTCCCAACCGCATCACGAATCAGTAGCAATACAAAAACTTTAGCTATTATTGAAAACGATTTAATTTAAATTATTTCATAAAAACAACAAACCGAGTGTAGGCAGTACACTGTACTGTTGCGTGCTCTGATGACGTCTGTTCAATAAGGGATCATAGCTTTCACCTGGATTCACCTGGTCAGTCTATGTCATGGAAAGAGCAGGTGTCCTTAACGTTTTGTGCACTCAGTGTATATCTGTACTATACAGCTGCTTATGGCTATTTCTGAGAAGAGAAAACCCCTAAACTAATTATTGTGGTCAGGTCAGGACAGCATACTTAATAATATGTTGCTTAGCAGAGAGGAACTGGACAGGACATGCAATTCTAAGTGAGGAAAAAGACAAACAGCTGTGAATTTATGTATTTGATTGACACATCTTAGGCAGAAAAGCAGGACATACATTTAAGCAAAGTAGAACAACATCCATTATTGCCACAATAACATTACTGGATATATTTGGAAATGGTTTCCGATATTTGAAGCCTGGTTTTACCAATTGGGGGTTAACCAAAATGTTATATTTAACTGTGTTTGGTGTGTTTTCAGAGGCCAGCCATGGAGGACAGGAGACTTCCCCCTACAGTGCCCTTAGTGGTCAAAACTGAGCCAGACACAGAGACCCGTAGGGTGAGAGAGGAGGAACAGCCTACCATTCCCATCAGGGTTAAAAAAGAGGACCTCTCTGAAGTGCCCCTCAAATTGCCCAGATTCAAGTACGTGGACTTCCCTTCGCTACACCAGTGCATCCAGCAGCTCACCGTGCCACCCCTGGACAGCTGGCTGGAGGGCTTTCCCCTGGCTCTGGGAAGACCCTCTGGAGGACACACCCCTGTCACTTCCAAGGAGAGAGTCCCCAAGTTTCGGTATGTAGATTATCCCTCTCTGCACCACTGCATCCAGCAGCTGTCTGTGCCGCCTCTGGAGAGCTGGAGCTCGGGGTTGGCCAGGTCAGGGTGTGGGGTGACAGGGGGACCTGGATCCACCAACTCTCATCCCAGCTCTGTGAGGGGGAACCAGACAATAAAGGGAGATGGTTCAGCATCGGCTTACAAGCAGGACGAGTATACTGCTTTCCCCTTTCCTGGGCCTGACTCCGGCTCCATCCAGTGTGTGACCTCCTCAAACAAAGCATCCCATAAGCCTCAGCGGCTTCAGCTGCTCTTGAGTAGTCCACCCGGATCCAGACCTGCATTAAGCTCACAGGGGGAAGAGGTTCGCCATAACGTGGTGTGTTCAGATCAGCTGTCTCAAAAGTTCTCTAATCCCAAATCTTGGGTTTCTGGAATGAAGCGTGTCAGAGGAGCGGGACCACTCCATCAGAGCAATAGGAAGTCAGCTGGTGATGATGAATGGCATGCAGACTTTAAAAAATCTACACAAAGTCATCAAGAGGCCCAAGTAAAGCTAAGTGACTCTCCTGACCTAGGACAAGAGTTTTGGAGAACCATCCCAGAGTCTGTCTGCCCCTTTTGCCAAAAGATGTTTTCAGATCCAGAGGAATTGCAGAGCCACCAGAAGAGTCACAGAGAAAAGGTGAGTCTGTAGTACCCTGAACATTTTCTGGATATGTGACAAATCCTTCTTTAACTGATCAAATTGTGTATCAAAAAATGATGAATCTTGTCTCATGTTTGTCATATAATTTCAGAAGCCTCATTGATGTCTTGACCAAGGAAATGTACAGCTGACAACAATGAACATCTTAAAAACTGTGCATCTACTTCAGTACTTCCTACACAGGCGTGGACTAGGGCAGGCTTCTCCACAAATTATTGGTCACCTGATAAGAGTTCCACTGAGGTTGTTTTGAGTGTTCAGTGTTTATCTTGATGACCTAGGTGACTGACTACAAACAAACCACTTTAGCTAAGGGCTTCATTCATAATTCAGTCTAGCAATTAAGCTCTCAATGTGAAAGACTGACCTGCAGTGGCTCTTGGTGGTCTTACAACTCCTTATTTACCAATGGGTTAATTTGCCAGGAAGTGGTACACATTAGATGAGATATAACAAGGAAATTAGCCATTTGATGTTGTTTAAATTAAAATGTCAGGAATTAGATTGAAATGCATTGTAGTGCATACATTTTTGTATTACTGTAGTTGAGAATTAGGCTTTCATTTATATTCCTTAAAAGGGATGCCAATGTTTTCCTGTTTACAAGCTGTTTTTGGCAGAAACATGAATAAGTGGGGGTATCAGCACCTTGTTCACTGGAGATGGCTGCCTGTTCCAATATTTCAACATAATTATCTAGATTTGGGTGCCTATAAAACCTTTAACTTTTGGCTTATGCTGTGAAACAACACATGCTTCTTAATAATTTCTTATCTAATGTTTTTATGCTTTGTATTTTAATGTTTCTTTTTTACAATGACAATTATATATATATTATTGATTGTATTATCTAGAAATAACTTTAAACTTTGTTTTCAATTCTGTGTGCATTAAAGATTTTCTAGTAAAGATTACTCTACTTTACATCTCCAACAAATGCTTTACACTTACAAGTGTCACTTTATTTTCAGTACATACTATACACTACAGCGTCATCTAGAAATTTCCAAGAAAACAAACCATGATTATTTAGAGCTCATCCTTTATTATTACTTTTGTTAATTTACCCCGTTTTCTCCCCAATTTCATGGTATCCAACAGTCTTGTCTTATCGCTGCTCCTTCCGTACAGAATCGGGAGAGGTGAAGGTCGAGAGCCAAGCGTCCTCCGAAACACAACCCAACCAAGCCGCACTGCTTCTTGACACAATGCCCACTTAACCCTGAAGCCAGCCGCACCAATGTGTCAGAGGAAACACCGTACACCTGGTGACCGCGTCAGTGTCCACTGCGCCCGGCCCGCCACAGGAGTCGCTAGTGCGCCGTCCCTGCCGGATAAACCCTCCCCTAACCCAGACGACGCTGGGCCAATTGTGCGCAGCCCCATGGGTCTCCCGGTTGCGGCCGGCTGCGACAGAGCCTGGACTCGAACCCAGAATCTCTAGTGGCACAGCTAGCACTCCACTCGAGAGGCCCATAACAAAATGATTTATAATGATGTATGGCTATGATTAAGATCTAGGCCTATAACATTAAAAGTTGTAAAGTAAACCAGTCCAGACCATAACTAAATGTTTTTTATGTAAACAATGTGGGATCACTGTCATCCCATATTAAAAAATACTTACGTTTACTGGAATACTACAGTACTTACTATAGCATTCTGTAGTAAACTGTAGAATACTATACTACAAACTGTAGTATCCCTCGAGCATGTGTAGTACATATAGAATGTTGTAGCATACTGTAGAATACTATAGTAAATATTGTAGTATACTGTAGAATACTATAGTAAATAGTACAGTAATGTTTCCAAAAACACTAGTCTGCCAAAACAAAACTTTTTAAACTAAAGTAAATACTAGTAAAATACTAAAGAAACCCAAGGGGTATGAATACTTTTGCAAGGCACTGTACAGGTTATAGAAAATGTGCTCTTTTAGTATTTATCCAGTATGCTTCCTCAAGGAGATCGCTTCCACTGCTATGTCAAAGATAAAACAAAAAATACTATAGTAAATACCACAGTAATGTCTGCAAAAACACTACAGTAAATACTTCAGTATACTGCAGTATGTAAAACATTACAGTAAATACTACAGTATACAACAAACTGCAAAAATACTACATTACTATAGTATGCACTACAGTTATTTTAATACAGGATTTATACTATAGTTAACTGTAAATACTACAGTAAGGTCTGCAAAACCACGACAGTGAATACTATAGTATTTATACCATAATATACTACAGTATTTTTTCCATATGGGATGGCACTTTCCATTTAAATAATGCAGTGGTATAAAGTACTTAAGTAAAAATACTTTGAAGTACTACTTAAGTCATTTGGGGGGTATCTGTACTCTACTATTTATAATTTTTCACAAGTTTTACTCCACTACATTCCTAAAGAAAATAATGTACTTTTTACTCCATGCACTTTCCATGACACCCAAAAGTTTCATTACATTTTGAATGCTTAGCAGGACAAGAAAAAATTCACACATTTATCAAGAGAACATCCATGGTCATCTCTACTGCCTCTGATTTTGGGGACTCACTTAACGCAAATGCTTAGTTTGTAAATGATGTCTGAGTGTTGGAGTGTGCCCCTGGCTATCCGTAAATTTAAAATACAAGAATGGTGCCCAGGGACGTCATGCACCCAAAATCTGAAGCCACAAACTACATGAGGATGGCTGGTGGGGTGGTCCGGAAGGGAGTTAGACCCCGTACTTAAGTTGGAGAATTTTGAATTTTTCAAACACATGAAAAAGCTTTATCCTGCAATCTAGAGCCATAATCATTATGCTTAATTCTATGTAAAAAAATATACTTATTTTTTCTGCATATCTGAGCTGTCTGTATCCTTTGTTGTCCTGGTGGTTATTTGTTTAAAGAAAAGATTGAAAGGAAGGCAAGTCTTATTCAGTACATTTAGATTTCGCTTGCTTTTCTAAATTCTACAGTGCATTCATAAGTTAAGACTCCTCGACTTTCCCCCCATTTTGTTTACATTACAGCCTTATTCTAAAATGCATTAAATTGTTTTGTTTTTTAACCTCATCAATCTACATACAATACCCAATAATGACAAAGCAAAAGTTTGATGTTTTTGGAAGTTTAAAAAAAATAAAAAACTGAAATATCACATTTACATAAGTATTCAGACCCTTTACTCAGTACTTTGTTGAAGCACATTTGGCAGCAATTACAGCCTCGAGTCTTCTTGGGTATGAGACTACAACCTTGGCACACCTGTATTTGGGGAGTTTCTCCCATTCTCCTCTGCAGATCCTCTCAAGCTCTGTCAGGTTGGATGGGGAGTGTCACTGCACAGCTATTTTCAGGTCTCCAGAGATGTTCGATAGAGTTCAAGTCCGGGCTCTGGCTGGGCCCCTCAAGGACATTCAGGGACTTGTCCCGAAGCCACTTGTGCATTGTATTGGCTGTGTTCTTAGGGTCATTGTCCTGTTGGAAGGTGAACCTTCACCCCAGTCTGAGGTCCTGAGCGCTCTGGAGCAGGTTTTCATCAAGGATCTCTCTGTATTTTGTTCCGTTCATCTTTCCCTCAATCCTGATGCTGCCACCACCATGCTTCACAGTTTCCTCCAGACGTGATGCTTGGCATTCAAGCCAAAGAGTTCAATTTTGGTTTCATCAGACCAGAGAATCTTGTTTCTCATGGTCCGAGAGTCTTTAGTTGCCTTTTGGCAAACACCATAAGGGCTGTTATGTGCCTTTTACTGAAGAGTGGTCTCCATCTGGCCACTCTACCATGAAGGCCTGATTGGTGGAGTGCTGCAGAGATGGTTGTCCTTCTGGAAGGTTCTCCCATCTCCACAGAGGAACTATGGAGGTCTGTCAGAGTGACCATCAGGTTCTTGGTAACCTCCCTGACCAAGGCCCTTCTCCCCCGATTGCTCAGTTTGGCCGGGCAGCCAGCTCTAGGAAGAGTCTTGGTGGTTCCAAATTTCTTCCATTTAAGAATGGAGGCCACTGTATTCTTGGGGACTTTCAATGCTGCAGAAATGTTTTGATACCCTTCCCCAGATCTGTGCCTCAACACAATCCTGTCTAGGAGCTATACAGACAATTCCTTCGGTCTCATGGCTTGTTTTTGCTCTGACATGCACTGTCAACAGTGGGAATTTATATAGACAGGTGTGTGCCTTTCCAAATCATCTCCAATCAATTTAATTTACCACAAGTGGACATCTCAAGAATGATCAATGGAAACAGGATGCACCGGAGCTCAATTTCGAGTCTCATAGCAAAAGTTCTGAATACTTATGTAAATAAGGTATTTCAGTTTTAATATTTAACACATTTGCCAAAATGACTAAAAACCTGTTTTCGCTTTGTCATTATGGGATATTGTGTGTAGATTGATGAGGAATTTTGTATTTATTTAATCAATTTTAGAATAAGGCTGTAACCTAACAAAATGTGGGAAAAGTCAAGGGGTCTGAATACTTTCCGAATGCACTGTACCACCTTGCTAACAGGCATGCAAGCTAAGATAGTTCGACAAACTAGCTACTCCAACTTGATTAATAGCCTGAATTGGCTTCTTGCTAGCTAGTTATGAGGTTAGGAGATTGGTAACCTATCTGGGCTAGCTAAAGCCAACTTCATAAAATTGGCTAGTAGTATTACAGAGGACAAGAAGTATTACAGAAAAACAAATGTAAATAAAAAATGTACAGGACAAATCTGAGGGGGCCTGTGTCCCGTCTGGTTTGCTTAATATAAGGAATTTGAAAGGATTTATACTTTTACTGTGGGTACTTAAGTATATTTCAGCAATAATATTTACTTTTGATACTTTAGTAAAAGTATTTGGTTTTAAGTTTACTTAAGTAGTATTTTACTGTGTGACTTTTCACTTTTACTTGAGTCATATTCTATTAAGCCACAGTATCTTTACTTTTACTTAAGTATGACAGTTGGATACTTTCTCCATCACAGAAAGAATGGCGATATTCCAAGGTGGATCAGTGGTGGCCGCTGACTGGCTGAATACCCGGGCCGTGAGGTGGTTGGAGTTGTCAACAAATCAGCATGACAGAAATACGATGCCAAGTTTTCGAACTACCGGCAGTTTCTTTGAGAATAATAATAACTTGTTATAATTTGTTCAAAACTGTTAAAACTATTCTTGTTCTCTCTCTCTCAAGTCAACTACTCACCACATTTTTTGCACTGCAGTGCTAGCTAGTTGTAGCTTATGCTTTCACTACTAGATTCATTATCTGATCCTTTGATTGGGTGGACAACACGTTGGAGGACGTCCTCTGGAACTTGTCATAATTACTGTGTAAGTCTATGGAAAGGGGTAAGAACTATGAGCCTCCTAGGTTTGTATTGAAGTCACTGTACCCAGAGGACGGAACCTATCTGTCCTCTGCCAACACCATGGTGCTACCCTAAAGAGTGCTGTTGAGGCTACCTTCATTGCAAAAGTGTTTTTATCAATTATTTGGTGACATTAATATATTTAGTATAGGTATGTCTAAAGAAAATAACTTTCAATGTTTTGCCATTTTTCCTCCTCTGAGGAGTCTCCACTGGTGGTGGTATAGCTGGATCCTATAATTCTCCTGACCTTAGATTAAAACTAGGGAGGAAACCTTTTCCATATACATGCTGAGGCATTTAGATCCTCAACTAAAGCTGAATCATTGAGGAACTCCCAGATCAGTACAGTAGATTGCAGTAATCCGGGTTTCCTAAAGTTGGTCCTGGGACCCCCCCATGGGTGCACATTTTGGTTTTTGCCCTAGCATTACACATTAAAATAACCAACTCATTATCAATCTTTGATTACTTGAATCAGCTGTGTAGTGATTGGGCAAAAAAACAAAATGTGCACCTGGAAGGGGGGTGGGGGGTGGGGGCAGGACAGAGTTTGGGAAATCCCGAAGAAATGTTTAAAGATCATGTTTCTGTATTGAAATCTGATTTGTTTTGACAGAATACATCTAGCATGAGATAATAAAGACAAAGGATACAAAATCTGTTTTGTGATGTATTAATATATAAACATGTCAATCTCCATGGGACTCCTTCATTACAGTAAAATAAGCGAGGCCATAGTACAAAACCAGTTGATTTCATGTGTCTGGGAATAGACTGTCATTTAACAGGATATTTCAAGCCCTACATTAGTCTACATCAATGATCCATCTCATCTCACCTTGAATGAACCGGACTAACAACTGTGCTCCACACAAAGTTCTGCCTCCTTTGACTCCAATTATTACTGTTCCTTCCAGTAAAACACAGGAATAATGTATTAACATTTACAGTAAGCTTTAAGACATAAGAGCTACACCATCGAGAGCATCCTGACTGGTTTGCATCACTGCCTGGTATGGCAACTGCTCAGCCTCTGACCACAAGGCACTACAGAGGGTAGTGCATACGACCCAGTACATCACTGGGGCCAAGCTTCCTGCCATCCAGGACCTCTATACCAGGCGGTGCCAGAGGAAGGCCCTAAAAATGGTCAGACTCCAACCACCCTAGTCATAGACTGTTCTCTCTGCTACCGCATGGCAAGCGGTACCAGAGAGCCAAGTCTAGGTCAAAAAGGCTTAACAGATTCTACCCCCAAACCATAAGACTCCAGAATAGCTAATCAAAGGTCTACCCCCCTCCCCCACTGCTGCTACTCTCTGCTTATTATCTATGCATAGTCACTCTACATACATATATACATATTACCTCGACTAACCTGTGCCCCCGCACATTGACTCTGTACCGGTACCCCCTGTATACAGCCTCGCTACTGTTATTTTACTGCTGCTCTTTAATTATTTTGTATTTTTAAACATTTTTTACTTAACACATTTTTCTTAACTGAATTGTTGGTTAAGGGCTTGCAAGTAAGCATTTCACTGTAAGGTATACCTGTTGTATTCAGTGCATGTAAAAATTTGATAATAGTAAATGTTTCCCCAGCTGCGTATATCCCCAGTGCATTTCTTGCTCTCTGTCTTTCCATCCTTTACAGTCCATCATGAAGGCCTTAACAGCCGAGCCCTCCCATTGAGTGAGTGCGTTGGTGAAAGCGCAGCCCCCCACAGTTTCGGAAAGTCTTGCCACACTGGCTGCAAGTGTAGGGCTTCTCTCCTGTGTGAATACGGAAGTGTCTTGTGAGAGCCCAAGAGTGACGGAAGCGTGCATTGCACACGGTGCAGGCATAAGGCCTCTCTCCAGTATGAATACGCTGATGGATCTTCAGATGCTCCATGCGGTTGAAGTCTCGACCACACAGGGAGCAGTGGTACGGGCTCCGCCCAGGGGGGTAGAGGTTGCGCTTGGGGAGCTTGTTCATGTCCTTCGGGTGAATAAGACTACGATGTCGCCGCAGCTCCTCAGACAGATGGAACTTCTCTCCACAGATCTTGCAGATGTGCTGTGCTGCAACCATGTTGTTCACGTCACCTGTCTGAGGGCTGTACATCTGGTGTGAGTGAGAGGTGGAAGCCCCAGCAGTCTCTCTGGGTGGGTACTGCTGTTGTTTACCAAAGCCTGCATGGAGACCTGTAGCTGAAGAAGACGATAGGATGTCCAAGTCTGGTATGTTTGGGGTGAAGATGGGAGAGTCCGCTTCAAAGTCAAAGAAGAGAAAATGAATTAACCATTAACCACTTGAAATTCTATCATCATCATCATCATCATCACTGACATGAGATCAAAACCAATTTACTACAGAACTACTTGGGCTGGGGTCCCAGACACAACTTAAGGCTAGTCCGGGACTAAACATTTTCTATTGAAATAGCTTTTTCAGTCCAGGACTAGGCTTAATTTGTATGCAGGAAACTGGTTCTTAGTGCAGGACTTACATAGAGAGTGGCTGGTGGAGGGAGTGAATGAGTCTGGGTCACTGAGTGGGAGCTGCAGTGCCGCTGGCCTCCAATCCTCCAGCAGCCTGGTTTGAGCCAAGGAGAGACCGTCTGGACAGTAGTCCTCTTCTCCCCCTCCAGTATTGGGACCACAGTTCCTACTGCTTCCCAGGTCTACAGACTCCACCTTCACCTCAACCAGACACTTCACAGCTGCATCCTTCATGGTACCGTCAGGGAAGGGATGGCCGTCAGCATGGGCTATTGATGTATCATGTCCCGTGGTTGGCTCTGTGCACGCTCTGTTAAAATCTTCATGGTTGTCTGAGTACATGTTTGAGACAACCTCTTCTTTAGTCCCTGTGAATAAATATTGACATAGATAACATGCATCATAGCTTTGCTGAAATAATAAGTTACAGAACATTTTAAATGTAAATCAATAGTAGTGAGTGACAGTCCCAACTTACCAGCTTCATCTTCCTGATTTAAAGTAAAAAAATCCGGTTTAATATCTTGAGTGCACACCCTACCATCCTCACGGATCTCACAAAACGACTCGTTAAGAAATGCAGGGTTATCAACAGCTTCGGATTCGAATTCTTCATACCTGTCCCCAACATTTGTTGTACCAAGAGACTGATTGGATTCAAGAACTCTGTGCTCTCCTTCGCTTCCTGATTTTATTTTATTTTGTGAGACGTTTAGAGAATTCAGCTGCTGATGAACCTGTTGGATTCTACTATTGGTGCTGTTTTTTTCCCCTATTATTGATTGTACTTGACGCTCCTCTCCTCGCGCTGCACATATTTCAAGTTCGGCTGCTTGCAAGCGAAACTTTAGGGACTTATTGTCCCGCAGCGTCTCGTGCATTTGATCCCGCACGTCCCTCAACACTTGGCCGACTAGTTTTGTAATCTCAACCACCGCGATCTCCACTGCTACTCCTAGTGCATTTTGAATAGTAGCAGTCAATTCATCCTGAAACGAGAAAGATAATTCCGCTACTAAAGCAGTGTTTGGAGGACTCACGTTTGCCGACATTTTCGTGTTACCCTCGTCAAATTCTGACCTCCGAAGTCATTACTTATGAAAAATACTGATGTCCAGAGATGTTTTCAAATCAGGTAAACAAGCTAACTAGTACCTAAGTGTGTTAGCTTGGCTAGTTACATAGGCCTGCATAATAAGCAGCTCTATCTGGCAGGGAGTGTACTCACTATAATCACTCCTTGCCTAAACGCTGTCCCTTCGCTTGTTCACTTTACTTACCTAGCGAGTAAAGCGTTTAGACTACACCTAACACTTAGTTTCACATTATTTTGTGACTATCATTTCAAGTTACGTTTAAATAATTATTGCACGCTTTCCATTTCGTATCTTTCCTCGACTCTAAGCGGAAGTTTCTTCCTGTTTGCGGTTAGGGCCAACCGGTGTCTGTACCTTCAAATTGTAGACTACAACAGCGATATCTTTCAAGAGTATAAATAATAGATCATGTAACTATAATTCGTTTAATAGAAACTCCGAATTTAGAATATACACGATCAATGTTATGTGTTTATCAAGTCATGTGAAAAACAAACGCAAATGTTAAACTCTGGGCTGAGTCTTACTTGGCCGTCTATTTCACATCAAATGGCCCTGTTCGAATACGTGTTCGCCAAATGCATCCTTCCTTCCTTCCCTGCTTGAAATGATGACTACTGGCAAATTAGTGAGTAAACCATTATTGTTTTGATCATTGTGGGGAAAGAGTTAAACAAATGAGGAATTAATGCCATTTTCAAGGGCGTATGATTTAAAAAAATACATATATACATAATGTCTAATCCTTTGTTAGCCACACAACAACACAGGTCATTTAGAGCTGACCACGGTGCTGGTCAAAGAGCCTATACAGAAACTGTTTTTCCAATAGAAATCCCCGAACATGCTTGTATGCGATGTCATGGCAACATGCTAGCTAAACTCAAGCACAGAAAGACGTCATTGGGCCTAATGGTTATGTTTTACTGAACTGTGCATCAAATCAAAGGCATTACTTCACTAAAAAGTTGTTTTTGATGAAAATTCAAACGTGTGGGTTTGTAACTAAGTTTTCAAGATATATAATTTTCTAAATACAGAAATACAACCAGTATGAAATACAGCCGACTCTATTTCTGTATTTAGAAAGTTAGATATCTTAAACTTGATTGCTGACATGCAAAACATTTTTGGAACAATATTAACAATGGACTAATGAAACAAATACCAAAAGATAGTTTTGGGATGGAATTTTCCTTTAAGACATTGACTCAAATCTAGATTGTGTCTTAGATTTCGAGACAATTTACAATTTAGGATACATTTTTCACTCCCATTGACTTCCTAAACCCCAGTCTGGTCTAGTAGAAAGAAGAGGAAGGGAAGTGCTACTAAGGTTCACAATAGTACATTTTGGTAGACAGAAGGTGCTCTTTGGTAAAAGGGGTGAATCGGTCATCAAAAAGAAAGGAGGACCAAGGCCCTCTTCATATAATGAATTAAAATGCCTTTATTTGTATAGAAACAAAGTTTTAAAAATCCGCCGCGTTTCAGCTGCATGCCCTTCGTCAGGGAGTACAAAGAAATAATACAATGTCCTCTTTTGAACAGCTTTTCCAATTAGCTCTAATTTGAAGAGGGAGTGGTTACAAAATTGATTGGACACACCTGGTAAGCAATACTATAAACATTAAAAAGTGAAATACTGTAGCTATGTTATCAAAACATTTAACTCCAAGCTAGAAGTATCAGAATGCCTAGAAAGGTAGTTCTAGCCTTAAATATGACTGGAAGAAGTGTCAAGAAAAAGAAAGCAATATATTCCATACTACACTAGAACACAGCAAACATTAACAACAACAGTCTAAACATAGCTGAGGGCAATTGAGCAAAATATCCACTAGATGACAGCAAATGGACCTATCACAACCCTACAGGAAGGATGAGAAATACATATCTTCATTTAAACCAGGGTACTTAGTGGCCTGTAGTTTGTAAATCCATATCTTCATTTAAACCAGGGTACTTAGTGGCCTGTAGTTTGTAAATCCATATCTTCATTTAAACCAGTGGACTTAGTGGCCTGTAGTTTGTAAATCCCCAAACTTTCCTTTTGGTTAAACTGTTTAAGACGGCCCTCTTTTCTAATAGAGGCTGGAATATGATCAATACCCATAGCTTGTAGGGAGGCAGGGTTGCCATGGTGTAAGGACTTGTAGTGCCTTGCCATGGGGCAGTCTTTATTGCCTATCCGTATGGCGTACTTGTGTTCCGCTAAGCAGTCTTGAAGGTGTCTCTTTGTCTGTCCAATGTAGAACACGTTGCACTGTGGACATTCCAATCTATAGATGACATGAGTGGTTTTGCAGTTAATGAAATGTGGCTCAGGGAAGACTTGGCGTAGTAGCGTATCACTTTGGAAGATTCCCCAATTATTTTTACGGATTTAAAAATATATATATATTTCACCTTTATTTAACCAGGTAGGCTAGTTGAGAACAAGTTCTCATTTACAACTGCGACCTGGCCAAGAAAAAGCATAGCAGTGTGAACAGACAACACAGAGTTACACATGGAGTAAACAATAAACAAGTCAATAACACAGTAGAAAAAAAGAGAGTCTATATACATTGTGTGCAAAAGGCATGAGGAGGTAGGCGAATAATTATAATTTTGCAGATTAACACTGGAGTGATAAATGATCAGATGGTCATGTACAGGTAGAGATACTGGTGTGCAAAAGAGCAGAAAAATAAATAAATATAAACAGTATGGGGATGAGGTAGGTAAAATTGGGTGGGCTATTTACCGATAGACTATGCACAGCTGCAGCGATCGGTTAGCTGCTCAGATAGCAGATGTTTGAAGTTGGTGAGGGAGATAAAAGTCTCCAACTTCAGCGATTTTTGCAATTCGTTCCAGTCACAGGCAGCAGAGAACTGGAACGAAAGGCGGCCAAATGAGGTGTTGGCTTTAGGGATGATCAGTGAGATACACCTGCTGGAGCGCGTGCTACGGGTGGGTGTTGCCATTGTGACCCGTGAACTGCGATAAGGCGGAGCTTTACCTAGCATGGACTTGTAGATGACCTGGAGCCAGTGGGTCTGGCGACGAATATGTAGCGAGGGCCAGCCGACTAGAGCATACAGGTCGCAGTGGTGGGTGGTATAAGGCGCTTTAGTAACAAAACAGATGGCACTGTGATAAACTGCATCCAGTTTGCTGAGTAGAGTATTGGAAGCTATTTTGTAGATGACATCGCCGAAGTCGAGGATCGGTAGGATAGTCAGTTTTACTAGGGTAAGTTTGGCGGCGTGAGTGAAGGAGGCTTTGTTGCGGAATAGAAAGCCGACTCTAGATTTGATTTTAGATTGGAGATGTTTGATATGAGTCTGGAAGGAGAGTTTACAGTCTAGCCAGACACCTTGGTACAAATCTGTTGTTCTGCCCCTGAACAGGCAGTTAACCCACTGTTCCTAGGCCGTCATTGATTATTTTAATGTTCTCTGCTTCAGTGCTGTATTTTGTAACAAAATACACTCTCTCTGATGTATCACGAGGCTCTCCCCTTCGCAACAAGTTCTCTCTGTCATGTAATCCAGCCCTTTTTTTAAACATTTTTTTTAAACCTTTATTTAACTAGGCAAGTCAGTTAAGAACAAATTCTTATTTTCAATGACGGCCTAGGAACAGTGGGTTAACTGCCTGTTCAGGGGCAGAACGACAGATTTGTACCTTGTCAGCTCGGGGGTTTGAACTTGCAACCTTCTGTCTTCAACCAGAAGGCCCTACGGACGATGGTGGAGACGGCACAATACATCACTGGGGGCGAGCGACCTGCCCTCCAGGACATCTACACCAGGCGGTGTCTGAGGAAGGCCCAAAAGATAGTCACCCGAGCCGCGGACTGTTCACTCGGTTACCATCTGGCAAGAGGTATCGGAGTATCGGGTCACAGACAAAAAGGCTCAGAGACAGCTCCTACCACCAGGCCATCAGACTGCTGGTAGGAGGCCATCAGACTAAACCTAGCTGTCTCTCTGCACAGACTATCTGCACCTTTGACCTGCACAGACTATTTACATCAAAGAGACTATCAGCACCTTAGAAATTATTTGCACTGACTACACACACACACACAACCCTTACACACAACCTTACACACAAACACCCATAAACACACACACACACAGTCAATGCTGCTATTCTATTCTATAATATTGATTCCACAACACACTTAATACACCACATTACCTAAAGTATGTGGACACTTGTTTGCCGAATGTCTCATTCCAAAATCATGGGTATTAATATGGATTTGGTCCCCCCTTTGATGCTATAACAGCTTCCCCTCTTGGGCGATTAGACATGGTATGCAGTCGGCGTTCCAATTCATCCCCAAGGTGTTTGATTGGGTTGAGGTCAGGGCTTTGTGCCGGCCAGTCAAGTTCTTCCACACCGATCTCAACAAACCACTTCTGTATGGACCTCGCTTTGTGCAAGGGGCATTGTCATGATGAAACAGGAAAGTGCCTTCCCCAAACTGTTGCCACAAAGTTGGACGCACAGAATCGTCTAGAATGTCATTGTATGCTGTAGCGTTAAGGTTTCCCCTCACTGGAACTAAAGGCCCTAGCTCGAGCCATTAAAAAACAGCCACAGACCATTCCTCCTCCTCCAAATTCATTGGGGCAGTTAGCGTTCTCCTGGCAGCCGCCAAACCCAGATTCGTCCATAGGACTGCTAGATGGTGAAGTGTGATTCATCACTCCAGAGAACGCATTTCCACTGCTCCAGAGTCCAATGGCAATGAGCTTTACACCACTCCAGCCGACGCTTGGCATTGCGCATGGTGATCTTAGGCATGTGTGCTACTCGGCCATGGAAACCCATTTCATGGAGCTCCCGACAAACAGCTATTGTGTTGATGTTGATTCCAGAGGCAGTTTGGAACTTGATAGTGAGTGTTGCAACCGAGGACAGGCAATTTATACGTGCTACGTGATTCAGCACTCTGCGGTCCCGCTCTGTGAGCTTATGTGGCCTACCGCTTCGCGGCTGAGCCGTTGTTGCTCCTAGACATTTCCACTTCATGATAACGGCACTTAACAGGGCAGCTCTAGTAGGGAAGAAATTTTAGGAACTGACTTGCTGGAAAGGTGGCATCCTATGACAATGCCACACTGAAAGTCACTGAGCTCTTCAGAACGGGCCATTCTACTGCCAATGTTTGTCTATGGAGATTGAATTGCTGTGTGCTCGATTTTATACACCTGTCAGCAACACCTGGGGCTGAAATTGCTGAATCCATTAACTTGAAGGGGTGTCCTCATACTTTTAGTTTATTTGTAAATAGTGTAAATAAAGCATTATTACTATGCAAACTACCTCTTCTATTACTTCATCTACTTGTTACTTTTGACTTGACTCTTTTGATTGTTATTGATGATTAATGTAATGTTTTGTTGAGGAAGATAGCACATAAGCATTTCGCTGCACCTTTATACCTGCTGTAAACTGTGTATGTGGTTTGAAAACTCTGTGGCAAGGTGCTGAGTAATTGACTGTGGCCTTGTCCGCAGATGTGGTGCTGAAGCGCTGACCACGGCGCTGTTCACAGTCATGGTGCTGAAGAGTTGACTGCAGCGCTGTTAACGGTGGTGGTGTTGAAAAGCTGACTGTGGCGCTGTTCACGGATGTGGTTGCTGAATCAGCATGAATCTTTTTGCTTTCAGCGCTGACCTCGGTGCTGTCCACGGTGCTGAATGTTTACTTATGCGCCCAAAAAGGAATACTGTTGGTATTGCCTGTAGCTTCTCCTGGGCAGATCAATGCAGTCTGCTTGATGTATAGCCCACAAAATGTTCACAAATATAAACCCATACAGGGAGTGACCAACGGGTGTCGCAAACGCTCTGATGAAAGCATGATTTGATAAATATGTCAATGCTCAGGAGAAGGGATTCCGCATTGAATAATTTAATAAAAAATGTTGGGATAGAAACTGAGTGATATGGCTAGCAAAAATATATTCCGTAGTTGACTGCTCTTATTTTCTCCTTCTGGCTAGTTAAGAGGTGCACTTCTGTAAGCACATAAATAGGCTAATTATAGGACTTAGCCTATTGGCTAACATATGGATATTTATTGATCAGTCCATCGATGGTGAAACATGCGATAACAGGCTATCACTGTGCAGTAGATGAACATGCATAGAGGCGCATCAATGTGAGAGTCCATGCAGAGTAGTAGGTCAGGCTACAGTAAATAGACTGAGTAGGAGTAGTCCTAGTACTCCAGCAAGCAGCATAGGTTGGCTATAGGGAGCAGTGTGCAGACGTCGCTCGCCGCATGTGCACGCCTGTGTGTGCACGCAGACGAGGGAAAAAGCTGATTTGATATAAATAGCACATGTTCAAATTAGCTCGCTTATTCCGGGCACGCACGTTTAATGCTTCACTCTATGGATAATATGAGAAGGAGAAGAGGAATGTGGCTATAATTAATGAATCGTCTGCTCGTTTTAGTGGGGAGATTTTAAGCAAGCAAAACAAGAGACCTGTCTAGTAATGGAGAACCATGCAGCAGAGCTGCTACAACAGCAGCAGAGCTACGAGGACGTTCGGAAAAGCGGGTATCTCCGTAAGCAGAAATCTATGCACCGGCGATTTTTCGTTTTGAGGGAAGCCTCGGAAGAGGGCCCTGCCCGTCTAGAATATTATGAGAACGAGAAGAAATTCCGAAGCAAGTCACCTGTCCCGAAAAAAGCGCTGAATCTGGAGACTTGCTTCAACATCAACAAGCGGGCGGATTCCAAGAACAAGCACATGATAGTGATGTATACCCGCGGGGAGAGCTTTGCCATTGCAGCAGACAGTGAGGATGTCCAGAATGAATGGTACCAGGCCATGCTGGACCTTCAGTGGAAATGTAAGTCATACAAGGGTTTACTATGCCCAATATTCTCCTTGCACATTTAGTCTGCATTGGCCAGTGTTGGTCCAGCTAGCAATTCTGGATTGACATCAATTACACATTCAGATCTGTAACGCGATAACATGTTTTTAATTTTTTTATTGCCCATCACACGTGCGATGCTCTTTGTAGAAATTTGGCGTATGTTACCTTAAATACAGGATATTGCTATTATAAATATTACATACAGGCCTATCCAATGAACAGTTGCATATCAGTTCAAGAGAGGTGGTGGACCACTGCATGCGGTGTGTCTGAGCAGTAGCTTATCTGAATCATTTATTGGTATATTAACCAATATTTTTTTGTCATTTTCATTTTGCTGCATGTTAGCCTACACAATTATTGCAACGTGCATGAACCAATAGGATTTTTTCTTCGTATTCGCGACCAAATAGGCTGCAGCACAACATCGTTCAAAGCGTTTACTGCAGAGGACGCAGCCATGCACCCGAGTGCTCTCTGTTTTTGTTTTTCTACACGTCCCTCTGCATGTCGTGCGCATAACCTACATTTCTGTGCTATGGCGTTGCCTGGCAGGGAGGAAATCCGCAGCGTCTGCGTGCTTTCATTGGAAAACTGGTTTCTATCGGTTTCCCTCGTGTTTAGGTTGTTATGCTGTAACACTAACCCCAACCCTGCTATCGTTTCAGTAGTAATGTGGAATCAATAATCTTAATAATGATTGTAATAATGTGGCTATATTTTATTGCATATGATTTGTATTATTTCTTCTTTATTTTACACCTCTGGTTATGGTATTTTTATAATTTTTAAATAGGCCAATGTCATTAATGTCTATAGACTACAGCTTTTACACAAATTAAACAGTAGACCTAGGAATAGATGTGGGTTTCTTCAGGGGAGCAATAATGTTGCTAAATGAAACACATCTGGAGTTACAATGCGATGGTCAGTATTTTATATTTACATTTGACATTTTAGTAATTTAGCTGTCTCTTCTTACTCGAGCCATTTGGGTTAAGTACCTTGCTCAAGGGCACATCGAAATATTTTTCAGCTAGTGGGCTCAGGGATTCGAACCAGCAACCTTTCGGTTACTGGCCCAAGGCTCTTAACCGCTAGGCTACCTTTTGTAATAATCTGTAGTTACAGAGTATTTACATGTTGTAGGTTATAAAGATTGATCATTTTCATGATTATTAACAGTCTTTATTGTACCAACCCAATAATATTTTTTTATAGAAATAGTGTTGAAGAACGGCCTTATTCACACAATATCAAATGTCAATCCACCACACGCTCTAAACCATCATGCAGCAGGATGGGCTTTTGTTACATGAGTGTTTTTGTTCAATGAATGTTTATTATGAATGCATTCATGAAACAGAACCTGCATGGATGAATGATGAGGCTCGTCACATATTTAACCAGTCAGAGTTCAGTGTCTAAATGTGCTGATTGTGCTACAACTGACGGTCACTCTAACCTTGATAATATATGAATATTGTATACAATATTTTTGTCTCCTGACTGTCAACTCTCGTCTTGTGCTACCCCATGATTCCTCCGAATATTGTCAATTCTATTTCCAACATTTGTCTGGCTTTCTCTGTCTCTATATCTATTTGCATAGTTTTCTGTCTTGTTGTTTATAGAGATGTGTCTTCATCCTGATTTTCTGCAGGTAAAAACCCAGAGGACTGTGGTAGTGGTGGAGAGTGTGGACTCCCCTCTCCTCCAGGCCCCACCTTCAAGGAGGTGTGGCAGGTCAAGGTGTGGCCTAAAGGGCTTGGCCAGGCCCGAAATCTAGTGGGCATCCACCGTCTGTGCCTGACCGACAAGACGGTCAACTTTGTCAAGCTCAACTCTGACGTGGCCGCCGTGGTCCTACAACTGATGAACGTGCGTCGCTGCGGCCACTCGGAGAACTTCTTCTTCATCGAGGTGGGCCGCTCGGCCATGACGGGGCCTGGGGAGTTCTGGATGCAGGTGGAGGACTCGGTGGTGGCCCAGAACATGCATGAGACCCTGCTGGAGGCCATGAAGGCACTGAGTGAGGAGTTCCGCCAGCGCAGTAAGTCTCAGTCTGTGGGTGCTACAGGCGGCGGGGGCACCGCCTCCAACCCCATCAGTGTCCCCACCCGCCGCCACCACCCCAATCTGCCCCCCAGCCAGGTGGGCTTTGGCAGACGAGCCCGGACTGAGACCCCTGGAGCAGGTGGGGCCAACTGCACCAGCACTTCACCAACGCCACGCCACGGGTTCCCCAGGGCACGCACAGCCAGCATCGGGGGAAGGACGGAGGAGGGTGGAGGTGGAGCCAGAGGGGCATGGGCAAGCTCCAGTCCCAGCCTGAACGGATCTTGTTCCACTACACCCACCCTGAGACCTAAGCCCACCAGAGCTCCAACCCCAGCTAAGATCACTCTCAGCCTGGCCCGCTACACCCCCAACCCAGCCACCTCCCCAGCCCCAAGCCTTTCCTCCAGCTCTGGTCATGGCTCAGAGTGTGGACTAGTCGGAGGGGCAATGGGAGGTGTAGCGATCTGTTCTTACACCCGCGTCCCTCAGAGAGTATCTGTGTCGGGTTCCCCTAGTGACTATGGCTCCTCAGACGAGTATGGCTCCAGCCCTGGAGAGCACTCCCTACTGGTCCCCAGTCTACCTGGAGGGTCCAATGGTGGAATGGGACACCATGCTCATGTAGAGGGCTCTTCCAGCTACATAGTGATGGGCCAGAGAGAGAGCCTCCCTGGGTCCCATCAGCGTCCTCAGGGCCGCAGGATGCTGCGGCGCTCCTCCAGCAGGGAGTGTGAGGCAGAGCGCAGACTCCTCAGCAAGAGGGCCTCCCTGCCCCTGACTGCCCACGAATGCCTGGCCCCTCGTAGGAAGGAGGAAGAGGAGGATACGAACCAAGAGTACGCCGTCATGTCACGGAGTGTTAGCAGGGACGCCTTTGTGTCACGGCGGCGCGGATCAGGAGGCTTCGCAGCAGGGGGCTTGGAAGCAGGGTCCGTCGTTGGGGAGACCCAGGTGAGGGTTGATGTGGTCCGAGGAGAGGCGGGAGGAGGAGGAGGGGGACCAGTGGACAGTGGCTACATGTCCATGTTACCTGGAGTGACGGCTCCTCCTTTTTCCCTCTCCCTGTCTGTGGCCGTGTCTGACGTCAGCGCCAAGCCTGGGGCTGATGATGAGTACATGGCCATGACCCCCAACAGCAGCGTGTCCCCCCCCCAACACATCAGTCTGCCTGTCTCAGAGGGCTACATGGTCATGTCCCCCAACAGCAGCTGCTCCCCAGACATGCATGGAATGGCCATATGGGGGAGCCGGGGCAGCATGGAGAGCCGGGCTGGCAGTGACTACATGAACATGTCTCCTATCAGTATCCGCTCGGCTTGCAGCACACCCCCCTCGCAACCTGAACAGAACCCGCTACAACACAAGATGGTCTACTCCTACTTCTCTCTGCCACGATCCTACAAACACACGCTCTCCACACGCTTTGAGGATGACTTGGATCAAGGGAAAAGGAAGGAGGGGGGTCATAGTGACCAAGACAGTGCTGGAAATCGGGGTGGACAAGTGGGCTACAGCAAGAGGGACACAGCCACAGTTGGCCCTGCAGGAGGCTGTCAACTCTCCCTCTCCTCTTCCTCCTTCTCTTCCAGCTCAGCTAGCAGTGAGAGCCTGGAGGATCGGCCCATGTCAGTGGCAGCTGGGGGAGGGCTACGACTAACAAGAACAGGGCCAGGGTTCAGGAACGGGGGAGCACGCTCTAAGGATGGATCCTATCAGCAGAAACGTGTATCGCATGGCCCAGGGGGCCAGCAGAGGAAGCCTCGTCCCCTCAGTGTGTCTGTGGACATGTCTAAAGCTAACACCTTGCCCAGGGTTAAGGAGAACCTCTTCCCCACAGAGCCTCAGAGCCCTGGGGAGTATGTCAGCATAGTGTTCAGGGGTGGTGACGTGGGGGGTAGGAGAGGGGGCCAGTGGGGGCCAGAGCACGGACTGTCAGTGACCCATGGAACCCAGAGGCCCCGTCACCGTCCAGCCCTCTGCCACCGTGGCTCCACCAACCTCCCCCGCAGCTTCTCTGCACCGCTGGCCACCTCCGCTGCCTTGGCTGCCTCTACTGAGTACGTCAACATGGATTTGGGGTTGGGAAACTCCCCTTGCCCATCCACTGGGACCCCTGTTAAATCACCTTTTTGCCCACCCCCAGCTATTGGCCCCAAGCCCCCAGTTGTGGCCCGTAATAGGCCCTCTGCTAGGGCAGCAGAGGGCATTGTAGGTGGGCATAGGGCTGCAGTGCCAACAGACTTACCCACTTCATATACAAACTACACAGAGATGGCCTTCAGCATAGTTTCAGAGCCTAACCCTGCAGCGCCCGCCATGCATGCTGCCCAAGCTTCATCAATGGAGCAGGAATCAGGCTTGGACTTCCCCTCAGCAAGGTCCTACTCATCTCCTGACCAGAACCAGAGCAGCAGGCTGGCCAGAGACAGGGTTGGCAGGGGCGACCAACTGGGACGGAGACGCCACCGCTCTGAGACATTCATCATTACTCCTCCCCCTCTCCCCCTCCAGCTGTCCTCCTCAGGCTCCTTGTTCTTGGATAGTGCCCAAGCAGCAGCACCTCATCGACAAGGAGGACTAGAGAGGGGTTCACCATGGGAGAATGCCCAGTCAGATGCAGTCGCATCCCAGGCTTCGTCCTCTGGGTCTGCTAAACAAGGCCTTAACTACATTGATCTGGACCTGGCCTTTAATAAGGACAGCTCTCAGAATGAACTGGAGGGGGGAGCCACTGCCCCCCATAACATCTTCGCTCCAGTCCACAATGGGGCTGGTGGGGGAGTCATGATGGGAGACATTACTGGTTTGGGGAACAATCCTGGCTACGCCAGTATTGATTTCTTCAAATCAGAGGAGCGGAGGGCACTTCACCAGAGCAGCAGGAAAGATGGAAAAGGTAAAGTTACTCAACACCTGTTCTCTCTCTGTGTTATCACTCAAACACACACTAATGGGTATGTTAGTCATTTATTTTACCAAAAAGAGGGTGTCTTGTCCTGCTCCTTAAATCTGCTCCTGCATTCATCCCAGTCATCAGCAACAGAGCATTGTGGTACATTGTCTGACATCAATGTGTGCGTAAATACAATGATAATTTAATATGGTCAATAAAAAAATATATATACAGTACCAGTCAAAAGTTTAGACACATCTACTCATTCTAGGATTTCTTTATTTTGACTATTTTCTACATTGTAGAATAATAGTGAAGGTATCAAAACTATGAAATAACAAATGGAATTATGTAGTAACCAAAAAAGTTTTGAACAAATCCAAAAATATTTTATATTAGATTCTTCAAAGTAGCCACCCTTTGCCTTGATGACAGCTTTACACACTCTTGGCATTCTGTTATGACGCTGGGTGTCAGAGAAAGTGTTACCGAAATCTTTGTTATGGAGTAAATTTCTTGCACACAAATCAAATTGTACACATGCACTGTGAAATGCTTCTTTACTTCCTTACAAGCCCTTAACCAACAATGCAGGTTTAAGAAAAATAACAGTTAAGAAAAGATTTACTAAATAAATTGAAGTAAAGAAATGTATACAAAAATGTGCAGGGTTGAGGCTCAGAGTTGAGGTGTTGGCTGGCATCCTTACTTAAAATGACTTCTGCCTCCCTTGAGTTGAAAAACAATCTTATATCACCATCAGAGTTTGCAAGGGCAAAGTCATTTTTATACAGAGGGAAGCATGCAACACAAATACTCCTTTCTCAAATAAACCATGTCACCTTTTTGTCCTTCTCTGAGCAGCCTGGTCTCCTAGAATACACGTAACATAGTAAACTTAAATCCGTGACACTCAAATTAGTATGATATGTTACATTTGATATGGTCACATAACACAGATGGTTACTTAAGGAAAAATCTAAAGTGGATTGGATAGGTGGGCGTATAACGCAAATGTCTACCAACCCAAAGGTTGTGTTCAAATCTCATCGTGGATAACTTTAGCATTTTAGCTAATTAGCAACTTTGCAACTAATTAGCATGTTAGCTAACCCTTCCCCTTACCTTAACCCTTTTAACTAACCCTTCCCCTAACCCTAACTTTAACCCCTTTAATCTAACTCCTAAACTTAACCCTAACCCCTAACCCATAGCCTAGGTAACATTAGCCAGCTAGCTAGAATTTGTAACATATGATACATTTTGCATATTCGTAACATATAATACAAATTGTAATTCGTAACATATCATATGAAATGGGTGATGGACATTCACAAAGTAACACATATCATATGAATTGTAACATAGCATTAAATGGAGAGTCACAGATTTATGTACATAATAATATGAAATGCTATGAGATCAGGATGTTCTAGACAATGGATTGTGCTGGCTTATGAAAGCTAAAATGTAGCCCAATGATGGCTGGATAAATAATGGCTTCCATTGTATAGGGGTTGCAGTAGATCGGAGTGGCACTGGCACCCAACTATTATGTAAAATTATTAGCATTAATAGCCTAAGAACACAGCAGATGCTGTGTGTGGTAAACTAGCACTGTTTTAGTTTATACAACCTGATAAAGGCCTACCCTAGCCCCACCACCTCTGGATTACACTGGTATTTAATTGGGTAGAGAGAGAAATACACACAATATTTACATCCCCCTTAATTCTACCCAAATACAGTTAATGAATTCTTAATTCTGGAGTACACACATAAAAAAAGTTTGACTGTTTGTTTCGTTGTAACCTTTACCCTCTTAGCTGTTTTACATGATGATTGCCTTTATAAATGCTATTGTTACTGTCGCAAGGACACCCTTTTCTAGAGTGTTTACTGCTGGTCTAATTAATGACTACTTCTCAGGTCAAGGAGACCCTTTAGGGTAAGCCGTGTTTAAAGAACTGTGGAATACAGGTTAGGTTACATGATATCCTCCTTTAGAACCGGATGACTGAAGTTGAACCATAAACTATGACATGTCTGGTGGTCAGCAGGCTGTGTGTAAAACCATGTCATCCCCTGGGCCCTGACCAGTGTCAGTGGTCTTCATTACCTGTGGTAGAGATTGTTTGCTGTCAGCGTACAGTGGAGCAAAAAAGTATTTAGTCAGCCACCAATTGTGCAAGTTCTCCCACTTAAAAAGATGAGAGAGGCCTATAATTTTCATCATAGGTACACTTCAACTATGACAGACAAAATTAGGAAGAAAAATCCAGAAAATCACATTGTAGGATTTTTAATGAATTTATTTGCAAATTATGGTGGAAAATAAGTATTTGGTCAATAACAAAAATGTATCTCAATACTTTGCTATATACCCTTTGTTGGCAATGACAGAGGTCAAACGTTTTCTGTAAGTCTTCACAAGGTTTTCACACACTGTTGCTGGTATTTTGGCCCATTCCTCCATGCAGATCTCCTCTAGAGCAGTGATGTTTTGGGGCTGTTGCTGGGCAACACGGACTTTCAACTCCCTCCGAAGATTTTCTATGGGGTTGAGATCTGGAGACTGGCTAGGCCACTCCAGGACCTTGAAATGCTTCTTACGAAGCCACTCCTTTGTTGCCCGGGCGGTGTGTTTGGGATCATTGTCATGCTGAAAGACCCAGCCACGTTTAATCTTCAATGCCCTTGCTGATGGAAGGAGGTTTTCACTCAAAATTTCACTATACATGGACCCATTCATTCTTTCCTTTACACGGATCAGTCGTCCTGGTCCCTTTGCAGAAAAACAGCCCCAAAGCATGATGTTTCCACCCCCATGCTTCACAGTTGGTATGGTGTTCTTTGGATGCAACTCTGCATTCTTTATCCTCCAAACACGACGAGTTGAGTTTTTACCAAAAAGTTATATTTTGGTTTCATCTGACCATATGACATTCTCCCAATCTTCTTCTGGATCATCCAAATGCGCTCTAGCAAACTTCAGACGGGCTTGGACATGTACTGGCTTAAGCAGGGGGACACGTCTGGCACTGCAGGATTTGAGTCCCTGGCAGCGTAGTGTGTTACTGATGGTAGGCTTTGTTACATTGGTCACAGCTCTCTGCAGGTCATTCACTAGGTCCCCCCCGTGTGGTTCTGGGATTTTTGCTCACCATTCTTGTGATCATTTTGACTCCATGGGGTGAGATCTTGCGTGGAGCCCCAGATCGAGGGGGATTATCAGTGGTCTTGTATGTCTTCCATTTCCTAATAATTGCTCCCACAGTTGATTTCTTCAAACCAAGCTACTTACCTATTGCAGATTCAGTCTTCCCAGCCTGCTGCAGGTCTACAATTTTGTTTCTGGTGTCCTTTGACAGCTCTTTGGTCTTGGCCATAGTAGAGTTTGGAGTGTGACTGTTTGAGGTTTTGGACAGGTGTCTTTTATACTGATAACAAGTTCAAACAGGTGCCATTAATACAGGTAATGAGTGGAGGACAGGGGAGCCTCTTAAAGAAGAAGTTACAGGTCTGTGAGAGCCAGAAATCTTGCTTGTTTGTAGGTGACCAAATACTTATTTTCCACCATAATTTGCAAATAAATTCATAAAAAATCCTACAATGTGATTTTCTGGATTTTTTTTCTCATTTCGTCTGTCATAATTGAAGTGTACCTATGATGAAAATTACAGGCTCTCTCATCTTTTTAAGTGGGAGAACTTGCACAATTGGTGGCTGACTAAATACTTGTTTTGCCCCGCTGTATGTCTAATAATGACTCCTGAGCCCTGTGTCAGCAGCATGTGCAGTATGTTACAGAGCCTGGAGAAAGGAGGCAGGTATTTTTGGTTCTTTGATTTTCCTTACGTCAAAGGAAGTCCTATTCGCTTCGTTTCCTTAGTAATGCCACTGAAAGTGTTGTTGTTTTTATCCTGATCCTTCTGCCCCCACCCACCCTTGCCAAATTGCCCTGTTCCACCCAGGCTGTTTTCACCTTCACAACCTATTTTCACACTCTCTTCTTCATCTCCTCCTTGTTATGAAGCCATTTCATCAACCCCAATGTGCTTAACCTTTAGTGTGTGATTAAACAGCCCACACAGCTCTTGTGTGGTAACAACAATCACCAAACATAAAGTGGCTACTCCTCTCAGTGCAACATTCAACACTCAGCCAGCCAAATACACTTGATCTATGGATCCTTGTTTTCACCCTAAAGCTTTCAGCCATGTCTGATGTGCAACTTGGATTCCGGTCTGTGAGAAGAAGTGTTGAGCTGTCTGCCAGGCTGAGGGTTGTATAACTGTCTGCCAGGCTGAGGGTTGTATAGCTGTCTGCCAGGCTGAGGGTTGTATAATGAGAGTCTCTCATTTTCACAAGTGGGCGTTCAGAGAGCGAAGCTAATTGATTTGTCTGCTGGTAATGAGCCATTTCACATGGGTGGAGGTGGAGGGGCCAGGACTGTCGCCAGGTGTTTGTGTTAATGTGTGGGTGTCTTGTTGTCTTTTGGCTTTCACATGGCAAATACCGTAAGATGTTGTGTTTGTATATTTTATAGAGATGGATTCCAGAGTGCATGATCCATTGACTGGAGGTGTTTTTTTAAGCCTGCATTGGAATAGAGGATGATGCAGGAGACGAGAGAGGGTTATGGATTGTCATTGACATTTTCTTTACTGCCGTCAAATGGAGATATGAATAGTTGGGGCTGAATGATTTGTATTTAGTTGTGGATGTTGAAATATTGAATTATGGCAACAGAATGCAGATGATTTTGTAGTGGACATGAGTTGGACATGGTCACTTGTTTAGGTAGCTATGCCTGCAAACTTCAAAACCAGTGTCTGCCCTTGAGCCAACAGGGAATTTCCTCTTGGTCTAATGGTCTAAGATGTTGGTTGCTCCTGTTGGAGACCTGGGTTCATATCCCGCGTGTTGCACTTTGTAATCAAAAGGAATTAGAGAGAGAAGAGTGCTGAGAACTCTTGAGGAGTGTGGTAAGAAGGAAAGAGAAGTCCTTATTTCAGCTCTTTACACAAGTGCTTGTGTTGAGAGTTTCCAGCGCGGACTGAGGGAACTGCAGGAGCATTAACTGTAACAGTGGAGGAGACAGATGTGGCTGGTGGGCAGAACAGAGCAGAATCCCTCTGATCTGAGGATTGTGGATGTGGACTGTGGATTCATGAAGTATTTTTGTCTGTGCTTCTTGTGCTGTAGATGAGTAGTGAGTGACCGTAGGCTACCCTGTTTAAAAACGGTTTCTTCAGACTCTACAAATATTTTGTTATTTTAAAAATGTATAATTATTTGATTTGATCACATTATAACGGGTCTGCTGTTGTTATTTTGTTGACTCATATCTAGTGTAGCAGGAGTGGAATGTGTTGTGTTGTTGCCACCACTGAAACACTTCCCCAGCATGCCAAGCGCCCCTTGTTTTGTGTTTGGGTTTAGTGTTTACTCCCCTTTGCCCTGTTTGGCTCCAATCCTCATCCCCAAGCTGGTTGCTCCCAAGCAGAACCCTGATATCCTTCTGTGTCGTTCTACTTACTCTATAGTGATGCCCACAAACATCCACTTCAACACTTCCATGAGAGATCATTCGTCACAGTGGCCCTGTGACGATTCTCTTTTCTTCCTGAATGTTCTATTGTGCTGTGTGCAATTTGTGTGTTAACTAAACCTGCTTTACTTCAGTGATACACTCACAGATGTAATGTTAATTTATCTTTCAAAACCCATACTTTTGTAATGCTAAATCCAAAACAGAAATGTAATTTATTTGTTGCGGCTTTCAAAAATGTCACATAATGAAATGGGTGGGGGATTCCGTATAGCTCACTCTCAGACTGAAAAATATTCTAGTGGCATTGTTAAATGACCTGTGTACAGACAGCGAGGAAGACAAGAAAAACGTTCTATTGATTGACATTACAGTTACAGCCATATGTGAGCGAGATGGAGAAAGAGATTTTCCCATTAGGCTACGAAGGTGTACATCTTAGATCCAGACCTCTCCTTTTGGGTTTTGTTATGATTTGTTTGTTAACATCTACATTTCCTCTTTTCTTTCAGAATGTTAATGATCCATCTTCATCTGGACATGGCTCCTGGCGTTGAGCAGCACTGTCCTAACTAACCATGGTGGGATTGGTTGACCTTTCTCACTGGAAGAGGAGTAAGAGAGGTGAAGGCAAACCCATCAAATCATCATTAACTCTTTGTCATCCTGTCCAGTTGTTGCTATCCAATACTAATGTGTGCCAAAAGACTACTGGTCCAAACCAACACAACAGGGTTCGCTGAGGTAGAAGAATATAGCCAATCAAGATTACATTTGTTTGTTTTTTTCCTTAACATAATCTTATGGAAATTGTTATACAAATGTGAAATGGTAGAAAGGTACATACTAAAAAGTATATAGTATACATATGTTGATGAAAGCTACATAAATAAATACATCTATATATATATTATACTTTTTAAAAAGTGCCTAATGTTTTGTTTGTAGACATTTTTACACAGGGAATCTGGAACTGGTCTGTGAGAGGGAAAAGTATGTTTATGTCTCAAATGTCATTTTGTGTTAAGAATATTGTAAATATGTTGAAAATGACAGGAAACAGAGTTTTAGTTATATAGTAAGCATAATCAAACTGCCTTACTGTGTTTGAACTGTGCTAAAAGAATAGCCTCTTTACTTTATGCTGTGCCTCACTCTTCAGCCACAATGAACGCTCTCGTTTCCTCTCCTGCCTGAACCCTACCAGTACCAGCTGGAGCTAAGCCAAAAACCAGCGCTGTATAATGCCAACCACACACACACATTTGAATAGTCATCCGTGTGGTTCAGCTGAGTAGGTGAGGTTGATAGTCTTCACATTTACTGCTGTGACATTTACTACTTGTGTTTGCCAGAATATTATGACACTAACAGGCTGAGAACGGTATTGAATGTGTGATCAATGTGATTAAAGAATGCTGTGCGTGCAGGTGCGAGAGAAAGAGCATGATTACAGTGGTGCTGGAGATCAGTTATTGAAGATATTTCCAGACCACGTTATGGCCTCCCACAATGATCAACAGGGTCATTGTTATTTATGGAATAATAATATTAA
Organism: Oncorhynchus mykiss; assembly: GCF_057628025.1. Classification (NCBI taxonomy): domain Eukaryota; kingdom Metazoa; phylum Chordata; class Actinopteri; order Salmoniformes; family Salmonidae; genus Oncorhynchus; species Oncorhynchus mykiss. The sequence continues at coordinate 35,139,915 of NC_143031.1, read as the reverse complement.
TTTCTTTCCCACATGCTTTATAACCACAGTGACTGAAAATCGTATCACACACACATCCCCTGTAGCCTGGTCCGAGATCTGTTTGTTCTTTCTTGCCAACTCAAGACAGCACAAACAGATCAGGCACCAGGCTACGTCCTCTGTGCATCCGAAAAAGACACTCAAGTGCCTGGCTGCCTGTGTTATTTGGTGTCCACACACTAACGGTTACCCTCACTCATTTTCACTAAGTCCCCCCTTCCCTTATATCCCACTTCCCTTTCCGTACCAGTTAGATATTCTTGCAGAAAAAAACAAGTGGTATTTTTGATGTGGTGATTCAGTTTTATGAAATCCCTTTAACCATTTGAACATAGCCCATTACTGCCAGTATCTTGTGCTTTAATGCAGAGAACTTTAGTGCCAAAATCCTGTATTACATAGGCTGTGTTCACACAGGAAGCCCAATTCTAATCTATTTTTCAGTAATTGGTATTTAGACCAATCAGATCAACTATGAAAAAAATCTGATGTGAAAAGATCTTATGTAATCGGTCGAAAGACCAATTAGTGGAAAAAACATCAGTATTGGGCTACCTGTGTAAACACAGCCATAGATCAATGGATTACTCATACTTCACTATGGTAGACTTACTCTGTTTTTGATCTTAAGTTTGTCTCACCATACAGGCCAATGGCATTGCTTGATGTGACTTTTATAATATACCTTTCTTTTTTATTCTCTTAAAATGATTATTATTAATTGGGGATTTCCATTCATGAGCTTCTCTTACCTCATAATCATGTCTAAAGAATTTGAACAGACGTGACAGTTGGTCTTAAATCCCCAAGGTCGTCTGAGAAGGTCCCCTACGTTTTGGTTCACTTAACTACCGTGGCCAAGGCCAAGTCCAGTTAAGAGTCTTTCGGTTGGACTGGGTATCATTAGACCATCTTTTAATGCCTTATTATTTTCAATATTAACTCTCACATAATACCACACAGCAGCTGTATAAAGGCGCTTTGCATTCTAGAATAACCAGAAGTTTGACAAGTCTGAAGATTCTTAGTTTGGTGAACTGCAGAGACGTGTACAAAGTGATGTAGAAATGAGACATACAGTACCTGTCAAAAGTTTGGACACACCTACTCATTCATTTTTTTTTTTACCATTTTCTACATTGTAGAATAATAGTGAAGACATCAAAACTATGAAATAACTTATAGGAAATCATTTAGTAACCAAAAAAGTGTTAAACAAATCAAAATATCTTACATTTGAGATTCTTCAAAGTAGCCACCCTTTGCCTTGATGAACGCTTTGCACAATCTTGGCATTCTCTCAACCAGCTTCATGAGGTAGTCACCTGGATTGCTTTTCCAACAGTCTTGAAGGAGTTGCCACATATTCTGAGCAGTTGTTGGCTGCTTTTCCTTCCCTCTGCGGTCAAACTCATCCCAAACCATCTCAATTGGGTTGAGGTCGGGTGACTGTGGAGGCCAGGTCATCTGATGCAGCACTCCATCACTCTCCTTGGTCAAATAGCCCTTACACAGCCTGTAGGTGTGTTTTAGATCATTGTCCTGTTGAAAACAAATTATAGTCCCACTAAGCACAAACCAGATGGGATGGCATATTGCTGCAGAATGCTGTGGTAGCCATGCTGGTTAAGTGTGCCTTGAATTCTAAATAAATCCCAGACGGTGTCACCAGCAAAGCACGCCCACACCACTTCCTCCATGCTTCACCGTGGGAACCACACATGCAGAGATCATCCATTCACCTACTCTGCATCTCACAAAGACAAGGCGGTTGGAACCAAAAATCTCAAATTTGGACTCATCAGACCTAAGGACAGATTTCCACCGGTCTAATGTTCATTGCTTTTTTTTTTTGACCCAAGCAAGTCTCCTCTTATTATTGGTGTCCTTTTAGTAGTGGTTTCTTTGCAGCAATTAGACCATGAAGGACTGATTCACTCAGTCTACTCTGAACAGTTGATGTTGAGATGTGTCTGTTACTTGGACTGCAATCTGAGGTGCAGTTAATTGCAGATTCCCGAGGTTGGTAACTCTAATGAACTTATCCTCTGCAGCAGAGGTAACCCTGGGTCTCCCTTTCCTGTGGCGGTCCTCATGAGAGCCAGTTTCATCATAGCGCTTGATGGTTTTTGCGACTGCACCTGAAGAAACGTTAAAAATTCTTAAAATGTTCCTTTTTGACTAATCATCATGTCTTAAAGTAATGATGGACTGTCGTTTCTCTTTGCTTATTTGAGCTGTTGTTGCCATAATATGGACATGGTCTTTTACCAAATAGGGTTATCTTCTGTATACCACCCCTACCTTGTCACAGCACAACTGATTGGCTCAAATGCATTAAGAAGGAAAGAAATTCCACAAATGAACTTTTAACAAGGCACACCTTTTAATTGAAATGCATTGCAGATGACTACCTCATGAAGCTGGTTGAGAGAATGCCAAGAGTGTGCAAAGCTGTCATCATGGCAAAGGGTGGCTACTTTGAAGTATCTCAAATGTAAGATATTTTGATTTGTTTAAAAAAAAAATTGGTTACTACATGATTCAATATGTGTTATTTCATAGTTTCTATGTCTTCACTATTGTTCTACAATGTAGAAAATAGTAAAAAAAATATAGAAAAACCCTTGAATGAGTAGGCGTGTCCAAACTTTAGACTGGTACTTTATATACTGAGACCCCTCACCGTATCAAAGGTTATACCTGTTGTTGTGGGAAAAAGGTATTTTAAGTACAATCAGGGTAATGTTTCCTGTTAGGAGAGAGCTGTGTACTTATTTTAATGCTATTAATAATACTATGACTGACTGATGTATTCTATTGTAAAGAGGAGAAGGACAAGGATCTATGAGTATGCACAGAATTCTGTGTATAAGGGGGTAGGCTTCAGGGGAGGGATATGGGCATGAGGTTCATGGAAATGTTATGGAAAAGATTTCTGTTCAAAACAGAATAATGTTGATGATTATTGCCTGTGATGTAAACAATGTCACTTTGTTTCTTTGAAAAGCTAAGAAATGAAATGGAATGAACAAACTTTGTTTCACATGTCTGTTTCCTAGATATATGACAGTGTTATTCAGATCTAATTGATGATATAGTTCCCTAAACAAACAAAGCATTCAGTCAGTCTAGCCCAGGGGTGTCAAACTCCTCCCATGGAGGGCCTAGTGTCTGCTGGTGTTTGGTTTTTCCTTTCAATTAAGACCTAAACAACCAGGCGAGGGGAGTTCCTTACTAATTTCATCAATCAAGTAAGGGAGGAGTGAACCTGCAGACACTCAGCCCTCCATGGAATGAGTTTTACAAGTGGCCTAGACTCTATTAAGCCATCAGTGAGTACACCGTGAAGGAAGGATAAAAGGCACGATCAATCCGATGTCTGCATTGGCCGTGCAGCATTTACAGTGATATGGCCTCTGCAGAGGTCAGGGCATTCATTTTTCTTGCGCTTTGCCGAGCAGCGCAGAACTGTTGTGAAGGAAGTTGTCAACAAAGTGAGTTTGTGTTCATACAGGACCTTCCGCCTCCACCTACCATCAACCAATCATGCCAATGCGGAGCTACACGGAGCCCTCCGTATTGTTACAAAATGTGAGAGGCACACAGCGATGCGGTACAGAGCTCAATTTGGCCTCTGCATGCCTCCCGAGGCTCCGCAATTGCCTCACGCCATCCGTACTGCGCCTCTGACCACATTTGCAGATCATGCATAAATGAGCTTTAAGCCTGGGGGACAGAGGGGGTGCTGCTTGGCTGTATGTGTGTATAATCCCAGTCTCCCTAAACACAGACAGTCCCAGTCCTTCCTCCACCTTATACACATACAGTATGTCACCTCATGGCATCAGAGGCTTCTGAATCCACACAACATACACACAGTGTTGCTAAGGACTATGTAAGGGTGGATGTAACACACACATACACAGCTATTTCTTCCCAAACCTTCTATCACTATTTGAGTGGAACTTAATGTGATTCAGCATACAATATAAAACCGTGATTATGGATGAAGTTGTACAATAGGAAAAACAAGGAGAGGAGATATAATTGTGACTGTTTAATGTTTCAGCTCAGGTCTCTCTGAAGACATTTCACGAAGATACATTTTTATAGAAAGTGTGTTTCGCTAAACTAATTTGAGTAAATGTCTCAACATTTACAGTTATTTCTTTATACAGTCTACTGTGGTTTGGACTAAAATAAAAGTACATTTTTAGATGAGAATATATCTGAAGTGTTGGGCTCCCGAGTGGCGCAGCGGTCTAAGGCACAGGCAGTGCAAGAGGTGTCACTGTAGTCCGTGGTTTATAACCAGGCTACATCACATCCAGCCGTGATTGGGAGTCCCATGGGGCTGCGCACAATTAGCCTTAACGTCATCCGGGATTGGCTGGGGTAGGCTGATGTCATTGTAAATAAGAATTTGTTCTTAACTGACTTGCCTAGCTAAATGACTATTATTTTTTTTAAACAGATGTTTCAGCTACATTTTTGTAGTGCTTCAGTCATAATTTGAATGATGATGAGAAGCCTAGCAAGCTTATGGTTTTATCTACAGGTCAGTGACTTCTTCTGCATGTAAAGAAAACGTGTGCATGTTTCATTAATGTTCTCCTGTGAACAAAATGTTCTTTGCAGACCTTATTGAATCTCTACAATTACATAGCACCCTCTTGTGTTCACTGACACAAGCGGTTGCCCTGAAATGCAGGATAGAATCAAAGCATATTAACGACCAAAATTAAGCAAGACATTTTGGTCATTAAAACAAGGACATTGTTCAAGGAATTAAAAAACTATTCATATTGTGACAAAAAGTGAAAAAATTCAAGGAAAAGCTGCTTTCCTTCCTGAATGGAATACATTCGATCTTAATGATGTCCAGAGACGTGCGGTGGAGAGGCCTTCCTCTCACACACCCACCCCTGGCTCTTCATGTGATCTGGGCTCATTGAGGGCTGGGTGGGATCACCAGTCAAGAGGGCACAATCAGCATCATTTTCAGAATCATCCTGAGGAGGATCAAACAAAGGTTAAAATGAATTTATTACAAAAACATGTTCTTAATGAAGTACTGTACATAATACAAAAAGGATTATGAGAGATTGGATTATTCTGAACCTCTGTGGCACCATCTGCAGAACCCTCGGTCGTACCCCTCAGCTTAAGGACCCAAAGCTGCTGTCCTCTGGCCCTGGCCAACAACCAAACCTATGTATTCAAACTCATGCGTTTAATCTTTATGCATTTTACACCTTTAGCTCAGTATAAATATTTTTGAACTGAAAATGTATGACCGGACACTGAAAGTTAATTGTATTCTGTATATATATAGTTACACTGCAAGCATATACAATTTCACAGACAGAGTATACATGCCGACATACCGTGTTATGTGGCTGCAATGTGGTCAGAGTAGCGTTGTTCTGCTGACAGAAGCTACCAGCAGCTAAGCAATCCCCCACACTCTGCCAGAATAGATAGAACCCATTGTGGTGGAGATGCCACACTTCTTCATTCTGTCTGAAATCTGAACATAAGCATACTCGTATTGGCAGTTAGGGCTCCTCCATGCTGTTGAAATATTCCAGTGTGAAAGGTAACCACGTCAAATGTGGTGAATATATAATGTTAGTGGGGAATCCTAACTTCCAGTTAAATAATTTTTTTTTACATCATGCAATAATGTCAATGAGAGACTAAGTGAAAATGTGACTTGGAAGTTAGGATTCGCCCGGTAATGAAATAGAACACATTACTTTCTAATTAAACAACCAAAACTACAGCAAGACATTCCACATGTTGTGTTTCATCTTGATCTACTAAATAGAGGTCATTTGTGTGATTTATTGAACTTATACAGTACAGTAGCCATATGAAGTCACCCACCTCCATTTTTAGATGACAATGCCCCGGCGAAATGGGAATCTAGCAAAAAAGAATAAGAAAGCTGCTCTTTTAAAAATATGTATTTAATCCTGAGACGACTAATAGGTTGAACAGGTTTGGGTCCTGTATAGTTTGAATCGACCAATAATATTGAGGTTTCAGAGTATGAACTACAAGAGTAGAACACTTGGTTAGGAACAGTGGTTGGTGACAGACATAGCTGTCTTTTACACCCAAACCCCAGCTATACTTCATTTTTAGAACCTCACATAATAATCATCACATCAATCAAATATTCAGTAGTGCATATTGTTGATTCAATTACTTACAGTGAACTCCAACAATTACCAGAATGATAATCAGTAGAAGTGCATTGAAGAGGAGTAGAGGGAACACAGGCGTTTTCCATTGCATCCTGTTATGTGACTCTGAAATGCAGAAGTGACAAAAATGTGATTAATACTGTCTTGTCAATAATACTTGATTATCAGTCATGCAGGCCTACATAGTCATTTAGTCATTTAAAGTCACAACTGACCGATTTCATTTGAGTGTACTAGAAAATATGAACAAAATACTCACTTGCCTGTCTCTGCATTGACGGTATGTTTGGAGACCGAAGAGACTGGTAGATGTTTTCTGTTCCAGGTGTCCCTGCACCTGGGGTCTGTAACCCTGTGGCATCCTCATAATCATTCATTGGAATGCTGCACCTTTCAGACAGCTCCATTGAGTCCCAATCTAAGTCAAATACCTCACTGACAGAGAAAGCAGAAGCATTAATTTTCTTTCAACATTGGGGACCACAACCACAAAACTGAGTCATTTTTTCCTCTTTGCACTTTCTATCTTGTGACGAAAGCAAAGTTGCCATGTCCGCGATTTTTCTGCGAATTGGTCTACTTTGAAAAATATGTCGCAGATGAAAATATCTTTGTGGCGTGTTTTGGCATACTTCTCAATTTCACCGCAGCCGACATGCCATTGCTCGTATATGCTATATATATATATATATATATATCAGGCAGTGAGCATGCTGTTATTGGGTGAGTGAGTGAGTGAATGGTGGGGGAGGGGTGTGTTTATTAATATGTTCATAAAACATGTTAATGCACAATAACTGATATAACAGCGACAAAGAATTTCAAAAGGACTTTAGGCGCACAAGAGCTCTTTAGGTACATTCGCTCAGAAGTGGTTTAAAGTAAAAGGTTTTACTCATGCACAGTTCTAGGGTCTGGAACGCTGTGCGTGTGGAAATTGGAAATGGAAGTTATGGAACTCCCTAGCATGCTTCTGTTATGGGAAAAAGTCCACAATGAAAATTACATTAAATGTGGAGAATGATAGGCTACATTTTCCTCAGTTGGCCATCAAATAGACTATTCATTTATATGCCATTGTGGGCTACTGTAACCTCCTATTTGATACAATAAATATGTTGAAATTAAGATATCACTGGAGTCATCGCAAATCAGTTTGTGCCAGTTGTGTAGCGTACCTGAAGCTGGCAAACAGATTTAATAAACAGCATATTACTCTATTGTTGTAGCCTTGTGTTATTATGCAATTATTAATGGCCATGTTTAGTTAATTCAATTCAAATCAAATTGTATTTGTCACATATCCCTGAATACAACAGGTGTAATAGACCTTACAGTGAAATGCTTACTTACAAGCCCTTAACCAACAATGCTTTAAGAAGTTTTAATAAAAAAATAAAAAAATGTGTTAAGTAAAAAATAGAAAATTAAAGTAACAAATAATTAAACAGCAGCAGTAAAATAACAAGTGAGGCTATATACAGGGGGTACCAATGTGCGGTGGCACCGGTTAGTCGAGGTAATTGAGGTAATATGTGCGTGTAGGTAGAGTAGAAGTGACCATGCATAGATAATAAACAGAGAGTAGCAGCAGTGTAAAAGAGGGGTCTGGGTAGCCCTTTGATTAGCTGTTCAGGAGTCTTATGGCTTGGGGTAGAAGCTGTTAAGAAGCCTTTTGGAACTAGACTTGGCGCTCCGGTACCGAGAGAGAACCGTCTACGAGGGATGGCTGGAGTCTCTGACAATTTTCAGGGCCTTCCTCTGACACCGCCTGGTATAGAGGTCCTGGATGGCAGGAAGCTTGGCCCAAGTGATCTACTGCGCCAATTATCAATTAAAATGATCAATTGAGATCATGGTCACAGCTCTATTGCAAATGTATCATTCTCTGCATTTAATGTCAGTTTCATCGTGGACATTTCCCTGAAACTAGATGTTGGCCTATCTGTGGCTATAGGCTACCTGCATCTAGCTCAGCAAACCATGGCAAAGTTGAATTACAATTATAAACCCACATTTTAGTCAGTAGCAGTGTCTATTGAAATAAAAAGTCAATCTCGCAAATAGGCCATTTCTAACAGTTTGTAGTCTTAACATCTGGCACATAATAACTAATAATAACACATAATAAAGGCTCAGTTGCCAGAAAATAGGCTAACATTCTTTTAAAAAGTTTGTCTAGTGTTTCTCGCACAGACATTTCGAGATCTTCCATCCAACTTTCATCACTCAAACTCTCCTGTCAGATTTATGTATACAGTGCATTCAGAAAGTATTCAGACCCTTTGATGTTTTCCACATTTAGTTACGTTACAGCCTTATTCTAAAATGGATGAAATAAGAAATATCTGAATACCTTCCCGAGGGCACTCTATAGGGTCACTCCTGTACTCATCATATCAGATGACACACCTCTGCAGCCCCCACCCCACCCCCACCTGGGCCCCAAGGAGATGAGGGGATGTGGGGGATAGCATGAGGTACTGTGGAGGTGGTGTTGGGTTAGCGTGGGGGGCTTTGGGGGTGATGGAGGGGGTCAGGGGTTCTTAGAGAATCAGTGGTGTCTAATGACCCCTCCAGAGAGACTGCTTCTAATCCCCTACACCCTAGAGAGCTAAAGGGGTTGCCACACACACTCACACGCACAGACACACAAACACACACACAGATACACAGCGCCTCGTACCCACACACATCTGTGGATGAGGTCCTTGTTGCAGTATGGGGCCAAGCTGCCGCCTAATCACCTCAACTCATGTGTGTGATTATCATTTTGCTGGGTCTGTTCACACATCAGACCAACACTTCCAACACCACACACATGCATTTTCAATGACAACCATAAGGCAACACAGGCATGTGGGTGTGATCACTACCCCACCGTATCATAATGTGATAAACACAGTAGCCCAGTGGTGATGAGAGGGGTTGTGATAGGGAATGAGGCTACAGAATAATAGGAAAAAGTGTTCTGAGGGACAAGAGTAGGGAAGGTAGTATGGCTGAAGAGAGACAAGACTTATACATTTTTTAAACTAGGTAAGTCAGTTAACAAATTCTTATTTACAATGACAGCCTACACCGGCCAAACCCAGAAGACCCTGGGCCAATTGTGCACCCCCCTATGGGACTCCCAATCACAGCCAGTAGTGATGTAGTGATGTGATGTGCCTAGCACTGAGATGTAGTGCTTTAGACCACTGCACCACCCAGGAGCCCCCAAACAATAGGGGATAGAGGAGGGTAGTGTGGCTGAAAAGAGACAAGACAATAGGGGATAGAGAGAGGGTAGTGTGGCTGAAGAGAGACAAGACAATAGAGGATTGAGGGAGGGTAGTGTGGCTGAAGAGAGACAAGACAATAGGGGATAGAGGAGGGTAGTGTGGCTGAAGAGAGACAAGACAATAGAGGATTGAGGGAGGGTAGTGTGGCTGAAGAGAGACAAGAGAATAGAGAATTGAGGGAGGGTAGTGTGGCTAAAGAGAGACAAGACAATAGGGGATAGAGGGAGGGTAGTGTGGCTGAAGAGAGACAAGGGAGTAGAGTTGGAGGGCTAGAAGGGGTGGGGTGGACGGAGGGGTGGAGGAGTAGAGTTGGAGGGATGGAGGGGGTGGAGAGGTGGATGAGTAGAGGCGGAGAGGTATAGGGGGTGGAGGGATGGAGGGCTAGGCTGTGGTGGTGACATTGTGACTGTCTGTCCCCAGAGAGATTTCTCTGAGGCTATGGGTTTGAATGGGCTTCTTCCAAGGGGTAAGCTAATTGGTAATCTAAGAGCCACACACACACACACACACACACACACACACACACACACACACACACACACACACACACACACACACACACACACACACACACACACACACACAGTACAGACGCTTATCTAGTTAGGCTATAGGGTCCGTTTTGCATGAAATAAACAAGGGTTAGGTCCTGTCCATAACAGGAAAGCAGGAAATCACAGCTTGCTTTTGCGACAGTATAGTTTTGAATCAGCTTGAGTGCTGTTGTAATATGAAGACTAAAGAGTACTAAGTACTAAAGAGGACCTGATGAGTACTAAAGAGGACCTAATGAGGAAGACTTCACCCGCTCTTATTTAATGGACGTTTTAAAGGATCTCAACCCTGTTTACAAGCAATGTTTTACAAGAAATTCCATAAAATGCTTCAGAACCAAACAAAGCAAGTAACAAAAAGCAGATATCCTCCTTACGTTTTCAATTTTCATGTTGCAATTTTATATGTTGTCATGAGGTATTTTTGCCTTTTGTCCAGGGTTGCCAGGTTAAGCAGAAGTTTCTAGAACAATGACCCCTCAAAACCCTCCCACAAGCCCAAAAACAAGCACAAAAACTGAAATACCTTATTTACATAAGTATTCAGACCCTTTGCTATGAGACACACAATTGAGTGCAGGTGCATCCTGTTTCCATTGATCATCCTTGAAATGTTTCTTAAACTTGATTGGAGTCCACCTGTGGTAAATTCAATTGATTGGACATGATTTGGAAAGGCACACACCAGTCTATATAAGGTCCCACAGCAAAAACCAAGCCATGAGTTCGAAGGAATTGTCCGTAGAGCTCAGAGACAGGATTGTGTTGAGGCACAGATCTGGGGAAGGATACCAAAACATTTCTGCAGCATTGAAGGTCCCCAAGAACACAGTGGTCTCCATCATTCTTAAATGGAAGAAGTTTGGAACCAAGATTGAACTCTTTGACCTGAACGCCAAGCGTCATGTCTGGAGGAAATCTGTTGCCATCCTTATGGTGAAGCATGGTGGTGGCAGCATCATGATGTGGGGATGTTTTTCAGCGGCAGGGACTGGGAGACTAGTCAGGATCCAGGCAAAGGGTGAATGGAGAAAAGTACAGAGAGATCCTTGATGAAAACCTGCTCCAGAGCGCTCAGGACCTCAGACTGGGACGAAGGTCCATCTTCCAGCAGGACAACAACCCTAGGAAATACAGCCAAGACAAGGCTTTGGGACAAGTCTCAATGTCCTTGAGTGGCCCAGTCAGAGCCCGGACTTGAACCTGATCGAACATCTCTGGAAAGACCTGAAAATAGCTGTGCAGCAATGCTCCCGATCGAACCTGACAGAGCATGAGAAGATCTGCAGAGAAGAATGGGAGAAACTCCCCAAATACAGGTGTGTCAAGCTTGTAGCGTCATACCGAAGAAAGCTTGAGGGTGTAATCGCTGCCAAAGATACTTTAACAAAGTACTGAGTACTTAAGTGTCTGGATACTTATGTAAATGTGATATTTCACTTTTTTTAAATATAAATTAGCAGACATTTCTATAAAACAGTTTTTGCTTTATCTTTATGGGGTATTGTGTGTAGATTGATGGGGGGGATTATTTAATCAATTTTTGAATAAGGCTGTAACCTAACAAAATGTGGGAAAAGTCAAGGGGTCTGAATACTTTCTGAAGACACTGTAGCTATATCCTGTAGAAGGGGTCTGGAGGGCTTTGAAGAGATTATTTAGATGAGCAGTCCTCCATGCACCAGTCACCTCTCACCAGAAGGTGGCAGTCGAAGAAGCTATTTCAAGAGGTAGTTTGAAGGGGTTTGGAGGTGCATAGGGTTGTAAGGAAGACACTTGATTTCCCATCAGCCATATCAGAAATCAGTCCCTAATTAGAAGGCAGATTAAAATAGGTAGATTGCAGCCCTTGAGGACTGGACCTGTGCACACCTGCCTGCTCCCATTGACCTGGTTCAAGATATCCTCTCCCCATACAGTCCTCCCTGCACCAGTTCCCTTTCCCCACCAGATGGCAGACAGAGATCGATGATGTACAGAAACCCTGGATTGAAGCAACGATACAGAGCACCAGTAATGGTGCACTTTTGTAAGCACAAGTCTATGGGGAAATTAATGTCATTTTTGTATGGGTTTTCGGATAAACACTGAAAATAAGGTCTGTGGTAAACAGGCTTAGGAGATCTTATACGTTTAGTTCTGTAAGATAATGTTCATCAGCTAACGTCACTTTTGTAAATGTTAAATAATTTATGTAACCAAAGAAGTACATAAAGCACATAAAAGCTTCATATTTCATAAAGATCTGTTTAACTGATTGATATTATCTCATAGAACAACAGGTATAAGATCTCGTAAGCTTGTCATTTTATTTATTTTTTACAATGGAGGAGTACCAAAATGGCTGCACGGTGGCTTCAATACAGCGCCACCTGTCAGTCGGCCAAGTTATATACATATCATTGATAGACACACAGATACTGTGTTTGGCAAAGGGCCATGTTTATATTAGGGACAAGTTATTCTGCTAAATTTGCACCTGATGTTCTCCTTAATGAAGACAGAGGAAAAGCCCCGTAGAGAGCTGTGCTAGAGCCAAGTCTCAGGACAGAATGTCATAATAATAAGCAGTAATTAAGACATCAGCATGTACACACGACACACACACACACACATTGAGTTGTGAGAGGATAAATTGAACAAAGCCCTTTCCTCAGCCCTGATTCGGAAAACAAATCAAGTATGATAATAAATGCATCGGTCAACTCTAATGTATTTATGTATGTCGTGCATTGTCAGATTGTCCATCTCTATGACACAATATCATATTTTAAGGTGTTATTTTCAATTGAGGGTGATATGATTATCTTTTTGCATGAATCAATCTAAGTAGAATATTGAACAAAACTAGAATATTGAATGAAACAGTAGACCATTGAACTTAACAGTAGAATATTGAATGAAACAGTAGAATATTGAATGAAACTGTTCTTTTCAATATTAGAGTATATACAGTATGAGCAAGAGTTGTTATGCGGGTGTGTGTGTGTTTGTGCTCTATGTCAGGCAGTGTTCATTAGGCTCAGAGTAGAGTATAGGTTCATCGGTCCTGGGGCTTTCCTGTACTAATCACCCTGCTGCCATTAGGAAGTGTCCATTAGTCTGCTTTCTTCCCCTCAACAAACCACTCCCTCTTCAGTACACCTCAGAGACACACAGTCTCTCTCTCTCTCTCTCTCTCTCTCTCTCTCTCTCTCGTCAAACTTTCCCTGTTCCTTTAGATCAGTACCTGTGGTAGCTTTGTCAAAGAAATGAAAGGTCTGATGTTAAACAAATATGCAGTGTAAGTGGCGGTTCAGCACCACTGAAGCGGACAGCGGCGTGATCGGAATTCCAAAGTTCAGCACCACCACTTCAGTACCAATTCTCCAGCTATAAATATGGCCTTGAGTTTTTCCTGTTTAGGGCACATGGTCTGACAAAAACCCAGGGTCCAATTCATGAAGTGTTCCTGCAGGGCCTTTATTTGCTGTAACAGTGCTTTGTTACTGTACAGCCAGCATGTTTTACATGAAACCCTCTACACCTGAACAGCCCTTTTCTCCACCCCTCTACCCTTCAACACATCCCTCCTCCAACCCCTCCACCACAACCCTGTTCTGCCGTAGAGCGCGATATGAAGACAAGACATCACTTTTCATCGGGAGGACTGAGATCAAACTCTTGGCCTCTTCCTTCCCTGCGGTGGAATTCCCACACAGTGTTGGCTTGATGGGATACATTTTTCATAGGGCGCCATGTGCCGCTGTGTCACTCCTAGCTGTGGGGCATTGGAAAGGCGTATTATATGAAGAAAAATATTAAATATTAAAGTCTCACTCCACCGAGCGGAGAACACTAGGAGCCACTTGTATCATGGTCCCAAAATAAAGAAGAGTATAGAGAAGAGAGAAAGAAAGAGGGGGATCAGCAGAGCCACGGGAAGTAGGGGTGCTGAGGGTGCTGCAGCACACCCTGAACATTTTTTGAAGAAGCACCCCAACCCCCAAACTACTTCCTTTGGCTATGGGGATCAGGGGCAGAGTTCAGAGGACATAAATCAGGGGTCAGTGGATGGGGTGTGTGCAGAAGATAAAAACACACCCGGGACATGTCCATATGACAAATTAGCCTGTATGGGACCTGTCTCCTCTCCTCTCACAGCATTACCATAACAATCTGTCTATCTGGGATATTACTGGTGCCTTAAGAATATACAGGTGTGTGTGTGTAGTGAAGAGAGCAAGCACACAGTCAGTCTGTCTGTCACTGTCAATACACTGCGGTAGGATCAGAGCAGGTACACAGCGCTATACCATATAGCCGTCAATCACAGGAGATCACAGATGCTGAGGGACTCTCAGTGATCCACCAATGACAGGCCATCAAACTGATGACACAAGCATAACCCGACATAACCCCCTCTGGCATAAACAATGTATGAAATTGAAATGATATATTGTACTGTTAAACACACGCACGCACATAAATTGCTAATGAATTCTACAAATCACTATACATGTGCTTATTTTTTTACATATGGTGACCAATACTGTGTAAAAAATATGGATGAAACATTCGATTTTAGAGACTCATTCCCCTTGAATGCATTTTTTTATTACAGTAGTCTGTAAATATTCTATGATCCTTTTGTAGGTTTATACTAATTCATAACTCACTTAAATGTTATTAAATACAACATTAAAAACATTTCCCTGAATGCATCAAACACTACAGAATGGAAGGACCCACCAATCTCATGAAGAAAATACTGTTTGAGTTGCAATCAAGCTAATATTTTAAATAGTAAGTTTATTCTATGCAGTAATAAGTGGCAGATGCTTTTGGTAAAGGATTAGTCAAAGGAATGAGACATTCATGGTTCCTGTCTCAGTTTAATTTATTTGAATTCAAATTCTGCTTCCGGTGGGGAAGCAGAACACACACACACACACACACACACAAATCGCTATGGCAATATGATACAGAAACCGCCTACCGCTGAGAGTTGACACAAGATGGGGCTTGAACAGTGGGAGAACTAACAAGATAGAAAGAGTGAGAAGACAGAAGAGAGAATGAAAGAGTATCAAATCAAATTTATTTATATAGCCCTTTGTACATCAGCTGATATCTCAAAGTGCTGTACAGAAACCCAGCCTAAAACCCCAAACAGCAAGCAATGCAGGTGTAGAAGCACAGTGGCTAGGGAAAAACTCCCTAGAAAGGCCAAAACCTAGGAAGAAACCTAGAGAGGAACCAGGCTATGAGGGGTGGCCAGTCCTCTTCTGGCTGTGCCGGGTGGAGATAACAGAACATGGCCAATATGTTCAAATGTTCATAAATGACCAGCATAGTCAAATAATAATAATCACAGTAGTTGTCGAGGGTCAGCACCTCAGGAGTAAATGTCAGTTGGCTTTTCATAGCCGATCATTAAGAATATCTCTACCACTCCTGCTGTCTCCAGAGAGTTGAAAACAGCAGGTCTGGGACAGGTAGCACGTCCGGTGAACAGGTCAGGGTTCCATAGACGCAGGCAGAACAGTTGAAACTGGAGCAGCAGCACGGCCAGGTGGACTGGGGACAGCAAGGAGTCATCATGCCAGGTAGTCCTGAGGCATGGTCCTAGGGCTCAGGTCCTCCGAGAGAGAGAATACTTAAATTCCCACAGGACACCGGATAAGACAGGAGAAGTAATCCAGATATAACAAACTGACCCTAGCCCCCCGACACAAATTACTGCAGCATAAATACTGGAGGCTGAGACAGGAGGGGTCAGGATACACTGTGGCCCCATCCGATGATACCCCCGGACAGGGCCAAACAGGAAGGATATAACCCCACCCACTTTGCCAAAGCACAGCCCCCACACCACTAGAGGGATATCTTCAACCACCAACTTACCATCCTGAGACAAGGCAGAGTATATACTGTACTCTATATCATCTGCTGCATCTTGCCATCTTTATGTAATACATGTATCACTAGCCACTTTAAACTATGCCACTTTATGTTTATATACCCTACATTACTCATCTCATATGTACATACTGTACTCTATACCATCTACTGCATCTTGCCATCTTTATGTAATACATGTATCACTAGCCACTTTAAACTATGCCACTTTATGTTTATATACCCTACATTACTCATCTCATATGTACATACTGTACTCTATACCATCTACTGCATCTTGCCATCTTTATGTAATACATGTATCACTAGCCACTTTAAACTATGCCACTTTATGTTTATATACCCTACATTACTCATCTCATATGTACATACTGTACTCTATACCATCTACTGCATCTTGCCATCTTTATGTAATACATGTATCACTAGCCACTTTAAACTATGCCACTTTATGTTTATATACCCTACATTACTCATCTCATATGTACATACTGTACTCTATACCATCTACTGCATCTTGCTTGTGCCGTTCTGTACCATCACTCATTCATATATCTTTATGTACATATTCCTAATCCCTTTACACTTGTGTGTATAAGGTAGTAGTTGTGGAATTGTTAGGTTAGATTACTCGTTGGTTATTACTGCATTGTTGGAACCTGAAGCACAAGCATTTCGCTACACTCGCATTAACATCTGCTAACCATGTGTATGTGACAAATAAAATTGGATTTGATTTGATTTGAGTATAGCCCACAAAGTTCTCCGACCGGGACAACCCAAGGGGAGGCGCCAACCCAGACAGGAAGATCACGTATCAGGGAAGGAGAGGGGTGATTGACTGTCATAATAACACAGCAGCTGAAAATTAATCAATCAGTCAATCAAATGTTACTTATAAAGCCCTTTTTACGTCACTAACATTAGAGTTACCCGGCTTAGACCTCAAGGAGCAGGCTGAAGCAAAGAATCAAATCAAATTTATTTGTCACATACACATGGTTAGCAGATGTTAATGAGAGTGTAGCGAAATGCTTGTGCTTCTAGTTCCGACAATGCAGTAATAACCAACGAGTAATCTAACTAACAATTCCAAAACTACTACCTTATACATAGTGTAAAGGGATAAAGAATAAAGAATATGTACATAAAGATATATGAATGAGTGACGGTACAGAGCAGCATAGGCAAGATGCAGTAGATGGTATTGAGTACAGTATATACATATGAGATGAGTACTTCACTCGCAGTGAAGGAGAGTCCGCATGTTTTGGTTGCAGGCCGTGTCAGTGGCACTGTATTGTCCTCAAAGCGGGCAAAAAAAATATTTTGTGTGCCTGGGAGCAAGATATCCTGGTCCGTGACTGGGCTGGTTTTCTTTCTGTAATCCGTGATTGACTGTAGACCCTGCCACATACCTCTTGTGTCTGAGCCGTTGAATTGCGATTCTACTTTGTCTCTATACTGACGCTTAGCTTGTTTGATTGCCTTGCGGAGGGAATAGCTACACTGTTTGTATTCGGTCATGTTTCCGGTCACCTTGCCCTGATTAAAAGCAGTGGTTCGCGTTTTCAGTTTCACATGAATGCTGCCATCAATCCACGGTTTCTGGTTTGGGAATGTTTTAATCGTTGCTATGGGAACGACATCTTCAACGCACGTTCTGATGAACTCGCTCACCGAATCAGCGTATTCGTCAATGTTGTTGTTTGATGCAATATGAAACATATCCCAGTCCACGTGATGGAATCAGATTGGTCGGACCAGCGTTGAACAGACCTCAGCGCGGGAGCTTCTTGTTTTAGCTTCTGTCTGTAGGCAGGGAGCATAAAAATGGAGTCGTGGTCAGCTTTTCCGAATGGAGGGCGGGGGAGGGCCTTATATGCGTCGCGGAAGTTAGAATAGCCATTATCCAAGGTTTTTCCAGCCCTGGTTGCGCAATCGATATGCTAATACAATTTAGGGAGTCTTGTTTTCAGATTAGCCTTGTTAAAATCCCCAGCTACAATGAATGCAGCCTCAGGATATGTGGATTCCAGTTTGCAAAGAGTCAAATAAAGTTTGTTCAGAGCCATCGATGTGTCTGCTTGGGGGGGAATATATACGGCTGTGATTATTATCGAAGATAATTCCCTTGGTAGATAATACGGTCGACATTTGATTGTGAGGAATTCTAAATCAGGTGAACAGAAGGACTTGAGTTCCTGTATGTTGTGACAACACCACGTCTCGTTAACCATATAGCATACGCCCCCGCCCCTCTTCTTACCAGAAAGATGTTTGTTTCTGTCGGCGCAATGCGTGGAGAAACCAGCTGGCTGCACCGACTACGATAGCGTCTCTCGAGTGAGCCATGTTTCCGTGACGCAAAGAACGTTACAGTCTCTGATGTCTCTCTGGAATGCTACCCTTGCTCGGATTTCATCAACCTTGTTGTCAAGAGACTGGACATTGGCGAGAAGTATGCTAGGGAGTGGTGCGCGATGTGCCCGTCTCCGGAGTCTGACCAGAAGACCGCTTCGTTTCCCTCTTTTACGAAGTCGTTGTTTTGGGTCGCCGGCTGGGATCTATTCCGTTGTCCTGGGTGAAAGGCAGAACACAGGATCCGCTTCGCGAAAGTCATATTCTTGGTCGTACTGATGGTGAGTTGACGTTGCTCTTATATTCAGTAGTTCTTCCTGACTGTATGTAACAAAACCTAATATTACCTGGGGTACCAATGTAAGAAATAACACATATAAAAACAAAACTGCATAGTTTCCTAGGAACGCGAAGCGAGGCGGCCATCTCTCTCAGCGCCGGAAGTAGGAAGAAAAGAAAACTCCCTAGAAAGAAAAATAAATATTGAGAGCACTCAGACTCAAACGGATAAGATGGACAGGATAGGCTGTGTGTAGATCCAATGGAGGTAGAGGTCACAGGTGAGGAGGGATCAGCGGCATGACCAGGTGGACTTAGGACAGGCACATCAGGGTGTCGTGTCTTCAGCAGCTGCAGTAGGAACAAAGAGAGAGAAAGACAGGGTTAGTGGCAACATGCCGAAGACCACACATAAGATAAAGCAGGTAGAACCCCAGCACACAAACCATTGCAGCATAAATACTGGGAACAGGGGCGGTCAAGAGACATCATGGATCCATCCAGAGTCACCCCAGATGGAGCCAATCATGAAAGGATTAAGGTTAGGGTTATGGTTAAGGTTAGGGATGAACCATGATGTGGACACTCCAAAAAGGGTTCTTTGGCTGTCCCCAAAAGATAACCCTTTTTGGTTTCAGGGAGAACCCTTTTTAGATCCACACAGGGTTCTACCTGGAACCAAAAGGGTTCTTCAAAGGGTTCTCTTATGAGGACAGACCAAAAAAACTTTTAGGTTCTAGATAGCACCTAGATAGAGTGTAGGGTTAGGGTTCAAGTTTGTTTCTTTTGTGATATACACATGATATACTGTACATGCTAATGGAGTACACAGTGCAACGACATGCTTACTTGCAGGTTCACCACTCGACATTACAACAACAATAGGAAAGTAAGTAGGCTAAGTGTGTAAAAGAGTAATAACAATAAATGTTAAATGAATAGAAATAGGATAAACATTTAGCAAAAATATAATACAAGGAGGAACTCAAACAAATTAAAGTAGGACATTTACATATGTATATTGTGCAACAGCTTGTGAAGTAATAATAAATAGGAGTCCAGTAGCAGCCGTCATGAAGTGGCCGTGTAGCATTGATGTGTGTGAATGGGAGTGTTTGTGTGTGTTTGAGCCTTTGTGTTGACATGTGTTTGTGTGCATGTTTAGTGCATGTGTGCTAAGGTGCTGGGAGTGAGTGTAAGAGAGGTTATTGCTATGGTTGGTGTTGAACAGTGATGTGGACATGAAGGTAGGGTTAGGGTTAAGGTAGGAACCAGGATGTGAGACCATGATGTCTGTGTGTGTCTGAGGGTAACACAAGTCAGTCAGCCAGTATCTGATGGCTGCATCCGGAAACTTCCAACCTTGAGCCCAGGCACAGACTTAGCAGAAACCCTAAGACATCATTTAAAGAAACCTTAAATGGGCAGTGCAGTCAAATACATAAGTTTTATAAATATTGTGTGAAATTGTGTAAGTTATGATAATGCACTTTTTCAAACAGCTCTTACACTAAATGACATCACCAGGCACTATAAGTTAATAGATCAATAACAAAGAGAGTTTGCCCTCCTCTCTGCCAATAACAGCTAGTTTTCAGGTTACACATCGCTCCTGTTTGGCTCCTCCAATATGGCCCCTCTCAGACAGTCCTAGCAAAGCTAAGAAGCTATTTTGGTTTCTTTTTGACCATTTTAATTGAGAACAATCACAGCAAGCTTAATTGTTACCCATAAATTATTTGATATTGAGATAAAAATGTCTGCATAGGCCCTTTAAGCCTGAAGCAGGGAGTGGTGAACATGTCTTTGTTGGTAGATTGCTATGAGCTTGGGTCTGGGACTGTTGGCCTTCTAGGAAACCAGAGAGCAGGGTCATATCAGAACTAACTGGGCTGGAGCTGAGAGAGGAGATTTCTGAAGGTGGCAGATGTTTTATTGACTACTGTTCCCCCTGGAAGGGATGGGTTGTGTAATAACCCACCTACTGGTTTACACACTCAACACTCCTCCCCTGACAGAAGAACATGCCCTGATATCAACCCAACTTCAATAACACAAATAAATGAGAGAGAGAGAGAGAGAGACCCCTCTGCTGCTCATCCAGAGAGGACATCCCTCTACTCTATGCTCTCTGCTCCAGGGCCCAAACTCCCCTCCAAGTCCTGTGATCACACACCTGCTGTTGGCATGGTGGAAAGAGTGTGTAGGGGGGAAAGGAAGAGGGGTACACAATGGAAACAGATTGTGCTATTGTCACAGTAAGGACTGTAGCAAAACAATATACTAGTCCCATGTCCCCCCCCCCTCATGCCCTTTTCAAAGAATGTCAGCTTGAGTCTTCTATCAGCGTCTGTGGGGTGTTGGAGGTAAATGGTAAATGGCAGGCAGGTAGGTGACTAAATGATGCAGATCTGGTCTGGCTGTCCAGGGAGCAGTGGCCATGACAGCTTTAAAGCAGACTGTGGTTACTGTGTTGAGGGACATCCCTGATCTTATCAACTCTCTCATTTGACTAAATTCCAGAGTGTAGAGATACAACAACTGATAATTTCACATAAGAGGTACTTAATTAAACAAACTATTAAACAAAAATAACATGATATATATTGTTTATTTTTTTATTGTATTTTTTTTATTTGTTATTATTGGCACATCCACATCCTCTTAGGAGGACAAAAGTAACTGTTTTACATTTGAGTTTTCCAGCGTTTTTGATACATGTACATATTACATGCCACCATATATTTACATAAACTGGGGAAGAGTGATTAAATGTGGTACTTAAATTAATATGGGAACAAGTTTGTTTGTCCTTTAGATACTATATAAACAAATGTAAACATGCTCAGTCAAGTTCTTTAGACACAGCTATTGCTGTCACAAATCAACTCAACAAAGCTTGGCGTCTTCTTGTTTTCCATCAATGTGAAATTCAAATAAAACCCAGTGATGAACTCCAAACGACCATCTAAGTGGTGCAAATGTGTGTCTGTGTGTGATTGTCCCAGGGGATTGTCTGCTCTGTGATCCAGGTGATGTGGTGACAGGGACGGGCAGAGACGACAGTGCTAGGCTAACGAGAGGGGAGCTCCATCAATCTTTCCCAGCCAGGTTATTGATCGGGAGGGAATCACACAAAGCTGTTTTCCGAATGATCCCTGACTCCAACAGCCTGGTGACAAGGCTCCCCAGACACTCCCTGTCCTGGGAACGCCTAGGATTTAGGAATGGGAACAATAAGTATCGTTCCCAATGAAAGACTTCTCAGTACTCTCAGTACTCTAAAGTGGCTTCCTCTCCTTGTTTCTTCTCCTTTATTTTGCGTGTACTGATCTGATTTAGCCAGAATAAGTGACGTCAATATAATGGATGCATGTCTGCTTTCATCTGTACTATTCTGTACTATTCGTTGACATCAATACAGATGAAGGAAAGGAGACAAGGAGGCGTGTAATACCAGAACTTTAGAGTCCTTTTTTAAATGTGTTCCTTGATTTGGTTTGTTGGACTCATGCCCCATTATTCATCCAGTTTGGTTGCTCTTCAGATAGGTTTCACTGGTTTTTACATGAATCATTAGAGACATTTCCCTACCAGGTCAGTCAATAGTGGTCACATATGATCTGCACCTAACACTTTAGAATGGCTTCCTTTATTGGCATTCACTTTAAAACCAGCATATAATTAGAGCTATTGACAAGCAAAGAACAGCTACTATTATTCATCTTCACTATAATCAGAATTACCATTCTGATGCAAATGTTTGTGGTTCACCATGATACTCCATGGAATATGTTATTATGGTGCTAGAGATGACCCAGCTCAAAGCATGGAAAAAAAATCCTACATCTATTTACAACAAAAGCAGCAGATAATGGTATAGACAATATGGTGTGTTCACGAATGGGTATTGTAGACTAAATAACAATATGGTGTGTTCATGAATGGGTATTGTAGACTAAATAACAATATGGTGTGTTCATGAATGGGTACTGTAGACAAAATAACAATATGGTGTGTTCATGAATGGGTACTGTAGACAAAATAACAATATGGTGTGTTCATGAATGGGTATTGTAGACTAAATAACAATATGGTGTGTTCATGAATGGGTATTGTAGATTTAATACTACTGTTATTTAATAATGTTATTAATAATATTAGAGACGGCAGAGACGGTAAGGTCATTAATACTGTTAATAGTGTTGAGTCAGGTCAGAGACGGTAAGGTCATTAATACTGTTAATAGTGTTGAGTCAGGTCAGAGACAGTAAGGTCATTAATACTGTTAATAGTGTTGAGTCAGGTCAGAGACGGTAAGGTCATTAATACTGTTAATAGTGTTGTCAGGTCAGAGACGGTAAGGTCATTATTACTGTTAATAGTGTTGAGTCAGGTCAGAGACGGTAAGGTCATTAATACTGTTAATAGTGTTGAGTCAGGTCAGAGACAGTAAGGTCATTAATACTGTTAATAGTGTTGAGTCAGGTCAGAGACGGTAAGGTCATTAATACTGTTAATAGTGTTGAGGCAGGTCAGAGACCGTAAGGTCATTAATACTGTTAATAGTGTTGAGTCAGGTCAGAGACAGTAAGGTCATTATTAATAGTGTTGAGTCAGGTCAGAGACCGTAAGGTCATTAATACTGTTAATAGTGTTGAGTCAGGTCAGAGACAGTAAGGTCATTATTAATGTTAATAGTGTTGAGTCAGGTCAGAGACGGTAAGGTCATTAATACTGTTAATAGTGTTGAGTCAGGTCAGAGACGGTAAGGTCATTAATACTGTTAATAGTGTTGAGTCAGGTCAGAGACAGTAAGGTCATTATTAATGTTAATAGTGTTGAGTCAGGTCAGAGACGGTAAGGTCATTAATACTGTTAATAGTGTTGAGTCAGGTCAGAGACGGTAAGGTCATTAATACTGTTAATAGTGTTGAGTCAGGTCAGAGACAGATGTGTCAAGGTTTTGTAGATTCATGGTGCATTATCTCACTCACAGGGGAACCTACTCAACACCTTTAGGGACCCTTAGGGACCTAACAAAACACAATGGAATCACCTAGTGCCCACACACCTTTTCAAATCCCCCACCACATTTGCAGGCTGCTCATTCAAGACAAAGTAGGCAGGATGTCACGTTCTGACCTTAGTTCTTTTGTTATGTCTTTGTTTTAGTATGGTCAGGGCATGAGTTGGGTGGGTTGTCTATGTTCATTTTTCTATGTTGTGTTTGGCCTGGTATGGTTCTCAATCAGAGGCAGGTGTCGTTAGTTGTCTCTGATTGAGAATCATACTTAGGTAGCCTTTTCCCACCTGTGTTTGGTGGATGATTGTTTCCTGTTTTGTTGTTTGTGTCACCATTCAGGACTGTTTCGTTTTCATTCAATTTGTTATTTTTATATTTTGTCGTGTTCAGTGATTATTAAAGTATCATGGACACTTACCACGTGTATTGGTACGATCCTTGCTACTCCTCCTCAGTAGAGGAAGAGGAAAGTCATTACACAGGACACGCACACCTTTTCAATTCCCCCGCCAATGCTCAGGCATGTCATGTGATACACACACGCCAGGCTGGACACACACACCTTTTGAAATCCCCCGCCAACACTCAAGGTTGGTCATATGATACACACACACACACACCTGACAGGACACACACACACACACACACACACACAAAATGAATTCTGGGAACAATGGGTACAGACACACCACACAATGCAGAGGAGATAAGAGAGGAGTTGGACGGTTTGGACTGACATGATCCCTCTGGCCCCAAGACAAAGACACACTGGGAAATAAAGGATTTACACAATCCACCATGCTACACCACTCCACACCAAAACAACCTGTTGGAGTCTCAAACTGAAGTTACATTAGAGAGACAGATTGAGGAGTGAAAGAGAGAAAGATAAAGAGAGTGATGTGACATAAATAAGGAGAGGGAGTGATAGAAAGAGAGAACAATGAAATATAGATAAATTACAGTCTATTGACTCTAAGCAACAGTATAGAGCACTATGGAGCATTACCCATAGCAATGGGCGGAATTTGTCATCACGTGTAGCAGTGTGTGTGTGTGTGTGTGTGTGTGTTTGTGTAGTGAGGCTGGCTCTAAGGCGTACAGACATTTCCGTATGGCCCAATGACAAATGTCTTGCTGTGGATCACTTGTAGAACACTCGGCTGACCTGCAGGTTCTATTGTTCTGCTCCAATCTGGCACAGTGGGAGAGGGGCCCCAGGGTTAGGGGTCACCACAGAGATTCATAGACAAGCCTTGTTCTCCAGCCGACACACCCCTTGAACACTCCCCCCACCCCGTCTTCCCAGTTGAACTCCCGTCACCTCCCATTTACAAACATACAGGCATTGGAGTTAATTACCAGACATAGAGAGGAACAGAGATAGAGGAGGAAAAATGTTGAGAGGGAAAGAGAAATATATACAGTTGAAGTCAGAAGATTACATACACTTAGGTTGGAGTCATTAAAACTCATTTTTCAACCACTCCACAAATGTCATGTTAACAAACTATAGTTTTGGCAAGTTGGTTAGGACATCTATCTACTTTGTGCATGACACAAATCATTTTTCCAACAATTGTTCACAGACAGATTATTTCACTTATAATTCACTGTGTCACAATTCCAGTGGGTCAGAAGTTTACATACGCTAAGTTGACTGTGCCTTTAAACAGCTTGGAAAATTCCGGAAAATGATGACATGGCTTTAGAAGCTTTTCATAGGCTAATTTACTTAATTTGAGTCAGTCAATTCGAGGTGCATCTGTGGATGTATTTCAAGGCCTACCTTCAAACTCAGTGCCTCTTTGCTTGACATCATGGGAAAATCTAAAGACATCAGCCTGTAACGTTCGTCGTCTTCCTCTGATGAGGAGTAAGAAATGTCAGACCAATGCGCAGCGTGGTAAGTGTTCATCCTTTAAATAAACTGAACACTAAATACAAAGTAACAAAAGAGAACAAACGAAACAGCTCCGTCAGGTGCAACACACACTAAACAGAAAATAATCACCCACGAAACACAATAGAAAACAGGCTACCTAAATATGGTTCTCAATCAGGGACAACGATTGACAGCTGCCTCTGATTGAGAACCATACCAGGCCAAACACAGAAATAGCAAATCATAGAAAAACTAACATAGACAACCCACCCAACTCAAGCCTTGACCATACTAAAACAAAGACATAACAAAAGAACTAAGGTCAGAACGTGACACAGCCAAGACCTCAGAAAAAAATTGTAGACCTCCACAAGTCTGGTTCATCCTTGGTAGAAATTTCCAAACGCCTGAAGGTACCATGTTCATCTGTACAAACAATAGTATTAAAGTATAAACACCACGTACTTTGGTGCAAAAAATGCAAATCAATCCCAGAACAACAGCAAAGGACCTTGTGAAGATGCTGGAGGAAACAGTTATAAAAGTATCTATATCCACAGTAAAACGATTCCGATATCGACATTATCTGAAAGGCCGCTCGGCAAGGAAGAAGCCACTGCTCCAAAACCGCCATAAAAAAGGCAGACTACGGTTTGCAACTGCACATGGGGACAAAGATCATACTTTTTGGAGAAAGGTCCTCTGGTTTGATGAAACAAAAATAGAACTGTTTAGCCATAATGACCATCCCAGAGGAAAAGGGGGGACGCTTGCAAGACGAAGAACACCATCCCAACCGTGAAGCACGGGGGTGGCAGTATCATGTTGTGGGGGTGCTTTGCTGCAGGAGGGATTGGTGCACTTCACAAAATAGATGGCGTCATGAGCGAGGAAAATTATGTGGATATATTGAAGCAACATCTCAAGACGTCAGTCAGGAAGTTAAAGCTTGGTCGCAAATGTGTCTTCCAAATGGACAATGACCCCAAGCATACTTCCAAAGTTGTGGTAAAATGGATTAAGGACAACAAAGTCAAGCTATTGGAGTGGCCATCACAAAGCCCTGACCTCAATCCCATAGAAAATGTGTGGGCAGAACTGAAAAAGCGTGTGCGAGCAAGGAGGCCTACAAACCTGGCTCAGTTACAGCAGCTCTGTCAAGAGGAATGGGCCAAAATTCACCCAACTTATTGTGGGAAACTTATGGAAGACTACCCGAAATGTTTGACCCAAGTTAAACAATTTAAAGGAAATTCTACCAAATACTAATAGAGTGTATGTAAACTTCTGACCCACTGGGAATGTGATGAAAGAAAGAAAAGTTTAAATAAATCATTCTCTCTACTATTATTCTGACATTTCACATTCTTAAAATAAAGTGGTGTTCCTAACTGACCTAAAACAGGGGATTTTTACTAGGATTAATGTCAGGAATTGTGAAAAACTGAGTTTAAATGTATTTGGCTAAAGTGTATGTAAACTTCTGACTTCAACTGTACAGACAGACAGACAGACAGACAGACAGACAGACAGACAGACAGACAGACAGACAGACAGACAGACAGACAGACAGACAGACAGACAACAGACAGACAAGAAAGACAGACAAGACAGAAAGACAGACAAGACAGAGGATCAATGAGAGAGAGAAACAGACACAAAGGGAAATAGTGAATGAAACCTGACTATGCAGACAGACACTGTACAGACTTTGTTGATCAAGCTAAAAGCACAGCAGCACAAACACGGAGTACCACACAGAGTAGCAGCTGACCCTAGGCCCATTGTGTCCCGTCAGTGGGGGTGAGCTGTAATGAATATAGGCTAAGCTGGTAATTGGTAGGGCAGGGCCCAGCCCTCTCAGCCTCTCTGCCCAGCCGACAAAACCCTGAGCTGGGCTACAGCATGACCACGCACAGCCCACAGCCAGGCCTCCCAGCCAGGCCTCCCAGCTGACGCAGCAGCTCCACACCACTATGGGCCTGTGAGGGACACCCCATCGCCCATCATATGGCATGCTTGGAGGGGTGGGGGGTGGGGGCGGGAGGAAGAGGAGAGGAGGAGTTATATGAGCACACCTATAAAACCAGAGATAGTCATCATCACCTTCCCTCCCCCTTTCTCCCTTGTTTCATCCCTAAGGGGATGTTTTATTCCCCTCTCCCGTCTCTCTTTCACTGTATCCCTCTTTCATTCATGACATCTTTTGCATTCCCTCTGTGTGTCTGGGAACATAAACATCACTGATAATCTGCATCTTGCTGGTATTGCTGGGGTGAATGACTCCATGCTGTCAGGCTAAACATATTGCCAAACAACGCTGGTTTTGACTGTACCTTTGTCTGACAATTGTACAGGTGTTTTCAATCCCACATACTGTGGCAATTATACCTTTATCAACTCCGAAAGGCCTGGACAGAGAGACACACAGCAGGTCTACAATGAATCCACCCAGGACCGAGGCAGCATCCAGGCCTCTTGGCCTGTGGAATGGCCTCTTGATTGTGAGAATGTGTGAGGAACAAAGAGCATCCATTATACATCAGTGCTATCACTTATTCATCCTGCTCCCCTGTCTGTCTGTAAACATACAGCCACTCTGTGTGTGTGTGTGTGTGTGTGTGTGTGTGTGTGTGTGTGTGTGTGTGTGTGTGTGTGTGTGTGTGTGTGTGTGTGTGTGTGTGTGTGTGTGTGTGTGTGTGTGTGTGTCAGTTTAAAATATTTATCAAATAACATTGTTAACCTGCACTGTGAGTATAATAACACTTTCAACACTTTTTTGTTTCAAAAGATTTGCTCTTGTGAAATCATATCACAATAATCTGAGTTTTACCCCTACTCGAATAACTCATTTCATTGTTAGGATTTGTTGAATCAATAAATATGTATGATCTTAATTTGATTTGCCCCAACAAAGAGTGTATCAACCCCTACAAAAAAATGTACATGAATTATAATACACATAATAATTCACATTTCCAGTTGCTGCAGGATTATGTTCCTGTTGTAGCAAACTGTCTTAAATTACATCTGTATGTTATTGGATGTTTTGTAGTTCTGTAGAGACTTCTGCTATAGGAGCAGCTTGTCATCAGTTACTGTCTGATCCAACAGGCTTCACAGTTCTATCAATGCTCTTCTCTCTTCTTAATGGTCTCTGAACTGCTGATATGAACAAAAGGCATTAATGCACCTGGCTGTGAGATGGTCTGTTGATGTATGGATCATATAGAGTCTGCAAAAGGGATAGACACACTGGGTCATTTTCTACTGTTGTTGTTTTTCATTATTGAAGTGCTGTCTGTCAAATATCAATATGGTGCATTATATCCCTGCACTTCATTTGAGGGAGAATACACAGGAGAATAGGGTAAAGGAGCGTTCTTAGAGAGCACTAGATTACTAACCCTGTGTTATGGATTCAAAGATGTTACAGACATCACACTTCCTACCTACCTCAGACAACACTGACCTCAAATACCAAATTCAACTAAGGTCATTGCTTCTTGCTGTGTATGGACAACCAAGCATAACAACTGCCCCAAAACAATCTGCTACACAGTGACACTCATGAGTTAACCCCTGCAAAGCCCTTCCCTGACTAGTCCAGACCAGCAGGAGAAGATTATGGGCTGAACACTAAAGCTGTCAGACAGCCAATCAATATCCTCCTCCATAGTATGACTAACGCTCCCATTATTGCCATGACAACATATAAGTGTTGGGTGTCCCCAATCAAAGCCATTACACTACATAACCTTTTTGGTTTATCTACATACAGTAAGTATCCTTAATTATTTGATTAATAATTCAACCATTTGATTGGCTGGTAACGATCAATAAATCAATTAACGAGTTGTGTTTGTTTTTCTCCTCTCTGGGGTCTGGGAGGACAGCTTGACTGACAGATAGAAGCTAGTAACTGTAGTGTATTGTATTATAGTCAGTCACCTCAGGCCACAGGCTATACTGAGCCTCAACTGACCAACAGCACCTGTCAATCAACAAGCACTGTATAGTCTATCTATTATATAGTCTCTCTGTGTGAGCTCTGAGTGAGTCTCAGTGGGTGAGGGATGTAAGGTTAACACACAACGTATGTGCATAGCACACACAAGTACGTAGACACCACAAAGGCACAAGGGTGTAGAGTACATACACACATATGGTGGCAGGTAGCCATGCGGTTATAGTGTTGGACTAGTAACTGAAAGGTTGCAAGATTGAATCCCTGAGCTAACAAGGTAAAAACCTGTCGTTCTGCCCCTGAACAGGCAGTTAACCCACTGTTCCTAGGCCATTACTGAAAATAAGAATTTGTTCTTAACTGACTTGCCTAGTTAAATAAAGGTTAAAAAAAATAAAAAATATGCAGTACATTGCTTGTTCTGAACGACAGAGGGAAGGGGCAGGTTTGGTAAGGGACTATAGAAAGGCAGAGAGAGCTGTGGAGAGAGTGAGTGAGGCAGGGGAAGACAGCAGCGTGGGTGAGGTTGGTTCCTCATTGCGCTCTGCTAAGTGGAATAAGCTTTTTTTTCTTTCATCCTCTGTTTTCTTTTTCTACCTTGCTCTTCATGAAATATTCACCACTCCATTCCCCGCTAATTGTTCCCAACAAGACGGAGTGCCCTGCCTGCTGGAATTAAATTAACCCATTAGCGGCTGTCTCCGTCAGAGCAGCCAACCCAGGAAGTGTGTGTGTGCGCGCGTGTGTGTGTGAGTAAGTAGCTTTCTTTCCCCTGAGTTACACATGCACACGCATGCACACGCAAACACACACACTCTCTACCAACTGTCTCACATACCCAAGAGAGCCCAGGTACAGTCAATAAAAATGAGTGCTGCCAGGTGCTATACTGTAAAAAAACAACAACAAAAAAACTAACTATAAAGCACAAATAGTGAACATTTACACAGGTACACACACCCACCCACAATAACAATCCTGACATACACCAACCAAAAACCCTGGACGAACGGAGATATCCGTACCATGCTGAGAGCCTGTAATGCAGCATTCAATGTCAGCAGAATGAACCCCGATGACTCGGTGGCGGGTGACACATACAAGGCAAGCAGGTACGAGCTCTGCAAATCTATTATGAAAGAAAAAAGACAATACAGGCTCCAACTTGAAATTATATTTCACAACTCAGACTCATGACGCATGTGGCAAGGACAACAAACCATCAAGACTACAAAGGCAATTCTGTCTCTGTGGTGACCACCAAAGCCTCCCTCCTAGCTGAACTTAACACATTCTATGTTCGCTTCGAGGCAGACAATACCGAGTCATCCAGGGAGACTCATGCTACTCTGGACGACAAGGTGCTTTCGCTCTCCCAGGCCATAGTCCCCACCTGCTTCAAGGAGACCACCATCGTCCCAGAGCCCAAGAAAAACAAGGTGACATGCCGCGTCGCACTCACCTCGGTCATCATGAAATGCTTCCAGAGGCAGGTCATGGCCCACATCAAGGCCAGCATACCAGGCACACTGGACCCACTCCAATTTCCTTACCGCTCCAGTAGATACACGGAAGATACCATTTCCATCGATATTCACACGGCCGTAACACATCTGGACAAGAAGAACACCTATGTGAGAATGCTGTTCATTGGCTACAGTTTAGCATTCAACACTATTGTTCCATCCAAGCTCGACACCAAGCTCAGAGCCCTGGGTCTGGACACCACTCTCTGCAACTGGGTCCTGGACCTCCTGATGGGCAGACCACAGGCTGTGAGGACTGGCAACCACTCCTCCTCCACACTGACTCTTAACACAGGGGTTTCCCAGGGGGTGTGTCCTCAGCCCTCTGCTGTACTTCCTCTTCACCCATGAACGTGTGGCTTTGCAACTCCACCATCAAGTTTGCTAACGACACCACGATTGGAGGCCTGATAAAGAACGAGGAGTCAGACTATAGAGGGGAAGTAAGTGAACTGGCATTGTGGTGACAGGACAAAAACCTCTCCCTCAACGTCAGCAAAACAAAGGAGTTGACTTCAGGAAGCAACCGCAAGGCCCTCCAGCGGGTGATGAAGACGGCCTGGAACTGTGCTCCCACCCATCCAGGACATCTACTTGAAACGGTGCCTGAGGAAGCCCTGCAGCATTAACAAGGACCCCACACACTCCAGCCATTAGCTGTTCATTCCCTTACTGTCGGGCCGCCGGTATCGGAGCATGAGGTCTGTTACCAGCAGGCTCAGAGACAGTTTCTATCTACAAGAAAATCAGTCTGCTGAACACTTGAACTGGACTCGCCGCACCTTAGCACACATTCCCTCACTCACTTTCTCACTCACTTTCACACACACACACGCACACACATACCCTCACTCAATTTCTCACTCACTTTCACACACACACACGCACACACACACATACACATACACACGCACGCACGCACGTACACAAATAACTGCTGCTGCTACCAGACTCTTATTATGACTTTTAAATACTGCACAATTTATGCACTTTCCCAGCAATCCCGCCTTCCCTGATACATGTGTAAATATTGGTCTGTAAATTTTGTCTTCCTGTATTATACTTATGCTAAAATGTTTATTCTATTCTATTGAGCCATTTACTTTGTTTGTATTCTTATAATTTATTATTTATTATTGTTGTTGCATTGTTGAGGAGGAACCTACAGGTAAGCATTTCATTGGACGGTGTATACCATGTATATCCTGTACATACGACTAATACAACTTGAAACACACAGGCCTCGACGCCTTCAAGGTATCAAGTGGAGTGCCTGCCTACTTTCCTAATAAACGATGAGGAAATCCTCATTTAGCATACTTAAACCCCTCCACATCCCCATGCAGCCCTACACACAGAGTCATCCCCTCAGCACAGCAGATGTCAATAGTGGTGTGTTGACAGCCTGAAGCATCCTCTTAGTCCCTATTTAAGACGGTCCGTGCCACTCTCTCATATTAGTCTCAGGAGACAGAGATGGAGGGATCATGGAGAGGAAAATGGAGAGAAAGAGGGGGATTAGATGAACATTAAGCTTATTTTGGGTGTGGCCAAAGGAGGGAAAGGGTATCAGTGGACTGCTCAGTGTGACAACATATTGGGGGAAATAGTTAACTACTGTTCAATACTTCTAGGGATCACTTCTAGTTTTTTGTTGGTCTGTTGTGTTTAGAAATAGGCAGAATATGTGTACATGTGGGAGAAAGACATGCTGGCCACATTTGACTTTGACTCTAACCCTTTTTGCTATGACATTCCCACAAGAAAATGAAAGTAAAACACAAAGTAACATGCAATTCAATAATAGTCTACCACATCCAGTGGTGGAAAAAGTACCCAATTTTCATACTTGAGTAAAAGTATACAGTACATACATGTACCTTAATAGAAAATCATCCAGTGAAATACTACTTGAGTAAAAGTCTAAAAGTATTTCATTTGAAATATATTTAAGTATCAAAAGTAAATGTAATTACTAAACTATACAAAAGTGAAGGTAAAAGTATAAATATTTTCAAATGTCTTATGTGATGTAAACCAGACGGCATCATTTTCTTTTTTTTATTTTATTTACGGATAGCCAGGGGCACACTCCAACACTCAGACATAATTTACAAATGTGCAAATTTAGCATGTGTTTAGTGAGTCCTCCAGATCAGAGGCAGTAGGGATGACCAGGGATATTGTCTTGATAAGTGTGTGAATGAGACAATTTTCCTGCCCTGCTAAGCATTCATAATCTAACAGGGTGTCAGGGAAAATGTATACAGTAAAAACGACATCATTTTCTTTAGGAATGTAGTGAAGTAAAAGCAAAAGCTGTCAAAAATAGAAATATTAAAGTAAATTACAGATACCCCAAAAATGACTTAACTAGTACTTTCAAGTATTTTTACTACACCACTGAACATATCCATCTCATGTATTAAAAAAACAGCCATGGAATAATTATTTTCTAAATAACAGCAATATTTGTAGCAGCATGTGGTGGTGGCTCATGTTCCATATCACCCTATCTCTTGGCCAATTTGTGAACAAACGAGGACAGTAAATGTGTTAGTGTTGTGTGGCCATCTGAGACCCAGGGGGCCATGTACAGGACCAGGGGACACCCAGTGTTTTACTGCTCCAGAGTGGGGCTGAATGGCATAACCAGCCCCTGGTGCTGCAACCAGCTCTCACAGTCTCACGTCAGAATCCATGTTTCTGGGTTTAAAACTTCTTCAGGATTGGTGGGTCCGGTTGAGCTAGCGTAGGCTAATTCGTTTAGCATGAGGTTGTAAGTAACAAGAACATCTCCCATGACATAGACATATCTGATATTGGCAGAAAGCTTAAATTCTTGTTTATCTAACTGCACTGTCCAATTTACAGCAGCTATTTCAGTGAAATAATACCTATGAATAAACAAATTAGGCACATTTGGGCAGTCTTGATACAAAATTTTGAACAGAAATGCAATGGTTCATTGGATCACACTAAAAATTTGCACATACACTGATGTCATCTAGTTGCCAATACAGTGCCTTGCGAAAGTATTCGGCCCCCTTGAACTTTGCGACCTTTTGCCACATTTCAGGCTTCAAACATAAAGATATAAAACTGTATTTTTTTGTGAAGAATCAACAACAAGTGGGACACAATCATGAGGTGGAACGACATTTATTGGATATTTCAAACTTTTTTAACAAATCAAAAACTGAAAAATTGGGCGTGCAAAATTATTCAGCCCCCTTAAGTTAATACTTTGTAGCGCCACCTTTTGCTGCAATTACAGCTGTAAGTCGCTTGGGGTATGTCTCTATCAGTTTTGCACATCGAGAGACTGACATTTTTTCCCATTCCTCCTTGCAAAACAGCTCGAGCTCAGTGAGGTTGGATGGAGAGCATTTGTGAACAGCAGTTTTCAGTTCTTTCCACAGATTCTCGATTGGATTCAGGTCTGGACTTTGACTTGGCCATTCTAACACCTGGATATGTTTATTTTTGAACCATTCCATTGTAGATTTTGCTTTATGTTTTGGATCATTGTCTTCAATCTCCGTCCCAGTCTCAGGTCTTCTTCCAGAATGGTCCTGTATTTGGCTCCATCCATTTTCCCATCAATTTTAACCATCTTCCCTGTCCCTGCTGAAGAAAAGCAGGCCCAAACCATGATGCTGCCACCACCATGTTTGACAGTGAGGATGGTGTGTTCAGCTGTGTTGCTTTTACGCCAAACATAACGTTTTGCGTTGTTGCCAAAAAGTTCAATTTTGGTTTCATCTGACCAGAGCACCTTCTTCCACATGTTTGGTGTGTCTCCCAGGTGGCTTGTTGCAAACTTTAAACGACACTTTTTATGGATATCTTTAAGAAATAGCTTTCTTCTTGCCACTTCCATAAAGGCCAGATTTGTGCAATATACGACTGATTGTTGTCCTATGGACAGAGTCTCCCACCTCAGCTGTAGATCTCTGCAGTTCATCCAGAGTGATCATGGGCCTCTTGGCTGCATCTCTGATCAGTCTTCTCCTTGTATGAGCTGAAAGTTTAGAGGGACGGCCAGGTCTTGGTAGATTTGCAGTGGTCTGATACTCCTTCCATTTCAATATTATCGCTTGCACAGTGCTCCTTGGGATGTTTAAAGCTTGGGAAATATTTTTGTATCCAAATCCGGCTTTAAACTTCTTCACAACAGTATCTCGGACCTGCCTGGTGTGTTTCTTGTTCTTCATGATGCTCTCTGCGCTTTTAACGGACCTCTGAGACTATCACAGTGCAGGTGCATTTATACGGAGACTTGATTACACACAGGTGGATTGTATTTATCGTCATTAGTCATTTAGGTCAACATTGGATCATTCAGAGATCCTCACTGAACTTCTGGAGAGAGTTTGCTGCACTGAAAGTAAAGGGGCTGAATAATTTTGCACGCCCAATTTTTCAGTTTTTGATTTGTTAAAATTTTTTGAAATATCCAATAAATGTCGTTCCACTTCATGATTGTGTCCCACTTGTTGTTGATTCTTCACAAAAAAATACAGTTTTATATATTTATGTATGAAGCCTGAAATGTGGCAAAAGGTCGCAAAGTTCAAGGGGGCCGAATACTTTCGCAAGGCACTGTATCTAAATTGCACCTGGGCTGGAATAATACATTATGGCCTTTCTCTTGCATTTCAAAGATAATGGTACAAAAAAATACAAAAAAACAGATGTTTTTTTCTTTGTATTATCTTTTACCAGATCTAATGTGTTTACATTCTCCTACATTCCTTTCATAATTACACAAACTTCAAAGTGTTTCCTATGCAAGAAAATGCATATCCTTGCTTCAGGGCCTGAGCTAAAGGCAGTTAGATTTGAGTATGTCATTTTAGGTGAACATTTTTAAAAAAGGGTCCGATCCTTAAGTTAAGGTTAACGTTTCTTTAAGTGTTTAAGGTTAAATTTAGTCATTAAGGGTTCAGTTCAGGCATTAACTCCAAATTCTTATGGTTAGGTATTAACTCCAAATGGTTAAGGTTAGGGTAAAGGTTTGGGATAGGCTTAAAACAGAAATATCAAAACAACTTTCTATTTCTGGATTCAAAATTGGAACCTTCAAATCAGATGCAGATGCTTATGCCCACCCTCCATCCCTGTCCACAACGCCCTGGGGAAACCGAAACCTACTTGAAGGGAACAACGCTCACTGTTGCCCCTAGTGGCCGGTTTCCACGTCATCTCCTGAAGTCCTCAGACATGGATGGGGAAGTCGAATACGGACTTGTATCACAGGTGACCTGGCTGGGTAGGCCTACTATATACTACTGATCTTCTTCCAGAGGTGGAAAGTGAGAGAGACTGGTGGGGTCTCA
Organism: Oncorhynchus mykiss; assembly: GCF_057628025.1. Taxonomy (NCBI): domain Eukaryota; kingdom Metazoa; phylum Chordata; class Actinopteri; order Salmoniformes; family Salmonidae; genus Oncorhynchus; species Oncorhynchus mykiss. The sequence continues at coordinate 35,103,554 of NC_143031.1, read as the reverse complement.
CTGGTTCAACAAAATCAAGGATCAGTTGAATAGAAAAGGTATAGAATTGCATTTTTCTAGATTTTGAATGTATTATTATCAATACATCATTGTTCACACCCAGAAAACCAGGAATATTCTCAGAACATTAGCTAAGATAACCAAGTTCTTGATAGGGTTTTATTTAACATTAGGATGACAACATCCCCAAATAATAACATAACATATTTTTTTTCCATTAAATATCCTTGTCATTTTCTCCTAACATTCACTAAAACATGTGCATGAACATCTGTAACAGCCACCACATAACATTCCCCCAAAGTTCTCAGGTTTTCAGGTAATGTAATAACACAATGTACCAGTAATGTTTTCCCCACAAACTTGGTTCTGTGCAAGTTCTCAGAACATTTGTTGCAATGTGTCAAATGGTCTCGTAACAAAGAAAACTGTCCAGTTGTGCTGACATTCAGATATGGTTCATATCAGGGAGCACAAAACATCCCCTTAATGTTGTAAGAATGCTGACAGAACACCTGGTCTTTAAAGGTACCCAGAACATTTAATTTGGTTATGGGAGTTATCTGGGATGATGCAATAATATTCTTGTTGCACAGATCTGTAAGTCGCTCTGGATATGAGCGTCTGCAAAATGACTAAAATGTAACGGGACATGTTTTGGAAAAATAGATTGTGTGATGTCAACACAATGTTCTCACCAGACTGTTCCCACAATCTAATGAAACATTCTGGGAACCTGTGAGGTTGACCATGCGGTAGGATTCTACAGTGAGGAGGCAACAGCAGTTCTTTACTCTTCTTGCCCAGAGAGAGGCTTTTATTAGCCAGTGGAGGCTCCTCAGAATAGGGGGACCATCCTACTCAGTGAATTTCAGAAAAAGTTATCATTTTTAGATAAAACTATACAGAATATATTCACACCACCAAAAAACACTGTTTTGCAATGAAGGTCTAGAGTACCCTCAACAGCACTCTAGGAGGCTCATGGTTCTCACCCCCTTCCATAGAGAGTAATTATGACAACTTCCGGAGGACGTCCTCCAACCTATCAGAGCTCTTGCAGAACTGACATGTCCACCCAATCCAAGGATCAGAGATTTAATCTAGTACTGAAAGCATATGCTACAGCTAGCTAGCACTGCAGAGCATGAGTATTTGACTCAAAGAGAGAGAAAGACAATAGTTTAACCGTTTTGAAAATAAATAAATAAAGGATTTATTGTGAAGGTGTAGGCTTTATTACATGGATTTCTTAGACTTTTTTAAATTGTAGATATTCCAAAGATCTGCATCAGTGGCTTGAAGGCTGTGTGTGGAAGCCAGGAGATGCTAAATGTGTTTATGTTAATTAACGGCCAATTTGAGACCGACAGTTATTTGCTTGACTGGACAGCATGACTGGACAGCATGACTGGACAGCATGACTGGACAGTTTTTGCATTATTAGAACATTTGTCGCAACCTAACCAACGTTCTGGGAACTTTTACAGAACAAATGTTCGTTTGATGGGCACTTTTTTTTAAGTCAATGAAAAAGGGAGACATAGCTAGAGAGAGAGTGTGTGTGTGTGTGGGTGTGGTGAGAGAGAGAGAATACACATCCTCACCTCATCGCTGCTACCTGATGCTAATGAACACCTTGTTAGAACTTAATTAACCCTCTTCTCTCTGCTCTCTTTTCTTTCTTTTATCTTCTTCTCTCTCACTCTCTTTTCCCTGTCAGTGTCATTTATACACCTCTGGTTTAATTTTCTCCCCATTCTGTTAGTTCATTTTCATTGTGGTGGAGAAATTACATTTATTTGATAAGCGAGGCAATCTTTAAATATTAATTATTCATTATTTACATTCATGTGGCAAAACAAACCCTGCTTAATGATTTATGAGCTTTAGACTCAGTTCACTTCCTATTTCACTGTCCAATGAGATTCAGGAGAGGAATTAGGAGAAGTGGTAAATAACAACAACGAATACAGCCTGTACACATACGGTTATCTGTGCGTGTTTATCTTTGTGTGTGTGTGTGTGTGTGTGTGTGTGTAATAATAGAAAGTGTAAACAACAACATGCATACAGATACGTTCAGAGCGAGAGACACAGAGACACAAAGAAACATAAAACGTAGAGAACGAGTGACGGAAAGAGGGGGGAAAAGAAAAGTGAGGAGAGATGATGTACTGCTGTAGTCCCTAGTGTGTCTGACCTTAGCATCTCCCTGCTCCTCCATCTTGAGTTACAGCCATGTGGAGCCTTATGAACTCTGACCCTGTGATGACCTTGGGCTCTCAAGGACACAGCACTACCAAGGTCACATCCACAGTGTGTACAATACCAATAACTTACTCAGTACTTATGGATAGTTGATCTGAGTGTTGTTTTTTTATGGTCTTTCTTTTGAAGCCACTGCTGTCTCTACGCTTGTAATGAAATGCTCAATTTAATCCAAAGGGATTCTGTGCCAAATACAGTATGTCACTCCTGGATATATTATAATCACTTTAGTATTATAGACTTTTCTGTTTCTTATACAGCTGTCAACACACATTGTTCTCTAATCTCCTGTAACAGAACACATCCCTCCACTGCCTGCAGCCTACAGTGTCAGCCACCCTTTCCTTCACCAGACCAAACCACCTGCTTCAAACTCACACTCTCCAGTAACCTTCCACCCCTTTACTGTTCTCCAGTGTACTGTCCTAACACACACACACACACACACACACACACACACACAAAACAACACACACACCTCCCTTCCTGGGTTAAAGTTTAGTAAACAGAGTTACTGTTGGGGGGTGCTGTTGCCTGAGAGACATGTCATAAGAGGAACAGGTTATGTGTGTGTATGTGTGTATGTGTGTGCATGTGTGCATTTGGTGTCAGATTCACCTCTCCTCTCTTCTCTTTCTACGTTCTCTTCTTCTCTCTTCTCCTTTATTCTACTCTAGTCTTCCTCTCCTCTCAGATCTGAAATTAGACCTATCCATCACTATTGGATCCAAAACAAACAAACAGTGGCCACTGTATCCTGAGCTGATCCGAGGAGGAAACGTGAGACACTGGACCCAGAAACTGAGCATCAGCTACTCCACCCTCTGTCTGTCTGACTTCCTATGGGACCTACAGCATGAATGTGTGTAACATACTGTCACCCTATAACCCTACTGTGGCACACAAACCATCCTTTCACCCCCAGGAAGAAGTTGCGTATCATAGCAGTGATTTCTACAGTAAATAAAATGTGTTAAAACTGATTTAAAATAACAGCTTTGAATTGGGTGAAAAGGAAGGGTTCCCGTTACTCTGTATTATACATTTCTTCTATTAATAGATGATGAGGACTAACTGGGAGTCATTTATCCTATTCCCTGTGGCCAGGGCTCTGGGGTGACAATCATTGTCATCCAGTGTATTAATTTGGTGTTCAGACTATGTAGAGTGCTGACTGAAGGACTTAACTTATGGCATTAGACAAATACAGACAAAGAAAATCAATAGGTGGCAGTTAGGGGGTCAGGCAGGCCACTGAAGGGGATGAGGGGGGAGTGGGGTTA